>NC_072488.1:12170000-13412500 GCF_027574615.1 Eptesicus fuscus | reverse complement strand
GAGCAGGTGTAGGCCATATCTGACCATCGGGGCAAGTAACTGTGAGAGAAATCACCCCATTGATTGTAACCAAGACCCGGGAAGCATGCTGCAGAGTGAATGACCAGCTCTCGGGGACTGCCTGGCCAGGTCAGCTGCCTCGGATTCATTCATCTCCTCCCAGGCAGAGATTCTGACAGATGGACGCAGGAATTGCTTCCTAGTTCACTGAGTGAAATGGACGCAGGGAATAGTTTACAGCTATCCCTGAGCCAGTAAATCCAAACTCCTCTGCACTGTGTTGTGTCTGGAACACATTAAATCTGGCATAAGACGAGACATAAAATATAGCAGAGTTTAGCTGATTTGTTAATTTAGCTGTCATTGGAAATCAGATGTTGAGATTCACTGCAGCGCAAAGTAGCAATTTGTGCCTCTGTTAAAGTGTGGTCTAAACCATGATTTAGAAGCCTTGCCAGGGCACTGTGGGTGTCTCAGGGATGCAGCAGCCCTGAGAGGTGTCAACAGCTTGGTAGTTCAGCCTTACAGGGTCCATCTCCCCATCCCTACCTCTGCCCTCACTTGTATCTGCAGGAGGTTCTCAGGCAGGTGTGGGTCAGGGTGCAAACGAGGTGTGGATTTCTAAAAACAAATCCACACCTGAGACTCCATTCAAATGGTACCATCCCATGAATTAAAGCTGAGACTCCATTCAAATGGTACCATCCCATGAATTAGTTTTCCCTCTAAAAAGGGATGGAACCCCTGCCCTGCCTGCTCCCCGGAGTGATGGTGAGATATAAATGAGATAAAGAAAAGAAAGTGCTTTGAAGAGTCTCATAAATAGAGATGTGGGGTGAATAGGTATCCTTAGAATGTAGGCGTGGGTCTAGGAAGAGAAAGCAGATTCTTCCTTTAGAGTTACTGCTTCCTTTCTCTGATTATAAGAGTTACATATGCCCACTACAGATCACACAAATTCAGAAAGGCAGAAAAAGGAGAACTCAAAGCTTTCATAATCCTCCAGCTCAGAGGTAGCTGTGTTAACAATGTGATATATGCCTCCTGGATTTCCTTTGTATATATTAATGGGTTTTGTCATGCTGTTCCAACAGACTTAGATGTAGGTGGGGGGGTATTTTTTAAGTTAATTTATCATGAACATTTTCTCACATTGGTAAAAGTTCTTAAAAAAAAAACAACACACCTTTGTATGGAGCAGGCTTCTATTATCACTCCCCAACCACTGGAGTTCTTGCTTTGTTTTCACTTCTATGCTCCTATCATCTACTGTGACTGTTTGGGGGGTCTAAGTACCTGTATAGCTCTCTGTTTCTTCAAGGACGTTTCCTAGAAGTGGAACTTTCCAAGCTTTTCTAGAAAGTTCTGTCAATTTTCATTCTCAGCAGTGATTTACAAGAGTCCCTAACTCACTAGTCTTCTGGTACTGGATGTTATTTTCAGATCTTTGCAAAGTTGGTGCAGCTCAGTTTTTAAGACCTAACCCTCCAGTGACGTATGTGCTTCAGGGATAGCACTTTTACAGAAAATTAGAGGCCCAATGCACGAAATTTGTGCAGGCGGGGGGGATCCCCTCAGCCCGGCCTGTGCCCTCTAGCAGTCCGGGAGCCCTTGCTCCTTACCCCCTGCCTGCTCACTGTTCCTTACCTCTTGGCTGGCTGCTCCTTAACACTGCCACCGAGGTGGGAAAAGCTCCCGCTACTGCTGCTGAGCTCACCAGCTGTGAGCTGGCTTCTGGCTGAGCCGCGCTCCCCCTGTGGGAGTGCACTGACCACCAGGGGCAGCTCCTGCATTGAACATCTGCCCCCTGGTGGTCAGTGTGCGTCATAGCAACCGGTCGTTCTACTGTTCAGTCAATTTGCATATTAGGCTTTTATTATATAGGATGTCTAAATGACTGTGCTATTGTGTTGATGACAGGAGCAGGTGAAGGTGTTGTTGACTATAACACTTAGGAGGACCCACAAAACAATTTATCTTAAAGTCTCAGAGTCAGAAAGAGCATTTATTTTTCCGTGAACACTTTGAATCTTATAATAGATCTATTTCCCTTTTGCTTGGGCTGCTAGGAAGCACAGAAGTCTACTTTAGCCAAATTTTAGCTATCACATAGAAGTCTTATGGCATACTTGTACTAAAATATTACTCTTCAATCATCCTGATTTATTTATTTACATGCTTTTATTACATATAACTGCAGGTCACCACAAATCCTTTTTTGAACAGTGCAGAAATTATTAACTTTTTCATCTATTATCTTCGAAGACTTGAGCTTGTTTATTTTAATTGGAGAAAGTAGCTTTGCCATCAGTATAAGGAACTTTATAAGAAGTTCTGGCTAGTGGTCCTCACCTTCATTTCCTTTCTGAAACATAAACTCTGAGTGATATACATGGAGGTCTCCGGCACCAGCATCTTGGTGATTAACTGGTTCTCCACCCCTCCTCCCTCCCTCCCTTCCCCAACCACCAATGGGCAGGAGACCTCAGAGGCTGGGCATGACCATTTCAGGAAGCAGGCTGTTGAGCCCAAAGATGTTCTGTGCCTGAGCTCTTTCTGAGAGCATTTTCTTTGCTGACCCTACTTCTGACACAAGACATTCCAGGCCGACACATCTGGCCCTGTCAATAACTTGGATGAGTCCCAGTCATCGACACTGGGGTGCTGGTCCTTGGGTCGGAATCTGCATAGGCAAGGAGGCTGTGCTGCAAGCAAATTGGGAACACCCCAGGCAGGTCCAGGAACGGCTCTGCTGCAGCTTCACATTTGGGTCACCCCTCAGGTCTGAGCCAGCATCCTCCTTCCCACCTGGCACCTGCCCTTTCCCTGTTGCCATGCCAAGCGCTTCAACAGAGAGCCATGAGGGGAAGCCAGCACAGAGCAGCCCCATCAGAAGCCAGGGCCTACAATTGTCCACCCAGAGGCAGGTGTGTGCTGAGCGGATGAAGGGCTCATGTTGGCCCGGAGAGCTCAGCTGACAAGACAGGCCAGTGGCTGTCACTCTGAGCCCAGAGTGAGCTTCCTGCCCATTCTCCTCTTCGGTAGGATGGAGTCCCAGGTGGAAACTGGAGAGGGAAATGTTACAAACCAGCCTTTCTCTGGCTGCTTTCCTAAACTCTACTTATCTTTATAATTATCCTGCAAAAGAAAAAGACATTCTTCTTCAGAAAGAAAAATGAGCCTCAGAGAGGTGGGACCATCCAAGGTCAAGCAGATAGTAAGTGGCCAAGCTGAGCTTGAACTCGGTCTGCCAACTCCAGAGCCTTCACTCGCTTCCCTGGTTGTGCTGAGGGAGGCAGGAGGGATGGCTGTGGCAGGGAAGGCTGTGCGTCATCTCTACCACGTCACTCACTACAAGGCTGCCTGCCTCCAGACGTCACGGCATGGCCACACTAGGGATGACTGACTTCACAGACTGTTGGCATGCATTGCAGGTGGCGTGGAGGAAGAAGCAGATCCTTGGAGCAGAGAAGGGGAGGGAAGAAGGTGTTTCTCCATCCTCAGGCCAGTCTTGGCCTCACTAAGAACCCACAACACATGAACCTCTGCAGTGACTGCGCCTGTGGGGCCAGCTGCTCTCAGAGCCCCAAGGACCACCCTTGGGACAGGATCTGGTGGAGGGCAACAGGGAGAAGCTTGTGATGGGGGAGCTGAGTTAGTGGAAACAGAGCCAGCTCTCTCCGGGCCTCACCCTCTGCAGCCATCTGCCAGCCCTTCCCACAGCCCTACCTTCCCAGAATGCCCCTCACCTCAGGGCCATCCTGGACATGCTACCCTGAGCCATAGTCAGATCCTCTTGGCACTCCCCAAGCTCCTGAAATAGCCCTGCCTCCTGGGCCTCCCTGAATCATGCCAGCTGGCCCTGCAAGAGGAAGCAGTGTGGGTGGTCCAACCTGCTGTTCCTTGGGCATTCTGTCCTCTTCTGGGGACTTCCTTGTCATTTCTCCTTATCTGAAGAGCTCCTGCCAATTCTTTGAGTACAACTCAAGTGTCACCTCTTTTCTAGAGCCTTCCTTTGCCCCATAGTTAGATCCCCTCCTCTGTGGGCCTGTCATTCAAACATTTCAGTTATCTAATTCTAAAGAACAAATACTCCAGAGTGTAACCGCTTAAACAACTATTGTATTTTGAGGGACAAGAGTCCAGTCAGGGCTCCACTAGGTAATTGCTTTGTATCCTGTGATTGACGGAGGTCCTGCAGTGTACTCAGCTGACAGGTCAATGCAGTGCAGGGTCCCTCTTGGCCTTGCTTACGTGTCTACTGCATTAGCAGAGATACAGGGAGGCTGGGCTTGGCTGGGACTGTCCCTGAGTGCCTGTCCTTGACCTCTGACTCCCTGAGCGCTTGCCCTTGACTTCTCCAGCATGGTAGCCATGGGGTAGTCAAGCTTCTTGCGTGGAAGCTTCAGGCTCCAAAGTCAAATGTATCTATGAGGAAGGTGGGAGCTGCATAGCTTTTTATGATCTAGCCTCGAAAGTCACATGGTGGCTTCCAACATATGTTATTAGTCCAAGCAGTCCCAAGCCTGCCTGTATTCATGGAGAGGAGACAGATCCCCACCTCTCAGTAATTATCTCATGAAAATCATTAAACAATTTTCAGATGTTTTAAAACTGTCACAGCACACACCTATTTATTATAATTTATTATTATTATTATTATTATTATTATTATTATTATTACTAGCTCACATATCTGCCCCAAAATACAGGATGGCCTCAAAAATGAAGACTATGTTTTCCTCTTCATCTACCATTTTTTGAATGCCCACTACTATATGTACTGGGCACTGAGGCTTACCTGTAGTTTCTCTAAACCTCGAAACAACCCTGCAAGATAGATTCTGAAGTTCAAGGCAATCAAGTACTTTGTACAAGACCAGTTGTTGGAGTCAGGATTCTGTTTCGGCCTATCTGTCTCCAAAACCCATCCTCTTTCCTCAGCCTCTGCGTGTGCCCAGCAATGACAAAGACCGTGGAGATTCAGGACAGCTGGTAACTGAAAACTTTCCATTGAGTCCACCTAAAACATGTCATCCTCATACTCCCAGGAGCCCCAAGGCAAGAGCACTGCCTGCTCTGGACTCTCCCTGAGCGAGAGGTTTCTCGAAAAGAAATTGTAAACTCTGCTCAGTGGCACTTCACTCTCAAGTACACAGTACCTGATAGAAATCCCCTGAGAGTTCAGGAAATACTCATAAAAATGGAAATGGAGCCGTGTGTGCTGGGGGCCTGCTGGGCCGGAAGCAGCCCTCTGCGTGACGTGGCCACATTTAACACAGTGTGGGGCCTGAGAGGCTTCTAGCTGAGCAGGAGTCTCCCGGAGGCTTTCCAATTTGTCATCCACATTTATCACGATCACCAGACCCTCCTTCTCCCACCCTGGCACCTTCCTCCAACCGTGGAATTCCTCTCCACTCTTCCCTGTCATTGGCTGAGACCTTGACCCACAGCAGAGGGGGCATAAAGGCCTCTCAGAGCTCACTGGCCCCACCCTGTCATTTCACAGATAAACAGACTGTAGGTAAGAGAGAGTTCATGCCCAGTGCAGCGCTACTCGGCTAACAGGCCGCGGTGTGGGAGCAGAGGTGAGGCCTCCTCGCTCCAGCCAGTGCATCTGGCTGTGTCCTTTGCCTCACATGCCAGCCCCTTCCACTGGGAGCCAAACAGGAACAGGTTAAAATTATCACAAGCTTCTCCCTGTTGCCTTCCACAAGCCCTAGCCGGTTTGTCTCAGTGGAAAGAGCATCGGCCTGCAGATTGAAAGGTCACAGGTTCGATTCTGGTCAAGGGCACTTGCCTGGCTTGCGGGCTCAATCCCCAGTGTGGGGTGTGCGGGAGGCAGCCAATCAATGATTCTCTCTCATCATTGATGTTTCTATCTCTCTCTCCCTCTCCCTTCCTCTCTGAAACCAGTAAAAATATATTTTTTTTAAAAGTAAGAGAAGAAGAACCTGAGGGCCTCTGGGACAGACATCTCAGTAGGCCATGCTGTTGTTTTCTTGCCCTGCCGTCTTAATTAGGGCTTATTTACAAGGCCAGTCATCTTTTTGTTTAATTGTGGGAAAATACATATAACATGAAATTCACCACTTTTAAGAGTACAGTTCAGTTGTGTTAAAAGTATTTATTTCCAAAACTTTTTCATATTGCAAAATTGAAGCTCTGTATTAAATTAATTAAATTAAATATTTCCCCCTGCGCCCCTCCCATTCGTCCCTGGCTGAAACCAACATTCCACTATCTGTCTCTATGAATTTGACTACTCCAGGTCCCTCAACTAAGAAGAATCAGGCAGTATTTGTCTTTTTGTGACTGGTTTATTTCACTGGCATAATGTCCTCAGGGTTCATCCATTTTGTAGCATGTGTCAGAATTCCCTTCCTCTTTAAGGTTGAATAATATACTGTTGTGCACATATACCACATTGTGTTTATCCATCCATCTGTTGATGGACACTGGGGTTCCTTTCATCTTTTGGCTGTTGTGAATAATGCTGCTATTAATGTGTATATACAAATTTATCTTCAAAACGCTGTTTTCAATAATATATATATATATATATATATATATATATATATATATATATACTGTATACCCAGAAGTGAATTGCTAATCATATGGTAATTCTATTATTTATGTTTTGAGCAACCACCATAGTGTTTTTCATAGTGGCTGCACCCTTTTACTGTACATTCCTGCCAACAGTGCATAAGGGTTCCAGTTTATTCACCATATCCCACCAACACTTGTTATTTTCCATTTCTTGTAGAAGCCATTCCAAATCACTTGTCTTCTTGCATATTTAAGCTATGTCCATTCAAAGAATCCAGTAAAAGATAATACACACAAAAAGAAAATGGCTGGTACATAGTAGGCAGTAATTGAATGTTACTTCTTATTATTTTTCATCCTTCCTCCTGCCTGTCATCCAGATTTCCTTTTCCTAGGTTTCTCCCAATGTTATGGTTCTTGAGAAGGTCAGACCCTGACATGAGAACCTTAGAAAAGAACTGGAAACTAAAAAATATGAATACATTCTTGACTCCTAGCCAAAGCAAGTGACCTTGATCTTCCATAGGAGCCTCAGCCTCCTTCCCACCTCTCCTTGTCTATCAAACTGAATAACACGGGAGCTCTTTACATTTCCTCCAGGGAAACCCTGCTTCCGTCTGACTCTGCTGCAAGTGGCCCACCCACTGAATATCGATAGCGTGGGGCCTGGCCTCAGCCTCTCTCTTGGTTTTGAGCCTAAAATGTGCAGTATTTTCTGACAGTTTCACAGCCTCTCACTTCTTACTGGGAGTTGGCCATCACTCTCTCCTCTGTGTGTGGGGGAGAGAGAAGGGGAGGGCTCCCAGCAGTCCATGCCTGCAGCTTCATTACCCACCCCCCCACCCCCCAGTTCGTGTTCAGTTGTGCGTATGAGTGTACAGCCATCCTCCCAAATGGAGTTGGCAGCACCGAGCAAGGTCTTTAGAAACAGGGAAGGCCACAATCACTGTAATCAGCCTCTCCCATGACTTGCTTTTTGTATGAACAGATCCCAGCTTTGAACACCTGTGGCCATGGGGACTGGGACTACATGGAAGTCCTCTTCAGTGAAATGCCTTTTCTCTGAAACACCAATTCTAAATTGTGAATAAAACATAAATCATGCTTCTGAATCCATTTCCCAAACTAATTTATGAAAGAGATACATTCACCTAGTCTCTCAACTAGGTGCCAGGCACTGTAGTAGGAACGAGAGGGAGATTCGGCAGTGAAAACACTGCTAGTGGGGGAGAAAGACTAGCAACAAAACTAATAAGGAAAGTGTATAATGCCCAGAATAAGTAGCAAGGAGAAACAATACAGAAATAGGAAGAAAAATAGGAAGTGCCTGTGTTTTGGGGTGGAGCAGGGGAGAGGTTTTAGATAAGGTCTCCAGGAAAAGCTCCCCTGAGGAGGTGACCTTCAGTAAGGCAAGGAGGTGAGGGTGTGAGCCTTTTATAGCTCTGGTGAGATTCTATATGAATGTCATGTGCTTCATAATAAAAATAAAATCTTAATCATTTGCTGGTACTCAAAGTACTTTTCCATTACTATCTCCTTTGACCCAACAACAGAAGAGATGGGCTTTTTGCCTGGCCCAGGAAACAAACTATGAACTCTGATATTCAGCTCCCATTTTGTTCCCCTGTGCCTGGACTCTGTCTTAGCACCTACCTGGTACAGCATCCCCTGAAAACATTTTTATCAGCCCTCAGAGGGACAATAGCCCAGTCCGGAACCCCAGCCAGCCTCAGATCCCTGGCACTGCCAGCTTCCTTCCCCGGCCTCCGTCTCCAGCCTGTTGCACATTTTCTCTCTGGGGCTCCACTGGCTTGCAATTCACAATCCTCCCTCTCATTTATTCCTGGGGCTCCTAGAATGGATATTCCTCCTGCTGGGTCTAGCATACTGATTAAGAGCATGGGCTCTGGGGTCAGGTAGACATCAAATTCTGCCTCAAGGACTTTGGGGATGTCTTTACAAACTCTTGGGTCCTAGTTTCTTCTCAATAAAATGGAGCTAGTGACAACTACTTCTTATAGTTGCTGTAAGGTGTAAATAAAGTAATGCATATCAGTATCTAGAAGATTATAAGCACTCAATAAATGATGAGGGTGGACATGCTTATCACAGATGGATACCTGTGTCAGCACCCAATTGGCCAGCTTGTCTCTTCAGCCAAACCTCCCAGCATGGCTACCACGGATAGGGTGGAGGCAGAATGACCTCCCATCTGTCTTCAAGGGGCTGAAACCCCCGGCTCCCTTCAGGGGAGGTGCCTTAAGAGGCCACTCCTGCGATAGCGCTCCTGCTCTGCCCCTTCGGTCTGCATACCCCCTGCTCACCTCTGCTCTCTGTTCCCAGCAGCCTTCCCGCTGTGTGATCTGCAAAGCCCCTCCCATGGTCTCAGGCGTAGCTATAATTTGTTTGTGATTAGTATTAAATCTCCAAGGTATGATTGGAATTGTTCATTGTTCACTGAAAAAACAAGAGGAGAAAACAACATATTTTATGGGGAGCTGTGGTGCAGAATGGTTAAATGTCACCACTTTTCAGGGAGACTAATAGCAAAGTGTACACAGAGGTTATTTATAATATTAAAAATAAAATGATTGCTATGTCTTTTCGGCAAAGCAATGAAGATAAATGTCGAATAGGGAAACCTTGGGAAAAGGACTGTGCAACAAAATAAAGGGGCTGTTGAGGGTACAGGGAATAAGAAAATTTTTACTTTCTTCAGAGAGCTCAGCAGCAAAAATGAAACACATTCTGCTTTCCTGCTAATGGCCTGAGGGAATCTTAGTGGTTCTTTGTGAATTTATATGGAGACTGACTTTGTCAAGGAATCGGGATTCTGAAACGATCGCTGGCTGGCTCTATCATGCCAGCTGGCAGCCCCGGTTTCGCCCGCCCGGCACGATCCTGGTGTCACCCTCTCTCCTCCTCACCTCCAGGCCATCAGCCCTCCTGTCAGTCACCCCCCATGTGTAACTCACATCACTCACTCCTTTCCATCTCCTCCACCACTGCCTTGCGCAAGCTGCTTCCTCCCTTGCTTGCTTGGTTACAGCCTACAAACTGGTTTTTCCACTTCCATTGCCCTCTCCAGTGCATTCTCCCTAAATTGCTCAGAATGAGCTTCTGAAAAATTAATCAGATTGTTTTCAGCCTCTTGTCTAAACTCCTTAAGCGAAATCTACAACCCTTCCTGCTGCCTGCAAGGTCCTTCCTAATTGGGCCTCTGCCCCCCACCCTATCCCTAACCACCTTTCCCAGCCCTCATGACCCTCTGTGACCCTCTTGAGCCACACTAGCCTTTGCTGTGTTTCTAGATCTGGTGTTGCTCCCGCTTTTCCACAGCCTTTTTGCAGAGCTGACTCTCTTGTTCAATAATCCAAAGATTCAGTGGAACGGAGGGCAGCGGAAGGTGGGTGGAATTTCTATGGTATAAGCTAGAGGAATTAGCAACTTCCAAAATGCCAAGAAATTCCACCTCACCCCATTCTTCTACGTGAACTTGGTGATCTATTTTGCACTCCCTCGCCATGCATTCATTAGTGCCCGCCATGCGCCAGACACTCTCCAGGAGAGAAACTAAGTAAGATGGACCACCTGCCTCAAAGAATTTAGAATTTCGTGGGAGAAGCTAGCAATGCAGACATATCATGCAATAGGGTGAGGTGAGAGCACAGTTAGAGCCGTGCAGTGATTACCAGAGCACCCCAGGGAGCCATCATATGCCTTTCTTAGAGGAAGGAGAACAAGCCATTGGGGAACAAGCATCTGAGTTAGGAGGAATTGTGCAGATGGAGAAGATGATTCTAGACAAAGTAACGGTTACACAAAGGCTGTGGCGATGGCCGCATGTTCAAGAAAAGCAAGTCACAGAGTTTAGCTAAAGATGCAAAGTAGCACAGCAAAGCTGCGAAAGCAGGCCGTGCCAGGGCACCAAGCCCCATTTGGATGGAATGCCATGGAAACCAGAAAAGGTTTATGGCAGGACTGGGACCTAAGAGGAGCTGGGCTCAGAGAGCTAACTGGTGGTCAGGTGACTCCAGAGACAAATAATCTTGAAAACTCATCATTGCAACTATTCTTTTTCATAGCTATTATTGTGGAGCAAACTGTTGTTGGGTTTGTTTCTATCATTGTTTTGCTGATAGGGTCTAGCCCTGTTGATGCTCTCCTATATTATGGGATGTGAAGGATTCCCAAAGGTGCTGTCTGTCCCCAAGATCTGGCCTGTTTAGCCCCCTTATTGATCCCTTTCACCAATCCTCCATGGTCAATTCTCCCAAACCCCTTGGGATACTCTATGAAATTAGCTCATAAGCACCTCACATATTGTTTGTGTATACAATTTCATTTGATCCTCACCAGAATCCTATAAATTAGATAGCATCCCTGCTTTACAGAAGAGAAGAATCCCATGAACTGTCAGAGTTCACACTGCGAGCTGGTAGAAGAGGGGACTGGAACCAAGTATTGTTTTCTCTACACCTGAAGGGGCTCATCACTGCAAACTGAACAAAGTGATAGCGTGTACCGCTGGAAGAATAACAAAAATGGAATCTAGGTGTGAAAGGAAGTCTGATAACCCTGGCCCCAGGAGGGAACTGCCCCGGTGAGGGGGTACATAGGGCCAGAAGGCTTGGGATTCTTCTAAGGGAAGAAGAAATTGAAGATCCACTTCTCTATAGTAGAGGTTCTCAGGCTTTGGTGCACCCTATTGTCAGCCAGAGCGCTGTGGGGCACGCTGGTTCCAGGGTTCCGCCCCCAGCTATTCTGACTCTATAGGTCTACAGTGGGCCCAGAAAGCATGATTAACAAGTTCCTGTGTGACTTAGTTGCAGAGGGTCTTTGGACACCCCACCAAAGACTAAGCCCATGATAAATGTAAATGGCTGGCTTTTGAGGGTCCACAAACAAGGAAACTGAGGCCCAGAATAGAAGTGACTGGCTTGTGGCCCAGAGCCTTATCACAGAACTAGGCCTCCAACGGGCTCTCTTGGTTCCCAGCACAGGGCTTTCCTACCCAGCCTACCGTCAGCCCTCCATAGCTAGGCCTTCTCCTCACCGATTTACATTTTGAGTAGGAACCCAAGATGCCAGTTCTTTAATGAGGCTGTCCACACTCCAATTTATGAGTCCCAGAGCCCTCAGCAGGATTGGTCTCTGCCAGGCTTAATTTACACAGTTCGCAGGCCTTCCATTAACGTCAGCACAGTAGTAACAGCTGTTAGCCTGTGCCTGCTATGTGACTGCATCCTCATCACGTCACCATCCATTTTCATGTCTCTGGGCTTGTTTACCCTGAAGTACCTGATTCTCCTCATTCTGGGAAACAGTAAGTTTCTACGATGGGAACCTGGCCCAGCCCCACTCCTGACCTCTCTATTCTCTAGTAGGCAGACTCCTTCCACACACCACATCCCCTTGTCTTTCATTTAAGAGTAAGACCCCATCTCACCGAAGCAGCATTCAATTTTCCCCCTCAGCGAGTGTCATTGGTTAGGCATCAGCAAGCAGGTGGGAGAGAGCCCAAAAGCTGATACAAATGTGCCTTTTTTAATGCCACATAAATCACCTTAATTAAAAATTAATTAAGTGACCTAAAATTTGACATTCATTTAAAAAAGAAATTTGAGTAAGGAGAGTTATGTATATTTTTTAGCACCAAATCTCCAAGACATGATGGAAGGAGGGGAGTGTGTTGGGTTTCTGCTTTGAATGCACAATGAGGGAAAAGGAATCATTCTCAGCCAGAGAACCCAGTAAGTCACGCATGGTGTGGAATAGTGATTCATGTGACCTGACCTGGGCCTCACGTGTCTCAGATGCAAATATGAACTAATTCCTCCTGCACTGGAGACTAGATAAATAGGCAAACAAATGTGGCATGCTGTTACAGGTGACAGGTTCCAGGATGCAAATGACAGATGACTGAGACAGGAAAAGCTAACATGAGGCATCCAAGGGAAGCTTGCTGGGTGAGTGGCTTAGTAAAGATGCATGGGAGGGAAGAAGGCTTCACGAGAGAGTCATTAAAGGGCCAGAATTAATAAAGATGGCACTAATTATATCAAATCAACCTTATAAACATATAGCCACCAACAACCATTGCCCAGCACTCCAGAATCAAGATATTGCAAATGGATGGTGGTCTTAAAGGTTGGACTTGAGGTCCCACCCTCACTGTATCAAGGGCAGTGAAGACCCATGGAGATAAAGGATGCACCCAAGATTCCTAGGTGCTCAAGGGCAGATCTTCCAGCCTCTGAGGAAGAGGCTCTCAACCCGATGCCCCTGGGAATCACTCAGGTAGCTTTTAAAGCCACCAATGCCAAGGGCCTCTCCTTCTACTGATTTCATTGGTCCAGGTGGGGCCTGAAGATCAACAGGATTTCTAACTCCCTAGTGACTCCCATGGGCCATCAGGGTGCTGGTCCCAAAGGTGATCTAATCCAAGTCTGGGAGAGGAACTCCACCTGGGATCATCTGACCAGGCTCTGGTGGGCCTTCCCCTGAGGTTTACTTGCTGCAAGACCATAGGCATTTCATAGTGCCTTATAGTTTAAAAAGCATTTCTCTATATGTTATTTAGCTTCTCGAATCCCCAATCTTCTGATTAATCAAATGGGAATAATAATAACTGTCCTGCCAGTTTTTTATGAGGTTCAAACAAGGAAGGATTACAAGAGCACATCGTAAGCTATTAAAATGCTCTACAGAAGTAAAGAACGATGAGAATTTATGGCCCCCGGTGACTTACATCATTATTCTGGGAAGAACTGCTATTTCAAAGATAAATAAATTCCCACCGAGAAGATCCTTACTAACAAAAGATCCCCAAGCACCAACTCATTCCAGAGCAGCTTGATCTCAGATCTCCCTAAGCATTCTGTGATTAGGGACTTGGTGTTCCAATGGTTACTAGGATTCACTGGCACCCATAGGTGGAAAGCATCAGGAGGTGCCAGCAAAAAGATCCACTGCCCCCAAGGCTGGCTGTGACCACCCAGGGCCTCAGGTACCATCCTCCATAAGCCAGAGGAGTCACTTCACAACCACAGAGAAGATGCCATTTAAGAAACTCAGGCCCTTGATTACAATCATTCACCAAGGGTACTTCCTTCCTTGGAATTTATGGGCCCCATAAAAAAAGAACTTGGGAAGACAGAGCAGTTGTTTTTTGTTGCGCCTCATTAGTTTTGAGTTTGGCTGGCAGTAGAGATCAGAGTACCAGGCATACATCTAATTGAATCCCTCACAAGCATAAAATTCTCTGTGGTATGGCGGATGCGATGCCAGGGAGCCGAGATGTCTCCAGCCAGGGGAAGGAGATGGAGAGGCATTGGTAGAAGCAAGCCTGAAGGGAACGGCCTCTCTGGGCTGTGGCTGTGCTTTAACTGAGTAAAAGAAAGGTTTGGGGATTAACTCTGGGGCATCCAGAGAGTGAAAGCAGCACTACCTTCCCACTACCAGATCTCTACTTTGTCAAGGTTTGGGGTGAAGGGCAGGGATGCCAACTTCCTGCCCTTCTGTACTCACAATCACTGCTCCTGAGGACACCTATACCTGGGTGCAGGAGTGGAGGGGAACCCCACAGACAGACACAGTACAAAGGATAGAGAACAAGATGTCAAAAATGTGGATTTTCACCCAAACCGTGTAACCACGCTAAGCCTTTGTATTCTCAACCATAAAACAGGTATAAAACTTTCCACATATAATGCATAGGTTCAATTCAATTCCCAAGTATTGGGGTGGAGAGATCTCTATACAAAGTACTGTTTTAGACCCATGAGGATAAAACTCAATATCTCTTTCCCAGTCACTTACAGTTTGGTGAGGAAGACAGCATACAAACAACTGCTTATGACATGAGGCGGAATGTCTGCCATGTTAAATGCAAGAAGTGATAAGTGATAGAAGTCCAAGTGAAAGGAGGGTTCATGGAGGGGAGGAGGGGAGAATCTACAAAAGTGTGGTAGATGAGGTCTGGGTCCCTATGACTGAAAGATGAGATGCTGGTGAAGATGTTTCTAAATGAGAGGGCAACCCAGAGACTGGGAAGGGTGGCCCACACATAACCAGTCCCACATGGAACAAACTAAGCAGAAAAGAAAAAAGAAGAAATCACCCAGGAGAATATGGATAGGTTTGCATTAGGTACAACTTAAAACTCCTGTATATCATGATACATTATAAACAGAACAAAAGCATACAAAATCCTGGGAGAAATTGTCAAGCATATAATAAATAATTTCACATCCTTACTCATAATCTCATACAATTCTATATGAAAATATGGAGAACCTAATAGATAAATCAGCAGATGGAAGTGGGCAACGTAAAAGTAAAATAAAGCTAACAACATGTGAAAAAAATATTCAGCCTCACTGACTACCAAAGAAATACCAAATAAAACAGCAGGAGAATTCCTTTAGTTAAAAATAAAAATCATGATCTATTCAGGGTTGGCCAGGATGTAGTGAGAGGGGCAGGCATGTGTGAACGCAGCTGGGAGAGTGTAAATTGGATTAACTTCTAGAAAATAGTTTGGCAGTCTATATGAAGGGCCTTGAAAATGTTTACACCCTTTGATTCAGTAATTCCACTTCTGGGAATCTATCCTATGAAAATAATCTGAAATGCAAGCAAAGGTTTTTGGTCAAAGAGAGTCTTCAAAGAGTTCTGATAAACAGTCTAACAATCCAAACATTGAATACTGTTGAAATAAATGATGGTGCGTATCCCAAAGTATTATAGCCATTAAAAGGTATGCTTCTGGAGAATTTTTAAAACTTTGGTAAAGCTTGTGGCCTTATTTAATTATTTTAAGGCATATATACATATGGCACAACTGTACACACGTTTAACGAATAGGCCGAAACACTTCAGAGACGTTAGAAATGATGGCCTCTGGGTGGTGCGATTCTGGGCACTGCTTTTGTTTATTTTTACCCTGGCTTCACACTTCAGACAATAGGCATATGCTTTTAGAATAAGGGAATGACAAGTCATTGGTGTGTGAAAACGCATAATGAGAAATAGGCCTAATCATAAGGTGTGAATGAAACACAACAAGCTTACACGTGTTCCATAGGTTGAGGAAGACTTCACAGGGGTTTTTATTTTGCTTATATTTTCTTCATTAGGGCTGGGAACAAGGGTAAGAAGGTCCTCGCTGTATATAATGATCCAATATAAGACACTAGAAAAAAATACTTTGAAAACTAAAAATCACCAAGCAAATGTGAAGAAGTGTTCTTATTATCCTAAATGCCTTTACCCTGAAACAGGGGCAGAGAGGACAGGCAGTGTCACTGGGCAGGCAGGGCCCACCAGCTGGGGTGGACACACCAGTGCGGCCCTCACAGCAGCCCCCAGCTGGAGGCCACCTGCCCACCACTGCCCCTGGCCCTCAATTGGCAACTTCCCTCTGTGAAGTGGAAAGAACGAGTGGCCCTGTCCTGGAGATGGTGAAGTTGAGTGAGCAGGCAGGTAACAGGACACTATATATGATGCCAGGTGTCCTTGCTGTGATCTGCGACAAAGGCCACAGCCCCTCCCAGCAAAGCCCCACCTCTGCAGGAGGACCCTAGCTCCTAGACACATTTTACCTCCCAGCTTCCAAGGGGACGTGACTGACAGGTTGTGCATGTCCCTGCTCCTGGAATTTGGAGGAATTTGGAGAAACCATTGACTTAGGCTATCTTGAGGCACAGGGACAGATAGGGGTGGCATTTTTCCTTCTGTGTGAGGAAGAAGCGGGCAGAGGTGACCAGTCCAGGGAACCACAGCAATCTAGTCACAGAACAATTAAGGAACCGAGAAGTTGATCTAAGGCTGTGCTGGGCTTCAGGGCTCGGGGTCTCCGAGGACCGTCTTCCATTGCAGCTGGAGTCTGGGTTAGCTGGTGCATTCGTTTCCTGTGGCTGCTGTAACAAACTACCACAAGCTCGGTGGCTTCAAACAACACAAATTTATTCCCTTAGAGCTCCTGAGGGCAGAGTCTGAAGTCATTCTCTCTGGCTAAGTCGTGAGAGCAGAGCAGGCTCCCGCTGGAGGGTCCACGGAGAACCCAGTCCTTGCCTTTTCCAGCTTCTGGGGGCTGCCTGCATCTCCTGGCTCATGACTCCAAACCCCTGCTGCCCTCATGGCATCTCCTACTTCTTGCTTGTCTTTCTTGCTGCTCTTCATAAGAACCTTGTGGTTACACCTCAGTAATCCAGAAGAATCTCCCCTATCTAAAGGTCCTTCGCTTAACCACATTAGTAAAGTCCCTTTACCACATAAAGTAACATATTTTCTGGTTTGGGGGATTAGGATGTGGGTCTCTGGGTGGGTCCATTATGCAGCCATTCACAGATAGGTAACCTAATGTGCAGGATGTCTGTGAGCCCTCTTAGGGGCCAGGCAGTGGCTAGGGCTGGGGGTGGGGACGGGGAGGACACAGAGGTTCAGACAACCTGCTGAGAAGATGGGAGCCAACACTAGAGCTGGTCCTAGAGCCAGGGTGCATGGAATCAGTGCTGAGTCCGGAGTACAGGGTTCATGGGGAGAGACAGACAGGTGAGACAGGAAAGGAATTTGGGCTCAGCTCACAAAGGACCTTGAAGAACAGGTTTAAAAACTGGGATGTACCCGGCCCAATGGTTAAGCGTCGATCCATGAACCAAGAGATCCTGGTTCAGTCCAGTCAGGGCACATGAATGGGTTGCAGGCTCGATCCCCAGTAGGGGGTATGCAGTAGGCAGCTGATTGATGACTCTCTCTCATCATTGATGTTTCCATCACTAGCTCCCTCTCCCTTCCTCTCTGAAATCAATTAAAAACAACAACAAAACTTGGATGTGATTCCCTGAGGGAAGCAGGGCCTGATTTCCCACGCCCAGGAGTTACCAAGAATGCCCAGCCAGGCTGGAGACCCATCTGACAGGGCCGAGTGGCCACCTGCCATCAACTTACAAGTTGAGCCTCAGCTAGACTAGGTTGGGAAAGAGGGCCCAAGGCCACCTCCAGCGCTCCTCTCCCGTGAGATGAAGAGAACAGCTTTGCTTTCTGACACATGGGGCCTGAATCCCATGGACCAGCTTCACGACCTTAGGCAAGTTACTGCAGCTCTCTGACTCAGTTTCCCACTAAGGAAACGGGCACTGTTAAGACTTGCCTAGCTTCTCTGCAAAGCTGATGTGCTGAGGCACACAAAGGCATCCCAGAAGTCAACAGGCTGGACTTGGTGATAGTGCCCATGCTACTGGGAACCGTCCACTGAACCAGAAAATCATGGAATTTTAGGTATTAAAAGTCATCTAACTGGAGAGTCCCACATCACAATCAGCTGGGAGATTTTCGTAAAATAAAATCTAATAAAGACCAGTCTAATTTCACAGCCAGGGTTGGAGGAGCCACCTGAGATGATGCTCAGAGAAGCTACAGGACCCCCAAGTGGGGATCCTGGGTCATTCTCTCCACCACCCAGCCGAGCACTGAGGTGGATGGGATGGGGGTGGGGAGACTGCTGAGGCACCGGCTGCCACAGGGATGGAGCTAGAAAAGAGGATGGAGTGTAGGGCAGCCAGGCGTGGGGTGGGCCCTTCCTGCTCATCTCCACGTGGTCCAGAGGCTCCTGCATCCCACACCCACCACGAGCTGGGCAATAGGAGGTGCCATCAGAATCACCAGCCCTTGCTAGGTGGTCTCAGGCAAAGTGCCCAGTCGGTAGGACATACTCAGCCAGTACAGCCTTCTCTTCCCTGAAGCCTGGCTCTCTGGGTCACAGGTTAACGAATTTTCGTAACACTTTGTTCTTGATACAGAAACAAATAACTGCTAACAATTTCATTATAAACTGCGTCCTCTCCCATCCTCCACAGGATAATAGGATTTATCTAGAATTTCAGAACTGGAACAGACCTTAGAAATATGGTCCAAACCCCTCCTTTTGTAAATGGAGAGACAGGGGGCCAGACAGAGAAGGGACAAGGTCAGCATCACACAACCGGTCATGGAGAGGCCGGTCCAGGGCTGGTCCTCTCAGTGGTGCTCCTCGTGTTCCACAGCCAAGAGTACTGCACGTTTCTAGAATCACTCCAGTGGTGGCATCCAGGGTCAAGAACATGGGGGACATACACTGGACCAGATAGTCCCCTTGATACCCCAAATATGACCTTGAAGGTAGAGCTGTCTGTGTGCAGATGAGGCCCCACCTGCAGGCCAATCCATCTGACACACTAAAGTCATGGGTTTGAGAACCCCAGACTGTTGAGGGGACGTAGACAAACCTCGGCCACTCTGCTACTCCCCATCACTAGGAAATGAGGTCCCCAAGGGTTTGTGGGGCTGTTAGGGCTTTGACTTCCTCTCAGCCTCCTGGTGCTGCCCCTGGGTGTGGCCAGATTGAGACGCCGGTGTCTCAGTCAAGCCACTGGGATCTGAGCGGCTGGGCCACCCACACTGACCAGGCCTGTGTCTCTGTGTGCTCTCCAGGGACATCCCCAGGCTCCAAGATGGCCTTGCAGAGTTCCTTCACTTGCTGGAACGGGACAGTCCTCCAGCTCGGCCAGGCCTGCGACTTCCACCAGGACTGCGCCCAGGGAGAAGACGAGGACCAGCTCTGCAGTGAGTAGATGGGCTGCCCCACCCACCTCACCCCAGCCACGCTCACATCCCTCTCCTGCCCATCACCCCATGCATTCCAACTTGGACAGCCTTCCTATGTCCAGTGCCGTTTGTGTCTCCTCTCAGTGGCAACTTTCAAAAGCTACACAGTCTTCAAGAGACAGAGCTAAGATCTGCCGAGTGATAAAACTGTGGTCCAGAAACAGCATGAAAGTTGAGAACCAAACAAGATCTTATAAGTTGTGCCCTCAATATCCTCGTGCACAGAGGACATGTTCAGACGAATGCCCAGCTCTGTAACATGACTTTGGAACCCCGGACTTCCCTCACTTTTCAATCCTCATCTTTCATCACCCACTGCCTCTCTCATCCTCCCAGACTCCCATGTACCCAGGTCCGGCCATATCAGACTGCTTCTCAGCTCCCTCAAACCTCCATGGCTTTATGTGTGTGGTATCCCTTGCCCAGAGTGCCCTGTCCCTTCTCAAGTCCCATCTGCTCCTTCAAGATACCCCTCAGGAGTTGATTTTTCTGGGAAACCTCCTCTCTCCAACCCCACAGGACAGTTGGTTCTTCTTTCTCTGGACCTCCTGTCCCAACTTGGTGTGTCTTCTACCCACTGTAGCATCCATTATTTTTAACAGCTTTTTTCTTTTTAGATACAGTTCATACTAGTATACCATACAACCCACTCACTTAAAGTATGCAAGCCAGGGATTTTTTAGCATAGTCACGGTTGTGCAACCATCACTACTAGTTTTAGAACATTTTTTATCATTCCACAAAGAAACCCCTAGAAATATTTCCCGACTTTCCTCCAACTATGCCCCCTCCCCTAGCCATAAGCAACCATAATCTACCTTCTGTTTCTATAGATTGGCCTATTCTGGGCACTTCATATAAATAGAATCGTACAATATGTGGTCTTTTGTGATTAATTTCTTCACTTAGCGTAATGTTTCCAAGGGCAGCCCATGCTTCAGTGTGTATCAGTCCTTTGTGTATGTTTATTGCCAAATAATATTTCATTGTACAGATACCCACAGTTAGTTTAGCCTTTCATCAGTTGACGGGCACTTGGGTTGTTTCCACTTTGGGGCTATTATGAATAATGTTGCTGTGGACATTTATGTACAAGTTTTTGTGTAGACAGATGTTTTTATTTCTCTTGGGTATATCCCTAAGAGTAGAATTGCTGGGTCATATAATAACTCTATATTTAACAGTTTGAGGAACTGCCAAAGCTGTTTTCAAAGTGCTGCACCATCTTACATTCCCACCAGTAATGTATAACAGTTCTAATTTCTCCACATCCTTGCCAACATTTATTATTATCTGCCTTTCTGTTTTAGCCATCTTAGTGGGTGCACATCCATTACATTTCATGAGGGTGTTTTCCATGTTTCTCTCCCTCTCTGTGGGCAGATGGGGTTTGGTACTCTTCCCTGTACCAATATTTCACGTGATTCCTGGCACAACTGACACTTTGTTCATTAAAATGAATAAATGAGTTGGAAAACTTGGGCTCCGTAGAAGAAAACAAGTTGCTGAGGTCTCATTGGTAGTTAGTAGCAGCATTAGACTCCCAGCCCAGTGCTCACTCCACTTCAATACAGTGTCCTCAGTAGCTGTTTGGCTAGGAGTAAACACTAGAGGTTTTTACATTTTCCCCAGGGAAACTGAAATCACAAAACACATATAATGTGAGCTAGAAAATATGCTGGATCCTGGAGCAGAGATGAAAACACAGCACCTGCCCTCAAGCTGAAACTCCAACATGGGGCAGGAGGGGAAACAACAGAACAGGGTTGGGAAGCAGGCAGCAGGTGTGTGCCTGGGTGCTCTGGGGCCCAGACGCAGCATCCAATGCTCGCCTCCTAGATACCAGCCCCGTGACACTGGCCTGCAAAATAGCTTTAAAAAGTTAACAGTGTTTCCCAGGTCATCTGGAGGACAGACTTTCCCTTGGGGGAAAAGCGGTTTTATTTATTCTCTTATAAATGAAGCAATAAAGAAATCCATTTTTCAACTTAAAAACTACCTTTTATGCAAAACTTTTGAGGGAAGTTTTCCAATAATGGCGGAATTGTGGTTGTTTAGATCAACCCAGTAAGGAGTTGCAGGTAGGGGCCTTGTCTGCCCACACGGTCTGGCTCCTGGCCTGTCTCGCAGACTTTCGCTCTGCATGTGGCCCGAATGAACCTAGCCACCAAGCTGCTCAGGCTGAGGCCTCTGTGTCTCTAGTTATTGGTCTCTGCAGTATTTCCAGCAGTGCCTCTGAGCTGTGTGATTTTGCTTTTGCCTTTTTTTAAAGTTTTTTTTTATGCCCACTTCCCAGCAGGGACGCAGGTCAGGCAGGGCATGCCCTGATTTACAATTGGGAAAATGAAACCACAGAGAAGGTAATTGATTTGTTGGGGTCACACAGCACGTCAGGAACAGAGCCATGATTAGAGCATTGAGCCTGCGGGGTCTGCCCATTACTGCGAGCTCAGGGCATTTTCCCACCATTCAGGGACCTGCCATTAACAAGTTTCCAGGACCAACTCCAAGCTGGAGGGCAGCCTAGCTGCGGGCCTGAGGGCAGGCACCTGGGGCCCTGTGGCCTTTTCAGCCGCAGTTGAGCAGCTGCTCTGACCAGCTGTCGAATGACAGCTCCACACTGGAGAGTACCCCCACCAAGGTCTTTGCTACAGAAATCAGTTGCTAGGAAGAGAAGTTCAGTTCAGAAGGAGGGTTATTTCGATCTTTGTGCCGCTCTGATCTTTACCGTACTGTTAGCCACCATCCTTCTCCTTGTTTGTGTGCCCCATTCTCTGTGGGATATTTGCTGTCTTCCCTGTCACATTGCCTGGTGTTGATTCTGGAAACCATCCCCGTGAAGATAGCAACAGCAGTAATAATATTGACTAGCATTTATTGAGCATTTACTATGTCCTGGGAGCTGCTCCAAACACTTGGCATGTATGAACTTATTTCACCCTTACAACAATCCTATGTGATGCCATTACACTCACCTTAGAGATGAGGAACCTGAAGTCCATGGCCAAACTGTTAGCCAGTGGCTGAGCAGTGATTCAGACTCAGTCTGACTCCAAAGCCCACACTCTGAACCAGTACAAGCCAGACTCTTGTTCTGTGAGTTTCTAGCAGCTGGTTCGGCCGAGCACAACCCTTAGCTATATGTCCACCCAGGAAGAAGGGACCAGGAAAAGGTTAGGCAAGTGGGGTGGGGGTAAGATCATTCATCTCCACTTCTGGGCCTCAGTTTCCTCATCTGTAATGTGAGTTGGAACATGGTGGCCACTGATGTGTTATGTGTTGATGTCCAATGCTCTTGACCTCGCCTGGTCCTTCCCAGGTAGCCTGGAACCTATTAGAATGTTTTCTCGGAGCAGGAGCTCACCTGTTGGGGATGTCCAGATCTTCTAAGGAACCCCCACAAGGGTCGCCAATCTTGGTCCAGGGTAGTCAACCAAGCCTGGCCATGGTTGGAATTTGAAGGGAAAGGTAGGCTGTATCCCATCAATTCAGCCTCAACTCCACGCTCTCCCCAGAAGGAATTCCCCACACCTACTGGGGCTTCACTCGATTCTCAGACTCAACCCCAAGCAATATCTCTGTCTGAGATAAGTGGGGACCTGAAATGGAGGAGGCGGCATTGCCCTTGCCCTTCTCCATCCAATCACCAACCTGTCCATTCACACCTGGTCCTCCACACCCATCCTTCTTCTCTCATTCCAATGAAATGTTAATGATTCAAGTGAGACATCCAGGACGCTATCACCCATCAAAGGGTGTCTTCAAGGGCCCCTGGGTGTCGAGCAGTGGCCCTCGTGGCCTGTGGCTCCCCAGAAAAGGATGAGGTGTTCTCGCTTCATCCCCTGGATAAGTCATTGACTCACCAGGTATTTGCAAGCAGCTCACTTCCCCTCCATGTACTTAATAATCTCATCTATTTAGTGGGGATACTTTTCCTGTCAGGCAAAACAGGTTTTTTTATGTTTCTTTATTGTAAAATAAAACATGTTGGTTGTAAAATATTTGAAAAATCTAGAGAAGTACACAGAAGAAAATAACTATCACCCATAATCCTCCCTCTCAGACATTCAGAGATAACCATAATATTTTGATGTATTTCTTCTAACATTTTTCCCCATGACTCTATATTTTCAAGGAAATGTATAACACATATTTATCAAAAATGTTAACCGAGTTGTCACACAGGAAGGGAAAGAAGTGGTGTCATTTGGCCTGGAGTTTGTACTTGGCAGTTTCTACAGCTGTTGCTGAGGTCACATCTCTGTGACTCCACAAATCTGTCTCTCTTAGAGTGGAATCAGGTGTCATAATTGCCAATGTTGTGGGATTGATTGACCCACACACAGCCCGACCTGCCATCCGGCCAATGAAATATCTGGCTGCAGCCCAAGGAGAGGGTGGGGTAGAGCAGTGCTGCTCAGACATTAGGAATTTTAAAAATACAGATTCCAATTCTGGGGATGGGGTTGGTGTGGGGGACCTGAGATTCCACACTTCTCAGTTTCACAGGTGATGCGGATGCGGCTGGTCCCTGGACCACATTTTGAGTGACAGGGGGTAGAGGACTGAATTCACTCCCATTTCATCAGCAGCTAAGTATGGTGATCCCACAGTGTGCCAAGCACTGCTCAGGTGCCTGGGGTGGATGAGAGGAGAAAGGGATGGTCGGAGGAGGAGTTGACATTAGACCCAACCCTGTGTGCCAACGTTGTGCTCAGCAATTGGCCTTAGTGGCAATTTCCCAAACCCGGCCTAACCCACCAAGGACCTCTGCTCTGATGCCCACGCCCATCAGCTTCCAGCTTCCGTAGGAGTGGCTTCTTGCTGAACACACAACCCCATGTGCTTGCAGTAGCGGACACCCTCTCATTGCCTCCCCACCCACTCTTTGAGGTCTCAGTTATCACACAAATTATCCAGTGACCGAGTCTGCCTACCTCCTGAAAAGAAAGGGGCTTCCAGTCCCAGCTCACCCTGTGCCAAGCTACAACAAGGTGGGCTAGAAGGTGGAGAGCGCCAGTGGCTATCCTCACTCCTGCACAGGTGGAAGGCACAGGGTCTCCAGAAAGGCAGCTGAGGGGCTGTCTCTGCCTCCAGGTAGCGTGAGCTAATGTAGCGCACCCCCTGGCGAGCTCCCCTGCCCAGGAGAGAAGGATGATGAATAATGCCACCACCTCTGTGTATTTGCTCAACCCTGTCTGTTTATAAAATGTTTCCACACTCTCTCATTTTGTCCTCAAAACAGTCCTGTGACATAGACACTACTATTACCCCATTTTGCAGAGGAGGGAGCTGGGGCTGAGGAAGGAAGTGCTTGCCTGAGGTTGCACAGTAGGCAACAGAGAGGCTAAGCTAGAACTCAGGTGTCCCACTCAAGGGCTGTTGAGTTATCAGCACCCATGAATCAAGATCTCCCCTGCACCTCCTGAAAGGGTGAGATGCCCTGCAGGCCCCAGCTCAGCCCTGCCTCCTCCTCCTAATGGGAGCCCATCACCTGCTAGCATCTTCCATTGTAGTGCCCGGTTAAACACGCTTGTAAAGGACGCTCCCCGGAAGGTCACCAGTTAGTTTTTGCAAAAGAAGTGGATATGGGATCCCTTGAGGGGGGCATAAAAATAAAACAGAAAGATCTCCTTAGCTGTTGGATTTTTAATCAGAGGAACATGCAGGGCTTGGGGAAATGACTTCTTCAGGGGGGTATAAATGGGAAGAGATGTCCAACTCGTGACAGCCTGTTTTAATTTATAATGCTGCCTCTGTGTGAAATGCACAGAGAATCGGGGGGAAATGAGCAATAATTCACGAAGGTGCTGTCACAGCCAGGAAGCATCAGGGCCCTCTGTGCTAGCCTGCCACTGCCAGGAAGGCGAGACAGAGGAGGGACAGTGCCGTGGGTCCAGTCTCTCTTGCACAGGACGTAGCCGGGCCAGAGACTGCTGGGCGCTGTCACCACAGCCTGCGATGCCCACTCAGGGCTGAGCGCCTTCTCTGCAGCCGTTCTCCCAGTCAGCTGTAGAGCATAAGCTCTTTCTAACCCTCTTCCCTGCCCTCCTCCTTCTGGGGGCAGCAGCGAAATATATGGTCTATGAAGCTGACTGTGGCCTCTTCAATGGGACCTGAGGTCAGTCTGATGCAGAGAAAAGGATAATGGGGCTATTTATGCTGAACCAACAGATGCTGTAAAGAGGCTCCAGTAACTGGGATTGCTTGGTCAGGATAGGCGAAGTTCTGCTGCAGTAATAAACCATCCCGCATTTCAGGGGCTTAACTTGACACAGGCCCTATCCACTCAGGGTTGGGAGAGGGACTCTGCTCCCCAGGGTCTCTCTGGGACGCAGGCTGGCAGGGTCTCCACATTATACAGCAGCATCCCCAGGAACAGGAAGTCTCCTTGGCCCCTCAGCAGGGGAAAGGAGACTGAAGAATTGCACAGAGCTTTCCGAAGCCTCCATCCAGGAGAGACACACATCCTTCCCGCTCACATTTCATTGGCCAGAACTGCTCATATGGCTTCACTTTACTGCAAGGGGCTTGGGAAATGGGAGCAAAAAGGAAGTTCTGAGCAAGTATGTCTCTGCACACAGGTGATTTGAGGGACCCAAACCAATTCCAGGCCAACACTGCCACTGCTGCTATTATGTTCTTGCCACTGGGCTGAGCTTTAGGAGTGTAGTCCAGTGAGCACACATGGGCTTCTCCCCAGGTCACGTTCTTTGTGGGTCCGTGTAGATTTAGAAATAGAAGAGCTAGGTACCAGTCCCAGCTGGAATACCTGCTGGCTAGGTGACCTTGGTCAGGTTGCTCTACGTCTCTGAGCCTCTGCTTTGTCATCTCTAAAACTGGGTTAACAATACCCATTGCTGTGGAGTTGTTACTATTACCAGTTTTTTCTGAAGATTAGAAAATCGTAAACCAGCACATGTACAAGTTGGGGATTGGGGCCTCTCTTCATCACGATCGGTATCATTAGCCATCAAAGGAGCTGTTATTAGTGAGGACAGTGTGGTCACCTGGCTAATTATACTTGACTTGGCATAGTTTGCATTCAGCTTCCAGGAAATGCCTGTCCCTGCGCTCTCTCTGCAGGTAAGCTCCCTGCTGGTTTCTACTGCAGTTTTGAGGATGGCTTCTGTGGCTGGTCCCAAGGAACGCTCTCACCCCACGCACCCGAGTGGCAGGTCAAGACCCTAAAGGAGGCCCGGTTCCAGGACCGTCAAGGTACTGCCACTCCTCTCCTTCCCCTGGTGCCCACCCCCCCTCCCCCCAGCCAGATGAGAGACTTAGGGCACCGCCCAGGGCAGCTGGACCTTGCCCCACCCTGCAGAGTAAGCCTGGGTGGGTGGCTGTCCTGAGCTTGCCCTGGGGTGCTCCACACAGTGTCCTCTAGACACTTGCCTGGGCTTTAGAAAGACTAAATCAGGCCCAGGTAGATGCCACCTTTTGTTCCATAAAATGAGAACCTTGGTGAAGGGTTCGCTGAAATATAAAAATAGCAGCAACAGTAATAATAATCCATTCATTCGACAAGTATGTGTTGAGACCTACTGTGTGGCAGGCCCATTACTCATTGAGAGGTAAGGAAAAGTGTAGCCCTCTTTATGACTGGGGGTGCTGAGGCACAGGGAGACCTGTGTCATTGGCCCCAGGGTGCTGCCCTGGGAACCTTGCCCCACATCTGGTCCATTCCCTGCTGCCCAGCCTCCTCAGCCATACCTCCACCCTCACACCCTCCCTCCCTGCACCATAGCCCATCCTCCCATGACCCATGCTTAACTTCCAGGGGGCCAGAGACCTAATAACACCCAAGAGTTGACTCCATACCTGCTGATCTGACTCCACACTCGGAGGCACCTGCCCTGATTGGATCAGAGAGGCTCTGTGCGGCCAGCACAGCTATGAGAGTCGGGCTGCTGGAGAGGCAGGCCATGCAGCCTTGTGCTGTGCCTGGGGGTGAGGCCCGGGGGCCCACCTCTGCAGGATAAGGCTGGAGGGCGGTCCTCTCTCCCTCTTCCCTCCCCTACATGTGCTTGCTCTTTGTGGAGCTGGAGACCCTCATACAAGAATTATTCTCTTTCCAAGACAGCACACATCCTATGGATTCCCTCAAGAATTCATAATAATTATGATTATTATAAAAGTATGGAAGTGAACATCATCCAGATCAACCACTAAAAATCCCAGAGCCCATGCAGTTCTATCCTTGGTCCTCAGAGCTGCATCCCAGTGAGCTGGCTTTGCCGTGAGGAAGAAGGCTGAGTTATTGCAGCCACGGGAGAGTTCTGCGGCCCCTCACAGATGTGGGGGGCGGGGCCGGGACGAGAGCTCCTGCTTCTCCTCCCAGCCCCTTGCCGCACTGCACTGTCCTCAGCACCGTGTCTGTGGGATCAGAGAGAGAAACAGAGCTCAAAGCTAGACATGGTCTTCACGCCTCTGCTCTCTGTTTGATTGTCCCCCAACAGCACCCGTAGGGAGTAAGTGCCCAGCACGTGTTGAATGCCTCTGATGCCCCCTGAAGGGACTCATCCCACTGACTGCTCTGATTGCAGACCGTTTTCCTTACCTCGAGATAAGCTCTATCTTTCTGTATATTCTACTCATCGATCACCGTCTCTGTCCCCCACAGAACGAAACCACAGCCTTTCCCACACAGGCAGCCCTTCTGATATTTAAAGACAGCTGGTGTGACCCACACACCGAATGAGGTCCTTCCTCTCCCCAGTCACATAAGCCCATCAACTCGACCCTTCCTCAAGGGTGGGCGGCAGGCTTTCGAAGATTTCTGGTCCATCCTGGTTACTCTGTTCTGGACCCACCTGAATTGTAACTTGGTAGTAACTCATTAGTGGACTTCACTAAGAGACATAGAAAAGTAGAAATGAATGACTGAAGTCCTGCCTGGGGTTCTGTGGGGTGCCTAAAAAGTTTGGGCTCACTCTGGCACCGGTCTCCTTAGCACTGACCACCTACAAAGTGCCCTGCAGTCCTGGTGGTTTACTGACACTTCTCCCACCGGCATGTGGGGCTGGAGCTCCTATTCTCCCAGTCTCTCAGGCAGGTTAGTGTTTAGGAACAAGAAATGAATCTTGGTCAGGCGTGTGACACTGGGTGACCTGGACTCCAGGAGGGCGAGAAGGAATGAAGGTAATAGAGACCATTGGTGGGCAAAGCAATGGGGAGCGATGGGGCTGGGGGCAGGGCACTTCAAGCTGCTCCTGGCCTCTGGGCTAAAGCTGGTGGCCCTTAAGAGATCAGGGATGCAGAAGCTCAGCGATACGATGCTAGGACATCACAGGCCCTTTGGAATGAAGACCTTTGCAAGCCAAGTTCTGTGACAGTAACAAGCAGGCTGTCTTATCCATTGGGGGCAGCAGAAAGCCACAACCTCCAAGATGTTCTGAGGCTGGAGGAGATGTTCCCATGAACCCTGCGCTTATTAGCCCTGTACTGTACCCCCGGGCCCTTCAGTGCACGATGATGGTGCAGCTTTGACTCTTTTCCTCTCTGCCCAGGCCACGCCCTGTTGCTCAACACCACGGAGGTCCCCACTTCTGCAAGTGCTACAGTGACCAGCACCACATTCCCCGCACCGATGAAGAACTCTCCGTGCGAGGCAAGTCTCGATGTTCCGCTATTCTCCGGCTCCTCCTCCCACACTCTCCCCTCTGCACTTCCAGGTGAACCCAAACAGGGAGCAGCTGGCCTGAGGTCAGGCTGCTTGTTCTCCCAGAGGGAGGGCAGTAGGGCCACTTTCGCCATCTTCCAGGCAGAGAGAGCCCACCAACGTGGTAGAGTCCCACCTGCAGAGAACCTCACCTTAAACGCCATCCTCAGCAGCACTGAGCTTGGGGATCTTGATTTAAGCAAACCCAGGAAATACTTCCAAGGCATCACAGGGGCGGGTAATAGTGATTTACAAAAGACTTTCTACAGAATCCTTTTTAAAAATAGCAATCTCTTGTTATACATTTCAGATGTTATAGAGCATCAGAAATGTGATTTACATAGATTTCACTAAGACATCCATGGCATTCAGTGCGGTACCTCGAGAGTCGCTTACCCAAATGCTTCTTCTAGCTGTTACCTCTCAGGGTGAGGATGGACGGAGTGGTGCCATGCTTTTTAGCATAAGGTCATATTCTCCAGGGTCCAAGAAATGTGCTTAGAACACGGTCCCAGTCAGGTTCCACCCCTGATTGGTTGTACTATTTATTTGGGCAGTTAATAACCTCCCAGGGCCTCAGTTTCTTCATCTGGAAGGTGGAGACAGTAAGAGTACCTACCCCAAGGAGGTGAGAATTAAATAGGTTAATGTGTGCAAAGGGCTAGCATAGCATCTGGCACAAATGAAGCATGACAAGAGTTAGCCAACAGTGCCCGGCACCCTGTATAAACACACGACAGAAGGATGGGGGCGGAGAAAGAGGACTTGAGCCAAAAATCAGACTCTCCGCTCTGGGCTCTGGGAAGGCGGGGCCCTGACTGCACTTCTTTGCCCCCCACAACCCTCCCCCCCCCCCAATCAATCCCTTGCACACAGTGGAAAGCCTATGGGCGATCCTTTCTTTCTGGAAACTTATAGGAGAAATTCCTTGCTGGCTTGTTTCAGGAATAGCTAGTTGCCCTCTGACTAATTTGTTTCCCTTCAAGTTGTGGACTTTGTGACACTGAGAGCTTCGCTTCCTCTCTGCTGGCTGGTAGAACGCCAGGGAGCTGCGGCTCTGACCCGCAGCTTCCCTGCCAAGGGGTGCAGGCAAACGCAAGCCTTCCAGGCTTTTTGTGAACTAAAGCTTCACAGACATAAATCAAATGAGAATGGAAAAGATATAGGAATGAATCTTTTTAATCAGAAGAAAGGTCAAATTAAATCTGAGGCTCCCTCTTCGTGAACAAACAGGGTTCCGTGATGTGTTGTTTGCAGCAGCCTCACTCTGGGTCCCAGTTTATAACAACATCTGCCCCGTCTTTCTCACCCTCTTCTAGTTTATGGTATCGGACTAGATTTTTTATGTATCTCTGTGAGCTACCTTAAATCCTTGTTGGAAGACGTCAGGGCACAAATAAATAGATTCATTACATTCCATTGTATTTGAGGAGCCACGCTTTCTGATGCAGATGGTGGAATTACACAGTCATCATCATCGCTGATATGTCTCAGGTGCCTCTGAGCAGGCGCCTGGAAAGGAAGGCTTCTTAGGAGGAAATCTAAATGCGGAGAGACAGTGGCCCACTGGGAGGCGAGGGGATCCTAAAAGCATTTGATCTTTAAATTTACTCTTCACTGTGTTTAACAGAGCCTGATTTTTAGAAAAAGAAATGTCGAGGTGAAAATGATATTTTCCTAACACTTCATCATTTCTCTAATATAACCTTTGGGTTGATCAATAGCTTAAATAGGTGTTTTTGTTTTACTGGCCTGCTTTATTTTTCCTCCGGCCACATTCGCTCTGGGCTCTTTCTGCTGTTTCCTGCCCTTTTCCAGCAGCTGGCTCAGCAGGAGTAATGGAGGGGAGGCAGCGAGCCATCCCTCAGCTCACAGTTGTTTCAGCCTCTCAGACATTCATCCAGGACTGACGGGTCTTTGAATCCACAGTGCTGGGGAAGTGTTTTCATCAGAAAAATAAATAACCAAAACAGAAATATGCATTTCCAGGTTTGTAAGCCTGCCCATTTATTTCACCCAAATCCTAAATGCAGACGCAGGAACTTGATGTTCTTCTCCTGGATCTGCTGAATGTTAGTGACGGGAAACGGACGTTGCGTTGCTCTGTGAGACGGTGTGAGCTTAACCCAGCAGACCTACAGGGGCCTCTGTTGACTGTGGGGCCCTAGTGCAGGAGGGTGGCTGCCGGAGAGAGCCATGGATGGTCTCCAGTGAGTCAGGTCCAAAGGGCTGGCAGCTAGGCTAGATGGGCTCCAGGGCTAACACCCACCACCGCGCGTCTTCTCCAAGCCCAGAGCAGGCTGGTCCGTGCGGCCTCCAGGGAGTTGAAGTACTTGCAGAATATCACAAAGTGCTTTCTCAAGAAACCCCACAGTCCTCATTGGATTCCATAGGGCAGTGGTCGGCAAACTGCGGCTCTTTGGCCCCTTGAGTGTGGCTCTTCCACAAAATACCATGTGCGGGCGTGCACGTACAGTGCAATTGAAACTTCGTGGCCCATGCGCAGAAGTCAGTTTTTGGCTCTCAAAAGAAATTACAATCGTTGTACTGTTGATATTTGGCTCTGTTGACTAATGAGTTTGCCGACCACTGCCATAGGGGAACCGGTGTCACCTTCAGTGCATTTCCATGAAAATCTAAATACGCGTTTCTCCAGTTGCAGTCACTTGTAACATGTAGTAAATGCAGAGTCTTGGACCCCACCCTGGGCTCCCTGAACGGCATCACTGAGCAGAACCCAGACTCTGCATTTTCAAGCCCCACCTCCGTGATGTGGATGTAAACTGAAACTTGAGAGTAATTGGCCAAAGTGTTCTTGCCAATGTGACTGGAATTTATTCTGAGCCCATGCGGAGCGTTTTCCTCCAGTGCCTGTGGCTCCAAATTGTGCCATGTAATTTGCCTTTCAGAAGGATACGTCAGAAAAGGAATTAGAAATGACAAGTTAGGGGACAGAGCCAGTGAGAGAGAGGCGCTGGGAGAGCACCCTCAGAGCCCACAGGGAGCTAAGTCAGGTGCCCACCGATGATGGAGACATAGCCAGGGTGTGCCTTTGTGGTACCAGCCACCTTCCAGGGCATTCCCGAAGCATGCCAGCTCTGGGCTCCTCCAGGCGCCTCCAGCCACTGCCTCTCGCTGTGCTGGCCTTGGTGCAGGCCCTGCCTCCTCCTCCGCTCTGCACAGTTGCATATGGGGCATGAATATTTAAAGGCCTCTGCCTAGCCCAGCCATAAATGAGAGCTTTGTGGGGTTGTTGTCCCCCCTATCCCCCAACAGCTATTCTCTGTGGGAAACTGGGGAGACACTTACAATATATTCAGATTTTCTTTTCTTTTTATTTTTATTTTGCTGAACTCCAGTTCAAATAATTAAAGTTGCCACTGGGGAGGGGAGCCTTGCAGTGGCTGTTATGTGTCACTTGCTGTCAGACCTGCTTGCGTCCCCTTGGCTGGAAGACACACCGGGATGTGTCTAGCATTGCAGCTGCCAGTAATAAAGAGGCCGGGAGAGTGGCAGGGCCGTCTCGCCCCGCCCCCTGCCTTTCACACATCCTGGAAGCCTGAAAGTCTCAACAAACCCCGTGTGGTTTGAGATTGTATTTTATTTGAATAGCCTGCCTGTGACTGGAATATTTTAAACCATGTTCTCAGGACAGAACAAGGTCTGGGGTGGGAGGGGGAATTGGGCTTCCCTCATTCTTTTTCACACAAAAACATGGAGCAGTTTTCCTCCTATGAACTGCAGGACTGAAAGGACCCAGGAAGTGTGGGACGAGGCCCACTGGACTGGGGGGAGACCCTAGGGCAGGGCAGTTCCCAGCTGCTGGTTGTCTGACCCTCCCAGACTGGCAGCCACCCTTTCCTCTCTTTACACACATGGGTGTACACATAGACCACACACACACACACACACACGGGATCCTGGGACATGGGCGGGCCTCCTTTCTGCCCCTGACGTCAGCCCTATGGTGGTAAAAGGGGTAGCTTTAATTAGCCACTCAGGGCAGCAGGTGACCAGCGGGCTCCTCCATGGCGGCATGGACGACCTGGCCTGCAGGGAAGGAGGCCTCCCCTCAGTGTCACTAAAACCAGCAGATGTGGCCCAAAGGGATGTGGGAGAGGAGGCTGGCACCTGGACTGCCCTCTGGCATCCATACACCCTGCTCGCAGCCCTACTGAGGAGCCCCTGTGGGAGGATCCTGCCTGCGACTGTGCACAGCTGGCCAGCAGGGCAGCCACGCATCCCTAGGACACAAGAGCATCCCCCCTTTCTCAGGGGACCCCCTATGAATGGGGCAGCAGCAATAAATGAGGGCACAAGAGAGAATGGAGAGGAAGACTAGACGGAAGTCACCAAGGCAGGGCGAGAGCCTGGGAAGTAACCAGAGCAGGTCACGTGCCCCTAGTTTCAGAAGCCCAGATGGGGAGCTCCTGCACCAGTACCTCTCTCTGTGTGACCTCACTGCCCCACCACCACCACCATTAAGCCCATAAATAGCATGTTTGGCTGCCCCACCCCCACCCCATGAGTCCCTGAGCTGATGCTGGTATGAGACTCCAGGGGGCCTTAACTCTGGCAGCCACTCACCCCAGTGATGGGACCGTCATTTCAGAGAGCCTTGGGCTGGGGCCTACAAATGTGCCTCCACATCAGAGGGAGGAGCAGGGCCGGGAGTGCTTCCTGGGGCATTTTCTAAATGGCTTCCCTGAAGCCCCGCTGGATGAAGTAGGAGAGTTGGGACCCCACTTTCAGAAGAGAAGCTAACAACAGCCATGTCATGCACCTGTAATAACATCACTGCCACAAGAATGCCCTATGCACACATCAAAGACTGCAGGGACTGTCCTCCACACAGCCACCTGTGAGGTGACTGAAATCCTCCCTGAGGACCAGGCGATGCCCGAGCATGCAGAACCCGGACTCAAACCCGAACCCCACACTTCAAAGGTACCTGCTCAGAGGCTTTCTCTGAGGAGTCAGCAGGCAGTAGCCTCAGACGAAAAGGGTGGGCAGCTGCAGGCCTGGACCAGAGAGGCAGCACGGAAGGTGGATGGCTTGGATGGGCACACAGACGCCTGGCAGGAGGGTGAGGGAGGGGAGGGTGCAGAGGGTCCTCAGTCCGGTGGTGAGCCAGCAAGTCGTCATTTCAAACCCACCATGTGGCCAGCCAGGCTGGAGACAGACCGCAGGAATCTGGGATCTCTTTAGACTCAGCACAAAAGTTAAGGATAGGTCCTGGTTTCCACATTACTTATGAGTCACTCAGCTGCATTACATTAAAAATAAATTTCAAATTCTTAACCAGAGCCTTCAAACACCCTACCTCTTTGTACCACGAGGAAAAAGAAGCCTTCCCTTAGTCAGGGGGCTGAGGGTAGGGACCCTTCATAACTGTTAAGCCAACATAGGGAGCTTTTAATTTTTAATCTATTACTCGCTTATTATGTGGCTGGCACTGTGCTAAGTATTTCATTTGCTTTATCTCATTACCGAAACAGACCTGTGAGAGACTGTTACACTCATTCACTGATGCGGAACCTGCTGCTTACAGAGCTTTCATGACTTGTCCAAGGTCACCTTGCTAGTGAGAGGCAGAGCCAGGATTGAAGCCAGGTTTGTCCAACTCCAAAGTCAGATCTGCACACACTCTAAGGTCATTGAACTTGACTTAGGTCACCTGATGTTTGAATCCCAGCTCTGCCACCTACGAGCCATAAGACCTCAAGCACTGCCTCTAACTGGGGATGAAAATACCTGTTTTACTTGCAAGGATCAAATAAAAATGTGCAAACTATAAACTCTATAATATTTTCTGAATTTCAGTGGTGATTATTATCCCTCTTCTTAATTTGCACAGGCTTGAAGGAGTGAGTGCAGACATACAGTCAGGCATTGTGGGTTCTTATTTCTCCTCTGGGTCAGTCAGCACGGTGCAGGCAGGTTGGGAGCACCGTTTTGCACAGAGCCTAGCATTAGTACCAGGAGGATGTGCCTGATGAAGCCATGTAATCAATAATCATTTTAATTAATTAATTAATTAATTAATTGGGCAGCCTCGCAGTTGTGAGCACGACCGTGGTTCAGAATGAGAGCTAACAAGGAGCCTCCTCATTGATTCTCAAGGATCCACCAAGTGTGGCCCCACGGAGATTTCTGAGCCCAGCGAGTTCTCACCTCAGTACCTGGAGCTGGGAAGCTGCTGGATCCCAGCATTCTGTCACCTCTTATTGTGATGCGGTTGACGCTGCTGGGACTCGTGCTAATGGGCTAAAGTAATCAACAGCCATTGTAATTGCAGTTGGACATAATTAATTTAAAACCTTTGAGCCATTCAAAATTAATACCTCTGCCATTACATGATGAGACAAATGAAGAATTACTGTCAGGGCTCTGGGTGTGAATAAAACCCTCCGGGCACTCGGCAGAGTTTTGGATCCCCTTCAAAACCCGCGTGTTCATGTGGACCCTCGTGGCTCCCACTGGTGACTGAGATAACATATTCAGGTGGCCCAGGGACAGAGGGACCCTGTGGAAAACACAGGCTCTCCCCAGCTATCAGATAACAAACATTCCCCGGCTGCCTGTGTCTGCAGACACTCCTGTGCCTGGAGTCCCTTCTCTTTCCAATGGCTGTCTGGAAAATAGTTTCCCAGCCAGAGGATTACAAAGCTACTTCACTGCATCGACCCCATCACACACAGAGAAACTGAGGCACAGAGGAGGCTGGTAGCCCAAGGTCACACCATTACAATGTAACTCAAAGGAAAATACCATCTTTTTCTTCCCATAAGACTGGGAAGATCATTTTCTGGCGAACCTGGAAGATAAAACACGGGACTAAAATGTTGAATACAGCATCCTTCACCCTGCCTTATTGTTTTGTGTGAGCTGTTTATCTCTAACATGGGATTCCCTGCCTATTCTTTTCAATACAGGAGAAAGGAACTAACACTGAGCAAAAGTATTTGCTATGCAGAGCGGTGGGCTCCCATAATCCCAGTAAAGTCTCCCAGTGACTCTCTAAGGAGAGTACGATTGGCCCCATTTTACAGATGGAAGCTGAGGCTCATATATGACGACAAGACCGCTTTTTCTGATTTCAAAGCCCCGCTCTGCCCTCAGCACTACCCCACCTCATTCCCCCGAGGCTCCACCTCCCTTGGTCTTCCTCGAAAGCCCTCAGTTCAGGCAGAGGACCCGAGCCTCCCTGAAGTGGGCGGGTGGCACCCTCTCTTTTCCCACTTTCCAACAACATCGCAGTCCTCCCTTGCTGCTTTTTTTAATATAGTGTTTATTGTTTTTTTTCTGATTACAAAAGTGCTCTATTTTTATTATAGAACATTAGGAAAATACAGGAAAGCATGAAGAAGAAAATTGAAATTGCCCACAGTCTTACTCCCCAAAGATAGCCTCTGTTACCACATTGGTACATTTCCTTCCAGGAAAAAAAAAAAAAAATGCAGATCTGAGCAGAGTGAGAGATAAAGGTTTATACATGCACTATCACACCACATAAGCCTTTTGTGTCTTCTTTCTTCATATCATCTTTTTTCTATATCAATATTATTCTTCATAAACATGCTTTTAATAGCAGCATGCCCTAAATTTATTGTATTGTTTTTGTTCTAGTTGTCAAAAATAACATATGTTCATTATAAAAAATTTCAAAAAGACCCAAGGGAAAAACATATCTGTAACACCATAACCTCACCAGCCAGGGATCCCACAGTTATTATTTTTATACAAAGCCTTCACATTCTCTTGCTGTGTTTTTACGACGGGGGCATGTGGATATCCCTGCCTGGGTGTTCTCTGGCTTCAATGTAATGCCTCAGAGACAAGGAGTCATGGGGTGCTGTTTTCAAAAGGATCTCAGCCTTTTAAGTTTCCTACCTGGCCAGGAATCCAGCATTTCTTAAGCCTCTGTAATTGCAAGTATTTGCCAGCATATTTGATTTGCTCGTTATCTAAACTCCGCATCTGGCCTGCTTCTTGCTGTGTTGGGTTGATTTTTCATTCTGCTATTTATAGCCAGAGAGTTAGTGTTCATTTTTTCCAGGTGAATTAGGAGTGGTATACAAGAACACCAGGTTTTGCAGTGAGTCAGTGCTCTCAGTGAAGTTAGTAAGGGGCCATGTTGAAATCAAGGAACTTTTAAAAGTACAAGTTCACACCCAGGAACACAGACCTGTGGCATCTTCGGTGGGGAAGGATTTTGAACCTCCATTCAAAAGCTTGGATGTCCCTGACGACAACCCAGTCCCAGTCATTTGGCAATGATTAGATGTGGGGAATATCCGGGCAATATCCACCATCCGCCTCAAGCAAGCACATCTTTGGGCATCTCTGTCTGTTGAGAAATGTTCCCTTTTGTGGAAGTGAAATACAAATACACACTAGAATCCATCCTTGGTTTTGTCTCAACTGTGGAAATTCATACATCCCTTCAGAAATTCACAGAAAGATAGCACCTCCCCGCATTGTAGCATTTCCTACATTTGGGGTTGCATGCACAGTGGACATTACCTGATACCTTTGATTCTCTTTTGTCCAACTTTAGCCTAAATTCCATGCTGATATGTTTTTTTATGGGCTCAAGAGGTTGTTGTGAAGTTGCCACAAGGTATGCATAGCAAACACGAGGCATGTTCTAGACATAAAATTGCCGTAATTGCCTCTGGGGGAGGAAGGGCCATGAGAGAATAATTGCATTAGGCCCAGCCACAATGCAGCTCTGCTCTACATGCAGAACTTTAATTAATGAAACGACAAACACTGGTGGCACATAATTGGAAAGTCTATCAGGCCCACCGAGAGGGAGGGAGCAAAGGCCTGGTGAAAGAGCCGGCTGGAGCCAGGGATAGAATTGCTGGGGCGTGCTCCTGGCCTTGTCTTTTTCCACTTGTCTCTTTTGCTGTCTGCATATAAAAGAGTTTATTAGTCCAAAGCTGCCATTTATAACCTATATCTATTAGGGCGTGTAGAAGGATCAAAAGTTTTACTGTTACAGGCCCCAACGAGTGTTATTTCTCATAAATATTATTTAGCACTAGAGGCCCAATGCACAAAATTCGTGCACGGAGAGGGGGGCAGTCCTTCAGCCCTGCTTGCACCCTCTCACAATCCAGGATGCTTGCCTGCCAGCCTTCCTGATTGCCCCTAACCACTCTGCCTGCCTGATTGCCCCAACTGCTCACCTGCCTGCCTGATTGCCCCTAACTGCTCACCTGCCTGCCTGATCACCCCTAACCACCTCTGCCTCAACCCTGCCATCACAGTTTGTCCAGAAGGACATCTGGAATGATGTCCAGAAGGTTGTTTGGCTATCCTGTCTAATTAGCACTTTTATTATTATAGATAGTTGCCTTGCTCCAAGCTGTAAGGACCTTCTTGTCATAGAGATAGAAAAGTTTTAATTTTTACTCTTGATTATGGCAATTAACTAACACAGATGGCCACCAAAAAGGTGACTTACCAAAGTGTATATAGCAAACAGTTTTCTGTTAAGTCCTCTTCCGCGAAAACATGCATGTTGTGCATTGTATCTTACATAAAAGGGTGAAGTTTCTGTCTGTCTTTGTAATCATATGAGTGAATTGTCTGAGACCCCAGCCCAGTCTGGTTTGGTGCTCACAGAATAATAGAGGTGTTTTTTTTTTTTCTTTGCTCCATTGGTGGAGATTTCCTAGAAGTTTCAGGATATCTTCCTTTTAATTTTTCCTCAACACTCTGACTTTACTTATGTCTCTCACCTTTGCTTTCCCTCCATCCACCACCCACAACAGTAATTTGCTCCAGACTCACTTTACTCCAGTGTCTAGGACAGTGATGGGCAACCTTTTGAGCTTGGTGTGTCAAACTTCTCCAAAAAACTGAGCATAACTCAGGTAGTGTGTCACTTTGAGGAAAAAACATTATTTCGCAAATGTTTCATTCTCAGGAGCAGCAAATGTTTCATCCTCGGCATGCGGCCGCCTCAGCAGCCGCATGTCATCAAAAATGACTACGCGTGTCACGCGTGTCATAGGTTCGCCATCACTGGTCTAGGAGATCGTGCAACACCACCAGAACTACGATTCCCAGCATTCCTGGTGCTCCCCGAGCTCTGGGCTTCTGTTTCTGATCCAGGGGCTGCCACCAGAACTACGATTCCCAGAATTCCTGGATCCTCACCACACTCTTGTTTTCTGCTTCTGGTCCAGGGGCTGCAGAAACCAAAAGGACTGGGAACTCCAGCCCGCTCTCCCGCTCTGCTCTCCGGCCAGGCTTGGCGTCCCAGTGACCCAGGATGCCAAACCTTCCTGCCCACTCTCAGGCTGGCTCCGTGGCTCTGGCCAGCTCCGTGGCTCTGGCCAGCACGGCCATCTTTGTCACGTCAATTTGCATATTCCCTCCTTATTGGCTGTGGGCACAGCCATCTTTATTGTGAAGTGATGGTTAATTTGCATATTACTCTTTTATTAGATAGGATTTGTAAAGATTTCCCATATTTATGTGAATACTCTTGTTTTATGTATATATACACATACACACACATACACATATATGACTATTCATTGTTTGGCAGAGACAGTGGTTATAAATGGTTTAAAATCCACTATCTCCCTAGTTCCCCCAATATGAGGGCATTTCTGGGAGGAGGTCTTGTTAAAGAATAAATTCCGATTGAGCAGATAGGGCCTGAGAGCCAGAATTTCTAAGAAGCTCCCAGGTCATGCAGCTGGTCCCCAGACCACACTTTGAGCAACAAGGGTCTAGAAAACCTTCACAATACACCCAAAAGATTTAAGTGCCTATCACCACAATATGTCACATGTATACAGCAAAACAGATATGGTAGAAAGAACATAGAACACAGTGTGATATTCAGGTCTGCAGCATATGGACTTAGTGACCATGGGTTACTCACTCCACCTGTTGAAGCTTCAGTTTCCATATCTGAAAAATGGGTATGACAATACTTCTCTCTACTTATTGTGAGTATAAAATGAGACAGCATATATACAAGTGCCTAACACAGCTCTCTCCTATTCAATAAACATGTAATTATTTTATCCTATAGGCCACCCTGATAGAAATTGGTCTTATTAAGATCAAATTCCAAGGGTGTTTTTGTTCTAGGCACCGAACAGTGACCCAGGTCTACCTGGCATGGGTTTCTACACATAATGATATCAAAGGGATTCTTTAACCTAGGAAAATAGAAGTCGTTGAGAGGGACTGTAGCCTGTAATCTGCTCTGAGAACCACAGATAGTTGCTCTCTATTCATTTAGATACAAGTAACTCATAAGGGATATTCAGCAAGAATTGACATCAGTCCTTCAGTTCTTCTAATTAAGAAACTGGTGAGAGCCATCCACTGTGGGTCCAAGAGGAGAGTTCAGGTCCCGTTTGCATTCTCAGGTCATCGCTGCTCACCCAACCCAGGGATCTCTCACTCTCAGGGTTGTTCTCATTCTTTACCCAGAGGTGATGTGGCAGCCACATGCAGGCCTTCTGATGAGGGCCGTGTCCTCCCCTACAGGAAAAACACTCCTTCTACACCTTGGCAATGGTGGGCACATTTTAAGCCATTTTTTTAGTTATTAAGAATTGCCTCTTACTCCAAGTCCAAGATGAAAATGGGCTCCTCACTGAGAAGGCCAGGCTACTTCCTGCACTAAGTGGCCCCGTCTCCCCAGTGGTCTCAACTGAGGCTGCACTTTAGAATCACCTGGAGAGATTTGAAAAACTGCTGATGCCCAGGACCTGCCCAAGGCCAATTAAATCAGAATCTCTGGGGTGAAACCATAGTTGATGAGAACTCCAGCTCACATAGACACATTTTACCTTGCTTTCCACAATAACCATTTGTTATTACAGGATGTGAACAGGAATATATGGGGCAATGCTATTCTGTAGTTGTCCTAACTTTTAAGTGTTTATAGATTGTTTCTATCAAACATACAACCTCTATTACTTTAAACACAAAGACCAGAGAGCTTGTTTATAGTATACACTGCCTCTGGGCATGACTGTACTTAAACTTTCTTAGAAATATTAGTTATGTTTCCCTTTCATATGTCTAGGGAACAAATTCATAGAAACCTTTCAAAAATACATACCGAATACATATGATTGTGGCTTCCTTTTGGCAAAGTGGGCATTCTCATTCTGAAAGACAACCATTTTAAAAGGTCTTAATTTGCCGAGTTTTGTCTCACCTTTGCCTACCAGTGGTCACAGGTATTAAGTCATAGGGTCTTCAGTTAGCTAACACATGATATGGAACCCTTTAAATAAAATTATCAGTGTGTTCAGGGGAGAAATAAAAATCTATGATACCCACATCATTGAAAGAAGTTGAGTCACAAAATTACTAGCCCAAGGTCACAAAGTGAATTGGGGCCACAGACAAGAATATTTGGGTCCTCTTTAGGAAGTCCATTGACCTTGTTGCCCTTGATATCACCTCAGAGGAAGAATCTTGTGAATTTAGGATGATGACATCAATCTGAACAAAGTTCCAAAATGGCCCATTGATTGCCCCTGCCCAGCTCCTTGAACCTTAAGTAAAGGCCTTTGGGAGACAGGGAGCAAGATCAAGTACAGGGCATCCGGCTCACCTCACTGAGTCTCCACAACGTCCTTAGGATTGAAAGTTTCAGAAAGAGGCCCTGAAGTTTCTTTAACACCGTGTCCTCTGGCTCTTCTCTCCCTTGCAGCTCCGGATGTCCTGGCTCATCCAGGGAGTCTTGAGGGGAAACGTCTCCTTGGTGCTGGTGGAGAACAGAACCGGGAAGGAGCAGAGCAGGATGGTCTGGCACGTTGCCACAAATGAAGGCCTGAGCCTGTGGCAGTGGACGGTGCTGCCCCTCCTTGACGTGGCTGACAGGTGGGCCTCTTCCCATCCCCGTCACTCCCTTTCTCTCTATCAGCCAAAATGCAGAGGGGTCAAGCCTTCCCTCCCCCATCCTCTCTACCCAAAACACACATCCAGATGTGCATATACACGTGTACACACAAACGTGTGCAAACACACATGCACACACGCACACAAACACACACAAGCGTGCATACTTTCTGCAGGCTTACAGAGAGTACCAAGTTTCTCTGAGGGATGTCAGTGCTAATGAGCATTCACCTCCCACATCTCTGGCCTGGCCTGATTGGCTGCCTCCAATAAAATGGAACAACTTGTGTCACCCCCAAATAATAATCAAGCTTTATATGTATACAGCATTTTCTCTTACTTAATGCATTTTTTCTTACTTTCCCATTTGACTATTCCTTAATTAACAACAACAAAACCTGCCACGCAGGTAGGGCAGGCCTTACCATGTTCCCCACTCCTGCCCTTTTCACAAGGGAAGAAACTGAGAACCAAAGAGGTGAAGCAACAGCAAGTAGCACCAGAGTGAGGACCAGCGCTCAGATAGATCCCAGTCCAGTGCTTGGTGGGGTCAGGTCCCTGAGGCAGGTGGATGAGGTGGGTGACAAATTCTTCAGGAAACAGATTCCATCACTAATGACCTTTGTGACCTTGAACTTCTCTGGGTCTCAGTTTCTTCATCTGTAGACTGAGAGGGTTAGACTAGAAGATTGTTAATTTCCTTTGGCTCTGAAATGGAGCAGTAACTGCTGAGTTCAGCGGCCACTTGTCTTGCCGGGATGGCACCAGACTGCCACCTGCAGTCGGCCTGGAGCAAGCCGTGCTTGAGTACAGATGGCCTGGCACAGCCGCTCACAAGACACACTGGTGCGTCATGTTGAACCCCAGGTGGTTGGTGCTGATCTGTTCCAGACCAAAAAGGGGGTTGGGTTCTCTATAGAGGTGCCAGGTGAATAGATCTGGGAAGGTAAAGGCCATCTTTAATAGGCTAAGTAGCAAGCCCTACAATCCCAAGCAGCCTCTGCATTAAACTCCCACAATACATTTAACTTACCCTCCTGGTGGATCTACCATCAAAAAAATGAGAGCAAAGGGCTTAAGAAAAGGCAGAGGGTGATTTCAGGTGTTACACAGCTTTGTAAATATAAATTTGGGTCTCAAATTCTCTACCCAAACATCACAGAGTCTGCTATTCTCAGAGCTCGTACCTCAGGCTCTGCAGTCAGGGGAAGAAGCCATTGTCCTCACTCTGAGCATGGGCTTCCCACCCCTTCCATGCCTGTGGGTTAGACATCAAAGCCTTGGGACATCCCCAGGCTCAGTGTCCCCAGGACAAATGGGTTTAATTAAAGTGAAAGAAGGGGCAGTGTGGGCGCTCCCTCAGGACTGGGGGCTGTGTGCAGGGGGTGGAGATCAGGAGGGTGATGCCAGAGCTTTCCCTACTGGCGGATGCTAAATTAATTCAGATGAATCAAAGGGAGTTTTTTCTCCTCAACCCAGCAGCCCTCTCTCGTTCATAGCCACTCCAGGGGATTTACAGCAAGTAAGATGTTGACTCTGTTCACTCCCATGCACTAGAGTTCTGTTGGAAGGAGGCTGTTCTCAGCCTCCCTCCTCCCTGTTTAGGGCTATTTATCAGATTGACATTTCCAATATTGATGAGACCAAACTCTCCAGTGGGGATTCAGACAAAGGCCAGCTTGGTTTGATGATGTCTCATGACCGAATAAGTGTGAAATTACAGAACACACGAGTGCCCCTGTTCTCGGAGCCTGCGCACCACTGACATGCTTTGATGTGGGAAGCTCCCCCCGCACCCCAGCCCAGAGCTGGAGATGGTATAGGAAGCATCAAGACCCAGAGGCAGATAGAACTGCCGGAGGGTGAGGCACAGGGTTTCACTTGCTAAAATCCAACTAGACTGTAGATGTGACTGGCCCATAAAATGACAGAAGCACTGGGGATGAAAGATCATAGGCTTTAGAATCAGAAAATCCCAAGTTTAAAAACTGGCTCAGCCACTTACTAATTGTGTGACCTCAGCCAATTACTGAATCTCTCTGCACCTCAATGTTTACATCTATAAAATGAGTATGATAGCATGGGGTTATTATGATAACACTAGAGGCCTGGTGCACGAAATTTGTGTGGGGGGTGGGGGGAGTCCCTCGGCCTGTACCCACTCCAATCTGGGACCCTTTGAGAGATGTCTCACTGCCTCTTGCAATCCGGGACCGCTGGCTCCTAACAGCTCACCTGCCTGCCTGCCTGATCACTCCTAACCACCTGCCTGCCTGATCACCCCTAACCACCTCTGCCTGCCTGATCACCCCTAACTTCTCCCCTGCTGGCCTGATCGCCCCTAACTGCCTCTGCCTCGCCCCGCACCTGGGACTCAGGATTCCCTCCCTCTGGCTGGCCGCAGGCACCCAAGACCCGGGCCAGCTTCACAGCCACAGGGGACCATGGGCAGGTGGCTTCTCCCGGGCTGCAGCCGCAGGTGCTGGCACCCAGGACTGTGGGGTGGGCGGCTTGTCCCTCTCCTGGGCCACAGACGCAGCCACTGGCACCTGGGACTGTGGGGCAGGCGGCTTGTCCCTCTCCTGGGCTGCAGCCTGGCTGGTTCCCATTCCTCTCTTGTGAGCTCATTTGTGCCTGGCTGGTCCCCATTCCTCTCTCCCCAGTGTTGAGTGTCTGAGCTGTTATGGCATGATGGCATGATGACCATTTGCATATTAGCTCTTTATTATATAGAATCATAGGATTATTATGAGACTAAGTAAAATGACTATCAAAAGCATATATATATATATATTAGATATCAATGAATTTTATTCCCCATGCCGTGCATTCTCATCCCTAAGTTATGTAGCCTCAGATAATTTATTGAATAAATAGCACATATCACAACCACTGATCTTTCAAGTCAAGTCATGTTCTATAAAAGAGCAATAATAGCATCTATCTCCTAGGGGCTTGGAGAAGGAAAGCGCATGGGGAACTGCCTGCCCAGAACTAAATGCTTAGTAATAGATAGTAATAATCATCTCCCCACCTAATGCCTCAGAAGAGGCTGGGATGCCCAATTTAGCAATAATAACCAACCCTAAGATGGAATGAGGGTTCTTATGAATTTGTTGTCATCAGTGTTCTGTAGACTCCTTATAAGGGTAAGTCTCTGATGGAGGAGAACCAAGAGGCACAGTCTTCCCTCTTTCTCCCAGAAAGAGTGAGCTATAGCTGCCCAGATTGCCAGAAACTGAAAATGGGAGGAGGGAGAAGGTAGAGGAAGGAAATAAATAAGGGAATGAGAAAAAGAAAATAGATCAAAGACAAAGACCAACAACTCCCTTCCTCCTGACCTGGGGTAGGCGTTTGCACCTTGCACCACCTGTCCACAGGCAGGTCTTGGCTCCAGCTCATCAGCACTCAATTCCTGGACAGCTCTCCAACCATGGAATCCTCCTTAGAGACTGCCTGGAACCTGTGCCTTCTTTGTGTCTGGTCACTGCTCTGTTGAGATCTCCTTATATGAAAGACTTGGGTCTTACTGGTGTGTCCCAGTCCTTATGAGCTGGCAGATCTAGAGCTGAGCACTTGAGAGCAGAGAGCTACCCTCAGATTGCTGCCCCACACAGTAGTCCTTCTGCAATGACTCAAAGAATATGCCAGAGATACATGAAGGCTGATGACAGGGAGACATTGATCCATAGAATGATATTTCTTCCGTCCATTACCAAACAGGCAAAGTGATAGAAATATTGTCATAGTCTGTCATTCTAATAAAATGATATTAACTGTACAACCATACTGTAAAGGGTGACAAGAAAATCTCCCAGAGCAGTGCCCGGTGTGTCTGAGCAGTGGCAACATCCCTGGAATACAGATATGAACTCTCAAGGTTGTTTTGAAGGATAGCACCAATTTAAATATTGGCTTGATGTGCGCTTAACAGTTATTGCATTGCTTTACATCCACCTCGTGTCACTAGTTTTCTTCATTTTCTCCCCACTTCATCTTCTCCCCTTCCATTCAATTTCCACTCTCTCTGCTGGAATTAATTCTTTTCTTTTCTCAAATGGAAGAAAGACACGTTCTCTCCCCTTATTCTAAAAGTCAGTCTTTTGCAGGGACATACTTCAACTTTTCCTCTTTATAATCGCACATCTTACTAAATGAAACACAATGTTCCCACACCATCCTAAACTTCAACATGTCTACAGAGCAGAGGCAGATGCTAAATTTAGCTCATTACAAGGTGGATTTGGAACCACCATGGATCAAGTCATGTCCCAGGAACCACTGCAGTCAGGCAGCCAAATAGAAAGCACATCACTCATCGCATGTGTGGGCTGCACTATCGTTATGAAGGCTTTTAGTTGTGCACTACATACAGAGCCTAACAAGAAAAAGCATCCCATCCCGAGATATTTAGATTTCCTATTCCCTTTGCATCTTTTGCCCTAAATGACAAGTGGTGTGTTTCACAAATGCATCTTTCAAATGGGATCACTGAAACGCAGTTACATCTTTATGTGCTGAGACAAGAGACTCCACAAGCCAAGATTTTTCTCCTGGTCCAATCTTGTTTCTCATCCACAGAATCCCCGTTTTATCAGGTGTTCTCAGTAGCAATACTTGCCCTTTGTGTGACATCTTTCTGTGATGAGAAAGGCATTAGGGGGCATTTTCATGACAACATATTCCTGCCTGAGTAAGGAGATAGTAAATCCCAGTGAATGGAAATCCAGGCATGTCCAATGAACCTCGGTTTGCAGGTCTAGACACACCTCTGAAGAAGTTGGGTTTAAGTCACATTTTTGTAAATTGAATCACAGCTTTCTCATGGAGCCACAGGAAGAGCTCTAAGTAGTGGTGATTAGAGTTGGCATTTGTTGAGTACTTACTGCCTGCCAGTCACTGTAACGGGTACTTGACATGCATTATCTCATTTCATCCTTAAACCCACCCCACTGGGGTAGATACTATAATTAATCCCCTTTTTCATAAGAGGAATCTGAGGTCTAGAGAGGTGAAGTAATTTTCCCTTCACCTGTAGGCTAGTCTGCTTCCTATGAACTCGCCTGAGAAAATGAGTGGCCAGTGCTTGGCATGTAGTAGAAATCTTGATAAATGGTAGCCATTGTTGTTAACAAAACATTTGGTTTGGGATTATTTTAGGCCACACCTCTTATTCATTCTGAGTTATACTTCTCCTTTGCTTCATCCACCCCCTGAAATCCATCATCTTAATTCCCCACCACCAGCTCCTACCCAAGACCACTCGCCGCCAGCCCCCCTGGCCTACCTGCTTTCTCTAACACCTCCAGCCGGGCAACCCAGGAGGAGGAGAATGCTCCCCTGTTCCTTCCAGGGCACAGGGCCCACTCACCACAGGCCTTTCAAGTCAGCATCTAGCATGCCTTTGATTATCTCTGCCACAAAACGATGCATGGTGCTGGTAGACATTTTTTATTTGCAAATATATTAATGTGCCATGTCAGACAGAGGCACAGAAGTAAAATACATTTAGTTGTATACTTAGCGAATCACCCTTTGTAGAGAATAAAGTTCACTTCCATAAGGACTCACACGGAAAATCCAGGCCATTCAGTGGCTGCACTATCCCCAGGAGAAGCCGGCCAAAGGGCAGGCCCTGCGTGTGGTCTCCACCGCCTGCCTCCCCTTTCCCACACATTTCCAGGTGTAGCTGCTTTGCCTTCACCTCCCCGCCTCATCCTTCCCCAGGGAGGAGAGATGCCATAGGAGTGGATGTCACACTGGGCAACACCCCCCACACACACACATCTGTCACAGCAGCTCCTGAACCTGTCCCCACCAACAGACCTCTCTTCCAGGTGCTTTCCTCCTTCACCATGTGAGGTGCCCACCCTGCCCCCCACCTCTGGGAAGTTAGGGCAGATGTCATCTCCCATTTCCAGGAGAGGATACTGAGGCGCAGAAGGGTTAAGTCTAGGGCCTGCAGGTAATTAAACATAGAGGCTCCCCCTTAGGGGTCCTTCTTCCACCTTCTTTCACTTCACCAGAAAGTAGCCTGTGAAGATGCTCAAGTGTGAAATGGTACTAACCTCCACAATCACCCAGGCACTACATATGGATTTATCCAGCCAGCACTCACTGTCGCACTTGGTGCCCAGACAAGCAGCACAGCCCCAGCCCTCCAGGACTGTCTGAGGCGGCAGCGGGTGGGAGGGGGCTGGCGATTTTGCATGGAAAGATTTTTATGAATCATCACTTCAGCTCACTTTCCATTGACTAGAACTCAATCACATGGTTATAGGGATGCTGGACTGCTAGGGATGCTGGATAATGTAGTCTAGTTGTGTGCCCAGAAGAAATGAAAATGGGTTTGATTGATGGGGAGCGGGGGGGGTGGGGAATGATATGTTGTGTCATGAAATAAGCCAGTGTATACAGTCCCCATCTCTGGATATGTGTCAGAGTGTCACTTGAGAATACTGATTCCTTATTTAGCTACTCAGCATTGATCAGTCTTGTGTTCTGGGCCCCATACACAAATATTCCAATTCAGTAGATCACATACTAGGCCCAGGAACAAATATATATATATATATAATTCCCTAGGTGGCTTTGATGTCTAACCACATTTGGAAGTCACTGGCATAGAATGTCAAATTCAGCTATCTTGTGGGCAAGACGGGGTTAAGTAACTGGAGAAGTGCCATTAGCTGTCACATTGTCAGCAAACATATATTTATCCCCCAACAAGTGCAGAAATAGAAAGGGGTATATGACCCAGCTCCTTGCTGGGTCACAGGGCCTGCACGCTGAGGAATACACAAAGCATGTGCATGGAGAGGCAAACAGTAACACAAGGACCCTTTGTGCAGGGCCCCACTGAGCATGGCCAGGTTCAAGGACACAGTGACCTCCATGTCTCAGGGGAGCTGTCGTGAAGAAAATGGGATGAGGATAAGATGGAACTCGAGGAAAACTTAAGTCTTAGGGAAATGTAAAAGGGACAGGGCATTCCAAAGAAGGCCACCAGGATGAGCTGAGAATCCTGAGCAGTCTCCTCGAGAGAGGGTGATGTGGACATTGTGCTCTGGGCTGTGGGGATAGAGCCACTGAGCCGAGAGATGGGCTGGAGATAGGAAACCAGAGCCTGGAGACTGTTGGAGGCTTTTGGGAGGGACCAAATGTGAAATGATTTGAGTCTCAAAATGGAGGTCAGAAAGCGGGGAGAGGAGCTGGAGAAGAAGAGGTCCTTGTAGCCCGAACAGCCTTGGGTCGGCCCTCTGAGGAGGAGGAAGCTGGGGCTGGTGGCTCAGCAATGCAGTGTGCAATAAGGCGTTGATGTATACAAATCAAACATTCATAACTCTGGAAGGATCTGGCCTTGTTTCTTTCTCAGAAAATATCCCAGATCATTGGAGCAAGGAGTAGTTAGCAATTCTGAGCTTTAAATCCTATTTCTCACACTGATTTACTGTGACGTTTGGGACAAGTTGTTACTTTTGATTGCTAAGTTTCCACAATCAAGAGTGCAAAGCAGTGAGACAGATCCGGCCTATGAGCCTGGTTTAAGACTTAGTCGCTCAAAATGGCAATAAGGGAGGGAACCCCTTTAGAATAATGGGATGTTCAGATCTGCTCAAGATTTTCCTGGTAAAATCCACAGCTTAGTTTACAAGTCAACAGAGGCATATATTTTTCATATGTTTTTGTGACAGTCCATTTTATAAGGCTTTGCTGATATTTGAAGCAAAGCAGAATCCAGTGCTTTACATGCTGTTTTCTAAGAACCTCACTGATGCTCATGGTTTCCATCCTCACCACCATGCAGATAACTCATAGTCTTTATGTCTACCTGAGTCCCAACCCAGGTTTCCAGCTGCCTGATTGGCATCCACCCACACCTTGGACATAGCCCCACAACCACACCTGCTCCTGAGGGATTCTTCTGCCCATTGTTGTACATTTGCCTAGGCATCCAGTTCTTCCAAGTCTTTCTTGACTTCTCTCACACTGCCCAGATTCAATATTTTCCCAGGTTATATAGGTTGTAGCTCTATGAGGGAAGGTCTGAAAGGGACATTAGAAATCCCCTCATCAGTGAATAATGGGAATTACAAATCTGTCCACACTCCTCAAGGTCAGGATCCTTGATATGAATCTCTGTACTTCCAGCTATAAACACAGTGGCTGGTTCATAAAATAATCTTTGCTTGAAGGCATGTGGGGAGATACGTAACTTAAATTTCCACCTGGAGAAACAGAGATTTCTAATGAAATGTAATATAAGACAGGAACAATGAACTGGAATCTCCCATGTTAAAGAAGGATGGATGTCCACTGTAGAAATACCTACCTGACAGATTTTTTTTAAACCAAGGTGGCACTGACCAAGTTTCAGTGACTTGCCCAGGATCCCCAAGTATATAGCCCAATCTTCACTCCACTCTCCCTTTCACTCCACACTTCATCAGAGAAGGCTGCTAATTCACCCACATGAGATGCTTTTGTTAGGGGAGAAAAGATCCCTTTCCCTGTGTCTTTTCACCTTGGGAGGTGCCACCATCTCCAGCACCATCTCAGCCCTCCATGCCACCAGCCAGCACTACAGCAGAAAGGGCCGTGTTGGAAATGTCTGTGTGTCCGAGAAAGGTGCAGCGGCCATCCCAGTCTCTGAGAAAAGTAGATGCAGGTGCTTTCCAGCTCTGGATACCCTCCAGGTCCCCAATTGCTCCAAGGGGCTTATTGTACTTCACCAATGTCACGGAGTTCATGAGACTAAATGAAATGAAAGCATTGGGGTAGTTCTGCAAGGGATAGTGAGAGAAGTTGCCTGGGATGAGAGACCTGCTACTGTCTCCTGGTTCCAGGCAAGTCAGATGATGCTCCCCTGAGGTTCCTGCTCTTCTTTGCTGGCCTTCCAGACCATCTAGCTTCAGAACATCCCTCCCCCACCAAGTACATTCCTTCTCTTTCCTCGGGGCACTTGACACATTCTCACTGCTCTTGGTGTCATTAAGCCCAGAGGGGAAACCAAGTCAGGAGATGGTAAATTACTTCTGAGAGTGGGAGAGATCCTTGAATGTCCAGCCACCCCACCCCTGGGCAGGAGCCAAAGACTCCTCGAGTCAGGGCTCCACTGTGTGACCATTAGAACCACCTGGAGCCCATTGTGTTCATTAGGTCCCAGCCAGTGCTGGTCTCAGGAACCCCAAGCTGGCCATCAGCCCCTCCTTTTTGATGGTAACTGAAGTCATTTACACAGACAATAGGGCGGACTCGGCAGGGCTTTTTCATCACATACATTATTCTAATAGAAATGCATACTGCGACCCAAGCTTTGTGACGGTCCATTTTAGAATACTTTGCCGAGCAAATCAATTGTGCAGTGAGCCATTGGAGAAGGTGCTTTTCCTCAGCAGAATGTGCCGGCTCTCTCGAAACAGCCAGAGCCCAGCCAGGCCTCAGCTGCGAGAGGGGTGCTGGGCACTCCCTCCTTCCGAGCCCATGGTGGTTGACAGAGGAATCTGAGACATGGGGCCCATCTGTCAAATGCCTTTTACCCACTCGGGCCATTCTGTCCTGTCCTCTCTCCAAATAATTCCTATTCCCTCAGTCCACATTCAGACACACCTTTTTGTCAGCTACTTAAGATCATGAAGTGAACTTAATTAGCTTTGTCAGCCCCTAAGGCTGGCCGGGTGGCAAATAAGGCGTTACATTCACTGTCCATTAGTGGTCTGTGATCTAAACTAGATTGAGCATTTTTCGAGCTGTGCATGAGCAGCATCAGCACTTTCTACACAGAGATCGCCCGGAATCTGGGAGACGCCCAATTCCAAGGCCACCCCTCAGGCTCGCCCACTGCCCTAATGGCCACCTTCCAGAATCCCCTGGGGCCAACTTTCAGCAGGCCTCTTTGTAAAGCTGAGCAGCCAGGAGTCAGGGCCGCATTCTTTATGAAAAGCCAGGCTCCAACCAGGCTCTCCAGCCAGATCTGTTTTAGCAACAAGTTCCAAACTCCACCAGTTGGGAAAAAAAGAGAAAAGGCAACAACAGCCCATTCAATTAAAAGTGTCTTCTTTGGAGAAACCAAAGAGTGGAGCAGTTGTGAACCACTGAAGGGCAGGGAGTGACATCTGCAATGCTGAGGGCTAGAAAGAGGGAGCTCAGCTGCCACCATCTTAAGAAGCGCAGATCAGAGAGGGAGCTGGAGGAGCCGAAGAGCTGCCTCTTCCCTTCTCCCTGCCCAGCCGCCCATGGAGAGGGAGGGCACGGCTTTTCTGGACATGGGGGCTTGGTTCCCTTCCCCCACACAGAGCTAAGGCTTTGGGGAAGGGGCAGCAGAGTAACCTGTATGTTCATTACACCACCTGGCCCCTGCGATCCTGACAGGAACTGACCTGGCTTTCCCTCAAACCCAGAGCAGCTCACCTGGTACCTGCTAGAACTTTCCCTCAGACCCGGAGCACTCCGCCCAGTGCATGCTAGAACTTCCTCTTCACCCCAGAGGAGTCCACAGGGCACATGCCAGAACTGAGGCCTGAGGCCATGGCCCACTCTGGAGAGTAGCCTGGTATCTGCATTGGGGTGAGGGGGGCAGGGGTGGGGCGGAGGGGTTGGTCAACAGAAAAGAGTGGTTGGGCCAGGACAACTGTGAGAGCCTTGAGGAAGCCTCACCCACCTCCATCAGGAAAAGGCTAAGCAGAGCCAGGAGCAATCTCTTCTTCACCTGAGGTTCAGGTAAAGACCCACAACCAGCTACCATGCAAAGTAGAGTAGCCTGAATCTGGTGGCCCCAGTGGCCGCCTCTTGGCCAGTGGCCCCCACAAAAAAGAAACTCCTAGATAGTTCTGCTGTCTCCTTCCTGCCCCATCTCCTACCATCCCCAGACCCCATTCCCAAACTGCCTCTGTTTCACCCCTGCCCTCCCCACACCCTTTGGCCCACCTGTCCCTTCCCTGTAGCCTCTGGAATCTGGAGCTTGTAGGGAAGGGTTGGCTTCCTAGGTAGACAGAGGCAGCATCGCGTGTTTACAGCTGATGCGACATCTGATTGAGTCTTCCCTGATTATTGTGAGTGTTCCTGACTCAAAATATGTGCAATTCCAAGTGTCAGTCAAACTCTTTTAAACAGCAGCTGTCACCGCGTTGCCTTACAGAGCACTTAGAAACTCTTCTATTTAGAAACCATCCCGGTCCCAGCCTGCATCATGTCGTCCATGCTAAGAGTCCCAGTGGCTGGTTGAGAACTTTGCAGCTCTAATCTCTCAATAATAAAGCAGGTAGGAGGGGAGATGTTCAGTTTCTCCAGAAGGGCCCATTTAGGGGAAAACATGAGTTTTTGTCCCCCTCCCCCCATGCTTGATAGGCACACATATATAATTTACTGGCTCAGGAACCCCAGGCCTATAGGGGTGGCACACCCATGATGCAGCTCAGCATTGAAATCAGTGCCCAGCATGGCCCTTGGCCTATGGATGTCAGATTAGGAGATGACCTAATCAGAAAGGGGAGACTCAGGAAGGTGGCTGTGGGCCCCTTACCCATGGTTGTGTAGGAGCATCAGGCAGCTCTGCCTACTGTGTCCTGGGACACCGAGGCTCAGGCCAGGAACTCAACTATGGACCACGTGCCCCATGGAGATCTGGGGAACTAGAGTTGTTAATCTTGCCAAGACTCAGAGAAGCCACTGAAGGTGTGTGATACACACATGCCTCTCACCATCTCCACCTCCTTCCACACCTCTCACACCCGAGCCAGAGGGGCCCTGACTTGCTCTGACACATCCCTCACTCCAGTTCCTCTACTGGGAATGCCCTCTCCTCACTGCCCTCCACCCCCACACCCACACCTTTGAGTCCTTTTCTTTTTTCAACACCAACTTAAATACCACCTCCCCTGAGAAATGCTCCCCACCTCCCCAGCCTGGTGGATTTCCTCCTTTCTCTGAACTCTTAGAGGATTTTATCCACACCTCATGTGGCATTTACCTCCCTCTACCTATTCTACACTGATGTATGTATACACTCTTCATCTCCCCACTAGACAGTAAGCAACTTGAATGCAGTATTCCTGTCGGATTTCTCTTAGAATTCCCCATAGGCCTGTGTCCTATGTTTCCTCTGCCCTCTCTGTCCCGCTGTCTCCAACCCATCAGTCTCCCATTCCTGCCAACACTCTGGTTTTCTGCTCTTGCTACCCCTGGCTGCCAATCTATTGTCTGGGTTCCTTCTCTCTCTCCTTTGTACTGACAGCTTTATTGAGCTATAGGTGTGCATGTTGATGACTTTTAGCAAATGTACAGTTGTACAAAGAGCACCACAATCCAATGTTAGAATAGTTTCATCACCCCAGAAAGAACCCTGGGCTGGTTTTCAGTCAATACTGTCCTGACTCCCAGCCATAGGCAACCATTGATCTGCTTTCTGTCTATAGATTTGCCTATTCTAGACATCTATATATATAAAAGCCTAAGCGACCGTCGCAACTGAAACAACCAAACAGACGACTGAACAGGCTGCGTGGGGTGACCAGGCCAGCAGGGGGGGGGGGGGGGGGGCAGTTAGGGGTGATCAGGCAGGCAGGCAGGTGAGCAATTAGGAGCCAGTGGTCCCGGATTGTGAGAGGGATGTCCAACTGCCCGTTTAAGGCCCGATCCCAGAGGATTGGGCCTTAAACCGGCAGTTGAACATTCCCTGAGGGGTCCCTGATTGGAGAGGGTGCAGGCTGGGCTGAGGGACCCCCACCAGTGCACGAATTTCATGCACCGGGCCTCTAGTCTATATAATAAAAGCCTAAGTAACCCTTATGGTGGAATGACCAGAATGACTGGTCGCTTTGATGCACACTGGCCACAAGGGGGCAGATGCTCAACACAGGAGCTGCCCCCTGGTGGTCAGTGTGCTCCTACAGGGGGAGCGCCGCTCAGCCAGAAGCTGGGCTCATGGCTGGCGAGCACAGCGGCAGTGGCCAGAGCAGGGAGCAGGCCTAAGCCAGCAGTCAGACATCCCCTGAGGGGTCCTGGACTGCGAGTGGGTGCAGGCCAGGTTGAGGGGACCACCCCCCTCAGGACCCACCCTGTGCACGAATTTTATGCACTGGGCCTCTAGTTTCATATAAATGGAGTAATTTCTATGAATGGAATAATGAGATCTTTATTGTCTAATCTCTTTAACTCAGCATAATGTTTTTCAGCTCCATCCAATTTACAGCCTGTATCTGGTCCATCCTTTTATATTGGGGAGGAGCATTCCATGGAATGGCCATCCTACATGTGGTTAACTCAGTCACCCATTGGGACATGGGTTCCCTCTCTTGATATTTTAACACCCACACCAGAGACTGCACAGCCTCCTGCAGGTCATTCTGGATTGACTTTGAAGGGGGGAAAAGGTTTTTAAAGCTCTCAGGAAACTCTCACTTCACAGCAGGAAAGATCTGGCTGACAGCCTCCAGGAGGACGGCTCCCCAGGAGACAAACGAACTGAGGTTGTGTTCTTTTTAGCCTACTCTCAAGCCTTCCCTGGCCACAGTCCTTGACCTGCAAGGCTATGAGAGAGGCTAAACCAACCCCAGTGGGAACTGATGCTGGACACCAAATCCTTGAGACCCCCGCTGTGTGAAATCCAGGGGGCACCAGGAAGGAGCCAGGCGGCCTGAAGCAACAGGTAGGGGGCTGTCAGGGAACAGTGGCTCTTTCTCAGTTTGTACAGAAGCATTTCAGTATTTTAACAATGACTTAGACCACACTGGGAACATCAAGCCTACCCATGTCTACCCACCCTGCACACCCAGAAAGTGAAAGCTCTCCTAGAGGTTCCAGGAGTTCTAGACCCAAGCCCCAAACTCCAAATTGGATTAACATGTGCAACAGTCCCTCGGAGAGGGCAGTGCATTGTGCTGGAAAAGTAGAGGGAGATATTGACTGCCTCCTCGGACAGCCGCTCTGAGACAGGGAAGGCTGATGAACAGTGATCATGAGCAGGGTCTCGGCACCCGTTTGCTGGACGCTGAGTCCTAAGATGTGGCCAACCCGGGCTGTTCCTCACACACACTCCTCTTAACACATGTACAGGTTCTGGCTGCAGATTGTCGCATGGTGGGGACAAGGATCCAGAGCCACCGTGGCTTTTGACAATATCTCCATCAGCCTGGACTGCTACCTCACCAGTGAGTCCACCCTGCCCCCGGCACTTGTTCCCACCCAGACTACCCGGGTTCACTGTCCCTCCTTCACCTAAGCCACTTTCTCCCACCTTCCCTTGGGGCATGCTCACCTCCCTACAGTGGAGCCTCACTTAACTCAACCAATGGGGTCTTCTCTATTCCAGTCAGTGGGGAGGACAAGATGCTGCAGAATACAGCACCCAAGTCAAGAAATCTGTTTGAGAGAAACCCCAACAAGGAGATGAAACTCTGGGAAAATATACCAAGAGAGACCCCCCTCTTTGACCCTACAGGTAAGGGTTCAACTTACTAATTTGAGCAAAGTAATTATTTGTTGCAAAAGGCAGAAGAAAGATGGGTGCTATGATCGAGATGGGGAGCTAAGTGTAAAGAATAAGATGTCAACCTTTAAAAGGAACATTACTTGCACTTTGGCTATGGGCCTCCAAGAAAAGCTGGCTCTCTTTCTACAGAGCTTCTAAGAGGTGTGCGAAGGAGCACTCCTCCATGCACAGGGAACACCCAGGCCCTGGCACAAACAGAGAACCAGGCTGGTGACCTCTCCGCAACTCAGCCCCTTGAAACCAGTCTCCATTCACTGAACAAAGCAAACCTTCCGTCAGATCTTTCCTCCACATAAAGAGGGGTGGGCCCAAGGCCAAGGTTACCTGTTGCATGAAGGCAGGCTAGCCCATCCTGGGTAAACCCCCCAGAGCGTCAGGTTCCAGACATTTCCCCAGAGCTTGGCTCCCATCAACGCTGCTTGATTCAGCAGTCCTGGGATGAAGGACTGCTTGAGGGGGCTCTGCCGCTTCCAACACAGGCCTCTTCAGCCTCGTGCCCTAAACCATGGCAGTGACTTCTCAGCTACTCTTTGTACAGGGCATCATTTGGGGTCAGTCTCAAACCCCAGCATGATGTTCCTCCGCAGTTATTAGCTCCGTGAGCCAGCCCCAGGGAAGCTGATAAAGGCCTCTGGGCCACACCCGCAGGTCAGGGTTCCCCAGGTAAGCGATGGGCCTGGGCACTGAGGCTTCTTCTTACATGAGTAACCGGGAGACACTCTTCCTCCTGTAAAAGGTCATACGGATAGATAAATGATAAACCTCTCATTTCTATTTATAAATGTGAAATCCTTGTTTACTGCAAGTTACATTGAATTCATTGACTCTCAACATATTAAGTATTAGCTTTGCTTTGTGTTTGACGTCATTCTTCCTTTCCTCCGAAAAGCTACCCCAGGACTAACTATCCCATCCTAGCTCCTGCCTGACCTCACAGCTCCAAACCAGGGAAAGAGTTCATGGCTTTTCCCATGACCTCCCTCTTCCTCCCTTCTCCTTTAACTGGAAGCTCAAAATACCTTTCCAGTTTTCCACACTGCAATCTCTGTTTCCCAGCCCTGCCTCGTGGTTCATGGCTCATGAAACCGTCTAACACAAGGGAGGACCTGCTTTCATCGTTCAGCGGCCTTCCCCGCACCTCATCCCATAAGGGAGCAAGTACCTCCCTGACTTTCCGGCCCTTGGTCAACCATGGCTCCTGTGGTAAATTCAGGACATACTAAGCAAATGTCACGGCAAGCCACCGCCTGCCTAACCACCAGCACCGGTTACATGGCAGGGGTTCCGGAAACACTTACTGATTGATTGGTGGACACTTAATGCTTGAGCTCGGTTCTCAGATGTCAGCTGCTGGCTCCCCTGCATCCAGCATTCAGAAACCTGCCATCCACCCAGCCTGACTCGGGTTTATTGCCATATAACTCCCACTGTCCCTAAAGGGCTGATCGATAAGGGCCTGGCCAGTGGCCACTCAGACTAATGAAATCACACAGCGGCTCAAAAGCGTTGGTACTCCCCTACCACCTCCAGATAAAATTAGAAGTGAGTGGCTGCCTGAGAGGCTGGAGATGACAATGGCTGGGACACAGCTTCCTCTACTGAGCAGCCCAGCTCAGAGCAGGGTAACGGGCAGACGGCTGTGGGTCAGCATTGGGTCTTCAGACCCCCTTTTGGAGTAACCCATCTCAAAGGGAAGAGGACACTGAGCCCCTGGGAGGCTTTAGAGAACCCAATAAAGAGTTAGTGCTTCCCCAGGACCACTGCCACATCAGGGAGCAGCTCAGGTGAGGGAGAAGCCGAGGCAGGCTCCCAACACCCCTTCCCCTGCTGTGTTTCAGTAGCGGGAGGCATCTCTCCCCCAGCCTGACAGACTCCCAGACCTACCTTGCTGTGGACCCTAGCAGTGTGTGGTGGGGTGCCTCTGTCTTCATCAAAAGGATTTATAGGGGGAGGGGAGCAGGGCCTCCTTTTCCCACCACCCACAAGATAAGGTCCACCAGGCCCTCTGCATCAGCACTGGCCAGGACTCAGGCTCATGGTCAGGGAGAGGAGGCTGGCTGCCCCTGGATCCATGTTGAGCCCACAGTTCCAGCAGACTCCTCTGAGGGCAGGCCAGTGCTCAGAAATGCTGAGCAGGACCAGATCCAGGCCAGGAGCTCAGAGAACTCACAGGTTAGAAAGGAGAGAACAGGTAGACAATGATTACGTCCAGTTACATGCCTATGGCAAGAGGAGTGCTGCAGAGGAGGGTCCTGGGGGAGGAGGTTCCTGAAGGAGGGGGGCCCTGGAGGAGGAGGGGTCCAACGGGCTCATGGAGAGGCCTAGGTCAGGGCCACACCCACTCAAATAATCACCAGGCAAACGCTGGCCTGACACCCACCTTCCATGCGCCCAGCACAACAGGGGCGAGGTGAGCCCATACTCATTGCTCTGGAGCTTCTGGCCCAAGGGAGCCATGTGGCCTGGGAACAGGGAGATCACAGCCTGCAACTTAATCCAAACATAGAGCTCCTACCTGGAAGGCCCCCTAGAGAGGACAGGAGGGCTGGGGCTCCGAGGGGAAGGGAAGGGGAGGAAAGGAGTAATCCATGAGCACACCTGACCCTGGCTAGGGTGTTCCACACATCAGCTCCTCCCGTCCTCAGGGACAGCTACTGTGTTCCCACTGTAGGGAGGAGGAGGAGGATCCGGAAGAATGTAAGTGGCCCACAGCTGGTAAGGAAGGGGGCCTGAAATCTACATTTTTTTCAGCCAGCTGAGCTACTTCTGAGTGTCCAAGTCTCCAACCCCAGATCAACACCAAAAATGAAAAAGAGGGTAGTGCGTCCAGTTGAGAGTCCCTGCATAACCAGTAAACAAATCAGTTGTCAGAGGAGACAAGATAAGATTTTCCTCCCAAAGTTCAGCGCTGTCTGTTTCTGCTGGGCTGGAACCGGGCGGCTGGCTAGGGCACCGCCTGGAAACGCAGAGGCAGTTTCAGGAGACTCACTCACAGAGCTTCCAAATCTCCCTAAACATGTCTAATCCCCCCGCCCCCCGCACCCCCCTCCCCGCCCCTCCAGCCAGCCGTCCCCTCCAATGAGGGTCTGGCAGGGAAAAGCCCGGCCAGGTGCCTCACGAAGCATTCTCGGAAGCCTGAGTCACTAGCTAATCAGAAAAAAAAAAAAAACCACAGAGAAAATGGGACAAGTATTAAGTCTGAGAAAATTACATTTGTCAGCTTTGCACATACAATTACACTAACCAAATGGTTGGGATAATGCAATCACTGAGCTCCAGAGCGCTCTCCCGCTCTCTAATGAGCATTAGTGGTGAGGAGGTGGGAGCAGGCTCCGCCGTCCTGTCTCTCTGAAAGCCCAGGTAAGGACAGGCAGGGCCCCTGCCCCGTGACCCTGCCTCTGCTTCCTTACCTCTCTCCTCCGGCTGTGTAGGGAGAGTGGAAAGGGATCAGCTCAGTCTAAGTGAGAACCGGCCTAAACCTTGGGCCCAACCCACAAGTCACCACAACTCGTGGAGTCCTGGCTCAAACCACAGTCTTGCCTCCGAGTTGGTTGGGGACAGTTGGTTTACTGTTTTCTGAGTGGGATCATGAAAAGAGCACTGGACCGGGAGTCAGAACCCCTGGCCTGGCCTGGTGGGGGAGGGGCCTGCACTAGCCAGCTGTGATCCTGGGCGTCCCCTCGTTTGGTGCCTGGGCGTGTCACCAGATAACAGAGATAACAGCTCATGTAAGAGGGGCCAACGTGAACACGGACAAGGGCGGGAAAACTGGTATTTTTTAAAGTCAAGGTTTGAAGTAGACAGTCTCCAGGTCCTTCCCCATCCCCAGCCCCGTGGTCTGAGGGGGAAGGGTGTGGCGTAAGGAAGCCCGAGTGTTACCTGGCCCAGCTCTCTAATTAACCCAGGACACGGTGGATGTGCCCAGAAGTGAGGGTGACAGACCTTCCGTTCCCACACACGCTCCTGTGATTCAAGAACAGATGCCAATTCCAATGAGAAAGTTTTATGTGTTTCATATAAATTGATTGGGTCTATTTCTGCTAAACGCATTATCCATTCACCACAGAACAACTATTAGAGTTAATAGAATTTGTAGCGAGAGCCATTATGATCCAAGCACGCCTTCTGGGGATGACGGCATTGCTGGAAAGCAGGCTTTGCGGGGCCAGCCCCTCACTCAGAGCCTGGCCTTTCACGCACTGGGGTCTTCGTTCCAGCGCAGCCTTCTACACTCAGGCCCTGCAGGCCCAGCCAGGCTCACCAGCAGCTGTGGTGGGCTCTCTCATATGCAGTCTCTCAGTTATTGATACTATATGATCCCCCTTTTACAGACAAGGTGACCGAGGCCCACAGAGATTAAGTAACTTTGCCCTAAATTTTACAACTGATGTAAAAGGCTAAAGAACGGCTTTTTTTAATTGCATAGAAAGCTAAAATCTTCTAAGCCAAATAACATTTGGAAGGATACAGTTGTGATAAATTTTAAAGCAGGGGTGGGGAAACTTTTCTGCCAAGGGCCATTTGGATATTTATAACATTACTAGAGGCCCGGTGCATGAAAATTCATGCACTGGAGGGAGGGTCCCTCAGCCTGGCCTGCCCCCTCTCACAGTCCAGGAGCCCTCAGGGGCGGGAGGCGACCCGGTGATCAGGGGAAGGCAACGCCTCATCACACCTCTGCTCCTGCCACTGCCAGCAGTGCAGGCCTCGGCTGGCCCTGGTTACCTGAGCCTCGGGTGGCCCTGGGTGGCTGGGCAGCCACCATCCAAGGCTTGCTCTGTGCCTCAGGCCAGCCCTAGGGGGCTGAGGGGACTGTGGGACTCTGGAGGCAAGTGCTCTGGCAGGGCTGAGGGGACTGGGCACCACCATCTTGTGGCTGTGGGTGTCGCCATCTTTGAGTGTGTGGCAGTCAATTAGCATATTCCTTCCTTATTGGCTGTGGGCACCACCATCTTTGAGAGCGGGACAGTTAATTAGCATATTCCCTCCTTATTGGCTGTGGGCGCCGCCATCTTTGAGGGCGGGGTGGTCAATTAGCATATTCCCTCCTTATTAGATAGGATTTGCAGGTCCTACAAAAGTATCAACTTAAAAATTAGCCTGCTGTATTTGGTCAAACATTTAGTTAACTCACCCCTAATGCCTTAGCAGAGCCAGACCAAATGATTTTGTGGGCCTTATATGGCCTGTTGGCTGGATGTTCCCCATCCCTGATTTAAAAGAATGCCACTGTTGAAAAGGTCTCCTGGAGGAATCTCCAATCTCTTAAACTCCTGTTTCTAATGTCAGTTTTTGCTTAAACAGAGCACATCTGCATCTTCACTAATATTCAAAACAGTGCTCTAGGCACACAATGCACCACGCACAGGCAAGAGAGCTGATAATTGCAGCTAATCGGCGGCCCTCTGTGGCTCCAGCCTTCACTGATGCACATGGCCCGCACTCGGTCAGCACCCATTCTATTGGGGGAGGCAACTCGGAGAGCTCAGCAGGCGTAGGGCCACAGGTGCAATTCCGGAAACTGTTAGGCACTGACCGTTTTCCTGCTCAGCTGGCCTACTATTGAACCGGGAGCTTCATGTTCTCTCCTGTTTTACTAATTTTAGATTCCCGTCTATTTATAGCAAACTAGTGATGACGCAGGAAGCACCAGCCTTAACAAGGTTCGTGGGTGCCCAGTCACTGCAGCAGGTGCGCCCTCCTAATTAGGATGTCACTCTTTATTTCTTCGCCTCTCTCCCCCAAATGCTCCAGGAAGAGAGCTGGCGTGGAACTAATTCAGATTCATGATCCCCATTACTGACGTTAAGGAGTCGTGTCCAGTGCAAGCAGCTTTGCCTGCTGGAGAGCCAGCCCACCTCGCTAACGGTGGCCAACACCGAGGTGCAGGGGCTGCTCTGTTGCACTCGCACAGGTGGCAGGTTAGAGCTGGAGGCTCCCCGGCAGAGTGCCTCCTGCAGCAGAGCTTCCCAGGTGAATGTTCCCTGTCTACAGGCTGCCTCCTTTCACCTGCCCACAGTTACTAAGCACATTCAGCACATCTCATTGATCCCTCCAGCCCCCTCCCCCGCATCCCCTCCCCCCAGAAGCAGCATGGCACAGCTTTTAGAGCACTGACTGCCTTTGTTCAAGTCCCAGCTCTGCCACTTACTGTAAGTCACTCCTTTCTCCTTTCTGTGTCTTTGTTTCCCCACCTTAAAACATGGTGTTTACATCCCATAGGTGTGATGAAAGGATCACATGAGTGAATATGTGTCCAGGGCTTATGTGAGCCACGATTATTTTCCCCAGTATAGAATTGAGGAAACAGGATCAGAAAGGCTTTGGGACTTTCCCACCAGTAAACTGCAAAGCTAGGGACCAGCTCACTCCAAAGTCTTCCCCCCTAACTCCATGCCCCCTAGGAGCAATCCCCTTGCTGTCCGGTCGTTGGCCACAGTACAAAGGAGAAGCTTTGCTGCTTCCAGGCCCACTGTTTCCTCTTTCCAGTCAGGAGATTTACCTCAGTGTTCACTGCAGAAGACATCATTGCTTTCTAGTCGATGTTTTCACAATTTCCTGAATCCCAATTCTAAAATATACATCTACACTAATAAAAGAGTAAGATGCAAATTGACCGTACCTTCATGACGCCCACCAGCCAATCAGGAGTGAGTATGCAAATTAACCCAACAAAGCTGGCAGGTTAATTTGCATATGCAGCCGCTCCGGGCCTCTGGGCAGCGTGGGAAGGCGGAAAGGTGGCTCCAGCGGGAGTGAAGGCGATGCCGGCAGCCAGGGGAAGGAAGGCTATACTAGAGGCCCGATGCACGAAGATTCGTGCACAGAGTGGGGTTGTCCCTCAGCCCAGCCTGTACCCTCTCCAATATGGGACCCCTCAAGGGATGTCCGACTGCCCGTTTAGGCCCGATCCAGATCGGGCCTAAACGGGCAGTCGGACATCCCTCTCACAATCCAGGACTGCTGGCTCCCAACTGCTTGCCTGCCTGCCTTCCTGATTGCCCCTAACCACTTCTGCCTGCCAGCCTGATCACCCCCTAACCACTCTGCTGCCAGCCTGTTTGCCCCCAACTTCTCTCCTCTGCCAGCCTGGTCACCCCTAACTGACCTCTTCTGTAGGGTTGATCACCTCCAACTTCCCTCCCTTGCAGGCCTGGTCCTTCTCAACTGCCCTCCCTTGCAGGCTGGGTGCCTCCCAACTGCCCTCTCCTGCTGGCCATCTTGTGGTGGCCATCTTGTGTCCACATGGGGGCAGGATCTTTGACCACATGGGGGCAGCTATATTGTGTGTTGGAGTGATGGTCAATCTGCATATTACTCTTTTATTAGATAGGATAGAGGCCTGCTACAAGGGTGGGGGCCAGCTGGTTTGCCCTCAAGGGTGTCCTGGATCAGATGGGGGTTCACTTGGGGCATGGGGCGGCCTGAGCGAGGGGCCTGTGGTGGTTTGCAGGCTGGCCACGCCCCCTGGCAACCCAAGCAGAGGCCCTGGTATCTGGAATTTATTTTCCTTCTACAATTGAAACTTTGTAGCCTGGAGCAGAGCCAAGCCTGGGGCTCCCTCCGAGGCCAGCAGCCATTTCTGTTGGGGTTATAATTGAAACTTTGTTGCCTTAAGCGGGTGGGCCCGGCCAGGGTGTGCAGAAAGCTTTGCTTCCCCTGTTGCCGGCGGCAACCCTGGCCTGCTCTCTCAAGCTCCAATCTGCAGCCATTTGTTTGAATTTATTTACCTTCTATAATTGAAACTTTGTAGCTTGAGTGGAGGCTTAGGCCTGGCAAGGGCAGGTGGAAATCTTGGCTTCCTCTGTTACCTAGGAAACCTTGCTCTCTGTGGCTGTAGCCATCTTGGTTTGGGTTAATTTGCATGCTCACTCTGATTGGCTTGTGGGCGTGGCTTGTGGGCGTGGCTTGTGGGTGTGTCAGAGGCATGGTCAATTTGCATATTTGTCTATTATTAGGTAGGATATATATGTGTGTGTGTATATATATATTATATCCTACCTAATAAAAGAGTAATATGCAAATTGACCCTAACTCGGCTACACCCACAAGCCATGCCCATAAGCCATGCCCATAAACCAATAGGAGCAAATATGCAAATAAACCCAACCAAGATGGCTACAGCCACAGAGAGCAGGAGGGAGGCTTGGGTTTCCCTGGTAAGAAAGGAAGCCAAGCTTTCCGCCTGCCGTTGCAGTAAGCCTCCACTCAAGGGTACAAAGTTTCGATTATAGAAGGTAAACAAATCCAAACAGAAATGGCGGCAGCCACTGAGCTGGAAAGAGCAGGAGGCAAGGGTTGCCCCTGGCAATGGAGGAAGCAAAGCTTCTGCAGCCCTGGCTGGCCTAGGCCTCTGCTCCAGGCTACAAAGTTTCAATTGTAGAAGATACACAAACCCCAAAAGAAATGGCTGCCAGCCACGGAGCAAGCAGGAAGCTTGGCTCCACTCCAGGCTACAAAGTTTCAATTGTAGAAGATACATAAATCCCAGATACCAGGGCCTCTGCTTGGGTCGCCAGGGGGTGTGGCCAGCCTGCAAACCACCACAGGCCCTTCACCCAGGCTGCCCCACACCCCAAGGGAACCCCCACACTGATCCAGGACACCCTTCAGGGCAAACCAGCCGGCCCCCACCCATGCACCAGGCCTCTATCCTATCTAATAAAAGAGTAATATGCAGATTGACCATCACTCCAACACACAAGATGGCTGCCCCCATGTGGTCAAAGATCCTGCCCCCATGTGGACACAAGATGGCTGGCACAAGATGGCCAGCAGGGGAGGGCAGTTGGGAGGGACCAGGCCTGCAAGGGAGGGCAGTTGGGGGCAATCAAGCCTGCAGGGGAGGGCAGTTAGGGGTGACCAGGCCAGCAGAGGAGGGAAGTTGGGGGTGACCGGGCCTGCAGGGAAGGGCAGTTGGGTGGGACCCAGGCCTACAGGGGAGGGCAGTTAGGGGTGACCAGGCCTAAAGGGGAGGGCAGTTAGGGGCAAACACGCTGGCAGGGGAGCAGTTAGGCATCAATCAGGCTGGCAGGGGAGTGGTTAGGGCGTGATCAGGCTGGCAGGCAGAAGCGGTTAGGGGCAATCAGGAAGCCAGGCAGGCAAGCAGTTGGGAGCCAGCAGTCCTGGATTGTGAGAGGGATGTCCAACTGCCCATTTAGGCCCGATCCCACCAAGATTGGGCCTAAACAGGCAGTCGGACATCCCTCGAGGGGTCCCAGATTGGAGAGGGTGCAGGCTGGCTTGAGGGACACCCCCCCACCCCCATGCACGAATTTTGTGCACCAGGCCTCTTATTTATACATATATATATATATATATATATATATATATATATATATAGAGAGAGATAGAGAGAGAGAGAGAGAGAGAGAGAGAGAGAGAGCTGAGTTTATTTTCACCAGCATGTGCTGTGTGTCTGCTCTGTGCCTAGCATTGGGGCCTGTAGCTGGGAATGAGCCCAAGTGTCCCTCCTGGAAACTGTGCCACCCAGAGCTGGGTTCACATAAGCCCGAGATGAAGCCACTGCTATCCCAGCACAAGGAAGACTGGTTCCCATTCCAATTTCCAATCACACACACATGGAGTTAGGACAGGACCCCACTCCATGGCTCTGACTTTATCCTCCCCTGAAGGGTGACAAGGTCTCATCCAAGATGGATGCTTTGCAAATTATACTGAACTGATCATCCTTCTTTAAAAGAAATCCAGTATCCTTTGAGAAAGCCAGGAATCAATAGTGTTACATTAGAACTGTCTGACCCTGGGCCCCACTGGAGAAATAGTGTAGCATTATCCAGCTCTGACAGACTCCAAAACACCTCACAAACCTCTAATCTAACACTATAGACTAGTGCTGGAGTTATGGCAAATGAAGACCAAACAACTTAACACCATGCCCTGGCTCCTCTTAGCCAATGAGAGGATTCTGTCATCCTCTCTCCTGGCTGGCCTGAGAAAACATGTTTTTCCCCCTTTGGTTCAGTGAAAGGTTACGTAAGTGGGAGACAATAAATGGTCCAGGAACTCTGGTCTCTGCATGCCTTGATTAAGATCATTTAGCTTCAAGACCATCAGTGCAAGTGCATTAAGTGCTTATTATTTGGGAAGTCCCCTTTTAATTACCATCCTCCCAGACTTGCTGGTTCTGCCTCAGAACCACACTGCATCCCCTCGGAGCCTGTTAGCTCTCTGCTTGCTGCAGCAAAGCTTCAGTGTCCAGAGAAGATGTCATTTTGTTTAAATTCATCTAGGCCTGGAGCTGGACAGAGGAACTAGGAGGGGAAAGGCTGAAATGCTAATTCTAGATCACAAAAGGGGATTCTTCCCACTTGCTCCTTCAATGGGAAGAGGAAAAGCAATGAGAGGTGGAATTACCTTAGCCATTACTGAGTCAGGGAAGAGAGAGAGGGCAGTGGGAAAGACTCAGCCCAGCCAGTGCTCTCCACGCTGGGTGCTTACACAAATGAGGAGGCCAAAGAAAGTACTGGCTGCTGGGCAGGGGCTTTGGGGTGACTGGATAGTTATCTATTGCTTCATAATAAATGACCATAAATGTGGTGGCTTAAAATAACACACATTAGTTATATTAGTTTCTGTGGGTCAGAAAACCAGCCACAGCTCAGCTGAGTCCTCTGCTTCATAATTTCTCAGAAGGTTACAATTAGGTGTTAGCCAGGGCTGGGTTCTCATGTGAAAGCTCGAGCGGGAAGGAGTCATCCCTCCATGCTCACATGGCTGTTGGCAGTTCCTGGAGAAGCAGTGAGGGAAGGGCAGTCAGGGTATGGGGAGAAAGACACATTTTTCAAACAAATCCCAGGCCATTGGATCTGGGATGGCTGATTTGTTTTTTTATAGTGAATGTTGACAGTTTCTTCATAATAACTGTTGAGAGCAAATTTTATTCATTTAATTATAATTTATTAAATAACTGACAGATTGAATGATCCTCTTCCAGGATCAATGTTCACAACTAAGGAAAATAAGGCATAGCTCAAGCTTATCCAGCATTCTAACTAAGAATCATAAAAACTCTCCAGAATAGCTCCCTGGAAAATAGGACTATTTCTTTTCCCTCAACCGACTTTATGACTTTGATTCTAGTAACGAATCCATTCAGTCAATCAACTGATCAGTTCCAGCAGCCATCGGATCAGTGGAGTGTCCACACTGCTAAGGAGCAGGATTCAAGTGTTTTCTTATAGACTGCGGAGCTCCTTGGATTTCAGTAATGTGGGTGTGGGTGTCCAAATATGAGTGTGTGCTAGTGTGGTCCTACTTGCTCCACCCACTACTTTTCTTTCTGTTTTTGACACTTGGATTTCCCTCTTTCATGTGTCCCTGCTCTCCAGTTTATCTTAAAGGGTCTGGGCCCCAGACCCAGGAGCCAGGACATGCTTTCTTCCTAGCTCCAAATCACGAGGCCTCTTGGGTACCTGCACCTCCATCAGCCCACCTGCCATAAGTGTTACAGTCACAAAGGCCTTGTAAAAGTTTCACCCTTTGTGGCCTAGAACCAAACAATAAGTAAGAACTACTAAGAATGAAGCTGTGAGGGGTTCTGGCTCCCCACACTGTTGCCTTTCTCTCAGGAGCCAAGGGACCTTAAAACAGGAGTGAGCAAACCCCACTAATATAGCCCAATGGTCAAGCCCTGACCAAGGCTTTCTCTCCCCAGTCTGGGGACAGAGCAGATAAAGGCAGAAATCAATGATGCTTCAGGCCTGAGTGTGGCAAAGCTCAGATTTGGACCACCACCACTTCCCACTTAATTCTCAAACCACATCCATTATGTGTAACCACCAGATGGGTGAGTCCACAGCACCCATCTCAATATCACATACTTAACACAGCTCTGGCCTGAAGCCAACTTGGGGATAACCAAATTAGCCCCAAGGCGTCCCTTAACTTAATTTTGACAGTTCTGCTTTCAGGATAGTGTTTTTCCCTGTGACCTTTCTCTTCTCTCGCGTGTTACTGACATTCCCTCAGGGAGCAGGGGTGGCTAAGAGCGCAGCGCAGCAGCCATCCCAGGCGCCATTAGAAACTCCCTCCGATTGCCGGTGTCAGAGCTGTTTAGGGTAATTCAGTTCTGAAAGCAGCTTTTATCTCAACAGCCCTGACTTGCTGCCCTGTTGTTGGGGAGCTGACTCACTGGGAGGTTCCTCTCAGTGAAACAATGTCTGCCTCCCAGCAGAGAGGGCCCTGTGCCTCTGGCCTTTATTCCTGGGAGACCTCAGCGTTTTCGGGCATCCTGTCTGTCTAGAGGAACTGTGTGAGAGCAAAGGAGACAATGATGGCAAAGGGAAAAAGAGATCATGTGTGTGAGCAGCCAGTACAAAAGACAGGGCTAGTGTTACAATTACTGATGTTACCACCTACTAATTTCTCATCAAAAGACACCCCAAGAGAGAAATGACCAGAAAGCTTTGCACAAATGAACGGGGTGTGTGTGTGCGAGCATATGCAAGTACATGCAAACAAAGTCAGTCTGAGAAACTAACTAGAACAACATGGAAAATGCATCAACTGAAAACGGTGCTGCGGAACAAGTAACTGCACATGCCCACCTCAGCCTCAGGTTTTCTCTGTACCCGCAGGCCACTTGGTCACCTTTCTACACGATTGCCTATCTGATGAGACACAAGTAATAATTCTTCCCCCTTTCCTATCTACTGACCTAACAGTTGTAAAAAGCTAAACTTACTGGAGGATGGAGGTGCTACATAAATGCACTGTAACTAAACACCTTGAACTTGAATGGCCCAAAGATTCCCAGCCCTGTTTGCTCATAGCCATTGTAGCATCCTTTTATCTGAGATTACACTTCCCGTGTCTTCTACCATCCACCAAATATAAGTTTCAAAATATAAATGCATTCCAAAACTATAAAACAAAGGCTCCTGCATCTAGCTGCCCCTCACCCTGATACACAAGAGAGGTTTAGGGCCACTTTCACACCCTCACCCAGCATTGGGTATAAAATAGATTAAACATAGGAAGACATCAGCATGAACACTAAGAAAACATATCTGACAGTAGAGAGAGAAGAAAGCGAGTCAGTATAAAATATTTATATCTGAAGCCATTTAGTGAAGGGTCAAACAGCCAGAACAACTAGCTAAGTCTGGGTGGCACTATAAAAAATAAAAAGTTAAATTCTACTTAGTGGGCTGCATGATGTAGCAGCAGCTTCTAGGCCATGGTCATTGGAGATGTCAATGAGGTGAAATATGAAAAACCCTACAGCCCCAGGAATAGGAATGCAGGTGAGGAACTGATCAGATATATAGTATAAAGGGGTTAATCATAGCAAATGACCTCAAGTAATTACTACGTTAAGATTTTTTTTCAAGGATTCTGGGAATATGGTGGTGATGGCTACAGCAAAGTTCTTTTTATCTCTCTGAATCCTTCCATGAAAACAGAACAACCATATATCAAAACTGAAAACCCATGAATATATGCAACAAACATGTTTATAAGGTATTCCTCTCAACCCCAAAATACAAGTGGGTAAGGACAAAGCACAAACAACCACAGGCCTGCATAGTGTCAACACCTAAGCAAGAGAAAGGTGAGAAAAGCAACAGGATGCCTTACAAACCTGAGAGCAGGAGAAACCCAAAATAGCTAACAGCTATTTGCTGGAAATGACAGAAAGCCAATCTGAGAGCCCTTTGCCCAGTTCAGTGGCCCGTGAGTACAAGCGGCCCATGGTAAGATCTGAAGCAATGAGTGCAGTCTGGCCACCAATCCTCCTTTCCAGGAAGGGCCCACACTGGGAAATCATTTCTGGAAGTGAAATCAGTATTTAGTAATATAGGGATCATATAGATAAAAAATAAAAAATAAAAGGGTTTCCAGATAAAAGTGTGTGGGGGTGGGAGGTGTGAAACAGAGCCAGAAACATTAGGAAGCAAACTGGCATATTTTTAAACACTATATATTTTTAAAATAACAAGAAGTATAAAGGAAGATCTGTGAAGTTAGAACATCTCCTGAACCCTGAAAGTTCTAGAAAACTAATTTCATATAAAAATGTATAACAGAGAAATATCAAGATTAAATCACATACAAAATTACAATAAAAAATTTTAAAGAGCATAGAGGACAGAAAAACAACTGGACAGAAAAATGAAAGCATTACAAAAATACATGCCCACAGAAGAGATCAAAATTATAACCTTCTATTTCAAAATGAGCTAAATGACCATAAAACAATGATATAAGACATGAAAAATAGCATGTCAATATTACAAAACATAAGAGACCAGGTGGTAGAACTCAGAAAAGAATGTAAAATGAAAGGAAAAAATATTATTCAGAAATGAAAACTAAATTAGGAAGCAATTCAAGAGCAAATAAACAACAGTTAATGCCTTACACGAAATAGAAGGTAAAAAGAGAAATGTTTAAAAAATTAAAAAAAAGATGACATTCATCAGAGCTAGGCAAAGAAGATGCAACATACAGATAACAGGAGTGCCTGAAGACAAAAACCAAAGAAGTGGACCGAAACAAATACTTAAAGCTGTAATTCAATTTTATAATGAAACTACTTATTAAAAGAGTACTGTATGCATCTGAGAATATTGGCCAGGAATGAGCAATAACAAAGAATATTCTAGTAAAATCACCAAACATTTAAAGAAACAAAAATACTTTGGGCACCTAAGAAAAAACAAGTGATTTATTAGAGAATAAAATTTAGATCATCATCAGAGTGTTTTACAATTACACTTTATGCCAGAAGAAAACAGAGTAGCACATGTAATATATTCAAGGGTAAAGAATTTTATCAACATCCAAGAACTCAAAGAGTATTCTTCCCATGAATCCTAAAGAATCTACATGAAAACAAGCTTCAGACAACCAAAATGCCTGGAGATAAATGACTGATGTAAGCATTAAACACATAGTACTTACAAAGCAAGACTAAGGACTTAAGAGGAAAGAGTACCATGTGTAACCACAATATGCCCAAACAGTATAGGTAAAATACAACTTCAAGGAATATAGGAGAATAGAGAGCACATATATTTTAAAAATTTTAACAGGTCTCAGTTTTTATATTGATGATGGTATTGTGGTAGTGTTATTACTCTGATACTATTGTGTGCTTAATGATGGAAAAAGTAAATGAGTAATTATAGAATATTTTAATTCTATTAGAATGTTCCTGAGAACCAAGCTTCTCAGTGTAGAAAAAGAAATATGGATTAATATAGAAGAGATTAAAACTCTGTAATCCTGAATTTGAATTGAAAGTATCAGAGTGACAATGGAATACTATACTACTATAAAAAGGAAGGAACTCCTACCATTTGCAACAGCATGGATGGACCTGGAGAGCATTATGCTAAGTGAAATAAGTCAGTCAGAGAAAGTTAAATATCACATGATCTCACTCATTTGTGGAACATAATGAACAACATAAACTGATGAACAAAAACAGATCCAGAGACAGAGAAGCATCAATCAGACTGTTAAACCTCAGAGGGAAGGTAAGGGAGGGTGGCGGTAACGGGGAGAGATCAACCAAGGGACTTGTATGCATGCATATAAGCCTAACCAATGGACACAGACACCACGGGGGTGAGGGCATGAGTGGGGGGCGAAAGAGGGGGGAATAAGGACACATATGCAATGCCTTAATTAATAAAGAAAAAAATATTAATAAAAAAATAACCTTCTATTTCAGTGTGAGCTCATGAGGTATTTTGTCATATCCATGTGTGTATTTTATATATGTGTATGTTTATGTTGATATATATATATATATATATGTACACACACAGATATTTCCTAGCTTTGTCACGAAAGAAGCCTAGACACAATCACCAACCAGTAGCAATAAGTGTCTATAGCCCTCAAGGTGTGTAATTAAAATACCTTTTCCCAAAGAAACAAAGACTTTGGAGAAAATGGCTGAACCCAGGTCTAGGGAAGGCACATTTTGTCATACCAGATAGCAAGAAAGCAAAAGAACTGGGGAGGCTTACCACTGATCAAAAATGTGACATTTTGAGCTTCTAAAAGATAATAGGGGTTAATTAGAACTCAAAAATACGTTTAAATTCAAGAATTTATATCATGTATAAACAACTAATTGGTCAACTTTAGAGGATGATAGATAACTAATTCATTATCTTGAAAACTATGATAAAGAATTGAGCATTTATCCTGCCTTTCCTACATGGGTAACCAAATAGTAGATGAGAGGAAACATCGCTTTATAAATGTATTCCAACTGATAAGAAGAAAAGGTATAATTTGAGTATCACTATTTTGCAACTCCCAATAAATACATGGGCCTAGCCATTAAGCTTCTACAACTTCGAACATCCAAAGAAGAAAGCAATCATCGGGCATTGATTGTATATCTAGAAGGGGCACTGCTCCACTGTTTAAAGAGTTGAGACAGATGGTAGAAATGTTTTAAACTCCCAATGGCTACAATATGTACATTATTTTTATTTCACCCTAATAATAGCACAATTTATTAATTTTCATTATGTATTCAAATTTTCCAATTTACAATAAGAAATGGTGTTGTATACATTATGGATGATGAATGATTATATTTATTTGGATTTTGGTCCTGGTTTGATGTAATGGGATCTATACTGGTCATCATAATGGTTTGATATAACACAGGTCCCATGAAGTTCAACTTAGTCAACAGATAAGGGTAAATTTCAGTTTCAAGGGTCAGAATCAAAATGGTACCAAAGGGCCCTAGCCGGTTTGGCTCAGCCCCGGCCTGGGCCCTATTGGGGGATCATGCAAGAGGCAACCAATCGATGAGTTTCTCTCACATCAGTGTTTCTCTCTGTCTTTCCCTCTCTCTTCCACTCTCTCTGAAAACCAGTGGGGAAAAATGTCCTCAGATGAAGATTTTAATGGTACAAAAGGTCCTCATGAGCCTCTGAGTGCTCTTCTGTGATGCCATCCCCTCGGCCTTCAGCATGAGGCAGATCCTCATTATTGCGATTAACAGCCATAGTTGAGAACTTATTTTCTTTTGTATTGTGCTTTATTTCTTTGCATTCAGTTGAGCAGACAAGATGGCTTAGCAACAGTAATAAAACCAGTACAATCACTGTCTAGCCCATGGTTTTTCAGCATTGTGCTGTGTATTACTAATTGATTTGTTTCTTCTTAGAGGGTTCTGCAATATCCTTAAAATGAAACCCAGTGCTTAATGGATTTTTCTTTACTCAAATGTCTATAACCAATCAGTATTTTGATGTTTGTGGGTTCTTTATACAATTTAGATGTGAGTGAATATTAAACTAGGCTTCTAGTGTGTGGTAAAAGAACAAGATAAATGATAAGAACAAGATAAAACTCCATAAATGAGTTTTAACACAATAGTTTTTTTGTTTTGTTTTCAAAGTAAGAAAAGAGGACAGAGCCAGCCTTCCTTCCTTCCCTGCCTCCAACCCAGGCTCCTCCGTGCAGGCATTTGATCCTCTCTAATGCCAGATGTTGCACTTTGCTTAGGTCATAATATAATGCCAACAGGAAGTCTAAGTAGTAGGTATTATTGGGGTAGGGTGCCAAGCCCACACCTTTAGCTCTCTTCCTCAGCACACACATAAGGGAAAATATTTATGTTGTTATGTTACGTTATGTTATGTTATGTTATGTTATGTTATGTTATGTTATGTTAGTCCCAAAAAATGTATACACACTTTAAAAGCTGATAGCTCAATTTGGGAAATGAAATGTATTTTAATAAACACTGCCCTTATAACTATTCAAATTGTGTGTATACATTTTTGGGACACCCTATTGTATCACACTTGTCTGATCAAATGAAATATATATTCATGTATATAATTTGTAAATATGTATTTACAAATTATGCCTCTACCCAGATTGATGAGGCTGAGGCTGTCCCCAAACCCGGGCTGCTTGCTGTAGGCACAGACTGGGCCTGCAGAATAGACTAGAGATGATGGGAGGAGTAGATTTCTCAACTCCCTGCACCTGTCCTCATCCCCAACTCACTAAGTTTAAATTCCCAGGAGCTGCTGGCAGGGATCTATTCACATTCACAGACACTCCCATCGCCATATTTCCTATTCCTTACAACAGCACCAGCCTTGGGTGTAGGCGGGAGTCATTGACACAACTCACATTTTTAGAGTTTTGAACTTTACAATGACCTTTCATACCCCTTGCTTCCTTTAATTCTAATGCCAGTCCAGCCCCTTTTACAGATGAAGGAACTCGATCCAGGTCCCACAGTTAGTAAGTGATGAGACTACTCCCAAACCCAGGTGTCCTAGCCGATTTCAAAGCCTGGGTCCTTTCCATTTCAAACAGCCCACTCCCCCAGGTCCCCACCTCCCCTACGCACCCCCACTCCCACCCCCAGCACAGCCCATGCATAGAATTTAGGCAAGAGGGCCCCTCTGCTAAAATGCCTTCAGTAAAGAGTTACAACTTTGAATTAACAGGTTACCCCTTTATAATACAAATAGATCAGAAAATTAACATTCAGCCATTTACACCAAAGAATTCATTAGCTTCTTGCCCTTGAAACAACCTTCAGAAACCAGATAGAAATCAACATCTTCATTTGAAAAAACAATGAAGTCTGGAAAAGTGTTGGGCAGCTGTATGCCTCTTTTGTCTCCGGACCTGGGGCCAGGGCAGTGTCACAGGTTTCACCACACCTGGCCCAGGTTTCAGATGACCAACACTGCCCAGTGTGAGCCCAATCTGATCGCTTGTAGTTAGTAGCCCAAACTAATCTTTCATTTTTGCATCATTAAGTTATTTGAAAGTTTCCCAAAAAATTTTTACTTTAACGTTTTAGTGAACAAAACTATATATGCCCAAATTAATCTTTCCATAATTTCCTATAGGTAGACTTCGACTTAATCTCTTTAAAGGGAAGTAATTTCTTTAATCTTATAGTGACATTTTTGTATTTAAAGTCAAAGCCATTTATCAAGAACACAGTATTTTAAAGTTTTTATAGGTTATAAAAATGTTAGAATTCCAGCCAGCATGAAATCTGACTCACAGACAGAAAGTGTGAAAGGAGACGGCCCAGTGGCGGTGGAGAGGTGGGGTGTGCTGAGTGTTCCAGAGACGCCCCAAAGGTCATCTAAGGACATGGGGTGCTCCAGGTGGTGACAGATCCCAGGCAGTGGCAAGAGGCTTAGAAAAAGAGGGCAAGCACCAAAAACAATGTGACCCCCAAAACCAAATGTGACCCGCTTTCCTATTTTTTCCACTGTTTCATCGAGAGCCCAAGAGCTGCTTAGTGCAGTTCTAAACCCCAGTGGTTATGATTAAGGAGGCTGAGCCTGTTGGAGCCTGACAGACAGACAGACACCAGCCAGCCGGGAGTACAGGTCTTCCTAATCCCACGGTCCTGGGTCCCCGATCCAGGGAGGGGTCATGGAGCTGACTCTGTGTCCAGGTTACTCTTTCGATCTTCTCCACGCTAAGAGGATCCTACATGAAGATGCGAGCACAGGTTGGTTACATGCCTGTTGTTTGCCCAGCACTGCGCTGGACTTGATGAGACACCGGGGGAGGGTGCCGCCGCTGCCTGCACCTGTCTCCCCTGGAACGGACCTTCTCTCACGGTATCTTTTTACTGCCCTTGTTGTAGCTGGTTGCCTCCTTTTTTGGTCTCCCTTAGTAGGCTCTGAGCTTCCTAATGCCAGGGTCCATGTCCGCTCCATCTACCTGACCATCTCTCATCTGACCCAGGGCCTGGCACATAGTTGACCCCAACAGCAGTTTCCAGTTTCAAATAACTTAGTTTCCAGGCCGAGCGGTGTCTCTTGCCCTGATCTTGGTGCCATGTTAATGCCATGGAGCACACAGCTCGAAGGCTGCCAGAGAGGCCCACGTGAGTCAGGCCACGTGAGTGATTGTCTTTCTTCTTGTGTCACAGTTCACTGGCTATTTACCACGTGTGGGGCCAGTGGGCCCCACGGCCCCACGCAGGCCCAGTGCAACAATGCTTACCGGAACACCAACCTGAGCGTGGTGGTGGGGAGCGAGGGCCCCCTCAAGGGCATCCAGACATGGAAGGTGCCAGCCACCGACACCTACAGGTGCGTATGGGGGAGGGGGCAGCCGAGGGGCAGAGGACTGGGGTCCTGTCTATGGGTGCATGTCCCCGGGTGCCTGGGTGGCACACCAAAGTTCAGAGGCCACACACTCTGGCCCATCGTAAGGACTGCAGACGGGGAGATTTGAGATGATGAAATAGGGCAGCAAGGAAGATGCGTCCTCTATCCTCCAGGGGCCCACAGACTATTTGTGGAGATGATCTGCATGCGTGAGCTGGCTTCAGAACATGCTTTATCCTTGTTATTCGTAATTGTAATTATTTCTATTCTTTGAATCGCACTTGGTGCTGTTCCAATGAGGCAGCGCATGGACAAACGTCTGAGAAACACAAGTGCGGTGCACTTGAAGGACCGCGTTGTTATCCTTGCGCCTCCTTTCCCCGGGCTTCACTGTTCTCAAGGGAAGTAGCTGTTCAACTCTGTCTGTGTCCGACCCCAAGCCCACAGAATTCCCCTAGAGCAGGGGTGGGGAACCTCTGGCCCACGGGCCGTATAAGGCCATCGAATCATTTGGTCTGGCCCTGCCAAGGCATTAGGCATTAATGAAAGGTTTCACCAAATACAGCAGGCTAATTTTTAGAGTTGATCATTTTGGTTTGGCCCATGAATGATGTTATAAATATCCAAATGGCCCTTGGCAGAAAAAAGATTCCCTACCCCTGCCTTAGAGCAAGGCCAGGCTGGAGGGAGGCCGATGACTCCCCTGGGCTTTTGTGAGGCCGTTAAGCAGAGCTAGTGGTAGAGCTTAGACCAATGGTTCCCAGTGGGCATGGAAATGACAGGGCTGGTTAAAGCGCAGGTGGCTGCGCCCGCTCTTGGCGCATCTGACTGTGTAGGCTTGGAGTGGGATCAAGAATAGATTTTCTGGCCCTAGCCGGTTTGACTCAGTGGATAGAGTGTCAGCCTGCAGACTGAAGAGTCCCGGGTTCGATTCAAGTCAAGGGCCCATGCCCAGGTTGTGGGCTTGATCTCCAGTGTGGGATGTGCAGGAGGCAGCCGATCAATGATTCTCTCTCATCATTGATGTTTCTCTCTCTCCCTCTCCCTTCCTCTCTGAAATCAAAAAAATATATTTTTAAAAAAGAATAGCATTTCTGGTAAGTTCCCAGATGATGCTGTTGTAGCCCTGAGAACCACTGAGTCAGGTCAGACTTGGGCAAGATCAGGGCTGCAGTCAGTTTATAAATGAGGAAACGGAGGCTCAGAGCGTCAGGAGCCTCCCACAGCCCAGACATCGCCTCCAGCCCCTGAACTTGGGGGGCGCAGCCTCACTGTGGCTCCTCCCACCGCACAGCCAGGCTGTTTAAACAGGAAGTATCAGAGTGATGTCCCGGTCGGTGTGAATGTCCCCGGAGGCCGGGCCGTGGGAACTGAGCTCTCCTTCCCTCCTGCAGCCCCCGAGCCCCAGCATAGCCTCAGCCCCCTGGGAAGAAAAGAGGCAGCCGCCCCCGGGACCTCAGGGTAAAGTGTTTCAGGGAGAGCCCTAAGTGCTTTCTAAATGCCATCGGGCAGGAATGCAATAACGAGGTTTGGCTGCAATCACATTAGCCGCTCGTCCTGCACATTCCCAGTAAATGGCCAAAGACACGCACCACCCTGACCCCACCACCCCGCGCTGGCCAGGCCCCCCTCCTCCCGGCTGGATTTCCACGGTCACCCCTGTCCCAGAGCAGGAGGAAAGGACTCCTGGGGGGAAGGGGATGGATGTTTGTTGAAGATCCACTGGGTATTTCCCCTCCGTTTAGTGAGGAGGTGGTGTTGTTATGGACACTCCCTTGTCTCCACGTGCGGAGCCGGAGTGAGAGAAGCTTTGCGCTGGCCTGAGGCCGCACGGCCAGAGACCGCAGTGCCGGGAGCAGACCGATCCCCCGCAGACAGTCGTTTCTGACTTCCCTGCTTCCCAGGACTTCCTCCCGACTTCCTCAGATGGGCCCCCTATTTAAAAGATTTTGCCTGCCAGAAAACGGCACTATTAGATAAAAATTAATCCGTTGGCCCATCTGTTGTGAATTATAACCGTATCTAAGTCTAGCCAGGTTTCTGATCTGCAAGGGTTGCCGCACCGCGTTGCCATAAGCCCAGCCCTAATCAAGAGCCGTTCCTATTTCTCTCTTTGGAACATTGAGACCAGCTTTGCCTGGTGAACACTCGTTGGAAACATACACATGCTGTTGAGGCAGGACACCATGAAGTGTCCAGATGGGCGAATTTGATCTGCGGGATTCGGTTGAATTGGCCTGAGATAGCATCCTGTCAAAATGAAAGAATCAAAACCGGAAAGCACTGCGTTGGGGTTGCTGTTTGTTGAAACTTTGTTCTTTAACCAATTAAAGGCTGTCACAGAGGCAATCCTCCTTCAGTGTCCAAGGGGAATTGGTTTCAGGGTTCCTTTGGATACCCAAATCCGAGGATGCTCAAGTCCCTTATATGAAATGCCATAGTATTTGCATATGAACTACACACATCCTCCTGTATAATTTAAATCCTCTCTAGATTACGTACAGTACTGTAAGTAATGAAAGTGCTTGCAAATAGCTTTTATACTGTATAGTTTAGGGAATAATAACAAGAAAAAAATGTCCATCCATGTTCAGTACCGATGCTACCATTCGTGGGCATAGTGCATGTCACCAACAAGGGAATGTTTTTTTCAAATATTTTTGATCTGCGGTGAGTTTGCACATGTGGAACCCACTGATGTGGAGGGTCACCTATTTCTGACCTTCACTGCATCCTTGACCCTGGATAAGGCTCTGGGCTTGGATGTTAATGTCCATTGGCCACATCATTTAGGAGTCAAAGAAGCAGAAGTTGAAGGGTTGCATTTTAGACCACATCAGAATGCCCCCAGGTCAGAATGTCCGCGTGGAGAAGCCGGGGGCCCTGCTTCTGGAAAACAGCCTTTTCCTATTAACTAAGTTTTATTTAGTAAGTGCAGTTCACCTGGCGAAATAAACATAGGGCACACCAGAGGACGTGAGGAAAAGGTTCGTGGAAATAAAAAGCTTGGCAGCATCCCTGGTGGAATCCATTTACTCCCGGAAGTGTCGGCGCCCAGCTAGTGCCGTCTGGCTGCTGCCTGAGGCCTGGCACTATTACTGCTGCAGCTGACTTCTCTCCCTCCTGGTCACACAGATGAAGGAAGGGGAGCTAATACTTACCAAGCACCTGCTGTAGGCAGAGATGAGGCCATCATTACCTGGGGCTACAGGTGAAAGCACCCCACCCATGACTGATCATTTATCCTGGGCCCATCTGCCACCTTCTACTGCTCTGCCCACCACCACTCACCACAGAGGCCCAGAAAGAGGGAGAGGAAGAAGAGGCTGCGGAGGAGACGGCGGGGTGGTGGGTGTGGATGGGGGGATAGAGACAGCACCTAAATCCCATCCCTCCCCAGCCTCCACTTTCCTGCCCGGGGCATCCCCTTCTCTGGATTTGCCACTTCCTCTATCCAAGCAGCAGAGGCGAGTAGTCAGCTCCCTCCATGTCCTTATGTCCTGGTGTCCACACCTGCTTTGCAAATCTCAGTGGCCCATTTGAAGCACCTGTCAGGACACTGCCTGACACTAAGGTAGAAAGGCGAACAAGATGCACCCCTGCCCAAGAGGAGCCCAGCCCATGGGGGGGTGGATGCAGCATACCACAGGGGAGGTTCGCACAAGCCCTGGAGGCGAGGGAAAGGCTGATGCAGGAGTGGCTTCCACAGGAAACAGGCTATCTTGAAGGTGACCGGCATTGTCTGCAAAGAAGAGGGGAGGCCTCCTGGTGGAAGGAGTACCTGGGACAAGGCCACCTACCAGCTGAGGCAACCCACAGCCCCACCTAGCAAATGCCTTTAGCTACCTGTTAGCTCCCTCTGGTGACGGCCTGGGGTGGCAGAGAGAGAAACAAGCCTAGAGGCACGAAGAGCAGATGGAAGGCTGAGGGTCACCCAGGCAAGAGTTAGAAAGGGCCGCACCAGGGCAGGGGAAATCGGAGGAGAGAGGGTGCAGGGCCAGGAAGCGTTTAGGAGGTAAAATAACACAATTAGAGGACTGGGGAGGAGGCAGTGCCTGGATGACAGCCTTGCTTGGGGGGCTGAGGAAGCCAAGACAATGAGGGACCAATACGTCGTCTCTAGGAGCTTGATTAAGATGACAGGCAAGGATAAAGGTAATGGCGAGAAGAGCACCTGATTGAGAAAAATTTCTGGGTAACGGTTCTGAGTGAACACATCTAGAGTGTGCCCGTGGGGCAAGCGGCTCACAGCAAAAGCATCGATTATGGGGTATGTGCTGGGATGGGCGAGAGCCTCAGCCTCACTGTATAATGGAGGCGGTGCCAACACCGCCTGGCTCCGGGGACTGCTGCGGATGCAGTGTGATCTGTGCATGACGTCCCCAGGCAGAGGCAGTCCACGTCTGTGGATGGGGGCCAGCCATCTCTCACTCTTTCAGACTTCCTTCCCTCCTCATCCTCCTCTTACTTCCTCCAGCTTCCTTCCTTCCTTCTTTCCTTCCTTTCTTCCTTCCTTCCTTCCTTCCTTCCTTCCTTCCTTCCTTCCTTCTTTCCTTCCTTCCCTCCCTCCCTCCTTCCTTCCTTCCTTCCTTCCTTCCTTCCTTCCTTCCTTCCTTCCTTCCTACCTCTCCACAGCTCAGCATCCTTCCCAGCCCTCAGTCCCCCCCCCCCACTTCACCACACACACACACACACACACACACACACACACACTCACAAATCGCCTATAAAAACATTTGTCAAGCACAGCCCACAGCTCCTGGTGGCAATTCTCTCACGGTCCACTTGTTCCTCAGACATAATGTACAAGAGGCCCCCGATCCCAGCTTGAGCCAGCCATCCTGCCAGCTGACCTGGGCCGCAGCTGTTTCTGACGGTCTCCCTCACTGACACTCATCTCCTCACCTGGCTCGAGGGACCAGCATGTGCAGCTGGGTGACACCATCATTCCACCCAGTCCACAGACAGCCATGGGGTTCCTACTGTGTGCCGGGCACTGAGCCCTGGGGCTCCTACTGTGTGCTGGGCACTGAGTAGGTGCTGTGGGACTTAAAGAGAAGGCTGAGTCTTTTGGGGTGCCACAGTCTTTGGAAAGACCACAGGGCAGGAAAGTTAAATAACCGTCCACAATACCAGTCAAGTTCTAGACAATTATAGAAGGGAGTGACAAGTCGTGATTAATTGTCAGCCTAATTGTGCAGCTAGCCATTGCCATGAGAGCACAGAGCAGGGCAAGTCAGGAGAGGGAGACTGCAGAGATCGATGGGCTGCAGGCAGAATGCAGTTTGGGTTTATTTCTGCCCCGTACACCATGTGACCTTGAAAGTGTGCTTCCCCATCTCTGCAAGTGCTTTCAGGCTCCGCCCATCTGAAGGAGGCGGGGTTGTAGAGGGTCGCTGAGATCTCCTCCAGCTGGGATATTCTGGGAGGGGAGGGGGGGATATTCCCGGGCGGACCCGGCGGGTGTAGGGCTGCCCTGGTCTGGTGGGCCACAGGCAAGAAGTGCACCTTGCTCACAGGTGCCATCAGAACTAGAACTGGACAGCGAGGAGCAGGTGCCTTGACAATTGGCCTTCTCCGCTGACCCCAGGGGTGTCTCCTGGTGGCTCAAATGACCTGTCTGGGTAATCTGGCTACACCTGAACAGGCATTTCCCCCTACCCCGCTCGCTCTGCGCACACTCACTGGCCTCCTGTGGGCGAGGACAGGCAGGGCAGGTCTTACATCCTGATTCCCCGAGGAGGAAACCGGAGACTCAGAGGAGGGAAAGGGCCTGCCCAAGGCCCTGCTGGGAATTAGAGGTGGAGCCCAGAGTGGGGTGCAAGAGAGACTGAGGTGCTCCATGCTCGTTCAAGTGGGGTCCACTCCCTCCTTCCCCTCCCCTCCCCCCCACCCCACCCAGCTCCCCTCCGGGTGTGGAGTCCACGCAGCCTTCAAGCTACAGCCAGCTGTGCTCTTGTTTCAGCATCCAGCAGGCAGCTGCTTTGATTTGCTGCTAATTCTTTATTTTAAAAAGATTCACAACTCAATTACAGCAGGTAACAATAGCTCACAGTCAATAACACAAAACACAAACCTAATAAACATCCATTTTGACCGGGGGCCATGGACTTAGCTGAGGGGAAAAAACACAGCCTCAGCTTGTTGGGAACAGTATCTTATAATTTCCGGGAAATTGGAATGGCTGCAAGTCAGATTCCCCATTTGAGTGGCAGGTAAATTAATTTGTCGTTTGTCAACCACCAAAAATAAACTGTTTACAGGGGGTGGGGAGAAAGCGCCCAAGATTCCAGCTGAGGTTATCACTCCCACACAGTTTGTGTGGCACCATTCGTAGGGTTGGGGGTCTTCAGAGGGGCCAAGGCTGGTCTGTGCCCCGGCTCTCTACAGTGGTGAACAGCCTTGACCCCTGACCCCTTGGCCACACCCTGCTCTCCTATTGCTCTCTAAAAATCAGAGGCTCCTTCACTCTCTGCCTCCCAGAAGTCACCCCCTGGAGAGGTGTGGACAGGCTCAGCCATGGGCTACACCAGAGCAGAAGCTGCTGTTTGTCCCTCCCTGGCTACCCTCCAGGCACTGAATTAGGTCCCTCACAGGCATTATCTCATTTAAATCTCACAACAATCCTTATTATCGCCCTTATATAGATGAGGAAACTGGAGATCAGAGAGGGTAAATAACCTACCCAAAGCCACACAGTAACACTGGCAGAGCCACGGCCAGCAAGAGGGTAAACTAGGTGCCTTGGACACAAAATCTGAGGAGGCATGGGCTCTCGAGGTCACTGGAGCACAAGGTTGGCACCGGGGAGGTGCCTCTCTTGCCGCACCCTAGTCCTGGCCCTGAGTCACCGCTTGCGTTTGCTTCCAGGTCTGGCTGCCTTTGAGCCCTGCGTTCTTCACTGTGGCACATCCTGCTCCAGAGGCGACCAGCCTTGTAGTGGCAGCGGGGAGCTTGCAGAGGCGTGAGCTCGGTGGTGGGATTTCAGCCCTCAGAGGGCTGGTGATAGAGGCACTGCCTCCCAGGGCCCCTGCAGTTAGTCCAGACAGGCAGCTGTCTGCTCCTCATGGCTTTCAGCAAGTCACAGTCCAGGTTAAAAATGTGGGGCCGAGGCCAGCGCACAAGAAAGTAAAATCAGCTGTTGACACCTGCTCATTAAGCCCTCTGCCTGCTTTGGAATCTACAGAGCGGACCCAGCCCCAAGCCCTACCCTGCACTTGCCATCAGTTTGTCGTCTTCCAGATGCACTTCTTAACCCCAGAAGGGCAGGGGTCCTTGTTCTCATTTTTCTCCTTGGGGTGAAAATAAGGTTCACAGAGGTTAACCAAGTTGCTGCAAGTCACACAGTAGAGGGCTCTTTCCATCCCACCCCCTTACCAAGCACTAGGTCAAGACCTAGATGAGGCTGGCATTCAGATCTGGTTAGGGATGGGAGAAATAAGGAAGATGGCTTAGGAAAACCATGTCAGGAATAAACAACATATGAAATACTAGAGGCCCGGTGCATGAAATTTGTGCATGGTGGGGGGGGGGCAGGGGTGTCCCTCAGCCCAGCCTGCACCCTCTCCAATCTGGGACCCCTTAAGGGATGTTCAACTGCCCGTTTAGGCCCAATCTTGGTGGGATCAGGCCTAAACAGGCAGTCAGACATCCCCCTCACAATCTAGGACTGCTGGCTCCCAACTGCTCGCCTGCCTGCCTGCAAGATTGCCCCTAATCGCTTCTGCCTGCCAGCCTGATCACCCCCGAACCACTCCCCTGCCAGCCTGATCGACGCCTAACTGCTTCCCTGCTGACCCAATTGCCGCTAACTGCCCTCCTCTGCCAGCCTGGTCCCCCACAACTGCCCTCCCCTGCCAACCTGGTCCCCCCCAACTGCCCTCCCCTGCCAGCCCGGTCACCCCCAACTACTCTCCCCTGCTGGCCCGGTCACCCCCCAACTGCCCTCCTCTGCTGGCCTGGTCCCCCCCAACTGCCCTCCCCTGCAGGCCTGGTCCCTCCCAACTGCCCTCCCCTGCAGGCCTGGTACCCCACAACTGCCCTTCCTGCAGGCCTGGTCCCTCCCAACTGCCCTCCCCTGCTGGCCATCTTGTGGCAGCCATCTTGTGTCCACATGGGGGCAGCCATCTTTGACCACATGGAGGCAGCCATCTTGTGTGTTGGAGTGATGGTCAATTTGCATATTGCTCTTTTATTAGATAGGATAATAATTTGGCTAAATTTAAACAGGTGAAAGAATTCAGAAGGATTCATAATGCATGCAGATTGATGCAAATGATGCCAAAAATAACGAGAAGGGCACAGCGTACCTCTTAGCCATAAGCAGGAATGGGCAGGCTGGGACTCTGTCTCAGGCAACAGTTTTCCAAGCAAACCACACATTCAGCTGAAAGGACTTTCTTGTGCAACCAGGCAAAGCCCAGGACAGAGGCAGAGATCCACACTGCTAACTCAAAACTCTGCCCAGATTGCCCCTGAACCCCCACCACCAGCAGCACCCCCTTTGCCCCAGGTTTCCCTTCTCCGAGCTAAACAATTCTCCTCCCTTTCCTTTCACTAATAAGCCTTCCTTTTCCCTCAGCTTTTTAATTGTCCTTATCACGGCCTCCATGTGTAATGGGTCGGGAGTGAGGGTTTGGCTGGGGTCTGCATGAATTAGGGTGGGCCAGTCACTCCTCGGCCCACCCCCTTGTGCATCCAGATGGACCTCCCAGCAGCACCTTGGGAAGGAAATGGCCTCTGTGAGGGGAAATGTGGGGTATGAACCAGGGTCTGCCAGCTCTGTGGCCTCAGATAAGTTACTTAACCCCTTAGAGCCTCAGATTCCTCATCTGTCAAATGAGATTACTAACAGCTACTATTTATGGCTATTGGGGGGGGTGCCATATGCAGCCATGCCTGGTGCATTGTGGGATGCTCAGGCATTGGCCCCTCTGCCCTCTGCAGCCCTGCAGCCTCCTCCCCACCGCAGCCAGGCTCTCCTGCCTCTTCCCTTCCACTGACACAGGCCGGGCTTCTACCCTCCACCTCCTTCTGCTTGTACGAGAGCCCACCTGCCCATCATCTCCATGAAGCCAACTTCAAACCTCCACCCCACATGCCCTGCAACCAGCCAAGGTCTCCCTCCTGGGCCCTGATTCTGGCCAGAGATTTTCCACTATCTCTGAGTTTTCACCCCATGATCCCCCTTTGATGTTGAGCCCCCACTACCCTGTGAGTTCAGAAAATAAGATAAGGTTCTTATCTGACCAGGGAAGAGGTTGGGGTTCTGAGAGGACACAGCTGGGAAAGGGCCTCCTCTGGTCATGGGACCCACAGCCCTTTGATCCCCCATCTCGCTCCCTGCCGGTGAGGTTTCTCTCTTCATAACTATGGGCATCTCCCCACTTTCTGTGTGAGCCCCTTCACGGCCTGGAGCCCGTCCCTGGTCTGCTCGGGTGCACACAGCCTCATGCCACGCCAGCATGCAGTGACTCCCATCAGTGCCTGGCCACAGACAGCCGGTGGGCACCAGACCCTCCTTTGCAGCCCCTGGAGACCTCAGTTCCTCGCCTGGACAATGGCCAGCAGTCAGCCCTCTAGGCCTGTCTCTGCACAACAGGCCTGAGCTCCACCTTAGGGGTTCCCAGGAGGTGCCTCACACATTTGGAACCTGGGCATTTCCTGGAGTTATAGGAGGAGAAGCCACTGTGTGTGCAGTCAGTGAGCACAACTGCCTGGAGGCTTTGTGTGCAAATTTACAGCACCAGACCCCCCCCCCCCCCAGTCCCTTCCCCTGCAGTGGGCCTCTGGGGAGGCATTTGTAGCTGGTGAGCTGGCTGCCTTCAAGACAGGCCCCCCGGGTCCAGCAGCTGAGTTACTTCTCCCCAGCCTTGCTTGACTATCGCAACAACCTAGGAGGCAGCGGAAATAATCCCACACCCCACGCTGCTTGTTTTCATCCTGATGGGTTGCTTGTTGTCTGCACACAGATCTCTCCAGAAGGCGTTCCTGGTGGGGCGGGAACAAACAGTCTGGGCTGCATACAGCGCTCTCCACACTCATTCCACAGGGGCCTTCTCGTGTTAGACCCATGGGGAGACTTTAAACTTTCTACCAAGTCAGCCCCTGCTAATTCCACCATTAATAACAACAACAACAATAATAAATACTTTTGAGTGCTTATTAAGTGCCAGCCACAAGTCTAAAACTGCATGTACTAATTCCTTCAATCCTGGCAACACACAGGGGCTAGAAGCTGGGTTCTCTATTATCCCATTTTACAGATGTGGAACAGGGACGGTAAGTTACTCGTCTAAGGTCACATGATTTTGGGCAGGGAGGTAAATCCATGATGGGGAAATCCCAGGAACTCAGATCGCCCCCCCCCCATACCCCGTGTTAACACAAACCCTCCCTGTCCTTGCTCTCCTCCCGCCCCCTCCTTTTCCTCTCATTCTTTCTTGCACCCTTTACTAGTCCTTCACCTTCCAAGCTCTGCCAATGAGGCACCTCACTGTCCCTCTCTAGGCGAATGCCCTCTCCCGACATTGGGGGAGGGGGACCTTCCTTGCTCACCTCATGGATGCTGCAGGGAAGAACCATCAGGACCAACGTGGGGGTGCACTTGGCCCACTGGAGGTGCCGGGTGGGCAGGAGGGAGTCAGGCTTCACCCCATGGCAGAAGCCCATGTGCTTTGTCCCATTGCAGCATCTCGGGCTATGGAGCGGCTGGCGGGAAAGGCGGGAGGAACACCATGATGCGGTCCCACGGCGTGTCTGTGCTGGGCATCTTCAACCTGGAGAAGGACGACACGCTGTACATCCTGGTCGGACAGCAGGGGGAGGACGCCTGTCCCAGCGTAAGTGCCAGAGCTGGGTTTTCTCCTCCACATGCAACCCGGGCCCCCAGGGGCCCTCGGAGGGCACCAGCACCCCTAGCACTCCTTCTGGGGGCTCAGGTTCAAAGATGGCAGGACCCGTCCCTTGTCCTGCCTGCAAGTGCCCCTCCTTTTCTAGGCCGTTTGGGTCCTGGGAAAGCTGGGGGTGTGGCTATTGTGGTTTCACCTTCCCACAGGGACCAAGGCTGGGGCATGGGTTACACAAGGACCCTTAAAACTAAAGGACTGCATCCCCATGTGAACGGGCAAATGGTTGTTCCTTTAGCAGAAGTACTAGTTGAAGCCACTTCCTGAACTTTCTTGCTAGGGCATCGCTGTCTTTGGCCATATTATTATAAACAGAAAAATACCAGCTTAAACATTTCTTGCTTAGCTCTTAGGCACATGTATGTCCATAAGTACATAGAATAAGCTCTGAACTATACACATAACTGGTTGTTTCTGGGGAGGGGACTGGAATTGGGGGTGCTTTATCAGTAATGCCCGGTATGGTTACAAAAAGAATGCGTTCATATAGTATTTATTATTTGTGTGATTAAAGCTTTTTAAAAATATAAAGCACAGATGAGAGCTGGAAGAACAGGTAATCCACTCGTCCCATTTTACAGATGGGAAAATGGAGACCACAGCAGTGAAGGGACTTCAAAGTCATTCACAACACAGGGCAGAGTAGGGACTTGGGCTCCTGATTTTGCTGTGCCCACCCTTGCTTAGGCCTCGGTTTTTATGGCCTTTTGTTCTTTTCCACTTAGAGCCCATCACTTGACAAGCTAGACCGCCATTCTCTACAGCCCCAGACATAGCCTGTCCTTCTCATCTCTGACCCCACTGGGTGTCTAGCAGCCACACGGGAGAACTCCAGCAGCAGGAGCTAAGAAAGCTGGTGGAGCCCTAGCTGGTTTGGCTCAGTGGTTGGAGCCTTGGCCTACGGACTGAAGAGTCTCGGGTCCGATTCCATTCAAGGGCACGTACCTTGGTTGCAGGCTCCATCTCAGGCCCTGGTCGGGGTACACGCCGGAGGCAACCAATGGTTGTGTCTCCCTCACATCGATGTTTCTCTCTCTGTGCCTCTCCCCTTCCCTTCCACTTCTCTCAAAAAAGCTGGTAGAGGTCTGACATGACCAGGAGCATGAAAAAGTGCAGACTAATGAAGCAGCTGCCATGCAAACGCCCAGCACATAGTGGCTTGCCTCTTGCTGTGCCAGGCCCCTGGCAGTGCTGGCTGTCCTGGCAGGAACTCAGCTCCCTGCAGGGCATGTCCCCTTGGGGCCAGGCGCCACCCTCCCCTGCAGCACAGCTTCCACCTGGGGCAAGGAGCAGCCTCAGAGGACAGATGTGGGGACAGGCGATACTGAGAAAGCAATTCAATTCCACAAAATAAACTCAGGGCTCTAAGAGCTGTGCTGGGCTGGGAGCGAAGCATAGCCTCCCCTCCCCCACCGCCCCACAGTGGGTTAAAACAAAGCAGCAGGCGTAAGCTTCGCAGGTACAACCTTGTGAATGAGGACTGTCTGGACTCCAACTTTTACTCAGCAACAATAATCAGGACTTCCCAACCTGATATAATATATTAAGTCATTAAACTGCAGGCTCCGTAATGTTCACAGGAATTTATCGAGTGCTAATGTAATTCTTTCATCTAAGCAGGAAGATTGCATTGACTTTTGCAAGGGACTTTTACTTGATTGGATTGTAATCAGTTATGTCTTTTCACAGGACCACGTCCTTTTTATTTTAATTCAATTGTAATCTACTTGTTCCTCTGGGTTGCTGCACTTTATCATTTCATTAATCAACCGACTCTCTCAAACTTGGTGGATGTGCAGGGACAGCTCAGTTCTCAGCCAGGGACAGAGGGCAGCCCCCTCTGCTGGCCAGGCTGGCGCAGCATGGGCCTGGGGAAAGGAACTGGTCTTCCCGTGCTCCACACCTCCCATCCCCCCTCCTCCCCCACTCGGCACCCCCCCCCCCCTCCCCCAGGCATTGGGAGAAGGAGAAAGAAAGACCTCTTACAGGCACTCCCTCAACCTCGAGTTCTCCAAAATGATGTCTAGAGGGAATCCTCTAGAAGACGAAGTGGACTCTAAGAATTAAGCTGCGGGAGTTGGCGGCTTTTCTGGTTCCGCTCACATCCGTGTAGTTGCTCTTCCCGTGCGCTTGGCCACAGGGAGCCTGGAGTGGGCTCCGCTGCTGGAACCCCCTGCAGGGATGTACATCCCCCAGCCCCCACTTCTCCACTTCCTTCCTGGACTCATCTGGGGGCATGATGCAGGGTTCTTTACATCAGCACTATTGACATCTGGAGCAGGTAATTCTTTGAGGTGGGGGCTGTCCTGTGTACTGTAGGCAGTGAGCAGCATTCCTGGCCTCTTCCCACCAGATGCCAGTAGGATCCGGGTAATGACAATCAAAGATGTATCCAGACGTTTCCAAATGTCCCCAAGGGAGCAAAACCACTGACCTAAATGTCAAACCTCACCACCACCACCACTCGCAATGCAAATATTGTGAGAGGCCGGTGCACACCCACACAGCTCCCAGTTGGTTCAACCGTATTCAGCAAAGAAATACATACTCTGTGCCCATCACTGTTCTAGGAACTTGGGATAAATCCATGAACATATATCCAAAGAAATATCTTTGCTCTCAATATCTTTGCTTACATTCATGCCAGAGGTGGAGGGATGAACAGACAATAACTAGCTTATTAGTTAATCAGGGTGTCCCAGAGGGATGTGTTAGAGTATATAGAAGTAGGTCAGGGGAGTCAGAGGTGCCAGAGTTTGAGGCAGGTTGCAGTTTTAAACAGGGTGGCCAAGGAAAGCCTCCTGAGAAAATGGCAGTTGAGCCCTGGCTGGTTTGGCTCAGTGGATAGACTGTTGGCCTGCTGACTGAAGGGTCCCAAGTTCAATTCTGGTCAAGGGCACATGCCCAGGTTTGTGCACTTAATCCCCAGTAGAGGGTGTGCAGGAGGCAGCCGATCAATGATTCTCTCTCATCACTGATGTTTCTATCTCTCTCTCTCCCTTTCCCTTCCTCTCTGAAATCAATAAAAATATTTTTTTAAAAAAGAGAGAGAAAGAAAATGGCAGTTGAGCAGAGTCCCAGAAGAGATTAAGAACAAGGAAAATATCTGGGGAGTCCAGCAGACAGAGTCCACGTCCCTGAGGGCGGAGCACGCCTGGTGTGGCGTGCAGGGAGCAAGAGGGGGGTTAGACATGAGGTCAGGTAAAGGGCCAGGTCAGGCCCTTGTTAGGTCATGTTTAAGCGTGTTTAGGAGAATGTTGAGCAGAATAGTGAGTTGATGCAGTTTGGACTTCTAAAGGCCCACTCCTGCTACAAAGGAGAGAACAGACCCCATGGGCCCAGGGGAATTCAATGGCTATTTCATCAATCCCAGCAAGAGCTGCTGGTGGCTTGGACCAGGATGGTAACAGCAGAACTGGTGAAAATGGTTGAATTCTGGGCATAGTTCAAATGTAAAATCCAAAAGGATGTCCTGCTCAATTAGATGATGAACTGAGAGAAAGAAAGGGTCAAGGATGACTCCGAGCATTGAGCCTGAGCCCCTGGACGGAGGAGCTGCCTCACCTGATGGGGGAATGCTGTGGAGGAGCAGGTTGGGGCGCCATCAGGAGTTCAGTGTTGGGTGTGCTGGGTGTAGAGCGACGTCTGGTAGACAGCCAAGCGGGGGCTCTGGTAGACAACAGGAGATGGGCCACTGGAATTCAGGAGAGAGGTCTCGAGTGGAGACACAGACTTGGGAGAAATGAGCACAAAGTGGGGACAGGATGAGATTGCCTAGGGAGCAGGACAGAGTGAGAAGACCACGGACTGAGATCTGGGGACCCCCGACCGGGAAAAGGACATGAGCCAGGGAGGCAGGAGGGAATTCAAGAGGGTGTGCAGTCCTGAAGGTCAGGTGAAGAAGCTGTATTATGAGGAAGGGACCAACTCCAAGTGCTGCTGCAGGGGCAGCAGGGGGTGAGCTGTAGTGACACAAAGGCCCTCGTCCAGTCTATAGCTCCCTCCTCCCCACTCCTGCAATCTCCAGCATCTACATCCCCAAGCGCCGGAGGCCCCCCGCTGCCAGGCAACGAGAGGAAGAAAAGGAGCAGGGTCTGAGGGGATGGACCGCCTTGGCACCACTGGTTCAGACTGGGCAGCCCCCAATCTACAGAGAAGGAGGCAGGTCCAGGGAGGTGAGGGTCTCAGCCAATCTCCAGCCGAGCCTGTCAAGTAGCCAGCCTGAGCCCTGGGTTCTGTGCTCCGCTCTCCCAGCTGACAGCCCCATCTCTGTCCCAGACCTAGGCTCAGGTCGGCTGCCTCTGGCATCTCGTGCCCTCCCTGGCAGCAGTGAGTGGGGTTTCCTTCCCGCAGTCCCCTCGACCCCACCCAAACCCCAGCCCTGGACAGCACTGCACAGACATAGGAGAAATGTCAGCTTTGTACAGGAACAAGTCACAGCCTTCCGCCCACACTACATCCTCTCTTAAAAATACCAAATTACTTCCATCGTTAAATCCAAAATGCCATAAAACAAATCGCATTCGGCTTTTTATCTGGAAATTTCTCTAGTGCTCACTGCTGGCACCCCTGAGTGCTTCAGCGTAAGGAGGGGCTAAAGATGAATGGCCGCATCCACCAGCTAGTTACACAGCAGCATTCAGTGGAAATCTGATGTTTTATTGGCCTTTTTTCTATTAAGTAAAAGAAAAGTCATTTTCCTCTGAGGTCAGGTCGATGTTTGTGGCGACAAGCGGGATGGCTCTTCTTGAAGCGCTGGCCTCTTCATTCGGGGACCCAAAGATCCGAGTCACAGGAAGTCCCAGCACACCCGAGACCCCGATGCCTGGGCTCACACCAGGACATGTGTAGGCCCAGAAGTGAATCCAAATTAAGACAGCCACCATTTGTTCAGTCCCCGGCACGTGCAAGACACCATCTCAGCTACACACCACCTCCTGTGCCTGTTCCCCGTGCACACGGGGGTCAGACGGAGGCCTGCCCACAGCTGGTCAGGGGTGTCCGACAGATCCCAGGGCCCACGGCCTCCTCAATGGCAGACACAAGAGCTCTAGTTAGGGCTGTGCCAGGTGAGTTCTGAGGCAGGAAATGGGACGTGAGCTGGGGGGAATGAGTTGCCCAGTATGGAGAAGTGACTTTCACAAGGATGAGCTGGGAATAAATCTGAGTCTGGCCTCGCACTGGTTTTTTCTCTTTCCATGAGGCATCAGTCCTGCAACTTCCTCCCCGCTGCCCGGAGAATGGAGTCCAGTTCCTTCTGGGATCGTACCCGAGGCCCCTGCATGACTTCGTTTCGTTCCCTCCACCCACCCGCCTCACACTCCCTCCATCTCACCGTGTAGGACCTCTGCCATCTGCTCTTCAGAGTCAGAAGACACTTCCGCTCCTGCTGAACCATCTCTCTGTCCTGAGATGGGCTTTTCTGAGCCAAAAAGACTCCTTCCCCAAATACCCCACTCACCTTGTGGGCGTGTGCTGCTCCCTCCCCCTGGAATGCCCTTTCTCTCATTCTCTGTGTTTAAAAGTCTCTCTATCAGATGTAGTATACAACATAGGGAATACAGTCAATAATGTCATAATAACTTTGTATGCTGACGGATGGTTACTAGATTTAACATAGTGATTGCTTCCGAATATATATAAATGTCAATCACTATGTTGTATACCTGAAACTAATGTAATGTACTTTAATGTCTTTTAAAAATCTCCCTATCCTTCAAGGCCCAAGTTAGTGCCACCTCCTGCAGGCAGTCCTCCCAGATCACCAGTCAGCAACAAAGGCTCACTCTCCCTCCCCGACTTCCCATGCATTTTCTAACTAAGCTATCCTCGTGATCCTTCTCTAATACTGCCCAGAGGGACAGTTATCTGGGTATATTTTTGGTCTCTTCAACTCAGCTCTAAGCTATTTGAGAGATAGACCCTATCTTTTTTTAAAAAATATATTTTTATTGATTTCAGAGAGGAAGGGAGAAGGGGAAAGAGATAGAAACATTAATGATGAGAGAGAATCATTGATTGGCTAGGTCCTGCATGCCCCCTACTGGGGATGGAGACAGCAACCAGGCATGTGCCCTTGACTGGAATCCAATCCGGGACCCTTCAGTCCACAGGCCGGCGCTCTATCCACTGAGCCAAACCGGCTAGGGCAGACCCTATCTTTAAACATAGAAGATCTGTCTGCTGGGAAGTAGAGAAACTTGGCCACAAACCCGAGGTGCTTTTTGTTTCTGCAGACAAACCGATTAATCCAGAAAGTCTGCATTGGAGAGAACAACGTGATAGAGGAAGAAATCCGCGTGAACAGAAGCGTGCACGAGTGGGCAGGAGGGGGCGGCGGAGGGGGCGGAGCCACCTACGTATTTAAGGTGAGTGGGCTGAGCCGGCTCCCAGGGGCAGTGACATCTGTGTGTCATGGGGTTCCTTCGCGACAGCCCCAGGAACCAAATGCCACTTAGTGCCATTTAAGGATGAGGAAACCGAGGCCCAGAGGGGCATGGGCTCCCTGTCTGTCCAAGAAAGGCAGTCTCTTCTCTCACTGATGTACCGGCCCGATTCACCCCCAGGCCTCTGCCATGCCTGCCTCAGCGCTCCAGAGGGTCCACCGTGCCCTCCTCTGTCCTCAGGTGGACTTCCCCTGCCAGGCCCGCCCACAGGGACAGTGATGCTGAGTGCCTGCTCTGGAGGTTGTGAGGGTCAGAGCCAGAGACCCCAGGGAGAGAGAGGAAGGAGAGAGCAAGGAGACCTCGTGCCACCAGCACCCAACCTCTGCGGCTCCTCTGAGCTTCAGGGAAGGGGCTGCGCAGGCAGCGTCTGAGCTTGAGCCCCCGGGTGCTACAACCTGAGTTCGGAGCCCTCAGCCCCCCAAGGTATCACCCGCCGCCGAGCACACACTCAGACACGTTCCTCGGGGCGCTGGCTCTCCAGAGTGGAAGCCCAGCTCCGTCTGTCGATCTCTCCATGTCTCTCCGGCCAGATGAAGGACGGCGTGCCAGTGCCCCTGATCATTGCGGCTGGCGGAGGTGGCAGGGCCTACGGGGCCAAGACGGACACGTTCCACCCCGAGAGGCTGGAGAATAACTCCTCGGTTCTAGGGCTCAACGGCTACTCCGGAGCCGCAGGTAAAGCAGTCAAGCCCGCCCTCTCCCGGAACGTTCTCCCCGGGCCATCACACCTGTGGCATCTTAGTCACCGATACTTGAGAGGCTGGGAGCTCTACGTAGGGACCAGCCTCAAGGGAGGAAGGGCAGGCAGATCTTTAGGCCCAGAGACCACCTTGCTGATGCCGTTTGGACTTGGGGAAGGTCACTGAGAAAATGAGACGGGCACCAGCATTCAGACCGCCAGCCCAGCCCTCCCTGGGTTTTACCACATGCACCTGGAGGTGAGCAGAGGGAAGGAATCTGGAGCGGAGTCCAAGCCTCCGGACCCCCGTGGTTCCTACCTCGGCCAGGCCTGGGCTGCCAGCTCACACAGCTCCTCACCGGGAGCTCTTGCTGGAATCTTCGTGGCTGGGCTCTGTGCTCGTTGTGAGAGCAGCCACACCACAGGACAGGCACCGAAGGGGATGTGGACTCTCCGATTCTCGGAGATCAGCCATCTCTAAAGAGAAAATGCAGTTCCTTCTTGGATTTTCTCCACAATCGGAGTGAAGGGGGGTTCTGGGAGCCATTTAAAATTGGAGATTAGTTAAAGCAAATACTCAAACTTTCTCTTTAATCAAGAGACGACTAGGGCTAGAAGAAAGTAGAACTAGTTATCGGGTCCACAGTAAAGAATTGCCCCCAGCACTGTTTACAGCGCCCGGCACACCTGTGCGGGTTTAATAAATTGCAGAGCACTTCGGCAGCTATTATACATGTGCTTTTCAAAGCATATCCTAGGGTTTTCCAGAAAGATATTATTATTCCCATTTTATAAGAGTCAGCGAGCTCATAGAAAGTGGATTTTTTTCTCAACATGGCCACACTGTTGCATACTCAATCCATTTTTTAAAAAAGCATTGTTGTTGATGTATTTTTATGTGCATTATTTTCTTTTCCACATATTTGCTCAAAGGCTGCAAGATAGAGTGAGGTGTCAGAAACCACCTCAGCGCCCTAACTGGTTTGGCTCAGGTTTGATTCCGGTCAAGGGCATGTACCTTGGTTGTGCAAGAGGCAGCTGAACGATGTTTCTCTCTCATCGATGTTTCTAACTCTCTATCCCTCTCCCTTCCTCTCTGTAAAAAAAATCAATTAAAAAAAAAAAGAAAAGAAAAGAAACCACCTCAGCTGGGGACTGCATAGGGTGCAGGGTAGGAGGGTGGAGGCAGGGGAGGTGGCAGGCATGGTACCAGGCCCAGTGCGTCCTGATGTATCATATGCTCAGGGCTCGCTCTGCCTGGCCAGCTGCCAGAACTCACCCAGGTCCTTCACGGAGCAGGGCCTTCCCCACCACCTGACACAGCACCCCCTCTGGTTGGAGGAGAGGCCAGCCACTTGAAACCTACGCACCTGTAGCGTCCAGCGGGACAGAAGGTCCCCACGACTTGCCTGGGGGCTTTGATTGCTTCTGTGTGAACTCATTCTGGACCCAGGCTTGTTCCTGACCTGGTCCCCATTGTCTGAAACCCGTCTCCCTCTTTGCAGCATAAGAGCCATCTCTATCCACAGCTCCCCGGCCTCCATCCCCCCCACACACCTAGCCTCCCTCTGGGTCCAAAAGCACCTCCCAGGCCAGCTAACCCTTTCAGACCCAGCAGACCTGGCACCGCTGTTTCCCCAGGTCCCACCACCCACCATCTGCCGGAGCAGAAAGAGCTCCGGGCGCTTTTGGAGTAGGCTGCCTACTGAACTGTCACATGAGCCAGTATTGGGGGAAAGAGGCCCTGGAATCTCAGGAGCCAGCAGGAGCCTTAGTGCATCAGCCTCGGCCTCAGGACAGAGAGGCACCTCACCCCGCCTCAGCTCTGCAAACAGCACTTCCTCCACAAGCGCTCACCGCAGCCCAGGCACGGTCACTCCTCTACCCCCCACCTGCTCTGCCCCTGACCTTGGAGCAGCTCCTCAGAAGCAGGCAGGCACGACACTGCCTGAGCTCAGAGTGGGAGGCCTCTGCACGCGTGTGCTCTGCCTCAAAAGCACACTACACGTGGTGCTTTATGAAGCATTCCACACTCACCGCCTCCTTTGACCCAAATGTCAACCCGCTGAGGCCATCTTACTATCCCCAGGTGAAGGCTCAGGATGGGGAAGCTCTTGCCCAGTCAACAGCACAGCCCACTGGGTTATCCGTGCCTGGTCCAGGGCTCCTACAAGGAGCCTCTGCAGCGACCTTAGCAGGGTGCCCAGGGAGGTGGGTCCCGGTTCTTACTGACATGGGAAGCAGCCATGGAGAGAAGGCCCAGGAACACGCCGAGTGTCATGCTGCCTGCCCCCACCGGCCCCTTTCCCAGCCAAGCACTCTCAGGGCTTTCGAGCCAGAGGCCTGCGGGAAGCAGAGGTACCAGGTGTGCACCCTTCAGGACGTCCAGCTGTGGCCCCAGCAGGTCTCTCCAGGACAGAGGCCATGTCCCTGGACTCTAGCCCTAGGCCCACTGAAGACAAGGCCCCTGGGCCCCCTCAAAGCGCATGAGGTCCTCCTTGGCCAGGCCCAGCGGCTGAGCCAGCCCAGCCTCACGGGTTCTCTGTCTTCCTGCAGGTGGTGGAGGTGGCTGGAATGATAACACTTCCTTGCTCTGGTCTGGAAAATCTTTGCTGGAGGGTGCCACCGGAGGACATTCCTGCCCCCAGGCCATGAAGAAGTGGGGGTGGGAGACAAGAGGGGGTTTCGGAGGGGGTGGAGGGGGGTGCTCCTCAGGTGGAGGAGGCGGAGGATATATAGGTAAAGATGATTTGTGTTCAAGGTGTCACCCCCTCCCTTAGTCCTAGGCACCTCACCTCTCCCAGCCCTCGCCTGCCCTCCCCTGGCCGCCCAAGTGTGGACTGTGATGTGACCGTGCACGCCTTCCTCAGCCCGGGCACCAGCCAGAGGCAGGGTGTTGGCTTGCGAGCCAGCATCCTGCCTCAAGGCTTCCATAGCGTCCGCATCAAGATCCCGTGTGATTCTTGATCACCCCCAAAGCCGATGACCAAGAGGCTTTGGCTTCCCAGACTGTTCTCAGAGCCACCCTAGGGATGTGCTGGCTTGAGAACCTCGGAGGCCAGACTTCTGAACCCCATGCCTCCCTTTGGATGGCCTGGCCCCTGTCTTTGCAAGCCAGCTCCCTAAGGGCCTGGCTTGTGGCTTCTGGCCTCAAGGACGCCTCACTTTCCCTTTCCTGCCCCAGCCCACCAGCTCCAGAACGGCCCACTCTCCATGCCAATGGGCGCTCCTCCTGGGGGCAACTGCGGGCAGCCCCAGCCCGGCCGGCCCAGCCCAGCCCTCGGGCAAGCAGCTGGCCAGTGGCCCGGCTCTCCTCTGGGCTAGTGCAGAGCAGAAGAGCCTTCTGAAGCTGAGAGGCAAATGGTGTCTCCTCCATCCCCACAGATTAGGACGCAATGCATGCACACACCGTGGTGTTCTGTCTGTGTTTTGCTTTGCGCTGCGTAAGATGCTTGCATTAACCAGATGCTCTCTTTTCTAAGCCATGGGTGGGTGGGGGAGCCCGAGGGGGGAGCCCAGAGATAAGCCAGCCCCAACTGAATGGAGGGACAGGAGCCTACAGGCACAGGGGCCCTTCCCCCACGACCCTACCCTGACCCCAGGGGACTGGAGAGCAACTTCTCTGAGCTACTGCCTGGCCAGTCCCGGAAGAGGCCCTGGGCTAACCCAGCCTGGGAGACTAGAACTTGTCCGGTTCTTGTTCACGTGCACTGCTTCCTGCGGCCCCGGCCCCGTAGAGTGGGGACGCCCGGTGGGAGCTGGCCTGGACCTGGAGGGGAAGGTGGCCCACACCCAGCATCTACTGAGCCCGGGGCTGCCCTGTGCCTGAGCCTCCCTTCCCTCCTCACCGCCCGCCCTCCAGGCCCCACCCCCACCCCCTGCATGACCCGCTTACGCGCACGTGTGTTGAGATTGGGCACCCACCTCTCTGCGTTAAACTTCTCTGGTTTGCCCCAGGCGGCAACGCAGCCTCAGACAATGACCCCGAGATGGACGGAGAGGATGGGGTGTCCTTCATCAGTCCCCTGGGCATCCTGTACACCCCGGCTTTAAAAGGTACCCCCTCTGCCAGGTGCAGAACCAGCTTCCTTAGGCCAGTTCTCCCACCCAGCTGAACCCCGGGCTGCTGGCAGGAGCCCAGGAAACAAAGGCATGACTGGGTCTCATCCCACCAAGTGTCCTGGCGTCGGGAGTGGGGTCTCATATGGGCACAGAGGCGGGAGACTGACGACCAGGCAGGCCAGTCCTAGGAAATCCAGCAGCATTAGGGCTGTCCCTGTCCCAGCCAACTTGAGGAGCAGGTGTGTGGACCCCCCACCCCCACCCCAACCTACATAAATACATCCAAACAGCCTCAGCGCCCCCCTCGCCAGAGGCACGGGGACCTTCCCACACAGAGCAGCGCTCCAGGGCAGTGACTAGGGACAGGGACGGAGAGAGCACACTGGCCGCGGAGATGAAGCGCAGGCTGGGAAGGGTGCAGGCGGCACAGTGAGCCCAGCTAGCCGCCTCCTTGCCCACAGTGATGGAAGGCCACGGGGAGGTGAACATTAAGCACTACCTAAACTGCAGCCACTGCGAGGGCGACGAGTGCCACCTGGACCCCGAGAGCCACCAGGTCATCTGCTTCTGCGACCACGGCACCGTGCTGGCTGAGGACGGTGTCTCTTGCGTTGGTAAGGGGCTGGGTGGGGCCCAGAGATTGAGCCACAGCTGGGCTCCGTGGTTCTGGGACACGTGGCACCCAGTTTTGTAAACTTCCTGAACCCCCTCCTTGGTCTGCCCCAGCATGAGCGCTCTGACAACGAGGCAGAGACCTGAGTGTGAAGGATGGGTCACGGCTCACGAAGGAGTCTGAGCCACCTAGTGCCACCCCTAACCCAGGGCGTGCACCCCCACATCCGCACCGGGGCCAGCCGTCTCCGCTAGAACGGCCTGCGCTCCTAAGGCTCGCTCTTCCTCCGGGGCGTTCCAGAGCCAGGCCCGCTCTGCAACGCCCGCCCCTCGGCCTCCCCAGCCTTTCCAGGGTGTCCCCCTGCAAGTCTCCTCCAGATTCAATGCCCTGGGTTCAGTCCACTCGCACAGGACACCGTTGTCTCCGCTCCTCCTGTGTCCCACGTCTGCAGCTGTTCCAGTTGTCACGTCCCTTTTGAAATGCAGCGTCGGGACCAGGCAGGACACCTCGGTGTGGTCTGAGCCGGTGCGGCGCGGGGACACGCCCTCCTGGGCTCTGGGCCGGCTCCCGGCCACAGGAGGTGATTCGGCCTCAGAGTTACTGAGGGTGCACCCTGTTGTTGGGTCATCCTGAGGTCACCGTCATCCAAGGCCTGGAACTCTTGTGTGAGCCATTGTCGGCTCACCTTGTAGCCTCGCCCCGCCATCGGACAGTCTGTATTTTGGATTAATGTCCATTTAGACTTGTTACATGTTCCCTCCACCCCAAAGCTGCTGCTGACGGCTGTGAAGCCAGGGCGAACCTGCCTCGGGCCCCTGGTCCCCTGAAAAGGAAGGTGGGCCTGTCTCCAGGGCTGAGAGGAGCAGCGGCTTTGGTCCTGGCCGGGGAGGGCATTTCGGACGGGGCCAGCTCACAGGAGTGTCAGTGTGGTCACTGGTGTCTCGTGGGGACTGTCTTCCAGTGTCGCCCACCCCAGAGCCCCGCCTGCCACTCTCACTCATCCTCTCCGTCGTGACCTCTGCCCTCGTGGCCGCCCTCGTCCTGGCGTTCTCTGGCATCATGATCGGTGAGTGTGCCACAGCCCTGGCTGCCAAGGAGAGGGGTGGGGAGAGGCAGGACAGAGCAGCGTCTCAGGCTCTGCACGGACCCCGAGTCACCCTCTGTCTGGGTTGTGACCAGGCAGCCCAGGCCCAGCACAGCTGTGGTTCCCTAGGAGCCCTGGTTCTGAACCTCAGCCTGACTCCTGGCTGCTCTGCTCTAGGGGAGGCGGGTGGGGCACTCTGCAGGGGGACCCCCAGCTCAAGCGCAGCCCCGCCCTCATCCCCGGACTTCACCTCCAGCTCCCATCCAGCAGGCACTGCTCCCTGTGGCTCACTCCCCTGCACCGCCTCCAGCCCCCTTCCCGCCACAGCAGAGAATGCAGAGTTGGTTTGTGAGTGTTTCCTGTTAGGCCTGCGAGCCCAGGTGAGCTGATGGGCAGGTCGCAGAGGGCTCAGCATGGTCCTGCAAGGCTCCTCCTGCTGGAAATGCCCAGGACAGGTGGGCAGGACAGGAAGGCAGGCAAGGGAAAGCTCAGCTCTGGGCTGCACTGAATCCCAGGTCACCCTGTGATCACGGTTGCACATGTCATGGCGCAGGGAACTGAGAGCTGGCTCACTCGCCGGCCGCCGTAGGGGTGGAGCTGGGCTTAAAGGCAGACTGCACCTGTGGGTCACAGTTCCGGGCTCCCTCCCCTGGAGTTAGCCTACAGCTGTGGTCGGCAAACTGCGGCTCGCGAGCCACATGCGGCTCTTTGGCCCCTTGAGTGTGGCTCTTCCACAAAATACCACGGCCTGGGCGAGTCTATTTTGAAGAAGTGGCATTAGAAGAAGTTTAAGTTTAAAAAATTTGGCTCCCAAAAGAAATTTCAATCGTTGTACTGTTGATATTTGGCTCTGTTGACTAATGAGTTTGCCGACCACTGCCCTACAGAGTGTTCTCACTCTGTGTAATAGAGATAATGGTTCTTTGCACGGTGGAGCTCTTCAGAATTTTTCAAAACCATTTAATATTGGTGAATTTATTTCATTAAGACAACTCTAGGTGGTGGGGTGTGGGACAGGGCAGGGGTTACTTTCCCTGCTTACAGAGGAGATTGGGGTACAAAGAGGTCACATGACCTAGTCAGTGTCACTGGACTTGTAAGTAGCAAAGGTGAAATTAGAACTCTGGTCCTCATGCACCAGCTTAGATGCCAGTTTAGAGACCTATTTGCTCTGGCAGTTCAACTCCCAGAAGCTCAGTGACGGTGAGCCCGGCTGCTCTCAAATCCATACCATGATTGCACCACACAGAGACTGGGCACAGCGAGACACTGAGGTGGGCCTCTTCCTGAGGGACACGGCTCCTCTGAGGGCCACTGTAGCTCCAGAATGTTCCCAGTGCTTTGCTGGATCGTCTTTACAGTTCATGGCCATCAAGGGCTGTTACTCAACCTCCCTCACTCTCCTGCATGCCGGACCAGACTTTCAGCACAACCTGGTGGTCCCCCAGCCTTCCTGGGTCCCTCCCCATTTCCTCTCAGAGCCATTTGCCCTATGAAATTCTGCATGTTTAATCCTGTCTTCGGTCTGCTTCTCAGGGGACCCAAACTAATGTATCTCTGCCCCTATATGATACAGCAAAATCTTTTATTTATATGATACTAGTGGCCCATTGCAGGAAGATTCCTGCAAGTGGCTGCCGCAGCCACCCGCCCCGCCCTGCCCCACCTGCCGCCGCCGCCCAAGCTTTCCCTCTGGCAGTCGCCTTGCTTTCTGCTTTTCCTCCCTCTTCCTTCTATGCTGTCTTCAGTCTTCACTCCTCCCTCCCTCAGCGTATGCAAATTAACCTCCATCTTTGTTGGGTTAATTTGCATACTCACTCTGATTGGCTGTGGGCATAGCGAAGGTACGGTCAATTAGCATTTTTCTCTTTTATTAGTGCAGATTAAGCTTTACATTAACTTTAAATAATATGTCGATTAAAAGTACACTTTCACTTCTATAATCATTTTGTTAGTATTACTAAGTGTGATGGAAGGTTTAGATCTCAGAGGAGGAGATGGAGGTCCAGGAAGGCTTCCTGGAGGAGGTGGCCTGTGGTGGCTTCCAGTGCCGGGTGCCTGGTCCAGGCCACTTCCATCTCCATCTGCAGTGTACCGCCGGAAGCACCAGGAGCTGCAAGCCATGCAGATGGAACTGCAGAGCCCCGAATACAAACTGAGCAAGCTCCGCACCTCAACCATCATGACTGACTACAACCCCAACTACTGCTTTGCCGGCAAGACCTCGTCCATCAGTGACCTGAAGGAGGTGCCACGGAAAAACATCACCCTCATTCGGTGAGCGCCCCAGCCATCCTTCAGGGAAAGGGGGTATTCTAGGGGTTGGCTGTCATCCCAACACACAGGTTCCTCTAGCCACAAGAGGCCAGCAAAAAGTTGCTTTTAATTGAAACTCCTAGGGCACCCCTAACCCTCCCAGAGGGAGGTTTAATGTTCGGGGCCATTTGGGGGGTATTAAATTACTCAATACCCTGTATCTTCATGGGGTTTGTACAATGAGAGGAAGACTACATGGGAGTGACCAGGCCTCTCAAAATCCACATAAGTGCCCTCCCTGAGCCTTCCTGGCCCCTTTCTCCCCTGATGGAGCCGAGTGGCCTCCTTGAGCTCCCAGGCACCCTGTGCATGTCACTCACTGAGCACCACACAGAAGTGTCTGTCAGCCTTTGTCCCTCCCTCCCCCGGAGTGCACACCTTCAGGGCGAGGGTCGGGTCTCAGTCACCTCTGTGTCCTTGGCAAATGTCAGACTCCAGTCTTTACTGAAGGACTGTCCACCACTGCCATGTATCCCAGGTTGTAACACCTCTTGGCACTTCTCAGACAAAGCAATGGAGGCCCGGGGCTGAGTAGCAAAGCCAGGGTGAGGTGTGACCTGGAGTGTGTGTGTGCCCCGCTGCCCCTCGTGGACAGCTCGGCCTTTCTCTCGGCCTGCCCGCCTACACCTCATCTGGCCTTCTCCTTTGCACAGGGGTCTGGGCCATGGTGCGTTTGGGGAGGTGTATGAAGGTCAGGTGTCTGGAATGCCCAACGACCCGAGCCCCCTGCAAGTGGCGGTAAAGGTAAGCGGGGTCCCTCGGGGGCCTGAGCTTGGCCAGCGGTCTCTGTTGGCCACAGTCTTTGCCGACAGCCCTCCTGCGGCTAAAGGCCTTCTCCCCTCTGTGCCCAGACGCTGCCCGAGGTGTGTTCCGAGCAGGACGAGCTGGATTTCCTCATGGAAGCCCTGATCATCAGGTAGCGTCACAGAGACACCCCACCGCCCACATGCACATGCTTCTGACTGATGTCCCAGAGGGAACCCCCTCCCGCACACCCCTCCCTCTCCAACAGCAGACTCCCCCAATTCTCAGCATGGCCTACCAGAATGGAACAGCCCCCCATGGTTGTCACTGGGAAAAATCTCTCTGACCAAATAATCCAATTGGTACTACTCTGCCTTCAGCTAACATCATTCATTCTTTTCCCTGCTTCTTAAGAAACAGAGTGTGCTAGCTATCATCTCTCTCCAGGCTACTCCTCTACCAGCCTTCCACCGCCCCCAGCTCTCACGTGTGCCCCTCACATGGTGGAAGGCTGCCCCACCCTGGTCCACGCAGCAGCCTGCACCCTGCAACTCGTGGCCTGAGGCCCCTAACTGGGAATCCCAGTGTCCAGGGCTCTGACAGCAGACAACGTTAAGGAGGACTCAGGGGTTTGAGCTGAGATCTGGCGGCTCATGGCCTCCTGTTGCCCTGCAGAGCCTCAAACATCCTGAAGGTCGGGGCAGCCTGGGCCCTCCCCTCGGTGAACGTGGGCGAGGGAAGGAGGCCCCGGCAGTGTGTGTGATGAGCCTGTGGCATCTGGAGCCACGGGAGGACAGGCAGCAGGCTCTGTATTTGCTTTAAAATTACTTACTTTCCAGTTATACATGTAATACATGATTATTGAATAAAACTTGGAAAGTGTAAGATTATATGAAGAAGACCCAAGTCACTCAATCTCGTACTGGGCAATAACTACCCACCGTTGTATTTCACCTCTGCGTGTGGGTTCCCATGTGGCCCATGAGTGGTAACAAGGTCACATGAATAAGAAAACCCAAATCCCAGGGCCTCCAGGAGGCATCCACAATGGGAGCCATACGCCCCTCTTTCACACGCCATCACCTGGCAGGTCTCACCCTGTCCCCGTGGAAGGAGTCCCCGCAGCTTCTGCCTGAGGCCGGCCTCGGAGGACTCAAACGTGAACCCTAGCCAGCAGCCCGTGCATCTGTCTCAGAAAGACACTGGACGCTCCCCTGTCTCCCACCCGCTTTCTCACCCAAGTGTCTGTGCAGGGTCCTCCCACCGCCCACCAAATGCTCTCCCGCAGCCTGAGCTCAGCCAGGCCTGCCCTCTGGCTTTCACCTGCTCAGGGACGAGACAGTCTCAGCGTAGGCTCAGCATGGCCCCTGCTCCCAGCCTCTACAGAGTGCCTTTACCTAATGTGGCTGCTGCCAACAGACCTGTGTCCTGCTTTCCCCACTGTGGTTTTTCAGACTCAGCTCAGTTATATTTGCTTACCCCCCTCTGCTCTGCAGCAAATTCAATCACCAGAACATCGTGCGCTGCATCGGAGTGAGTCTGCAGGCCCTGCCCCGGTTCATCCTGCTGGAGCTCATGGCGGGAGGAGACCTCAAGTCCTTCCTCCGGGAGACCCGCCCTCGCCCGGTGAGTCTCCCCAGTGCTTGTGCCAGGAACGGAGCAGGGCAGCTGGGAAGCAACTCCTCGGGGGCCCAGGGAGTCAGCCCCTGGGCTTGGATGTGGGGGAATAGCCAGGAGAGAATGAACAGAAGTGGACAATGGCCCTGGGAGCTCATGCACGGCCTGTGCAATGGATTCTCCAGTCGGGGTCCATGTGTATGGCCTGCTGACTACGGACAGGCACAGAGAGGGACAGTCGTGCCAAACAGGTCTCTCACCCAACCAGCTGACGTGGGGCAGGTCAGTCTATATCCATTCACCCTGAACCCCACAAATGGGAACATGCTGACCTTATAGTTTTACTATCAAAATCAAGTACTGAAATATCTAGGAAGGTGCTGTGTGTGTGTGTGTGTGTGTGTGTGTGTGTGTGTGTGTGTGTGTTATAGTAAAAGGGCTAGAGACCTAGGTGGATGCAGGAATGCCACACCCTGGCCCTGCTTGGCCATTACACAGCCTTGTGGCTTAGGGCAGACTACCCAATCTAACCTCAGTATCTGCAAGGTAAGGTCCAAGTGCTGGACTGGAACATCTCGGACATGGTCCTAAACTATAAAACGCAGCACACTGGGTGGGCCGGGAATCCAGCTACCCACTCTTGTCACTGCCAGGGTCTTTGGGAGGCCCTGGGCACCAGGAACTGGAGCAGAGCAGACCTGAGCTAGGACCTGGCTTCTCAGAGGTGCCGCTGGTCTGTAAGGACTACAGGGAAGACTTGCACCCTCCCCACCCCCGGAAAACAGGAATACAGACAGGCACCCCGCTACAGAAAGCCCAGGACTGAACTTCTGCTCTCAGGGCCTCCAAGTGGCGGCAGGAACCTCGGAAGGGCACAGCTGCTCCACCCCCACCGCCAGTCAAGCTCGATTTAGAACAGCTTAGCCTGAGGAGCCCCCATACTGTTCCTGGGAGTCCCTGGGGGGGCCCACCTTGGCATTTAAGAATCCCATCGAACTCCTTGGAAATGAGTGTGTGTGCACCAGAGCACACCTGGCAGGAGGCTGTGGGCAGAAAGAAAGACTAGCCCATTTCATAATGGTCCTCATTAGCGTTGTTACCCTCCTCCTCATAGCTTTCACGTTTCTCAGAACCACTCTGTGACGTAAACAGCACAACCTTCCACAGCTGAGAAAACTGTGGCTCAGAGAGGGCCTCACAGGAAGTGGGAGAGCTGGGACCGGAACTCAGGACTATGCCTCCTGATTCACTGCTTTTCCCAACCCACTGTGCTCTTTATCCCAATGCTCTCCTTTGGGGACTGTCAAGGAGAGGTTCAGTCATTCAGGGCCAAGCCTGGGAGCCATACGGGCATCTCTGCCAGGGTCTGAGCAACAACCTCAATGGCTTTTCCATCACCACCCACCAAGGCGGAGCCCCAGCCCCGTGCCGAGATTCTCAGCGGAGCTGGCAGAGGTCTCACGGGGCATGTGTGGCATGCACTTCGGGAAGAGGCACGGCTCTGGTTTTCCCACTGAGCATTCCTGAGGCTCGAGGAGGAAACGTATTGTGCGTGCAGAGGAGAGCTCAGGGATCTGGGCAGGAATCTGGGAGCCCATCACTTGGCAAGTCCAAGATCCTGTACTTGGACTTGCACTGTGCACGGAAGGCAGGGCCTGATGTTCCATGGGCAGAGAGTATCCCCTCCTGTCGTCTGCCCCGGGATGGAACGTGACTCCTCTCACCTCCCCCAGCCCACTCTGTTGCTCCAGGGAGTCCTGGGGAGGCCCCGATCGGTGCCAGAGAAACTCCCAGCTGACATCTAGGTAACTCCTCGTTCATGTGGAATCAACTACCCCCAATATTTACTGAACCACAGCAGTGTGCCATGCCGTGGAGGTGGCCCCTCCTGGCTTCCTATAGTTCGGGGTTCCCAGCCCCGGCTGCACCGTTACTCACCTGGGGCGCTGGGAAACCTGCAGGTGCTGCAGCCACCTGGAGTGATTGGTTTACTGGTGGGGCTGAGGCCCCGGCATCCATATTGGTTTAAAACTGCCAGGTGGCCAAAACCGGTTTGGCTCAGTGGATAGAGCGTCGGTCTGCGGACTGAAAGGTCCCAGGTTCGATTCCGGTCAAGGGCATGTACATTGGTTGCGGGCACGTCCCCAGTGGGGGATGTGCAGGAGGCAGCTGATCAATCTTTCTCTCTCATTGATGTTTCTAGCTTTCTATCCCTCTCCCATCCTCTCTGTAAAATATCAATAAAATATATTTAAAAAAAAAAAAAAAAAAAAAAAACTGCCAGGTGATTTTCTAATGGGAAGCCAGGCTGGGACCCCGGGGAACAGCGAGTCCAGGTTTGGCCTCCTTGGGAGCACTTGAACTTGTGTTTCAGGTCTTCTCTTCCCCGCGAGCCTCTCACCAATGGATCACTTCTGTCTCCCCACAGAACCAGCCCTCCTCCCTGGCCATGCTGGACCTTCTGCACGTGGCCCGGGACATTGCCTGCGGCTGCCAGTACTTGGAGGAAAATCACTTCATCCACCGGTGAGTCCACGCGCCCTGCTCGCCTCCCGCCTTCTGCATCTTCCTTACCCGTCTCAGGCCCAGCTCTCCCTTCCACTGCAACGATGGGTCTCCCTCCAGTGAGGACTCAGCTTTCTTTGTCTTTACGGTGACAACTTACTCTCTCAGGGCTTCACTTGCCCCGTATGTAAAATGGGTATAAAAATACCCACCCAGCTGAAGACCCCGAGGAGCTGCTCTTGACTTCCTATGGGGACCCCTGCCTGTGTCTGGAAGTGAAACCTTCAAGTCCTATATCATTTGAACGCTCCCTCTTGCCCGCCGTTGTGACTCTGTGATTGAGTGTCGACCTATGAACCAGAAAGTCACGGTTTGCTTCCCTGTTGGGGCACATGCCCAGGTTTTGGGCTCAATTCCCAGTGGAGGGCATGCAGGAGGCTGCCGATCAATGATTCTCTCTCATCATTGATGTTTCTCTCTCTCCCTCCCTCTCCCTTCCTCTATGAAATCAATAAAAAAATATATAAATTAAATTAAATAAAAACTGAGCTCCTTAAGGCACATTAAAGGAGTTCATAGTTTCACACACTTGACTATGAGTGCTCAAAGGCAAGGACCCTGTTTTATTCATCTCCGTTTCCCTGACACATAGTGAGACACAAGGAATGTTTGTTGGATAAATTGATTTTTCTGAAATACCCTGAATGAGCATAATGATTATTTGATTTACTTGTACACCTGACTTCTACTCCACCGGATCCTCATGTTTCAATGGTGTTTGGGCTGCAACCCAAGGCCACGGGCCGTGCTGTAGGCATCAGAGCACGCTGATCTCTGTCCGCTGGCTGCGGGGGACTTTCTCAGCCGACAGCTTAATTCCGAAATCCGAAAAGTCCAAGAGATTGTCGGGCTCTTTGCAAAGCTCTTCCTAATGATTTCCTTCTAAGTTCATAACAACCTGGTGAATTAACAATTATGTGTTAGCTCACGTCTCCAAAGGGGATAGGCATATTCCGAATAATTAGAATATTAAATACAAAGCAGGAACGAGAGGTACTGCCTGAGGCTAGAAATGGAAGAGCATTTTTCGTAGCAGGAAGCTGTGCCCGCTCCCTAATGAGAACGGGGAATTCAAGATCAAGGCACACACTCATCTGGCTGCCCAAAGTTATTCCCAAAACCAGGCTGCAAACTCTCACACGGCCTTATCTTTTACTGTCACGTCACCTCTGGTCTTCAGTTCTTCCTCTTGGTTCTAAACCTTCCCAACCTCCGGGTGATTTTTCCTGATAGAAACAGCAGAAGCAGAGGAGGGGCGGGGGCCAGGCCTCTCTGTTCTCCTCCAAAGCCACACGCCCTGCTTCAGAGCGCAGGTCAGTCTGCCGTGTTGTTCTTGCCCGGTCTGTGTGCCCAGAACTTTGCCTGCATCTCCGCTCTTTATTGTCACTTGGACATGACAAAGCTGTGCCCTTTGTGAGATTCGTCCTTGGTTACAGCCACCTTTGCATCGATGTCTATGTCCTTGACGACTGGACTCATCGGAGAGCGACCTGTACAGTCACCTTGGCGCCTTCAGATGTCCCCCTTTGCTTCTCCCCGAGAGCATCTCTGCTTTGTCATCACCGAGCAGACACACTCCCTGGCTAAGGGATCCCATCCATCTTTCCTCCGACGTGTTGAAACCTGCTTCCCTGGAGCCATGATACCTGGGCCCATATCCAGTGCTCTGTTATTAGAGATGATAAGATAACAGGGCCCCATTCTCTCAGGGTTTCCATTGCCTCCATATCTGTGAAGAGTTACTGAAGGTCAGAATTTGATCCCAGAGTAATAGCTTGTTGCTCCTTTTATCTTTTTTGAGAAATGAAATTGTCAGAGATAAATCAAGAATGTACCAGATGATCTGCTTTATAAGCAAAAGGCGGCTTCTGGCAGAAATTGACTGTCTCAATCCAAGCTTTTTTTCTGGGGAACTTGGTATTATGCATCTTTTGCATCTCCAAGGGGCTGCGTGGTCTGTGGCGCATGCCCACGAAAGGATCACCTCTCATTCTCTCTCCTCCACCCTTTGTCTGCCCCCGATTCCCAGGCTCCCATGCAAGGGCACCCCCTGAATTCAGAGTGAACATCCCACATACTCCCATTTTCTACTAGGTCTGTTTCCTTTTATTATAGTTTATTACCACTTCACGAATTATGTGTTATTCTACCAATTCCTGGTGTGTTCTATGATACTGTATTTACTTTCTTGCCATTAAATTCAAGATCACTTTTTGAAGCAACCATTCCACGCACATCAGCGTAAAGACCTTTCTGGAGCCATAAATACTGTCCCTGCTCTACTTTGCTATATTTCTCTTAAGAAGTAATGGCTATATACCCCACTATTTTTCTTCTTTTTGGTGTCATGCATGTTATGCTTCTATGGTTTTATTAGGGCATTTTATGCACCATTGCTCCTCGAAATTCACCTTAAACCTCTGGGTCAGGAAAGTGGTGTCAACAACATCCGTCTCCCTCCCTGGCCCATCGTTCCGGTTTCCTAAGCCATAATTTCCAACCCAGATCCTGTTTTTAAAACACTCTACAGTTGTTTATTCTGCACGTGCTTCTCGACCAAAGATCAGGACCTTCATGAAACCAGTCAGAAACAGGCCAGCCCCAGCTGTGGCCCCCAAGGACCGCTGCTTGTTTCTGCCCTGGACTTGTGAGGCCACCCCAGACTCCTCTGGCTGCACCTGCTCCCATGGGCAGGCCAGGAGTGGGGGAGCCAGCAGTCAGTGGCAGGAGTGGCGAGGCCTCTGGCTATGCCTTAGGATGCTGCCGGCAGGTAGACCATCTGGCGCTCAACGGAGAAGAGAATGTGGCTCTGGAACCTGGAAGGAGGGATTCTTCAGCCACTGGCTAGGGGGCAGGCGGCTTAGCAAAGGCTTTGGAGGAAATCCTGGATGGGAGAACCATAATGGCTGATTAACAAGGACAACTATGGCTATGTGGGCACACCTTAACCTACTTGAATTTGGTAGCATGGAAGCCATGCTGTTCCAGAAGACGCCTTCAAACAGCTGGCGGAAACCAAGCGGCAAGCTGTACACACAGTAGCTTCAGGATGCCTTGGTCCGTCTATTATCTGCTTTTAGCGTAATTTGTTTAATGAAATGAAGATAATAATAGCACCCTTTATCTCATAGGGTTGTTGTGAGAATTAGATATGAAGCACTTAGGACAATACTCAGTACATAGTGAAAGGCCAATAAATTCTAGTTTCTATTATAGTTATTTTCATGTTATTGTCCTAATAAACATTTTCAATCATATCCCTAAGCATTTCCCATTTCCCTTGAGTTCTGAGGCCTAGAATTGGCATGGCTATCTCCTTTCTACTGAAGTGTAACGCAGTAAAGGAAACATAGAGTCGAGGAGGGAACTACTTGACCTTCTGATGAGAGGTGAAAATCCTAGTGCTGAAACCACACATGTATTCTCCCAGGGGAATAAGGAAATGTGTTTCTCATTTATTTGTTCCCAGGGACATTGCTGCCAGGAACTGCCTCTTGACCTGTCCGGGCCCTGGAAGGGTAGCCAAGATTGGAGACTTTGGAATGGCCCGGGACATCTACAGGTGAGCAAAGACCGTGTCACCTTCTCAGCCCAGCCCTCGGGAGAACGGGATGTGGCTGCTTGTGTCCTAAATCATCGCTGGCACCTTGTCAACTTGCTGCCTAAAATTTCATTAAGTTCCTTTGCAGCTTGTGGGGGAACCTTAATTAGTACCCGCACTTGACGGTCTAAATCCAGGATCACACTGCCCACCATGATTGACACCAAGTTCTTCATCAGATCGTCTCCAGTTTCAGTGCTCTAATCCTAACACATTCTGAGACACAATAACTGGGATGCGCGATATGGAAAGAGTTTCTATGTAAACATTAACTCAGGAATTCCAAGCGGCCTTAGTTTCCATGGCCAGGCAAGAGCACCCCAAAACTGGCCGGATGCCGGGCCCAGCTCATGGGTCACCTTTACCCACACGAGGAGACACGGAGTATAGCTCAAAGCCCATAAGTACATTCTTTTTCCCATAATATTCTCAAGACTACATTTTAAAACGTAAAATAACTTTTCATTTAAAAACCACTTGTATTGCACTTGATCTCAGGTTACTTCCTTATCTAATCATTTACAACAGTGACCTGCTCCCTGAGCTGAGCAAGCCACTCAGTGTGTGGTCGCTAAGCACGTCCCTCACCCAGAGAGAGAGGAGGGAGGTCATGCAGGGCTCTTACTGTTGGAGGGTTAGGGAGACCCCTGAGGCCCCGTCAGAACTGGCTGCCATCTGCGCGGGAGAAGGCCGATGCCATGCTTTGCCACCAGGTAGCAGCTCGGGGAAGATTCTGAGTTAGCAGGTCACAGTCATCAGCCACTGGTCTCCACCACGTTACCTTGGTTTGCTGCGCTCTACCTTCTTTTGCCACCCAAAGTCTCGAGGTTCCCTCCCCTCCTTTCTCAGAGGACCCCGGAGTGCCTGTGGCTTAGCGAGCCCTTCCCCTCCATCGTAGTTCTCACAGGCCCCCTCATTCCAGGCTTCACCCCCAACCTGTCCCACAGCTCCCACCCGCACTGCAATTTCACCTTCAGGACGGTGTTCTGGGGGAGCTTCATCGCCATCAGCCCCTCCCGCCCCCGCCCCCCCCCCCCCCCGCCTGTGAATCACTTCCTGCCCCGCCCCATCCCGAGCAGAACATCAGTTCTTCACCTGTGCCACGGAGCCCTGCACCCTCCCTCACTACATGCTGCCCTGTGCTGCACGTGTTCTTGCGTCTGTTCCTCCCACTAAACCCTTTCCTTGGAAGACTTATGTCCTCACCACACAGCAGAGCACCTGATACACTAAACACTCAGTATTGTTTGTTGAAGTGATTAACGAAGCGAGGCATCTGGTCGGAAAGCTGCCTCCCACGGTGGCAGGAGAGCACAGGCCAAGGGTGGAGCTGGTGTCAAAGGCATAGAAGGTAATTGATTAGTTTTCATCAGTGACTTGCACTAATGACATCACCGGCAAAAGATAATAAATTAACTCGTACCTTTGAAGCCCGCTGCACCCCGGCCCTGTTCCGCTGCTGGGCTGTGTGCAGGGGGCAGCATCCCGGCCGCTGCCTGGCGTGTTTGTCGGGTGGTGATGTTGACCTAACGCTGCGTGGCGCTAGGAGGGAGCCAAAGCCAGGGAGACACAGCCCTGCTGTCCATGCTCCCATGTGGGCCTTGCGTTCCTGTGGCTCAGCAGGAGCAGGCTGCACTGCCACGGCTGGGGTGATGTTGCTCTTTGTGAGTTACAGCAAACACAGCCCAGCAGGGAGATCTCACCATCCTCTGTGGGTGTTTAGTCACTGTCTAGATCTTGCCTTTTATGCCTCCGGTGGGCAGTTTTGTGTGTGATTAAATGACAGCGTTTTTAACCAAATGATGTGTTCCCTGCTCTCCTGAACCACAGACCTCATTGGTTTCAGTCCTTTTATGGGTAGATGGTTGCACTTGCTCAAGTCGCCTGGAGCTTCCGCTCAGAGCCGTCTCCAGAACCGAGTTCACTTTTCCTCTCCTCCCCCACAGAGCGAGCTACTACCGAAAGGGCGGCTGTGCGATGCTGCCCGTGAAGTGGATGCCCCCAGAGGCCTTCATGGAAGGAATATTTACATCCAAAACAGACACGTGGTGAGTCTTTCTGCTGCCCTCCCCCAGGTCCCACGTGGGCCTTGGGTGGTGATCCCACCCCTCAGCAGGAGGCCCTGTGTCAGGCAAGGGTCGGAGAAGCGTCAGCACACCCGTCCACCAGCGGCTCTGGACGCTGGCACACATCCGCATCATCAGAAAGGCTCCTTAAAGCAGATCACTGGCCCCTCCCTGAGAGTTTGTGACTCAGGAGATCTGAGGATCTGCATACAGGTTCCCAGGGGCGCTGATACTGCTGGCCGGGGTGCACACACGGAGAGCACATGTAATTTCTTTTTCTTTTTACATAACGAAGTTGGATTTGGATTTATTCCAGGAGTGCAACATTGAGTTGGGATTAGAAAATTGAGCAATAAAATTCTCCACATTAACAGAATAAAGGAGAATGGGGGCGGGGGGGGGGCACTAAAGGGCTGCTGACCGTAGCGGTGAGACCCTTCCTACAGCTAAAGATAAGCTGGGCGTCGCTCTCTATACATCAGCTCTGAAGACTCAGCCACTCCGCAGGCCTACAGCTGTGTGCTCCCAGCCCCACACCCACAGTCCTGCTCTCTGCTTCTGTAACACCACATGTCCGTGGGATCATGCAGAATCTCTCTCTCCGTGGCTGGCTGATTTCACTTAGCATAATGCCCTCCAGGTTCACCCAGGTTCTCAAAAAAGACAGATTTCCTTCTCTTTAAGGATAAAAATAACACACACACACACACACACACACACACACACACACACAGATGAATAAAGAAAAGGTGATGTGTGTGGTATATATACACATGTGTATATATTTATGTATTAATATATGTATTAGTGTGTATGTATTAGGATATTAATCTAGACACCTAGTAATTTCTATATTGTTTAATAAAAAGGTTAGATAGGTAGGTAGATAGATACCACCTTTTCTTTATCCTTTCATCCACTGGCAGACACTTAGGTTGTTTCCATATGTTGGCTCTTGAGAAGAACACTCAGTGAATATGGAGTGCAGGCATCTCTTTGAAATACTGGTTTGTTTCTTTGGCTAGATCCCCAGAAGGGGGGTTGCTGGGTCATAAGGTAGGATTGCTGGGTCTGTTTTTAGCTTTGGCTTATCCTAACCCAATGGATCTCAAAGTGAGGTCTGTGGATCAGCAGCATCAGCACCACCTGGGAACTTGTTAGAAGCAAATTCTCAGCCACCACCTCCGGCTATGGAAGCAAAACTCTATGGGTGAGCCCAGCACTCGTGTTTTAACGAACCCCCAGGTGATTCCTGTGTGCACCAACATTAGAACACCCCAACCTATCCCATCCAGATACAGAGAGTAATCCAGGTAATTAAGTCCTTATTCTGAACACATGCATGTCCTATTTCCCGTGATCCTAGTTCTAAGTGTCTAGAGAGAGAGCATGACACAAATAGACTTGAGCAAGGATGTTCATTTCAACATCGTTCACAATAGAGAAAAAGCTACAACAGCCTAATGTCCCTCATATAGGGAATAAAAAAACAAGCTGTGGTTTACTTATGTCATGGGGAATTACTCAGCAGTATAAGAGCACACCCTGCACCCACATACATCAACATGTGTAAATTCCAAAATGACGTTTAGCGAGTTCCAAAAAGGGACAGGATGTTATTTAATTTTAATACAAACATTAAGTCCATAATATAGAAACTTTGTTGTTTGTTAGAGGCCCGGTGCACAAAATTCGTGCACGCCTGCACCCTCTCCAATCTGGGACCCCTTGAGGGATGTCCAACTGCCCAGTGGGATCGGGCCTAAACGGGCGGTTGGACATCCCTCTCACAATCCAGAACTCCTGGCTCCAAACTGCTCACCTGCCTCTGCCTGATTGCCCCTAACCGCTTCTGCCTGCCAGCCTGATCACTCTCTAACTACTCCCCTGCCAGCCTGATCGACACCTAACTGCTCCCTGGCCGGCCTGATTGTCCCTAACTGCCCTCCCCTGCTGGCCTGGTCACCCCTAACTGCCCTCCCCTGCCAGTCTGGTTGCCCCTAACTGTCCTCCCCTGCAGGCCTGGTCACCCACAACTGCCCTCCCTTGCTGGCTTGGTAACCCCTAACTGCCCTCCCCTGCAGGCCTGCCCCCCCCACAACTGCCCTCCCCTGCAGGCCTGGTCCCCGCCAACTGCCCTCCCCTGCTGGCCCGGTCTCCCCCAACAGTACTCCTCTGCAGGCCGGGTCCTCCAAACTGCCCTCTCCTGCAGGCCTGGTACCCCCCAACTGCCCCCCCCTGCTGGCCTGGTCTCCCACAACTGCCCTCCTCTGCTGGCCCGGTCACCCCTAACTGCCCTCCCTGCTGGCCTTATCGCCCATAACTGCCCTCTCCTGCAGGCCTGGTACCCCCCAAATGCTGTACCCTGCAGGCCTGGTGCCCCCAACTGTCCTTCCCTGCAGGACTGGGTCCACCCCAACTGTCCTCCACTGCAGGCCTAGCCCCCACCCAACTGCCCTCCCCTGCAGGTCTGGTCCCCCCAACTGACCTCCCCTGCTGGCCTGGTCCCCCCCAACTGCCCTCCCCTGCAGGCCTGGGTCCGCCCAACTGTCCTCCCCTGCAGGCCTGGTCCCCCCCCGAACTGTCCTCCCCTGCAGGCCTGGTCCCCCCAACTGCCCTCCCCTGCAGGCCTGGTCCCCCCAACTGACCTCCCCTGCTGGCCTGGTCCCCCCCAACTGCCCTTCCCTGTAGGCCTGGGTCCCCCAACTGTCCTCCCCTGCAGTCCTGCCCCCGCCAACTGTCCTCCCCTGCAGGCCTGTTTCCCCCCAAACTTCCCACCCCTGCAGGCCTGGTCCCCCCCAACTGCCCTCCATGCTGGCCTGATCACCCACAACTGCCCTCCCTTGCTGGCCTGGTCTGACCCAACTGCCCTCTTTTACTGACCTGGTCACCCCCCCCACTGCCCTTCTCAGCTGGCCTGGTCAACCCTAACTGCCCACAACTGCCCTCCCCTGCAGGCCATCTTATGGCAGCCATCTTGTGTCCACATGGGGGCAGCCATCTTGTATCTTAGAGTGATGGTCAATTTGCATAGTACTCTTTTATTAGATAGGATGCTTTCACACATTGAGAAGAACATACATGGAAGGAGAAATGCTAACTTCAGGGAAGGGGAAAGAGCAGGAAAGGGTGGAGGGTGGGGCTTGCCTATATCTATTTTATTTCTTCAAAAAGAGGGAGAACTGTCACAAATAAAGCAAAATATTAACATCTAGAAACAGGTATCTATTATTTTTCCTTTTTGAAGTTTAGATTGTTTCATAAAATGTTTTAAGAAGCAAATAAGTCACATAACTTCAGATGCTAATAAGAGCTATGGAGGCAGAGAAGCAGGTTCCTCAGAGCAGGCTGTTTCAGGGTGGGGGTGGGGTGGGAGTAGGGATGGGGGTAGGGGTGGTGGTAGGTGAGGGGGGTGGGGAAGGCTCCGGAGGACGGGCATGCCCACACCTGAATGGCAGCGAGGCGCACCTGGGGAGGTCTGGGGAAGGCTTTCCAGGCTGAGTGCCAGGGACAGGGACGAAAACGAGTCTTCCGGCAGGAGTTGGATGGCAGGGCAGGCAGGAAGGCCTTGGGACCCAGGCTCGGGATGCGGATTTTATTCTGAGCATAACGGGAGCCTCTGAAGTGTTGGAAGCAAACGTGTGACATGATCACTTTAAAAAAGAAAAATCACTTGCTGCCATTGAAAACAGATTGGAGTAGGACAGGTGAAGAGGGGAAGCCATTCGGAAAATACTGCTCATTTCTAGGTAAGAGGTGAGGGGGGCTAGGCCTCGGGGTGGCAGTGGACCCATTCAGAGTGGTCCGGTTCAAGCTCCGTCTCGAGTAGTTAGGGAACGGGATGCTGACCGCTGGAGTGGAGTGGGTGTGGGAGGGAACAGGACGCTGACCGCTGGTGTGGAGTGGGTGTGGGAGGGGAACAGGACGCTGACCACTGGTGTGGAGTGGGTGTGGGAGGGGAACAGGACGCTGACCGCTGGTGTGGAGTGGGTGTGGGAGGGGAACAGGACGCTGACCGCTGGAGTGGAGTGGGTGTGGGAGGGGAACAAGGACGCTGACCGCTGGAGTGGAGTGGGTGTGGGAGGGGAACAGGACGCTGACCGCTGGTGTGGAGTGGGTGTGGGAGGGGAACAGGACGCTGACCACTGGTGTGGAGTGGGTGTGGGAGGGGAACAGGACGCTGACCGCTGGTGTGGAGTGGGTGTGGGAGGGAACCGGACGCTGACCGCTGGTGTGGAGTGGGTGTGGGAGGGAACAGGACGCTGACCACTGGTGTGGAGTGGGTGTGGGAGGGGAACAGGACGCTGACCGCTGGAGTGGAGTGGGTGTGGGAGGGGAACAGGACGCTGACCGCTGGTGTGGAGTGGGTGTGGGAGGGGAACAGGATGCTGACCGCTGGAGTGGAGTGGGTGTGGGGGGGAACAGGACGCTGACCACTGGTGTGGAGTGGGTGTGGGAGGGGAACAGGACGCTGACCGCTGGTGTGGAGTGGGTGTGGGAGGGGAACAGGACGCTGACCGCTGGTGTGGAGTGGGTGTGGGCAGGGAACAGGACGCTGACCGCTGGTGTGGAGTGGGTGTGGAAAGGGAACAGGACGCTGACCGCTGGTGTGGAGTGGGTGTGGAAAGGGAACAGGACGCTGACCACTGGTGTGGAGTGGGTGTGGGAAGGGAACAGGACGCTGACCACTGGTGTGGAGTGGGTGTGGGAGGGAACAGGACGCTGACCACTGGTGTGGAGTGGGTGTGGGAAGGGAACAGGACGCTGACCACTGGTGTGGAGTGGGTGTGGGAGGGGAACAGGACGCTGACCGCTGGTGTGGAGTGGGTGTGGGCAGGGAACAGGACGCTGACCGCTGGTGTGGAGTGGGTGTGGGAGGGGAACAGGACGCTGACCGCTGGTGTGGAGTGGGTGTGGGAGGGGAACAGGACGCTGACCGCTGGTGTGGAGTGGGTGTGGGAGGGGAACAGGATGCTGACCGCTGGTGTGGAGTGGGTGTGGGAGGGGAACAGGACGCTGACCACTGGTGTGGAGTGGATGTGGGAGGGAACAGGACGCTGACCACTGGTGTGGAGTGGGTGTGGGAGGGGAACAGGACGCTGACCACTGGTGTGGAGTGGGTGTGGGAGGGAACAGGACGCTGACCGCTGGAGTGGAGTGGGTGTGGGAGGGAACAGGACGCTGACCACTGGTGTGGAGTGGGTGTGGGAAAGAGTGTGGTAATCAAGGACGATGCCCACGTCTGAGCGTGAGCCAGTAAGGAGCGATGGTGCCACTGAGCTGGAAAGAATGAAGCAGGAGCTGGTAGTGCAGAGAGAATGCTGGGTGTTGGTGAGTGTTGGGCGCATTCTTGCGTGAGGCTGGCTGATGGTCAGAGTGACGTCTTTGGAAGTCAAGTGGAGAGTGTGTGTCAAGAATTTTTCAGTGTTGGTATTCTTCTGATCTAGTCATTTCATTAGAATTATCCTAGAACTTACTAGGTTATTCTAATACTAAATTCAGGGACTTTATCCTAAGCAAATTGTCCTTTTAAAAAAATGCAAACATGTTCATCATAGTATTTTAAATATTTAAAAAATTTTAAGTGATAAGGCAAATATGACAAAACTACTTAGTGGGAATTTTTATAGCCATTTGAAATTCTATTTACAAAATGTTTTTATTAGCATGGAAAATGTTATGCTATAATGGAATTTGAAAAAAAATCAAGGTTCAGAAGGCCTTAGCCGGTTTGGTTCAGTGGATAGAGCATCGGCCTGCAGACCAAAGGGTCCCAGGTTCGATTCCGGTGAAGGGCACGTAACTAGGTTGCAGGCTCCTCCCTGGCCCAGGCCCTGGTTGGGGCTCATACAGGAGGCAACCAATCAATGTGTTTCTCTCACATGGATGTTTCTCTCTGTCTTTCCCTCTCTCTTCCACTCTCTCTGAAAATCAATGGAAAAATATTGAGTAAGGATTAACAAAAGAAAAAAAATCTAAGCACAGAAACTTGACTAGAACCAAAAACAACAACATGCTAATAATGGCTCTTTTTACAGAGCATTGCATGTGGCTTTCTCATTTCTCCATATTAACAATTATCTGTTGTGAAATGTGTGTAATAAAAAAATTAAAAATTTACATCTGTGTATGTGTATATACGTGTGTGTGTGTCTATGTCCGTGTGTCTGTCCTATGTGTATCTATGCATGTATCCATGTGTGCACATGTGTGTATGTGTGTGTATCCACATCCATGTCTCCTGTCCTGTGCACAGGTCCTTTGGAGTGCTGCTGTGGGAAATATTCTCTCTTGGATATATGCCATACCCCAGCAAGAGCAACCAGGAGGTCCTGGAGTTTGTCACCAGCGGAGGACGGATGGACCCCCCGAAGAACTGCCCTGGGCCTGTGTACGACTCTTTTAGGAGCATTTCTACAAGTTACTGAGCAGTTCTCCTTTTCAAAGCATGTATAGCCCCATGTGCTTTGTTAAGGTGACAGGGCAGGTGCCGGGCCTCCCTTAATGCGCCCGAGATAGGAATATGTCTGTGACACCAGTGGGATGGGTTAGTCTTCCGGCCCCAAAAGCAGTGACTTCAACCCAAAAAGATGTCCTTTGGCTGGCTGGAGGCCGTGGGCTCACCAAGCTCACGCTCCTCAAGGAATGTGTCCTGGCCTCCACCCCTTCTACCCAACACCATTGTACTTGAGTCCCCTAAATACAGGGCGGGGCAAAAGTGGGTTTATGTTTGTTCATAATATAAGAATAACCTCTGTGCTTTGCATGCACAAAACTGTAAACCTACTTTTGCCCATTCCCCGCATTTTCTGCTGTCCTGTCTGGCACCCCTCACCTGCTAGCCACAAGCAAGGCAGATGGGCAATCTATACTAATAAAAGAGTAATAAGCTAATTAGGGCGGACGTCTACTGGGCATCCATCTGGACAAAACCACAGCGGCTGCGAGGCCCGGGGCTCACGGCAACCATGGGCTCATGACAGCCGTAAGCTCAGGCAGCTGTGAGCCCTGGCGGCTGCAAGGCCTGGGGTTCAGGCCTCCCAGCTGCTGCGGCCGGCAGTGGCAGCAGCAGTGGGGTGATGGGGGTGGCGCCTTCCCCTGATTGGCCTGGTCACCTCCTGCAGAGGGCATCCCCTGAGGGCTCCAGACTGTGAGAGGGGGCAGGCCCGGCTGAGGGACCCCCACCCCCCAGTGCATGAATTTTTGTGCACCGGGTCTCTAGAATAATCAGAATATTCCTCCCCAGAGGTGACTTTAACTCAGGAATGGAATGAGAGGGCCGTATTTAATGGGGACACAGGATGGTTGTGTTCATGGCTTTGGTGTTATCTTCTACACTTGGCATGATTCCTTGGCCTATCAGCAGAGGGCAGCATATGCCAACCACCTGGGACCTCGGGTTACCACCCTCAAAGGCAGTGCCACCCCCGGTCCCACTTAGAAAAACGTGGGGGGAAGAAATGTACGTTTCATCCTTGTTTCTCCCGGTTTTAGTGAATGTGCTGATCCTTCTTTCAGATACAGGATAATGACCCAGTGCTGGCAGCACCAGCCCGAGGACAGGCCCAACTTCGCCATCATCCTGGAGAGGATCGAATACTGCACACAGGTACAGACATTCCCCCTGGTCAGGGTCTGTGTGGAAAAGTTTTAATGATGGCAAATGCCGAAATGTGAAATAAAAGTTAAACCAGCCAGAACATGTGAGTTAGGATCATGAGAACGAATGTTAATTATCTATAAAGTAAGATGATTGGGCTCTTAGTTTGCAAATTTTATAGTTAATACTAGTAGCTGCTTTCTTCAGCAGCACGTGGCGCGTGGCTGACACTCAGTAGGGAATCAGTTCAATTCACCACTATAACTAAATGCCTCCCGGGCACCTAATGTTTTATTGAATAAAACTGGATCTTCAGGGAAATATGGAAAAACCCCTGCTCTCCAACAGTGTACAGCCTCTTAAAAACAGATGGCTCTGTATGAGCACATTTTAAAATATATACCTTTATTGATTTCAGAGAGGAAGGGAGAGGGAGAGATAGAAACATCAATGAAGAGAGAGAATCATGGATTGGCTGCCTCCTGCACGCCCCCCACTGGAGATCGAGCCCTCAACCCCGGCATGTGCCCTGACCGGGAAGTGAACCATGGCCTCCTGCCTGGTTCATGGGTTGACGCTCAACCACTGAGCCACACCAGCTGGGCTGTCTGAGCACATTTTGAATGACTCACTATGGACATCAATAATTAACAGAGAAGCTAAAATATAAATGAGAATCGGAAGGTAGTTATTTTTTATTCTTAAACTCTTTACTGATGAATACTAGATCGATGTGCTTTCTGTTAAACTGCAGTCATGGTTGTCCCAAATTGCATAAAATATTAAAGACTCAAATTTCCCCAAGTTTAAATTTCCTTCCACAAATTTTTCTCAAATCTCTGGCAACTGCTTTTGCTTTTCTCTATTACATTCCGTGGCCATAAATATGATCTGTGGGCGAAAATAGCACCGAGTTGGTGTGTAAATGGTTTTCCTCGCAGCGTTTCAGCATTTCCTGGGGTTCACAAAGGGCCCGTCACATCCAGACCTGAGAGCCACTGCTCCGTGACATCTGACATGTAACAATATGAAAAATATAATCACCCACCCAAACATGAGGAAAGCGGGAGGTGGCCAAGAAGAGATAAACCTTGTAAACCAACATGGGACGGTGTGTCTCCTCCCTCCCCACCCCCTTGCCCCATCTCACACACACAAACCTGAAGTCAAACACAGGGAGTTCTCTTTTTAGAAAGATTTTATTGGGAATAGACTGGAATAATGTTTAAGAATAGTTTATAATTTTTTAATCCACTAATCTGCAAGATTTGCCCAATAGTGGTCTCTGCAAAGCCTTTCCTGCCCCCACCCCTGCCCCGGGCAGTTGGGTGCTTCCAGCACCCTGCACAGCTTCTATCCCAGGGCTTATCCTACACTCTTCAAGGGTGAGGGGGGCTTCCCATGGATGCTTTTTTAAAAAATACTAGAGGCCCGATGCACGAAGATTCGTGCAAGAATGGACCTTCCGTCCCCTGGCTGCCAGCACCGCCTTCGCTCCGGCTGGAGCCGCCTTTTCACTCTGGCTCGGAGCCGCCTTTCTGCCTTCCCACACTGCCCAGAAGCCCAGAGCAGCTGGGGCGCCTGCGTATGCATATTAACCCACCATCTTTGTTGGGTTAATTTGCATACTCACTCCTGATTGGCTGGTGGGCATCGCAAAGGTATGGTCCATTTGCATCTTACTCTTTTATTAGTGTAGATGTTTTTATTGATTTTTAGAGCAAGAGGAAGGCAGAGGGAGAGATAGAAACATCGATGAGGGAGAAACACCAATATCAATCAGCTGCCTCCTGCACGCCCCCTGCTGGGGATCGAACCAGAGACCTCTTGGTGGATGGTCGATGCTCAACCATTGAGCTACACTGGCCAGGCTACCATTGGTTTCTTATTCCCCAGTGCCTATAAGTTAACATATTCCCAATAAACATTGAATGGTTTCCTCATCAGTAAAGTAAGTTTGGGTGCGATCATTGCTCAGGTATCTTCCAGATCCAACATTTCGTGTCTGTGATTGAGTTTTAATCAGTTTGTTTCTCCTACCTGTAGGATCCAGATGTGATCAACACGGCTTTGCCAATAGAATACGGCCCACTCGTGGAGGAGGAGGAGAAAGTGCCCGTGAGGCCCAAAGACCCTGAGGGAATCCCTCCTCTCTTAGTCTCTCCCCCAGCAGGGAAAGGGGGGGACAAGCAGGACGCAGCCGCCCCAGCCCCTCTGCCCTCCACATCCTCGGGCAAGGCAGTAAGGAAGCCACCAGCAGCAGAGGTTAACGTTCGAGTGGCCAGAGGGCCGGCCGTGGGAGGGGGACACGTTAACATGGCATTCGCTCAGTCGAACCCGCCGCCCGAGCTGCACAAAGTCCAGCGATCCCGAAACAAGCCAACCAGCCTATGGAACCCAACATACGGCTCGTGGTTCACAGAGAAACCTGCCAGGAAGGCCCGCCCTCCAGCACAGAAGGAACCCGAGAGGGGAGGCCCGGGACACGGGGGCGGCCCCGTCCCGCCCAGCGCTGCAGCGGGCAGAGTCCCCGGGGCCGCCCTGCTCCTGGAGCCGTCCTCGCTGACGGCCAGCGTGAAGGAAGTGCCCCTGTTCAGGCTGCGTCACTTCCCGTGTGGCACCGTCAACTACGGCTACCAGCAGCAGGGCCTGCCCCTAGAGGCCGCCGCCCCCGGGGCCAGTCACTACCAGGACACGGCCCTCCAGAGCCAGCCTGGGCCCTGAGCGGCCACTCGCTGCTTTTCCTGGGGAACCCTGAGCCCATGGAGGGGGGCGGGCCACGGCTCCTCCACAAGCCAGACCAAACGTCACTTTTCCTTTTGTGCCAACTTGTTTTGAAGAGCCACATAAAAGCTGTATTTTCCAAATGCTTTCGAGAGGTTTTGAGCATGGGTTCATCCTATCATTTCAAAAGAAAAAACTGTCATCAAGACAAGTGGGAGATACAAGGCCCGGACTTGGCTGCATAAGGTTGTCATGCGCGGCTGAGGCCCAAGTCCTCGGGCCTCCGCAGCTGGGCGGGCATCAGACGAGCTGCTCATGAGGCCGCAGCTGGAGCCAGGGATGCGCCCTGACCTGGGTGCTGTGGACTGGACCCCTGCCGGGGAGGGGGAATGCCGGGGGGACAAAGAGGAGCCATGTGTGACGAGTCGGCATGGGAAGGACATTCTCTACTTGGAAAAGGAAATTCATGGCCAAGTAACTGAAGCATCACGCGTCAGATGACAGACACTTCCGATTGTGCTGACTCCTTGACGATGGTGAAATGTGATAGTGACGGTGGGTTAGAGAAAAGGAGCACGTTCTCATCTGCAGGAGGTCCTTCGAGTGGCCGAGCCCGGCGCAGACGCTCAGCATTCTATCAATATACCTCATGCCTTAAGAAAACCTCCCAAAGTGCGCCACTGGTGTGGGGCTTCCCACTGGACTGAAAACCGAAGATCTAAATCAATCACTTTTAAACTTCCCACTAAATAAACTCTGATCATTTAAAAATAAATATCTGAAGCAGCTGTGAAACAGCGAAGCATAGAAACACACCCCTTCTCATGGGCTCATGTCAGTCCGTCTGGGCCAAAACCTTCTACATTTGGTCATGAACGCTACGGGGTTGAAGTTCCTGCGGGTGACAGGCAGGTCTTTGGAGTAAAGGTCTTCGGGGGACCCTGAGAGGTGCTACTGGGGGACCAGCATCCTTCCTCCCCGTGTTCACCTCCTTTTCTCTCCTGGTCATGTGACCCCAGCACGCATGGGAGCAGGGTTGCTGAAATACACACAGCATCATCTGCATGGCTATCGAATGCAGATTAAAACCAAGCATTTTTCCTCTGGGGGCAGTGAGTGCAGGAACTAAGGGACACCGAGTGCTGAGGCTGACAGCACATGTCACAAAGTAGGGGTTCTGAGCTTGGTTTTCACCGATAATTTATCTCCACAAAAAAAATTTACACACGCTCTTAGGCAGCAATGCTTTGCTTTACCAGGAAGCTCCGATCCCATTCTCTCTGTCCACTTTGCCTCCCTCCTCTTGCCCAGGTCCGCTCCTGGGGACAGCTGTGCCAAAGCCTTGCTCTGGGAGGAAAGCCTTGTTACCTGCGGGACTCTGAGCATTCCCAGCACAAGGACTGTGTGCACCCCACCTTCCCGACCTCCAGGTTCACCCGCATCTGGAGCTTCGCCTTGGACGTGGGAAAGCCATTCTGTTCTGACAGCACCAGGCCGCGTTCACGCCCCCCACACAGACCCCTGCCCCGGCCAGCAGTTCTGCGCATGGCCGATGCGCTGACCACTTTTCCTTACCTTCTTACCTACATGTTTTCATCGGGCATAATGAACTCATCTCTAAATAACCATATCAGGAAAGTTGTGGCTCATGCCAGGCGCAGAAGTAAATAGTCTAATTATGTCAAGATCCATGTTTCTCATAAACCACCTGAAGGGAGCCAAGAATCACGCTTGGAGAACCACGCTCCCGAAGGATGGCGGCAGAGGAACGCCAAAAACTGAACCTGTCACTTCGCATCTGTAACCAGTGACCAATTAAACGGGGAGCATGCACACGCCTCCGCAGCCGACTCTTTATTGCTGTTAGTGGGGGGAGGGAGGGACCTTACCCCTTTCTCTTCTAAAAACTACAAATCATTACATTTTCAGACTATGCCCTACCACAATATTCACGTCAAGTTCAAATGACAGTCAAGTCTTAAAAGCCTGTGTACACAGCTAAGTAAACGACTCCACACTGAGACACGGCCGCCTCGCGGCGTTTCATTGAACTCGCTGCAGGCCGAGGAGGTATCAGCACCGGCACGGCGTTAATCCGGACCCGTGTCCCCCGGCACTGCCCCAGCCGTGTGGCCACGGCGATTCATACAGAGGCTGTGATGCTCATGTTCACTATGGGCAGGCGCAAGTAACGTTTGCAGGGACCACGTGAATTAAACCATAAGCCAGAATAATTACTTCCATTCCATGTCTATAAAGAAGCTCATCAGAGTTCACAACCATTCCACTGGGAAACTGGCCGTTAGTGAGGAATGGCCAGTTAATTAAATGAGGCCCCAAAATGAGAGCAAATCCAAACAGCAGGGATAAACTTTATTTTCTTAGCACCATCTACTTAGTAGTCGAAAGTCTGGAATGTCCTCTGCCCGTTAGGGTGAGTGCTGGCTCCCCTGGGGTCGCTGGACCAGCCTGCACCGCAGTGTCTCCACAAACAGAACCGGACAGTAACCCTTGGCCCCTGGCCCCAGGAGATTATAAACGGGGGGAAGCACCGCGCTCCTCCCACGCCTCTTGAATTGCCCAGTGATTTGGGGCTGCGGGGGGTGGGGGGGGGGGCTACAAAAGCCAGAGTGCCCCTGCCCCCAGCACTGCAGCTCCAGGGGGTCCTGTGCCCACGCCCATGGCCACCTGCGTCCCTGGCTCCTCATCTGTCCCTTGTTTAATGACAGTAGCAAGAACCCTACCGGAACCAAGTCCTTTTCGGCTCAAAGCATGAATGTAAAACTGTCTGTCAGGCTTAGGACTAAGTGTTAAAGCAAGCATCACAGAATGGAAAAGGTTTAGTCAATTGAGTAATACCTTTTTAAAAATTTCTGGCATTTCCATATGATACTTAGTAAACTCGATAGCTCTAAGATGTTTTATGTAACTGCAGATTAACTTTATTCCACCCAGAAAATCTAAGTAATCGGGCCATTTTAATAGATTTCCCTCAGTAATAGCAGGATTAAAATTCACATGAGCTTTATAGACTAACACAGATGCCTATGAATTCAGACTGCTCAATAACAGACTCCCACGACAAGATTCATAAAATTGTCTGGAGTGTTGTCAATCTGTCTTTGGCGATTTTTTTAAATGGGTCCCCAAAGAACATACAATTTGACTTTGCCAGTTTCATCACAGCAGATGGCTCCCCGTGTTGTGTGAACAGACAAAACAAAAACCAGCAATTCTGTCATCATCCACAAAATGCCCTAAAACAAAGACAACTGCTGAGAACGCACAGTAAGGCTTCTGTGTTAAAATGCTATTTTCATTTGGTAGCCTGAGCAGGTGTATTTAACTTTCCAGGCACTACTCATTACGAGCTATTTTTAGCTCTAGATTCACAGCTTTAAAACATCGGAGGAGTTCAGAGTGAGCACAGACTATTCTTACCTACAACTGAGAGGGAGGAACCTGAACCACGAACCAAAGCCACCGACTGTCCTCTCCTGGGGGCTGAGCAACGGTAGAACCAGTGCTGCCCGCCCACGTCCCCGACGGCGTGGCCAGGCTCCCCTCAGGAAACTGCAAGGACCTGCCTGCGACTGTTGGCCCCCGTCCGCGGACCTGAGGTCCACTGCCGCCTGAACGCAGTCATCCGCCGTCACTGAAATCAGCAGGCACCTATCAGCCAGTTGTAGTCTTAGCAAATGAACTCTCACTAAGCCTTAGCAGCTTATGTATTAGTGCCCCAAGGATATGTACATGTTAAGAAAGGCCATTTTTGCCCTAACCGGTTTGGCTCAGTAGATAGAGCATCGGCCTGCAGACTCAAGGGTCCCAGGTTAGATTCTGGTCAAGGGCATGTACCTTGGTTGTGGGCACATACCCAGTGGGGAGTGTGCAGGAGGCGGCTGATCAATGTTTCTCTCATCGATGTTTCTCTCTATCCCTCTTCTTCCTCTCTGTAAAAAATCAATAAAATATATTTAAAAAAAAGAAAGGCCATTTTCCAATATAGATGAGTAGCAAACTGATAAGACTTTACATGAGTATAATATTTTGGGTGGTTTAACACCCGTCAGTTACTTGAGAAACATTAAGCAGACTGGGCAGGAGTTAAGTAGACTGCAATTATCTATCTGTGGAGTAGGGGGGAAATAGGTTTACAGTTGTTCGTATGGAAAATAATCTATACTAGTAAAAGGGTAATATACTAATTAGACCAGACATCTTCCAGACATCCATCCGGACAAAGCCACGGTGGTGGGAGCCGAGGCAGAGGTGGTTAGGGATGATCAGGCCAGCAGGGGAGGGCAGTTAGGAGTGACCAGGCCGGCAGGGGAGGGCAATTAGGGGCGACCAGGCTGGCAGAGGAGGGCAGTTAGGGGCGACCAGGCTGGCAGAGGAGGGCAGTTAGGGGCAACCAGGCCAGCATGGGAGGGCAGTTAGGAGCAATCAGGCAGGCAGGCAGAGTGGTTAGGGGCGATCAGGCAAGCAGGCAGGTGAGCGGTTAGGAGCCAGCAGTCCCAGATTGCAAAAGGGATGTCCGACTGCTGGTTTAGGCCCGATTCCGCAGAGATCAGGCCTAAACCGGCAGTTGGACATCCTCTGAGGGGTCCCAGATTGGAGAGGGTGCAGCCTGGGCTGAGGCACAGGAGTCCTTGCTCCCAATTACCCCCCCCCCATCCCCCGTTCACAAATTTCATGCACCGGGCCTCTAGTATAATAAATAATAATTCAAGACTAAACTGTGTTTCGCATACTCACAGCTGTAAACCTACTTTTGCCCCACCCTGGTTTTACTGTTGCTCAGCCCCCAAGAGAGGACAGTTACTTAAACTCCTACTCTCTCATTTAAAAATATGAGCAGTTTGGTCTCAAAGGCCCCTTCCAACTCTGAAGTCTGGGATTCTGCAAGCCTTCTCCTCGGAGAACGCAAATTCCATCCATCCACAAGACATGACTGGGGTGTGTATGTTCTTGACCTTGACTCTTAAAGCATTTAGAGCCAATTAATTCAGTGCACAATCCCGGGGAGCCAAATTATACTTAATCTTTATACAGAAATGGACCAGAAAGAAGTTTAGTATTAGATCCCCGTTTATTCTTTCTATTCAGAGATTTCTTCAACAAATCATAAAACCGTTACCATGGCAGAATGAGGTTAGTCAAGGTAGGTTCCTGGAAGAAGCAAGGCTGACAGGACTGAGACTCCTGTCTGTCAATGACCTTCACCCCTTCAGTGGCACACACTTATTTCTCTCTGGTTCACTTGCCACAAGTGCAGCCTTATTATCCAAGTAAAATTATAAAATGTACCTTCTGAAGGGTTACCTTTACCACACCTAGTATCTGATGACAGATCCGATGTACTTTCCATCAGCTGTCAGTTTGCACCTCCCAGGGCCCGTCCCAAAGCGAAGTCACAGCACCCAGCGGAGGCCCAGGACTCTGACCAGGAAGCACCTGTGGGCCCAGCATCCCTAAACAAGTGTCCTGGTGCCATTGTGATGAGGAATTCATGAAGAACAGGAGTCCTTGCTCCCAATTACCACAGAATTGGATAGAACCCCTCTTTCCAGATTTATAGCGACACCCACTGCCATTGGATGGCGATTTCTGGAAACCGGTGGTGAATGCTAGAGCTTCCTGGTGGATCTAGAATCCCCAAAGACAGCCAATTCAGATAATCCACCAAAAGACAAGACTGGGAAGGCAGGTTACCTACATTTTAGTGCATCTGAAAGTTGAGAAAAAAAAATCTTTTTGTATTATTCCAAAGCAATCTATATATATATAAAAGCCTAATATGCAAAGTGTCCCTCAGGAATTCGACCAACTGGGAGTTTGATAGCTCACTATGACGTGCGCTGACCACTAGGCGGTGGCACAGAACAAAGCAAGGCCCCGGTCAGCAGCCAGCAGCCACTAGAGCCCCTACCCATGCATGAATTTCGTGCACCAGGCCTCTAGTATTTATATAGACCTTCACAGTTCTCAGAAGAAATAGTCATAGGAAAGACAGGCATTCTTTGTCCTCGGGCACGGACCAGGAAGCAGCTGGTGACAGAAGGTAAGAAGCTAAGCAGAACAGGACACTGGATCCCGTGTCACACACCAGTGTGCAGTGGGGCCCCAGAAATCCCATTCCCTGAGCTCTACTCCCTTCGAGAAAAACATCATTTGAGAAAATGACACGTTAACTAATATGACTAATCTATTGGAATTCTTATTAGAAACCATTTTTATTGGCAGGTTCAGGAAAGGAGACTGGAATTGTTCACCTTACTCTTTTCTGTCCATCGTCCATAATGCAAACTCCACCTTCCCTGCTACCAACAAGGGACTTGTTATGACTATTAACACATTTTAAAATCCACCTCAGGATGCTTTTTCCAAAAGCATTGGGTAGCAATACCCATCATTCATAAGGAGAACTGGCAGGGACAGCCCACATTGCTACCCCAGCTGACTGGGACCTACGCTGAACCCAGAGGTCATGTTCAGAAGGAATGAAAAGAACAGCCTGAAGCTGTGCGTGTAATTTTAACATGCTTTGTTTCCACGTCAGTTTATTTCGATTTATGTGAAAAATAATTTGTTCAGCCTTCAAGAGGGTAAGTCTACTTCGAGGAAAGCGGAGGTGGAAGAACTTACCCTCCGTGAGACCTGACACATGTCAGGGACACACATCCGGCTGCTTAAACTTCCTACACTTCGGAGATGCTTCAGGTTCAAATTCAGTACAAGCGGATTTCGGAGACTGTTTGATTTCATTTATCCAATTTGAACAACACTAAGTGCCCACTCCTGAGACCACATCCTCCGGACAAAGAAGCCGGCCCTCGCATCCCTCCACCTACGCTTCCTCTCCCCCTCTATAACAAGGAGCATTAGCAAAAACGTTGGTAGAAAAATTCCATCCGCCGATGCAAAGGCGTCACACCTGCTTGTAATGAAACCATGACGTGGCCTACTTGTTCAGCCCACACGGCTTCGTTAGGAACGCCTGCTGTGGATCCGAGCCACGTGTGTGTAAGTAAGGGGCTGTGTGTGGACCGAGGGGTATTCCTAAACATTACTAAACACGTGTGATAATGTGAGTTTTGTATTAACCAATGTATTTGTACCACAAATAAGTGTAGTGAAGCCCAGGGCATGAAGAAAAATAAAAGGTAAATTCTCCTTCTGGCTTGCAGTGTGGCGGTGCACATTACCTGTCTCCGAGTGAATCGCTTAGATAACAAATGTCTGGTGGGTACACGACTCGATCTGTTTCTTAATTAAGAATGAGTCTTAACACATGAGGTCTCTAGCCATCGGTCACTGTGGCTTAAATAATGTTATCACAGAGTCTACATAGGTAGGTCCAAAATAAACCTCTGAAATTCAATGCTGGGCACACTCGGGTCAGAGCCAGTTCACTCTCCCTATATCAGACACACACATCACCATGTTCCCTAAATGATAGGTCAGCAAACAGGGATTCAGAGCCGGCCCCGGGAAAACACAGAAGCAGCTGCCTGAGGTGATCCTGTGGTGTCTTTCTTGGCCCCTTTTCTACCCAACACCCAACATTTTCTATCTCCTTCCTGCCACTGTTCCAGGGTAAAGCTGGGCTACATGCCCTCTTTCCTCCCTTACTAGTAAGACTCCCAGGTGCATGGCCGGCGCCCAAGGCCCGTGTGAAGCTCAACAGCACCTGCTGCAGACACTTGGCGGCCTGCTGCCTCTGGAACTCAATGAACATTACCAAGCTCCACAGGAGCCGAGAATGAGGCAGGTGCTGGGAACTAAGCGAGAGCAAAGCAGCCAAATAGCCAGCCCTCAGGCCACTGAGGGGAGAGAGAAATAACAAGCAAAAATGTTACCGTGACCAAGAGTGCTAAGTGCTAGGGAGATAAACTAAACACGAGGGGGAGGACAAGGGGTCAGGAGAGGCTGGGGAGGGTCTCACAGTGGGCCCACAGTCTCCGCTCAGATCAGTGAGCATCTGTATCTGAACACTTTTAAGCACTCTCAAATATCCCCACCAAGTTACCCTAAAACACAAAGAGTTTTTAGTAGAATGCAGATAATCCTATATAATAAAAGCCTAGGTGGTGTCATGCAATGTCGTCACAAGATGGCCACCCCACATCGTCACAAGATGGCTGCCACAAGATGCCTGCCCCATGTCATCACAAGATGGCCACCCCATGTCATCACAACATGGCCGCCCCCACATCATCACAAGATGATCACCACAAGATGGCCAGCAGGGGAGAGCTGTTGTGTGTGATCAGGTCAGCAGGGGAGGGCAGTAGTAGGCAATCAGGCCGGCAGGGGAGGGCAGTTGGGGGCGAACAGGCCAGCAGGGGAGGGCAGATAGGGGTGACCAAGCTGGCAGGGGAGGACAGTCTGACAGTCCGACATCCCCCAAGGGGTCCCAGATTGGAGAGGGTGCAGGCCGGGCTGAGGGACCCCACCCCACCCCCATGCACGAATTTCATGCATTGGGCCTCTAGTTATTTATATATTTTTTAAATCTAACTTCAAAGTGTTCTGCCCTACCTTACATAAACCAATGAAATCCTACTGGTATAAAAGACAGTTAAGCAATTTTAGAAAACTGTAGAAACACATTATTTTCTTAGGTGGCTCTCTGTCCATCAAAACAATATAATAGGGGGTGGCTAGAAACATATCTTTATTGTTGAGTTGAAAGCATGACACTTCTTAAGACGCTTTATGGAGACAGGACAAATCCAAATCATTACTGTAAGGAAAACAAGTCACTGAGAAAGGCAGAGTGGTGGGGGGACGGAGGGGGAAATGACAAGATACCATTCCAAAACCAAATAGCTTCCCTTTTATTAACGCTCAAGAAGTGAATTTTGACATCAATAAGCAAAACAAATGAAAACATTGAATTTGTATGTATAGCATCTGTAAACATACACATTACATGGATTTAATAATCCTAATCTAAATATGAGAATTATTCTGATCTCAAAATGCAACACTGAATTGTGTTGCATTACTTACAGTGTTTTATAGTCAACAGGAAGAATTATAGACACCCAAGTTCAGTATAACCAGGGATTTCATGTCAAGGTATAAATAGAGTCTTTAAGAAATAAGCTATATAATAAAATAAGTTTACTTTTGAATAGCAGTACAGTCATTTTCTTCAGTCAATAAAAATATTCCTTGGTTATAAAGCAGCCTTATTTTGCACATGTATTTCAGGAAAATAGCTCTAACAATATTTGAAATGCCACACTTCTTTTTAAAAAGGCAGCGAAGCAACAGAATTCTGATTTTAAATAGTATATTGCAAAATAGTTCAACCTAGTATTTCTAAGCACAAAGTAAGCTCCATTCTGAAGGAGGATTTTAATCTTATAAAGCAAACTGTTCCGATATTTCTGTTGTAGATTAAGGTCTAAATATCTGCAAATAGGGATCAATCATTACACATATAGGACCATAAACTTCAATACGTATCCACAACACATATGTTTTGCATTATCACCTCACTCTGTTATGAAGAGTAGTTTGTCAACACGTGCTCAACAAGGAAAATAAAACCATGATGACTCAGCCCCGCGCTGTAACAGAATGGCTTGCAACAAATGAAAATACAAAACAGCAATGAGAGCGAACACCAGTTTTATGAATAAAACAAAACAAAAAAAAAACGAGAAATCATAAACATTTAAATGATTAACTACTACATTCTTTCTAACACATCTTAATTTGCACTCTTCTCTTCAATATAATTTTTTAATGTTTTTCATACCCCAGGAGGAAATGATGGCAAAGATGAAAGTGCATCATATTGTAAAAGTGCTTCGTGTGTGTGTCTGTGTGTGTTTTAGAGATCTGTCCAATAAGGAAGTTAAATATGTGCAAAAAATCCTCATAAGGACTTGAACTCATAGACCTAATCATCGTTTTTATAATTCATCCAGATGAGGCAGGCACCGCCGCAGAAGAGAAAGCTGAGAGTAGACGCTTTGCGTAGAGGAAAGAGCGTGAGCCCCGCTCAGGAGACCCACGCTCCCTCCTCAGGCCTTAGCCATCCAGCCGGTGGCCGAGGGTGAGAAAACCGCTCAGACTCCGTGTCTGTGCTTGGCCATGGACGCGAGGCTGAGCTCGGGCCTCCAAGGCCCCATCCAACTCCAAAACTCTAACCTAGCTTTCGATGAGGCCCTCCTGAAAGGGCTAATGATTTTGCCCCAAATATGAAAAATACACTAGTCACAGAGCTTCTTATTGCACGACTAGTGCAGAACGAAACGAAAACCCCAAACTACTTGACAGGAAAAGGCCGTGTGGACATCAGATGTAACCAAAGCTGGCAAGCCCGCCCGCAGGGCACACCGGCACTGCGCGCACAGGTGGGACGCGGGCGGCAGCCGCGGGCACGTTTACCCCACGTCTCCGAACTGTCTTGGGTCTAAAGCTTCAAAAGCCTTTAAAAACGCTCCTTTCGAAACTGTTCTGAGGGAACCACAGTTCACAGTGCTAGCTTTTCAAAGGAGTCTCCCTGGATTGTTGTGCGGTTTTTAGGAAGATAGCCATATTTTCCCATTTTAAATAGTGGCTAATTAAAGTGGACATTTGCCACCGACTCTTTATTCTATGTCTTACATACACATGCATACATGTATGTACACACACACACACACACACACACACACGCTCACACGCTCACTCACCGAACACGCCGGGAGTTTAACTCAGCAGTTCTCATCCACGAGCTTCGACCCGTTTATTCCGCGATAGGTCACCCGGCTCGGCCTCACCAGGACGCCGTGGTTCGGCTTGCAGGTGAAATAGCGCGTGTCGCCCACGGCCCCGTCGTTTCTCCCCTTGGCGCTCCGCAGCTCGAGCCCCAGCCAGATGCCCAGGGCGAAGTCGGTGGGGCCCACGTAGCGCACGGTGCCCATCTCGTTGGAGCTGGTGAGCAGGACCTGGGAGCCCTCGTGCAGCCGCGCGCCCTCCACGCCCGGGGCCGAGCCGCTCCAGCTGCGGCGCAGGGCGGCTTTGGATCTGTTCGCGGGAAAAGGAAGAACAACGCTGACGTGCGAGGGCCAGGTGACGCGACTTACCGTCTTCGTTCCCACTGCGGTTCACGGTTCCGTCACAGGAGAGAACGCTGTATGTTCACAACCTGAGTTTTTCAGTCTAAATAGCAATAGCAGAATAAACTTTTGTTTGACATTTTGAAAGGTTTCCCTTTTGACTATTTTAATACTATTCTAATCTGGATTTAAGAGAGAGAGAGAGAGAGAGAGAGAGAGAGAGAGAGTGTCCTGGCTGGTGTGGCTCAGTGGTTGAGCATCATCCCATGCACCAAAAGGTCATCGGTTCAATTCCGGGTCAAGGCACATGCCTAGGTTGTGGGTTTGGTCCCTGGTCAGGGTGCATATGGGAGGCAACCAATCGATGTTTCTCACATCTGTGTTTCTTTCTCTCTCCCTCTCCCTTCCTTTCTCTCTAAAAATCAATAAAAACATATTTTTAAAAATACACACACACACATACACACACACACACACACACAACAAACACCCACCCAGCCCTGCTAGACAGCATCTCACAGCACCTCCCGGAGCCTCAGGACCCTCCTGGGCTCTCAAGTGACATGTCAGCCTCCCCACATTCTCCCAGGTTATTACAGAGATGCCTGCCTGTGGCTCAGCTGCTGGCCACGGCCGCGAGCTTGGGCTCTCGTTTCTAGTAGCTTCTAGGGTCCCAGGACTTAAGCGAGGCTATGCGCTTCCCCACTCAGGAACCTCCTCGCCCCCGCCCCCACCGACATTGTTCAAAGATTCACTGGAAGGAATTAAAATTAAAAAAGAACTCCTTAACCCAAACCGTCTAGAAGAGCCTCCCATTTCCCTAAGGGTCAAATCGTTTCTGAAAGTCTCAGAAAACTATTAGGGGAAGTAAAGTGGGTGTGGGGTGAATAAATGTAAGAGAAAAAGAGATTCTCTCTACAAGAAACAAACCAAGAGACAAATGCATTTGAGCAGTCTAGTCCCAAGGCAGAGTGGGAGTATTTTTTTGACCAGTAAGATTACCTTATGCCCACAGGCCTGGCGTTGTTCCATGCACTGCTGAAAATAGGAAATCAACTCTGACTAATTAAACAGCCTTTTTTTTTAAATCAGTCCCCCCTATTCAATGATAACACAAATGTAAATTCCGGCGACCTTTATTGACGTACTAAACCAATTCGAAAATATATGCAGTCAGCATCTCAGTCCGGGCGACATCCGGAACGGCTCCTCTCAGCACACTCATCCCCGTTTCCCTGATGATGCAATCCGGCCCAGCCCAGTGGCAGGTACAAAACCCCACGTTTCGTCCTTCGCAGAATCCTGCCCTGCTCCTCGCGAACGGTGTGTTTCTAGATCTTCTCCATACTCACTTGGCAAAAGCGTTTCTCCGGTTAATCTCTTTTTGGGAAGAAGCCGAAGTGGTACTGAAGCTTCGCCTAAAACCTAAACATGCAAGTTAAGGTCAGAGGAGGAAAAACACCGCCATGTGCAGCCCTTATGAAAAGTTATCTTTTATCATCCCTCCTGCAGATGTCCTACCAGTTCAAATGCTCCTCTGGAAAGAGAAAGCACAGAACATAAGTACATCCAGAATGTAGATGTAGTACAGATTTCCCGACAAATTTGTATCTGACCTTTCTCACACATAGTGCACGTACATGAGCAAGTTATGATCATGACGCTACATTCGGAAGGTTTATTAGAAAGGTTCTTGAAAACCAAATCACAATGAAGTATACATTGGTAAAGCTGAATCTTTTTTCTCAAATATTAATCTGGATAAATCATATAAAAAAGATAAAAAGGTTTAAAAACACTATCACTAAATATATCCAATTTAATAAATAATAAAATTTCAGAGCTGATGACTGCTGCCATCCTCAAATGACAGTGTAATCTAAAAAACAAAGAAAGACTTCACAAAAGGTAAACTTCTAAAAAGATGTTTTTAAAAAGAAGGGACTTCCAGCTCTGGCAGTTAATGCAGACCCAATGAATGAAGCTCTTGACTAAAGCGAGTATCATTTTAAATAACTATGATGCATTTAATGCTGTTGAGCTGACACGAAAGGCCCAATTTCAAAGAGGCCAAAACCTAAAAAGAGAAACCATGAGAGGTAACCAAGAACCGAAGCCATCTACCATCTCGAACCACAGGCGCCACTGACTTCTGGGGAACCGGCCGCCGCCTCGCTGCCTGCCCGACACAGGGACAGCCGGCCAGCCGGCGGCCAGCAGGGGGACTCTCTCAAGACTCCTGGCTCAAGTGAGGGTCCCAAACCGCTCCCCTGAGAGGGTCGGACCTGCATCACCACCATCTGTCCACCATCCAGAACTGAAATGTCAGTGCTGACATGTACACATAAGGAACTGTTTGACACTGAAATTGGGTCTCAAAAGAACTGTTGGCCCAGAAGGAAACTCACTACACACTGATTCACTTGCCCCTCAGCATAACCATTATTGCTTGTCTCATTTTCGGTTCTTATAAGTGTACTAGCTTTCCCGTTGCAGGAAAAATCCTGCAATAGGATTTCCTGCTGCACTCTACCCCGCCTCCGTTCCTCCTTGTCGCCCGCCCCGCCTTCTCCTCCAGCCTGCCCGCGTTTCCCTTCGCCCCCGGCCCCGCCTCCGCTCTGCCCTTGCCGCCCACCCCGCCTTCTCCTCCAGCCCGCCCCCGTTTCCCTTCGCCCACGGCCCTGACTTCGCTCCTCCCTTCTCCTCCCCCCGCCCCTCCTGGCTTGCTTGCTTCTTCGAAGCTTTACTCCCTTTTGCAGCTCTTGGCTTCTTTCGACACTGTCTTGATATGCAAATTAGCCGCCATATTTGTTGGGGTAATTTGCATACTCATCCTGATTGATTGGTGGGCGTGGCTTGGCTGGTGGGCGTGGCTTAGGTGTAGCAAAGGTGCAGTCAATTTGCATATTTGTCTATTATTAGATTAGATTTCTAGTATCACATGATCTCACTCACCTAGGGGAATAATGAACAACATAGACTGATGAACAAGAACAGAACCAGAAACAAGGAGGCATCGATCGGACTGTCAAACCTCAGAGGGAAGGTAGGGGAGGGTGGGAGTAAGGGGGAGAGATCAGCCAAAGGACTTGTATGCATGCATATAAGCCTAACCAGTGGTCACGGACAACAGGGGGGTGGGGGCATGCGTGGGGAGGGGTTTGGGATGGGAATGGGGGGATGAGGACAAATATGTGATACCTTAATCAATAAAGAAATTTTTTTTAAAAAGAAACAAAACAAAACACCATTTGAACAACAACAAAGGTCACCTGAATGCTCAAAAACGCAACATTTCCTCCCTCAGAACTTAGGGTCATGTGCAGAGTTCATTTTGTCTGTGTGACATTTTAAAAGCTGCAGAGGCTATAGATTAAAACAGCGCCAGGCTGGGCAGTGCCCCGAGACAACAGGCGGCAGTAAATACAGCTTCTGGAGGCATCAACCTCGGCCTCACAAACCCCCTCCATTAGATCCCGAGTAGAAGGAGCATCTCACAATAATGACCTCCAAAACCCACCGCACAAAGGCACCGTAAGTTAGGCTCGACAGAAACGGACGGCAGACTCAGATTCACAAAGGAGTCCAATATTGAATGATTTGACATAAAATAAAAGATAACATTGAAAATGTTTAAAGACATATAAGAAAAACTTGAAAATATGGGGAAAGAATAAGTGACAATAAGTAACAACCAAACAGATTTACCAAAAAAAGAAAACTTTATAATTAAAAGCTTTGTGGTTAGATTAAGCAACATAATAAACATCGCTAAAGAAAGAAGCAGGAAATGAAAAGATGGATCTGAAGATAACATGCTGTCCAGGGAGACAAAATTGTGAAAAAGCCGAAAGAGGCATGGGAAGGTGAGAAAGGCTACCGTACAGCTCGTCCGAGTTTCAGAAAGAGATAATAAAGAGAATGAAGGAGAAAATATTGTAAGTCTATGGACAAGAATTTTTACAGAATTGATCAGATACTAGTTCTCAGACCCAGGAAGATCCATGATTGCGAACAGGATAAACAAAAGAAATCCCACCCACACACATCACAGTGAAGCTGTGCGACGCGAAGCAAACAGAGACCTTGAAAAGCAATCAGAAAGAAAAGATAAACCACCTGGCTCGGAGCTGACTTCTCAAAACACACAGAAGACAGAAAACTGTAGAATTACGTATATTGTCAATGTGCAGGGAGAAAATACCTTTCAAACTAAAATGTTCACTGAGTTTTCGTTTTACCCAGTAAAACTATCGTTAGAAAAAAAAAAAAAAAACTAGGTACAAACAGACCTCTTTCTAAAAGGACTTTTAAAGATTATACATGAGGTAGAAAAAAAAACAATCCCAGGTGGAAGTTTTGAGGACAAATGACAAGAGCTATTTGTAAATATGTGAGCAAATTAAATAAACAATGATTACATATAAAAACTATTATAATAATGGAAAATTTGTGGGGAAAATAAAATAGAAACTGAATAACTCAGTTTTAAAACTTTTCTATTATTTGGGAAAGAGTAAACATAATGATTATGTTTCTCTCTCTCCCTTCCTCCCTCTCTGAAATCATTAAAAAGAAGAAGAAGAAGAAACAAAGAAACAGCCCTGGCAGAGGTGGCTCAGTTGGTGGAGCTGAGCCCCGTGCACTGAAAGGTTGCCGGGTGATTCCTGGTCAGGGCACATGCTCAGGTTGGGGCTTCCATCTTCGGTCAGAGAGGCACATGGGAGGCAGCTGATTGATGGTTCTCTCTCACATCGATGTTTTTCTCTCTTCCTTCCTCTCTCTCTAAAATCAATAAAAATATATTTTAAAAAATATCAGAAAAGCAATCAGAAAGAAAGGATAAATAAAATAGAAACTGAATAACTGAGTTTCTATTTTATTGAGGACTAAAAAAAAGGAGTTGGGAAAACAGGGTATTCTGTCATTCAGATAATCATCTTCTTCAGCTTGGGGGCAGGTAATAGATATGATTATGATTACATAAACTATACAAATACACTTTACACACTTTTTTGTATACATATATACTTCACAATAAAATGCTTCAATAAATAACAGCAAAGGAATAGTTATTAGGAACATAAAACTGTAATCTTACCAGGATAAGAATGATTCTGTTTATTAGAAGATATTTCTGAAAGTGTATCCAGGGAATCTGTTACTCTGTAAATAAAACAAGTAATGCAAACCTTATTAGAAGTTGCTAGTCCTCAGATTTAAGATTGGCTCTTATCCGTCCGAGGTGTCACACTAATGGTTTTCTCATTTCACTCATTCAACAAACACTTATTGAGCACCCATTATGGGCCAGGATAAACTTCAGTCAGCATCAGAGACAGACAATAATCAAACAGAAGAGATCTTTGTTATCTAACAATAATTTGTACAGAAAAAGTCAAAGTGAATTCACTTAAGATAGGGACCTGACTTTACTTCTTTGTAACTTTATCTTCAAGGATGAAACTGAAAACTATAAAGATAAATTTATTTTATGTTAAATTTAACAAATGTTATAGTTGTAAAAATATCACATTCTTTTTTTCTTATTAATCCTCATCCAAGTATATTTTTCCATTGATTTTTTTTTTTTTTGAGAGAGAGTGGAAGGGAGAGAGAGAGATAGAGAGAAACATCAATGTGAGAGAGACAAATTGATTGGTTACCTCCCACACACACTCCAACCAGGGCCAGGGATCAAGCCTACAACCAAGATACATGCCCTTGACCAGAATCGAACCCGGGTCCCTTCCGTGTGTGGGCCAATACTATCCACTAAGCCAAACTGGCTAGAGCATCACATTCTTAAATTTAAGAAAGATATCAGCTGAGTCTGTATGTGTGTGATTTTTCTAATAAAATTATATGGCTAAAACAATTCAACATTTTTTTATTTTATATTTGACTCTAAGCATAAACATAAAGGTCACTTTCCTGACAGGTTTGTCTTTATTTTTTAACTAGAGGCCCAATGCATGAAATTTATGGCCCCGCCCCCTGCCCACTGGTCATTCTGGAAGGTCATTCGGCCGTTTAGTCTAATTAGCATATTAGCTCTTTATTATATAGGAGGATATTCAAATCATTACTTTTAAAAGGCCAATCCTAAGTCTTATTTTCTTTCAATTGTTTGCTGACCTAAATCTGCAAAGCCTTCACTGTCAATCACTTCCTCCAGCACACTGCTGCCATCAAGAAATCCTGCAACTCTTGCAATATTTGCAATTTCATCCTGCAACTTATGTGCATCTTTTTTACATGATATTCATCATACAGCAATCAATGACTCATGAACACAAAAAATATGACTTGATGAAAAGACAGATACTTGTATTAAGTGGTGATGGATAGTTGAGAACTTAATTCTAAAAGTGATTAGTTAATTCATAATAAGGATCTATTAGTGAGAACTAAGAATAAGAAAATTAATACTATACTGATGACCACTTGGGTAAAAAGATGGCTAGATACTAGTAGATAGATAGTTTCTTAGAATTTCTCTAAAGAAATGTTGGTTGACTGATACGTTAATGGAAGAAAGGTATAAACTAGATGAAAGTTGGGTGTTAGTAGAAAGCCTCCACGCAGAGGAAATAACGTGCAAAGATTCTGGACAAGAGGCACGTTTTTTAAATAGAAAAGGGGTGAGCCAGCCACAATCTGGGAGAAGCGCTGTGCCATTATTTTATTAACTGTCCTCACGCAGCCCCTAGTTTTAAATTCTTCCTTCTTCACCCCAATAAATTCAATAAAAAGGATTAAAAAATTCTTCCTTGTGGAAGATCAGTGGTGTCTTTAAGGAGCTCCAAAGCTGGTTTAAATGAGAAGCTCCTCACAATCAGGGACCATGTCTGTTTTATTTGCTTACAGAATGCCTAGCACAGCACAAAGTGCTAAAAGACACTTAATAGTATTTGATGGGGATGAATGAGACAATCAGAAGATGACAGGAAGACAGCTGGATCGAGACAGCGGTTCATTTAGAGAGAGAGAGCCCTGCTTCTTTTAAGAGGGGGCTGCTTTTAAATGAATCACCTTAAAGAAAACGAAATTGAAGGCAAGGGGGGAAAAAACAAATTAGAAAACACGTGTCCCATTAACAAAGCGAGAAGAGGATGAAACCATGTAAAAGAAAGCAGCTTCATAACCCAAAAGAGAGGAAAGGCTGTTACAGCATAAAAAACACTGCGCTCGACTTGATCGATACTTGCCGTGCCTACAGTAAGCCACCCTATGTTCTCTGGGTAATCGAACATGAAATGAACAACCCCTGTCCTCCTGACTAGGAGACACATAAAACTCGTAGGAGACTGTAGCCGTGTGTTAATGAAGATTTTTCCAAAGTAATATGAGAACCCAGAAGACTGTCCCATTCCACATGGATTTTACTCCCAAGTCAATCACTTATAAGATACGGGCCCTGAAGAGAGCCCCTGGGCCTCTCTTAACCATTACTAGACTGCATGGGCTCAAACCCCCCTGGGAGCTGTGCACAAGGCACACACCCCTCACCCTCTCTGCTTACTTTCCTCATCTGTGAAGGAGGCATGACTGAAGTGCCTGGCCCGCAGGGCTGCTGCTACGGTAAGTGCTGAGCGCCTAAAACAGTGCCGGCTGATAGTGCAGCAGGCGGACATGCTCAGCCTCTCCGACGCCGTCCTGTTCAGCTGTGTTCTTGCGCACAGACATGCCAATCATTGGAGGAATTCTGCTGGTGGCTTGATATAAAAAACAGCCCCTTGCCAGAAGGTGCCTCTCCTGAGGAGATGGGGGAAATATGTACAACAATAACGATTGCTTATCAAAGATTTGCAGAAGCCTCCCGAAAGGATGCAAATCAACTGGGGTCAATGGACTGAGAACAAAGAGGTTTCAGGTCTTCCTGGGACTCCTGCTGGTGCCCAGACGTCTGCGGTCTGCCCTCGTCCATCACCTCTCGCCCCTCCCATTTCCCCTTCTCTTGACATAAAAGAAGCCTGAACTCTGCACTTTCTTGGGATGGATTTGAGGACTCCCATCTTCTCAGTTGTTGACTTCTCTATCAATAAACCTTTTCTTGCTCCAAACTCTGACGTTTTGCGTTTTGGCCTTTCGAAATGTCAGGCACACAGACCTTGGACCGGTAACATAAATGCTAATCATTAGCTATGACCTCTTTTTCTTCATTATAAAATGACTACCAAAAACCCAGCCACCTTTCTAAAAGCGAGGTCTTCGAAAACAACAACAAAATAGCAAACCTGGGCTGGGCCGCTGCGCCCTTCACTAACGGAGGAGATCAGAACACACCCCCACAGGCCACTCTGCCGTGAGAGTTGTTTTGAGCTGAAGATCCAGGAGAATCAACACATGCAGGGACAGACTTTCTCTGGCTGCTGCCAAAAATGGATCCTCAAACTCAGAACTCGGTTGTCGTAAATCCCCTCCCCAGCAGTTTCACCAAGCAGAGAAGACCGACTCAGCCACGAGAGGAGCCTCGAGTCGACACCACCCAGACAGACATCGTCCCAAACCCTCCTACCTCCTGTCCCTTTTCCTAGTGCCCACTCACCTTTCCTAACAATCATTTGCTCTCCCATGAGCAGCCTTCCCTGCCTCCTCCCCTATTAAGATGCTCTATAATGCTCCAACCTCGCCACTCCTTTGGGTATTCATTTCTTTCTGTGATGTCCCGTGCATGTAAAAATAAAATTTAATGAACTTATAATGTCTTTCCTCCTGTTAATCTAGCTGCTGTCAGTTTAATTCACAGACCTCCACCCCAGTCCAGCTACTGATGCTGAGTGTGAAGGAAGTTTCTCCTCCCTTACACTAGCTGTAAGACTTTAGCTAAATTACTTTATCTCTTCCACGTTTCTTCACTTGCAATATGGGAATGCTCATAATAAAGTGCACTGCACAGAGCCCACCGCTCATCAGATGCTCAGTAAATGTTTGGATTAGCTCCTGCAATTTCCAACTCAGCTGACAAAAACTTCTTAGGGTCAAATAAAGCAACATTTAATTGAAGACACTTTATAAACTGGAAAGCAAGTATTAAATGCTATATTATCATAAATAGTAAGAAAATTATATCAAGTACGTCATAGAAGAAAATTAATACAAAAATTATAAATCATTAGAGTGAGAAAGCAAAAGGATATAAAACCTGTCAAACATGCCAGGAAGTGGTCACAGTCCGGCTGGACGTGAACAGGAGGAGACGCCCCGGTGACTGCAGGCCCATCTCATGAATGTGGTCCTACCACAGATGTTATTTCCTACTTAACCCTTTGCACTCGCTTGCTTTTTCTCGATTCCTGCTACCGATGCTAACCGTGTCGAGTCACACTCGACATCCGAGTGCAAAAGGTTAAGATTAGCATCCCACTTCCCAGCCACCGGAAAGCGTACCAAGCCAACCTCTTGCAGCACCTAAGTCATTCTACAGAACGTCACCTGGAATTTCATGACGACTTGATTTCTGTTCAGCCTGATTTTTTGAAACCAGAGTGAGCTGGTACAAAAGTGTACTGTGCTAAGAGGAGCCACTGAGGAGGTATATTACACATAAATACTTGAAGCTTCGCTTCCCCCGAAGATCTACTGCCTATCTATTTTTGAAAACTAAAGAAATCAGAGGAAAAGCCATTTTGGTCCCATTAGGTTTGCAGGAGGATGAATGGGGCGCCTGGAGCAATCAGAGAGCATTTTCACTTTTGTTTGCATGCCAGATTAAGCTCGCTGCTCCCAGTGTTCGCTGCAAACGCCACTTCTTATAGCCTGCACGTACTCATAGGGTTTGCAAATGAGGAATAAAGGAGGATTTTAAAATTGCAAATCCTCAGCAAAGCAAATTTAGCTTTCCATGAGCCTCCTCTCTGAAAGCAGTGGCTGGTTAACCCCCTGAAAGAAGACAGGAACGTAATCGGTGCACGACTTCAATATAAAATTAGGGGCTCTAACTATAAACCATGGCAAATGACAAGACGTTCTTGTGAATAAACATGAATTCCATTCTTCCTCACCTTTGTACCCTGGATGGGGGAGCGAATATTCCGTATCTTGGAGAACAGCTAAAATACTGCACGCCGCCGACGGAGCCGTCATTCTTGCCGTGCGGCTTCTCGAGCTCTATCCCGTACCACTGTCCTGGAATGAGAATGGGCGCTCTAACGGCATCTGCACTGTAGCCAAAGCGGTTATGCCGTTACCCAAACCCAAAGTCTAGATGGTTTCACAGCTTCACAAATGACCGAAATGAGGAATGACTGTCATGATCATTCAGCTGTCAAAGGATAAAATTGGAAAAGTTGAAAACGAACAGGGAAAACGTTGTACCAGCTTCACTGCAGAGTTGCACATTAAGAGAGAAAGCTAAAATGCACAAACACGAATTTGGCAAGATTGGCTGTAATGCGAGTAGTATGACCAAAACGTGTCTGAGAGCTGTGATGAAGCAGCGCTTGTCCTGGGCTGGGTGACATGGGCTGTGTCAGTACTGAGATGGATAAAGGAACCAGCAACCTCTTCATTTTACTCCCAATGTTAGAACACCACAAACAGCTCCTCAATAATTACAGGAGGACACAAATCAAATGGAAAATATAACTAGACATCATGGTAACTCTTGTTTTTCTTTCTGCTTTTCCCCACTCAGGGTGAAAATAAATATTCTTTTTAATCTAAATGAAAAGATTTAGGTCATCTAAGAGGAAGGATTTTCAAAAAGGCTTTTGAGTATTTAAAAGGGTCTACTCTGAGGAAAGTCATAGGATTTCCTTTTCTAGAGCCTAAAATGATAGTCGGGTGGTAAATATTAGGTAAGTGGACAAATACTCCGAATGATTCTCAATTTGAGGGTGACTCAGACCAGTTAAAAGTGCCAAAAAATCCCATTTTTTATTAAAAAGGATAATATAGTACTAATTATATTTGGTCCCTTACAATCAGTATCAAATAAAAAAAATAAGGATGTAGATATTAAGGAGCTTATTGCAACTTATAAATTCCAAAATACAAAAATATTGTTTCCTTCCAATTACTAGTTCAAAGAGTCAATTATATAATGTCTAAAAAGACAACCTGGAAGTTCTTAGTATTTTTCCCTCTTACACTTGAGCTCATTTCCAAATACTGACGTTTGGGTTGGAAAGATTGCATGACTGTTTTGTATTAAACAGTCCTACTATGCACAAGTACAGAGCAATGTATACAAACCTACTGCTTGGCCCTAAGTAATGCCCTGAAAGTAGGTCATCACATTTCGGAACGTCATTAGCCAGGCTCACCTGGGGCCGCTGTCATTTCTCTGAGTGCCAGAGTTAGAATTGTCCAAGTTTTACTTCCTTCTGCCGTTGATGTTTTCCTATATAATTTTTTGCATTTTCCCTTTTTACCAGTAATATACCATGCAACTGCTACATGCTTACCATAAAACTCTTGAGAATGTGTGACACACACACAAAAAAAGGCATTATGACAAGTGTTAATAACAGCAACTACACATTGTCAGGTCGTGGTGAGGTACAGGTACCTTCCCATTTAAAAGACAATATTCTTTCAGAGGTGGCACTGATACAAATGCTAAGGAGACTAAACAAGACCCTCTCCGGGCTAGATCTTACCATCTATAAAACGCCGAGACATGACCACTGCTCCACAGAACTGAATGACGTAACTTTTGATGCCACGAGAAATATATGCTCCTACTTTCTAAAAGGCAGAATGACTTTAACAAAAAAGTGTCTAACTTTTATTATATTTGCTTATTACTCTCCAGATTTCTAAATGCTTCACATTAGGAATTTAAAAATTAAAAGTCAAACTAAACAATGAACTGCATCCAGCAAACCAAACCACGCCAGCCTTGTCTAACATAACCACAGAAAGGAAACAAAAGACACACGGTGACTGAAAAAGCAACCTGCCTTTGGGATTCCTGAGTTTTTGAAAACTGTATTAGGACCGTCCTAACTATGCTCAGTTACTACCTGGAGGCCTAAGAGAAACATGAATTACAAAGCATATGGCCCCTCTCAAATCAATTAGTTGGACTGCAATTACAAGTGACGTTAATGAAGCAAGAACGTGTGGGGAGACAAGGCTGCATGGCGCACTCATGTTTCTGCATGTTCCGTGGACTGACTGGCTTTGGGTGTCTGTACAGAGGACAGGCTTGGAGGAGACAGACAGTCTCCCCCGGAGCGAAAGGCAGGCACGCTTACTGTCTGTGTAAAGGCGCAGGTGCCTTAAGCTCACAGCTCCTGTCCTAGAGCGTAAACCACCGGGCGTGCAGTGACACCTGGCCCCCTATCTCACCTTCAGGAACTGGGGCCCAGGGGGCAATTGCAAAAAAAAAAAAAAAAAGGTGACACTCTGGCTCCTGCTGTTGTTGTGAGCACTGAAGTCCTCTGCTCTGACCCAGGAGCCCCCACTGTCTGCCAGCACCCAGGCAACCATGGCAATCTCCCTAGTTAGCTTGCAAATAGGATGAAACCTCAGACCCTCCACAGGCTGCTACAGGCTTTTTAAAAAATCATTGTTCTGGGCAACCTGGTCCCTACATGCAGCGATGCCACCATGTGTCAAAGCAGCACATTGCTACTTAAAACATACGAACGTGGTTTCACTCAAGTGGCTTCTACCTGAAATTTCAGTCACTGAAAATGCAAAAGGAAAATAACCTTTGCTTCTGGAAACCCAATAGAAGTCTAGATGGGAATTAATATATACACACAAACGTATTTCTAAGGTCCCAGGGTACACGAAAGCTTTGTCATTTTCCTGTGAACCTTGCTTGCCTTTCTCTGATAAAAGCTGTGCAGTGAACTCACCAGCTCCTCATTTTCAAGATTATCCTCAGCAAAAACCTAACGCGAACGTGTCTTCTCTGTCGTTGAGAACACCCAGCAATCAGTGGGAGTGAGACTGGAGAGTGACAACCACTTCTAACACTGGGCCACTTAAAACACAATTGGCAAGAGAATGTCTGCATTTTAATCACTGTTGTGCATTTCCTGCGCCACTGCTACCAACGGTTCCTCGGAAATTCTCTGTAATTGCATGTGACATGTTAGACCGTTTACACTCTACAGAATGCAAGCTGAACAAAGAATGCACACACGAGTTACCTGGAGCAAAGTTTGTCGTCCCGAAGAACCTGATGGTGCCGATCCGCTGGCCAACCACCAGCACCCTGTCCCCCAGCTGGAGCTCCCCCGCGGGGCGGGTACTATTTGTTCCAGATGTTGCTGAAGAATTCAAACCTGTGTAATCGGTTGGTGGGGGGAAGGGGTTAGGGCAGGAAAAGGGGGAAAAAATAAGAAAACACATTAGCCAAAAAATCACTATGTTTTCTAACCAGTCCAGTTGGTTGGAGATTTCGATATAGGATGCCTTTCATCATACATCATCCACAGCAGCGAGTGCCAACCTGTTCATCTCATGGCACACATAAGCTAATTACTAAAATTCTGCGCATGCCAAAAAATATATTTTTTGCCCATCTGACCAAAAAAAAAAAATTAGATGCAATTTTGATTCCTTCACACCATTGTCATGTTGGCTGTTGTCATTTTTTCATTTGACAAACTAAGGGAAAAGAGGTCCGTGCCCCTGCCTAAGTCGTCAGGAATTGCATGTTTTCAAAGTTCTTGTGGCGCACCGGATGAAGATTGCCAATCTACAGTTCTGTTTCTCCAGTGTGAGGTCAAGCTACTCAAGGAGACGTGAAGAGTTGCCTGAGAAAATTCTGGCCGTGGGAACTGAACACACACAATTCCTGATCAATCTGTCCAGACTGCCCGGTGGCACCCTCTCCGAGAACAGAGGTCAGCACTCTCTGTCAAGGGCTGGAGAGTAAGTGCTTTCGGCTTTGTCACGACTCCGCTCTGCTGTTGCAGCACAAAAGCTGACATAGACAGAGTGGGCGTGGCGTGCTCCAATAACCCCTTATTTACAAATACTGGTGGCAGGTTGGACTTGGCCATGGGCTGTCATTGGCCAATTGTAAAATCCTACAATTAGAGTTGTTCACTGGGACTTAGTGTAAATGATACACATAGGAATGTGATTTGAGGTGAAATTGCTATAAGGTTCCAATGACCCCATCTGATTTCCTTATTAGGAACAAAACCCCTCACCTTGACTCAAGCCTAAACCCTGAAATGCCCTGTTAAACATCAGAAGTCCTGGAGAATACTGCCTAAGAGCTGTCCAATTATAACAGAGAAGAGGTGGGCCTGGAGGCTTCTCCCATCCGCACAACCAGACGGAAGAGCTGTTATCTGGGGAGACCTAGAGAACCCCGCAGGAGGGCGGGGTTAGAGGGTACGTCACCCTGTGAAAGGGGAGAAACTATGGCAACAAATAAACCCAGGGAGGAGGAGGAGGGAGGCCTGGATAAAGGGCAATGCTAAACAGCCCGAGGCCCTCAAATAACTAATACCTCCATAGCACTTCACAGTCTACAACATGTTTTTCATAAGAATTATAATCATAGGAAAGATACAAACTCAGAAATTAACTAAGACATGGTGTTCACAGGAGGCAGGTGGCACACCTGGATTAAACCCAGACCCTGGGACCAGAAATCCTCAGGTTCAAGCTGCACAGATGCTGGCAGGGTTCGCAGCTGGTTAAACAGGTTATCATGGTCAACCTGTCAGGAGAGCCTCTGACACTCCTGACAGAGTTTTAAATAGTGGATAAAACTAGAGGAAGCATGCTTTTAAAATATGAAGATGACACAAAGCATGTGCAGAAGCCAATATGCATGATGTGAGAAACAAAATTCTGAGGGTGAGAGCTTAGCATTAGAGTACATGACAACGTCCAGTCCTATAGGGAGCAGCAACATGAGGAGACTCCACAAGGCCGTTCTGAGCCAACAGCACAGAGTGGTCGCCCACACTGCAGCAGTGCAGACTCGCTTGTACTGAGGCAAGGGTTCAGCTCACTACCAGCTGCCAGGCGGGGTCTGCGGACCCTGTGGCGTGGGGAAGAGCTGGCGATAGCTGGGACAGAGGTGGACTAAACAGCAGCAGAGAAAGCAGCAGTCAGACCTGAGGGTGAAGCCCGGGGGAGCCACTTACACACGGCCATGACTTACCTCCCTAAGCCTCAGTTTCCTCGTTCATAAAATGAGGATGGTAACAATGGTACCTACTCCATACGTTTATTTTGATAATTACATAAAATAAGGTATGTAAAGTGCCTAGAATAGTACCCGAAATAGTAAGTATACAGTACATGTTAGTTATTATTTGGTTTATGTTGGGAAAGAGATAAGGAAGATAACAAACCATACATTTTCAATTATCTGAGGGTGTGTCGCAAAGTTCTATAATGAACCTTAAAGGGTGGGAGGCCTTAGACACATGGGGAAGAGAAGTCAACCAGATGGGTGAAAGGCGTGAGCAGAGGCTAGGCGAGAGGCTGAGAGTTCGAGCACGCTTACGCAGGGGAGGGAGGGAGGAGCCGTGGGGACACAGGGAAGGGTGCAAGTAGTTCAATCTCATTGAAGTCAAGGGTTCCTTCTACACATTTAAAAAGAGCAAATCTACTTACAAACAGACCAAGACAAAAACCACCAAGAAAGCCTGGTTGAAAAAGCCATAGATACCAGCGCTGGCCCTCGACGGCGCAGACGGGCTTTTGCTCGTGGTCTGCTTGCCATTGCCACGTGCGTTCAGTTTCCTGGGGTGGCTCTGCTTGTGCTCCAAGGAAGATGCAGAGGACAAGCTGCTGATGGATCCAGGCAGGTGAGCTGACACGGGGAAAGGAAAAGAACATATCAAAGGGCGAGCAGAGGAAGTGAGCCAATGAGACACTTCTCCAGGTAGATCCTCCTGAAACTCGCCACTTAGCTTCCCCAATTGTGGATTGCCTGGTGCTGAATTGCATGCCTGGTTTCATGCAAAGACAGCTGATACATAAAAGACCTTATAACCCAAGCAACTGTATTTTAAGGAATCACACTGTATGATGACAATCTTATACAGGACAACGTCGTCACATCAGGAGACTTCAGCTGACTACCTACCACTCCCTCCACCTCTCACTTTAGATGGGACAGTAGAATCCCATCTTATTATGCAAACAACACTGCTAGTATGTTTTAAGGTAACAAAGTTTAATGTTAAAATGTTTTGAATTAACCTGAAGGCACGCAGGAATACTTCTGAATTTTCTATTCATGCTCTATTCAGCTGATGATTTGAAAGCTAAAGGCAACTTTAAATCTTTTGATCAAGCCATTTATACTATGTAATGTCCTTTTGCTCTCAATATAGTTCTCTAATGTAAGTACACAAGAATCACAGTACAGGATTTTATATAAAAACATATACATACTTGAGTAAGTGCTGCTGAGGGGATTTTTCAAGGATAAATTTTTACTATAATGATTTTTCCCTGAAAAACTTTAAAATTTAGCCCCATAGAAGTTATGTCATTAAATTATTTTAAAGTGCCATCATGAAATGTAACTTTGAGGACAGAATTATAAAGTGTGTTACCATCTTTCCCCGTCATGGTTTTCAGTTCCTCACCAGCAGGCAGCGAAAGCGTTGATTCCGAAGCGCTGTCTCTTTTTGGTGGCATTAACCCTAGAACACAGCACGAAACACGCTCAGCAAGAAGAATTTTGTTTATCAAACATACTTTTCAGTACAGACAGCCCTCCCACCTAAATCTTATCCACTTCTGAAAACATGCTGGATAATAAATCCACAGACAGCAGGGGCCAATAATGCATTATTTAAAGGGAGAGAAAATAATGCATTTCTAGCCCACCTGAAAACCCGTTTCCCCAAATATCACTACAGTGTATTCTAAACGTACTTAACACTCCATTAAGGAATCTAAATAATAGAAAGCATTTATAGCACAGCTACTGAATTGTTAGATACGCATGCACAAGGCTGGCATGTAAAGCAAACAAATGCAGCTGAGATGGGACAGTTGCACACTTGCTAGGACTTGCAAACGATTTACATCATTTCACAGGTGTGAGCATGCAAGTTCATTATAGCAGATTCTCTATTTAGATACTAAACTTCAGGTAAAAACAAATTTTATAAGTAATTGCTCATTTAAGTGAGAGTCAGGTAGTAAAATATCCTGTACTCTTTGCCACTGGTATTTTGAAAATGACTACCCCACTCTCAATACACCCAACTCCCACAAATTCACTAAAGAAAAAAAGCTCATGAATAACACTCTACCTTATTAAGACTCCTGTTTCAATTCTACAGAACCAAATTATGTAAATAATAAACCTAGGGCACTGCACCAGTTTTAAATTCCACCGACATCCATTCCCATTCCACTCACTCACAAAGCACTCTGGGTGGAGAGCTGTGATTGGCAATGTAGCATCACAAATGTGAACAAGACATGGTCTGAGCCCTACAGGAGACCTTTCCTTGTTGGTGAGGTAGAAAGATATGGCGATAAATAACTAAAATAGGAGGACACTTTTGATATAAGCACTAGCAGAGGAAGAGGGGACAATAATCGTGGCTACAAAGATAAATTAATGCCTCCACCAGATTACGTGTTGAGATGGGTCTTGAGGGGTGGGTCTGATTTCTTCTAGAGAATACTGGAGGTGTGGTCAGAAAGAACTGGGGGGTAGGCATTCTGGAGGAACCAAAAAAAGTCTTAAAGACAGAGTCAGACAAGGATGAGCAGTGTGGCTGGAATAAAGAGTTGTTTGGGGCTGGGGGACAAGTAAACTGGATAGATTCGGTCAGAGTAAAATCTTAGAAGGGACAGTGCTGGCTAAGGACTGGAACCCTTGGGTAAGGAGCGAGCCTCTGGCGGGTTTGGAGAGGAGGACTGGCATGAACAGTTACAGGTGAGTGACAAGACCCTGACAGCAAAGTTGAGGCGGAAACTGGAGGAGAGATTGGACGCAGAGAGCAGGTAGAAGTTGTTACACAGGCCAGGAATGAGGCCAGAGCCGCAACAGCAGGAGCTGAATGGACAGGTGAGTAAGAGACTTTGTGAAACAACCCAGAGTGAATTTACTTTTCAGTTATATTTTTCAGTTCTAAAATATCTGTTTGGTCCTTTATATTTTAATTTTTTGTTGAGATAAACCAGAGATTCACATGCAGTGGTAAGAAACAATACAGGGAGATCTTGTACACTTTGCCTAGGTTCCCCCAAAGGTAGCATTTTACAAAATGTATAATAACAACACTAGAGGCCCGGTGCACGAAATTCATGCAAGGGACTCAGCCCTCGCAGCCCCGGCTTCGTCTGGAAGGTTGTCTAGAAGGACGTCCGGAAGGATGTCCAGTCTAATTAGCATATTATGCTTTTATTATTATAGAAGACTAGAGGCCCGATGCACAAAATTCGTGCAAGAGTAGGCCTTCGCAGCCCCAGCGCCTGTCGGCTGCCTCAATCCCTCACAGCCCTGGCTTCATCCAGAAGGTCATTCAGAAGGTTGTTTGGCTGTCCAGTCTAATTAGCATATTATACTTTTATTATTATACTAGAGGCCTGGTGCATAAAATTCATGCACTCAGGGGGGGTGGGGGATCCCCTTAGCCCGGCCTGCGCCCTCTAGCAATCCAGGAGCCCTCAGGGGATGTCCGACTGCTGCGGAGGCAGGAGAAGCTCCCGCCACCACCACTTCACTTGCCAGCCATGAGCCCAACTTCTGGCTGAGTGGCGCTCCCCCTGTGGGAGCACACTGACCACCAGGGGGCAGTACCTGCGTTGAGTATCTGCCTCCTGGTGGTCAGTGTGCATCACAGTGACTGGTTGTTCTGCCATTCAGTCAATTTGCATATTAGCCTTTTATTATATAGGATTTTTTGTTAATATATTTATTTGTTTTTTTAGAGAGGAAGGGAGAGGGAAAGAGTTAGAAACATCAATGAGAGAGAAACATCGATCAGCTGCCTCCTGCACACTCCCTACTCAGGGTGTGCCCGCAACCAAGGTACATGCCCTTGATCGGAATCAAACCTAGGACCCTTCAGTCCGCAGACCGACGCTCTATCCACTGAGCCAAACCAGTTAGGGCTATGCTTTTATTATTATAGATAACCGGGATACTGACACTGATACAATCCACTGATCTCAGATTACCCCCATTCATCTGTGTGTGTGTGTGTGTGTGTGTGTGTGTGTGTGTGTGCACATTCATGTGTGTACACATACATCATTTGGTTCTTTTTATATTTTCATTTTTGTACTGAAACTTTCCATTTGTCTAAGGAGTGTTTCCTTAATTCTAGGAGCACTGGTTATTATATTTCTTTAAACTCTATCTGTATCATCTCAGGACAGGCATCTTTTGATCATCCTTTTCCTTGAGAGATGTTGATATTTTCCTGGTCATTCATATTTTGAGCAATTTTGGGTTGTATCCTATAGATTGTGAATATTATTGTAGAGGACTCTGGATCCTGTTTAACTCCTATGGAGATGTTGTTTTGTTTTGTTTTGGCCGGGAGCCGACCCAGTTAGGTTCAGGCTGAAAGTTCCCCACCTTCTGCGACTGTGGTTCCAATGTCAGTTCGGTTGCCAAAGCCTTTTTGCGATCCATCTCATGTGTCGTGCCACCCAGCACCAGTGTGGGACCAGGCAGATCCGAGCATATCCAACATGGGAGTAAGCCCAAGACTTCACACCATGCATGTTCAGGTCACTTTCTTGAGCTCCCTCCCATCCATGGTCTCCCTGACACTTTCCTGCCCCTAGGGGGCGCCCCCTCCTGGTATTCTGGATACAATGTCTAGGTTTTAGTTCCCCTGCTCTGTCCTACAATCTCCTGAACCAGATTCTGCCTCGGGGCAAGGTGCGAAAATAAAAGAAGGAAAACTAATGGGGATTCCAGGCAGGTTCTTGGGACCGGTTTCTCTGGTCAGAGGCAAGCTTTCTCCCTTGGGGGTCAGGGGCCTGTTGCACCACACAGGGCTGCCCAGGGTGGGGTGGGGAAGAGCCAACAGGAGAAGGAAGCACTCAAGGAAGAAGCAAGGGATTTCCTCCACGTTCTGTCTCCCAAACGAGAAGTGGAGGGCTTCTCTTTGAGCTTTCGTTCCCTGTCTGCTGGGAACTTCGGGGTTTCAGCTTAAAGGATTCCATTTACAATAGCTTCAAAAAGTATGAAGTGCCTAGGAATAGACCTAACAAAACAGGTACAAGACATCTGTAGGGAAAGTTATAAAATCTGATTAAGATACTTCTGAAGGACCTAACTAAACAGACATCCCGAGCTCATCATTCAAAGACTGAATATTGTAAAGATGTCTGTTCTCCCTGATTTAAAGTTTAAATGCAATACCCGTTAAGACGTCAACAAATATCTTTTAAATGAAACCTAATGGCTTTTCCTAAAATTTACACAGAAGTGTGATTTATAAGGGCACAAATAGTTAAGACACTGTTCAGGGTAGGAGGCTTTCTTCTACTGGATGCCAAGAAGTATTTTTTTTAAACTACAGCAATTAGGAAGTGCAGTGTTACACAGGGATATTCAAATAACCAACGGAACAGGTTGGAAAGGCCAACCAAGTTCCTGGACAGAATCCGTCGATCACAGCAGAAAGCCTTTTCTGCATCGGGTATGAATGAGTTAGCAAGTATGCGTCGCCCTCTTGTTTTGTGCAATGTGCTACAGTGCATACAAAAAGACAAAATGCTCTCACCATCCATTTAAAGTTTCAAATTTTGCTGACAGAATAAAAGACCTGCCCAAGTAACGGAGTCAGAGGACAAAACCCAAAAGAACAAAGAACAGTCAGGTGGTGTGGATAAAAGTGTGGACCAGTTAGGGGATGAAGAGATCAAAGAGATCTGGGGTCACTGGGGAAGTTTTCATGGAGAAACAGGATCTGAAAAAGGAGGTACAGAGTCGCTGGGGCCTCAAAAGGCAGAAGTCAAATGACTGCCCTGGGGAGCTAGCATGAGACCAAGCACTCAGGGAGGAGTGAGAGCAGCGTGCTGCCCGCTGCCCGGGAGACAGTGAGATGCAGCAAACCATCCTCAACCCCGGGAGCCGTCAGACTCCATCAAACAGACAAAGCGCTCTGGCTGCCAGTTCCAGGAGTCAGACGTTTTCTGATAAAAAACCAAGTCACTGAAACTCCTGAACAGGTAGGTGATAAACACAAAGCAACTCTGAAAGATTTTTAGAGGTATAAACTCTAGCTCTGAGGTTAGATTAGGGGGATGGTAAGGGTATGGAGATAGTAGGACGAAAAGGAAGGAACAGATCTGAAATACTCCTGTCAGGAATTAAAATCATAAACTATGACTGAGCTTTAAAAACACACTAAGGTGCAGGTTTTATTAGACTCATAGTTAGGTAGCAAAAGGGGTGTGAAACAATCTACTTATGAGGCATTCCACAAATAAGATTAAAACGCTGAAGGAGATGTTTAACTTTCCGGTTGGACCTACCAGTATTTACTTTCGATGTTACATGAGCCACATCAATCTTCTGGGACCGGGTGAGAGGCACAGCTTTTGTGGAAGGAGAGTGGATTGTATTCTTCCTTCGATCTTTTGCTTTACTTATCTTTGAAAGAGGTGCAAATATGCCTAAGGGAGAATGGAGAATTCTGGTGTTAAGCAATTAAAAAGCATCTCAAAGCCAGTACAACTACTTAGTAATATAAATCTTTAAGTTATTTTTTAGCACCCACTAGGTGTCCTGTAGTGACAGACAGAAAGACACAGTACATGCCCTCAAAGAGCTTACAACCTAGTTGTCAAGACAAACAACATACACAATAACTTAAGAATCCCATACAAGACACATAATCAGATGTTAAGTGAAATACAGGGGAAAGAGAAAAGCGTAAAGGTCACAGTTTTCCGTTACAATCATTTCTGACTAAGATACTGACAAAGAGTGCACTATATAATATAAAAACCACTCTTCTATGTCACTTTATCGCTACCTCCTTTCAGACTCATATTTTCCCACATTAAAGCTTTTTATGTCCACGTTTTATCTCTCTTCAAGCCTGTACAGCTTTAGAAGACAAAATTCAGTATTGCTCATCTCTGCATTCCCCCACTGTTCCAAATTACAGTGCCTTACACATACAGGGAAATAAAAAATCCTTTGAGTATAAAATATAACCTTCCCTAAACACCTAGCCCTCAGCTCCTGCCGGTCAGAAACAATACAGTGTGTGCTGGGGGAGGAGGCATGCATGGACACAGGGGGGGGGGGGAGGTGCCTATATGCAATGGCTGGGAGCACAGAATTCCATTTAAAAAGGAGTTTATCCAAAAAAATTATCCAGTATAAGTAATTATGTACAGACATCACAGTGGATATGGACTATAAATATCAAGGTGATCTTGCTAAGACATTTTTATAAAGAAAATAAAGTCCTGCCGAAACCGGTTTGGCTCAATGGATAGAGCGTCAGCCTGCGGACTCAAGGGTCCCGGGTTCGATTCCGGTCAAGGGCATGTACCTTGGTTGCGGGCACATCCCCAGTAGGGGTTGTGCAAGAGGCAGCTGATCGATGATTCTCTCTCATCGATGTTTCTAACTCTCTATCCCTCTCTCTTCCTCTCTGTAAAAAATCAATAAAATATATATTTTAAAAAAAAAAAACAAGAAAATAAAGTCCTGATATTTAAAAAGAAAATAAAGTCCTAATGTGTATATTATACACTTCCATTGAGTGTTCATAACCTAACTGAAATCATGAGTAAATGTAATATATTAGAACCAATTTGTTTTAAAATAAAATTGTAGAAATGTTCAAGATTCTACAAAAAGTGAGTGTTTTGTACTAGCTCACAAGTATAACAAGTGTCAACTGTGTTACTTTGCTGCTGATCTTGACTCTTTCCTCCCCCTGGACTCTGCAATGCCATACCCTGATTTTCCTACTTCTTTGATTTATCCACAATGTTCTGCTCTGTCTCCCACCTACCCAATTTTCCTTGACTTTCTATTCTTTTGACAAACACACACACACAACACACACACACACACACACACACACACACACTAGCCCTTGATGATGATCACATTCTGTGTTGCCAAGAATTGGGGGGGAAATTATTTTATATCTGGGAATATAAATGTATACAATGTTACTGAAGAGGTGTGCCCAAAGATTTCGAGGTCACATTTGCATATTGTGAGGAGAAAGTAGATTTCAAGAGCCAAAGCAATTTCTAGTTTACTTCTATAACCCATTTTGGAAACTGAATGGGCTCAGAACACCAAGCTGGCTCAGCAGGAAGATTACTCCCATTCTTTTGCATAACCCAACACATGATTCTTGCCCCTCAACTTGCCTTCAAGTTTGTAAAGGAAGACAGAGGCAAGGTTCCTGGGGGTATCCAGCTTTGTCCTAATCAAGCATGCCTCTCCTTCGGATGATGAGATCTGGGGAGCCCACATGCATCTGTTACAATATAAGCACTCAGCCATCTGATTTACATCTGCCATGTGTGTTGCTAATGGTTTTGATCTTGCCCTTGGTCTGCTTGACAGGTGCCAAAATTAGCTAATAGAGGAAAATTAAAATTAAATTCTTAATCTCTCACAACTAACCATATAAATTCCCAATTGTTTAAGTAATGTAATTTAAAAAATTAAAACATTCAAAAGAATAAAACTTATAACTAATGATGATATTAGGAAGATCTATCTAAGCTTAAATGCAATGTAAGAAATTTTAAAGGCAAAGGCCTTTTAACTACATAAAACTATATGTTCAAAAACACTGCAAATGAAGTTCAAAGGCAAATGACAAACTGAACAAGATATCTGCAAGAAATATAAGGGCTTCATATCCTAAATATGTATTTGTATTTTTAGAAACTCTTACTGGTTTAAAAAAACAACACTAATATCCCAAAAGTTAATGGACAAATAATATGAATATCTCTTGGTAACTGTCAAGATAACATAAAAAATACATATACTACAATAAAATATGTAAGGGTTTTATTTCTTCACAATCAGAGAAATATGAGTTCAGACAGAAATTTTCATCTATCAAATTAGAAAAAAAAAGAAATGGAGACACAAAAATCACAATATTTAAAAATTTGGGGAAATTATATTGGCTGTCAAGTAAAAGCACAGAATATATAACTATATATAATCCAAATTTTGTTACAGTTAAACAGAAAAAATATACAGATGATTTTCTTCTTTTTCCTTTTTTATGTTTTTCAAATATTATACAATGAGCATTTTTAAACAAAAAAAAATTAATAATGGACCAAGCAAATGAGGCTCCATCATAAGTGTATGACAGAAGGAAACTGGTCATTTGGATAAATTTGTAACAGCTAGCAAATAGCTAACATTTTTTGAGTGCTATCAAGCACTATGCTAGGTGCTTTATATATTCATCAACACATTTAATCCTCATATGAGCCCTTGCAGTATTGTTATCCCCATTTTATAGAAGATAAATTGAGGCACAAGAAGAGATAAAGGTCAGACAGCTGGTAGGTAGAGAAGCTGATTCACACCCACGCACTCAGACTCCAAAGCCCACACTCTTCAGCAATTTACCATATTGCCTCCCCACCAGGCTATAAGATGAAATACGGTGCAGCCAGGGAAATGAATGTTCTAGAAGAATATTTCATGTCAAGGAAAAATATTCACAACATAGTAAGCGTCAAATTGAAATCGATGTGTCAAGGGTACATGTGTGTGTGCGTGTGTGCGTGTGTGCAAGAGAAAGAGCATATGAATTTAATTAAACAATCATTTCTCGGAAAGAGAAATGTCCCAGCTCAGGAGTCCAGAAATAAAGTTGGCCTCATTTGCTTTCCAATCTGTCAATTTCCAACCGCCAGGCTCTGTATTTCATTGATAACAAAGTCCTCCGCTCAGTCATGATACCAGCACAAGCAGGAGTTTAGGAGGTCCGAGGAGGTCCGAGGAGTGGTGTTCTCCTGTGAGCACGTCTCCCAGTCCCTGAGCTGCTCTCAGCAAGAAAAAAGCAGCCCCTTCAGTTATTAATAAGCAATGGGAGTGGGGGGCAGGGAGACAGAGTTTTATTTTCAAACAATAAAAGAGTAAAAATTTGAGTATTTTAGCTTAATTATCATTCGTCAGATAGGCTCTTCCTTACCATATTTGGGGGCACATTTAAAGTACTGGACTTTCCCAACACTTCCATTGTTTTTCCCTTCTGGTTCATCCAACTCAATGCCAGCCCACTGCCCACTTGCAAATTCAGTTGTTCCACAAAATCTTAATGTTCCAACCTAAAGAAAATGTAAATTAGAGTAACTTTTGAGTATGACTAGTAACTCTATATGTACTACTCTTGCACTTTACCATAGAAGTTTTAAAAAAAACAACACATTCTCTCAAAGTAGACTTCAGAACAAGGAAATTATCAGGGATAGAAAGAGATATTAAGTAGTGATAAATGAATCAATTCACCAAGAAGACATGAGTCCTAACAATTCACCTAACAATTAATTGAGCTTCAAAACCAAAAATCACTAACAGAAAGATATATGGGAAATCTTCAAATATTTGGAAATTAAATAATGTACTTCTAAATTATCCATGGTGATAGAAAGTCACAGGGAAATTAGAAAATATTTTGAATTGAATTAAAATAACACAACGTATCAAAATATATGAGATGCAGCAAAAGCAGTGCTAAGAGGGTAATTCATAATATTAAAATGCTTGCATTAGGGAAGGTCTCAAATCAATGATATAAACTTCCACCTTAAGAAACTGGAAAGTGAAGACCTAAAGCAAGCCAAAGGAAGGAAAATTACAGGGAAGTAATTAAGAACAGAAAAACAATAGAGAAAAATCAATGAAACCAAAAGCTGGTTCTTTTGAAGAATAAGATTAATGAACTTTCAGTTGGAGACCAAGGGGGGATAAAAAGAAGACACAAATTACAAACATCTCAAATGAAAGAGGGACATTATTACATTCCCCCCAATCACTTAAAGAATAGTAAGAAAATACTATGAATAATTCTATGCCTATATATTTGACAAATAAGATGAAATGTTCTAGTTCCTTAAAAGGTACAAACTGTCAAAGCTCACACCTGTATTGAATTTGCAGTTTTAAATCTTCAACAACAAAACTTCCAGACCCAAGAGGACTCACTGGTGCATTCTACCAAAGAATTTAAGGGAAAATAATATCAGTTCTAGATAAACTCTTCTAGAACATAAAAATAGATGGACCAGCTCCCAACTCAGTTTATGAAGCCAACATTACCTTGATACCAAAACCAGCCAAAGACATTACAAGGAAACTATAGACCAATATCCCTCGGGAGCACAGACACAAGAATCCTCACAAAACAAGAGCACATTGAAGCCAGCAACATACAGAAAGGATGATGCACCATGACTAAGTGAGGGTTATCATGGGAATGAAAGGCTAGTTCCACATTTGGGAATTAATGTAATTCATCATGTCCACAGATGAAAGGGTGAAGGCAATCTTGTCCTTTTGACAGATTTTTAAAAAGCTGTAGCAATTTCAACATCATCCTATCTAATAAAGGGATAATATGCAAATTAACCATCACTCCATCACAAAGATGGCAGCACCTATAGCCACAAGATGGCAGCACCCAGTCCTCTCAGCCCCGCCAGAGTCCCCAGTCCTAGGTTGGTGGCCACTGAGAGTGGGCAGTGTGAGCGGCCTGGCAGAATGCTTGCTTCATTGCCGCAGCGATGAGGCAAGTGTTCCACCCCAGCCGCGGAGGGCCTCTGGGCAGCAGGCACAGAGTGGCTGGGGGGTTAGGGCGCTTGCGTCATCGCCCCAGTGACATGGCAAGCATTCCACACCTGGCTGTGGATGGGCCTCTGGCCAGGCCGGGTGCAGAACGCTTGGCAGAGGGCCTCTGGCTGGGGGCTGTTGGGGGCCATGAGGCTGGCAGGGGAGGGCTGTTGGGGGCAATCAGGCCAGTGGGGGGGGGCAGTTAGGGATAAGCAGGCCAGCAGGTAGAGTGATAAGGGACGATCGGGCATAGGCAGGCAGGTGAGCAGTTAGGAGCCAGCGGTCCCAGATTATGAGAGGATGTCCGACTGCCGGTTTAGGCCTGATCCCACGGGGACATCCCCCGGCAGTCGGACATCCCCCGAGGTGTCCCAGATTGGAGAGGGTGCAGGCCAGGCTGAGTGACACACACCCCCCCCCCCCCCCCCCAAGCACGAATTTCGTGCACTGGGCCACTAGTTTCATGATAATATTAATTTAAAAAAAAACTCTCAGCAAACTAGGAATAGATAGAAACTTCCTCAACTAAAGACATCTACACAAAATCTACAGCTAACAAGTCCATGCTTAATAATGAAAGAGTGGGTGCTTTCCCCATAAGACGGAACAGGGCAAAATGCTGGCTCTTACCATTTCTATTCATCCCAGGCAATGAAATAGGTAAGAAATAAAAAAGGCATACAGATTGGAAAGAAGTAGGAGACCGTCTAAGAAGTAAAGACAGCATGATTATTTTCATAGGCTACCTCAAAGAATCCACACAGAAAAATAGGCCAATAGAACTAATAAACTTAGCAAGGTTACAGGATACATGGTCATACAAAAATAAACTGTTATATGCTAGCAATAACCAAATGAAAAATAAAATTTCAAAACACCACCATTTATAATAGCCCAAAGGTCATGAAAAGCTTAGGTACAAGTCTAACAAAGTATGTGCAATATCTATATGCTGAAAACTACAAAACTGATGAAATAAACCAAAGGCCTATTAGATAAATATAGTGTATTTGTGATGGAAAGACTTGACATTTTTAAGATGTCACTTCTCTGCAGCCTGATCTATGTTTAACACAACTCCATTCGAAATCCCAGCAGGATTTTTTATAAAAATCTACAAGCTGATTCTAAAATGTCCATTGAAAGGCAAAGGAACTAAAAAAAGAAAATATTGAAGATCTAAAAATATCTGATGGCAAGAATTGCTATAAAGCTACAGCAATCTGACGGAGTTCTGAAGAAAGGATAGCCATTAGAGCAATGGAGCAAAATAGGACCCAGAAATATGCCCACACATATACGGTCAATTGACATAGAAGCAAAGGCAATTCGAGAGAAAGAACAGTCTTTTTAAAAATGGTGCTGGTCCAGAGACAGAGAAGCATCGATCAGACGGTCAAACCTCAGAGGGAAGGCAGGGGAGGGTGGGGGCAAGAGGGAGAGATCAACCAAAGGACTTGTATGCATGCATAGAAGCCTAACCAATGGACACAGATGCTGGGGGGTGAGGGCCTGAGTGGGAGGGGGTGGGAGAGCAATGGGGGGGATAAGGACACATAAGTAATACCTTAATCAATAAAGAAAAAAATGGTGCTGAAACGGATGGACGGAGGGGAGGAAAACGAGAGTAGGGGAGAAGGGAAGAAAGGGAGGGGAGGGAGGAGGGAGGGATTTCTATCTACAACTCGTACTTTATACAAAAATTAACTCAAAACTAAATGTAAAACCTAAAATTATAAACTCCTAGAAGAAAACATAGTAATTTATTAGATACACTAAACCACAATCCATAAAAGAAAAAGTTGACAAAATGGACTTCATTAAAATTTAACATTTCTGCTCTTTGAAAGACGCTCCTAAGAGAATGAAAAGCCAAGCAATAGGCTAAAAGAAAATAAAAATATAACGAGACTGGAAACAAGAGGATAAAGTTGAACCCAGCTGACTGGCATCTTCATTATTACTAAAGAAGCTGAATATTAACCCTAAGGTAAACCAATGCTCTGAATTCATAATTTCCTGATACTTTAGCCCACAGACAGGACAACGAAAAGCTAACAAATGTCCTGTGAGTGTATTCTCTTGGAAGTCGGCAAATGTCATTCTCAGCATAGCCGTCTGCAGCCTCTCCCCCTTTCTGAACCATTTTCTCAGTAAATCAGACTGCGTCTCTGTGAAGCACCAGTAGGTGTGGGGGAAACACCACGGAGGAGGGCGGGGGGCTGCCCTCCATTCACTCAGCAGCTCCACGAGAGTCGCTCGTTTCCCATTCGAGCGAAATGTCTTCATTCTTCAGTTCAAATAGTTTATATTCTTAAATCATGCTTTATGGTAAATAGGCATTTCAATTTCACGTTTTCCATTAAGTATCTTTCTACCTACGTATTAACTTTTGTCAAAGACTCAAAACTGACCACACTGGACGCAGCCTTGGCACCCAGACGCGGGCCCAGTGACCTGGAATGCAGCTGCAGACACCGTAGTTCGTTACTATACCTTCTGTCCTGCAATGACCACCCGGTCCCCCAGCTTCAGGCCGGCTGAGGTCAGTACTGCCTTGCTAGCGGCACGATCGGAACTTGGGGGCACGGGCTTGGAGACATCGCACGGCAGGGGCACCGCGTCCAGCAGCATCTGCTTGATTTCCTTGGCAGTGGCCGCGGCATCGGCCATTTCCAACGGCATTTCCACTGGGTCAGGAACCACATCGGCGGGCATCTCTCCTTTGTCGTTCTGCAAGTAAAGAGAGAATTTTCACTTCACAATTACTTGGAGCTCTACAAAGTCATATAAAAAAAAATTTTTTTTAAATATTTCGCCCAGCCAGCATGGCTCCATGGTTGAGCCTTGACCTATGAACCAGGTGGTCTTGGTTCGATTCCCGGTCAGGGCACATGCCTGGGTTGTGGGCTCAATCCCCAGTAGGGGGCGTGCAGGAGGCAGCTGATCAGTGATTCTCTCTCTCTCCCTTCCTCTCTGAAATCAATAAAAAATATTTTTTAAAGAATAAATTTAAGCCGAAACCGGTTTGGCTCAGTGGATAGAGCGTCGGCCTGCGGATTCAAGCGTCCCAGGTTCGATTCCGGTCAAGGGCATGTACCTTGGTTGCGGGCACATCCCCAGTAGGGGGTGTGCAAGAGGCAGCTGATCGATGTTTCTCTCTCATCGATGTTTCTAACTCGCTATCCCTCTCCCTTCCTCTCTGTAAAAAATCAATAAAATATATATTTTTTAAAGAATAAATTTAACATATATGATATGCCAGGCACCATTCCAAGGGCTAAAGATACCACATGAAGGACACAAAACGCCCTGCCCTCCAAGAGCACATTCTGTTGGGAGAGAGAGACTATAAACAGTCAAACAAGGGAAATACGTGATGTGTTAATGGTAAAACGTGGCGGCGCAGGGAAGAGGACCCAGGGGCAGAGGGGCTACTTGTGCAGGGTGGCAGGAGACAGAAGGCCGGTGTGGAGACAGAAGCCACGGGATGAATGGCTTCCCAAGCCCAGACCCGAGCCTCTCCACCGCCCCACAGCCGCCACCTCGGCTCTGTGACCTCAGCCCCTCCGGCCCACTCCTGGGGGTGACTCAGATTCCAGGAATGGGAACTACATATGTTTCCACACTTTTCCGATCTGGGCTCTGAATCAAGAAAACAGCTCTGTTCTCACTCTGAGGGAGAGACTGTGCCCGGGACTTACCCTGCAGCAAGAGGAAACTGGACAGTTACCAGCCCACTAGCATTTGCATGGTGCTTATGAAACGAAAACCCTTTCGTATAAATTAGCTCCCTTGGTTCTCACATCGATACTAGTAAAAAATGTGTGAATAAAACAGCTAAAAATCCTCGCCCCCTAATGTATCGTAGGAGAATTTGTAGTAGGAGAGACAAATACCAACTAACCAAGTAAAAATAGTACTTACATTTCTAGCTTGCGAATGAGGAAAAGTAGGCCAGGAGAGATTAATGACTTGCTCAAAGTCACTAACATGACCACTGGCAGAGGTGACTTTAAAATCCGTGTCTAGGCCCACCTCTCTCAGGTTTCTCCTCTGTGTGATGCTGCCGCTCAAACAAGTGATCTTTCCCGTGTTCCCAACCCAAAACTTAGAGCTTACGAGAGGCATTCCAGACTGTAATCTTTTAACAAGAGGAATCAAGATTCTTTTACTAAGAAACTTTTTTCCCTTTTCTTCTCTACTGATAATTATCTTCAAATGATCCATATGGTGAAGGTAAGTTTACAAGAACCATTTTTTTTTTGTTTAAAATTTGAGTCAGTTTGGTCCTAAGTAAAAATGTGGCAGGATAGTAAGAAGCTAGGGACATTCCTTGACAAGTGGAATAAGGGAAACTGGGATTAAAATAATTAAACAAGGCCAAACAATTTGAGCAATTGATAGGAAGCTAACAAATCACAAGGTGTTATCTTCCCTAACCAAGAACACTTAGGAGCAAAGGTTCATACATTCCAGACCGTCCCAGGGCAGACCAGCCTCGGTCCTGGTCCCTCTTCAATGATGTTCTTTAAAAATAAAACTAACCAGAAAATAACCCTTTCCCCCTATACACACGTTTTGATGACTCAACATATTGAAGGACCCCTGGAAAGCCAATGAGTATTCTATTAAGACCCTCCCCTGAGTCCTCCCCTAAGATTCCCGAGGGCTGAAGACAGACCAAGGACCCACGGTGCACTCTCGCTAGAGCACCCCCACGCCTTGTCTCTCTGTGCTATTTCTCTAAGGGATCCCATGAGAGTTGCAACCATGGGAGCAGTGGGCAGTGGCAGCTCATCCCAGGCTCACCCCTCACCGTCTCCAAGGCCCCCTTTATCTCTTCCTCTCTCCTGTTGCTTCTTCCACCTGAAGCCCTTCCTTTGATTCACTGTCCCAGCTTAATAAACATCCTCTCAGAATTACCTGAACTCGTATCGTGACACTTTCCTACACGAAGTCAAGAAGCCACACACGGGGGCCCAAAGAAGACCTGCTCTGGGCACAGGCCCCGTCCAGTAACAAAAATACGATAGGAAGACATGTTATCACATTTCTGGGATGGTGATGGGCTATTTTAATCCCAGATTTCAAAGAAAAAATACAAAATATAATGCAGATATGTATATGACTATATTAATAAGATACTAATGTACTCAATAAAAAGAGGAAATGTGAAGAACCATGTGATTTCACTTATATGTGGAATATAATCACTTATATGTGGGATTAACAAACAAAAACTCATAGACACAGACAACAGTATGGTAGTTACCAGAGGGAAGGGGTTGTGGGGATCAGTCAAGGGTAAAGGGGGTCAATTATATGGTGACAAAAGATTTTATTTTGGGTGGTGGGCACACAATGCAATGTGAAGATCATGTATCATAGAAATGTACACTTGAAACGTATATAAACCTACTAACCAATGTCACCTCAATAAATTTAATAAAAAGAAAAAAGATGGAAAATTTTTAAAATAAATACCTGTACTGATAAGTTGTAAGCTATATTTACAATGATTATTTCACTTCATATTTTTGTTAAGTCTTCGCCTTTCTAGAGTAAGTCACACACTTGTTAATTCCTATAAAATTTAGCAACTAAAACTTCTGTTAAGAAAAACATTAAAATAAATAACAATGATTATGTCATGCTAACATAAGAAGGCTTGCTCATGGTTAATTACAGAATTCCTTTTTTTTTCCTGAAATAGTGGTTATCAGAGCATGATCCACATGGTGACTGATTTTTTTTTCTAAGTACTAAACTTCAAAATATGGTAATCTATTATTATTTCTGGCATGAATTGGCAATTTACCTCAATGACATACCTCGCTGTGTGGTAGACTGTGAGACAGACATGAGCAAAGCAAGGATGTGGGCGAGGTACAGCAGATCACCAGGGCGGAAAGCCCCGGCTGCCTAGCCAACAGGCAAAACTGGAAAAACAAGGCCCTTCCTCCCCTAGGTATCTGGTCAGATGGTTTGACCCCCTGACCTTTCGTATCACTGGTCCTGCGGTTCAAACACTCCCTGACCTCTCCTCCCTGGCATGTTGCTAGTCTTGCTGGTTACACAACCTTCGAGGGGGATGAACGAGGGGGCTGGAGAACAGCCCTCAAGCATTACACCCCCGGGACAACGAGGTTCTGACCCACGTCATATACATCTAAGCCTCAGCTGTTTCAGCTCCAGGCCCAGAACAACAGCAAAACCAGACGAATGGCGGACACCAGGGCCAGCGGCACTGACTAATGACCCTGCCCTGGCGTCAACCAATCAGTGGGACCACGACCCAGAAAGCACACCCCTGGAAAGCTGATGAATATTCTATTAAGATCTTCTCCTGGGACCTCCCCTAAATCTCCACCCTTAAAAGCCCTCAGGACGAGGACCCCGAGTGCTCTCCCTCCTGGAAGCACCCCTGTGCCTTTCCCCTCCCCTTCTTCTCCACCCCCCTCCCCCTCCACCCCCCTCCTCCCCAGTCCACGTCTACCACTCATTCTACCTCTGTTACTTCCTAAATAAACGTTCTCTTATAGTGTGAGCCTTGGCTCTGACTTCCTTCCTGGCCAGAACTCAAGTACCGAGGTTGCTGAACCCAGGTCTGGGCTGACTCCAGTGGTCTAACACCTGGTGCCTTTCTCGCCACCGCCAACATCTTACTAAGTTCAAAATATTCTCTCCACTAGTGGGGTTTTGTCAACAGTTTACTAGCAAAAGCAAACACCATCACCCTCACATTCCAGCCAAACTGAATTATCATCTAGCTGTTGCTCATGCTACTGTCTGTGCCTAAAATGCTTTTCTCACCTCCTTCCTGTATGTCCCTGGGTAATTTTAACTAGGTTTGAGCACTCACTGTCACCTTTGCCAGACAGCCCTCCTAATAGGCCCTCTGTGCACACCACACCCACCCCTCTACCACTAAACTTAACACACTACGCAAAACTGTCCATCCTCCCCTCTGACTCTATTCTCTTTAAAGACAAAGACTTTTACCTCATTTATTGTTGTTTTCTCCCAGTGCCCAATAAACAATAGGGAAGGGGGGAAGGAGGGAGGGAGGGAGGGAGGGAGGGAGGGAGGGAGGGAGGGAGGGCAGGAGGGAGGGAGGGAGGGAGGGGGGAGGGAGGGAGGGTGGGTTAATTAACCAACTGATGAGGTTAAACAGAAAGAAAAGTGACAAAGAAGTAGGGAGGAGTGAAGGGGGGGAGGGACCGGGGAAGAGAAGAGGCTCTTTCACACATTTGCCACCTTGCCCGTGAAGAATCCCTGGCACTGGCACTAACATAAGAGCCACTGCTGTGAAGACAACAGAATACCAAAGGATTTAAAGTTTATGAAATTCAGCCCTGTGTGGTAACTTTGTAAGTCAGTAACATTACCATGAAAAAATACATTTTTTCCTTTAATTTGATTTTTTAAAGTTCACTCCATTTTGAAATGTGCATCTTTCAGAATTGTCTGGTATAAAAATTTCTTTCCAAAAGAGTTTAAAATATAATTTAATACAGAAATATAACTTGAATATATGACAGTTAACATTTATAAATACATCAAAAGCCCAAATGAAAGATCCTTAAACTCAAAGATGACGACACCTGAAGGAGCATTTCACGTTACTGAACGGAAGCAGGTTTTGTGGACTCCTCAGTACCAGGGACTGAAGTTCACCGCCGTGCCTCACGTTTATTTGAGATGAAGTTTAACACCATTACTCTTTACAGGGACACACAAATATAAATTATTTGCTTACATGGAGTTCAAAAACAACATCTAGATTCAACTCTCTACTGGGAGACCACGTTAGATGGCTAAACTCTTTTAATTTAACTTCTTACCCTAAACGCGGGATTTGCGCCAAGCTCCAATAAGCATTTCACGGTGCCTGCACACAGGTTATACGCGGCAATGTGCAGAGCTGTTCCGAAATTAAAGTCACTGCAAGTAGCATCCACATCTGCAACCAAACATCACAAGTATATTAACTAAATTTTTTAATTTAGCTAGTATAATGTAAAAGGGCACAGGCTGGGGGCCTGGGGGAATGCTGGAGGGAGGAGCTTTATTGGCCAGTTTTTGAGACTTAACCCATAGGAAGCAACATTTCACAATAGAACAAAATTTTCAATAGAACAAAATTTTCATATTACAATCTGGTTAACCAATTATGTTCTCGGCATAAAAAAAATTTCATTATAAAATGGATTAATGTTATCATCGGCTTCCTAACTATCACAAACTAAACTATATTTAAAAGCAATTAATGGCAATAATTCATGTTTGTGGAGACAACCATCTTCACACAATCTCTCATTAAACCTCTCATCTATTTACCAGACGACTACAATAAGGTAGTAGGGTTTAGGTCAGGCCCAGAAAACAATGGCCCATGAGCCAAATCAAAGTCACCATCTGTTTTTGTAAATAAAGTTTTACTGGGACATAGCCACACACATTCATTTACATATTCTCTATGGCTACTTTCATGCCACAACTACAGAATCTGGTAGTTGCGACAGAGACAATAAAAAGCCTAAAATATTTACTATCTGACCCTTCACCAAAAAAAAAAAAAGAAAGAAAAAAAGCAGAATTTTCACAACAGGAAGAAGTTAAAAACTAATTAAAAATATAAATGTCTACATATTGTACTCTTTCATAATACTTTATTCAACAAATGAATTTGGACTTCAGAATAAGAAATAAAATCTTGCAATTCTAAGGACATTTTAATAACTTTCAATAAATTATCATGATCCTATACTTAGAAACAAGAAATCCTTCAGATTTGGGAATCCTATTTTGAATGTTTTCTACAACAAGGGTTTACTATACCTCTGGTTCTGCTAATCCTACCTTCATCTAATCACCCCAGCCCACACACCTCACCTGCAACTAAAACCAGCAGGAAGTGTTCAAGACAAACTCTCCTGCGTTATTAAAGACACTGTACTATCAAGAGAGGTATTCCTCCTAACATTATTCAAAAGGCAAACAGGTGTAAGTTAAAGAGAAAGTGGACACTTATACAAACCAGAGGTTAGAAACCAACATTCGGGGAAATTTATTTACTGAATCTCTAAATCAAGTCCTCTAAAAGTGGGGAAACACTGCCTTTAACTACTGCACTTGTTCTCCTAATTCCCTCAAAAGAAAACTGACCCCTGAGACAACCAGAGGAAAACTCAAACACTAGGACTGCAATTTAGACATTCTCATGTTCAAGTTTAAGATATCAAGACAGGAAGACAAAAAAAGGCCAGATAAAAAGTTATCGTTTCATAGACTCACACAATTTCAGAACTGAATACCACCTAAAATAAATACTCTTTATGATTTCAATGCTTAGCTCTCAAGGTTTTATTGGTCTATTTCTGGCTACTCAAATAGGACAAAAGAATTATATAGCACAAAGATTCAATTACACTTTATAAAATCCATGTTATCCTGGGAAATTCACAGAGAGATAAAAACCTGGAGAACACTTTTTATTTTGTATCTCTTTGTACTGAGCCTTTTTGTGAAAGAATAGTAACTAATCTTCACTATAGAAAGTTTAAAATTATCCTTGAAAAAAATGAGATGGGAGGTCATATGGAACAAGATGGATTAGAAGGAAAAAACTCTTTGAATTATCATTTTCAGGCCACTAATAAAATGTTCAATTAGTAACATCTAATGGCGATCTTATAGTACTTGCCTTTTGGTTTGGATGTCTTCAAAATCACTCTTACAAGCTCAGGGACATCAAAATAAGCAGCATAATGCAAAGCATTCATATTTGTCCAGCGACTCCGCAAACTAACGTCTGCTCCCAGATCAATAAGTTGAGTTGCAAATTTTACAGCTGTATCAACATCACCTAAGGAAGGTTTTCTAAATTATTTTTCTTCAGTACAAATTTAAGTTCCAATGGATGGCTAACCACTACATCATTTAAAAAGCCAAAGCAAATAGTATATACTGCATATACACTTATACCTCAAAGGAATTTAGTCTAAGAAAATAAGCAAACATTCAGAAATATGGATAAACATTAAGCTGTAAAGATGTTCATCACAGCACTTTTTATTATGAATAAAATTCTGAAACAACCTAAAAGTATAATAATAAGAAATCGGTTAAATAAATTATGAGACATCCATAGAATGGAATACTATACAGCCAGTAAAAACAACATACGGGACCAGTGCTACTCAGAGTGGACTGCATGGACTACTTCCAGTCCCAAAATATAATTTGTTTGTACTTTTTATAACCCTTTTCTTTTTTCCTATGTAATCATTTCTTAGGAGTATATTAATTTAAATATCATTTTATGTCTTTTGAAAAATATTTGGGCTTGTATTTTATATCTTTACTAGAGGCCCAGTGCACAAAATTTGTGCACGGCGGGGGGTGGGGGGGTGTGCCCCTCAGCCCAGCCTGCGCCCTCTCCAATCTGGGACCCCTCAAAGGATGTCCAACTGCCTGGTTAGGCCTGATCCAGTCGGACATCCCTCTCACAATCCAGGACTGCTGGCTCCCAACTGCTCGCCTGCCTGCTTTCCTGATTGCCCCTAACTGCGTTTGCCTGCCAGCCTGATCACCCCCTTAACCACTCCCCTGCCAGCCTGATTGCCCCTAACTGCCCTCCACTGCAGGCCTGGTCACCCTTCACTACCCTCTCCTAAAGGCTTGGTCACCCCTAACTACCCTCCCTGCAGGCCTGGTCACCCCTAACTTCCCTCCCTTGCAGGCCTAGTCCCCCCTCAACTGCCCTCCCCTGCAGGGCTGGTCCCTCCCAACTGCTCTCCACTGCAGGCCTGGGTCCCCCCCAACTGCCCTTCCCTGCAGGCCCGGTCACCCCCAATTTCCCTCTTCTGCTGGCCTGGTCACCCCTTAACTGCCCTCCCCTGCAGGCTTGGTCACCCCCAACTGCCCTCCCTTGCAGGCCTGGTTCCTCCCAACTGCCCTCCCTGCTGGCCATCTTGTGGCAGCTATCTTGTGTCCACATGGGGGCAGTCATCTTGTGTGTTGGAGTGATGGTCAATTTGCATATTGCTCTTTTATTAGATAGGATTTCATTTTTCTATTATTTTATTTTATAAAAGTATAAGTCCGTGATAGATAGCAAAAAAAAAAAAAAAGAATCTTTCACCATCAATAGCTTAAGAAGCACTATATCAGACTATGGAAACACAGGGAGATGGTCACAACAGTTAAATAACAGAGGCAAGTTTATACAATGGGAAAACAAAGGAAAACACCAATTTTGGAAAACATGAGCACATGTTATGTATATAGGAACAGACCCAAGACAGGCCTGAAGACTAAGGTCTCAGGGGTTGGGTTGCCTAGAAAACTGAGCTTGGATCCAGAAAGGCTGGGAGGTGCCAGGAGGCTATTAAGACCACCTTGGGAAAAGGAAGAAAAGGCAGTAAGTTTCTGGAAGGGCCTAACTGAATCCTCACCTGTTCAGGGAATGCTATCATCAGAGCCAGGTGCTCTCCCGGAGACTATGGTTGTACAGGCACCAATACAGATGTTCTAAGCAATTAATAGGTTTACCACACACTTACCAATACCATGAGCTCCAGACTTGCAAGTATAATGTAGAAGAGTCATATCTGTCAGTCCATCTCTGTCATTCACATTGCAGCCTCTCTTAAGAATCTGAGGAAACCCAGGAAGAGGTGATGACAATGACTACTGAAGTACCGACTGTCTTAGACACAATGCTGGGCAACAAGGGAGCCTGCCTTTTCTGGCCTAGTTCCCAACAACATGTATAGACAGAACTGGCTTCTCTTGAGGAGAGATCTTACGTCTGCACCCAACAAGAATGAAAACTGAACTTGCCAATGGACTGAAGGAAATTTATGAAGAGTATTACAAAGTAATCTAGCACTCCAAATATGTCCCTTAACCTCTCAAAGAGTAAGCAAAATTCTATTTCTCATGGGTATAAGGGTATTTGAAAAGAATATGAGCTCTCTCTTCCTACAATATGATAATATGCTGGTCAAGGAAACCAGTTATTCTTTCATACCGCCTTCAAAAAATATTTTTAAATTATATTTAAGCCTAGATCTTTAACAAACTACCCAAAAGTATAGATAAAACATGATGGTAATCAAATACCCTCATGAAAGAATTTCTTTAAGTTTACAAAATTAATTTGTACAAGAAAGAAAGTACCAAAAATGCCTGCTCCTGTGAACAGTCTACAACAGTGATGGGCAACCTTTTGAGCTTGGTGTGTCAAACTTCGCCAAAAAACTGAGCATAACTCGGTAGTGTGTCACTTTGAGGAAAAAACATTATTTCGCAAATGTTTCATCCTCAGGAGCAGCAAATGTTTCATCCTCGGCATGCGCCGCCTCAGCGGCCGCGTGTCATCAGAAATGCTACACGTGTCAGCACGCGTGTCATAGGTTCGCCATCACTGGTCTACAATGTCAGAATCCCATACATAAGTGAGTGAGGAGCCTGAGGGAATAATGGAAAGAATTTATAGTACTAACTATTTAACTATAGTAAAAACCTGGAAATACAAAGAACAAACATCAGACTCTTTAAAAGGTCTTCCCTTTATCACCATCTTTCCATTTAGATTGGGGGGGAAAGTCTATGTGATTAACAATCCTAACAATGTAAAGCTTAAAATGTGATAATTTCTTACCTCATTCCCAATAATGTCAATGTTCTGTTGGACCTGAGGAACCCACTGTCTTAAAATGGCAAATAATTCTGATACAGAAGTTTTGGGATCAAAGAGAATCTCCTGGCATGATGTATCATTCGGATCAAAGAAAGAGAACTCTGAAATAAAAGGTGTAAATTAAATTTATTAAAAGTTACAAATAAATATCCTGAAAATACTAACAATAAGACCAGAGCTTAAATGATACCAATATTTTTAGATGTTAGAAAAAGTAGATTTTTACCTTAAGCAATTCTCAAAAACAAAATCAAAATTGCCAAAAATTATGAGGCATTCTTGAGTTGTTATGAGAATGAGATTTCGATTTACCATCCCACAATTTATTATAGATGAAACAAAAACATAACCCTGATCTCAAACTCCAAACTTTCCAAAAATTATTTCTAAGGCAGATAAAATTTGTCAAGTCTGATCAATATTTTCACCTCTAAAAATATAAATGTGTCATGAAGAGTAAGTTCACAACTAAACAAATGAATTAGACATCTAAGCCATGAATTTATAAAAATAGGTCTCAAAAAACATTGATCAATAAATTAAGTTGCAGAATAATATACAATATCAGTCATTTACATAAAATTATAAACATATAAAACAAAAATGCATATTGTTTATAGGCACATATTTGTAATAAAAGTATAATAATAAGATTTGGAATACTCACACTAAATATATGATAGTTGTTACCGTTGGGGAGCAACTGGAATTGGCTCAGAAAGGAAAATGGAGGGGATTTATCTTTAAAGTTTTATTTCTTTTAATAAGAAAACAAGAGCTAAAGGAAATACAACAAAATGCTAATATTTGTTCATTCTGATAGTGGACATGTGTGATATACATTTTTGCTATCACTGTTCTTTGCATTTGTAAATGATTTCCTATTTTTTTAAGTGAAATACAATGAAAAAAACAATACACAATAACAATAAAAGTAACAAACATGCCAATAAATTTGTGAGGTTGCTTAGGCCTTTATATATATAGATTTTCCATACAAACAACTATAAACCTGCATTTGCCCCACCCTGTACACTTTATGTTAATTACCTTATTTCATCCTCATAACAACATATGAGATAGGTGTTATTATTCTCATTTGATCAAAAAATAAACAAGGGGATAGAGAAAATAAGTAATATGCCAAGAGTCAATTTCCCACTGTTAAAGATAGCTAAGTGGCCAAATGGATGTCTGTCAGAGCTTCTGAAAATAGAATTTCTATGCTGAAAAGTGAGTAGGGAAAGTTCAACTATAGGTCCATTCAGATTCTAAGAATCTATAATCCTAATAATATAGGCAATGTTTAATTTCAGTTATACAAAAGGGTCAATATCTATTGTCACCTTTCATTCAATGTATTTATTCAACACAAACTGAGCAACTAATCAATAAATTACTATATTAGCCCTACTTAGATAAATAAAAACAAAACATGATTCCTGCTCTATCCCAAAGACTTACATAGTCTAGGAAAGGAAATAAGACAATTATGACTCAAGGTAGAATTAGCTAAGTGTCATAAGCAAGGAACAAAGTGCTTTAGTTCAATGCTTTTCCCATATAACTAATTTTGCTATATCTGACAATAAACCCAGTCAATTTGTGTAAAAGCTGCAAATAATTCCCAGGATCTAGGCACAGATTTTGTGTAATACTTTCGATGATTTCAAGGTAATCCACTGTAGAATCTGAACACATAAAAATAGCATACTTAGAAATGAATAGTTATTAGAATGGATATGACTAAAAGGACAAATTCCCAATCCAATAATTTTTTTATATCTACTAATATTTAAAAATTGTATTATCTCTACCTTCAAAGATGATTTGAAATGGTGACCCAATATTTTACTTGAAAAACTCCAAATCAGAAATGTAACAAATCTATAAAATTTATCTCTGGTGTTCTTTTACCAACTAGCTGATAAAATAGGGTCTTGGGAAAAATTTATCTAAATAGATAAAAACTTGGGGAAAATTTATCTAAATAGATAAAAATTTATCTAAATAGATAAAAACAATTTTAAATTTATATTTTACCAAGGAGATTTAAATGAACCAATTTAAATAAGAACCAATATCATTCCATGGAAAGGTCTCACCCTCCCTGATTTTTTTAAGTTTTGCTCTATTTTATTTGTGTACTAGAGGCCTAGTGCACAAATTAGTGCATGGGTAGGGTCTCTCGGCCTGGCCAGCAATCAGGGCCCATTAGGGCCATCTCACCCAGTCCTGATAGGGGCTGATTAGGGTCGGCCAGCCGGAGGGAGGGACCATGGGAGGTTGGCTGGTCACAGGAGGTTGGCTATTGGAGCGCACTGACCACCAGGGGGCAGCTCCTGCACTGAGCATCTGCCCCCTGGTGATCAGCGCACCCCATAGCTACTAGTCGGTCATCCAGTAGTAACAGTAGCCTAGGCTTTTATATATATATAGATATATTGATAATTACAATGATGATTGAGACAGGGTACAAATTGGGCTTACTAAAACTTGTTGTTACATTGTCACCTTGAGTTTGGAACCTTTCAGGAGTTAGCATTTCCTGTATTAATTAGAATTCTAGCATTTCAAAGACCACAGGGTCCCTACAGATGGCTAGTTGACAGTGCTTTTGTGTCATTTTTCTCAGTATATGGCGTTGTAAACAAGTCAGTATATTTAACCAAAATAAATACATGAGTAGCAGAAGAATGCTAGATGTCTAAGCATCACTGCATCCTGAAAATAAGTTCCTCTAAATCCATCATGGTGCATAAAATGAACTTTTACCTAGTAAAAATGCTGATAGCAGAAATGAAATGTTTCGTTTAAGTGGCAGAAAAAGCAATTGTATTTTTGAAAAAGGAAAACTTTAGCAATTTTATGAAAACCATAGTAAATTGTTTTAGGAAAAATTATGAGCATAAAACAGAGACATAAGACGGAAGTTACCAGTTCATAGAAAATAAAGTCAGCTACTTCACATACCACAGTCGGAAGGCATTGGTGCTGCAGAAATGGAGAAGGTCACGGGTGTTTCTGAACCTGAAAACAAAAATGGGTATCTTCCGATCAAAGACTCTCCTTCTAATGGGAACTCTGGGAGGTCCTCTATGGTCATCTTTTAGAAAGCCACCTGTAATGAGAGGAGAGAGAAAGCACGTTACTTTTGAATGCCACTTAGAGTGACTGCCTTCACCATGAACAGCCTGTATTCTTTTAATATCTAACTTACTGACCTTACTGACACTTTCCACTTCAACCTTCAAGAATCGCTTTTAGAAAGGAAGGGGGGGGGGTGGGGGGGGCGGGGGGGGGGCGGGGGGGAGACTTCCTTTTAGCAAACATATCGCTTATCGAGTCAGCAGCACATATTATCTTTCTAGACAAAGCTCAGGAGTCATATTATTTCCCAATTATAGGTGAAAACATTTTTTTAAATGTTGAGCTAACCTAAAAGGGTGATGTTTTCTTTACTCACAGATATTATCCCTGGTCAATGGACCTCTAACTTCTCATGGAATCGGACACCCAATAGCTCTTGCCACATGCTCATCACAGGAACACAATCCAGTTTAGGATATTCTCATTATTTCCTGACATCCCAGAAAACTTTAGTGAATGTTAATCACATCTCTCATACAAATCTAAGAGCCCACTTCTTAACAATGATAGGATCTGTTCATTCCATCCTAGCAGGAGATGGAAGGCCACGCCTTTTTTTTTTTTTTTGATACAATTTTAAATTTAATTTTACTTGAATTTCACAAAAGAAAGAGAAGTTGATGGGATTGCTGAATTCATAAGTATTTCCTCTAGAGAAGAGATACTTCCCCTAAAACATCCCTGCAAGATTAAAAAAAGGAAACTGTGAGAACATTAAAGGCTGAAGTCATTATGATTTTTCCCAAGGATGTATTTTCATTTTTGTGTGTATAGACTGACTTCTTGCTGTGAAAGATGAGTTCGTTGGCCCAGCCACACGGGCATGAACACGCAGTTCTGAAAATATGGAAGCTCTTCTGTACCAGTTAGTAAATATCAGCCACTGGACTCTCCCCGGGCTCTCCCTCACTCCTGGCCGCCCCATCCCACCACCAGGACCAACCCCAACCCCCATCTCCCCAGGACCCATAGCTACGGGGAAAGGGGACTCCAACAGGCACCTTCAACACGCACCACTTCGCCCCTAGTTTCCATATGTTTTATATAATGGCCTCAAGTAAGGCTTGGTTTGCAGAAAGTATTCGGTGTGAAACCCGTTAACCCCTGCTTAAGGTCAGCCCTTAGGCCCTTGCAAGTTTGCACAGTCCGGGATTTCTGAGAATGGAGGCCTTTCTCCCAAACACACTAGCTCTTTATGAAGCCAAGTGCACGTCTGCATCCTGGAGTAGTTACCTTCCATCCAAATGGGCAACAGACGCAGGCCTGAGGGTATGGAGACTGCCCCCGAGCCGGTCCAAATCGGATGAGGCAGAAGGTGCTGGAGCCCAGGCTCAAATGGAGGTGGCAGGTAGGGAGTGGGCTTTGCTCTGTGCCCAGCCCTGTGCCAGAGATCACGGTCCGGATCCTCTCCAGTCCTGAGAGGTGTTTCTTTGCTCCCTCCCCTCCCTCCCTCCTTCCCTTCCTCCCGGGTTTACTGAGCACCTGTCTGTGCCAGGGGCTGGGGTACAAAGGCAAAGCTGGCATTCCCAAGACCTCACAGCCCCCTGAGAGCTTCATCAAGAAAACGGCTGTGACTGGGGTGGGTGCAGGATGCAGGGGGAGCCCCAAGTGACTCAGGGAAGGTTCTCCAGTGGAGTTAAAGCTGAGCTGGGATTTGAAGGCTGAGGAAGGGCATTCCAGGTGGAGGGAACTGCAGGTGCGAAGGCAGGGAGGCAGGAAACAGCCCGCCTGGTCTGGGAACTGTGGGAGGGCGATGGAGCCCGGGTCCAGGAAATCTGCTGGGTGAGTGGGGGACCCAGAACCCACTACCTGGACCATCTGCCTCCTCGACCGTCTTTGCTCCCGGCTGCCTGTCCAGGAAGAGCCCTGGCCCAGCTGCACAAAAGCAGGCTTTGAAGCTGGAGGGAGTGAGGAAGGAGGGCCAGCTGGTATGTACTAGTATTTTTGTATTGCTTCTCAGAAATCACCTCCTCCTTCTCCCCTCCTCCAACACCATGGCAACCAGGCGGCAGCTGGGGGAGCCACCTGGGAGCTGGGCTGAGTTGAGGGGGAGGTGGCCCGAGGCTAGGGTCCTCTGCTTCCCCTCTCTGAGCCTCAGTTTTGGCATCTAGAATATGAGCACAACAAAGTACCACTATTTTGGGGTGTCAGGCTTCCCTCCCTCCTACCTTCCCTCCCTGCCTTCCTTCCCTTTTGGTCTTTGCTTTGGCCCCAGTGTTTTAAGCGGTTCATTGAAAGATGAGGGAGGTCGCCAGGCCCCTGTGGCTCAGTGGCTGAGTTTGACTTATGAACCAGGAGGTCACGGTTCGATTCCCGGTCAGAACTGTGGACGAAAGGAGCCACATGCTAACCTCAGGGGAGGCCTGTGTGGCAGTCCTGAAAACTCAGAGACCTAAAATAACCACAAAAGATGGTCTGAAAATTAAATGTTTAACTACAAACAGGTTATAGTGGGAAGTCATTCCTAGGCTGATATTTTCCCTGACAAAGATCAACTTAGATCTTTCCTGAGCCCATTTGCCTTTTTTGCCTCGAAGATAACATATCTGTGAGATGTCTGGGTAACTTGTAACTTCCTTTTTTTCTGGAGCCCCTGGGGCACAACCAAATGTGGTGGGCTCCAGGACAGATGCCTCAAATTCCTTCATTATCATGTTCATTGTTCCAGCACCCACCTAAGTGTGTGTCCATCATTTTACTTTTAATCCAATCCCAAGGGTTTCCTCCGCTTTGCTTTATCCCACCTCCTTAATCCGTCACCAATGAATTTCATGTAACCCACCTATGTCCCTCCTTTGATTGCAATGTATAAATACAAATGTAACCCGCCATTCTTCGGAGCTTTATCTCAATTCATTGAGGTCGACAGTTTGGCCCAAATAAACTCACTAAAATTCTTTACAGGTTTCAATGGTTTTTTTTCCGTTAACATTACACACGCCTGGGTTGTGGGCTTGGGTTGTGGGCTAGATCCCATAGATTGTGCAGCTGATCCATGATTCTCTTCATCATTGATGCTTCTCTCTCTCTCTCTCTCTCTCTCTCTCTCTCTCTCTCTCTCTCTTCCTCCCTTCCTCTCTGAAATCAATAAAAATATATACTTTTTTTTAAAGAGCTGAGGGGAGACCCAGGTGGCCCCTGGGAAGGGTTTCTTTCTCCCCATTTCCCCAGCACGATTCAGGAGGCAGCCCCTCTGGGGGTCACCTTGGACCCCTAGATCCATCCAGATTCCAGCTCGTGGGGATTCGGTACCTGGGAGGACTGCCCATCCGCCCACCCATGGCTGTCTGGCTCCATCAAACTGCTTCCAACTGGCTCTCTGTTTCCTGCCAACCAAACCCCTTCTCCAGAGGGTTTTGCAGAATTATTGTTTCTTGCGGATGAAGCACTCCATGTTTCTCCGAGGCTGGCGGTGAAGTAATTGGATACAACTCTGTGTTGTTCGACACAAATGGCCCATTGGTTCAGTGTCGGGACAGAGGCGTCAGGGCGCTAAGGAGGCTCCCGCTCTGTCTTCCTCACGCTCGGCTGGCAGATCAAAGGCTGGGTGTTCGAGGGCTCTGACGGGTTTTCCAGAAGGCCATGCCTTTTAAACCATATCCCTGATATTACCTTTTCCCCAGACAACATGAGTGATTTGAATAAATTTGCTATAAATTGGACTGGTGTTGCGCCAAGCCAACCCATCAGAAATGATGGAGAAAGAAGAGAAAATGTTAGTGAAACTGAACTATGAAGCCAAAAACCTTCCAATTTCTTTTGCATCAAATCTTCAAATATGAAATATTATGACTGTCTATATACTTTTTAAATATAAACAGAAAAGCATATTACAAAGCCAAATGAAAATGATTTTATTTCAGTAGAAAGAATAGAATAAGTGAAAATAGCTAATTGATCGTGTCCTCTAGCAGATTATGCCTTGCTATTATTACTCAATGTGCTCTACTACACTTGGTTAACCAACCTGCCATCTAACTTAATCATCTTTACCATCACCACCCTTGTCTAAGGAAACATCACCTCTCCAAGGTAACTGGTTCCTTCCCAACTTGACTCACACGTTTTCTAAATACTAGCAGGAACTGGTAAAGAGTAAGATGCTTTCTTTTTTCTCATACGGTGTATGTTTATATGGACGTAGAGATTATCACATATTAAATAACCTAATTCAGTGTTACTATGTTAACGGTATTCAAGTTTTCATGGATGCTAGAATGACTTGCCACCCAATACTTTGAATCATTTTGACATTAACCTCGCTAAATAATCCTATATAATAAAAGACTAATATGCAAATTGACCGATTGGCAGAACAACCGGTCGCTATGATGTGCACTGACCACCAAGAGGCAGATGCTCAACAGAGAGCTGCCCCCTGGTGGTCAGTGCGCTCCCACAGGGGGGGCGCTGATCAGCCAGAAGCCGGGCTCATGGCGGTGGCGAGAGCCTCTCCTGCCTCCGTGGCAATGCTAAGGATGTCCCACAGCCGGCTTAGGCCAGCTCCCCGTGGCTTACATCAGACATCCCCCGAGGGCTCCCGGACTGTGAGACCCCCCTGGGCTGAGGGAACCCCCCCAAGTGCATGAATCTCATGCACCGGGCCTCTAGTAGGAATATAACAAGGAATTGGTGTCACATGGCATGGTGATCTCCCTTAAATACTATCCACTCTAAAAAGTAACACATGCCACAAAGACGACCCTCCTTCAACACGGTAGCTTCTCAGTGTAGAAGTAACTCAGCATTTCTACCTGTTGTCCTCTAAGTGTTTGGCAATAAGTCTGGACAAACTATTCCATGCAGAGATGAAGCTACCTTTAGCACAGCTTGTTAAACACGTTAAACATGTAACCACTGCCTACAAGGCACTACACTGATCTAGGTGTTTCAGAAAATAAAAATAAAAATGAGTAACGGATGGTCCCAGGCTTACAGTCTACTAGGGTGAATAAAATAGCACTAATTACTATAGATGATGAAACAGAGGGGGTTTGTTCCATAACATAAGTACACGGAACATGCCCTATGGCAGCTCCTGAGGATCAGAAATGGTGTGGGAAAGGAGGCATCACCTCGGGTATAGGTCTTGAAAGATGAGCAGGCAGAGATTTGGGGCAGAAATGTAAAAGGGGAGCACTGAGAGGAACAGTAGGCTGGAATGTGCGCTACATCCCGGAAAACAGTGAGAGGTAAGGCTGTAATGGTTTTTTAGGGCTATACTCAGAAGTACTTTAAATACCTGATCAAAGACGAAACCTTTTCATTCCATGAGCACTGGGAAACCACTGATAATTTCAAAGGAGACTGTCCTGTTCAAGCTGTGTTCTAGGAAGACTAACCTGACTACAATCACATCTGGAGACTCAGGCATGTTTTCTGAGACTCCTAATTCTTCAGCAGAGTGAATAAGTGGTTACCATTCTGAGTTGGTTCAGAGGAGCCACCTTTCAAATTTCCCTTTCAGAGTGGGCTTTCCATTCAAAAATGTTTTCTAGAAGTGATCCCCTAAGCACCTTTCATTTCCTTGCAGACTGGTGAGATTCTTAAAAGAACTGTATCTTCTTTTTTTTAAAAAAAAAAAATATATATTTTAATTGATTTTCTACAGAGAGGAAGGGAGAGGGACAGAGAGCTAGAAACATCGATGAGAGAGAAACATCGACCAGCTGCCTCCTGCACACCCCCTACTGGGGATGTGCCCGCAACCAAGGCACATGCCCTTGACCGGAATCGAACCTGGGACCTTTCAGTCCGCAGGCCGACGCTCTATACACTGAGCCAAACCGGTTTCGGCAAAAGAACTGTATCTTACATAACTATCACTTGCCACAGGAGTTAGCTTAGTGGCCTTCACATACTTAATAAATATTCAAGTCCTAGATTCAAGGTGGAAAGATGAGTCATTCAACACAATGTAATCAACTTCATCATTTTACATGTTAGCTACTTCAAGCTCAGAGAGCTGTATTACCTAACCAATGGAGTGAACATTCTTTGTATTTTGTCTTCATTCCATTTTTTCCCCAGTTCTATTTTCTTTTCTTCATGAAACCCCAACATTCTGCCCCACCAAAGAAATCTATACACCTCTACAAACTTTTGTATAGTCTTAGAATCCTTTTGCAAAAGAAATTTCTAGATGGCATGACACCTGGGAATATTGGTCAAACTTGGAGATATACTAACCTGAATAGAGTACATACCGTATTTTCCAGCGTATAAGACGACTTTTTAACCCAGGAAAATCTTCTATACACCCAGTCGTCTTATACACCAAAAATACGGTACTTTCATTTCAAATTCTACTATGGTTAACTGGTGATAATGGGTTATACAAAGTAAACCTTAAGATTTTTTTAAGTTGGCCCTATTTAACTGTGTACATAACAGATATATTAACCCTTTGCACTTGCTTGCTTTTTTCTCGATTCCTTTATTCTAATGCTAACCATGTCGAGTCACACTCGACATCCGAGTGCAAAAGGTTAAGTAGATTCAAATTCCCCAAATTTTTATTTATATAGGAACTAGAGGCCCGTTGCACGAAGATTCGTGCAAGAATAGGCCTTCCTTCCCCTGGTTTCGCTCCCGGCCACCCGGGAGCCTGCAAGTCTTCGCTCCCGGCTGCAGCACCGCTCCTGTAGCTCCCTCCGCCCCACGCCCTCCCCCTCATAGCAGGCTTCCCACGCCACCCGGCCACTCCACACCTGCATATGCAAATTAACCTGCCATCTTTGTTGGGTTAATTTGCATACTCACTACTGATTGGCTGATGGGTGTTGCAGAGGTATGGTCAATTTGCATATTTCTCTTTTATTAGTGTAGATCCCATCCTGTCCCATCACCCCAAATCAGCTCTGAGCAAAGCATCTTGTAATATGGCTATAATATCTCATGATTTCTCAAGAATTCCTGGTCCATGCCCTAACTCAGAATGGTGGTGAGTGGAGAGGCCCACTAACTTCTTCAGAGTAGTTGAAGGCTGGTTAGGGCCTCAGGAAGGAACCTCCCTGAGGCCTACAGATGCCCTCGGATTTATGTGGAATATGGTTAAAGGGCAGCATCCCTGAGCTACTCAACTAACAGAAAACCCAAGTTGTGTCCACACAAGTTGGAATCATTCAACTTCACACAGCATTTTCTCATGAGTCTTCAAGAGATTCCAAAAAAAGTAGCCCAACCAAAATAAGCATTTAAAATACGTCTTCAGCAACCCATTTACATGAAATCTGTTTAATCACTAAGCAGAGATTTGCAGTATTTGATACTGAGTTTGCTCTAGGCCTAGAGAGAACACAAAAGATACCTGCCCTCCAGAAGTTGATTTAGTCCTTCAGCAAATATTTATCCAGTGTTTCTTACTGAATCCCAGTCAGGGCATAGCAGACATAAAGAAAACAGATAAGCCTTTGCCCTCATGTAGATTACAGCCTACAAGAAAGGTGTAATTACTGTGTAACTGTAGTAAGTGCTGGAGTCAAGGGGGCAGGGGAGACTTCCTGAGGGACTAATAATCGAAAGCTGTGGTGCCCAAGCAGGTAGCTTCTAGTTACATGTGGCAATTTAAATCAAATTAAGAGCTCAGTACCTCCATTTCTCTAGCCCCATACACATGCTCAAAAGCCACATGTGGCCAGTGGCTGCCATATGGACGTGGCAGAAGAAAACACTCCCCTGGTCCTGGGAAGTTCTCCTGAACATCCCTGAAGGAAAACTGTGCTGCTGAAAGGCCAGGTGAGAAAACAATACAGAGATCCTAAAACAAACAAACAAAAAAAGACTAACAAACTAAGCAAGCCGGTAACAGCATAGGTAATTACAGATCATTAACCAGGGAACAGAAAGCCTATAAGGAAGCAGATATTTGTAGGTTTAAACAGGGGGAAAGAATTAATTCTATAACATTAAGAACACTGGTGTATGTTTCCAAATTGAAGCTGTTATAAACAATAAAAGACACCATAAAAAAAATCATTTTTTTTAAAGGCCTTGCTGGTAGGAACTGCATCTGGTAATCTGAAACGTCTGAAATAAATCCTACACGTGATATGTTCTGTGCCAAATTTTCTATAAAATAGAAATAAATATATTCAATTACATTTCAAGATCCAATCTTACAGCCCAGGTCCGTCCATATCGAACGAAAGCATTTTAAAAAATGCATATTTATGTTAGCAAAATAAGATAGACCCGGGGAGGTTTTTGCAGCATGAAAATGAACAAAGCTAGACTTCTGCCATTTTCCATTCTGTTTTCCCTCCATAGTCGCTGCCTGTCCTGCGCCACGTGATCTGCCATTTAGGCGGCTTACACTGTGCATCCGACTGCTATATGGCAAATGTCAATGTGAACGTAAGAAGTACAATTAAAAGGTTCGGGGGCTGTTTCTCCCAAGAGGGCTGAAACATTTCAAAGGCATGGTTTTTATCCTATAGATATCGCCACAGCGGGAGCCACCATCCCGCTGGGAGCACAGAGCAAGTTATTACCCCACGAGACTATCATCCTCTGATACACATCAAAACACTGTCTCCGAGTTTACATCCAAATCGCCTGTGCGTCTCTGGGGGAATGAACCAGCTGACATCTAATGTAAAAGAAAGCTGATATCATAAACCCATCCATCTAATCCACAAGGATGACGTCTGAACCGCGCCTCCCTGTAGGGCAGGTCTCGCGCGTTTCTCCAAAACTTCCCAATTCCCACGATTTAAAATTAAGGAATCTCGGGGTAGCAAAAGACTGGAAGCAAAGTCATTTGGTTTAGTTTTTGCATTCCCACTGGCAAAAGGTTTCTCCAACAATTTAATAAGCAAGGCGAGAGCGGAGGAGGCCCATTTCAGGAGCAGGGCCGAGCCAGCACGCACACCCGTGCGCGCGGGAGGCACTCCCAGGGCGCCGGGCGGTCAAGGTTGGAGCCCAGAGCTCCGCCGCCGGTTCCGGCCCGTCCCCCACGCGGCGCGGCCTCTCCTCCTCAAGTTGAACCTTCGTGAGGAGCGGGAACGAGCACCCACATCCTCACGGGTGGGCCACGCCGCCCCAGGGAGGCCTCCGGGAGCCGGCGACGCCGGCGCCGCCGCAGGCAGCCGCCGGGCTCCGGGTGCCCCCGCGCCTCCGCGCGCGCGGCCCTCCCAGAACCGCCAACCGCCCCACGGGCACCCGCGCCCCGCCCGCCCGGCCTGGAGCCCCGCGCGCTCCCGCCGCACCTGCCTCCTCGGGTCCCCTCGGGACGGCGGGCTGGGAACGCGGGGGCGCGGACGAAAGGCCGAAAGGCGCGCCCCTCTGCCCGGCCCGGTCTCCGGTGGCAGCCGCGGAGCCTCCCGCCGCGCCGCTCCGGACCTCCGGGGGCCCCCCTGCCGCCGCCTCGCGCGCACCCGAGCCGGGCCCACGCGGGTTCTGCGCGCGCGCGCAGTGCAGCCTCCCGGGTCGCGCGCACGCGCAGCTGCGGGGGGAGCGGGGCGGGGCGGGGGCGCGCCTGCACTCGCGCGCCTCCAGCCTGAGCCCCCAGCCTCTCACAGACAGAAGGTTGGGCCTGGAGGTTGGAACCTGTGGGGTGCTTCTTGGTTTCACCTGGCGTGGAGCTGGGCCGCTGGGACTCTCGCCCCCACCCACGCTCCCCTGCCCCCGCAGCCCGAGGCAGGCTCTGGAGGAACCCCGCCAGGCCCAGGGCAGGGACCTGGGAAGCAGCCCTTGGCCCGCTGCACACTCTTCTGTGAAAGCCCTTAGCCGGCCCGACCTGACCTGCCTGCCGAGCTAGAAGCGCTCCTACCACCTTCTCTGGGGCAGGGACCTGGTCTCATCCGGTTGGGGCTCCCCAGCGTCTAGCCCCGCGCACAGCCCAGAGTAGGTCCATCGGTCAGTCGCCTGTTTGCAGGTCTGGCTGTAAAAAGCCGAGTCAGTGCTATGCCCAAAGTTGAATAATTACACCCAAGGGTGTCCGTGTAGAGGCAGGAGTGAGTAGTCATCCCAGAAGTTTATTTCCCCGGCTGCTTTGGCCCTTCTCACCCCCTCCTCTCCTGGTCCCCTTCTCCCTCCCCCAAGAAACAGAAAGTGGTGTAACTGTGACAACTAACAGCACGCAGGCTAACATCCTGGATCGCCGTCATCCAGGGGAAGGGAAGGTGTTATTTGACACTTAAGGAGTCCCCTTGATGAAGAAAATAAGTCCATTGCTTCCCATGACTGAGGTTTTTAACACCGAGTCAGTGGTGCTCACCCTAACACCTCTCTCTGAGGCCCTTTGTTCTAGCTCCGATATACAGATTACTACCCTGGACTTCTGTGTTCACCAAGCACGGTGCCTGGCAGGGGCTGATACTGAGTGAATACCTCTTCATGTCTCTGCAAGAACGCCCTTCCTTTGAAAGCAGCCATTTTCCCTGTCGTCAGCCTTGTTGAGAAGTCGGTCCTACCTTGGGCGCTAACGTCCCCCTCCCCGCATCTCCTCCTCTTTCTATCCCAGGGAACGTACAAATCAAATCGGACCTGACTCTTAGGCAGGGTCCCGAGGACAAGCATTGTCTGTCCCTGAGGCTGCTTCTTATATGACAGGGTGATGGCCCCACTCACCCGCACGTTGAGGGACCCTGAGGCGTGCATCGCAGCTTGTCTAGAGCTCAGGAAGGAGACTGGGTGTCCTGTCGCGTGGAGAGGAGAGAAACGGCCACCTCTTTCTACGTCCTATGCTCCCATCAGCACAGCTCGAAATATCAAAACCGGGGTTGGCAGCAGTCACATCGCATTGCTGAATGGGGTGGGGCATACTGTCAACGAAAACCCCTAGCACTTGCACAATATGTAAATGCCATGACCATCCCACAGCTCCTGGTCAGCTGCCAGTGTCTCTGTCCCTGCAGGTTTAGCGTCTTCCTGCTCTCTCAGGGATGACAGTGCGAGGTAGAGGCTTACTTCTCACTGGGGCAGGGAGGGGGGACGACTCCACCTCGCTCCCCCTGCTCTCTTCTACCCTGTTCTTGCATGACCCCGCCCAACTCTTTAACTGATGAAAAGAAGGAAGGCAGTCTGCCCCTGGTTGGCTTTAAGTAACTATAGCTGTTCCCTATTGCCAGTGAGCCACAGAAACTCATAAGATGCATGTGTGACAGAAGAGGCTATTGATGAAGTTTCCACGGGTATACAGTTTGCTTTTATTGCTGATTTAGATTATTCCTCTGAGATGCCCCTTTTAGTAAATGACAGGGCGTGGCTAGCTGAGTTGTTCTTAATGACAATAAAAGTCTCTGTTAGAACCAGCCAGGCCACTGGCTTTTTCTGCTACACCCAAACACCGTGTAAATTCCCAGGATACCAAACCATTAGAGAGAGTCCACCAAACCATTCGAGAGGTTTAGAGGGAATAGGCAAAAGAAGACAGTGTCACTGCTCTTACATGGACTGAGGTAGTGAGCAGGCTACCATTCAGAGGGGGGAAGACAAGAATTCTGCTTCAGAATCGGGGTATATAAGAGACATCCAGCTGTCAGAATTGGGGTGCCAGATCGGAGTCCAACTAGCAGAGGCAGTTAAATGCAAAATATCAGAGCCGAGCACTAGGTAGAGCCCCTAAAATATTTCCATTTGCAGATGATAAAATCATTAGCCTAGAAAATCTAACAGAATCAACCATTAGAAGTAATAAGTGAGTTCAAGAAGGTTGCCAAGCACAAGATCAATTTCTAAAAATCAATAGTTTCTTAAACATCAGCAGTAAGCAACCAGGAAATATAATAGGCAATAAGATACCATTCAGCATAGCAATTAAACTCTAAAGCGTAATATCCAGGAACTTTATGGAGAAAATTTTAAAACTCTACTTGAGGAAATACAAGAAGATTGGATGAAGGAAGATATTCCATGGATAGGATGACTTTACATTGTAAAAATGCCCATTTAAACTCTAAGTTTACTGTTATAACCACCAAAATTCCAGCAGGAACTCGAAGTTTAAGGAACTTCAATAAACGTATAAAATATGTAAGGGAAAATACATTTGAAATAGTTAAGCCAATTTTGAAAAGCAAGAGCCAAGAGGGAAAACCGCCCTCCCAGATATTATGTCACTACCACATGGTGGTAAAAACGTGTGGTACCAGTGCAATCACAGAACAGAGAAACAATAGAGAACTCAGAAGCAGACCCGTGGCACCTCAATATTTGTAAAGGTGGAACCATAAATTAATGAGAAAATGTAAATGATTTAGAAGATTGTATTGGTGAAACTGGCTTAGTTTATGAAGAAAAAAATGAAGTTGGATTTCCCACATCTTGCCATACACAAAGGTGAACTCCACATGAATGAAGACCCACATTTGAAAGGCAGAAAAGAAATCTAGGAGAATATCTTTATGAATGTGGGGTAGGGACTGACTTCATAAAACAAGACTGCAAAAGCACAAACCTTCAAGCAAAAGACTGGGAGATTTGGCTACATCACCACTAAGGTTTCTCTTCAGTGAAGAATACTATAGAAAAAGTCAACAGAGGGCTGACAGATTGGGGAGAATACGTATATATGGTATGTTCAACAGCAGCTGGGGCCCTGGCTGGGTGGTTTGGAGCACCAAAAGGTTGCAGGTTCGATTCCCAGTCAGGGTACATGCCTAGGTTACAAGTTCGATCCAGGGTCAGGGTGCTTATGGGAGGCAACCAATTGATGTTTCTCTCTCACATTGATGTTTTTCTCCCTCCCTCCCTCCCTCCCTCACCCTCCCTTTCTTTCTCTCTCTAGGGTATTTTTAAAAAATAAAAGAAATACCTGCCTCCAGGTGTGGTCATGAGCCCTAGGCCTGACTAAAGAGTGCTCACTAAACAGCTGGGTAAAAACTGTAGTGTGTGGTCATGAGAAAAGAATATCAACAACCTGCCAAAAAAAAAAAAAAAAAAAAACAGCAGTGTCAGTACTAGGGATTTCCCAAGAGGGAGCTCACTTTACAGGATGGGGTAATTGGGAAAGGCATCAAGACAGAGACATTTTGAGCCAAGTGGGAAGGATAATGAGATCCAGTTATAAAAACAAGAAGCTAGCATTTAATGAGTGCTTGGGGTGTGATGTGTGTTGTTCTAAGCATGTTCATGATTCATTTCACTCCTGATGGAGAAAGATCATTTCAGTTTCAGTTTCCAGTGGGAGAAATCAAGGCGCACGGTAATTAGGTAGCTTACCCAAGATCACACCTTAGTAACAGAACCAGGATTTGAACTCAGGCAGTCTAGTTCAAGGGATTAAATGCTTAATTAACCATGACACTTTGCAAGAGGAAAGCTTGGAGGCAAAAAAGCTAAGCGTGTGTATGGAGGAGAGTAAAGAGTCTAGCTGGCCCTAGCCAATTTGGCTTAGTAGATAGAGCGTCAGCCTGCGGACTGACGGGTCCCAGGTTTGATTCAAGTCAAGGATACATGCCCGGGTTGCAGGCTTGATCCCCAGGAAGGGGCATGCAGGAGGCAAGCTGATCAATGATTCTCTCTCATCGTTGATGTTTCTATCTCTCTCTCCCTCTCCCTTCCTCTCTGAAATCAATAAATATGTGTGTGCATATATATGTATATATATTTTTTTATTTATTTTTTTTTAAGAGTCTAGCTGGAGGAGAACCTACAGTACAGGCTGGAAAGAGGTTGAGGCTTGACCAGGATGGCCCCAATTGTCCTGTGGGGAAAAGCCACCACCAATTTCTAAAGAAGAAAGGGCTAGGAATCTTTCAAAATAGAAACTCCTGGCTAACTTTTATGCCCCATATCTGTTATGCTTTCTCAAAAGCCTGAAACAAAAGCATATTTAAAAATTTAAGCATTTTAAAGTGAAATTTAGCAACTGAAAATAAAGTTGCCTTGAGATCTTCGCATTTATCAATATGATTTAAATAAATAATTTTAAAATAGCCAATGATTTCTACAAATGATTTCTCCACAGACAACTTACTTAGTTTTTATATTTAGTGTGTGCTCCATCATGACCTGTGCTCAAAATGAAGTTGAGACAAGTCATACAGATGGCCTTGGAGAATAAAAATCTATTGTTTCTGCCCTTCCCACCACACCTCATTAACCACTCTGCAGCATAACAACGACACCTGCCTCACATCATGTTAACAACTTGGTTATTATGTAATAATATAACCATGTTTTGGATATGTGCCCATTGCACAAAAAGCACAGTCCCAGTAAAACAAAAAACAAACACAACAAAAAAACCCCACCAGATTCTCAGCTTCCTTGGTCGCTGTCCATCCATCAAGGTGCTGATAAGATTGCTGCCCACCCTATGCAGGCCTTCTCTTGACACAGTGGTTTCTGTATCTCTAGCCTTCCCCACGCCTTAACTCAGACATCAAAGCAGGGAGTCTCTCAAGGTTCCACTTGTCAAGTGAGGCACCACACACCTACCCTGGAGCTGCATTTTCACCAATTTAAAAGAACTGTGTCTAGTAACAATGCCCTAATATCTTTGCAAGCATTGCCCAGGGACATCATGGATGCTGGCCATGCTCAGGGCTCAGCTGCATCTAAGATTGGCCGGCCCAGCACACTGGTCCACACAGTCCTCAGCTCTTGCAATCCAAAGAGGTGCGGGCTCTGAGGGGAGCTCCTGGTCCTCATTTGTCAAGAATTTAGTAAGTAATTCTTAGTATCAGTAAACACCCTTAGGTTAAGAACTCCACAACTTGAAAGGAGGAAAAATTAAAACTCTAAAAAAGGAGGGAAGTGGGAGAGACTCCCAGGCTTTAAAGTCAGATATATAGATCTATCTCAGAACTGAGAGGGTTCTTGGGAAGGTACTTTCAACATTAAAATCAGAACAGTGCCGAGGATACCAGAACAAGATGGATACCCTACAGACAGGTCAAAGTTCAACTTTAATTAGTTTTGGGACCTTGAACAAATCAAATAACCTCTCAAAGACTCATCTTCCTCATTTATAAAATGGATATCACACATTTCTTGTAAGAATTCAATAAACTATTATATAAAAATTAAAAAGTACAGAGCCTGATATTAAATAATTGCTCAATAAGTGTTAATTCTAGGTGCATAGTCAATAAGTAGAAGATAGCATATAATGAAAAACTGAAGTAGATATTTTAGGAAATAAAAATCAGAGATATGGGAGAATTGGGTCCTTAAACAAAGGTTCCGAAGTGGTAGGGTTGACAGGAAAAATATAGGGTGCCCAATTAAATATGAATTTCAGAAAAACAACAGGTATTTTTCAGCATAAATATGTCCCACATTTTTAAAAAGCTTTTGTTGTTTATCCAAAATTCAAATTTAACTGCATATTTGGGTATTTTATTTGCTTAAAATTGCAACCCTACATAGAGGAAGTAGAATTTAAGTTGTTCTTTGGAGGAAGAGAGAAGAAGAATATGCAAGCCAGAGAGGGAGAAACATGAACAGCAGTGGGCCAAAGACAGGAGCAATTCATGGGATGGTCACCTACGTTTTTAGAGGAAACCCCTTGAGATCCAGGCCAGAGAGCCTAGATTTGATGCAGAATGCACGGGAGTGAGAGGTAACGTGCTGGGGTCCTGGAATGAGGGGAAGATCAACAGGAAGAGATGCTTCAGAGAAAAAAATGAATGGGACCTCATGAAGGAAAAGACTGGATCCAGTGCTTTGAGCCCAAATCACCATGAGAGGGACTGAAGAGCCAAGGAGATCCAGCAGGTGGCTGTTGTAGGCAGGTGGGCGGCCTGACTGAGGGGGGCGGCATTAGGAGCGGGGCAAAGAGTTGGATGTAGAGAGAGACTACAAAGGAAAGCAACGTCTGTGGAGAAGGCAGTGGCTCACATTCTGAAGATGAATGTGTCCTTTCACTAGGACGACTCTCTTGAGTCTGTAGGGTCAGTATTGGTGACCTGAACGAGCAACTACATGCAACTCTAGAGAAGCTTCTTGAGGGAAGTTAGCTCAGACCAAGAAAAACAAGCCCCTTTGTTCTTCCCTTCGTGGTGAGAAGAGGGTAAAGCAGTGGAACGCCTATGTTTCCTTATTCCTCTCTCCCCTCCGAAGAGACCCCACAGAGCTCTCCTGTCCACGGGAAGTGACTGCGCTCTTCAAAGAGCTGGTTCAATGCGGCCCGCCAGCGAGCGGCTGGGGAGCTTTGGACCTTGGTCGGCAAACTGCGGCTCATGAGCCACATGCGGCTCTTTGGCCCCTTGAGTGTGGCTCTTCCACAAAATACCACGGCCTGGGCGAGTCTATTTTGAAGAAGTGGCGTTAGAAGATTAAGTTTAAAAAATTTGGCTCTCAAAAGAAATTTCAATTGTTGTACTGTTGATATTTGGCTCTGTTGACTAATGAGTTTGCCGACCACTGGCTTAGGACAACGTCCTTTGGGGTCTGCCTTGCTATTTTTGGCCTCCCAAGGTTTCTTTTTTACCCTGGCGTGGGCACACAAAATTCTATTCTTGTGTCTAAAATAACAGTATGCTTTGTCCAGGATGCTCACCTGTGCCTTAGGAGGAATGGGGTCTCGTCAGAGGCCTGGGTGGGGACAAGATGCGATATATAATGTGACTTACCCAAATCATGTCACTGTCTCCTCAATGTCACCCAGAAAAAATTCTTTCAATCCCTCATGGGTCTTCCTCCACAAGAGTGCAAATTGTTTAGGGTGTTGGTTGGGAGTGTATGGAAATAGGTGTTTTTATAATGGGCTCCTTTGAGCCCATAAGCGGATTCCAATTACGGAGCCTGGGTGGTGGTGGCAGGCTGTGACTTGCCTCCCTGTTGGTGGAGTCCTCCTGTGAGGGCACCAGCCTGCTTCCCTACAGGCAGCACATACATCATAATGGCACTGCCTCGGGTGCCATGGATACCAGATTTAAAGGGCCAGTGACCATTAGTTAAGAACCTTAACCAACCTCTTCAGCTGCCAGCAGCAATGGCAGAGGCAGGACCTGGCCCTTCACTCCCCAGCAAGGAAGAAGCCTGGGGGCTGAAGAGACTCTCCCAAAGGGAGATGGCGGAATCAATACCCTGACTCACGCTGCTCCCTCCCTCCAAGTCCCACCAGTGTCTCTGAGGGCAGGATGCCTAGGCTCTGCCTCCCAGGGCACTGAGAGAGATGGAGAGGTGGAGAGAGGGTCGGGGGGCCAAACAGAGCGAGCCAACAACCTGCAATTTCATACCTTCCCCTTTGAGTCATGGGTTCTCACCCAGACTGAGCCTCCGCAGAACTTTAAAAATCTATTTGTTCCACCAACAAGTGTTAACTCTGCTCTCTGCTAAAAGGGAACATTCTGAACAGAAGTTTGAATGGATTTTGTCGTGACTTCCAGCAAGACATTGTGTCAGCCTTTTGAGCCACAGCTGCCAATCAGTTCATAACTTGGAAGAGCAGACCGTAATGACTCCGTGGTCCCACCGAGATCTTGCTGACGCCTGGCTGCCTGTAATTATTGGAGCCAATAGAGATTTCACAGTCACTGACTCAAGTGTGCACCCACGTCATCTTCTTTCTTCTCCCGTAATTGAGTGTAATTTCTGCCCTGAGCCTCCATTCTGCCTCAAAGCACAGAAAATTTAATCTCGTCACCCTCAGATAAACGCACCCAAATCCAGTCATTTCTTAGTCAATGCAAGTTTATCATTCAGCCACAATTAGGTTTCAAACTCTTTCTCCTTCCCCTTGTCTTCCCTGGCGCTGAATCTCAGTTCCCAAGGGCTTATCTGAGGAGCCCGCTGCTTGGTCTTAGTCTGTCCTGCCTAACTCTGGGCATGATTTGGGCTCCCTGACCTGGGTGGTTGGTGGGACCCAAGGGCGTCCTCTCCATGTGGGGCAGCTCCAGCCTCCCTGGTTCTCACACCTCATCTGGGTGGCCCCGGGGCTCCCTCCCCGTCTCTGCTAAATGTTATTCTCCCGGGAAGCCTCAGGACATTGTGGTTGTGCTCTTATGCTGCTCCGACCTGTAGGAGCCTGGGGCAGACAAGCTCCCATCCTTTTGTACAGACGTGCCACACCAGCATTGCGACTCTGCCACATCAAGACGCCATGGGGCATTCATTTCTCCCCAAGGCTGCTGCCTGGCCCTCTCCAGCCTCAGGGTGGGGCCCAGGAAGGGGGCACAGGCATCTCTTCTCTCAGGACCCAGCAGATGAAGCCTTGAGATCAGAGGTGGGGCACAGGGCGTCCCACACCCACACACAACCCTGGGGCTTCTCTCCAAACGCTTTCCCCCTCCGAGCTCGGGTATTTAACTAGTGGTGAGGGGAGGCAGGGGGCTTTTCCAACACGGCTGTGACCAAGCCTGGGAGTACCAGGAGAGAGGAGAGCACGCCCATTAACATTCTACCCACATCCCAGTCTGCCACACGTAGTCTGGTTTAATGCCACTTATTATTTTACCTTGTGGAGTGCAACCAACAGTAATTAGACCAATTTTATATCACAACCAAAAATAGCGCAGAAGAAACTTCTGAAGGAGATTGTTCTAAAAATATTTTTGGGAAATAGCTGCTTGTTGAAATACATGTTCATGGCCGCCCCCACCACCCCATTACCTGAAAGGCTCTATCGCTCTATTCTGACTGCTCATTAGCATATGCAAATTACCGAAGGGTGGTGATCAAAATAGCTTCTTTATGAATAACCATACTTCTTATCCTCCTTCACCTTAAAGTTCATCTCTCACGTAAGTGCTCACTTACACAATTTCAAGTCACCCCACTAGTTCGCCATCAGTGGTCCCAGAAAACTTAATATTATATGTCAGCCAGTTCATTTTGAGAATTTTAAAAACTATGTTTTTATTGAATTTAGAGAGAGAGGACAGGAGAGGGAGAGGAGAGAGAGAGAGAGAGAGAGAGAGAGAGAGAAACATATGTGACAGAGAAACACCAATTGGCTGCCTCCCATACCCACTCCTAGCAGGGATAGACCCACAACCTGGATATGTGCCCTGACCAGGAATCAAACTAGCAACCTTTTGGTGTATGGGACAACGCTCAACCAACTGAGCCACCCTGGCCAGGGCTCATTTTGAGAAATTTTTAAAACATTTAAACCAGCCCTTGAAACCCCTAAGAAAGGCCATAATTTACAGTGATCCATCCTGAAATGTGTCCACTGTTAACAGTTTCAGAGACAAAGCCCAAACGGCCATGTTCTCCCATTTCATAGGAGCTCAACTTCTAAAAAATAGTAATTCAAAACGAATAATAACTCCCTAAATGTACATTTGTGTCCAGGAATTTTACAAAGTGTAAAGTTAGCCTTTTTTAAATATGACAACAAAGAAATTATGAAGAAAAAGACCGAAAGAGTTGATTATGTGAAATGAAAATTTGTGTACTCCCAAAAAGGATCATAAACAAAATTAAAAGAAAAACTTAAAAAAAAAAAAAAACTGGCAGCATGGCAACATATACGACCAGTTAAAATGTTAATATCCTGAAAATTAACAAAACGTGGTTAAACACCTTAATTGTAAAAAAATAAAGAAGTACAAGTAAACCCTGAAAGAAAATATGTAAATGTGCCACAAATCATGTAATGTTTAAAATAGGCAAACTCTTCAGTGAATTTATAAATGCAAATTAAAATGAGATGCCATTTTCCTCCTTCAAATCAGAAGTGTTTTCTTAAGGACACTATCCAAAGCTGGCAAGTTTGCTGTAAAGTAGATACGTTTTCACACGGCTGCTGGGAATGTAAACTGGTGCGATTTTTCTGGAGAGTAATTTCACAACTCGTACCAAAGCTTTGGAAACGTTTATATTAAGGGGAAGCATAGCTCCCCACTCCCTAAGTGTGGCTGCTCACAGAAGTTGCAAAGAATACAATAGAGAAAGGTTTGAGGGGATAACTTCTCAGCTGAGCAACCTGACACACAGTACAACAGCCAGGGAGGTGATCAAGGTCAACGTCAGCAGTCATAAATCACGTTGATAGAATGTATTCTTAATATGATGTAATAAAAATGGTACATTACCTCTGTGATCTCCCTCTCAGAAACCCATAACCCCAATCTAATCATGAGAAACACATCCGACAAATCCCAATTGAGGGGCAACCTACAATATGACCAGCAATTCGCAAAATTGTCAAGGTCATCAAAAACAAGGCCAGTCTGAGAAACTATCATAGCCAAGAGGAGCCTAAAGAATCATGATGACTAAATGTCACTAGCCACCCCCACCACCCCATTACCTGAAAGGCTCTATTGCTCTATTCTGACTGCTCATTAGCATATGCAAATTACTGAAGGATGGTGATCAAAATAGTTTCTTTATGAATAACCACACTTAATGGTTATTCATAAAGAAGGCTCCTGAAACAGAAAAACAATGTTAACTAAAAACTAATGAAATCTGAATAGAGTATGGATTTTAGTGAATAATTATGTATCAATATATTGGTTCATTAATTGTATCAAATGTACCACACTAATGTAAGATGTCAATAATAGAAGAGATGGTGTAAGGGATGAGCAACTCTGGATGGCTTGCTCTGAGGTACATAACAGTAGCCATGTTATTTTTTAATGACTGTTAATGATTCTCCTCAGCAAAGCCGGGGAAGTAAGCTAGTGAAATGGTATCTGTAACACAATGACCGGAACACAAACTCTAGCTCCCCCTACCTACCAGCTCTACCTATACAGTAGTTGCTTGCTTGTTGTCTGATCACCGGCATCTGGACCAGGGAATTGTGTTGCAAAGAGCATCCCTTCAGATCTGACCTGAAAATTTTTTCTTAGCTCTCATGGTTCAGGAGAGCTCTCTAGTGAAGCTGATAGGATTTGAGAAACAATACTTTTTTTTTCAGGTTGCTTAAATGACCTCCAATTTTGGCTCTAAATTAATGCCACATTAGAACCATCTTTTGCTGATCAATTAGTTCAGGGCCACATGAAAAAGAACAAACAAACAAACAAACAAAACACGGGGTGGAATTTATTTAACATGCCAAAGGGTAAGGATGAGCTCTTAGTAAACTAATGTATACTCTACAAAGTTATGTTTTGGATGTTATGGTTTAACCTATAATATGTCTAGATATTTGTGTGTGTGTGTGTGACTTTTTGAACGTAAAGCCTAATTTTTCTTTCCTTGAATATGAACTATACTTAGTGACTGGATTCTAAAAAAAAAAAAAAAAAAAACAGAATGTGGAGAATGTGAAAGTGTATGGCTTCTGAGATTAGGACAGAGCAGCCTGCCCCTTGCTCTCTCTTGAACTGCCCAGTCTGGATGAAGCCAGCTGCCATGTTGTGAGGGCACTCAAGTAGCCTTGTGAAGAGGTCCATGTGAAGAGGAACAGAGGTCTCCTGCAAACACCTACCAAACAATAGAGGCCTTCATGTGGATGAGCTACCTTGTATAGATCAACCAGCCCCAGTCAAGCCTTCAGATGACTACAACCCTGAGAGATGTTTTAACTGCAACCTCAGCAGAGACCCATAGCTAGAACCACCCAGTGAGCTGCTCCCAAATTCTTGACCCACAGAAACAGGTTTCATAACAAGATAACATTTGCTGTTTTAATCTGCTAAATTTGGGGGTAATTTGTTATGTAACAACTAGTGGCCCGGTGCACGAAATTCATGCACATTAAAAGGGAAGAGACCCAGACCTGGCCGGCCTCACCCCCGTCAAGCCCCGCTAGCAGAGGACACAGCGTCACGTCCCTGCCCACCCTTGCCTGCTGCGCACACAGCTTCCTGCTGATCGGTCATTACGGCGTGAGGGTGTCATGACCATTAATTAGCCTATTAGCTCTTTATTATATAGGATAGACAACTAATACAGAGACCTTTTTCCAAGACCAAGAGCATTGCAGCTGGAACTCTTTTAGGCACAGAGTGAAACATACATAGAGTAAAGTACACAGCTTAAGTGTGCAACTCAAGTGATTTTTACTTATGTATGTAAGCATGTGACCACAACCCAGGTCAAGATATGGAGCATTTTCATTACTCTAAGAAATTCCTTCACCCATCTCATGTGGCTCAGTGGTTGAGAGTCAACCCATTAACCAGGAGGTCATGGTTCCATTCCCATCAAGGCACATGCCTGGGTTGCAGGCTCAATCCCCAGTAGGGGGCATATAGGAGCAGCTGATCAATGATTCTCATCATTGATGTTTTTCTCTCTCTCCCTCTACACCTTCCTCTCTCTGAAATCAATATATATATATTTGGAGGAAAAAAGTAATTCCTTCATGCTCACTTAATAACTCTTCCCAGAGGTAGCCACTTTTCTGAGTTCTATAACTAGAGGTTGGTTTTACGTGTTCTTTAACTTCATATAAATGGAATCACTCAGTATGTACTCTGTTATTTCTGCCTTTTTTCACTCAATACTATACATTTTAAATTTATGTTGTTTCGTGTTTTAATAGTTGGTTCCTTTTATTGCTTGGGAAGTATTCTATTGGGTAATTATGCCAAACTTATTTCCCTGTTGACAGACATTTGAATTCTTTCCAATTTGAGGCTATTATGAATAACACTAATGTGAATATTTTCATGTCAGTCCCTTTTGTGGACCTATGCATTCAATAGTCAGGCAAATTCTTACGAGTGGAATTGATTGGGTCATAAGATAGGTGTATGTGTCACTATCAAATCATTTCCCAAAGCTGTTGGGCCATTTTACATTTCCACTCAGATTAGTTGGTTGTTGTTGTTGTTTTGTTTTGTTTTGTTTTTGTTTGTTGTTGTTGTTGTTGTTTTGTGTGTGTGTGTGCTTTGTTTTTCATTTGAAGCACCCTACCTTGAAAAGAAAGAAAAACAAAAGTGAGTCTTAATGAAAAACTGAGTGGCAGTGAATAAAGAACTTTCTAAGTTACTTGGAAGAAGCAAGAAAACCAGTCTACAAGGCAGAGCTACCTGACAGCTGAGCCTCCTGGCAAATACTTTTATTTTGATCATTGGTTTGGAAATACTTTTAGCCTCTTAGATGAAAGGTTTTCACAAAGATGATCCCAGCAGGGACCCAAATCCGAGAGGAGGAGCATTTACATACCGAAGCCTTCCATTAACTGGAAAAGAGCCTTCCTCCCCGTGCTGCTGTTTACTGGGCCAGCCCGCCGCTGCCGCGAATTTAACAACTTCTCCATGCCTCACACCTCGCGCCCCCAGGCACTGAGTCAGCTCTGTTTCCCATGAGTTCCGCTTCAAACAAACAGGCTGGAGAACTTCATTAATGATGCACTCTGGGGCTGTGGGCTGTGACAGGCATCGGCCGAGCACAGGCCCAGTAGCCAGTCTCCAGCTTGCTCACAGCAGACAAGGTATCGCTGAGTCCTTTCTGCTTCTGAAACTGCCCGGCCACCCTCCGTGTTGTTTTCCTGGGTTGTACAGGGCTCTGTAAAAGAAAATAAAAACGACAAACCCAGAATACCAGCCACTTCAGCAACTTTAGAAGATGCTCCATGAGTTTTCTTTTCTATTAAGGAAACTTGAAAATGGCTACAAGCGACACGTCCGAAACTGGGAAATGGTTAAATGAAGGACCCTCTCCCTCCTGCCGTCAGTGGGAACTGTGTGTTGAAGAGCAGGTTGGAGCACACGCGGCTGGTTTGCCCTTGTTACCCTGTGAAGGTCACTTCTCTGCCAGGGTCTGTCACCGGGGCGCCCTTGCTTCTTTTCCACAAAATGTCTCTTCCAGAGCTTTGTGCAATTACGGCTCATTTCTCTAGGTTTCATAGGGCCTCTGAACAGAATTAAAAGCATAAGCACGTGCAGAGATAATCCGCTTCCCAAGAGAGTAAATGCCGAGAGGTTCTATATTAGAACACACTGCCAGTGCTGGCTGGCTGGGGCGTGATTAACCTAATAGGCTTAAAGTCCCACTTGCCAGGACACAAGCTAACGCAGACCCCTAATCCAGGAGCCTGCAGTCCTTCCCAATTGCCCCGCTGCTCGCTGACCGCAGAGGGGTCAAAACTTCGAACAACTTCGGACAACACGCACCATCACCTCTACCAGGGAGTCAGAAAGTTTGTTCCGAGTTGAGGACACGATACCACGGACTTCAAAGGATTCTGGCCTGGGAATTGCCTGGATGGACTAGTAAGACTGCCTTTTGCTGCTATTTCGATGTGGTTCTCTAGAAATTATGAGGGTTGAGGGTGGGAGATGAATACAAGCTGAAATCATGGGGTGTACACCTTCCCACAGTGACATTATTAACAGCGTGGCTAAGAGTGGCATCCAGTTTTTTAAAAAGCCCAAAGCAGTTCTGCCAGGAAGTCCGGGGGCCAGTGAGAGGGGCGCCATCCCTGAGCTGGACCGAAGCTCCACCTGCTATGACTCTGGGGGGGCCTTGTCCCAGGGACAGAGGCCGACAGAGGTGCAGCCAGGTCCCAGGTGGGCCCAAACCTTGGCTGAAGGTCACTGTCAGCTCACAAGAGATCCCGCTGCAGGCAACAAGGAAGATCTGGAAGGACGGATCCCAACAACCAAAACCTCCCCATCCCAGCTGAACACATCACAAAGCCACATGGCTAAGGACATTCCATTCAAGACACAGAGCTCCCGCGAGTCACAGGGGGAAGCCTTTTGTGGGGAAGAGAGTGCCACCCAGGGGCCCTCCCTGTGGGAAAAGAAGCCCAAACGCCCCAGGTCCAGGCAGCAGGACCTCCGTTGCCAAACCGCCCTTCCCGCTCAGGGGTCTGAAGGCAAAGTGGACTTCCCCGAGCCCCTGGTGAAGGCCCACCAGCACGCTTACACCTACCTGCACTCCTGCCTCTCCAAATACGAAGCCATCCTGAGCCTCACCCGCCAGGCCACCCAGACCCGGGAGCTGCTGCGGCCCATGGTCAGCTTCCTGCTGCTGTGCTTCGAGGAGGCCAACCAGCTCTTGGGGGAGATCTCCCGGGATGGAGAGGCGCTCCTCCGGGAAGTCGGGGAGGATCTGGCCTGGCCGCTGAGGAAAGGGGAGCCCCAGGAGCAGCCGGATCTCCTGCAGCAGCTGCTGCAATACACGGTGAGCCGGCTGCAGGTGCTGGGGGGCGCGGTGGCCTCGCTCACCGGTGGCTGCCTGGAGGGCTCTGGCAGCCACTTCCAAACCACGGCCAGCCACTTGGGAAACCAGCTGAGCGTGAAGAGGGGTACGGATGAGCGCCTCCTAAGGACTCTGGGGCAGCTGGAGAGCTTAGCGAGCGGCCACAGTGACCCTGGGGGGCAGGGCCTACCCTTGTGCTCCGAGGACAGTGGCATCGGTGCGGACAGTGAGTCTGTGCACCAGGTGGACAGGCTGGGCAAGCAAGCCAGCTGGGACTTCACGCCGGAGCCTGCAGAGTGGAGGCCAGGGATTCCCCCCACAGCGGAGGCCGGGCTGGTGGGACTTACCTGGCAGCAAAGCCCGTTCTGGAGGGGTTCAGGCCGACCCCAGGACTGCCCGCTCTCAGGCCCTCCTGGGGCCAAGGTGCAGCCAGCAGCACAGTGGGGAGCAGGGAGCCCAGGCCCCTCCAGCTCAGGCCCAGAAAGTGCTCCCTGCAGGCCTGGAGGGCTGGGCAAAGGCGATTCATGTGACTCCTTAGGGGCCGGGGTCTCGGTGGAAGCACATCTTCCTAAAGGCTCCGGGTTGGTGAGCACTCCCTCCCTCGGAGCAGGAGAAGACAGCAGCACAGAGGAGAGGGAGGACAGCCCCCGTCCACGGCCGCGGTCTTCCCCTGCTGGCCCGGAGAGCCTGTTTCAGCTACACCCCAGGAGGCTGAGGAGCCCCCAAGTGCGGGAAATGATTCTGAAGATGAAGGAAGCCATCAGTGACAGGATCAAGTTTGTCCCTGTGTCCTCTGGGCACCTGGATTGGGCTGAGGAGGAGGAGAGGACAGTGGTCCCACCAAGACCGAGCACGGTCCATGGCAGCAGGAGGGGCCCCCTGAGGCAGAGGAGGTCCCAGTCAGAGGCGTGTCTTAAGAGCCACACGGAGGAGCTCACCCTCCAGGAGCTGCGGAGGGTCCAGGGAGACCTGAGCCAGCGGCTGGAGGCCTTCTACGCCCTGGGCACCCGGGGGCGGGGGCGGGGGCAGAGCAGGGGGCAGGCTCTGCTGCCCAGGGCAACATCTCGGAGGCCCGACCACCACGGCAGGGGCGCGCCCAGCAGCACCATCGGCAAGCTGAAGGCCTCTCTGACCCAGAGCTTCAGCATTTTGCCAAGTCAGGACAAGAGCATTCCGCAGAAACGCAGTCCCCGCCCGGAGGTTGAACGGCCCTGGCAGGGGACAGGCGAGCGGCTTCCAGATGCCACCCCACCAGGGGAGAGGGCCGGGGAGACTGCCAGGGCCCAGGACTGGGCCGGCAGGGGCCATCCCCCCAGAACCTCCGTCAAGAAACTCATCGAAACCTTCAGTCCCACTGAGAGTCTGCAGACACGGGGCGAGTCCAAAGACTCTGGGCCGGGCCTCTGCCTCAGGAAGTGGGGGGTCCCCATCATGCCCCCCAGATTTCCCATTTACAGGGGGCTTGCCCCTTTGTATCCAAAGCCCCAAATTTCTCCAGCAGCGGGCCCAGGCTGGAGGCCCTTCGCTCCCGTCTTCCCCCCTCTGCCGGCTGCGCCCACGAGGGAGGACCTTCCCTGTGAAGCAGACGACCCAGAGCACCTCCCCCCACCGCCCCTGGAAATCCTGATGGACAAATCCTTCATTTCCCTGGAGCCCCCCGAAAGCAGCAGGCTGGCGGGGAGCTCCCCTGAAGGGACCCACGTGCCAGGGCTGCGAGAGGCTGGCTCTGCCCGGAGAGCATGGGCTTCCCCAAAGCCAGGAGCCTCCATCAGCCCCTCGGACCTGTTGCCCAGCAGGCACGCGGCCACCCCCACGGGGCCCTGCAGCACAGAGCCCGGGGGCGGCAGGAGCGGCTGCAACCCTGGGAAGCTGGCCGGGGACCTCAACCCCCCGCCAGCCATCAGCCGAAACCCAGAGGTGGAGGACGGTGGGGCTCAGGGTCAGGCACGCGTGGACAGGGCCGTGAGCCTCTCCAAGCACCCGCCCCGGAGGGCAGTTCCCTGGCACCGCTCCAGCCATACATCGGGGCAGAACAGGATCTCGGAGCCCGGCCTGCCCAGACCAACTCGGGGGCCGCATTCTTCTGAGGCCCCGAGGCAGAGCCAGGAGAGCAGCTCCCCGCTGGGCAGGAAGGCCTCTCCTACCAGGGCACACGGGGCGCCCAGAGCAGACAGGAGGCACCCAAGCATGTCCTCCTCTCACAGACCTGCTCAGCCCAGTGTCCCCTCTATGCACGGGTCCCCCAGCCCCACCGTCAGCCCTCCAGCAAGCCCCAGGGCACTGAGTCCCCCAACAGTGACGCCACCCCAGCACAAGCTGCCCAGCCCTCCCCCTGAGAGCCCACTTGCTCAGCACAAGATCTCCAACCCCCCTGCCCAGCACACAGAAGCAAGGTCTCCGGCCTCTGGTCCCTCCCCTCCCCCTCCGGAGTCCCCCCCTCAGGGGCACAAGGAAACAAGAGGCTCTGAAGACAGTGAGGCGGCCACAGCCAAAGCATCTGGGAACACATGTCCCGTGTGCTGCCCAGCCACCCCCTCTCTGTTGGAAGCTAAATCGTCATTCGCAGCAGTCCACCCGCTCACCCCAGCGCTGCCACCTGCAGCTGGGGGCCCTCGCGAGACCCCCACAGGATGCTGCAGGAGCAGCTCAGGGCCACGACTGAGGGGGGGCTCGCAGCGGGGAATGACTCTGTGTGCCCTCAACCCTCAGCCCTTCGTCAGAAGGACAGCTTCTGACCGCCAGCCGGGTGTCCGCCTTCGCCTGCCTGCCCCGGGCGCCACCAGCAATGCCTGTGAATCCCAGCGCGGCCAGAGCAGGTAAGGAGAGAGGCCCTCCGTTACCGGAATAGACCCGATGCGCCCTTGGGATTGTCTGGGTCCATAGCTTTCAAACTTTGCTCCAAGACAAGAGGCAATTAGAGAAAAGGGTCTAGGAATGCCCAGTCCCCCCCCTCCTCCTCACAGGCCCCCCAAAACTGTGAGCAGCTGTGCTTTCATTTGTCACTCCTTTCGGGCTCCTGAGATTTGCTCTGAAAAGAGGCTCTGCTGCGTTACAAATACAGTCGAAAGCAATCGCGTTGGCCCAGCCACACAGCCCGTTATTGCCGAGGTGGGGAAACGGAGATGGCCTGCTTTGCCCCTGGCGGAGTCCCCGTCACCCTGTCCAGATCCAGCAGCCTGCGTCCTGTCATCTCTGCTTCCCTGCAATAGACCAGCATCAGGTGGGAGTTTGTCGAAGGCTTTGGTCCCAGAACCCCTTTAAACTCTTAAAAATCACTGAGAACCCAAAAGAGCCTTTGAGTATGCCTGTGGGATCCATCACAGTTCGCTGTATTATAAGTTAAAATTAGGAAATGTTTGAAATATTATTAGTCTTTGAAAACATGACCCCATTGTACGCGAATGTGAATAACATATCCTTGTGAAAGTTAACTATATTTCCACAACAAAAAACTCAGGGAGGAGTGGTCCTGCCTCACATCCCTGCCAGTCTCTTTCGAGGGTGGCCTCACGAAGAGACAGCTGACTCCCAGATGTCCCAGCGGTCAGTCTGCTGTGATGTCGCACATCAGTTAGACAGGAAACCCACTCTGCATTCATGGGAGAATGAGCGAAAAGGGCACATAACAGCTTGGTATCATTATTAAAATGGTTTGGACCTCATAGACCCCTCACCAAAAGCGTCTCAGGGACCCCTGGGGACACGTCTTGAGGAGGGCTGGTCCTGGAGGTGTGCAACAGAAACGTGTAGCGTCCCCGTCCCCCAAGGACCTGCCCTCACTTCTCCCCGAGCCCAGCCCCCGTCCCCCTCCCCCTCCCTTCTCCCTTCAGAAGTCTGGAGGGTCGGAAGGAGACTCCCCATCAGCGCCCTTGGCAGACAGACCTGAGTGTGCTTTCTCGTGAGGGCAACTGACTCACCTGCTACGGGCCCACACGTGCAGACAGACCTGGGCACACGGCTGCCGCGGGCCCGGGGCCACCGTCTGGCCTGCCTGCGCGCTGGACGGACTGGTATGCTCAAGTGGCTGTTTTACAGAATAGATGGAGAAGTGTGTCTTTTCCAGAACCGTGGCATGGGGGGGGGGGGGGGGGGGGGGGGGGGGGGGGGGAGCATAAATCTGAGGCCTATTAGAGAGGAAGTGCTATCAGTGTGTCTTGATATCAGCTCAGACAAAGCTCCGCCAGCGCCCGCCCCGCTATCTCGCACTGCCCGCGGTTGTGTAAATCAGCAGCCCATTTCTGCCCAATTGCTACAGCCTGCAGACTTCACAGTCTGTCCAGGCACAAACGGTAATTTTTCTACAGCATACTCGGCAGTCAATTTTAAATAAAGATATTATCTCGGGAAAGTTGTGCATTATTATAGTTACATAAACTTCCCCAGCCCCTTGAAAGAAAATGAAGTATTGATTATTTTTTGCAAGAATCTTAATATAACATTGCTCTTTTCTTAAATCCAAAATGAGCTTCCTGCAGCACAGTGCCTTTCATCGGAGAACCGCTCTAAATGTTAATGCATTATCCTTCGCACCAGCCACTCACTCGGTTATTAGATTTCTAAAACTGGGCCCTTCAGGAGAAGAGCTGGAAAGAACAGGCACAATAAAACGGCATTAATTAAAAGCACCAACATTTTAAAACACCAGGAGCAATAGCAAAGCAGCAGAAAATTGTTCAAGGAGGAAACAGTGCCCTTCTCAGAGGCTTTTCCTCGGAAAAGGGCAGCCACAAAGGTTGTTTTATGTCCGGAATCTCCGTGCTTGGAGATATTTGGGGTTGGGGGGAGTACTTGTGGCTTGAAAGAGAGAGGAGAATTCATCAACAGGCACCTTCCCAAGGTCACGTGGAAGGTCATATAATGACTCGCACCCATCCCCCTGTCTCCTGGTGAGACCACACCTCTGAGCCATTCCCAGCTGTGAAACTGCGCATGCCATGGATGGGCTGGGAAATGCTCATTCCCCACGCCCACCCCCACCTCCCCGCCTCCGTCCCCCACTCAACCCTGTAACGTTGGCGTCTGGGAGCAGAAGTGTGCCAGCTGTGAGAACACCAAGCGTTCTCCACTCTGTAGAGGACAGGCATTTTGTCCTGCCCTCCTGCAGACGGGAAGCCATACCAGGAAACTGACCGTGCGCCAAGCCAGCAAGCCAGTTCAGAGAGTCAGACCCTGCCAGAACCCGCTCAGAGCAGCCGGTTCCTCCGGCAGGGACTTGGCAGGGACACAGCCGCACCCGTGGGACCTGGAGCTGGCCTGCAGCTGGTGTTGACCTCTTCAGGTCACCTGTGCTAGGCACAAGCCCTTTTACAGAAATAGTGATATTTATATAGCCGGTCTCGGGGCTCAGGGATTGGGAACATCCTTGGAGGCGTGCCCAGGAAGCTCAGTGACGGAGCTGCAACTGTTCTTATGTGGGAATCCCTGGTGGAGGGCCGCTCTCAAGGACTCTGCATGCTGGGGCACTTGAGCATTTGGGAAGGGTCCAGACTTTCTCCCCTAAATGTGGTGCTTTTAGTCTTTAGGACTGGACCCCCCAGGCAGGGTCTCTGTAGAAAACACACACACTCACTCACACACACACACATACACACACACACACACACACTCGCATCATTTCCTGGCTCAGGCTACCTGTCTCCACAGCAGCTCTGGGAGCAAGTAGAACCACAGTCACATGGCAACCAAGGAAATCGATCTCCTAACCTGAGCTTCATGCAGATGTGGAACCTGGCTGAGGCTGGGCAAGAGTTCTAGGACCACATCATGTGTCAGACCTCAGAGTTGGCCTCCACTGGCACTATGTGCCACAGCCTCTCCTCTGGGCATTCCTGGCAGCGGCTCCCGGGAGCAGGGAGAAGAAGTAAGGTGTGAACTGTGGCCCCACAGGGTCCTGCAGGGACCTGGGATGGGGCCAGATCCCAACACGGATGAGACTGGCTCTAGGTACCATGGTGGGTCCCTCACAGCCTGAAAATCATATGTGTGTGCCAGTCTGATAACCCGCCCCCCCCTGCACCTCACAACCCCCCATTCCTGCCACCGTAATCTTGGTGGGATCCAAACTCAAACTTGTCCTCCACTGGACACCCCACAGGAGCCCAGCCACACGGAGGTGAGCCCACGGCGTGCTAGAGCTCACGGAACAGTCAGGAGCGCACTGACACAGGCAGAGAGAAGGGCCTCTGGTCTGTGCACACGGCGAGCCGGGTCTTATCCTGCCCGAAGGTGACCGATGGAGAGGCTCTGACCTCAGTGCTCACCTGCAGTAGACAGGGTGGTCCCAAGGGCCCTTTCCAGGTGTGACTTCCTCTTCTTGCTACAAAGCAGCACAAAGTGACAGCTGGCCGTTTATTGAGCACTTATCACGAGCTAGTTAACACGCTAAGAGCTTTCCAGGCTTCATCCAATGTTGATTCCTTTGAGTGCCCTATGAGATGGGTACTATTATTATCTTCTTTTTACACAGATGAGAACCAGAGAGGTTAATTAACATGCTGCAGGTCACACAGCTAGTGAGTGGAAGAGCCAGGACTTGAATCCAGACAGCCAGACTCCAACCTCCATGCAGTAATCATGAGGCTAGCCTGCCTGCACACAGCCAGCGTGGCTCTCTGAGCTGGCCCCCCTTCCGGCCCACGCTGGCTCCATTGTAACCACCCTCCATTCTGCGCTCCCAACGCACACTGGGCGTCCCTCCCCATTCAGAGGCCCTCTCACTCTATCACTTAGCAGCCAGAGGTCTGTTCTAGCCACATGCCAGCCCCAGGCCAAGCAGCTTCCCTTGCACTCCATTCAGGAAGAGGGTGGCAGCTGAGTAAAGCAGGGGGAGGGAGAGGGCTGAATTGTTGGTGGTGTTTTTAAGTCAGCTAGCTGAGCCTAGCCCTTTATTAAATAAGTGCTTTAAAAACAAAAACAAAATAAAGGCCAGCTCCCAGAGCTCCGTAGGGCGTGGCTTTGTTCAGAGCAGCAGGATCCTGGGCATGAGAGGAAGAGCAGGACTCAGCCTGTCAGTCGAAACTCCAGGAGCTTGGCTTCCACCGTGCCCGGCCACCGCGGGCGCCTCGAGGACGGCACCTGCCAGGCAAACCTGATACAGAAAGGCAGAGGCCTGGGACAGACAGGGAGGGACAGAGGGAGAGCGGAGAGCAGGGTGGGGCCAGAGCAGCAGCAGAGGGCTGTTTGATCGGCGCCTGTCCTTTCTCTCGGCAGCAGCAGTGAGGAGAGCCCCAAGAAGGACACCGAGCTGTGGAGCGGCCCCTGCGCCCCAGAGCTGAAGGGCGGCGGCAGGGCGGCATCTCCCCCAGAGCTCTGTGTGCTGGGCCACGGGCTGCACCGGGAGGCCAGCGCCGGCCGCACCCAGGACAAGCCCCAGCGGAAGGAAGTGGCCTGACAGGCTGGCCAACGGACTCACACTGACACCCGTCACCCCGAAGGCGAAGAGGAGAGTGACAGCCGAGAGTCAGGCTGCCCCTCGACAGTGGGCCAACCAGCTCCTCCTGGGGTGTCCCGGGAAGGCCTGGGAGTGCCCCAGCTCACAGGTCTGCTAAGTCATGAACAAGCACTGTTTTCAGTCCCAGCTCCTGGGTCCGCTTGGGATCCAAAAGTTAACTGTAACACTCGCAATCCTTCCAGCACCGGCCTTCACCTTGGGAGGGATGTCTTTGTGCTCGATGGGCCAGGTGTTCTCCCTGAGCCAGCTCTCTGAAACCGTCGTGTCCTCACCACAATAACTGAAGCGGATAGCATGTTCCCGGTGTTGCAGCTCAGAAAACCAAAGCACCCCTCACCCAGAGGCTTGCCTGAGGTCACACAGCCAAAACAGGAGCGGGTGTGGGGGCCTAGCAGCTATTGCCTCCCATTACATTGCGTTGCTCATGAGCATCCCATCACGCGCCGTGCAAATGGTTGGAAAGCTCTGTGTTTTAAGCTCAGCATTCACGTCCCCGATAGGAGTGTTGTTCAGAAAGCTGGTTGCTCCAGAGATGAGAAGACTGAGGCGGAATTAAAGTACACAGTCCCACCCCACCCCCCTTTCTCTTCTCCTCCTTCCCCAGCTCAGCACCAAAGCCCTAAACGCAAAGCTTCCAGCCCATTCGGGCAGCCACGTCGTCGCCTCTTGGGCTGTGAGTCTCAAGTGCTCCGCCCTCCGCGTCCGAATGCCTCTCAGAGTGGGCACGACCACGCTGTCCAAACAAGGCAGCCTATTCTCCAAGCCCCGTGGGCCTGGGGCTTGGCAGGGGGTGGGGGGGGGAAGGGTGTAGGTAAGGCCTCGCGTGCACGTGCCGTCTCCCACCCGGGTCTTCTTGGCCCCCTTTGCCCGGGTCACCTGCAGCACTTCTGCTGGAGTTGAAATCGAAGTGAAGAGCGGTCATTTGTGCCCAAAACCTGCTTCTGGCCAACAAGCCAGATATCTGCTGCGGATCTCGGGATTTTTCCATCGGAGGCTGTGGAGTGCTTTCTATTTAGGAGAGAATTTGCAGTAATTGGGTGACTCAATGCCGGCTCAGTGGGTTGTCACAAGACAAGAATTCTCACCCACGGGGTACAGCTGAGAGGCAACCCTCCAGTTCTGCTGCAAAGCTGACTTTTAAGCTTGGGGAAATTATAGACTTCAAGTCCTTTTTTTTTTTTTTTTAAGAGAGAGAGAGAGAAACATTGATGTGAGAGCATACCATCTATTGGCTGCCTCCTACACAGCCTCTCACCCTCTACCAGGGATCGAGCCACAACCCGGGCGTGTGTCCTGACTGGGAATCGAACTCACAACCTTTCCATGCATAGGACGACACCCAACCAACTGAGCCACACCGGCCAGGGCTCAAGTCCTTTCTTGTTGAAACAGATCATGACTCAAGAACATGTTCAACTGAGTCCTGGGGACTAAGCTATGGCCTCAGGGTAGGCCGTGAGTCCGAGTAAATGAATCTCACCCTGACTTGTCCAGTTATTAAAATAGGGGTGACAGGGATCAACTCTTCAAAGGCACCCAGGAGCAGTGATTAAACTACCAAGAGGGGCCACACCGGACCCCCTGTTGGGAATGTCGGTGCCGCCCCGCCCAGCTCACGCAGCTCATGCTTTCTTGGCAGCAGCCCTAATCCTCAGGGCAGAGCTCGGGCAGCAGGGCGGGTCCTGGGGCCCAGCCAAACCCCTGAGCATGTGGGTGGACCCTGGGAACTGCCTGGGCTACGGGAAATGGGAGGAAGTCCAGCTGCCAGGCAGGGCCGGGCTGAGGTAAGCGTGTGAGAACATCAGGTTTAGGAAACTTGCTTGATAGAAAGCTGGGCAGTCTACCTGCAGCGCCAGGCCTGCAGCGGGGTAACGAGGCGGGGGTGGGGGCTGGGTCGGCTGGGCACGCAGGAAGCCGGCCGTGTGGAGAGACCCAGCTCCCAGGCCAGAGGACTGGACAGAAAGTGGAGCCCGCCCTGTGCCAGGGTTTAGGGGCAGGACTCCCCGAGGTCTGAATAAACAGAGCAGAACCCCAGCTGCAGGGAGACTGGACAGGGACATGGCTGAGGAAACGGGGATACAGCGTGCGGGCAATAAAAAGTCTAGTGACTAGCACCAGGATAGAAGCGGGAGCCAGGCCCACAGAAAGGAGGAGTCTGTGTGTCCATGCCCCTCCCCCCCTCCCCCCCCCCCAAAGGGCCTTGTCTTAGAGGTTTGGGGCTGGCCTGAGGGTGTCAGTGGGGCCTGAGCACCTGGCTGCCGCGATGGGAGCTACGGGTGGGCAGCCGGGAGCCGGGCAGCATGTTATACCATGGAGGGTCAGCGTCAGAGAGAACGCCCTGGAAGAGTCTGGAATGACCCCTTCTGGCCTCCGTCCTTGTGCCCGGTAGGAGGCTCTCTGAGATGAAGGGCTGCCCCTCCCCCGAGCTAGGCTGGTGAGCAGCAGCCAACACCCACGCTTCGCGAGCTGCGGGCAGCATTCCTGCCATCAGCCGTAGAGCAGTGCGTGCCTCCTCACCCTCTGCAATTACTGAGCACCCTCTTGTGCCAGGACAGTGCTGGGCGCTGCCACGTGTCCCCCTGTGTGATGTAACGAGAGGTCCCAGGAGCCTCCAGGCTCAGGCAGCGGGGACGACGAGCTCACGTAGACGTCATGTTGCACAAGGACCCTCAGGCTTCAAGAATCCCCAGTCAGCTTCCCTGGGGCCTATGAGGAGGGGGTGCCAAGACCCAGGGGCTGCGAGGCAGTGAAGGTCAAAGGGGAAGCAGGGCCAAGCCGGCACGGGAGCAGATGGGTCAAAGATGTGCTTGCTTGGCCACCATCCCAACTACCAGAGTCAGCCCACGGTGTCTGCGAATTAGACTCTGGACCAAAGAAATGAAGTCCACCGCAGCGGACCGCGCGTGTGGGGGGCATCGGCTCGGTTTTGAGCCTCCTGGAGACCAGGCCTCCCTTTGGTCAAGCCCATGCCCTGGCTTCTGCCTTGGAGAGCACAGCTGGCAGCCAGGAGGACAAGCCGGGTCCCACAACTTCCCAAGTGGGTGACTCTTAGCCGCCCCCCAAGAACCTCGGCCTTGCCGGGCCGAGTCCACTCCCTGTGCTCAAGGGAAGCGGGAGGGCAGGTTTTTGGTTTGGTTTTGTCTTTTTAAATTAATTAAGCCATGGACCCAACCCTTTGGGGGACTCAAGAGTCTGCACCTTCTCTTCACAGGGTTGGAAACCAAGAAGGAATGTTGTTTATAAAGACAAAAGGGAGGCCAGCACAGGAGAGTCATTGAAGGGGTGCATAATACACCCCTATTCTTATTTGGGCCAGCTCCTTTCAGGGGTGTACGACCCCCTTCCTCCTCCACACCCACGAAAACCCCCTTTCTTCCTCCCCCTCCTCCTCCGCACCCATGAAGACCCCTGAGCCGGGGAGAGGGAGGCCCTCAGCCAGCACTCCATCAACATGTCAGTCACACAGCAGACAGTTCAGCCCCAGGGGAAGCACAATTTCCCGGTTCCGTCAGAAGGACTCCTGAAGGAAACAAGCAAATATAATATTCTGGCGGGGCAGTGACAGCTTTTTGCAAGTATGAATACAATCTTGAAAATGAACGGCAACTTCCCTCCACAGCGTGGGTCTGAGCGGTTGTTTACTGTAAGCAGCATCTATTTTCCTTCCCCACATCCTACACCCAGTTCAGAACCTAAAATAATCCACGTGGCTAGAGTGTACAGAGCAGGCGGACCAGACTTTTCTTTCATTATGAAGAGCGTATGTTTGGCAAGATGTGCCTCATAAAGCCTACACCGTGAATGAAAGGGATTTTGAGAAATACATTCTTTTTTTTTTCTTTTTTTTAAATAAACCAGTGTTTTGCGTGTATCAGGGGAGCCGGTGCAGTGAATGGTAAATGTCAACACGTTTGTCAATTGATCATCTGGTGGACGGTCTACACGCGGCCAGCACCCACCCCATCTCCCAAGGCGAGCTTTTCAAAGACAGCCTATTAGTCAGTAGCCCCACGTCAGAGGTTCTGTTGAACTGCCATAACGTCAGTGTTCTGAGCCTGTTCTGGCCCATGTTACACTGTGCTGTGCTTGACTCCCCAGGCCTACCTGCATCTTAGGTCAGAGCATCTCAGGTAAGTAGGGCTTCTGGCCTCACACACAACCAAGCCAGGAGTGGTGGCTCAGCTCAAACCCACCCTGGCTCCCAGGCCAATCTATATTCCCACCACTGGCCTTCCATTAGCCTCATTCTTTTATATATATATATATATATATATATATATATATATATATATATATATATATATAGTAGAGGCCTGGTGCATGAAATTCATGCACTCAGGGGGATCCCTCAGCCTGGCCTGTGCCCTCTCACAGTCCTGGAGCCCTCGGGGGATGTCCGACTGATGGCTTAGCCCCACTCCCCATGGGAAGCAGGCCTAAGCTGGTAGTCAGACATCCTTAGCACTGCCACAGAAGCGGGAGAGGCTCCTGCCACCGCCGCTGCACTTGCCAGCCATAAGCCCAGCTTCTGGCTAAGAGACGTTCCCCCTGTGGGAGTGCACTGACCACCGGGGGGCAGCTCCTGCATTAAGCATCTGCCCCCTGGTGGTCGGTGCGCATCATAGCGACTGGTAGTTCCACCGTTCGGTCAATTTGCATATTAGTCTTTTATTATATAGGATTTCAGAGAGGAAGGGAGAGAGAGAAACATCAATGATGAGAGAGAATCATCAATCAGCTGCCTTCTGCATGCCCCACACTGGGGATTGAGCCCAAACATGCGCCCTGACCAGGGATCGAACTGTGACCTCCTGGTTCATAGGTCGACGCTCAACCCCTGAGCCACATCGGCCAGCCCCATTAGCCTCAGTCTTGCTGGCACTGACTTCGCCAGACCCCCGGCCTATCGCCCAGAGCCCAGGGTGCCTGGGGTGAGATTTAAACCTGAAATAATGAAGGAAAACAGGACCAGGCAAAGCATTATTGTTTGCTTTCCAGCTGTTTCCAGTTGTTTTAAACACCTTCACCGTGGGGGTGGGTACAGAGCACAGGGGACGGGAAGCGTGGGGTTTGAAAATGTACTTGGAAGATAGGCCAGGAACGCAGGGAGTCAGGACGATGACCTTGAGCTTAACTAACCTCTGCCTTCGAAATCCCTGCCGGACTCTGTCCCTGAGCCCCTACCCTTCTAAAAAGCCCTGAAATGTCCTGCTAGGTCCTAGGATCTTGACAAGCAGAAAATTCAATCTCCTGACCAAACCCAAAAAGCTTGCTCAGACTCCAGCAAACAAAACCAATGATGTGATGTAAAAATAAGCCAACGCTTAAAATCAGCCTCGAGAGCATCGTCAATGGCTCCCAGTCCAGCAGGCCTTTAACCCGGTTCAGAGGGAACCAACCAAGGGCCGGAGGCCATGAAGCCCCCGCTGGGGCCACCATTAGGTGAGAAGTGCTCACATTGGGGCTAAATGACCCAAAGTCACACTTAAGCTGCCTGTTAAAACCCAAACCCCAGGATGGCTGTGTGGCGCACGCTCAGCCCAGGGCATTTGGGGGAGGGAAGGCGCGGCCTAGTTACACCTGGCAACGTGGGCAAGATGGGAAAGTGGCTTCCTTCGCCGGGGCACCCACGGGGTTTACAAACACAGAGGTGAGTCTAGTGGGGGCTTCCTGGCCTGCTGTGGGACTGTCTCCCCAGAAGAGGCCCAGATCCGTGGCACTCCGCCCTGCGTCAGGTGCTGACCCTGTGACCTGCCCCCGAGTGTTGCCGTGGGCCCCTGGGCTCCTTGGCGGGGACTGGGACCATATTGCCCGTGTGTCTGAGGCGATGCCCTGAGCCCTGATTCTTCCTGGTCACACCACTGTCAACCTGCCACCGGCCCTCATCAAGGCAGAGCCACTCCTCCTGGGTCCAGAGGCCACGCCCCGGACGGCCCCCTCTCACCTCCGGGACGCCATTTCTCCGGCCGCTCCGTCAGTGGGCAGCACCTTCCCTGCTTCCTCGCGTCCTGGCCCATCCTGATCCAACACACCCTCCGGCTTCTCGATCCAGCCCAACCGGGGGAACCTGCGTGATTCCAGAGCCTCCACGTGGCCCCTGCCTACCGCGTGGAGCCGGATGCTCCGCCAGGTGCTTTCACTGATGCGTTTCAAGTGCAAAAGCATCATCTACTTCAGAAGGAGCCAGAAGGTCCCTTCCAGAGAAGGCACTTAGGAATGCACATGTCACACTCTCCTTGCCTCTCCATGAGCTGGACAGATGTCATGAGCAGGCTCCCACAGGACCCACCGACTCTGCACAGAGCGTGTGCAAGGCAGAAGCACAGTGCCCTCCCCCCTCCATTCCCAGAGCTGTTTGTTACAATCACCTCCCATCAGGCCACTGCACATGGACTGGAATGGAATGACCAGCTCAGGGTCCCGGGACTGGGGTGGGGGTTGTCCAGCTGCTCAAAGACTGGGGGGGCTACACCCCAAAATGGCCTGCACCGCGTGGGCCTGTGCTGCACTTTTCTCCCTCATTCTCTGTCTCGGTATTATCCACAGCCCGTTTTGCTGTGCCCATGTTTTGTTCTGTCTGCCACAAACCTAGTTACTGAAAAATTCTCTGAGGTTAAAGGAGCGGACGATAAGAAAACCTTAGAAAAATAAGTCGTTCTTTTATTTCTACTTCAAAATATACTATGTACATCTGGAACGCTATGGGAAGCAGACCGGGCGATGATGCCATCGTACACATAAAATAAGATACAAAACAATGATCGCCTGTTTCAGATCCGTCTCTAACCCAGCGGACAGGGACGGGTGCTGTGGGTGCCGTCCCTCCGTCCGCCGGTGGCCGGGGCTGCCTCACCGGGACTCGGTGGCCAAGAGCTCCTGGAGGGTCTGGAGGACGTGCGGTGGCTGCCCGGCGGCCAGGTCCTGCAGCCGGGAGCCCAGGTGCTGCTGGAGGCAGCGGCACAGCCGACACGCCACCGCGCGGACGCTGCCCCCGCGCCCCGGCAGCACCCCGCTCCCCATCATGTTGGTCAGGAAGTACCAGAGGACCGGAAGGACGTGGCGCTCCACGGCCTGGGGCTTCCGGGGGTACACCGAGGCCACCAGCTCTGCGAGGAGAGAGGAAGGTTACTCCATCAGGCCCGGTGCCGCCCAGGGCAGCAGCCCCGCAGGCCCGACGGATGCCTGGGGCACAGCACCGGGCCTCAGACAGTCATGGGCCCAGGAACGTATTTTAATTTCTTTTAAAACGGGAAGAAGGACATGTGAAGATATGCAGCCTGGTGTGTATTTGTGTTTATCCCAAAGGGTCATACAATAATATTTTAATTTTTTTTTTAATGGAGGGAGGGGTAGGCAAAGGCAAAGTGCCCGGGGTCCCAGCAGCCCAGGAGAGAGGAAGAGGCGGGCACACCTGACTCCATCCTGCCTCTGCTCTGCTCTGGCTGTGGGAGCTTGAGAAAGCCGCCCAGCCTTTCTGAGCCTGTTCCCTAGTCAGGAAAGATCATAATCCTGAACCAAACTCTTGCGATTGTTAGATTAGATAATAAATGAGTGTGAAGTGCTGAAATAGGTAGGCAGGTGACAAATGGTACTAGTATGGCTTAAATCCTCATTACCACCGATGAGACGTCACACAAAAATAGAGAAAACTTGTACTCGAGAGGGAAGTCGACACCCTTTCAGATGGCGTCTTCTGGAAAATAAAACAGCCCAGCCTGGCCTTCCCGGGGTCTGGATGCCAAACCTCACTGTACGACCAGCTACCTGCTCTGAACACCTAGGCTCAAACGTTTCCTAAATCTCCACCTGCAAGTGAGGGTGAGACCTTCCCCAAGAACCAGGCCCAAAGGGGGGGTGGGGGGCGGTCCACCTGCCCCCAACAGCTCACACCCTTGTTCTGCCACAACCACCACCCTGGACTCCTCACACACACACACTCACACACACACACACACACACACACACACACACACACCAAAGGAGGCATCAATCCCCACATGAGGTCCCACTCCCCGGGTACAGGGAGGGGGCACCTGGCTGATGGATGCGTCTCTCAAGCTGGCAGAGACTGGCAGTGGCCCTCTGGGAGTCACCATGAGAAAGAAACCCCCATTCAACTTAAGCGTAAAAGGCAGCTAAAGTAATTAGCGAGAGATTTACCGGTGTTAAGCTGTGCTATTATTAGTCCAAGCCTGTGTGGATTGGAATTCCTTCTGTGTTCCTGACTGACACCTTGTTAACAGAAGAGCTACACAGAAACTCTTGCTTTGTGGGGGAGGAGAGGGATCTATATAGTAAATAGGTCATCTAAATTGGGGTGCCCACCGACCTCTGGGCCCCATAAATGACCAATACAAGGACAGGAAGGCTTTTACCCAGAAAATACTGATTTGGAGCCACAGAAAAGGCTCCCTGTCTGGTACCCAGGCTGGTCTAGTTACGTGGCCCAGTTCTCACCCCAGGGCTCCCACAGCATTGCACTGTGGCTGCATGTGGCCCCAGCCCTGCCTCACCCGCCTCGCCTGCTTGGGGAAGGCCTGGCACCTGGATGGAAGGTAAGGGGCCACTCCGAGGTCACTGGGATAACTGAACCAGGCAAGCAGCAAGGCCAGGAGCAAGAGAGGGGGCGGTGAGGAGGTGGCATGATGCCCGCAGTCAGGCTGCATGTGCTGAGCACCCCAGGGCCGATGCTGCGATGTGCTCTTTAGAGGCACATGAAACCAGGCAGGAGGGCTGGGGAGAGGGGTGGCCGAGGAAGTGATGCCAGACTAAGTGGGCATCGCCCAGGCGGAGGACGAAGGGTGGAGAAGGGCTTTGCAGGCAGAGGTGAGAGCGTGGGCGGCCGGCCTCTACAAGGAGGGTGGCATGCTGGCACCTAGGAGGCAAGGCCAGGGCCGCTCGGGCAGAGGCCCACAGCATGGAGGCTGAGGCTTGGCTCTGCAGCCAGGCTCCTGGGGACAAATCCTGGATTAGTCGCCCAGGGACGCTGGGCACTTGACCTTCTGAGCTTTTGATTTTTGGTGTGTTTTTTTTTTTATTTCTATTAAAGGGGTAATCATGAAGCCCCCACCCTCCTTGTGGGGTTGTTATGAGGATTTATGACCCAGGACCTATCACTGGGGGTGGGGAAGGGGGCAGCGTCTAGAGGGCCAGGCAGAGACAGGACCTGTGGGCCCCTCCAGGGAGCGGGTCACTCCCCTGAGCACTGCTGGGAGCCACGCAGGGGGGTGGCATGATCATCTGCATTTTAGGGGGCCCTCGGGAGTCCGGAGAGCAGGCCGAGTCCTGCCTCTTTCCTTGATGGGACCTCCCTAAGATGGGGAGGAGGCTTCCGGCAAGCAAGCAAGAGGGTCAAACCAACTCGGGAACCTGCCCAAGGTCAGAGGTGGCCGGTGGCTCATGGGCCTGTCCCCCCAAAGCCTGTGTCCTTCCCAGGCTGCCTCCCCCAGGGCCCCAGGAGAAGGTTTCGGCCCTGGAGCGAATCACCTGAGGCTAACGCTGCGCACTCAAAGCAGCCAAGCTTGGCACAGGCTTTCCGGGCTGAAGCCTGAACAAGGCAGAGCCGACGCAGGCCCAGGCCCCATCTGCACGTAACACAGCCCCGGGCGCCTGGCCAGGGGGTCCAGTGGGGTGGAAATCCAGCCCACTCGCCAGGCTGCCCAGGCGCAGGAGAGGCAGCTTTCTCTAACCGTCAGGACCACGCTGCTGCTGCCCACGCCCTGGGCCGCTAGGGGGTGGGGTCTGCCCAGGTGGGACCCGGTACCCGAAGGGCCGAGGCAGAGAGGAAGAACGGCATCCTGGTCTCTGAAGAACCGTTTCCGTTGTGTACCAACCTGCGTCATCCTGACCAAATGCAAACATCACCTCCTGGCCATGTAGGGGGTTATCTTTAAAAACCAGATTATCCAAAGTTGTAAATGGTCTGGAATTGGTTTTGGTCTAAGATAAGTGGGCTGAACCACATGCCCGGGGAGGAGCATAGAGACTGACCTGAGGGTCGGGGGGCATGTTTGGGGGTGCTCACCCGACAGGCGGTCTGTGACATCAAGCACTGCGCGGCCACTGAGGAAGCGCACCCGCCCAGCAAACGTCTGCAGGAGGCCGAGGTCGTCTGAAAGAGAGGGGAGTGGCCGTGGCCGTGATGCTGTGGCCTGAGCCACGGCGCCAGGCACCCACCCACAGCACCTACGTGGGGAAGAGGCCCTGGGGCGGCCCTTCTGTTACTACAGAAAGGAACCCCTAGCGGTACAGTCACGGGGGCTGGGAGGCGGCGTTTCGGGATGAAGAGGCGAGTCTCTGACGGGTTTCTAAGTCAGCTCCCGCAGGGCCCCGCAGGGGCTGCGTTTGGAAGCTGCGCCTTCTTCCCCGTGCTAGCCCGTGTCTCCGGGCTTCTGCAACGATCGGACTCGAAACCCTGCTTTCCTCACAAAGACACGTAAGGTGAGCCAAGTCCCCTCACCCAAGGAAGGGACACTGATCTAGAAAATATACAAGGTCGGACCGGTCCCCTTCCCCTCCGACCGCCTCTGCACGAACCCTGGAGGCAGCCGGCACACCCGGCCCCCAGCGTTTTGCGACCACGGCAGTCATAGCACGATCCAAGGGGAGGTGGGACCAGGAACAAAATGCACTTTTCAGGGATGTGGCTGTGGGGTCTGGGACGTGAGGGGCGCTACCAGAGCAGACCCCAGCCAGTACGTCCTGGGACCCCAGAGCTGACCAGCTCAAGGCCAGATTTCTCTCTACAGGGGACAGCATTTAGGGACCTGCCTGATCCCTCTTTCCCTGTGAGTTCCACCTTCTCTGAGCTCCTGCCGTACCTCAGCACGGAGGCTCCGCGTGCCCACTGGTATGCAATCAAAGCTTTCTTTTCCCACCAGGTAGCCATTCTAGCAAGAGCTAATTCCTGTTTCCCTTGCTCTCTTCCTGAGACTTGTAAGGTATAGAGAGGAGAAAATGTACTCTCTCCTGCTTCCAAAAGCTCTATCCATGAGACAAGAGTCTAGAAAATAATTCGCGCTGGGAGGTAAGAGAGAATATTGCAGTTTGCGAGAAGTGGTCTCAGGGTGTGTCGGTAAAGCCGTGACTGTGTAAGTTTTTATGTCATCACCTGCATTATTGTGTGCGGGTGTTTCTATTCCCCCGCACCCCCTCCCCCCCATCATCAGCCGTGAGCTCACCTCTGAGGACAAGGAGTTCTCCCTCCGTGCTGTCCCCCCACAACACAGTCCAGGACATTCTCTGTAGAGGGCCGCCCGGGAGGCACCTGGGCATTTCTTATAATTATCGTCAGCCGAATTCAGGGCTTAGGCAGAACCACGCCCGGGAACATGCTTCCCCAATGAGGCTGGACATGTTAACCAGTTCTGACTTCATAGCAGCCCAGGTGTCCGCAGGGGCGGGTCTAGATATGTAAATCCAGTAATGCTGGGGCCTAGTTAAGAATGCAAATAAGCTCCTTTGATCCTAAGTTTTGGTGTTACTTCCTGGATTTTGGGGATATAAGATAAACCTGCTGCGTGGCTCAGGGTCATCGTCATGCTGCCTCTCCATCAGAGAGGAAAGATGGCGCCCCACCCAGCCCCAGCTTCATGAATCTATTTCTGCGTCTTGTTTTCTTTATTTCTATTATTTCTCAATCCCTGGCCACCCCCATTTAGGACCGGTTCGTTCATCTCTCTTTCCACACGGGACGCGGAAAAGGGAGATCCCCGCCATGTTTGGCCCCCGCCGCATCAGGCCCCTGCAATTCTCTGGATGCAGCTGGACCTCCCCCTCCTGGCCACTGCCATGGCCTCCCAGAGCAGGAGAGAAGAAAGAACGTGGGGGATACTTAAAAATGCACGTCCCGCTGACACCTACTCCAGAGCGTGGTCCCAGGGGCCTGGCACACACAGGTGCTCATTAAGTGCTTGCCGCCCGGCCGGCGTGGCTCAGTGGTTGAGCGTCGACCTATGAACCAGGAGGTCATCGTTTGATTCCCGGTCAGGGCACATGCCTGGGTTTCGGGCTCTCCAGTGGGGGGCGTGCAAGAGGCAGCCAATTGATGATTCTCTCTCATCATGAATGTTTCTATCTCTCGCTCCCTCTTCCTTCCTCTCTGAAACCAATAAAAATATATATTTTTTTTAAAAAAAGGAAGTATACAAAACATGGTGGCAAATGAACCACAGCCGCAGAAACTGGAACCAAACTGGACTCCTGACAATAAGCTGAAGAGTTATTATGTCACAAGGCAATGAGCTCAGTAAGTCATGATACCACACAGCCCACTTCCCTGTGGCTGCCAAAACTAAGTCTGTTCGTCACAAGAAAAAACTGGAATGAGCCACCTCAACAGAAAATGCGAGCTATGGTGTAGCAGTGACTCAAGCGTGTAATGATATGTAAATGCTCGTGCTTTGTCTTTAAAAAAAAAAGTCAGATTCAAATGTGTAATGTAATCACAGCCATGTATGCAAACAGGCCCAGAAAAATATCTATAATGAAAAATGCCAAGCGTTAATGATGGTTTATTTTAGGAGCTGGGACTGTAAGTGAGATTTTTTCCCTCCAGATGCTTTGCATTTTTATTGCCTCAATAATTAATAAGTATACTTTTACAGTGGTGGAAAGTACAGTTTATATTTTTAAATTAACTAGAAAGACTGCATAATGGCATGGGAAACCGGGTCGTGTTAAATGAAAGATGCAAAGTCAGAACTGTGCTTACATTATGGTTTTTAACCAGGGAACCCTGTGTGCACGCAGACAACAGAAGGTAAGAGACGTCCTCAGGCAGCTGGTGGATTAGAGGGGCACCACGGATGGGTTTGTAAATTTCATGAACAATATCATGTTGGTCACATGACTTATACAAGGTAGTAAGTTTCCAGTCAGAGAGAAAAATAGCCGAAGTAGATCTGAAGTCACCCATTTCCGAGCGTATCTGCTCTCTGCAGCACTGGCCAGGGGCTGCGGTGAATGAACAGAGCGTTGGGTGCTCAGAAGCCTGAATGAGGGGGGTCTGACCGGGAGCAGTGAGCTGTCAGCGGTCTGGTGCTTACCGAGCCCAAAGAACCCGCCAGTCGGCTCAGGAACTGCCTTGGTACTTGGGCTAATGCCCCTAAAATCAGAAGGTGTCGGTGCTGTGAGAGAGGGTGCCACTCCAGCCTTACCTCTGGAGGAGCCCCCAGACAGGCAGGGACAAAGGGCAGAGGTCAGGGAGCAATGTGTCTCCTTCCTCGCCATCTCCTCAAAATTGGGAAGGGACGAAAATCCCACCTGCTCTGTAACCAACACACCTCCTGTGCCTAAAAAAACCTAAAAGCTAGAAGAGATGTGGTGGCTGATGAGTCACCCTGGTCACTGACTTCCAGAATGAAGACGGGTCTTAAGAAGCAGCCAAAGAGGCCAGCCCCCCAGCGTGGCTGTGCTCCTGACCCCCTCCCCCACAACCCACCCCCCGGCCCCGGGGAAGTGAATACAGCCTGTTGAGCTGTTGCTTTGTGACTTTTCACATTTAAGTACTTCACAGCATTGCACAGGTCCTCTGCGGCTTGGGGCCCAGAATCCCTTGTGGGGCCGAAGGACCAGGCTTGGGCGAGAGCCCCCTCTGCTCAAAGGGCTCCGAGCCACTCCCAGGAGGGGCCGCAGGGTGCCGAGGGTCCCCCCGCCCCCCGCCCCGCCCGGAACCACCAGGGCCACCAGGCTCAGCCTGGGTGATGTGGGAAGGAAGATTTGCACCCCTTCTCTTCTGTCCCACCTGCCCCATCCCTGCTTCTACCACCCAAAGCCCTGGGCCAGGGGGAAGTTTAGTTATCGCCTCCATTTCACCCTCTGCAGACCCGGCGTGGCCATTCCAGACATGAGAACCCCTCCCGGGAAGAGTGTGTCTACCATTGGCACACCTGGCACAGATGAATTCTCCTTGTTGGCGACCTAAATCCCTCAGGTCTGACCTAGGTGGATACGGAACTCGGCTCATCACTTCCTAGTGAGTAATTCTTCCAAAACCCATGTTGCTGGTGGGGCGGAGAGGGTACGGCTCACCACGTGGCCCTGAGCGCCCATGCCACACCTGTTCAAGTGACGTGGAGCCAAGACCCAGCGCTTCACGCTGTGGGCCCCGTGGGAGCCTTTGCCAGGGATTTACTGGGCTCCTCCATCCCGCCAAGGCCAACCCCATTCCAGTCCAGCCTAGCCCTGACCCAAGGAGCAGAGAGGAAGACAGCTCCCCTCCCACCTGCTTCCAGGCTCCCTGCACCCAGTCCCCGAGCTGATGGGCCAGAGGGGGCACCGTCAGCCACCCTTGAGGACACCCTGTCCCAGGAGGAAGTGAGAATTCTAGGTGTCCTCCTGGGAACCGCAACCTGCCTCAAGGTGGGGTCAGCTCACAAAAGCAGACCATCCCCAGGGCCCTCTCCAGGGTGCCCAGCCCAGGTGCTTATGGCAGGGCCCCAAGGAGAGGGGACCTGAGTCTTATGACAATGCAAGACGCTAGCTTCTGCAGCCCGAAGCTGGCCTGATGGCAAACCCGGAGAGAAAGAGTTAAATCTCCTCTCCCCAGACAAGGGTGCTTTCCTCTTCAAACAGCTAAAGCCTATGTTGCTTGGTGTAGGTTTTCCCAATAAATCCAGGGCCTGCGATGATTTACCAAGAGCCTCGGTTATTGGCAACAGCAATCTCACTTACCCACAGCAGCCCTGAGAACAAGCCATAATTTAGAGCTGGATTTATATTATTTGTTCTACAGCAACAAAACCAGCAAATCATAAATTCCCTCTGAGATGAAGGGAGGAAATTGACAATATTTATGAACCTGAAAGGCGGAGGAGGGCCTGGACAGGCGTTTGATTTGTAACTGAAACTTCTCCTGGAGGCTCCAGCCAAGGACACGGTGCTGGGCTCAGGCTAGGACGTGAGGATGAGGTGGGGGGAGGATGTGGGCCAGGCCAGGTCCCAGCCTCACTGTGGGGTGCTCTGTGGGTGCTAAAGAGAGGACATTGCTCTGTGCTCATCAGGACATACAGCAAGCAACGGGCAAACAGCAACGGTTCCCAGATCCTACGCTCTCTTGCATCACAGAAAGACCGGCTTGCGAAAACTCACGGCTCCACTCCTGGCTGGGACCTAAGTCTAAGCGTGAACTACATTCTCGCATACCCTGGGAGTTTTGACCTTGCACGTCAGCCTGTGTACTAGATACACTAAATAGCACCTTCAAGTACTCTATAAGGGACTGAGAACCGCAGTCTATGCACCAAAATGCCACCTGATGTTCAAGGACCAAGATGTGATCCCGCAAAGCCCGCAGGGAACTGGGAAGCTCCTGCCTCTCCTGACGTCTCTCCCATAGCTCCTTCCGCCTTTTCTTTTCATCCCTCCCCCAACCGCACTCCAATGTCACTCCCCACCCCTCACACCAAACCCCTCACACCCGAAGCTCTGGCCCCAAACAGTGGTGTTAAAAGGCAGCTCTCGGCTGTTTCACACTCAAAAAGCCAGTGGGACCCCGGCCTGCCTCCTGCACCAGACAACCAAGGTGGCCAGCCCTCCAGGCCACCTGCCCGCCAGCGCGGTCCTCTCCAACAGGCTCGCCCTGCGGTCTCACCAGCATCCGCCTGGTCCCCATGCAAGCCACATTCTCTGCTACCACGTCTACAACTAAGACAGTTCTTGACAGCTCTGCCCACCTCCTTCCTGGCAATCCTGACCTGTTCTCCCTTCAATACCCAGCTGACCTTGGGGGAGTCATTTACGTCGTGTGTGCTAAAGGAGGCGAGACTACGTCATCTCCACATCTCCCCCAGTTTCACCATCTAAGACACGCAGGTGGACGGGACATGGAAAAGCTGCCAACCAAGAACCTCACAGGCCCTAGGCCACCGACCCGTGCCCTACACAGCCTCCGGGAAAACGCTGAACCCGTGCCTTTCACCACTCTGCCGATTGCCGAGCAGGAAGGGTGGCACTAGGGAGGGAGCCAGCGGCCCACCAGAGCCAAGCGGGACCACGGCAGGAGGCTCACCCAGACTCTCGATCATTGCGTCCAGGGCAGACAGAGCGGCAGCATAAATCCCCGAGTTCTTGGAGTTGAGGTTGTCCGCAACGGCGACGATGATGGAGAGCAGCATGGGGTGCAAGCTCTCTCCGAGGAGGGGAATCATCTTGGTGAGGGACTCCAGCGCCCACTGGTTCACTTTCTTGTTGGAATCCTGAAGCCTCGGGGTGAAAGCATCGAACACCTATCGGGAGGACAGACACCAAGAGCCCGTGGGAACCAGGCGGGCAGGAGTCGCACCGCCCAGCCACCCACCTCGGCAGGGCAGCCCCTGCGTCCCTGACAGGCCTCATCCAACCTGGGCCAGAGCTCTCAGTGGCTAAGAGTGCGCCTCCTCAAAGGGGCGGGGCGTGCGGGAGGGAAGGACCACCCCACATTGAGCACTCGTGTGCCCAGATTGAGAGCATCTCGTCAGGTACCCTCCCTCTCTCTTTCCTGGAATGATCTTCACAGCCCGGCAGGCCTGTGTTCTCCTCCTCACTTCGCCATTAAAAACAAAAACTGGGGCTGAGAGAGGGGAAATCACTCGGGAAAACGTTCCAGATCACACAGCCAGGGAGAAAGGAAGCCAGGCCTGCTGCCTCCGTGCCTGGGTCTCAGCCACTCGCCACGAGGCTCGGCTGTCAGCAGCCTCGCTCCTGGGAGAAGCAGGCATCTGTTCTGGTTTCCAGGCTGTGCCTGCTCCTCACCCACCCTGGCCCAGTCTCCTGGCCAACTACATGCTCTGCCCCGAAACGTCATGCACACGGCTAGACCGGTAGTGCCCTTGGCCACGGCACCTTCACTTCTGCCCTCCTCCCCACAGATCTCCAAGAGGCTGAGAGATGCCGGCACACCTCTGAGCGGTCCCAAGGTGCCTGGTAAGAGGCAGTGCCCGCATCCCTTCGGCCACTTCCAAGTAGTCTTAGAGCGTTACCAAGGCAACTGGCGAGCAAATGCTTGTTGGGCTCCCTTTACCCTGAGGGGTCTGACCAATGTCTAACTCTGTTCAGAGTTTTCCAAATTGAAGTTGCACCCCTGGGGAGAGAAGGTGGGGGGGAGGGGGGGGGGGAGGCAGCGCTCACCTGGACCAGGTTGGCGGTGATGAGCTCCGGCTTGGCCTGGCAGTGCTCAAGGAGCCGCCCCACACCTTCCATCCGAGACTGGTGGTCCTTGGCCTCCAGCAGCCGTGTCAGCTCCCGCAGCTGCTCCGCCATCTCCGAGCCACCCCGCCTGGAAGAGCGCAGCCCCGCCAGCCTCGGGCCATTGGAGCTGAGCCTAAGCAGAAGGAGCATCTGACCTGGGCGGCCGGGGCAGGGACACACCTTATCCCAGGCCCCCTCCCACAGGCAGGTGGGGCGAGGGAACTCCGGGAATCCCTCTTCCTCGGGGACAATATGGGTGCCTAGAGCCTCAGGGGGCAGGGCTCTCTCTTCCTGCCTTTCCTTTCCCTACCTTTCCTTTCCTTTCCTTTCCTTTCCTTTCCTTTCCTTTCCTTTCCTTTTCTTTTCAGCAGGCAGGGGAAGAACAGAGGAGAAAGCTGGAGTGAGGGGGTGGAATCACGAAAGGATAACTGGGGCACATTTCATCTAAGAGTCGGGGAAGATCTTGCCAGGTGCCCGAATCCTGCCCCCTGGTTGTCTAGGCCCGGCTCACAGTCCTCCGGTAACTGGGGAGATGTTAAGAAGTCCTGTTCTCTTAGGCTGGGAGCACATGCCCACCGTGCCCCCTGGCCCGTTCCAGCCAGAACGAGAGCAGCTCCATACAGAACTCTAGCCCCATCCCAGCTCAGAGCCTCGCTCTTCTGCGCTTATGCCTTGCACCCGAGTCCCACCGACAGAGCCCGACACCATTCTGTCATTCATTCCGACATTCCGCCCTCTGTCTACTGCGTGCCAAGGCCTGTGCTGGGCGCTGAGAACAAGGAGATGAGAGACGGTCTTGCCCTAAGGGCTCACAGACCCGTGGGAGACAGGACAGCGACGTCCATGGCGGACAGAGGACTGACAGGTGAGGACCTGTCCACCCAGAGGTCGTGGGGACACAGAGTGTCAGATAGAGCTCCTGGGAGAGGGTGGCAGGCGAGCTGGATCCCGTGGGATCTGGTAGAATAAGCAGGCATGCTCTGGGTGCGGACGGCCCACACAAGGCAAAGAACCAGCAGAAGCAAAGGCACAGCAGGGAGAGAGAAGTGAAGGGGCAGGGAACCCGGCTGCTCTGGTCTGGCCCAGAGGACACGTGGGAGAGAGAGCAGGAGGCTACTCTTGGAAAGGGGGGCGGGCTTCCCTGGGGTCCCCACTAAGGAGATCAGATGCGTCCTCCCAGGATTGACCTTCAGATTGCTGCTTGGTTTCTAACTCCCGGCCAGAGCCACCCTGCTGCCCCATCGGCATCTTGGAGGTGGAGCCCCAGAGAGACAAGGATGGCCGTACCCGTCCTCACCGGGCAGCCCGTTCTCACGCACGGCCAGACTCCTCGACACCTTGAGGCCTCTGGCAGATGGCAGTTCATCGCTCTCTTCTAAGCCCTTGAAAAATACACATAGAGCGTGAACCGAAATGAGTCGCCTCTGGGGAAGTGCCAGATACTCCAGCCTAGGCCTTAACCTCTCCCTCTGGGAGGCCCCCCAGGGCGCAGCTGAGCCTCCCAGAGCGCTGGTAGTCGGGGCCAAGTATTGGGGGTCAAGATGCCCATTTCACAGATGGAGAAGTGGAGGCCCAGGGAGGCTCAAGGGACACAGGCAGAGAGGGGCAGAACCAGGCTGAGTAGAGGACAAGGAAATCACGCCGACCTCGCCCGGCGGGAGTCCCGGGTGAAATAAAAGCCTCTGAGTGCAGCCCCCGCCCCCTGACCTGCTTGGGGGCGGCCAGGCTCAGCTCCGGTCCCCCACCCAACACCCATCACACCCACCAGCTCACCCGCTGTTTAATGGCCGCCATGACCTTCCGCAAGTCGTGGGATGGCAGGGACTGCTTCAGAAATGCATCAAACTTGGCGTTCGACATCAAGATACTCATCATCTTCCGGCCATAGAACCTGCCACACACAGGACGAAGAGCAAGATGAAGAAACAGCCACAGAAACATTCCCTGGGAAGCTAAGACGGGGGGACCCCAATTTGCACTGTGAGCAGTGTGGAGGATGGATCTTTGAGGACAAGGCTAGGGTCGGAGCCGATTTGGGGGCCACTATACCAGTCCAGGCAAGAGAGGACACAGGCCTGGAGCGAGGCGGTGGAGTGGGTGTAGGAAGGCGTGATCAGATCCCAGAGCTGCTAAGGAAGTGGAAACTGCAGGACTTGGCAGTTGACTGGAGGTAGAACATGAAACACTGAAAATGGCCATATTTTGCTCAGCTGAAGACTTTATTGATTGTAAAACGCACCATTAACTTATTTTCCACTGAGGAAAAACAGAAAGAGAAAACACTGGCCACGCTGGCTGCCTCCAATGACGCTGACTCGCGTGCGAAGACAGCCCTCTCGCATGAGATCTCAGAACCAGAAGGGAGCAGTACGCAAGGGGAGTGCAAAGTGCTTGCTGGTGGCTTTGCAAGAAGATGCAGAATTTTGGTCACTCCTTCAGTGATGAATGTTTGCATTAATATCTAATTTATATCCCACCGCTCTATTTCCATGCCTTCCCTTACAGGCAATAACTTTTCACTTTGATGCCAGGTAATAGTATAATATTTCTAAGACATTTTAAACAGCAATTAAACTCAACAATTCCCCACCGAGCATCCACAATGACTTCTTAAAATAAATATGAAAGGCTAACAAGCAAAGGAAGCCTCTTAGTGTAGTTCCTACAGCGCAGATTTTAATTCAAAGGTTTATACCATGAGCAGCAATGACCAAGTTTGCAAATGTGCAGATAGTAAAACCTAGGTCCTCATTGCCCCCTGGTCAATCACTGTGAGCTGCCTGATGGTAAGATATTAAAATGTGGGGAGGACATGTGTGTCTTAGAATCAATGAAGTATGAAATTCCCCATTCTGCATCTTAGACGACTCAGTAAATAACAGTGACTTTTAACAACAGAGGGAAGAAGCAGGCTTGGGGCGAAGGCCATGGGTTCATTTAAGGAGCACTTCACACTTGAAGACGGCAGCTGGACATCCTGGTGAGGGGTCCCTGTGGAGGCATCAGAGATATGGCCCTGAGAGGGTGTGGGCTGGAGCCAGAGGGTGGGAAGCATCGGAGTCTCCTGTGGCTGGAGCCACCGGACGTGATGGCACCATTCAGAGAAAGTCACACGAGGGGGACAAGGACTAAAGACACTCCTGTGGCCACCGACATTCCGAGGGCAGGGAGGGTGGGGAATGGCCACAGAAGGACAGGGAATAGGTGCCATGGGAGCCGAGAAGCCTACGGTTCCAGGAAGGGGAGGCAAGTGCAGTCAGCTCCATCCAGTGTGAAAGGAAGGTCAGAGGGAGGGGGTGTTGGGTCTGGAGACATGTGAGATGTTGATTTCCATGCCCCACGGCAGCTAAAACGAACCACCCAAACCTCCTCTTCCCTGACAGCATTGTTCATGTCAGTAAAAGGTAACACCATTCACCCGGCTGTTTGTTTACAAACCTCAATGTCATCTCTGCCCCTTCTTTGAAAGCCAACCTCCTGTGGGCTCTGCCCTAACCCCAGCCCAATCCACCTCCCTTCACGCAGCAGGCAGCCGCCAGTCCCTCCTGCCTGGGCCTTGGGGTAGCCTTCAGTCTGGCGCCCCTCCTCCATCCAGGCTCCACCCCCCCACTATCAATCCTCCAATGAGCAGCCAGGGTGTTTGCTTGCTTGTTTCTTAGTAAAAGGCTAGCAAGCATATAAAGAAACTCTCAAACTAGTAACGGGGTCTAAAAGCACTCTGCTCTGAGCTGGCACTGTTACCCATCAGATCAATAAAAATTAGAGACCCTGGGTGGACGCACCTCTGGGGCTGAGCCACGCGGGGTGCAGTCTGCAGACATGGCGACAGCGGGCTGTGAGCTGAGTGTGATTGACTGGACCCCAACCCTGGGTTTGAAAGCCAGTCCATCCGAGCCCAACACTCTCCTGCTTAGCATCGTCTATCCGCCTCAGGCTCCTACTAAAAATTCCTCCAGTGGCTCCTGGAGTCCAAATCACACACAAACCAAAACCTCAACCCCTGACTGTGGCCTGGGAGGCCCTCCTTGGCCGGGCCCTCCTCCCTCTGCCTCATCGCCCACACTGCCTGCCACTCTCGTGCCCCACCCAGCCTGGCCCTGGTCTCCCATGAACACCCAGCTTAGTCCCATCCATGGGCCTTGGTACCATTTCCTTTGCCTGGGACACTCCCACCCCAGATCCTCAAAGAGCCGAGCTCTCAATTCAAATGTCACCCTTTAGAAAGATCCCCCCAACTCTCAGTCTAACATAGCCCCCACCCCATTCTCCAAGACATCTTGTTTTTTCCTCTTTATCCCTTACCTGTATCTAAAATTACCATAACTATTTATTTGTTGATTGTTCGTCTACCCCACTAGGAGGTAAACTCCAAGACAGCCGAGGCATAATTTTTCTTGTTCACGGTCATCGCCAGAATAATGAAGAGTGCTCATTAACGATCTCTTGAAAAAATGCATAGAGCGTCTTGACAGAGAAGGGAGCAGGGGTGGGGCAGGAAGAAGAGCAGGTGGCTGTGGCTGGAGAGAGAAGGAAGGGGGGCAGTGGGGGTGGGAGTGCTGACCGTTCCCTGAGCAGCCTGGCTATGACGACGGGGAGACGGGACAGCTGTAAGGAAAGGACACCGTTCCGTCCATCCATCTGTCCCTCCCCATGATCCCGGGGAAGCGAGCTGTGAGGGCCAGGGCTGGCTGGCTGCCCCCTCTGCCCTGCACGGGCCCGGTCAGCGGTCCCAGGCCCTGCCCTGCCTCACCTGGTGTCCTGGTTGGAGTCCTGGGCCAGCCTGACCAGGTTGCGCAGCAGCATGTCGGTGCTGTCCCTGGTGCCCGAGAGAAGCTTGTCGGCGCCGATCTGCTCCAGGACAGCCGCCAGGTGCTCGGCGGTGCATCTCCGGACCGAGGGGTTTCTGTGGCTGAGAGGAAACACAGCGCAGTCAAGGGCTCAGCCAAGGAAGGGGAGGGGGGTCCCCAGACTGGCCCACATGGACCTACAGTTGTGCATCCATGTTTCGTGCCGTGATGGGCCCCCAATTCAGTCCCGTGTGGGCGGAGGGGAATCTTTGGGGAAAGGGCAGACCCTTCCTGACAGTGGAGCTAGATTGACAACAGCCACAGGGGGACAGGCCAGGACAAGCGAAGTCATTGGTGTTCCCTGGAGACGCCAGTGCTCGCCGCGCTCCGCGCCTTCCGGCGTCACAGCCCGCCCTTGTCTGAATCAGGGGCGGGGAGCCTTTTCCTCTGCCAAGGGCCATTTGGATGTTTGTAACATCACTTGTGGGCCGCACAACGTTATCAGCTTAGCATTTTTCCTGCTGTGTTTGGTCAAGCATTTAATTAACTCACCCGGAGGTGTGTCTTGATTCTGGGGAAAAGATGGCGACCGGCAGGAAGGTAGGGAGAGAGAGAGTGTGAGTGAGGAACCCATAGAGAAGAGTGTAGACGTGTGTGGTGTGTGTGTGTATGAGCTAGGGTCAGCTAGATTCTGCACGTCTTCCAAGGGGCTGCCTAACCGGGCAGTCCTAGACGGCGGAGCCCCGCGCACAAAGCGGACACATCTCCGCGGCTGTTGCGGACGCGGAGACCACGCCATCTTGAGAAACAGAGCAGCCTGAGACTCGGATCCTGGCTTCTGACACAAACCAGGACCCTGCAGCCACTGGGGACAGAGAACTGCTATCACAGCTTCAGACCAACAGACAACAAGAAACCAGACTTCCCGGCAGAATTCCGTGAGTCAAAGAGCCTAATTAACTCACCCGGTCAGCAGGGCCAGACCAAATGATTTCGTGGGCCTTATACGGCCCACAGGCCGGACCTTCCCCACCCCCCGCCTAAATGCTCATCCCCATCTTTCTCCACCAAGAAAGGTCCTCCCCAATCTAAATGCTCATCCCCATCTTTCTCCACCAAGAAAGGTCCTCCCCAATCAGCATCTCTGCCTTCCCCGGCCCCCAGGCAGACCTAGCAGCTCTCGGGGGAGCACTGTCCCTGTCCCGAGAGGCACAGGTGCAGCCCTGTGGCCCCCCCCCCCCCCCCCGTCAGGCTGGAGCTCCCGGGCAGTGGGCAACTAGTCTCCCTCTCAGTTGAATCCCCAGTGCCCGCCCACTGGTGCCTGGCACATGCCAACAGTCCACGGGAGCTTACTGTGCATCTACTGAGCGGAACTGAGACGGGGGGAGGGACGGGGTTGGTGGGGATTTGGAAGTCCTAACACAGGGGACCTGAGAGCTTACGAGAGAGCCCCATCCGGATGTCACCTCTTCCTTTTCACCTTTTCAAGCAGGGCCTGCGAGTCCACAGTCCATCAGGCCGCACTGGCCCCGCCCCCCCGCCCCCCCCCCCCCCGCCCCTTCTGGGCTCTCCCTGGTCAGTGTGGTCCGGGCACTGGCACCATTAGCATCTGAGTCAGAATCTGCGTTGTAGCAGGATCCCCAGGAATTCCAGGCTCCCCTGAGGACACCTGACCCTGGTTCCCGCATCAATGACCAGTCATCTCACATTGTCGTGAGGGTACCCTCTGTGCCTGGCACCCTACCTCTGAGCACCTTCAAACCGTTATCTCCTCAACCACATAAGCTACTGTCATCATCATCATCGTGCAGGTGAGGAAGCTGAGGCAAAGGGAGGAATCCAGGAAAAGCACAATTAATTTGTCCCAAGTTAATAATCGCCACAGTGAGCAATGGCCAAAGGTTAGGTGGAGGCTGACCCTGTTCTAAGTGCTCTTCCATGAATCTATTCATTTACTCCTCACAATTTTATTATTCCCATTTTACAGATGAGGAGATGGAGGCACAGGGGAGTTAGGTCACCGGGATGTGAACCCAGGCAACGTGGCTCGGAGCCCCTCACCCTCGGCACGGGCTGCGCCCAGAGCCCGCTGCCTGCTCACCGCCCGGGCCTGCCTGAGGGCCTCCCTGCGGAAGCGTCCTGACTGGCTTGTGGTTGAAAGCTGTTTGCCGGCGGGAGAAAGGGCTTGAGAAATGCTTTTGGTTCTGCTTTGGGGTTGGGTTTTTCTAGAAGGGAAAAGCAAATCCGGCCGCAGGAGCAGTCCGCCCATCCTCCTCCCCAGAAGGCCGAGCGGTGCAGCTGAAGATGAGCGTGTGCCTTGCTCTCCGACGGCCCAGATTTCATCAGAAACGCCCGTCCCTGGAACAGGCGGAAGGCTGCCTCTGCAGCCGTCTCTGGGGATGTTAGCGCCGCCACCAGGACTCCTCACTTCGAACAGAACAAAGCACCTCTCCCTGTTTGCCAGGCCTCATCACCTGGCTCCCCAGGTGGGACAGCCCCCCCAGGAGCTCCCCCAGCTGCACGAGTGAAGCACTTGCTCAGTCCCCCTCCTCTCCCACCCCATGCCCCTCCCCTCCCCTCCCCTCCTGGGCCACCCCCCCACACACACACCCCTCAGACAACTGGCTGCCACATACTAGATGCCCGCTGAGGTGAGGGCCACCAGGGACCGGGCAGGGGTCACATGCTCCACCATGGCCCCCAGGGACCGGTTGGCCGCCCTCTGGATGAACTCGCTGGTGTTGCCCATCTTCTGCAGCAGGCAGCGGGCCACCTCTTCCGCCTCCTGGTCCATATTCTTCTTCAAGGCCCGGAAGAGGCCTCCCAGGACGCTGATGGCCAAGCGGGACACCTTGGAGCGGAGGTTGGTGACCTCGGGGAGAGATGGGAGAGGCACCACACTGCTGGGCCCTGTCAGGGGCTCCCAGAATGGCCACTGCACCCCCACCCGTGCCTCCACCCTCACCCCAGGCCTAGGCCTCCTGGGCTGCAGCAGCTCTGGGCAATATTTTGTCCCGTTTTAAAAAATATTATTACTGTTGTCACCATCATAATGACGAATTCCGTCATTATCATCTGAAATTTGTACAACAGTCTTCCGAGTACTTTTATAAAGAATGTTCAATTTCATCTGCACAAGGCCCCCCACTGGAACAACCTATTCCCGAGGGGTTGGGGGGCCATGGCCTCCATCTGCGACGAGATGCATCTTACTGCCCATCTGGGCCCAGCCACGCCCAGCCCCTGGGAGAAAGGGCTTGGGAAATGTGACAACCACCCTGAGGTTGGAGACTTGACCCAGGACACTCCATCCCTCCGCTGGCATTTTGAGTACAGAGGACAATGCAGGCCGATGGCATAGAAATAAGGAAACCGCAGGCCTCAGTTTTCTCATCTGAGAAATGGGTGGCTACCTCCCACCTTAGTGGCTGAGGGCTGAGAAATACGTGGGGGACGCCCCTGTTCCAAGGAGCCATGGCTTCTCCGTGGCTGTTCTCTGTCCCGCTTTGAACAGCAGCCCCAGGGAAGGGGGACAGGCTGGGGGTGGGCAGGGGGCACAGGACACAGGCTGTCTGGGAGGCCTCACCTCTCCAGTCACAGCCAAGGACACGTCGTGCAGCCTCCCAGCGAGGACCTCCGGGTGACAGGCTGCCAGGCGCTGGACGCTCACCAGGCCCTTCTCCTTCATGTGCCTGAGAAGCAAGCCCAGGCCTGTCACTGGCAGGTGGGGAGGGCGGACCCCGCCCCCTCTGCAGACCAGGGGCGCCGCACCGCCACCCTCTCCGCACCGCAGCGGGGTGGGATTTGAAGGCCCGAAGGCAGGGTTTCCTGATGGCACACCCAGGCTGAACGCTTCTATTTTTAAATATGTTTTTATTAATTTTTAGAGAGAGAAAATGGGACAGGGATAGAGAGAGATAGACACTTCAGTGAGAGAGAGAAACATCATCGATCAGCTGCCTCCTGCATGCCCCCTACTGGGGATGGAGCCCGCAACCCAGGCACGTGCCCTGACCGGGAATTGAACCAGTGACCTCGTGGTTCATGGGTCAACCACTGAGCCACACGGGCCAGGCCCAGGCTGAAATCTTAGCCGTCCAGGAAAAGCCATGTTATGGGACCCCTGGCTCAACCTCACCCACAAGGGAAGCCCACCCCAGGGCCAGGAGCACACACCCGTGACAGGCTGGTGGCTTCAGGAGGGGGTACTGAACATGAGGACAGACGATGGGAGGGCTTCCCGCAAATGCTCTGGACCCCGAGTCACGGCGCTGCTCACGACTAAGAGTGTGTGTCCACCGGCGCAGCGGTAGGAACTGGGAGCAGGGTGACTTCACTTAGAGAAATGAAGGGCCGTGACCTTTCTAAGGGCTCCTAAAGGAGCGTTGGGAGCCATGTTTATGCCTGCCATGCCTGGCTCTGGTGCACCACGGAGCAGTATAGTGGGCTGTTGGAGGTCACAGGGCAGACGCAGGAGGCTGGACACACGCACACGCACACATGCACATGCACACGCGCACACACGCACACACGCACGCACGCACACACACACACACCTCCCTCCACGGGACCAGGCCCCAGCAGTGAGAGCGGTGGGGGGGGTGGGGGCAGCAGCTATTCTGCAGCTCTCCCCTGGCCGCCACACATAGAGGGGAAGGTGTCACCTCACCAGTCACTGCTGTGGAGGCACTGGAGGGCATCCATCAACCCCAGCTCCGGGTTCGAGAAAGGCCTCAACTCCTTAAAGGCCCGAAGATCCATCTCCTCCTCCTCTTCTTCCCACTCAGGGGACCCGAAAGTTAGCACCGCGGGTAACGAGTTCGCTGCGCTCACAGGAGAGAAACGAGGGAGTTTTTACCAGAGGACCCGGGCTTGGCCCGCAGCCCTGAGCCCACCTCCCCTGCGTCAGGGAGACGGACTGGGAGCGCCGCTTCCCGGGAGCCACACAGACTTCCCCACTCCGCCTTTTGTTGAGTTTTCCATTCCTGCCTTTGCCAACCTGTTATTGTAAACAAGCTTGCCTGTGACATGCCACTTGATGCCATGTGATGGAGCCCACCCCACCAGCGATGCACCTCCAATCCTGCCCTCTCTGGGCTTGGGGTGAGGCCAGTAAGTCCATCAAGGAATGACTCCCCGACTCCCTGTGGCACTCCAACCTCGCACCCACCCCTGAGCCTGTGTTATCAGCCGCCCCCTCCCCATCCCCCACTCTCTACCCTTCTGAGGTGGCCCGAGGGCAGGGAAGTGATCAGAGGCAGAGGCCAGAGGAAACAAGGGACAATGAACGCAGCCAGGCACCTGCATGGTCCAGACGTGGCCACACTTGCAGGGACTGACAATAAGCAGGGATGTTGTTTAAAAATCAGGTCATGTGTTCTCTGGGCTCTCCTTCCTTGGGGACAGATGCTAGAATCATCAGCTCCTACAAGGGAAGCATCTATCTGGTCCAATGCAGGAATCACGTAGTTGAGGCATCAGAGCCCAGAGAAGCTAGCTCCCCCACCCCCACACCCCACCCCCCTTCCCTGCGACAGCCCCTCAGCTCCTGTGCCAGCAGAGCCCGGACGGGAAGGTCTCAGAGCCCGGAGCTCTCACTGCCACACTAACTCCATCCCCTCTGGCATGCTATTCACTCTGGTGCACCCAGGAGGTGCTGGGCAAATCTCTTCTCAGCTCTGCGCTGGCACAAGAGTCATCAGCCAAAGTCTTAGTCCCGAGGGGCCACCATCCCCTTGCATGACCTTGGATGACCTTGAGACTCTGGGTCTCAGTTCTGCTGTATAAAATGAGCAGGGTGGGTTAGGTAGAGTACTATTTCCCAAGTATCAACCATTCAATGACCACTTTCATGGTGGGCTGTTTTTGCCATATCTCTTAATCACCTATACTTTTATTGTTATTTTTCTTATTGGTATTTTTCTTCAAATTAAACCACTTTTCAAATCCTACGTAAGTTTACTTTAAAGGGAAATTTATATCACTACCATAATTGGTAAACTAATATCATTTGTCGTAAAATATGGTCAATGTTCACAGTAAAACTAAAAGAACGTTCTAAACTCTAGTATAAATTGCAGCCAGCTTCCCATGTCTCAAGCCTGGAGAAAGATCTCTATTTAAAAGGAGATTTTTTTTTTTTTTTTTTTGCCCTAGCCGGTTTGGCTCAGTGGATAGAGCATCAGACTGCGGACTGAAAGTTCCCAGGTTAGATTCCAGTCAAGGGCACACGCCCAGGTTGCAGACTCGATCCCCAGTAGGGGGTGTGCAGGAGGCAGCCGATCAATGATTCTCCCATCATTGATGTTTCTATCTCTCCCTCTCCTTTCCTCTCTGAAATCAATAAAAATATATTTTAAAATAAATAAATAAAATAAAAGGATATTTGCAAGCCTTAAAAACATGCTCAAGACTAGCACCAAATGAAGACTTCCTGCTTGTTGAACAAACGGATAGAAAGGGAATGGGAAAGGAAGTGGGTCAATATTACTTCCGGCACAGAGACGCTGCTCTGCTCTCCCATCCTTGTCCCACCACGTCCCGCACTCACAGAAACTCTGAACCAGGTTGGTGGTTTCCAAACATTCCTCAACAGCACATTCTTTTTGAGTGAAATCTCATGTGGACGCCCGGAACACAAAAGGGCGAGGCAGAACAGATGTTCCCCTGGAGGAATGGGGACAGAGCCTCCCTGCCCCTTGACCCCTTCCTGAACATCCCAAAGAATCATTGGGTCCTCAGATCCCGTCTGTACCCAGCACTCTCCAGCCCTGACATCTTATGAGGCAACATGCAGGACCCCCAGGCCTTCCCAGAACCCTCTCCTCTTCTTCCTGGTGTGTCCAGCTACTTCCGGGGATGCTGTTCCCATCCATGGTCTAGGACAGTGGTCGGCAAACTCATTAGTCCACAGAGCCAAATATCAACAGTACAATTGAAATTTCTTTTTAGAGCCAAATTTTTAAAACTTAAACTTCTTCTAATGCCACTTCTTCAAAATAGACTCGCCCAGGCCGTGGTATTTTGTGGAAGAGCCACACTCAAGGGGCCAAAGAGCCGCATGTGGCTCGCGAGCCGCGGTTTGCTGACCACTGGTCTAGGGCATGTCACACAGGCTGGTCATACCTGTCCAGCCATCACAGCTCCAATGGTGATACCCCGGGGGTCCCAGCCCGACCCATAGATGCTTTTGACTCCCAGACTTTGTTCCTCTCTCTGGGGGGAGGGCCACCCCTACTCTAACATGGGAAGCCAGGTTCACCTTTGTCATGCCCACGGAATCCCAAGGCAACCCAGCGAGAGGGGCACGTGCCCCCCACCAGCCGGTCTGGGCCCCACCTGAAGCATGGCGGGCGAAGCAGGGCTCCTGCTTGCTGACGGGGATGCTGGGCAGTGAGGCCCGGTTGGCTCGCTTCCTCAGGACGACGCCGGTGTTGTGTCTGCGTGGGCTGCTTATCCCAGCGGGTACAGACAGGGTGCCCCTGCCCCGGAGGGGAAGGAGGCCTGTGGGGTGGGGGGGGGGAGAAAGTCCTAGGATGGAGCCGGTTCTGCCTGATCCCCGACCCCAGCCCAAGAGTGGGCTGCCAGAGAGCAGGTGCGGCTCCCTGTCCAGTCTCAGGAGGGGGTGTGGGGGAACTGTGGAAGCCTCTCTTTGGGCCAAAGGTGTTGGCCAAGAAGTCCCCCAGCCTGAGGGACTCCTGCCCCAGGTACCAGTACCTTCCTTCATTGAGGTTCCCCGGGCACCCAGGCCCTGGGCCGTGAGCTCCCTCGCCCTTCCCAGCTCCTCCGCCCTCTGGACCAGCTCCTTCTCCTTCTGCTGCTTCAGCCGCATTGTCTCCTGGGCGGACTTGGAGATGGTGACCTGGATCTGGCACAAGGTCAAGGCAAACTCCATTACCCTTGGGGGCCCCAACTGTGCTTTCTATGCCTTCATTCATTCAAGCGTGTGCCAATCACTGTTCTGGGAATAAACAGAATGACAAGGTCGTGCTTCGAGAGTGCTTCCATGGAGTGGGGAGACCAGGGGACAAAGAACAAGCAGGCCCGCCTCTAACGCCGGGCACTGCATGCCAGCAGGAAATAAGGGGCAGAGGGCGACGGGCTTCTGCCTTGGGTAGGAGGGCCCAGGGGACTCACTGAAGAGGCCAAGAGTAGGCAGCAACATCCATGAGGGCAGGGAGCAGGCCATGCAGTGTTCGGAGCAGAGGGAACAGTGAATGCGGAGGCCCTGAGGCTGGGGTGGGCTGGGCATGCTGGGAGCAGTGAAGAGGACCCTGGTTGGAGCACCCAAGTCAGAGGATGTGGGCCACCGGCGGGAGGCGGCAGGTGGGGCAGGAGTGGGTGCACTGGCTCTGTGGTCCATGCCCAGGACCTGGGCTTTTCCTCTGCAGGACACAGCGAGTCACTGGAGGTCTGAGCAGAGGATGACGTGATCTGACTCCCACTGGGGGAGAGGCTCTCAGTGTTGTTTTGTGTAACTTATTTTGAAATAATTTAACACTCACAAGAAGTTGCAAAAATAGAGCAAGAGTTCGCATGTGTTGGGGTGATGGGCTTGCACGAGGGTAGCGGGATGGCAGCTGGCTGGATCTGGACTGTTTCAAAGCGGAGCCCACTGCTCTTGCTGAGGTGTGAGGTGTGCGATGAGAGAGAGAGAGGAGGCAAGGATGGGCCCAAGATTTTTGGGCGGAGCAGCTGGATGGCTGGAGTTGTCTTTTACTGCCACCCACATAGAAGGTGAGTCTCTCTCTCTCTACCTATCTATCTGGATAAGGTTATATATAATATATAATTTATATAATAATTTAGGTCATTTATATATATACTAGAGACCCGGTGAACAAATTCGTGCATGGATGGGGGCCGGCCGGAGGGAGGGGCTGCAGGAGGTTGTCCAGCTGGCCCCACCCACCTGGGCTAGTTGGCCGGCTGCAGTGCACATCATAGCAATTGGTCATTCTGGTTGTTCTGGTCGCTTGGCTTTTATATACATAGATAATTTCACTGATACTTGATGTCAGGGGAAGGTCTGGGCTGGATGGGACATTTGAAAGTCCTCAATGATGGCACTCAATGCCATGCATTGTACCAGGTCATGGGGGTCAGTATAAATGGATACGAGGCCAGAAGTCTGAGCTCTGGGGGCCTCCAGCATGCAGAGGTCAGGAATGTGAAGAGGGTCCAGCAAAGGTGGACTAGGAAGGAGCTGCCTTTGAGGGAGGCAGAGAACCAAGGAAGAAGCCAATCCCTTGCCTCCAACCCCAGGTGGGAACCCAAGTAGGATGAGCTAAGAAAGCTGCCAATGGGTCAAGTTAAACGAGGACAGTGATGCGCCACACCTGGGGCGGTGGTGGTCCTCAGTGGCCTGAACGTGGGCAGTTTTGGGGCGGGGGGGGGGGGCGGGGGGCGGGGCGGGGACTAGAGCCTGACTCTGGTGGACTCGGGAAAGAATGGTTCTGGCTTTGTTTTGTTAAGATGAAAGAAATAACAGAGAGCGGAGATGTTAATAGGAATGATCCAGTTTCAAGGAGAATATTGTTTATGCACAAGAAGGAACAAAATGTTAGAGCTGGAATGTTAGATGGACTGAGCGAGAACAACAGGAGACAGTGGTGAGTGAGGGGGCTGCTTGAACTTGAGATGCCGGTGGGGGTGAAGTTATTGGCAGTGCCAAGGGCTACGGTGTGACCATGGGAGTGAGTGGCCACGGTGAGGTGGAGGCTCAGGTCACTTCACAGCACTGAGTCATTCTTCCTTTGTTTCACGGAGTCACCCTCGCTGGAGTGGAAGGACTGTGGCCTGGACCCGACCCTCACCACCCCTGGATCCCAGACCTAACACAGCACATGCACCCAGCAGGCCTTCGAGCTATGTTCATGGCACTTTCATATCTCTTTCAAAGAAGGAGCACCCGCCCCCATACAGTGACTCTCCCAGCTTTACTGAATTCACTCGGGGAAGAGAATCATGTGGGCCAAGGTCACCTTCTGAGTGCAAGCCATTTGTCAGCCTGTCAAGCACAGCCTTTGGCTGATCTGTCTCCGTCAGCTGCCTCTCGCCTGCTATCTTGGGTGCTGGCTCAGATTACTCGGCTCGGGGCACCTAAGTCCGTCTGTACTCTCCTCCACATCCTGCTTCCCTCGAACCAGGTGTGACCGCCTCCTGCCCTCCCTCCCTCCCTCCCTCACCGCTGCCCTCAGCTCCTCACCGTACTCCTCCCTTCACCTAGTCCCCCTCACCCCTTCTCTCTCGTTTCTCTTCTTTTCTTCAGCCTTCTCCCAGGCCCTCTGCAGGTTCTCGCCTCAAGTACTAGGGGCAGCTGCTTAGGGCTCTTCTTTGCTTTCCTCAAGTGGACCCACACTGGTATGTTTCAGAAACACGCTTGCATTCAGCCAGTGGTCCACTCTGACCCCGACTTCCTCCTCCTCTCGCTTTCCAGATACCTTGGTGCTGCTCTCCTTCGGGTCCCCTTCGTTTAGCAAGCGCTGGGCTTCTTCAGCATGGCTGGAGGAGGAGGCTGTCGGCGCAGGAGCAGACGGAGATGAAGTCGGAGCAGGCTTCTCGGGGGCAGCAGACCTGCCTTTGACATGCGGGGCCGAAGGTGTTGGCTCTGAGGGGTCAAGAACAAGAATAGAACTGAGGCCTGGGCAGTGGTTCCGTTCCCAGGTCAGGGCCCATGCCCCGGTTGCAGGCTCAATCCCCACTAGGGGGCGTGCAGGAGGCAGCTGATGGATGATGTTTCTCATTGATGTTTTTATCTATCCTGCTCCCTTCCTCTCTCTTTAAAAATCAATAAAAACATTTAAAAAAAAAAAAAAAAAGGAACTGAGGACACCCCGAAGCAGCAGCCGTCCCTTGGGAAGCCCGGAGGCTCTAGGACCCTGCGATTGTGGTAACATTTACTGCCTACACCCTCCACCCTCACGTCTTCTGCCCAACACTGCCTGGGTGGAGAAAGACCCAAGTGAAATGTACTCTACAGAGATGCACTGACAGGCGTAGCGCAGGCTGTCCAAAGACCAATATCCTCCTCCTTTCATTCATCCATTCACTCATCCCTTCATTCACTTACTCAATAATTACTACACACCTTATTCTAATACTAGAGGCCCGGTGCATGAAATTCATGCATGGGAGGGGGTCCCCTCAGCCCAGCCTGCACCCTCTCCAACCCCGGACCCCTCGGGGGATGTCCAACTGCCGGGGATCAGGCCTAAACTGGCAGTCAGACATCCCTCTCACAATCTGGGACCGCTGGCTCCTAACTGCTCACCTGCCTGCCTGCCTGCCTGATCACTCCTAACTGTCCCCCCTGCCAGCCTGATCACCCCTAACCACCTCTGCCTGCTGGCCAGGTCACCCCCAACTCCCTCCCCCCCCACTGGCCTGGTCACCCCCAACTGCCACCCCTACAGGCCTGGTCGCCCCCAACTGCCCCTCCTGCCGGTCTGATGGCCCCTCACTGCCCGCCCTGCTGGCCTGGCCGCCCCACGCAGCCTGCTGTTCAGTCATTACTGTGAGGGCGTCCTGACCAATTTGCATATTACCCTTTTATTAGTATAGATAGGGAAAGGTGGGGAGGAAGCTGGACAAGAAACAGGATCATCAGACCTGCTACCTAAGTGGTCTAAGATTTTCCTAAGAATATAAATCTATCTTACCTGGGAGGTATGTACCTGAGGAAAAAAATAATGTGAGCCCACTGCCCATTGTATACCACCATGCACCTGTCTGAGCCTATGACACGGCACAGAGGGGCCAGAGAACGAATGCCAAGCCAATCCTCTCACTTTACAGAGGGGAAAGCTGGGGCCCAGCAGCCTTGAGACACTCTGGTGATTAATAAAATACAGACTCATTTCCAAATGACATCAAACCCACAGTTTTTTTACACTTCCCCAATCAAAAGTTTTTTAAATATATTTTTTTATTGATTTCAGAGAGGAAGGGGAGAGAGATAGAAACATCAATGATGAAAGAGAATCATTGATCGGCTGCCTCCTGTGCACCCACACTGGGGTTTGAACCCGCAACCCGGGCATGTGCCTCCTGGTTCATGGGTCAACACTCAATCACTGAGCCACACTGTCTGGGCCCAACCAAATGTTTGTAAAAGTACATTTCTCATGGCAGCAGGGTGGGGTAGGGTCATTAGTTTTCTTTGAATGAAAGAAATGTTATCAGTTTCTCCTGCTCACAAAGTTTGGAGCTCACCGCCCTTGGGTGAACCTGCAAATCAGGGTCCCCTCAGATGGGGCTCCATCTGGGGCTGCCTGAGGCCGGAAAGGACGTCTGAGGCTGGGTTCCCGCAGGGCTCCCCCGTCACCCTGGTCCTCCGCCCGACCATGCCTTCTGTGAAGGCTCCCTCCGCCTGGTGCAGGGGGCACCCATGGCCTGGAGAAGGACCGGTGGCTGAGGAGAAGGAGGGACTGGCTGGGATTCATCTGCCCAGAAGTGAGAGGTGGGCAGAGGGCACAGGTGTCCTGGTGCCAGCTGCCCCCGGCAAGGACAGCAGGGGTGCCCCCAGGCTTGGGGAAGCCCTCGGCTTCAGACAATACCACATGAGCCCCTGTGTCCTGGGGGCGTCACACGTATCGGCTGTATTGCTGGAGGATTGGGGAACCCTTTGAGGACTTTGCTATTTTGTATCCCCCTCCTCACCTGCTCCCCAAGAGACACCCTAGGAAGCCTGTCCGAGCAGCCCGCCCGGGGGGACCTGGTGCTCAAGCAGCAGCTGGTCAGGCAGGTGGTGGGGGTGGTGGTACAGACTGGGATCTCCTGCCCCAAACCCCACACCAGCATTCTCAGGGTTAGCTCTGCAGGGACACTCGGGGCGCCAGAGTGCGCCACACAGACCCCCTGAGCTCCCCGGCCTGGGAGGGGGAGATGTAGCTGCCCCGGAGGTTTCTGTGCCCGGCCTGCCCATCAGGCCCAGCTTCACCCCTGACCCTGGGGCCCCTGGGCAGCAGCCTGCCCCTCGCCAACTGACCCACCTGCTGAGCTGCTTACGAGAGTGACCACCAGGAAGCTGGCCTGGGAGCCCACCCGCCTGCCGGTCAGCACACAGCTGCCTCCAGCCCGGTGTGGGGCCGGGCTCCGGGTGCCCTGCCAGGTCCCCTCAGGTAACCTGTCCGGGCTCAGCTGCTGGTCACCCCCCCCCCCCCCCCCAGCCCGCTCTCCACAGCTGGGGACCAGGTTGGAGAGCCTCCTCCCCATCTGAATCCTGTCTGCGCTCAGCCTCCAGCCGGCCCTGCCTCCCTTCCAGCCGTGGGCCCTGTTCCCCTGACCCTGACCCCTCCTGGCTGACTGAGAGTTTAACTTCTCTCCTCCTCTGGTGAGGAATGCTCTCCCCCCCGCTGATCACACAGGGCAGGGCGGGCTCGCCACCTGTCAGGAGGCAGCTTGGGAGCCACGGCCCTGGGTGCAGGGGGACAGGCTGGCTGCTCCCACACTCAGAGACCAGGAGACGGTCCCGTAAGGCAGCGCCCCCTCTCTCAGCTGGTCGCCATGAAGCTACACGCACTGGTGCCGACCTGACATCAGCGTCCCCGTCCAGGAAATGAGGGGCTTGGGTCCGACAGCTCTCAGGTCTCCTCCGGCCCTAATTCCGATCCCACGACCCAGCCCAGGAACCCGAGCTTGAGTGACAAGTGGGGGTGCACAGGGAGAGTACATACCCAGAGATTTAGGGGTCTTCTCCCGAGGCCCACTCTCCCGAAGCAATCTTAAAAGAACGGGGGAGAGAAAAGCACGGTGAGGATGGCCAGGGAGGGGTTGTGGGGCCTGGGTAGGCAGCTCGAGGACAGGGTGGCAGCGAGGGGGACACTGTGGAGGGGGGTGGAGGGTGCCCTGTAAAGAGAGGGCCCGGGGGTTCAAAGCTGTAGCTCCTTCTGCAAACTCAACCGGGTGTCCCAACACAGCTCTGAGCCTGCTCCCGGCTGCACAGGCCCTCGATTCCCCGGAAGCCAGTCCACACGGAATCTGCTCGGTCCTGAAGGAAGCCCGGCCCTGCAGGTTCCTGCAGCAGGGAAGTTACATCTCCCAGCTCAGAGCAGACTGGGCTCAAGTCCCCAAACTGCCCCCACTCATGAGAGCTTAACCCCTAAACTCCCCCTCCTCCTGTGAGTAATGCTCACCCCCCTGCACACTGGGGAGGCCCAGCCCGGAGCTTGGCCCTGGGGAGACCTCGGGCAGAGCGGGCGATGTGGAGGTCACCCACGCCCACGGAGCCTTGGAAGCCGCCACACAGATAGGATGCCAGGGAAGGAAAGGAGACGGGAGCCAGGGCCCTGGGACAAACTTCAGAAACAGCTGCGTTTAAGGTGGAAGAGCGAGGGCACACGGGAAGCTGCCGGGAAGGTGGAGAGCAGCACAGAGTGAGTCCCGAGAGGAGCTCAAGGGCATCAAGCTCCAGCGATGCACAGAGTGAAGAGCAATGGGACGGACAGGAAGGCCACTGGCCCAGGCAAGGCCGGAGCGTCACTCTGGTCATTCTAGCCACCCAGACTGCCCCTCGGGGGCAGGGCCAGATGTGGGAGCGGGAGAGGAGGCGTGTCAGGTGCTGAGGGCGTGGAGGGCGGTGGAGCCACCGCTGTGTGAGAGTGGAGAGAAAGCTCTGGCCCAGGAGCAGGTCCACAGACAGGCCCCACACTCCACCCGGATTGGGGAAGGGTGGGGACATGGGTACAGACAGGGGACGGCAGCCGGGGAGACACAGAGCGAAGAGCTTGAGAGCAGTGGGAGAATTCAGGACGTCAGGCCCCAGATCTGTCCAGTTTACACTCCATGAACCCGGCTTCGTTACAGCCCAGGGATCCTCCACCCCACTGGTCCCCAGCCTTCTTGGATATGAAGACCCTTTCAAAGTTTGTAGCCTTACCCTCCCTCCCACACTGCCTCAAACTCATAAGCTTGTATCTTTAGTATCCACTTATTAAGAGAATGCATAATAGCAAAGGGCCACCTTGCAATAGAGCTTTAAAATCCTGGGTATTTGAGCCATGACTGCAGCCACCACTCACACCAGGAACCTGGTCGGGGACAGAGGCTGAGGCACTGGGGGGAGTTCAGTTCAGAGCGGGGTCCCAAGGCTGCAGCCTCCCCAGGTGTGTGGCTCACGGGTGGGGGACCCTGCTCCTCACACGCCTGGGCCCCCAGAGCTCTGCTCTGGCAAAGAGGTTCAGCCATGGGGACCCCGAGCAGATCTTGGGGGGATAGAAGGAGAGAGGCCCGCCAGGGGGTTTTGACTGAGGGCTGCTTACCGTGTGTGGGGGGCCCCCGGGCCCACGAGGACATCCTGGCCTGGAGGCAGGAGGCTGGGAAGGGAGCCAGGTGTGCAGGAGGAGGTCCCGGCGGGCACCCCCACCTTCGGGATGGGCGGGATCACAACGCCCCCCGGTGGCTTGTGCATCTTCTGGTCACTGCAGTGCAGGTACTGCCGGGAGGGGTGCGTCTGGGAGCAGAGGAGGAGGAAGGTCTGGTCCACAGACACATGCGCCGGGACACTCCCCTCCGGGCCCCTCGCACAGGGCGGCCCCTTCCCGTGGGAGCCGCCTGGGCAGGTGCAGTGCCGGGAAGTGGCTCCGGTTTCTCTTCCCAGCCACTCAGCCCTGGGGCCCGGGAAGCTCCTTGTTTCCTCACCACTCCAGGCACCAAGCCTGGCCAGGGGCCCCTCATCCCTGCTCCAACCCCTTTTCTTATTCTCGTTTTCCTCATTTTAGAAAAATCCCAGAACACCAGGGCTGGGAGGGATCTTCAAACGCATCTGGTCCAACCCCCTCTGTTTATAGATGTGCAGCCTGGGCCCAGGGCGGGAAGTGACTTGGCCAAGGTCACACAGCCGGTGAGGAGCAGAGGAGAAACCAGAGCCCAGACCCCCGAGTCCTCAGCCCGCGTTCTTCCCCCTCGGCCACACTCCCCAGCCTGACAGGGGAAGGGCCAGAGGCAGGCGGGATTCGGGAGCCTTTACACCCGAGGAGGCCTAGGGCCCCCAAGTGAAGGACAGGCGGCCACACGGCCTCTGCTCAGCGGGAGCTCGGGAACTCGGGGGCAGCCTCCAGGGCTCCAGCTGCAATGGTGTTGGACACTGGGTGGGAGTGGGGGGGTGAAATGGGGGCCCAAGCCCCTTCCCACCCCGAGGGCGGCACCTGGGAGCCCTCTGGAGAAGCGCGGGGCTCAGGAAAAGGGGGTGAGAAAGAATGGAAGGGAGGACAGAAGGACGGAGGGTAGGCCAGTCCTTACCTCCTGGACACCGGGGCTCCTCTCCTGGGGCCCCTGGCTGCCCCCAGGCTGGTCCACGCCCCTCTCCTTGGCTCCGCTGGCCTCGGGGGTGGTGGGGGTGCTCTGGATGGGAGGCATGGGCCTGGGCAGCCTCAGCAGCCTCTGAGCGGTGGCCCGGGGGATGCCACTCCTTGGGGCCACTCCTTTGGGGCCTCCCCCAGGATCCAGAGAGGCTGTGGGGCGAGGGGGGACGGGGGGGACGGGGGGAGATGGAGAATAAGTCAGTCCCAGGAGCTCAGAGAGTGGGGGTAATTCAGAGGCTGGCCGGGGCGGGTGGGAGGGGGGTGGGCAGGACCCAGGCTCACCCTGGGAAGATGCCGCCAAGCCCTCTGAGAGCCTCCTTTTCTTGAGCTTGTCCTTGATCTGGGTGGTGTCCCGGGCCACACTGCTGGCCTCTGACTCCAGCGAAGGGAGGGGCAGAGGGTGAGGCCCCTGGGACAGGGCCCCCAAGTTCCCGGGGTGGCCATTCCTGGCCGGCCAGCCCTTCGGGGGAGCGTCCAGCAGGAGGCTGCCAGGGTCCCCATGTCCACGCGAGAGCTGCGGGGGCGTCTCCAGCAGGACGCCGGGCGTTGGCTGGAGGGAAGCTGGGGGGACAGAGACAAGAGCGGCTTGGCACACGGCGCCCAGGCGGCACCGGGCACCGGCCAGCTCTTGGCACCGCTTCCCTGGAACAGACAGCCATCTGCCCGGTGGATCCAGTCCGTCCCTGCTCGGCCCCCTGGGTCCATTCACTCGCTCAGCGGCATCTGGAGAGCGCGGAGAGGTGGCCAGAGGGCGAGGGGGACTCGACATGCAGCCCTGTCACCGCACAGGGAGAGGCCGCCTGCCCAGGGACCCGCCACCAACCTCCAGCATCCAACCAGCCCCTTCAGGGTCACCGGCACCCGGCACCACAGGCGGGAAAGAGGCGGGCAGGCGAATCGGAGCCGATCGTGCCCCCAGCACACACGGTGCCTCCGATCACTCCTTAGCAAACGCTCGAGCGTCCGGGCCGTGCCCAGCACGGGCAGGCGTGGGAGACGAGGCGCGTGAGGCCCGCTCGGCGTGGCTGTTGCTGTTTGTTTCATAACAGAGGCTCTTTCTTAATGTGTTTCCTTAGACAAATTATCTGACTGGTTTACGGCAGAGCCATGAGCACACGTGGTCACAGCAGCACCTCTGTGAGGTTTTAAAATCGTCTGAATCTTTTTCTTTCTCGGGTAGTAAAGCATCTTCACAATATTGTTCCAAAACAGAAGTGTTACCTAGTCACACACGCACATGCGCACACGCGCACACACGCACACGTGCACACACGCACACACACGCACGCACACGTGCTCCGAGTGTTCTTTTTCTTTAGGGTCTTCGAGTGCACGTTATCCCAGTTGAAGATTGCACCCGGCAGAGCCCTTTGGCAGTTTGTGCAGGAATAAAACGCAGGGGAGAGCTGCGTCTAATTTACATTCCACTGCGTGAACCAGTCTTTATCGCTAAAGGGCGTTCAGTCCACGAGAGGAATAAGATCCGTTCCTAAGTGGGTTCATTGCAGGGTGAGATGTGAGACGCGCCGTGGAGCGGGCAGCAGGGCGCCTGGTGCATGGAGCGGGGAGGATGGGGAAAACCTTCAGGAAGGGAAGTGTTTGAATGGGGCCTGGACCTTGGTGGGGGGGGGGGGGGGAGAGAGACCGACAGACCAGCTCCCAGAACCCACCACACCCGCACCTCCTCCAGGGCACCTTGATGTGAACCGAGACGATGCCCAGGCACTGGCACTGGCCTGGTGCACTGGGTGCCAGCCGCGGGCCTGAGAGGGGACAGGCCTGAGAGGACAAGTGACCGGATCAGATTCGCCATCCAAACCCCTGGAACCGGGCTCCGCGAGGAAATGGCCCGCAGCTGGGAGCTGGAGCAGGAAGGCACAGAGCAGAGAGGCTGAGTGCCCTGAAAACCCTCCATGGTGACACAGGGCACTTCCCTCCACCAGCCTGGATGCAGACACCGCAGGCCCTGTCTTCCTGGGGCTCTCGGGGTTCCCCCTGGGCTCCAGGAGAGGCAGGTGCATGCCGAGATCCCACCTCCCTGCTCTGAGGATCCCCCTTCCACACCTCCGTCCCCTGAGACACAGGATGGAAAGAGCCCACCTGAAACCAGGGCCCCATTCAGCAGGGACCCCAGTAAAACCCCACCTGCTGGCTGCCTGAGGCCACGCCCAGGCATCTGAACAGTCACCCCCTCCCTCCTGGAGGGGGCCACACTCTGCAGTCACCCGGCCGGGTGGAAGGCCCCGGGGCACGTGGAAGCCGCTTGGGGTGACCCCGGCACCAGCCCGTCCTCCAATCTCACCTTCCCCATCAGCCCGCAGGCTGGGGTGGCGGCTTCCACCCGGGAGGGCGTGGGGCCTGGAGCCGGTCCGAGGGACGCTCCCACAGTGCACGGCCACCGCAGCCCGCACCTGGGCTGGGGCAGAGGGCAGGGAAGTGGCCTCTTAGAGTCCCCCGAGACCAGCGCTGGGGAACACTGCCCGGCACTCTGCCCAGGGGGTCTCTGCGGCCCATCCCCCCAACGCAGAGCCTGGCCTGATGGGCGCCGACCACCCCAGCCCAGCGGCCATGGCTCCATGAGCCCCTGAAGCCCGTGGCCCCGCTCTGCCCGGCTCTGCACCTGCTGCCCTTTCCCCTCACGCTCGGCCTCCTCCTCCGCCCTTTGCTCCAGACCCGCCAACACCGCCTCTCTTCTGGCTCCCTCCCCGCCGCCTCTGGTGCCCACTCCGTCCACTGGCATGTCTCACACCAGCTGCTCTCGCTGGGCCACCCCTTCGCTGCCATGCCTTCAATCGTCACCCTCACGCAGTAACCGCCTGCCCTGTGTCTTTGGTTCTGAACCCCACCACCACCCGCACCCTCAGTGTCAGAGCAGAGACCCATCACCTGCTCAGTCCCCTCCCCTGGGAGGCCCAAGCCCTTCATGAGGGTCCTACCCTGACCCTCTTCTCTCCTAACCCCCCGCTCAGCAGCCTGCACCATGGACCCCACTGCACATTTTATTAATAAGAGCGTCCCTGTCAGGGACGCTGCCCCCACAGCCCCTGGTGACACAGCACAGTGAGGCCGACCATCGCAATGGGACCTGAAGTCCAGTGGGGACAGTGAGTAACCGCAATAACAGAGCGGGGGCTGTGAGCCCGGGGGTGGGTGCAGGCCGGGCTCCCAGGGGAAGGACCCTGAGCTGAGAAGGGGAGACACAGCTAGGCACCCGCTCCTGTAAGAAGCTTGCCTCGCCTCTGTGCCCCCTCAGCCCCACAGCCCCCAGGCATCCTTATTCGCAGAACCTGAGCTCAGGGGGTTTGCAAACTGAACCAACGGCCTGCACCGCCCGCCGTGGCTCAGCCCCTCCCGCACACCCCTCGGGGCCCCCCCGTGGGCCCTAACCTACCAGCTGGAGAAGCCGCACGGAGGTGAAAACCCAGCACGCCCACCCCCCAGTGGAAGGTCCCTAAACTAGGAGTCCGGGGTCGGGTTCCTGTCCCCTGTGTGACCTCAGGAAAGAAGTTAGCTTCTGTGAGTCTAGGTTCCCAGATCAGCAACACCGGAGCGTTGAACAGGACCAGGGTTCCTACGATGACATCGGTCACATCGTCATTCTATTTCTAGATTTTCCTCCTGCCTTCAGCACCTCCCACTTCCCTGCCACACACGATGCCTGGCAGAATGGCAGACGGCAGATGGCAGATGGCAGATGGCAGAATGCCCAGCAGGACCCGAGGAAGCGCTGATCAGCGGTTGTCTGCACACTGATGTGCCGAAGCCCCGGGTTCCTGCCCTGAGCGGGGTGGCTGCTCCTGAACTGCTGAGGCCTCGGGCCTCGGGCTCCCTGCGTCCCTCCCACGTGGTCACCTGGCTTCCCTCCGACCTCCCCGGGAACAGGGGCTCCCACCTCACAAGCACCCACTCCACTGAGGGCAGGACCCGCCGACCCCCTCGCTCGCCAGGGGAAACTGAGGCTCCCACAGCGGCTCCCACAGGCGGTGCCAGGCCTGGAACCCTGACCCCTGACACTGAGCCGGCCACACGGCTCCCTCTCTCCGGCCTTGTCAGCTGAGGAAACGGGGGACCCAGCCCTCCCTGAGGCCCCAGCCCCCTGTCCTCTGCCCGTCCTCATTCTCCCACCACAGAGCGGGGCAGCCCCAGCTCAGGGAGGAGGCAGAGCTCGGCCGAGTCCTTAGAACATTCTCAGCTCCTCCCCCGGCCAGGGAGCCCGACAGCCCCCCCCCCCCCCCCCCCCCGAGCCAGAGGCCTGTGCTAGCCACGGAGAGCTGGGTGGGGACGGGGGACACGGCGCCTGGCTGCGTCTCCGAGGAGAGTCCGAGGAAGATCCCGAGCCGGGGCCCCCGGATGCGCCTTACCTGGGGGGGCAGCATCGCGGTTGCCCATGCCCCGGGCAGAGGAGGCGCCGGGAGGTTGTCCAGAGGCAGCAGCGACTTTCTGGGCCGTGGGGACAGTCCTCGAGGGTCCGAGGGCCCCAACCTGCAGCGTGCAGGGCCCTGTGGTGGGCGGGCAGAGAGTCAGCGCACGAGTAACCATGCTTCTTACACCCGCCACCCCCCCACGAGGCCTCTGGACATTTCACAGCCTGAGGGTCAAGGCCATGTGGCTGTGGACAGAGTTCACGATGGAGCATCGGGAACCCACACACCTGCTTTGCCTGTGGCTCCGACAGGGCCGCCTCAGGGTCTCGGGATGGTGGGGAGTGGAATCGTCACGGGGAGCTGACCCTGTGCCTCTCCAGCAGTTGCTGCCGAGCACCCTGATGCAGGTCGGCCCAGGATGCAGGTCGGCTTGTGACCCTGTCATCACTCGGTACCTAGTGGCACCTCCCAGGACCCAGCCTGCATTTTCTTTCGGGGTGTCCTGTCTCCATCTGCCCGAAGCTCTTGCCCTTGTTCTCACCCGCACCGCCAAGCCAACCCCCGGCCCCCGCGGCCATTTCATCGTCCTGCGCTGACCGCTTGACCGCCCGAGCCTCCCCCCAGCCTCCCTTCAACCTCTGAGGTACGTCATCAGCTCCTGTCCTCAGTCTGACTTCATTCTCCCTCTACGTGACAAGGGTCTCACCACAGACTCTGTGACTTCACCCACGGTTATAAATTCTTGGCTGAGATCCTGGTGAGCCACTCTCACCCTGACAGGGAGGGAGATGGGGGGCCAGAGCTGATCAGGGATAAAATGAGGGGTCAAGCCACGCCTACACCTCACAGGCCACCAATTCTCCTCCAAGTGGCTCCCTCGAGATGGCATCTGGGGACGGGCAGCAGGCAGTGCCAGCTCCCTCTGGCTGAGCAGGAACTCCCAGCTCAGGAATGAGAGAACCTGCCCTCCATCTGGAAGCCAGCTCGTCACCAGCCCCGCCCTGGCCCCAAAGGCACAGCGGCTCCTAGCAACCCTGCTGGGCGCACAGAGGTCCACCCACCCAGCCCTCCCAGGCCTCACCACCTACTGGGGCTCTCGGAAAATGTCCTCCCACCCAGGGGGAGAGGACCACTCCCTGTCTGCTGACTCTGGGGATAGGATTTGGCCACATGGTCGTGATAAGTAGCCAGGGATGTCCCTGAGACACACACTTCTCCCCAGCAAGGTGGTGGAAGATCCCCTCGGCAGGTCCCAACACCCCGACCCTGCCCTGGTGATCTGGGACAGGACTCTGCCCCTGCCCCGGTGAGCTGGGATGGTACCCTGCCCCTGCCCCGGTGAGCTGGGACGGTACCCTGCCCCTGCCCCGGTGAGCTGGGACGGTACCCTGCCCCTGCCCCGGTGAGCTGGGACGGTACCCTGCCCCTGCCCCGGTGAGCTGGGATGGTACCCTGCCCCTGCCCCGGTGAGCTGGGATGGTACCCTGCCCCTGCCCCGGTGAGCTGGGACGGTACCCTGCCCCTGCCCCGGTGAGCTGGGATGGTACCCTGCCCCTGCCCCGGTGAGCTGGGACGGTACCCTGCCCCTGCCCCGGTGAGCTGGGATGGGACCCTGCCCCTGCCCCGGTGAGCTGGGACAGTACCCTGCCCCTGCCCCGGTGAGCTGGGACGGTACCCTGCCCCTGCCCCGGTGAGCTGGGATGGTACCCTGCCCCTGCCCCTGCCCCGGTGAGCTGGGACAGGCAAGAGACGGGTGAGGCAGCTGCTTCCTGGAAGCCCAGGAATGTGCCGGGAGAGGACAGACCTCCCACAATGAATCAGAGCCAACAAGCTGGAGTCGGGCTTGGGGGGCAGAGGCCCCACAACCGCCTGCTGCATCCCTAAGCAGAGGGGAGACTTTCTATGCAGAGTCTATGGAGACAGGTGCTATTTAGCTGCAGCTCTTGTTTCAGCCTCGGCCACAGCTCAGAATCACCTGGGAGCTGATTAAAATGACAAATTCCAAGGCCCTACCTCAGGCCCCTGCTGAATTAGTCTTTTAGGGAGAGGCCACGGGGACCTGTTGCTGGGATTTTTTTTTATGGCTTTTTCCCCCCTTACCTCTTGAGTGATGTTGATGTTTGAATAGGATGGAGAACTACTGGGCCATACAGTCCAGATTCACTTTATAACAAGACCCCAGCCCTGCTTCTCATTATCAGCTGTCAAGGTGGTGACTTCCACCTCGGTTTCCCAAAGCGACCGCTCTCCAGAAGGCTAAAGAGAAGGCTCGGGGCTGCCTGAGAGTCCAGACAGCGTGAGGGTCAGGGGCCACGTCTGTGGCAAAGGACCTTCTGAACAGAGAAATTAAGTGACTTAACCCAGATTTGCCACTCGTCATCGGCAACGTTCCGACTGCCTATCACACCCCTTCCCGTTCCCAGGCTGTCTCCAGCCATCCCTTGGCTTACCATACACACACCAGTCCCCTCCCCTCACCAGGAGGCCCCCATCCCACAGACCTCCAGGGAAATTCCTGATGTTCTCAGGTGACCTATTGACCTCTGACCTCCTGGGTTCAGTCTATCACTCACACATTCAACCATAAGCCAGGTACTGATACGGGTGCATCAGACTGCATTTCAGGACTGGTGAGCTGTGTGACCACAGGCATGTTACCAAACTTCTCGGAACCCCATTTTCCTTTAGCCACAGAAATGGAGATACCGCCGATGCCGCTTCAAGATTGTCCTCAATAAAAGACAGAACCACTTAGCACTGAGTCTGGCCCCCACTGCCTTCCAAGCCCAGTCGTCATGACCCAGGGGCAGGGGTATTGCTGCAAGAACAAGCCCCCAGCAGCTGCGGGCGGAGGACAGGCTGGGCGGACAGGGCGGAGGCCGTGGGGCTAATCCTGGAGAGAGAGGATCAGAGTGTGATTTGGGGCAGAGGCAGGGCACGGGGGGAGGGGCCGGTCTGAGAAGTATTTAGGAGGCAAGTCAACAGGGTCCGGAGACTGATTAGATGGGGGACTGGTGAGTCCAAGGTTCCGGCGTGAGGGGCTGGAGGATGAGGCCGTGAACACGGGAGGAGACCGGAGTCCCGGTTTGGGCGGCCGGTTGTAGCTTCTCCAGGACACCCAGCTGGTCTGAGGCTCAGGACGGGGAGAACTGGGCTAGAGTCACAGGCTCGGGATCCCCGATAACCAGACAGCGGTGAAGCCACGAGAGTAAACGCCGTCCGTGAGAAGACCTGGCCGCGAGAGGGCGCCCACCGCCAGGCCGGGCGGGAGGCCGGGCGTGGGCCCAGGGGAGCCGAGAGAGGACAGGGACCGGAAGAGTCGGCCCAGCAAAGAGGCCGGGCGGGGACAGGACGGGGAAGAGCCCGTGGGCTGTGACGGTTAGGGAATCGGCCAGGTCAGTGGAGCAATTTCTGTGCATGTGGGGACCGGACGCACCGTGTGGGCGGTCAGGAAGTGGAGGCGGGGAGAGGAGACCCCTCTGGAAACGCCGGGTGGAGAGGGAGGAGAGACTGGGGGGCCGAGGAGGAGGGAGTAGATGAAGTTTGTGTTGTTTGCTGTTTGTTCTCTGGGGTTTGTTTTTTTTTTAATATATTTTATTGGTTTTTTTACAGAGAGGAAGAGAGAGGGATAGAGAGTTAGAAACATCAATGAGAGAGAAACATCGATCAGCTGCCTCCTGCACACCCCCTACTGGGGATGTGCCTGCAACCAAGGTACATGCCCTTGACTGGAATCGAACCTGGGACCCTTGAGTCCGCAGGCCGACGTTCTATCCACTGAGCCAAACCGGTTTCGGCTCTCTGTGGGTTTTTAAGGATGGGAATTACAGAGCATATTCCCAGGAGGAGAGAAAGAGCCAGGAGAGGGGGAAGGCTGGCGACGTGGAGGAGGGAGGGGAACGGGCGGAGCAGGGTCCCAGGGTCACTGGACGGGAGCAGGGAGTGGGCACAGGCCTCGGCCGGGCGGAGGGCAGCCTGGGGGAGGCAGCAAAGGCTTGATCTTGCCCGTGAAGTGGGAGGCAGCGCTGCTGAGCTGGAGAGCTGGACTCAGGCGATCAGGGAAGTTGGGAACATGGTGTGTTCTGACCCCAGAAAACACAGGCGATTCCATTCCTTTTCCCACCAGCCCCAGCCAGACGCCCCTCTTTTTTAGCCTGATTTCCCCGCTTCTTCCAGAGAAAGACTCGGCCACTCCTGGAGCGGGCAGTGCAAGAGCCACCTCCTCCCAAAACCAGGAGACGGACACCCAGCCACCAGCCCCCTCCTCAGGCTCCTGCTCCAGCTGTGACGGGCACAGACCAGCAGGAGGCGAGCACGGGTGAGCCTGCCCTCCCCCACAGTGTCCTCTCCTGGGCCCTAACCAGCTCAGGAGACACGCCCACTGCGGCTGCCGTGCCATCTCCCCTACACGGGCCCAGTCACTAAATTCTGACCTCAGAGGTCAGCCAGTCCCCTGGCTGCTAAGCGAGGGGTTACTCTGAGGCTGGAGAGGCTGCAAGAGCCTGTCCCGGGGCCCTCACCCCTGCAGGCAGCGTCCACTGGCCACCCCCCCAGCAGGGAGGGAAGGAAAGCTTCCTTCTCCAGACTCCCCCAAAACGGTCACCTCAGACCCGGTGCCTGGTCAGACCACGCCAGTGCACCCCAAGGACTCGGGCTCGCTGTCGGCCCGGGTGCCATGGTGTCGGATCCTGTCCAAAACTGCCCAGCTGCTGGCCGGGCCTACAGCCTGCTGCCCACCCAGAGGTTCCCACCATCGGGGGCTGAGCGGTCCTAGAGCCAGATCACAGGCCTGGAGCCTTAAACAGGGTGTGGCCGGTCCCCTGCCCCACGCTGCCTGTGTGGCCTGGGGGCGCCGGGACCCTGCCCAGCTGCCGGAGCCCCACCTCCGCACTGCATCGGGGCCTCGCAGGTACCAGAGCGACTGGGAAGAAGCCAAACAGTAGTGCTGACCAAGCCTCACATCCAAGCGGCTGTCCCTTCCGGGAGCTGCTGACACAGGTCTCCTGGCGGGAAGCTCAGAGGACGGAGGGCCTTTCCCAGGGCCCGGGAGAAAGCCTCGGCCTGACCCAGAGCTGCCAGGCTCGCCCGGGAAACCGAGATGGCTTCTGGAGAGGAGCTTTTCTTCTGTCCTCATTCTATTGAAGGGACATCCACGGCCCAGGAAGGGCTGGGAGCTGAAGCGGGAACCAGAGGCCGTGAGGCAGAGACCGCGGGCATCTCGGACTTCCCCGCGGCTGTCTGGAGCCCGGTCTGCAGCTCACGCATCAGTGACGGAGGTTACGTGGGTGAGATCTGCGTCCCAAGGAGGGGAGAGGAGGGCAGGGGTGAGGGCGGGAAAGCAGAGAAGAGCGGAGGTCAGGAACTGAGGACAACGAGGGGCTGAGAGTAGAGAGGAGACGGGAGGGGCACGCAAAGGAAAGGGGACGAGGGAGGGAGGAAGGCGAGCGCAGGCCTGTACCTGGCCTCCTGGGAACCAGGGAAAGACAAATCCCACAGAACAAGGTGCCCCACCCGTCTGCAAAGACTGGCAAACGTTAGGGTTACAGGCGATGCCGGTGCTGATGGCACGCAGAGCACACTGGCTCTCACACACGGCTGGCGCGGTGCCCGTGGGCACACCCACCCGGGGAAGGGGTCGGGCTCTATAACAAAGTGAAAGACATGCACGCCCCACGCCCAGCAAGTCCGCTCCCAGGGCCTGCCCCAGAGAAAACCACGGGCAGGCGAACCAAGGACGAAGCACGAGAACGTTCATTGCCGCTCCCTTGATAACAGTCAGAAACTAAAAATAGTCCCAGCGCCCAACAGGAAAATCAATCGCGGTGACTCACGCCATGGACTGCTCCGTAGCAATGACATTGAGCAAGCCACCTCTCTACTCAGCACCCCGGCGCCTCCCGGCGCAGGGCTCAGCGAGAGGAGCCGGGCCCGAAGGACTGTGGAGCGTGGTTCTGTTCATATCAAGTTCAAAGGGTGGCGAGTGTCTCTCTCTAGACCTGGGGGGTGGTGGCTACAGACATTCACTGCATAACCCTTCCTTAAACTGTGAGTTTTATACGTTCTGTCTGCAGGAAGTTGAGCCTAAAACAAATAATAAACTCCCAAGCATGCAGGCTGGGGAGCAGGGTCTGGGGCCCCTGAGGTGGCCCAGGGGCAGTGGGCGACCTTCAGAGGCAGGTCTCTCCGGGCTCAGCTCCGCTCCCATAACTTGCTCCCCGACATTCCCCTTCCTCAGACCCCCGCAGCCACGGCTCCCTCCGGGGGTGGGGGGCTGAGACGGACCAGCCCTGGGGGCCGGCCCGCCTGGGGCCAGGAGGCTGCAGGCCCCGACCCGCCAGGGCGGGCGGACCGCAGTGTGGGGCCTGCACACCCCACTGGGGCTGGGCACCACCGTGCTCTACGACCCGCCTCAGCCATGCACCAACAGGGCACAGCACCCTCAGTCCCCTCGGTGCCCGGAGGAAACGCCAGCCCTGGGGGCCCGGCCACCGGGGACCCTGGTCCCGAAGAAGGGGCTCACAGAGTCCTTGTTTCAGAGCCGAGATCTGCCGTGGAAAGGAACCCGACCATCCCCGAAATCACAACGGCATCAACAAAAGCAGCTTCCGCCTGGCACAGGGGCCGAGACACGGCTGCCCTCCTTCCCGTCTCCGTCCCGAGCAGCTGCCAGGGGGGCTGTTTAATCCCCACCTTACAGGTCAGGAGACTGAGGCTCAGAATGAAGAGCCAGGAAAAGGAGGGGCCGGAATTCCACCCAGAGCGGAACCCCTCCAAGGCCTGGCCTTTACCTGGGCGTCCCACCCCCCAACCCCCTACCCGTGCCCCTGAGCGCAGAGCCTTCCCCACGGCAGGCCCCATCGCCGCGGCACCTTCGCCCTTGGCGCTAGCAGGGAGCCTTGGCTGGTGGGGCCTGTGCTGTGTGCAGGTTACCCCCAAACAGCGCGGACAGAGGGCATAGCTGGGGTGGGCACAGCCGGGCAGCCCCTCCTTCCTTGGCTCACAGGCTCCCACCCCCGCCCCCGGAGCTGAGGCCGGAGGAGAGGCAGGGACCGCCCCACAGTCACACAGCCCCATTTCCTGGCAGGGCCTTTCCTCTCACCGCCCTTTGTCCTTGCCCCAGAGCAGCTCCCTGATGCCCCTCCAAGGACTTCATGTCCCGAACCACCTCCCGCCCCTCCCCCTACACACAGCGGTGGGCACATCACCTCTCACTGCTCCGTCCAGGGGAGAAACTCCTGTCACCGGAGGAATCCAGGTTCCATGGTCTGTCCACAGACGCTGCTGCTGGTGGGGCCAGGGAGGCAAGGACAGGTGGCCCGGTGCCTGGCTGCCCTGGCTCCCGCCCCGCTCCCAGCCCTGGGCCGGGGGCCTCCTTCTGGGCAGGAGCTGGGGGAGCCGCCGGCCCTGCTGCTGGCCTGCTCCTGCTCTCTGCCAGGCTCTCTTTGAATAAACAAGGCTGCATAGCAACCACTGCTCAGAAGGAGCCCCAGCTCCTGGCATGGAGGAGAGGGAGCCAGGAGACGGTTCCCCTCGGCCTCAGCTCCGCTGGGGCTCACCCGGGCCCTGGGTACTCCCCCGGGGCCAGCCCGTGCTGTGGGGCCACCAGAGGGAGCGAGCTGGGCCCCACTGCTCGGTGACCGCGGCAAGGGCGTGCCTGGCAGGTGTGGGGCAGGGAGGCCATCGCTGCGAACCCCTGGCTTTGCTGCCGTTGGCCTCTGGGCCCAACTCTGGGTCAGCTCTCCAGCTGCTTCTGGAGGCAGAGGGCAGACAGCGGGAGCAGCCCGGCCTTGGCCGCGGGCAGAGCTGGGTTTGAATCCTGATCCTGCTTCTTCCAGCTTTGTGACCTCTGGCCACGGCTTAACCTTTCTCAGCCCCCGCTTCATCATCTATAAAACGGGGGTGACACCTGATAGGGCTGCTGTAAGGACTAAACGGGGCTTGTAACAGGCTTGTGATTATGGCTAGCCCAGAGCAGGGCCCCCATCACTGCTGGCGCCTTTCCCCGGAAGTACCTGGACAGCAGAAAGCCTGTGGCCTCTGCCACAGCCACAGTCCACAGCCCACCTCGGGAAATGGGAACCCTACAGCCCGCATGTGCTTTCTCACCGAGCCCAGCCCTCAGACACAGACACCCAGGCTGGCGTCTCCCCTCAAAGGATAACTGTCCCCCTCCTTACCCTACCCCCTTGTCATCACCCAAGGGCACGGGGACCTCACCAATGCTTTGCAGTCTTGCAAAGAACCACTTGCCCAAAGACACGAAGACTTTTTTCCAGGCCGACCCTCTTCCCCACCCCCCACCCCCCACTCCCCACCTCTCATCGCCCATGTTCTTTGCAGAGGAATTGGCAGGCGTATGAAATACAGAGCAGGGAGAACGGGTGGAAGGCTGGTCACACATCCAGGAGGCCAGGCCGACGGAGTCCCCTGTGCCCAGGGCTTGCTGACCGAACCCGCTCCCGGCCTTCCCAGCACTTCCTGGGGTTCCCTCCTCTTCTCTGAGATACCACCCAGGGCAGGCCGTGGGCGGCCTCCTCTGAGGCCCCGGAAGGAGCAGCTTTCCTTAATCAAGCTCCCGGAGGGGCCAGGGCGAGCAGCCAATGGGAAGTGAGAACAAGGTCCCAGGGCGGGCCCTGGCCTGGAGCCAGAACCGCAGGCACGCTGGGCTCCACCAGGGGGCGCTCCACTCCACGGCCCCTGGGATGCAAGCTGGCTGGCCGGCCGAACTGAACTAACGAAGCCCTCCACCAGAGGCCCCAGCCAGGAGGTGCTGCCTCCAAACCCCGGTGCTTCGTGTCGGGTCCCCCGAGAGCTGGGTATGAAGGTACCTGCGTTTACAGGTGGGAACACTGAGGCCTGGGAAGGTAACCCCTGTCCAAGGTCAGGTGGGGACAGGATAAGGTCGGCCTTGATGTCCCTCAGCTCCACCTGGGAGAGGGCACATGTGCATCGCCTCCCAAGCCCACCCTCATATCACAGCCTGAAAGTCAGAGCCTCTAAAAGTGAGACCTGGTGGTCACTGCCCAGCCAGGCAGCCCTCGTGGCTCCCGGTGTCGTTGGGGTCATGGTCGCACTCAGCACCTCGGCCGACAGCCCCTCCAACCTCGCCTGCCCTGTCCCTCAGCAGCGTCTCTGCTTGCTCCCCTCACTCACATCCTGTCCCTGCTGGGATGTCAAACATCAAGCATTCCCCGAAGCTGCCCGTGCCACACTCTGTGCCAGATGCTAGAAATACAGAGACCACAGGCTGTGCTCGGGAGCTGAGTGATGGAGAGAGACCCTAAACAGGTGCGTGTTTTTTGCATTTACATTTGTTTCACAGAACAGAAGTGGGGAATGGCCGGGCTGGAGATTGCCCTGGTCCTGGGACAGGTCTGGCCAACGACATGATTCCAGAATGTAGCTGGAATGAAACATGGGACCCACCTGAAATGCAGGGGACTGTATGTCCCCTTTCCCCCATATTCCAGAACCACTCGCTATAAAGGGGGACAGGGAATGGGAGGGGAGGGGAGGCATAAGAAACATTCACCACGATATGTCATATACCGGGTCATAAAAAAAAAAGTCTCAGTAAATATGAAGAATTAAGTCATTCAGAGGATGTTCTCTTACCACAACAGAATTAAATTAGAAATTATTAACAGAAAGCTCTTAGGAAAATCCCCAAATATTTGGAAATTAAAAATCATGCATCTAAATAATCCATGCATCAAAGGAGAACTCACAAAAGAGAAATAGGGAATGTTTTGTACTGAATGAAAACGAACACACAGCCTATAAAATTTGCAGGGTGCAGCTAAAGCAGTGCTTAGAGGACAAGTTTAGCTGGAAACAACCCAAATCTCCATCAACAGGGGAATAAGTAAGTTGTAGCATATCCATACAACGGAATACCACTTGGCAACAACAACAAATAAACTATGGACACAGTATCTCAAAAACAGTATGTCGAGTATCCTTCATGGAGACTCAGAATCAAAAGGGTGTATGTATAAGATTTTATTTACATGAAGCTCTTGGAAAGACACCTATAGTGACAGAAAGCATATCAGTGGTTGCCACAGACTTGTGGGAAGAGGGATATTGGGGATATTAGGGATTACCTGGGAAGATGCACAGGAACCTTTTGGGGTGATGGAAATTTCCTATAACTGGATTATATCATGGTTATACAGGTGTAAACATTTGTTGGAAACCATTGAGCTGTACATATAAAACGTATGCTTTTATTAATTGTAAATTATACCCAGTAAAGGCTTCTTTTTTTTTTTTTTTTTGACCAGCATCACTAACAATGGGACGATGTTTCATTATCTCACCTCCTGGTGTGTTAACAATATGAAGTATATACATCGTGATAAGATCTCTTGTCAAAACTATTACACCTAAATCTAATCAAGCCTTAAGATCTGTGCTGCTCCATACCATAGCCACATGTGGCTATTTAACGTAAATTAATGAATGAAAATATGATTTAAAATGCATTTACTCAGCCACACTGGCTACGTTTTAAGGGCTTGATGCCCACACGTGGCCAGTGACTACCATACTGGGCATCAGAGAACATTTTTGTCATCACAGAATGGTGTATTGGATAGTACTGACATGTAACAGTCCAGATTACAGAACATATAGGGATAGAGGCATGCGTTAAACCCACAATAAGGAAGCAATCAATCGGGCATGTGTTACACAGGAAGCGGTCACAACCAGCAGCTTTCCTCCAAATGCCTGGTCCAGGATAAGAAGAAATTTGCACAAAGCAAGGCTGCCACCTAGTGGTTCTTTTTTATATTGACATTGTACTTCTAACCCATTGGTCGGCAAACTCATTAGTCAACAGAGCCAAATATCAACAGTACAGCGATCGAAATTTCTTTTGAGAGCCAAAGTTTTTAAACTTAAACTTCTTCTAACGCCACTTCTTCAAAATAGACTCGCCCGGGCCGTGGTATTTTGTGGAAGAGCCACACTCAAGGGGCCAAAGAGCCGCATGTTGCTCGCAAGCCACAGTTTGCCAACCACTGTAGAATCTAACCCAAAAGAGCAACCTGGATAGGCGTGGTGAGCAGGCGAGAAAACGCAATGATTGCGCCCTGGTTCTCCGTGCAGCCACCAAATTCAGCAAATCAGAGCAAGAGCAGCGAGCAACCCCCACGTGCGAGCTGAACTCCACACACAGGATGTCTGGCCAGGGAGGGAGGATTTGGGGACACGAGAAAAATTGGCTGTAGCCTCTACGTTCATCAAAACTCATTTTAGCATCTCAAAACTAGACAGTCTCCCACCCGTCCTAGAACTGAATCAAGGACCTCAGTTCTAAGCTGAGTTGCTAGTTTCTAGAATGCACCTGTTAAGCATCTGTTAGCAGCAGCTGACTAGTCATCGGTGCTTCCTACAGGGCCTGGGCCAAGGTCATGTTTTCATCCTTTCTTACAAGAATGCATTTCTGTGTTTACTTGTCTAATTCTAATTTATTTTTTTCAATGCGGTGTCTAACCAAATTCACAGAAAGGAGAAAAGTGGTTGTCTGGGGCTGGGGGAGGGGGAAGTGGGGAGTTAGTATTTAATGGGGACCGTTTCGAGAGAGAGGATGAAAAGGTTATGGAGATGGTGGTGATGGTGGCACAACAATGTAAATATACTTAGTGCCACTGAACCGAAAACTTAAAAAATGGCTAAAATGGTAAATCTGTATTATGCATGTGTTACCACAATTACAAAAATAAAGAAGGTATTTTTAAAATGCGTAAGCTGTCTGTGAGGTTGACACCAGCTCAGCTCACCACGGACCTGGCTTCTGGCAGGAAGACGGACTCTTCGCAGGGGTAAACTAAGTCACCGGTGTGGTGTGGCGCCGCCCCAAGCATGGGTGATGGGACGTGGTGGGCACCTGGACCAAGATGCAGCCTCCGTCTGCCAGGCTGGTCAGCGGGAACTGGCTCAGGCTCCGGCAGGTAGCAGCACACACTCGGACAAGGCAGCTGTGGGGTTCCACAGACTTCTTAAAAAGGTGTGGGGAGCGCGAGGCCTTCTGGGGCAGACAAGAATGGAAAGCAACCTTTAACCTAGAGCCACAAAAGAGCAAAGAGGGGATTGTCACTGGACTCCTGCGACAGCCAAGGCACAAGTGGACAGCGGAGCTCACCAGGGCAGTAAATATCCTGACCTCCTCCCCTCCCGCCCTCCAGTCCTTGCCAGGACCTCGCATTGGCTGATCCCAACCAGAAGCCGGGCAAAGGAGCCGGGCGGGCGCAGGGGGTAAAAGGCAGCCTTCCAGTGCACAGAGCAGATGGAGAAGAAAGGAGAGTGGACCAGAGAGGCAGAGAATACCCACCTGTCCCGAAAATCAGCAGGTGGCTGGATTGTAGGACTGGGAGGCAGGGAAAGACAGGGAGGGCTGCAGGGCAGCAGAGGACAACAGCTAAGGGACCACACCAAGGTCCTATGGTCCCCCTCCCCTCCCCCACCTACTCGCAGTCCTTCCTGAGGCCCAGCTGGCCCTTCTGGACCGAGATTCTTTGAAATTACATTTATTTTTGCTTATGCTGCCTCTAGTTAAGTTTTTGTTTCTTACAACCAAAGAAACTTTACTTAATAATATGGAAGGTTAAAAAGGCAAAATATGTCAAAGAGATGCAAAGTTACCAACAATAAAAGTCCATTATAAAGCTACAATCGTTCAAACTAACGTACCGGCACAAGAAGAGAGCAGTGGACTAGGACGAAAAGCCGAAACACACCTGCCGTATGACAGCGAGGCCCAGTCTAGGGGGCGGAAAAGCATCTTCCTCCGTTTGCTGTGACACATTCCCACCCTGGGCGGCTTAGCCAACAGGCACTTCTTCCCCAGCTCTGGACGCTGGGAAGGCCGGACCAAGGTGCCTGCAGGCCCGTCCCCGGGAGAACCTGCCGCGTTTGCAGAGGGCCACCTTCTCCAGCCCCTCCCTCCGCCGAGAGCAGAGGAAGCCAGCCTCTCGCCTCTTCTTCTAACGGCGATAATCCCACCAGGAGGGCTCCCCAAGGCCCCAACTTCAAACAGCATCACGTTGGGGATTAAGGTTTTGACAAGTGAGTTTGGGGAGAAGACAAAGTCAGTGCACAGCAAGCAGTCTTCAACAGCGTGCAGAAAACTGGTACGGGGGTCGGGGAGAGAGAGAACCCGGGAGCTCGCCTCACTGACGCACCGATACACAGAATTCCACACGAGTTACAGCAGCAGCGTCCAGTCTTACCCACAGAGACACCTCCTTCATTGCACCCTCGCGTATACAAATCCCTCTAAAACTATCACCCTTAACTACACGCAACGCACTAGTATTTCCCATATTAATTACCTGTCTACTTTGAAAAATGGTGGTTGCAACCCATTTTATTTCACAACCAGTGCATTGATAAATAACAGCCAGCTGCTAGAGAGGTAAATCTTTTTTTTAAAAAAAAATTAAAGATATAAAATGACTAGAACAAAATACAAGGAGTATCTTCCAAGGAGAAAGTTTTTAAGCTTAAAAATAAGAAAACTATTTTTAAAAATAGCATCAAGAAAAGAATGAAAGGACAAGTTGGAGAAAATGTTTGTAGCATGTTTGGCAAGGAATATCTTTAACAAACAAAAAGCTTTTACAGGCAAGACAACCCCTTTCAGCACAGACAAGGACCTGAGCCCGCGATACTTTGAAGAAACACAAGTGGCAATGAAAACAGCAAGCGAACGGGGTCTCACGATGAGATGGAAACGCAAGCACGGCTTGTGGGCTTAACATCTATACAACCTTCTGGGAAAGAATCTGGGCAAATTTCTTAAGTCTGAGAGAGTATTCTTGCATTTCAGTAACATCACTTCTAGGAATATCTCACAAGGGTACCTTTAAAGAAAAATATGAAATGCAAGAATGTTCACTGTAGCATTACTTCTAACCAATCATAATAGAACATTTAAAGTGTAACACAGGTGGAATACTAATAGCCACAAGCAACATTATTTCAAAGGATAATGAACTATTACTATGTGCCGCTTAAGACATATGATCCAAATTTCGTAAGAAAAATGTGTGCACACGAGCAAAAAGATGAAAAGGAGACACAAGAAAACATTCCAAACGGTTGATTTTATGTTCCTTCTTTACGCTCTTCGGTTGTTGTTGATAGTATTACAGACAGCTCCCATCCCTCCCCCCAATTTACACCTCTCCTCCCAGCACCCACCCAGCCCTCACAGGTCTTCACCTCCCTATTGCCCGTCCATGGGCTATGCATGTAAGTTCTTGGGTTTACCTCTTCTTGTCCTCACAACCCCACATCGAGGTATGTCAGTCTGTTCCATGCCTCCATGCTTCGGGTCTTATTTTGTTGGTCATTTCATTGTTTATTAGATTCCTCAAGTGAGATCATGTGATATGTCTTTCTCAGTTTGGCTTATTTCACTTAGCATATTTTCCAGGTCCATCCAAGCTGTCCCAAAGAGATCCCTTTTTATAGTTGCATAGTATTCCAGGGTAAATTTCCCACAGCTTTTTTATCCATTAATTTACAGACACACACTTGGGCTGTTTCCAAACCTTAGCTATTGTAAATAAGGCTGCTATGAACATAGAGGTGCATATATTCTTTCTGATTGGTGTTTTGGGTTTTTTAGGCTATAATAGGTGTACCAGTTAATAATGTGGATTTTGTAATCCAAGAAAACACAGTCATTTCAAGAGAAACATCAGAAGTGCTTTATTCAAAGTAATGTCCATTGCTAGCTACACATTTCCCCATCTTTCAGGTAATTTGTGGATACCGTCCCAATAGAACTTTGCTTATTTTGAGGCAAACCATTCAGAGACCAAATTTTCCACTTCTTCGTATGTTTTGAAGTGCTGCTCAGAAAGTGCGTGTGCCATTGCTCAGAACAAGTGGTAATCTATCTGAAGAAACAAGGTCTGGTAATATGGCGGGTGGGTTAATACTTCCCAGGTAAGATCTTTTAACGTGTCTTTAACTGGTTTTGAAGTGTGTGATGGTGCATCATCATGAAGCAAAATTACTTTGCCGTGTCTTCTGGTTCATTCTTTTTGTTTTATGATCAAAGCGTGGCTCAAATTAACCTGGACATTCTTTGTCTTTCACATCGAAATCATCACTTTTAAACCGTTTAAACCAGCGTTCACAAGTATCTTGAGATGGAGCATGTTCACCATAAGCTTCCCAAAGTATACGATAACTTTCAGCAGCACTTTTCTTCAAAATAATGAATTAAAACTTCGCACAAATTCTTTTTTGGCACGAAATTCAACATTTTTAAGCGTAAAAATATCTATGATGTTAACACCTTCAGAAAACCTGACATATGAAGTTTTGAAGCTTGTCAATACAACAAAAGAGCATACATATCAAATCGCATATATATCAACATATGTGTAACTCCAGCTATTGAAAAAAATCCGCATTATTAACCGATACACCTAGTATTTCCAGAAGTGGGATTGCTGGGTCAAACGGAACTTCAATTTTGGAACTTAATGCTGCACCAATTTGCATTCCCACCAGCAACATCTTTATTGGTACTTTTTTCAAATGATAGATTAAAAAATACATTAAAGGGAAAAAATTATTTAATTAATTTTTCACCTGTGGAAAAGAACTGTTTACCCATAGGCTCTGTTTCAATTTCTTAAAAGTGCCAGAGACCATAGGGAGTTTCCCTTAGAAACCTGGGCCCCGTCCTCCCCTCCCATATTGGAAAAATGTCTAACAATTCATGGTTCTATAAAGAACGCCTTTGTCGGGTGCTGCACTTTGGGGTTCAGTGTCCCAGACATTGTCCCATTTGATTCTCCCAGCATCCTTGTGACAAACAGCATTACCATTACTCTCCTGTTACGGACCAAAGAAATCAAGCAGGTTTTTCATTGCCATGCTGCAGTATAGACCCAGAATTGGAGCTTCTGGCCTCAAATTTGGTCTCTTTGCATCAGACTGACTGTATCCATGTTCACCCTTTCACCTCCTGGACCGCATCCTATCACAAAAATCACCACTTAAGAGACTTTGCCGGTTGCACAGCCATGTAAATGTACTTAATGCCTCAGAACTGTACACTTAAAAGTGGCTAAAAGGGTACAGTTCACATATAGTTTACCACAATAAAAAAAGGGGCAGACTTGGCTAGGTTGAGATGAACAAGATCTAAGTTTGGCTAAAAATAGCAAGTCTGTTTCACAGATATAACCATATTGTGGTGGTACCCATGGTCAGGAGCAAGCTGCCCCCTAAATTAGAATGTACCCTTAACCAGCCGTCCTAAGTGGTGCTGAGGAGACCCAACCACACTGTCCTGTCAGAGCAATGACAACCAAATACAGTGTGTGACCCTTGCTTTGATCACAGTTAATTTTTCAAAATCAAAAGTTGGAAAGAAAAATCAAATCACAAAAGACAACACCACACATACAACTTTTTCGGCTAGAGTAGAACAACACTGTGAAAAATACCCTGTAACAAACTTAACTCTGGATTCATCTAAACCAAAAATAATTAGTGCCCGGGTGGTGTGGCTCAGTGGTTGAGCGTTTACCTATGAACCAGGAGGTTCCAGTTCAATTCCTGGTCAGGGCACATGCCCAGGTTGCAGGCTAGATCCCCAGTTGGGGGCATGTAGGATTAAGCCGATCCGTGATTCTCTCATCATTGATGTTTCTCTCTCTCCCTTTCCCTTCCTCTCTCTGAAATCAATTAAAAAAGTAATTAGTAAGCAATTAAACACCTCTTTAGATAGTCAGGTGCTGGGAAATCTGACTCAGACCACAAAATGGAAACTATAAAAGCCCAGGATCCTGGAAGGTCAGACAGCCGCTAGCTGTGCCACGTGACCCAGCTGAGTGGGTGGGGCTACATCAAGAAACAATCACTAGATTACAACGGAGTTCTTGGTTCTTTCATTTCATTACAAATGTTATCCAACAAGCACTGAAAGCATTTACCTATTAATGCTAGTGGAGTAAGAATGCTTTTTAAAAAACTTTTATACCACAAGGCCAAACGTGTGGCCATTTCTCTACATATATCACAAGACAAGCAATGGGTAAAGATGAATATTTATTCACTTTACAAAGAGAATGGTATTAAATTCCCATAAACAGCTCCATTTATAGACAAATATAACTGTACATTATAACAGCAGCTGGCTGAAACTATCTTTCCCAAGATACTTCTCCCGCTCCAGCGCTATTAGTTGAGCATAGAAATCTGTTTCACCATGGATGGTTAAGAAGTCCCTCAAAGATAATGGCTTTGTTTTACATATTCACAGATGGGAAAAATAAACCCATCTCCCCAGCCCTTCTTTAAGAGGTGAGCTTCCATCTGAATGTTCCCTAGAGAGCACTAAACAAATACTGGCATGTTTAAAAAAAAAAATCACTAATTTGAAAAGGCGTTTGTGGCACACCAAAATACGTATTTATACATACTTAAAAAAATCTTAAGTCAGATTTATTATTTTAAAGGTAAACAGATACCCTAACACTGCCAAGAGTGGGTAATGAAAAGAAAGGAAAACATTAAATTACTGAATTATAAAAATATTTTCTTTGGAAAAAAACTCCAACAAGGTTATCATCAATATCTAAAACCAAAGAGAAAAAATAAACAATTCTTCTTTGATCCATTAGTAATTTAAATAAAAATGAAAACCTCTTCAAAAGCAGCTACAACTGAATTTTTTAAAAGTTGCAGGTAATGAGCACTTCTAAATCTATACACTAATGATTCTTTACAGGCAATTGCAGTCAAGAAAAATCCTTAATATGGCTAACTCTTGAATTTTTTTAATTATCATAATTTTTTGTTTTTAAAAAATATTTCACATGACAGGTTAAAAAATAAGTGGTTATTTATTTAGAGAAGCCCTCCAAATATCCAATCTGACTCGAATCAGATTACCACGGTTAACAGACAATCTAGGGACACAGGTGATTTCATTTTTTAATCACATTTTTACTCATTCTGTTATCCCTTCATAGTTTATAATTATCAAATTAAAACTTCTTTCACTCGTGCTGCTTCATATCTGGGTTTGATGGAAGATACCAACCTGAGATAAGAGCTGACTCCTTCACACAAGTCCAGTTCTTGAACCCTATCTGGGAAATGTCTTTATCTTCACTGATGCCAATTCTTGGTATAACCAAGTCATACTAGGATATTATATTATAAAAATATACCATATATTCGACACTGATGTCAGTACATTGCAGAAAATGTGTCTATTTACTGTGTAAAGTTTATTAACATTTGAATGTAACACTCTTATTTACACAGTTAAGTCTTGCTCGGGACTAGGGGCCTGGGAGCCACCATCAGCAATTGGGAAATGTGCAGCGGTCCTCGGCATCCTGTCGGCCTCCCTCCCCAGGGACTCGCAGCCCTGGGGAAGGTGAGCCAGAGGCTATACAGTCCCACTGGCTTGTTTTCTGTCTTCATTCCTCTTCACTTTCATTGTCAGGATCTAAATCAGAATCTCCATTTAATTCTTTTTCACTTGTCACATCTCTGTCCTCACCATTTTCTTCATCTTTTTCTTCCGAATCCTCATCTTCCTCCTCTTCATCAACCTCCTCCTCTTTTTCACTTTCTTTCTCTTCCTCATCTTCATCCCAATTATCCTGGCAAAAAATATTAAGCAAAGAAAGCACTCATGAAGGCCTTGTTCTTACAGGGTATAAGGTTATAAAAGCAGATTTATGTACCAGCGAACAAATTACTCACATCAGAATCTTTATCTATTTCATCATCAGATTCCTCTTCAGAAGATTCTATAAGAGAAAAAATGCTGCCTTAATTTTGTGATCGAAGCAAAGGGCAGAGCCCTGAAAACTAAACAGAATCAGATACCTGAATTTACTTTCAGAAATATATATTCAACTATGACCCATCTAAGTAGTAACATTAATATTCTCATCTGCATAAAAGCACATATTATTCCATCAAGATTTCATTGAGCAGGATGAAGTACCAAAATGCTAACAAAATACCATCTTAAAAAACAAAGCTGAGGATGTGGGGGAAAATGGAGCCTTGACTTGTATGCATGCATATAAGCATAACCAATGGACATAGACAGCAAGGGGGGTGAGGGCATGTGCTGAGGGGTGGGAGCAGCTGGGGAAAGGTCAAAAGGGGAAAAAGAAAACATATATAATACTTTAAACAATAAAGAATTTATGCCCTAGCTGGCTTGGCTCAGTGGATAGAGCGTCAGCTTTCGGACTGAAGGGTCCCAGGTTCAATTCCAGCCAAGGGCACATGCCTGGGTTGTGGGCTCGATCCCCAGAAGGGGGAATGCAGGAGGCAGCCAATCAGTGATTCTCTCTCATCATTGATGTTTCTATCTCTCTCTCTCTCCTTCTCCCTTCCTCTCTGAAATCAATAAATACATATATTTTTTAAAAAACAATAAAGAATTTAAATTTTTTAAAAATGGAGCCTTGTATACTATGGATGGAAATGTAATCTGGTGTAGCCACTGACAGTATGGAGGTTCCTCAAGAAATTAAAAATAGAACTACCATATGATTCACCAATCCCACTTGAGTATATGCTGAAGGAAACAAAAACAAGAGCTATCTACACCCCATATTCACTGCAGCATTATTCGTTAAGTGTCCATAACGAATAAGAAAAGATGGCACATATATATAATGGAATATCCATAAAAAGCTTTTTAAAGAAATCCTGCTATTTGTGACAACATGGACGGACCCGGAGGGCACTAACCTGAGTGAAATAAGTCAGACAGAACACAGTGGTGGTTGCCAGAGGTGAGGGGTAAAGGTCAAAAGGTACAAACTTTGAATTATAAGTAAGTCCTGTGTATGTACAGCATGATATGCTTTTATGTCCTTCAATTATGTTTTATAACTTAGAAAGGTTTTGCTTCACTTTTAGATGCACTTTTAGGTACTTCATAGTTTTTTTATTGCTATGAATGAGATCTTATTTTTCTAATACATTTTCTGACTGGGACACACATTAGTGGCCATACAGTACATTATTGAGACATAATACTACCAGATTTCCTTTTTTCTGGCCTTGGTATCCAGTGAACTTGATTATTTACATATCTCATTAGTAACAGTGTTATTACAGATCCTGCTGCATTTTCTATTGGAGAATAACAACTGCAAAGTTCAACATTCTATAATTCATTTTTTCAATCCAGTATTAGGCAGGACATGCAGCAGTATCTTGTTCCTGTCTTTCTGAAAATGCTTCTGAACTTTGTTTGATGTAGATTAAGGAAATTCCCTTAAATTCCTAGGTTGTTCACTTTATCAAGTAATGAGACACATTCAATTTAACTGAATTCATTCTATTAAAATATATAGTGTTCCCTGTTAATCTATTAATATGGTGACTACATTAACAGATTTCTTGATGCTAAATGACCTTACAATCTTTAAATAAAATCTACTCAGTAATGACTAAATTATTACTTAAGCACTTCCACAGTCAATTTGCTACCTAAGATATTTGAGGATGGTCTAAAATGTTATTTTCTTCACTATCCTTGTCTGGTCTGGACTCATAAAGATGCCTAAATTTTATAGGGCAAAAACTTATTCCTGTACCTGGTAGCTTGTGAGGGGAAATAGTATTCTTCTCTTTAAATTTAAATATTTTCCCATACCTAATGCCTTTTTTTGTTAGTTATTATATTTGTGCCTTTTCTTACTAATCATATTTTTGCCACAGACATGCCCATTTTCTTAGAGAAGGTGTGCCGAGCATGACCTCATTCACATTAATATTTTCACAAAATAAGATAACAGAACTGAGTCAATAATTAAATGTTCCAATTGTAGACTCTACCCCAAACCCCCAAGCTTTACCTTCTTCATACACCAATTTTGCCTTCTGTTCAGGAGAAGTCATTCCCTTTGTTTTTTCTGAAGCTGTAACCTGAAAGATAGTAAAATGCTGTTAATACAAGTAGAGTATAAGTTTATCTCAAGTAGCACAACAGAACCTTCTCCAACAGTAAACTCACCCTCAACAACCATAATGGATTACCTCAATATGACGAGATCAAATACAGGGCAAAAAACAAATTCATCAAATGCAATAAGGAAAGAATTACTCTGTAAAAGTTGAAAAATCTTTTAAAAAGATGATCAGAATTTGTCCCTGTGTCAACATCTTTTAACTATTTAAATACCCTGTAACTTTTTAAAATATATTTTTATTGATTTCAGAGAAGTGAGGGGAGAGATGGAAACATCAATGATGAGAATCACTGATCGGCCGTCTCTTGCACGCCCCCTACTGGGGACTGAGCCTGCAACCCAGGCATGTGCCCCTGACCGGAAGTGTACATGGGACCCTTCAGTCTGCAGGCCAATGCTCTATCCAGTGAGCCAAACTGCCTAGGGCTAAATACCCTGTAAGTTTTGTTCAAAGTGCCACAATCATCCTAATTGTTTTAACAACTGAAAGTTAAAATAGGCACAACTGAGTTTACTGTGTATGTATGTTAAAATACATAACATTTTTAAGTTCAAGACTGGATCCTGATTTGCCATTTCTTACTCAAATAGGGAGTTTTCAATGTTCAGATAAACGATCCTTATTCCTCACTCCATTCCTATCACATCCAAAGTTTTAGCACAAAACACTTGCATTTACTCACTTGTGTGATAAGAAGGATAAGCTTTCCATGAAGGTGGGAAAGTTTCTGAAAAGTTTTTACTCTGCTTTCCATTAACTGGTATAGTGTACCCAGCTGGGGTACCAGGTCAGGCAACTAAAGAAAAAAAAAAAAAGCTTTTATATTATTGTGACATAATATAGATAACAAACATACAAATCATGCTTAGATGTGCCTGAGTATTTAGCCGATGCCCCACGAGCCATCTGTTTACATTTCCAGCGGTGTAGCTGCTTACGACCTAGCCTAGCAACATCACCTCACACTGTGACCGATAATGGTTTTTCTGGTGCTGCTGTGACATTATGCTCCCTCCCTTCCATGTGCACAGACAGCCAAGAGCTGAGAACAGCCCCAGCAAAATGCCACGTTGAATACTTAATTTATGTCATTTTCATCACAAGCTACCTTGTATCCTCCTGGGACAAGGTAGGGCAGACATGTTAGCACATATACAAAACTTCTGAAATCTGCTAAGTTTTAAGAGGGAAGGAGGGAGGGAAGACACATACGATGTAAAGATAATTTTGCTGAACCGGTTATAGATATAGGAAAACACCTGAAGGCTAACATGTCAATATATGTTAAAACATTTCTCTTAAAAGCAATAGCTTATGGCTGAAGATGGAGAGAGAGTGGTTTTGTTAAGTCGTCAGTTTATAATCCTTATCAAAGTCAAACTATTCAATTGTAGCTGAAAAGACTTACTGTGGATAGGTATGATGCATGGACTGTTAACACACATTTTAGCCACTGAACCATTAAAACAGCACTGAAAAAAAGGGGAAGAATCCAAGTAAACTAATTTGAAATTAAATACAACTGAGTAATAAAATTAGGAAAACTCAAGCGAAGTAAAGATCTACAAACTATGCTCTGAGAAAATAACTATATGAATAAACCTCTGAGAATTTAACAGTCCTTACATTCTTTCACTGAGTATTTCAGATCTGTGTAATACACTGATCTCTTGGGAATGAGGGGGAAGTAAGATGGACTGAAACATAGGACAAAATTCCCTTCCTCTAAAATATTTTAAGAACAAACCTAAGCTTTTATGTCATAATTAACTGCTATCAGGGCACATAACCTGAGCTCAACTTTGTATTTTATGTTCATAATATTTGAGCTCATCATCAGGTACAATTAGCAAAAGATTCCCACACCAACATTAAAAACAAATACAGACCAAAAATGTGTAAGCCGGGCCTAATTAATAAATTCTTTAGCAATAACTTAGATAAGAAAAACTGCATATTGTAGACAGTAATAATACTATAATAAAGCTTAGGATCTCTGAAATATCAACTTCCTGTTTAAATATTTAACTATCAAATTAATAACAAAAGACCCACAAATTTAGTCTTTTATAATATACTAGAGGCCCAGTGCACAAATTCATGCATGGGTGGGGTCCAGCTGGCCCAGCCTCTATCAGGGCCTATCAGGAGGAGGAGAAGGCAAGAGGTTGGCTGGCCAGCCCTGCCCCCGATCTGGGTGGAGGAGCTGGGTAAGGGGAGGGGCTGCAGGAGGTTGGCCGGCCAACCCGCCCCCTATTGGGGTAGGGGTTGCGATAGGGGGCAGGGCTAGCGGGGGGTGGGGGGGAGTGGGCCAAATGGGGTGGGGCAGGCCAATTGGAGGCGAGGCCAACCGGGAGGGGTCTCGGGAGGTGGGCCAGTTCACTGGCCACAGTGGGTGTCATAGCGAAAGGTCGTTCCACTCGCTGGCTCTTTATATGCCTTATCTTACTTAGCAGCTACCAGAGGTTAAGTTCTACAAATGGCAATTTTACACCAAATCATTAAATAAGATTAATTCATTAAATGACCTGATAATAAAATTTAAAAACCTTCACAGGTGTTTTCTAAAAGTAATAAAAAAGCTATAAAATATTTATAAAAACAAAGCAATTTAAGTCACTTAAACATCATACCTATTAGGATGTCCTTGCAATCTCTTTGTAAGCTGAGGGGGAGAAAAACAGTATAAGCAACAGTACTTCAGAGACAGCCAATCTCCATCAATTCCCAGGATACACACATCCACAAAAACAAATGAACATAATGACCATGTTAGGAAATGATTATTCCTAAGTATCCTAATTCCTAAATGTCCAACCAATGTAACAGAATCAGAATATATGCTCCCACAATAAGAATAATGACCTGATAAAAATCTAGGCTAAGATTTATATGCATGAATGTCCAGAATAGGCAAATCTGTAGAGATAGAAAATAGGTTAGAGGCTGCCAGAAGTGGGATAAGGGAGGATGGAAGTGACCAATAGGTACAGGATTTCTTTTTGGTCTGATAATTGTACAACCTGTGAATACAGTAAAAACACTGAACTATTTATTTTTAAAGGGTGAAGTTTATGGGATATGAATTATATCTCAATAAAAAATGCAGGCAAAATCATTAGGCAAATATTGTTTGAATAGATCTATTATGTTTCACCCACTGTGATTGCTCTGCTTGCTTACATACTGCAAATCCATTTCTCTGAATACTGGATTTAGTCTTAAACTCCAGCATTAGAACCTTAAAATGAACAAAGTACTCAACGTTACCTCTTGCAACAATGGAATAACAGCATGCAGGGGCATCCTTAACACAGTCCTCTTTATTAGGTTTAAATTCCTAGTTTGAAGTACTTTCTGTGACAAAAGAAAAGATATATAAGCATACTCAGAAGCTAAGAAAACTACAGAAAAAACTGTCAGTAAAATAATTTTTAAAACCAAGCAATAAACTACTAACTGAATTTTAGCAAATAGAAGTTGGAGGGACTGAATGAGAATGTTATTATCTTATGGCTATCAGAAAAGCAGTCTTCAGTTACGGGACATTTACGTCAATAAACGGACTTTTTCTTGTTCAGCCAGTGTGGTTCAGTGGTTGGTCTTTAAACTAATGAACCAGGAGGTCAAGGTTCGGCACATGTCCAGGTTGCAGGCTCAATTCCCAGGCATGCAGGAGGCAGCCAATCAAAGATTCCCTCTCATCACTGATATTTCTATCTCTCTCTCCCTTCCCTTCCTTTCTGAAATCAATAAAAATTTATTTTTTAAAAACCTTCAAAAATAAGTCATCCCAAACGAAGCAAAATTATTAAATGGATACAGAAGTTAGCATTCATTTCTGCCAATAAATGGTAAGATAATTTTGATAATTTGTTTCTTTTACAATCTTACTGCAATATACCTGATGCATAATAAACTGTGTGCACTTAAAGTGTACTATTTGATATAAACATTTACATATGAAACAAACTCTAAGGTAAACATTCTATTACCCTCAAGTCTCCTTGGGCCCCTTTATGTTCTATCCCTCCTTGCACCTGCACCCCTATATATTGGTAGGTACTTTTCTAGAATTATTATATAAATGAAATCATATAATAATATGTACCTTTATTTTTTGTTCTGGGTTCTTTCTTACAGTCTAAATTTGAGATTCACCCATGTTGATATATCAATAACATATTTCTTATATTGCTAAATAAGCAATTTGTTTATCCATTCATATGTTGAGGGACATTGGGGTTCTTTCCAGTTTTTGACTATTACAAATAAAGTTGCTATGACAGTTCACATACAAGTCTTTGTATGAACATAGTTTTTTTATTTTCTTGCCAATACCTAGAATGGCTGGGTCGTATGACAGATGTATCCTTAAATTTTAAGAAACTGCCAAAACTGTTTTCCAAATTATTTGTACCATATTACATTTCCACCAGAGAGATGCAAGTTCCAGTTGCTCCACATCCACATAGGATGGCATAGTCTGTCTTTTAAATTTTAATCAATCTATTGGTTAGTAGAATTATCTCACTGTAATTTTAATTTGCATTTGTGATGGTTAGTGATACATAAGAGCTTTACATGCACTAATTAGCCTTATGAATTCTGTGAAGTATCACACCTTTACCAATTGTTTTGTATTTGAGTTAAGCCTCACAAAGTTAAGAGTTCTTTATATTCTGGATATAAATTCTCAGTCAAATAGGAGTTGCGTTTTTTCCCAGCCTGTGGCTTGCCTTTTCATTCTCTTAACTGTCATTTCATGAGCAAGTATTTAATTTTCATGAAGTCCATGACCAATTTTTCTTTAGCATTCTTTAGCATTTCATGTGTTTTTTTTTATAATGCATTTAACTAGCCTTTCACCACTCAAATTTTCATATTTTTTCTGTATTCCTCTAGAAGTTTTGTAGGTTTTGGTTTTACATTTATGCCTATGATCTATTTTTTGATGACTTTTGTGTAAGGTGTGAGGTAAAAGTCAAGATGCTTTTTTTCCATGTGGCTATTCAGTTGGTTCAGCACTAGTTTCAAAGACTTATTCTCTCCACTGACTCAACTTAGTACCTTTGCTGAAAACCAAATGTGCATGCCATGCTAAACTATAATCTACCTTCCAAAATATATATACTTCCAAACTATTTTAAAAGTCGTTTTAACTTTTTAGAGATGATTTCCCCTCTCATTTTGCAAAATCACCTTAGACACAAACATAACATATTCCCACTTAAATAAAAATATAAATCAACACCCGGCCGATACGGCTCAGTGCTTGAGCATAGACCCATGAACCAGGAGGTCACAGTTTGATTCCTAGTCAGGGCACATGCCCAAGTTTGTAGGCTCGATCCCCAGTAGGGGGTCTGCAGGAGGCAGCCAATTGATGATTCTCTCTCATCATTGATGTTTCTATCTCTCCCTTTCTCTGAAATTAATAAAAATATATTTAAAAAACATATATGAATACAAACTTCCTAAGTTACATATTATATAAGTCACATCTATACTAAGTGACACTGTAATATTGCTGAGTTACCAAAATTATATGCATTCAGCAAATATAAATTGCCCTAAGGTAATCAAGCAGTGCTTAAATCCAATTTTTTACACTTAAATTTTCTCTACAGACCAGTATCAAATTCTGGAATTTAAAAAGACCTAATTAAGTAACTTCATACAAGCAGTCACCAACTTACAAACACAGAAATCATAAATGCCTTCGTTTATACAAAGTTTTTAGTACTTTTTACCTCTAAATACTTCATAACATAACCCCCAACCCTCCTGAATTTTTCCCCAAACCTCCTACCCATTGTCAAGGTTCCACCTCACCGCCCCCTCTCACGGCCAGGGGGAAATAAGTTTCTGGAATCCAGAGTAAAAACTCAGGAACGCATTTTCCTACAGAAAAAAATATAAATTGTGATCTAGAATGCTGAGTATTGTAATTCGGGTATACTATGTCTACAAAGGCTTTTGTGAACTAAAGCCTAAGATCCTAATAACAATTCTGAACAATATTTCTATGAGAAAATGCATTCCAGGTTCAAAATAATTTAATACAATCCCTTTGTAGGTTAGTGACTGTCTGTATAATGCCACCAAATTATATATATTTTATTAAACTCACAAAATATTAAATTTTATATGGCTATATAACATGACAATTCACTCTGAATGTATATGTCAATCATTTCTAAGAAAAATTAACCATCTTTATTCAATTAAAAACTGCTATAATACTTACATTTAACATTTCAAAATCATTACTTTCTAAACCCTGTGCCAGAAGAACTGGAAAACTGTTTGTCTGTAGGTCCTCCTTTTCTTTTTTTGATTCTATATTCAATGATCCCAGGCGTTCTTCAATGCTAACCTACAAAAGAGAGATGACCCGTTAATGATAAACCAGATAAGGCATAAAGTAGTTTGGTCAAATTCCTTTTGCTTAAATCTGAGAAGACAAAAGACACTGACTGATTCGCACTTCAACCCTGAAAAACACAAGCCTGCTTTCTCATTCCAACAGAACCCACTGCCATAAAGCCAATGTTGGAGACAAGTGTAGTATCTAGAATTCAACTTTACAGGGTCTAGTGAAAAAACAACTGCCCAAGAAGCCATAATTTAAATATCCTATATAATAAAAGGCTAATATGCAAATCAACCGAATGGCGGAACGAGCAGTCACTATGACACACACTGACCACCTGGGGGCAGGCTTTCAACACAGGAGCTGCCCCCTCGACGTCAGTGTGTTCCCATAGGGGGAGCGCTGCTCAGCCAGAAGCCGGGCTCATGGCTGGCGAGTGCAGCAGCAGTGGTGGGAGCCTCTCCCGCCTCTGTGGCAGCACTAAGGGGCAGTCCCAGGTGTTGATTTATCTATATCTATATATATATATAAAAGCCTAAGTGACCAAAAGACAGAATGACCGGTTGACCGGTCGCTATGACATGCACTGACCACCAGGGGAAATATGCTCAAAGCACAGGATCGGGCTCCCTTCTGTCTGGATCGGGCCTGCAGGGATCGGGCCTATGGGGATTGGGCTCCCTTCTGTCTAGATGGAACCTGCGAGGATCAGGCCGAAACTGGCAGTCCGACATCCCCTAAGGGAGTCCTGGATTGCAAGAAAGTGCAGGCCAGGCTGAGGGACCCTAGTTTTCTATAAGATGCAATACTACAACCAAGTTCCCCTGATAAATATCTAAAATGTAAGTGTAAATAAGCATGACGAAATCTACTATACAAAAACTTAATTGTACAGAACTGATCCCTTATAAAACCAATCTGACTACATAAAAATATAATATTCTCTGACTAGCAAAGCAAAAAGAGATGCTTTGGTAAAGCCTCCAGTTTGGGATATTTTAACTTATGAAAAATATTAAGAAGGCAGGAGGAAATGAAAGGGTTAGACCTAAGCCAAGCTCAAGAAAGTTGGCACATTATTTTTAATACCAGAGGGCCCGTTGCATGATATTCATGCAAGAATAGGCCTTCCTTCCCCTGGCTTCGCTCCCGGCGGCCAAGAGTCTGCAAGTCCCCACTCCCGGGCCTCCCGGGGGCCACCAAGTCCCCGCTCCCGGCCGGAGCACCGCTCCTATAGCTCCCTCTGCTATAGCACCCCTCCCCCTTCATAGCAGGCGTCCCACCCCACCCAGCCGCTCTGCGTCTGCATATGCAAATTAACCTGTCATGTTTGTCAGGTTAATTTGCATAGTCACTCCTGATTGGCTGTGGGCGTAGCGGAGGTACGGTCAATTTACATGTTCGTCTATTATTCTATAAGATACATTTAATGTTACTGAGAAACAATTTTTATGAAAAGCAATGTTATTCCCAAACCCCAACTCAACAAAGTAAGACATTTAAAATCAGGTAAAGAAACATTAACAATCTTTCTCTAATTAATGGTAACAATTAAAATGCTAGATTACTTAGACAACAGTGACACATGACTGGAAGATGAAAAGAGGATTTTACATTGTAAGTATAGTAACCACAGGAGGGTTTGAAGAGCTGAAAAAAAATAAAATTTATAAGCACTTTAAGAAGCTATAATAACTATCACTTTTAAAGACCAACTAGCACTAAACCAGCCAGGCATGCTCAGACAGCCAAGAGAAGAGGCATCACTGGACCTCAGCATAATTCGAAACCCAATGAAAATCATCACGGCAAGTCCTGGCTTAATCTATTCAATTATGTTATCCAGCTAACCTAACAAATGGCTAAAACAGCCCTCTCTTTAGTTAATAGAAGTGCTGTCTTCTTCATTAACAGTGGCTTTGTAAATAAACCACCTGTTAACTCTATGTAGGTCTTACAAAAGTCACAATCTGGAATTTCAGAATCTACACAGCTGGGGATAAATAACAAGAGTTTTAACAGCCGCAATCTAAAAGTAAGTTTCTAAAGTTTCAAATTCCAAAATGGTAAAAGTGATTACATTACCTCCTTTTCCCCTAATTTTCTCTTGTTCTCTACTTCCTCAGTTTGTGGAGGAGCGGGCTTAATGGCTGCATGATGACCAGGTAGCCCAGGCACCAGCACTTTTGCTTCAGAATTCATCACTGGTGTTCTCACCTGTTAACGAGAACAGCAGGGGTATGGATTATGCCTTAGTCCTTACTATAATTATCCCCAATGAGAAAATGAACAGCTTTTAAAGGTTTTTCTACTGGAAAACTTATTGACTAACTTAACATAGCTATTAAAGATCAAGTTTAAATGAATATTGGCAAATAAGTATTTAAATTATAACTTGAAGCCATAGTTTTAAAGCATTCAAAACTATATGAGATTAAAAGCCAGGAAAAACAAAATCTACAGATTAAACAAGGACACAGTGACTTAAGAATGTTAAAGAGTAAAGCTGTACATCTTACGACCACCGCCAGTAATTGATCTTTGCCAGAAATGCTCAGACAGCCAAGAGAAAGGTGTCATCTCTGAAATTCAGCCAGAAGCGAAACCACATGGATGTCATCATAGCATGTCTTGGCTTTCCTTTTCTCATTAAACTGGCCAAACAATACCTACATGTAGATGTCACATTATATTCAAAATAAAGCATCAATAATGAGCTTAGCTCTCATTTATGTCCTTAAGTTCCAGCCCCGTCATGGTTTTAGGTCTTATTCCACCCTGAAATATAACATTCCTCTCAACAAAGTTATACTCCTTTAAGTATTGGGTTAAAAAAAATAATTGATTGGTAATTCGATTTTGATATTTATTCAATGGTCATGCATGGGGGCAGAAAGAGCTAAATGCAAGATCTTCAACTTCTAGTCATCTATTTACTTATTTCATTCAACAAATCAAGAGAATAGAAATGAAGTTTTATAATCTTGATATCTAAAACCTAATCCCACAAAATTTATTAAAATTATAAAGAGGATATTAAAGAACTCAAATATAATATTACGTAACAATTCAATTCACCCAAATCTTTTCTCATCTTCTAGTATGTAAAGCGCTTACCTTTGTTATAGCTGTTTCTACTTTTGGAGCCCAGCAGTTTGATAAATCTCTTACTAAACACATATGAGGTTCTTTGGAATTTAAAGCCTGTAAATATAATTGTAAGGGAGGGGACAGTATGTCAAACAAAGTAATTGGGAATAAGAAAACCAAATGCCTACTTGTACATTTTCATGAAAATACAGAAAAGTATGACAGACTTCCACACAAAACTGTGAGCATCTCATCGACTGATCACTGTCAGATTAATAGCACTGAGGAAAACGGGTCAACGGAAGATACAAGGCATTATGTTTACTTTTTTCAGTTAGGAACTGCTTGAATTTTTCACATATATCAACAGAGATTTTACGTGACAGACTTTTAAAAAAACGTTAAGTTCATCACCCTTGTAAATAATTAATCTGTGCTAAGAATGATCCTACCCCAGATTTCCTACTGTTGGCCTTTCCATAAGTGAGGCAAAGAAAGCAGTGCTGATTAACAAAGTGCTCTGAGATTCGGCACTAAATAGGGGAAGTCAAATGCAGCGAAGTCCACATGTACCCATAAAGCTTTAAGGTTACATGTAATTCTCTATGCCCATATATCAATCTGTCTGGAAGGATAAAACAACAGGAAACAATGGCTGCATCTGGAGGGGGCCGGGGGCAACAGGGTCGACATATGGCAATAGGACTTGTATTTACAACTTAAAATTTTTCTTTTTTATTGTATCAAATCCATGTAGATATTTTTAAAGTATTTTAAAATAAACTCAACAAGAGCTTGCTTTGGCATGTAATATCCCATTCACAGTCTCTCTGAGGGTCTTACTGAATTAATGTTTTATAAATGTACTAGAGGCCCAGTGCATGAAAATTCATGCACTGGAGGGGGGTGTCCCTCAGCCCTCTCACGGTTCGGTGGCCCTCAGGGGTGGGAGGCACCCTGCGATCAGGGGAAGGCGACACCCCCATCACACCTCTGCTGCTGCCACAGCCAACAGCACAAGCCTCAGCCAGCCCTGGTTACCTGAGCCTCGGGCAGCCCTCGGCAGCTGGGGGTGGGTCGGCTGCACCATGCACCTGCCGCTCCCCACCCCTGCTGGGCTGAAAGGACTGTGGGACTTCAGTGGGGCTGAGGGGACTGGGCACTGCCATCTTTGTGGTGGTGTGACGGTCAGTTTGCATATTCCCCTCTTTATCAGATAGGAAGCTCAGGAAATCACCTATTGAACATGCTCTTAGTAACTCATCAAAAGTATCCAAAGAAACTTTTGTAATAAAAAGTCAAATGATCGCACCACCCATTCCTTTTCCACTTAGAAAACTCAATGGATGCTATCACTAAGGGCCCTTTTATTAAGATTTATCTTTTGGGGCCCTAGCCGGTTTGGCTCAGTGGATAGTGTGTGGGCCCGTGGACCAAAGGGTCCTTGGTTCAAGTCCAGGCAAGGGCATGTACCTCGGTTGCAAGCTCTATCCCTGGCCTCACTAGGACCGAGTGCCAGAGGCAACCAATCAATGTGTCTCTCATATCAATTTTTCTCTCTCCGCCCCCTCCCTTCCACTCTCTCTAAAAATCAATGGAAAAATATCCTTGAGTGAAGATTAATAAAACAAAACAAAATTAACTTTTGGGTAGTTGGGCAAATTCACCCTTATCTGTGAACAGCAGCCATGCCCTAGCTGTTTGTGTGGGGTTTTTTTTGCTCAGTGGATAGAGCATTGGCCTGTGGACTGAAGGGTCTCAGGTTTGATTCTAGTCAAGGGCACATGCCTGGGTTGTGAGCTCGATCTCCAGCAGGGGGCATGTAGGAGGCAGCAGATTGGTGATTCTCTCCCATCACTGATGTTTCTCTCTCCCCCTTCCTCTCTGAAATCAATAAAATAAATAGCCACTACAAATGTGTGGCTACCAAGCACTTTAAACGTGGATAAACCAAACTGATATGCTTGTAAGTGTAAAAGAGACACCAGATTTCAAAGCCATAGCACACCAAACAGAGGAGGAGCAAGCATCAAACATCTCTAATGTTTTATGACTAAGCATTAAAATATTTTAGATATGCTCATTTAAGAAAATTACAGAGTTTACACAAATGAAAATAAACCACCCAGTGAAAGGTTCTTTTTAAGTATTCCAATAAACAGACCAATGTATCATTTAAAAATCATTGTTTTCCATAGACATGTTGTTACTGCTTTACTCCAGAGTAGCATCTACGTACCACTCGCTCAATGGTGGGCTGAAACCAATTGCCATATACAAGCAACAAGGAATTTTTGTCTGAGCAAAAACCTGCTGCTAGAATAGGGATGGGTTTTGGTGTTGATTTCTTGCCTTTCCCAGGTGTCACTATCTGAATTGTGCAGTTTGAAGTAAAAGGCTTTTTGCAGTATCTAGAAGTAAAAACAATAAATTAGAATATTTGCAATAACATCTCATATTATCTTTGAAGTTGACATGAAATGTGACCCTCCTCTAGCCTTCACACACCAGGGTCCCAAGCACCTGTCAGGACTTCATCTAGCCCCAGCCCTACCCAACACTCAAGACCTCACCACCAAATACTTCCTTCAGCCCCATCTGCCCTTCTATCCCACTTGTCAACCCCCACAAGAGGCCCAAGCTCCCACAGGCTCTATCATCACCCTGAGCTTCAGTCCCAAATGGCTCTGGACAAACCCTAATCAGCCCCAACTCTAATTACTCCCAACTATTAAAAGCCTCACCAGGATTTCAGCAACGTAATTCCAGGGACAAAATTATCAGCAAAATATAATCAACAAAATTATATCCTCAGAGTCTTCTCTAAGAGATCTCTTCACCTTCTTGCTCTACGCTAGCTCACCACAGCAGCCCTTCACAAAGCTGTAGCTGTTTGCTCTCCAACACTCTTTATGCCAGGTGCCTCGGACATGATTAACATGCTCCTTGTTCTCTAACACTCCAAGACAACAAATAGTCCCTCTCCCTCCATCACCTATAAAACCTTTGAAACTGTTGTCACGAGATACCAGGTACCTCCCCCTCCTGCCACCATCCCTAGAGGGCCCTCTGGGTCACTCTCCCACATTTCTTAAAAGATTTTAGTGGCTCCTGTCATTCTGTCCAACACCACTCCTGAGGAATTCCTCTTAGTGGTTTCTATATTTAGCATGCAGGTCAATGCTCCTTCTGACACCGTCCTCTCAGTTCCCTAACCTTGCACTCTTTCCAATTCACCCTTCCTTGTACCCAGACTCCAAAGCAATTTCTATTTAGGATTTTTGGCCTCTGCTTTGCCCTTTACACCTCTATAGTCAATTTTCAACACATCAGACAGAATGACTCAAAACTTACATGTTTTAAAACTGTAAAACCCCACCCATACTGCTTAAAATCCTTCAATGGCTTACTTACTATAGCCCAAGGAAAAATGCCCAAGTCTTCACCATGGCCCACTACTTCTGGGCCCTCAATGATACAGTCCATGTACACATGACTATGTAAATTAAGGCATCAAGTTATTAACAATTACCTCTAGAGAGTTTAATTCAATAGAGGGAGACTTGGATTATAATTGTCCCTGCATCCTGAATGTTTTAAATTAAGTGTATACTGCTTTCACAAATAGTTTATATTTAAACAAATTACTATACTAGGATTATAAAAGGAAATAATAACTGACAATAAAAAGTTGAAACTATTGCCGAAACTGGTTTGGCTCAGTGGATAGAGCGTCGGTCTGTGGACTGAAAGGTCCCAGGTTTGATTCCGGTCAATGGCGTGTACATTGGTTGCAGGCACATCCCCGGTAGGGTGTGTGCAGGAGGCAGCTGGTCGATGTTTCTCTTTCATCAATGTTTCTAGCTCTCTATCACCCTCCCTTCCTCTCTGTAAAAAAAATCAATAAAATATGTATTTTTTAAAAAGTTGAAACTATTTTAAAGTTTAACATTAATTATGCACATGATTGATTTCCAACCATGTTTATAGTGTATGGCAGAGGTTGGCAAACATTCTGTAAAGAACCAGGCAGTAAATACTAGTATTTTAGTTCTGGGAGACCACATTTGGTCTCTATTGGAAAAGGTCTTTAGCCCATAATTTACTGACCCTTAATCTGACTACTATACAGCCTACCAGCAACTCTCTCCTCTATCCACCAAACACTAGCATCGCCATGCTTCACTGATCCACATGTGTGGTGAGGGGAAGTACTATCAGAGTTAAAAATTAAGGCTTCACCAAAAGTTCACAAGCAAAACTCTCCAACTAAAGCATTTTCTTTTAAAGTTTATCTTTAGAACTACCAACATTTATTGGTACTAAGTGCGCATCACAGAAAGCCATTCTCCTAACCACAAACATGAAGAAATGATTCACAATGCCAAAATCTTGAGTTCTCACTGGGAATGTATGTAGTCATATGGATAAAGAATTAAGGATGCTTTCAAAACAATCTAACTGAAAATATAACGCAAAGAATACTAAGGTGCGAGTATAGAGAAGTAACAAGCCAGGGAAGGAAAATAAATTTCTGACTTAAGAAAATTCTTACCCATTTAATATGTGTTCAAAAAGATGAACTTGACCATCTCTGCAAACAACAGCTAACTTAACGGGCTAAAAGAAAAAATGAGTCATAAATAAACTTCAGTCTACCCTAATGGACAATTACTTTCACCCTACACTTACAAAACTCCAGAGAAAAAGTTAGAACAGCAAGGATGCACAGTTGCTGCATTTAAAAATAATTACTGTCTTCAAAATAACAATTCAAGTTGTTGTCAAGCTTATAAATAAAAGTTTTTAGGCCAAGAAGATAACACAGTCAAGGAGAATGCAGCTTGGAGGTTAGATGAGTGCAAAAGCGGACAACAGGAAACTGGGAGCCCCGCGTGTAATAGTCCGGATTGCTGAAAGTGCCACTGTACCTGGTCCCTTCCTCTAAGGAAAGCTGACCAGTGGCCTAATTGTTACTTCAAACCATCTAAGAAGATTTTTGTCATATTTCATTCTTCCTCCCCCTCTTTCCCTATTTCATTAAATCATCAAAACCCCAATTGTAAAAATATTTGTGAAATCAGAAAACAAATCCTCAAAAATTGAGCCATTTACCTCTTCTTTGTTTTCTGACAAAGTCAAGTCAATATAGATAGGTTCATCTGTAACTGTGAAAGACATCACTGCATTCTTCTGTTTGTTTTCTGACCGGACCTGCCTAGATAACAAAACTGATGATTAGGTAGTAAAACAATTTTTTTTTAAAGGCAAACACCAAAAAAGGAGTCACAGCATTAGATCCCCAATAGTTTTTCATCTTTTGAAAACAAATAAGGTAACTGAAGATCAAAGGAAGAGAAGCACTTGTATCACTTACGGTACAACATGATTGCCTGGGAAAAGAGAAAGCATTAATGCATTTCTGGCAGATTTAAACAACGGATAACATTCTCTATTCTTTTCCATTAACCTATCTGTCTATCTTGATTGATGCCAATGCCACGTTGTCTTCATTACTGTAGCATGACAAGTCTTGAAATCAGATGAGTCCTCCAACATTTTTCTTCTTTTTCAAATTTGTTTTGGCTATGTCCTTTGCATTTCCATTTGAATTTTAAAATCACATTGTCAATTTCTACTTGAGTATGCTGGGATTTTGACTAGGTTTGCACTGAATCTATAAGTTAATCTAAGAATAACATCATAGCAATACTGAGAGTCCAGTAGTGTGTGTGCGTGTACAAATGATCCTCATTATTTGTTCATTTCTTATTTGAGAATTCACCTACTTGCTAAAATTTATTTGTAAACCTCAAACTCAATATTTGTGGAGCTTTCATGGTTTTTAACAGTTATGAATACTGGCAGTGAAAAAATGAGTTGCTCACCACTCACGAGGTTAAACAAGGCTATGCTCTGCCTTCTTATATCAGTTCAGTATCACTAAATCAGTGCTCATTAAATTGATACAATTTAATTGATACAAGACAATTAAGAGAGTTGATTTGACAAATTCTAAGTTTTTCAAACAAGATTCATTCTAATCTGGACATTCACACTAGACATGTTCAAAATTACTGCCATCAGACCACTACTTACAGAAGAAACTGCTATCTTAGCCCAACGATAGGAGATAGTACTATCTCCTTATATAAGAGTTTTTTAAATTTTCACTCAGCAGCAAAAAGCCTTCAAATGTTATTTCCTTATATAAATGAGTCTTTCAATGGTAATTATCAGGGAATTTTAGGCTCACTCATCTATCAAAAACCAAAGTTTTCATAGATGGCCTTATTGGGCAGCCTTTCAATGTAGGTTTTTTACATTTATTCCTGTTACTAGGAAGCTCATAGGATCTTAACACAACAGAAATCACTTTTTCTTTTACAGAAGAAATTTTGTAGCCGAGACCCCTAGGTCTAGGGGTAAAACATTTAAGTCTGAAGCACCTTTGTAATATCAGAAGTCTTTGGTGGCAGATTTTAGCTTTTTGGCATTACTAATTTCTTATAGAAGTATTAAACCCTCAAGAACGAAAAGAAATCACGTCAATAGGTACTCCTCAAACATCAGACACAGAATAGAAAACCAATGTAATCTGCCCGGCCGGTGTTGCTCAGTGGTTGAGCATTGAGCCAGGAAACAAGAGGTCACAATTCAATTCCTGGTCAGGGCACATGCCCCAGTTGGTGTTTCTCTCTCATCAATGTTTCTATCTATCCCTCTCCCATCCTTTCTGTCTAAAAAAATCAATAAAAACGTATTTTTAAAAAAAGAAAAACCAATGTAATCTGACCGAAATATAATGAGAAACCACAGCTTAGCTGATGGTTTGAAAATAAACAGAGTGGCCTTATGAACCTTTCCTCACACAACTTTAAGGACTACATAATTTAATGAGCCCACTTATATCAGAATATTACTTGATATAAATAGTAACTTTAGATGGCCAAGAGAACTCAAGTAACTGATTACTAGAATGAAAAACTACTTCTATATTTTAAATCTCTATTTATTTTGTCCTTGAACAGCCAATTGGAAAAAAAGTTAACTTCATCATCAGATGATGCCATAAAATCCAATAAATTTCACATATTTCTTAAATTTGAAAACTTTTTGATGGCACTTTAGTACAAAATTAATTTTTACTTTTAAAAGTAGTTTCAAAAACATAGCCAAGTAGTTTAATGTCCTCAGTAAATCATCCATAAACAAACATTACTGTACTAACCCAGTAGTCATTTATTTCAACAAACTAAGATTTTCCTGAAAATTTTTAAAGGTTATTTTTAAATTGCCCACTCATAAAAATATTGAGCCCACTACACCTCTAAAGAATGGAGGAAGTTTTATTATACAGTGCTCTTAAAGTTTTTTGATATAGGTCAGTTTAAGGCAGGCTCAATTCTTCATTATAAGTCAATATAAATCTAACATTAACTACAATAAAGCAAGTCTCATATTCACCATTTATATTAATCACATAAGCTGGGATGGATTCTTTCAAGGCAAAGTTATCTCCCAAAGCCAAAAGATTACGTACCAGACATTAAGTAACCGGTCATGTACTGCTCCAGATAAAAAATAAAGACCTGAAATTCCATCAAATGGCTGGCTCTCATTAGGAGGTCTGATAGTAGTGAACATAAGTGATGAAACCGGCGTTGCATGTCCCGTGAAGTGCTAAAAAAAAGTTACATCATGTTTATGAGAGGATATAAAACAGTAAAAAAGAGTCCATATGTATCATAAGACATATCTGAAATCAGAGCTCCGAATTAAATTTAACAAATTTAATTCTAAGAACTAAGGTTACTTGTGCTATATTATCACTTCTTTAAAAAAGTCCAACGGAAAATAATAAAAATTAAGATGTTCCTTTTAACTCCCATGACAGTACTCCACTACCTGTGGTTCTGCCATTTTTGAGTTAAAGATCGACTAAATTCTATCAATTTTTAAAGGGCTGATAAGGTGCTCAGACACAGCCAAGGAATTGTAGGTCTTCATTTTACTCTCAGTGAGTCGAAACCACAATTTTGAGGCATCATCACAGCACCACAAGTTCAGTAACTCCTGAGAACACTCAAATCTAATACTAATCTTCAGTTAAATACTTTAAGTGGACCAAATGCTGAATGCAAGCTAGAAATCAAAACCACTAAATCACTGCATAATAAACGATTTTTAATTACAATTCCACTCATTTGGTCTATTCCTTTTTCCAACGCATGTGAAGTGGAAATGAATAACCTATTTAATATTTAACACCAACAGCCCTAGCCAGTTTGGCTCAGTGGATAGAGCTTCGGCCTGCGGACTGAAGGGTCCCAGGTTCGATTCCGGTCAAGGGCATGTACCTTGGTTGTGGGCACATACTCAGGAGGCAGCTGATCGATATTTCTCTCTCATCAATGTTTCTAACTCTCTATCCCTCTCCCTTCTCTCTCTGTAAAAAATCAATAAAATATATATTTTTTAAAAATAATAATATTTAACACTAACGAACCAGATTTGGAGGCTAACTTTTGTCTGCTAATTCTACTATTTGATATGTTTAAAAATAAAGAATGTGTGTTTGTTTGTTTTTTAATGATTTTATGTAGAGAGAAAGGGAGAGGGAGAGATAGGCCCATCAATGATGAGAGAAAATCACTGATCGGGTGCCTCCTACACTCCCCCTCCCCCCTACTGGGGATTGAGCCAGCAACCCAGTATGTGCCCTGACCTGGAATCAAACTCGGGATCTCTTGGTCCATGGGACAATGCTCAATCCACTGAGCCACACCAGCCAGGCAAGAATCTCTATTCTTAAAATAATATACTATGGCCCATACCTCTGATTTCTCCATACTTACTTTAAATTACAATTATGCTTATAACTAATTTGATTCACTCACTCTGTAGAGTTCTTTGGTCTCCAAAACCCATAGTTTGATTGTTCGACCAGCTGAAAGCAACATCGTTCCATCTGGGCTGATACACAGGGAACTAACGCTGCTATTGTCACCTTTCCATTTGCTGTATTGTGAAGAGAAACAAAAATATCTCAATACAGAGGAAACTTTATTCAGAGCAAAAACTAACAAAAGACAAATCAGACATTAAAAATACCAACTAAGGTTCAATGCCAAATTGCATTCCCTAAAAGCCTGTGTCAGGAAACTAACCTTGAACATATCACTAAGGTAAAGCCTCTCTGATAAGATTGGTTTTTAAAAGGTATCAGGAAATGGTTAAGAGATGTAAGAATGTAAAAAGGGTAGTTGAATACCCTGTGATCCATGAGGTGGATTTTGTTAATGCCAGGAAATTACCATGCTGGCTGGACCTCTGCCAAGTCCATCCTATCCCCCGACTCCGTCCCCAATGGTTCCTACATGCTCTAGAGAGCTGGCTTTTAAAAATATGTCTTTTTATTGATTTCAGAGAGGAACGGAGAGACCGAAACACCAATGATGAGAGAGAATCATTGATTGGCTGTCCCACGCCTCCCCACTCCATGCCTCCTATTGGGGACTGAGCCCGCACCCTTGGGCATGTGCCCTGACAAGGAAGTGAACCGTGACCTCCTGGTTCATATGTTAACACTCAACCACAGAGCCACACCGGCTGGGCTGGAGAGCTCACTTTTAATTTACCTAATAATACAAATGATTCCTCAACCAAAAAGGTTATTTCATCCCAAATCCACATAGATGAGTCCCATCTGATAGGGTAAAATAAATTAGTTGTAGATGATTCCTTTTTAATACTTCAAATACAATTAGTAACATTAGTCTTTGCAGTTTGCTGCACACATTAATACTGTCATAGGCAGCAGGGAGCTTAGCTATTCACTTATAAATCCAGAAATAACAGTAGCAAACTTATGACCAAAAGAGGTTAACTCTAAAGTGAAAGAAAATGTATTGCTCTACCAATCACATTGGAATGTCAAATTACTCATTTGAAAAAACTTAAGACTCCTACCTTATACTATATGCACATAAGACTTACTAAAAATAAGTACTGAAAAATATATCGAACCAACTTTATAATCCTGGGGTTAGGACAGGTTTTCCAAAGCAATTATAAACCAGAAATCATAGAGGGGGAAAAAAATGGCCTGATTTATATCTGTACCACAAAATAAGTGATAAAATAAAAGCAAAAGGCTAGGAGAAAATATCAAATATATATATTAGCCCCACCGGCGTGGCTCAGTGGTTGTGTAAACCTATGAACCAGGAAGTTATGGTTCAACTCCCCGTCAGGGCATATGCCTGGGTTGCGGGCTCGATCCCCAGTGTGGGGCATGCAGGAGGCTGCAGATGAATGATTCTCTCTCACCATTTATGTTTCTATCTTTCTCTCCCTTGCCCTTCCTCTCTGAAATTAATAGAAATATATTTTTATAAAAAAGAAAATGCCAGCACAGAGCTAATAATACCACCACTTTCTCCATCCGTTCCCCATTAAGAGCTTTGCAAACCAAAGTGTAACCCTCCTATATTAATTAGCATTAACTGAGAATCTGTTAGAATTACCTATTTCCAAGCCCCAAACTAGACCTACGAAATCAGGTCTAGTTTGCACAAGTACTGTATATGCACAGTAGAGCTTGAAAAGCACTAGATCAGAAGACTCCACTCTGGGAAATGTGATTGGTTCCAGAGGAATGACCCACACACTGAAATCTGAAGGCTGCCCAATCATTCTACAAATGAAGCCCAACAATTGAGCCACAGAACACACACAGTCCTTCCAGTAAAGTTTTTAATGTTTCATTTTCAAAAGCAACAGCCCACCGAAGACCTACACTCATTTAAAAATGCCTTTAACATTAAAGACAGAGATCGAAATCAAACAAGACACAAGGGACAAAAGAAATAAAACTTTAAATCCTATAACTCATTTCTTTAGAGTTAGAATATAGTAAGTGCATAAAAGGAGCATGATGCAACAAAAAATATTCAGAGAACAAAAAATAGTTCCTGTAAGTTAAAAAATATGGTAAATTTAAAAATTCAATAAAAGATTTGGAAGATAAAATTAAAAAAATTCACCAGCTAACAGAAGAGAAAGACAAAAGAGAAAAAATAAGAGCGAGAGAAAGAAACACAAATCTTAAAGCAGTAGTCCAGGAGATATAAAATCTAAACAACAGAGAGTTCAAGAGAATGATTGAAAAAAATAACAACAGCAACAAAACCACAGAGGGGACGAATATAGTATAAGAAAATTGAATACAGATTTCCAGGCTATATGGTCCCTCAAATTCCAATATAATTCAATGATTAACGAAAAAAAACTCAGGATATTTTAGAGTACTAAGGATAATTAACACTGAAAGCTATAAAACCAATGAACCAATGCTCAAAATCCTGAGGGAAAATTATTTCCAACTTAAAATTACTTATCCTCAAACTATGAATCAACTGTGAGGATAGAATAATGACTCTCGTGAGCCAGCAAAATTTCAATAAATTTACCATCCATGAACCCTTTCTTAGTAAGCTTCACCATAAGGAGCAAAAAGACCGAATAGCCACAGCAATCCTGAGAAAGAAGAACAAGTTGGAGGGAATACAATGCCAGATATCAAGCTATTCTACAAAGCCACAGTTCTCAAAACTGCCTGGTACTGGCACAAGAACAGACATATAAACCAATGGAACAGAACAGAGAACCCAGAAATCGACCCAAACCACTATGCTCAATTAATATTTGACAAAGGAGGCAAGAGCATACAATGGAGTCAAAACGGTCTCTTCAATAAATGGTGCTGGGAAATTTGGTCAGATACAAGCAAAAAAATGAAACTAGATTACCAACTTACACCATATACAAAAACAAACTCAAAATGGCTAAAGGACTTAAATGTAAGACAGGAAACCATAAAAATCCTACAAGACTCCAAAGGCAGCAAAATAGCAAACATATATCGTAGCAGTATCTTTACCGACATAGCTCCTAGGGCAATGGAGACTAAAGAGAAAATAAACAAATGGGACTACATCAAAATAAAAAGCTTATGCACAGCAAAAGAAACCATCAACAAAACAACAAGAAAGCCCGCTGCATAGAACATATCCGCCAATGATATTTCCGATAAGGGTTTAATCTCCAAAATTTACAGAGAACTCATACAACTTAACAAAAGGAAGATAAACGATCCAATCAAAAAATGGGCAAAGGATCTAAATAAATAGACACTTTCAAAAGAGGACATACAGAAGGCCCAGAGGCATATGAAAACATGCTCAAAGTCACTACTCATCCGACAGATACAAATCAAAACAACGAGATACCATCTCACACCTGTCAGAATGGCTATCATCAACAAATCAACAAACAACAAGTTCTGGCAAGGATGTAAAGTAAAAGGAACCCTCGTGCACTGCTGGTGGGAATGCAGACTGGTACAGCCACTGTGGAACAGTATGGAGTTTCCTCAAAAAGTTAAAAATGAGCCGAAACCGGTTTGGCTCAGTGGATGGAGCGTCGGCCTGCAGACTCGGGGGTCCCGGGTTCGATTCCGGTCAGGGGCATGTGCCTTGGTTGAGGGCACATCCCCGGTGGGGTTGTGCAGGAGGCAGCTGATGGATGTTTCTCTCTCGTCGATGTTTCTAACTCTCTATCCCTCTCTCTTCCTCTCTGTGAAAAATCAATAAAATATATTTTAAAAAAAAGTTAAAAATGAAACTCCCATTTGACCTAGTAATCCCACTTCTAGGACTATATCCAAGAAACCAGAAACACCAATCAGAAAGGATATATGCACCCCTATGTTCATAGCAGCACAATTTACAATAGCAAAGATTTGGAAACAACCTAAGTGTCCATCAGCAGATGAGTGGATTACAAGACTGTGGTACATCTACACAATGGAATACTATGCCACTATAAAAAAGAAGGAACTTTTACCATTTGCAACAGCATGGATGGAACTGGAGAGCACCATGCTAAGTGAAATAAGCCAGTCGGAGAAGACAAATATCACACGATCTCACTCATATGTGGGATATAATGATCAACATAATTTGATGAACAAAAACAGATCCAGAGACAAATGGCAGGGGAGGTGTGTGTATGTGTGTGGGGGGGGGTGGGGGGTGGGGGGTTAGAGAGCAACCCAAGGACTTGTATGCATACCTATTAGCATAGCCAATGGGCAGACACTGGGGCGGTGGGGGCTTGCCTAGGGTGGGAATGGCTGAGGGGGGTCAATCGGGGAAAAAGGAAACATATGTAAAACTTTAGACAATTAATTTTTTAAAAAATGAATAAACTTGGTTTTATGAAAAAGAAAAAAAAAGAGCAAACCCACAATGAAACATGGATTTAGGAAATAGAGGCTACTTTTCAAGATGATGGAAAAAGGAAATCCCAGGACAACTGTTCAGCAGACCCTCCAAGGCAGAAGTCTTCCAAAAAATAAGCATAATTGGAGGAAAGCCTCCAATAAATAATAAAACTAATGTGTCTAAAAATAACTGAGAATTATACTACTACAGAAGTGAGAATGAAATGACAGGTATATACAAACCTAAGCAAATGCACAGTAAGTCCCTCAAACCAGCTTCTTCCAATATATTCTAGACACCGGTGACAAGATTCCTTTTTTCCAGAGCATTTATTTTGGTTACTTTATTACACACACGTAGGGGGTGTGCAGGAGGCAGTGATCAATGATTCTCTCATGGATGTTTTTCTCTCTCTCTCTCCCTACCTCTCTGAAATCAATAAAAATATTTTTTTAAGTTCCTTGAGAAGAGTCTATAGCCTTATTAGTGTCAACATTCCCCACTATGCCCGATATCAAATTTTACTTATAGCAAGAATACAATCTTGGGGGAAAATTAAAAAAACCAGTCTTCATATGTCAAATTCTAATATATTTCCAAGTCACTCCTCCAATACTACAGAACCATCAATGTTACTCACCACTTTACTTTGCACGTCTGTGTATTCCATTCCACAATATGTTTATCATCTGAACAACTATACAAACAGCCATTGTCTTGATGCCACTGTATGCAATTGACTTTGTTGTCATGTCCACCGCTCTGTAGATTTAAAAAAAGAGATATTAAAGGAAAAAAATCTCATATGCACCCTGAAATCATCACTAAACAGTTAACTAAAACATTAGGCTTAGGTTACACTAAAAACACCTACATCTATCCGTTTCCAGCATCAAAAATGAGATAAATCACCCATAACTTCATCAAATGTTAACCTTCCCTTCTCTACTGGGAAAACATACTTCTACATGCTAAGTTAAAGGATCCTAATCCTAACTGCCACTGCTTTTACCAGGTATGCCAACATAAAGCATGGTACATACTTCATATACAGTGGCAAAACAATTGTGACACTTAAGTGAACTAGTAAGTCCAATCCTAAGAGTTTAAAGTCAACATTTTAGGTAAAAATCATGGTCAGTCAAAACTATCATTGAAAATCCTTTTTAAAAGGTGCCAAAACTCTCTCAATAAAGAAATCACTGTATTTTTCAGGCAAACACTAAATGTCCCCTTGGGTCTTAGATATCATACTAATGATACTTTAAACATTCTAAACATGGCAAGATGCTCGCTTACTCAGAGATACAAAATTTAAAAAAAAAATTTCATCACTTATCAAATTAGCTGTTTTCTGGTTAGTGTTATTGCTGTTTTAATGTGAATATTCAATGGAGGCAATAATGCTATTGGTACCATCCTTCCATTGCTGATGTAAGTACAAATCAGGAAAACTCTTCCAGCAAGTATTTTTATACTACATATAAAACGCCTTAATATTCAAAACCTTTGACTCTAATTGCAGGTTAGTAATTCTGGGAATTCATGAAAGAAAAAAAAAATTAGAAAAGTACCAAATAAGTATCAGAAACCACCTAAATGGTAATAGTTAAATCACCAAGGGACTATGCAATTTAATGGTATTTTAGGCAGTCATTAAAAATGTTTATAAATAATTCTTGACAAATACGAAAATTGTTTATGTTGTAATGGAATGGAAAACATCAGGATACAAAATAGATGAACAGACAACCCAAATGTACTTTTTAAACATATGCATAAGGCCAAGAAATAGATAAACTATCAAACGGGATCTTAAACTAAAAACAGATTTAGGTATAAAATTTTTCACTTTTCAACATTATGTAGTTCAAAAGTATCCATAGGTAAGATGTTACTTAAAAAAGAAAACATTTACTCATAGCTACAGAAAGCATTCCTATATAGTGAACACCAAAACATACTGCAATAAATCTTGTCTGAAACAAAGTATGTCAGAAGTTACTATCTTGCAGAGGTAAACCCTCACTTCTCTGCTCTGCAATGCCAGGGCTGGCTTTTACGAACCATATTTCTGCTTTGCCAGCTGGATGGCCAGGAGGCTCCACCAATAAGGGGTGCTGAGGGAGACAAGTCTGGAGGGACCAGGGACTTATTCCTTCCTATCTCCCAGTTTGCATCATCCCACTGCTTCTTCAACCCAGCAGTGGCAATCTTTCAGCATTGGCTGAATGCAATTTTTCAGCACTTGGAGAACCAGTTTCATCACCTCCCTTCAGACACCAGCAGGCAGCTGGAGCCCCCCCTCTGGAGCCCGGGCCCACGGGGCCAACTCCTGCTCAAGAGACAGCACCACATGAAGAGCCACACTTGCTCAACGGTCTGAGTTTCAGCAATAATTCCAACCATCTCCTTCGTTCTCTGACCGAGAGATGGTGGCCTTCTTCCTGCAGTTGTTATCTGTGATACTTAGAATTCTTTCGCCCTTTCTTATATTCAATCTAGTCAACATTTTTTCATGTCCTGATCTATAATAAGAACAATGTTCCCTATCATAGCTATGATCAAATATTATGTTCAGAATTTTAAATGTGCAAGGGGCAGAAAAATGCACCCATAGTGCACCTGTAGCTCCTACTGCATATCCTAAACAGTTTTTATTTAACAAATCTTTAATATACCAGTTTCCCGGCCATATCTTTTATAGCACATACACACATACTTACTACTAATTTACTGTGTAATTCTCCTTTTACTGTACTGTATAATAAAACACTACCAACTGCTGTACCAAGAGCCAACAAGTCAATCTGGTTACTTGTTTCTATAGGTTCCGATTTCCTTTTTTTCCTCTGCGGACTTTCCTAAAAATAAGAGAAAAAAAATGTTTAGTTTGTATTTAGAACAATGAAACATCATTAATGCATAAATGCAAGTGCCCAATAGCCCACAAAGGAAATGTAATAGCCACTAAGTGGCATTACTTTAAAAAAAAAAAAAAAGTGGAGGTAGGATTCCCACTTTCTCACTACTTAGAAAAAAAAAATCAATCCAACAGAAGAAAAGCTCATAATTCTCGTCCCCCTATCTCCTTCTTCCCTAGAAGGAAAGTGTCAAATAGAACAACCTGGTATGCTCTGGATATTCTCTTAGCAAGTCCAATGCTCCAATCCCAAGCAAAGAGATGACAGTTCCATACCTACTAGTAAGCAGCCAACCATCACCCCTTCCACCTCATCTTTTCTTTCACATTCTAGCTTTGTTTTTAGGAAAACGGGCACAAGTGTTTTAATGCTTATAAAATGCATTTACTTCAATTTGAGTGAAAAAAATTGCTGTAACTAAAGAGCAGCACAGAGCTAGTCTAAAAGTTCCATGTTGTCCTGATTCCAATGACAGAAGAGGCACAAGTTTAAATCTAGTGTCAAAGGGACAAGACTTGGATTTATTTCAAAAATGATAGTAACAGCTGCCTGTCCATCAAAAGACAATCAATGATCCCAACTTCAGAATACTATATCAGTTTATAATGCTGAAAAATTATAATTTCCAAAATTATCTTCCATATTTGCAATTTTTTAAAATAAAGCTTCCCAGCCTATATTTTAGCATAAAAAAGCTGAGAAATCTGTTCTTTTAGTGTAAAACGGACCAATACCCAAAGGGACCTTTTCCCAGTAGTGCACGATCTTTGCTCTACAGCACAAAAAAGCAGTCCAGGATACATAAAAATCTGCTCAACCCAATACCCACCAATGAAAACTATGTTACCATGCCCTAACCGGTTTGGCTCAGTGAATAGAGCATTGGCTGCAGACTGAAGGGTCCCAGGTTCGATTCCAGTCAAGGGCATGAACCTTGGTTGCAGGCACATACCCAGTAGGGAGTGTGCAGGAGGCAGCAGGTCAATGTTTCTCTCTCATCGATGTTTCTAACTCTCTATCCTTCTCCCTTCCTCTCTGTAAAAAAATCAATAAAATATATTTTAAAAAAAAGAAAACTATGTTACCAGTGCATAAAGAATATCAATGAATAGATTTATAAAGCATTTTCCATGTTTTTCTTTGTTATTTTATAGAGATGGTACATTTGAAGAACTTGATCCACTGGACATACTGATCAACAATAAAAAAGATTCAACTAAAAATAGGTTAACGTTCTACACACAGAAAAAATAACGCATTTTGCAAGTTCTGAAAAAATGTATCCACGTTCATAGACCCAAAAGAGATGTTACAATTAAAAGCCAAAATATAAATCAATCTGATAATCTCAAGAGTAACATTTAATTTGCTTGAAGCTTTGAAACTTTAGCACAAGGTTTGTCCTAGATCCCAGCTTCAGTTAAATGAATTTCTAAAGCCACATCTGAATGACCCCAGAAAGCAAATGTGGTTTCTGCATATGGTTATGAACACAAACTCCTATTTCAGGTGAGGATAATCGGGGAAAGTATACCCATCTATTACTACCTCATCAGGAAACTCTAAAAGATTCTAGAAATTATTTCTTCTGCTTTTGGTTTTCACAAATCAAATTAGAATTATCTACACTAAGGTTTCTAACCTGTACAACACAAGCTGGCCCAAATATATACAGTATGTTTTTCTGTGGATTTGCATTTAAAAGCACAGAAATTTTAGAAATTAAACATTAACATATTCAAAGCCCTAGTTTTCCTATCAGCAAAATGTGTTTTTGGGAGAAGCAAGCAGAGTGAACAAGTGTTAGTAGCATCCAACTCTGAGGATTAATGATCTAAACCTAAATATAATCTAATTAATTAATCTCAAAGAATTACTGACTCATGTATGGAAGATCTTTTTAAAAGTAACTTCTCATTCAGCAGGATGAACATGTCCAAACATGTAAAACATCAACCAGTTAAGAAGTTTCAATAACATTTTAGTGAACTCTAATATTTAAAGTACTACCTCATTACTAAATATTTCTGAAACCAAAGTTTAGTGCACCTGATGATAACAGGTTATGACAGGCCTTTGTTGGCGTTTTCTATCTGAACCTGTTATTCCTGTGATCAAAAACGGCTACCAAGAGAAGAATAAAATCAACATCTAGCTGGCATTCAAAAACATCCCCAATTTGCCTCCAACTCACATTCACCTTTTCCAGCTTATTTTCAATTCCATCCTTACATTAACTCCCTAATCACAAATAAACTTCCCCATTTTGCCTGCACTTGGAGGGGCATTTTCCTACTCATCTCAATGATCATTTGGTTTAAAAAAAAAAAAAATCTATCCATGCTTCAAGATCTACCTCAAATATCGTTTCTCCACAAAAACGTCTTCTTTTTCTTAAGGCACAAGTGATACTATGTTTTGCACTTCAGATGCAGTATATCTGAATTGTCTTTATTCTAGTCATACAGTTTTGTTCCCTCTAACCTGCCTAGCACAATGTGACATGCACATACATTGTACATATAAATGTATAAAGTAATGGAAAGGGTAGGCTAAAAATTTGGTTCCTATATGTGTATGTGATTGGAAGATACCAGGAGTGAAGACCAAAAGGATATGATTTTTTTAAGGCTAGAATCTTTCTCAATATGAAGGTGCAAGTGAGCTAAGCAATCAATACCAAGACTAGTCTGAAGACAGATGATCAGAATTTGATCCAGAAGGCAATAAGACTGAGTGAGATACTGAATGGCACATGTACATAATTTATAAAAGCAAGACACAGTACAGATATGGTGAAAACAGAGAAAAAAGCATATCCAGGTAATGAGAAGTCTGAATTTGATCAATTAAGCAACGACATTTTAAACTAAATCCCAGAAGAAAAGCATTTACATGGAGAGCCAGTGCATACTCGTAAGAATATGTGTATATATAAGTGAAAGAAGTTTCACCAAAAAATGTATCCTTTACCATGCAAACTATACTCGTCTTATACAATAACAACTCTCTAAATCTATTTCACAATCCACTAATGCATCAAAACCTATTTTTGAAAAATACTGACCTCTAGACACTGAAAATTATGCCAAAGTTTCAAGTTTCTTTCTGCAATTAGTCTTCTATGCCATTTCTTGGCCTTAGTCACTTACTCTGGCAAATGTTTCATGGATAGCAATGAGCAAAATGTGTGCATTTTATATGTAATTACATATAGTATTTATATAAAAAACAATTACTAGTACATTCTAATACAAAGGAAAGTCTATTTCTGCCAGTGAGATCTTATCTGCAAAGTTTACCTTCTTTTGACATTTAAATACTGGAGAGACATTAAGACAGAGCATTGTACAAGAACCCAACTGGATTGTGCTACATCTATAAGGGAAAGGAGTGGGGATGCTCAGCTCAGATTTCCCCCAGAAGCATCCTTTACACTATGTTTGCCCTGTCCAATGTCTGACATGCCATGTGCTTCATTCAGCAAGCCCTAAGCAGTGACAGCAAAACAGCATCAATACATTCACTGGGGTAGCCAGCAGTAAACAAGGCCTACTTCTCCATGCTCTATAGCAGTTAGAGCAAGAAAAGGAGAAAAGTTTGAAAGATTTAAGGGGGGAATGAAAGAGCAAGTCAGTTCTTAGATGGCTTAACCACTTACTGTGTGACTTTGACATACAATGTAACACCTCAGTCTTAGTTTACACACCTAAACCCAAGGAGCTCAAACAATAGCATCCTTCCATAGTCTATCAATGTCTCCCTGTACTTTTCTTGTCATCATTCAAGGTCCTCTTCGCCCAAGCTCCATCAACCAAATGGAAATGCTCAGCTATATAATACGTACAAAAATCCTTTAAAAACTACTGTGGCATAAATGCAAAGTATTATAATTATTCTGTGGCTGAGAACAGGAAGCAGCAGTCTAAATTTCCTACACATTTATGAACTGCTTTAACTCCTGTTACCTAAAGAAAAACGACATCACCCCATTTTCTCTCCATTGATAACACCACCAAACTTTGTTCTTGGGTGGTGAACTGCCAATCACTGAAACATAGAGGGTATTCTTACAAGCTCATTTTCATTGAGGAGTGCAGCAGCAAATGATAAATGAGTCCATATGGATCACTCGTAGACTCATTCAATAATAACAACTAACATTGAGCACGCACTACATGCCAGACCATGCTACACCAGTCATATATCTCAACTCCAGGGACCACAACTACTTTATTGGTTATTAAGGATTTGGTGAAGTCATTTAAACTTTCTTAGCTCTGATTCTTAGTTTTAAAAAATGTAGTAACTTCAGGGCATTTTATAGAGTTGTGTGGCTAAAATAAGAGAATATAGGCAAAAGGATATGAAACCTATAAAAAACTTTTTAATGTAACCCCTCACACTTTTCCATGAGGCCCCCAAAATTAAAGTGACTTGCCTAATGTGACAAAACCAAGTTTGAGTTGAGTCCCGATTATGAAACCAAATCCAAATACTTTTCTATTGTATTAGAGTGCTATATTTAATTCAAAACTATGACTTTTAACAGGAAATTTAAGACTAGATAAATGTTTTATTTCTGAAGAATCCAATGTGATTATAAGTCTACAGAAAACCAGAATGAGCAAAATTTTTTTTTACCAGCCTAATAGTAACTATTTGTTGCAGATAATGGAGAACTGAGCTCAATTTTTTGCTTTCTGCAAGTTGCTTAATTTTCCAGAGCCCGTTTCTTCCCAAACAAGTCAAAAGGGAACTAGTCTTTCCCTTGCAGAACTAACCATACAAATATACTAGTAACAAAACTTGTAGCACTTACACCAAGAACTATTCTAAATGCTTTACACATTAAATGTGTTAACCTTCACAAACACTCTATGAGGTGGGTACTATTTTCTCCATTTTACAAATAGGGAACTAGAGGCAAAATTACTACTACGAAGCTAAGCCTGGATTCAAAGACAGGCAGTCTCGCTTAATCGCAGTTCCCACGTGCGTGTGAGTTAGAGCAGATGCAGTCGTGACTCAACAGGGAATGGCATCTTACCTGAGATGGATCCCTAACAGAGAAAAGCCTTCCCAAAGTCGGCAGTGCCCCATCTAAGACAAACTTCACCTGGACTCACATGTAAGTTCAACTACTTCACTTTACCTCCATATCCTAATACACACTTCAGACTTGGGGGGAAAGGATGCACTCAAAGGGAAGTCGAGCCACTGTTAAAAGTAAAAAGCAAGAAGCTTCAAACGGCTGAGGATGGAAAGGAGCCTGGGAGAATCAAGAGGGAGGTCCCACGTCTTGGACGTGGAAGACAAACACGTGGTGAGCCGGCACCCAAGGGTGGGGTGCACGGAAGCAAGCAAACAAGACTTGTTGATTCCAACCGCCCAGGGCAAATCCGATGAGAGGGTAAAGAGTGCGTCGATGAGTGGCGTAGCCCCGAAGTGGGGCTCTGTCAAAAGCCTGGGCTCGGAAGATCGCAGTCTGTTAAGCGAGGCCGGGCAGCCGGAGGGGCCAGGGCCTCGGCGAACATGGCGGCCCTGGAGACAGCGGGGAGAGGGCGAAGACCGCATGGAGCCCGCCGGTTGGACGCTGGTCCACTGCCCGTCGGATCAGGCCGGGCGCTCAGTCGCTGCCCTCTGGACAGCCCGCCGGGGACTGGCGACGCGGGGCCCACTCCGCGCCGCCGCCGCCACACTCACTGCCTCCACGCCCCGGGCTCCCGAGGGCCCCGCGAGACGCGGGGCTACGGGCCGTGGGGCTGGGGGGCAGCCGAGCCGAGCCCGGGCGGACGCCCAACCCCCGCCGTCCCGCTCGCTTTACCTTGGCCTGCAACCGCGTTGGCGCCCATGCCAGGCAGGTGCAGGTACCGCTGAGGTGCGCGGAAGGCACGTACTCTTGATGTAGCCGGTTGTTGGCTGTCTCCCACACTCGCAGGTGACCATCGGCAGACGCCAAAGCGAAGAAGGCCTGACTATGCGGGGAGAAGGCGCAGGGGACCGCCGCGGAAGACAGGGAGTCGGCTACTCGGCCGCCACCCGCCGCCATTGCTGCTCGGCTCCGCGGCAGCCACGTGTTCGCTGGCGCGCATGCGCACCGGAGCGGGGCGGGGCCTGAGGGAGGAAGTGGGGCGGAGGAAGTGGGGGCGGAGGGGAGCCCGGGGAGTGGCTCTGGGCGACGCCAGAGAACGTGGGGCGGGCCCGACCTGCGGACAGTGGCCCGCTGGGCCCAATGCTAACTTGTACTAGGTAGAGTGGACGCGTGGAGTAACTGGACGGTGCGTTGCAGGGCAGGGCCCGTTCCTTTAAAACAAAAGAGAGGTTTGGGTTGTTTGTTTATTTGTTTTTGAAACTTTATTTTTCATCCACCTTATTTTCATTCTGTTTAAGAGTTTGTGGAAGAACAACTTAAGACCACGCAGTGGGTGTCCCTCCCCATTCAGTGGCCTGAGCAGTGAGGGCTGCCGACCAGCCTTCTGTGGCAGGCTGAGTGCTGAGTCTTCAATAGGAAGCTGCTGAATAGGCACAGAGCGCACCTGCTCGTCATCAGGCCCATCCTTGGCCTCAGGCTGAGCTGCAGGGAACTCCGGAGCTGGAACAGTCCTTTCACCCTAAAATTCTCTCTTCCTTTTCACTCTCTTCAGGCTCTCTGTAGTAGAGATCAGGCATAACCTCCCATGGATGTTCACGGGAGATGGTGCCACGCTTGCACAGAACTTCCCGAGCCAGCATTAGACCCACTGAGTGAGCTCCTTGTTGTTGCAAGGGCTGGCAAAGTCCACATAGCCCGGAGGAGAGTGTGCGTTACACAGAGCAGTGGTAGGCAGGTTATAATATACTAGTAAGACGTGTCTGTGAGAAGCTGGTGGTCAGCGCGAGGATCAGTAATCACCATAGGTCTCGGCTCCCGTAAGACTACCTGGATCTGGTTAGTGAAGATTCCAGGAGTAAAGCAGCTGGCAGTCAGAGTGGCTCCAGTGGCCAACTTCAGCTCGCTGGCCAGTATTCCTGGACGGTATGGTATGACACTGACATCAGCAGGGTTTTCAATGGCAACAGTGGCTTGAACTGCCAGCAGAAGCCTCTCCCAGGTTCTCATCAGATTGATGATGTAGATGCCATCACTTTTCCTTTTGTAGATGCACTGTTCCATTTTGGAAGTCAAGGTTGGTGCCACCTAAGTGGGCAACAGTGGGTTGCCTCCTTTACATGCCCCAAACGGGGAGTGAACCCGTAACTGAGGTTATGTGCCCTGACTTGGAATCGAACCCAAAACTATTTTTGGTGTACAAGGATGATGCTTCAATCAATTGAGCCACCCACACAGGGCAAAGCTGTTTTGCTTTTTTAAATAGCATGATTAAACAAATGTTTAAAAGAAATACTCATAACTGCACAATTGTAACAATTATTTCCATTTTTGCCTTTCAATCTATAATCATGTATACACATAATAATAATGTATTCAATCATAACAGTGTAAAAGTAGGTTCATAGGTCGACACTCAATGAATAGTGCCATTAGTTGAATTGGGAAAACAAGTTTGGGTGGAGTGGAAATCAAAGAGTTCTATTTTTGACAGTTAAGTACCATATTCCTACTAGACATCCAAATAGAGTTGTTCAGTAGGAAATTGGGTATGTGAGAAGATGACTGCTAGAGATACAGATTTTGGATGCATTAGAAGACAGATGCTATTTGAAACTGTGGGGCTGGTCAAATTAAATTGAGTGGTGTCTAATAGAAGTGGAAAGGAAATTCACAGGACTTGACCACTGATCAGAGGTTATAAGTGTTCATCTGTCTGTGCCAGAGAGAGAGCTTCACATAGAGAAAAGTCACAGATGACTTGGAACTTTTTAGCCTAGAAATAATAGAAAATCATGTGATTTTAACTGATACAGGAAATAGAAGAGGACCAGGGTTCCAGGGAACTGGAAGAACAAAAAGGAGAACGAGGAAATAATGAGTTAGTTCAGTTTGGGTCATGCTGAGTTTGACGCACTAATAGATCAACCAGAGATGGTGTCTAACAGACAGTTTAAATTATGAATTTTATTTTTTTTAAAGATACAAGGGCCTGTTTATAGTTTTCCATTGTCTCTTCAATAGTGAACACTGCTTCAGCTACTTTACCCCTCAATAGACTCCCCCCCCCCACCTGCCCTATTTTTTAAAAATATTTTTTTATTGATTTCAGAGAGGAAGGGAGAGGAGAAAGAGATAAAAACATCAACGATGAGAGAAAATCACTGATAGGCTGCCTCCTGCATGCCCCATACTGAAGATCAAGCCTACAACCCAGTCATGTGCCCTGACTGGGAATCCAACCGTGACCTCCTGGTTCATAGGTGGACACTCAGTCACCAAGCTACTCAGGCCAGACAATCAACAGACTATTGAGTAGATCTTGGAATATAACCACTATTTACATTAGATTGAAAATGTCCTATTTACAACTTTTAGGGATACATTCATTTATTAAGTGGGGATTGCCTAAATTAGCAAGCATGCACCTGTGAAAGAAAATGCTAATTGCCTCCAAATCCACATTTTCTCCTCTTCAATATTAATAGAATTTCAGATTTTTTGTTAGGCCTATGGTCAGCTCTAATAAAAACTAAATTTTGGGGGGAGGATGGGAGCAGTCTAGAAAAGGTTAATGGGGAGGGGGGGTAGGAGGACCTATGTAATAGTTTTAACAATATTTTTTTAAAAACTAAATTTCTCAGCTTCCCTTGCAGCTAGATCTGTCCATGTAATTAAGTCCTAGGCAATGAAATGTAAGCAGAAGTGATGTGTGCATTTTTAGGTGAGTATTTTAAGGAAAGAGGGCATGACCTTCCCTCTTCCTCCTTCTGAGTGAAATTGGGATGTAATGGCTGGAACTTGAGCAGCCATATCAAACTCTACTATAATCTTTGGAATGGAGAGTACACCCAGGAATACCTGACACTTCAGAGTGCCATCTTAGCCCGAAATTTCCTACTTACAGACACATTGTATCTTTACTAACATGTAACCTTACCAACTTGTTTAAAATTTTCAGAACACAAACAAGAGTCATTTAATTAAGGAGGATTTCTTAGAGTATTAAAAGTTCACAATAGTAGCACTTGTACATGGTCTTGCTAAGTTTTTACTCTATGCTTATTTATAATCGACAATACAAAGAGTCAATATGAGAAAAAATTAGTGACTACAGTTTTACAAAAACTAAATAACAAGCAATGCATAAAAGAAATTAGGACAGTATTTGTCTTGGGTGTTCAGGGGATTCCTGGAGGTAAGATATGCACGACTAGGACTCAGTTATGCAAAGTAAATAAGTTAATGAATAATTAATAAATAGATGTATAGATGTGCCCACGGTTTTAAGTTTTTAAAGGGCTTTAAGTTTAGAGGAGTTTATATGCATTCATAAACAAAGACAGAGATCTTAAACATAAAGCTTAAATGCCTCACAAATAACTAATATTCAGAGGAACCGTGGTTGAGTTCTACAGGGTGAGTTGGCAGCACTTGAGAAAGAGCTGGAAAGCAGAAAGGAAGGGTGCAGTGTGACAGTTCTCAGAGGGAGAGATTAGACCTAGAACTAGTGAACTAGTTTGGAGATTTAAAAATGTCAGCCAGCCTGGCTGGTATGGCTCAATAGTTGAACATCAACCTATAAACCAGGATGTCAGGGCATATGCTCGGGTTGCAGCTTGATCCCCAATAGGGGGCATGCAGGAGGCAGCTGATCAATGATTCGCATCATTGATGTTTCTATCTCTGATGTCCCTTCCTCTCTGAAATCAATATATATATGAAGAAGCAAATCAAAACCAAAAGTGAAACATGCTTTTTTTTCGGGGGGGGGGGGCAGTTTTTTCATTTTTAGGATCAAGAAAGAGAAATCCTGATGATAGAGTTTACCGTGGCTGATGTTTTAGAAAGCACAAATTAGAAAAGTATTAAGTCTCCAAAAGTAATAAGATTTTGTAAAATTTAAACTGAATTCACAGCCCTTTGAATATATTTTACTTTAACTCTGAATTCAATTGCACTGTTGACTGGTCTTTGAGAAGGAGTCTTAGAGTATAAAGAGCATGGACTGCTGAACCAGACTGACATAAATAGGAAACCCTGTCATGCTACTTGTCAGCTATGGGATGTATTCCAATTCACTGAATCTCCTTGGGTCAGTTTTCTTATGCATAAAATGGGAAAAGTTATTTCTAGCACAGGGTTATTGTAAACTTAAATGAAATAAATATCTAATGTGCCTAATATTGCCAGACCCTCGGTAAATTTGTGCCAATTGAATTAATATTAAACAAATAAGTTAGTGATATTTAATGTTAAATAAATCTTTGGAATCCAAAGAGAAATCTTTTCCTGGTTTTGTTTTGTTTTACGAGTAAACTTTTTTTAATTTAAATTCTTGGAGGATTCCACAACCTAGGAATACATTTTTAAAGAGACCCAATTAAAGAGAATCAGATGTATTCAGTGAATTGGAATACATCCCACAGTTAATGCTCTTTTTGGTGTGGGGGTGTGTGTGGCTTAAGACAACTAAAATCTCTCCCAGTTCTGCAGGCTAGAGCAGGTTTGGCCTCTTGAGACCTCTCTCCTTGGCCAGGAGATGGCGGTCTTATGCCTGTGTCCCAATGTCTTCTTAAAAGGATAACAGTCAGACTGGATTAACGCCCATTCTAATGACCTCATTTTAACTTAAGTACCTCTTTAAAAACCCTATCTCCAAATACTGTCATATTCTAAGGTGCAGAGGCATCGATTTCAACACATGAATTCTGGAGGGATGAATTAAGCCTTTAAACACCCCGCTACCCTGACACCTGTTTCAGCAGAGACCTTTTACCCTTTTGAGATGCTTCTAATTTGGGGGAGGGTAAAATACATAGTTAACTAAATGTTGTATTTTAATTATTAAAAACAACTATGTTTCTTTCTGTCTTTTTTAAAAACAACTTTTAATAATTAGATAATAAGCACAAAGTGAACCCTGCCACTACCATCTCTGGACCTGGGGCGAGCGCGCAGGCGGTAAGGAACTCGGCAGGGCCGGGGAGACGTTGCGGTCGGCGGGGAAGGAGCGCGGGTCGGCGGGTGGCCCGTCCAACCGCCGTCGGTCAAACGCCACTCGGGGCGTTTAGCTCGTCCACCCTGGGGGTGACCTGGAGACGTCCGTGTTCCTGACCACGACGGAGCTGGCCCTGGTGTGGAATTCAGACAGCGCTTTCACAGGCCTTGTCGCTCCTAACCCTCCCGTCCCCAGGCGAGGCTGTGGGAGACTTGCCAGCGGTCAGCTGTTTAGAAGAAAGGAGAAAATGAGCCCCCGGGGGCTTGGGACACGCTCCTGGGACGGTTACGGAGCGAGGACTTGGCGGCCCCGCGCCCCCAGCTCGGCTTCCAGCCGCTCCTGTCGCAGGCGCAGTCGCTGAGCTCTCCCCGCGGCGACGCTCCCGAGCGCTTCCGCCTCCGCGCACGCGCGTTGGACAGCGAGAGGCGGGGCCTCGCCAGGCCTACGTCACTTCCCGGCGCCGGCGCCGGCGCGAGACAGCATGTTGTCGGCCGGCCACCGCGGTCCAGACTTGCTCCGGCTGCGGCGCTTCAGGCGGCGGCTGGGGATCGCGCCCTGCCCGTTCCTGCGCGGCCTTGGACGGGAGCCCTTCGGGACAGCTCGGTCACGGTGTGGCGACTCCTCGCAAAGAGATGCGCGAGATGATGGACAGAGAGAGCACGAGGCAGCACCGAAGAAGGTTCCCGGCGCAGAGTCGCCTCCATCACTCCCTCCGAGCAGCCGGGGCCTTGGGACCAGATGTCTGTCGTCCCTGGAAAGCCTCAGACTGCCGACGCCTCGAGAGGAGCCATCCCTTCAAGAGCGCGAGGACTCGAGTGGAGACCTGGCCCTGTCCGATCCCGCACACCCGGCATCCGGGGATCCCTCACTGCCCGCCCCGGTGGTAGAACTTCACGGCTCCTCTTCCTGGTCAACTTCCAGAGAGGAGCCCTTTCGGGCTGGGGAGCTGATTTTAGCTGAGACTGGGAAGAGAGAAACACAATTTAAAAAATTATTTCGGTTGAGCAACGCCGGGCATTTAAATAGTAGCTGGGGGGTAGTCCCGTTCAGCGACATCGTGGGGAAGTTCCCTGGCCAGACCCTAAGGAGTTCCCTGGGTAAGCGCTTTATGCTGAGGAGGCCGGCACTGGAAGACTATGTATTACTGATGAAAAGAGGTCCTGCCATAACATATCCAAAGGTAACGCGATGGGAGTTAGGTGCATATTGGTTCCAGGAAGAGCAAAAGAGATGAGACCTGATTCACGTACTTAAAGCACTTCTCAGGGGGTTCGGGTTTTTATTGTTCGCAGTCTATAAAAAAAAATCATGCATATATTTTATTGATTTTTTACAGAAAGGAAGGGAGAGGGATAGAGAGTTAGGAACATCGATGAGAGAGAAACATCGATCAGCTGCCTCCTGCACACCCCCTACTGGGTATGTGCCTGCAACCAAGGTACATGCCCTTGGCCAGAATCGAACCTGGGACCCTTCAGTCCGAAGGCCAACGCTCTATCCACTGAACCAAACCGGTTAGGGCGGATATGACTTTTTTAAAGATAACTTTTATTGACATCAGAGAGGGAGAGAGAGAAACATCAATGATGAGAGAATCATTGATTTGCCTCCTGCACACCCCCTACTGGGGATTGGCCCGCAACCCGGGCTTGTGTCCCCGACTGGAATCAAACCCCAGGACCCTTCAGTCCGCAGGCTGACGCTCTATCCACTGAGCCAAACCGGCCAGGGCTATGGATATGACTTTTATGCTAATTTTAGGAGGAAACAGCCAGATTTTAATTTTAATTTGGGAGTCTCGATTCTCTAATCTGTAAAGTGAAGATAATATCGATTTACTATATAGAGTTAAGTGAACTCACTAGGCACATAATAGTACTTACATTTGTTCCCCGTAACTCTAAGTTTGCAAGTTCAGCACTCAACGTGTTGAACTCTTTTGGGGATAATTTTTAGTACCATTATGGTGATATTTTAATCATATTTCATTTGATTAGAGGTGTTACTAGAGGTGTGTTATCAACAATAGATATATTACCATGCTTTCCCTTTAGAAAAAGTTTTATATTAACAGCTAAAATTAAACACTAAACATAAAAGGAATATCCTTTATGAATAATTAACTACCTAGTTCCTTGTTAGAATCTGATACTAATCATCCATTGCTAGTGGTTTATTTCAATCCTTAATTACAGTCACAGTCCTTAAGCAGATTGTTCCTTTGTAACAACTCCTATTCCCAGATGAGGAGACACTCATTATTTATTCAGCAAATAATCACCTACCTTCTATGTTCAGGGCACTACTTTAGGGAGGTAGAGTGGTGAACCACAGTCTTTGCTCTTAACACAGACCTTACATCCTAGAGGGGGTGACAAAGAAAAAAAACAAGTAAATGAAAGAATAAGATAATTTCAGGTAGTGCTAAGTGTCATGAAGATACAGTGATATTGTATTGGGTGACATGGGGAAGAGAATTTTTTATGTCTGGTGGTTAGAGAAGGTCGCCAAAGAGGTACATTTTTAAAAAAACCCTCACCTGAGGATAGTTTTTCTGTTGATCTTTTTAAGATAGAGAAACATCCATGTGAGAGACACACATTGACTGGTTGCCTCCCACATGTGCCCTGACCGGTCCTGGAATGACCAGACCTGGATCCAATCTACAACCTGACGTTCGTGCCCTTGACCAGGAATCTAACTGCAATCCTTTGGTCCACGGGCCGACACTATAACCACCACTGAGCAAAACTGGCCAGGGCTCCAAGGAGGTACATTTGATAAGAAATGCAATTTAAGGAAAAGCCAGTCATGCAAAGAGGTAGGAGCCAAGTGTCCTTGCAAAGGGGAAAGTATTGCAGAATTCAATACTTTTGTGTTAACCACTGTTTTGTTCAAAGCTGTTTCTACCTTTTGGTTGTTTCCTTAAATTGCCCACTCTGTCTTTAAACTAGGATAGTCTGCTGATTTCTCCTTTTTCTGAGCTCCTATTGTACTTATTGTTTATAATTTCAATATTATACTGCTTTATTAGCTAATTGATTCTTGAATCTATTTCATCAAATAAAATATAAACTCTTGCTAGGCAGGGCTAGGGTTTAATCCTTTTTTGTCACTTCTTCTCCAAGTCCAACATATTTGATAAGAGGAGGTAAGAGTAGGTGCTTAGGCCCTAATTGGTTTGGCTCAGTGGATAGGGCGTCAGCCTGCGGACTGAAGGATCCCAGGTTCGATTCCAGTCAAGGGCATGTACCTTGGTTGCAGGGCACATCCCCAGTAGGAGGTGTGTAGGAGGCAGCTGATCAAGGTTTCTAACTCTCTCTCCCTCTCCCTTCCTCTCTGTAAAAAATCAATAAAATATATATTAAAAAAAAAAAAGTAGGTGCTTAGGACATATTTATTGATTGCTTTGTTTAAATCATAGGATATAAGTATGATGCTGTTGATGATGAATATTCACCCAGGAGATACTGTTTTGGAAGCTGGCTCTGGCTCTGGTGGAATGAGCTTATTTTTATCCAGAGCAGGTAAGAGAGTGGATAACGGAGCTGAATGTAGATAACAAAGAAAACATTTAATCTGTTCATAATAACAGAAAGTTAAATAGATAAAGATGTTTCAGAAAATATTCACATGACTTTGGGATGTAAAGAATTCTCTTTTAAACCAAATGTAAGCAACTAAATTTTTTCCCCATTTTGTACATTTTTCCAGTCACTCTCTTTTTTACCTTTTGCTTTGCTTTCTCTTGCTCCTCTCATGTTTTTTAATGCTTCTACTTTTAAAAAAACCACTAAGCTTTTTAGTGGAGCATAACATAGCTATAGAAAAGTGCATGGATCATAAGTGTATATCTCAGTGAATTTTTTTTAAATCCTCACTTGAGGATATTTTTTCCATTGATTTTTAGAGAGAATGGAAGAGAGAGGGAAAGACAGGATTGGTTGCCTCCTGCATGAGTCCTGATTAGGGCCCAGGCAGAGAGGAGCCTGCAACTGAGTTACGTGCCCTTGACCAGAACCAAACCTGGGACCCTTTGGTCCACAGGCCGACGCTCTATCTACTGAGCCAAACCAACTAGGGCTCAGTGAATTTTTATATAGTGGCCACCCGCACGTAGTTTTTACCCAGACCAAGATAGGGAATGTTAACTGCACCACAGAAACCTCCCATGTTCCCTCTCAGCCCTTATCCTCCCAAAAGGTAACCACTGTTGTGACTTTTATCATAATTGGTTAGTGTTACCTGTTTTAAACCTCATATAAAAGGAATCACACAGTATGTACTCTTTTGAGTCTGGCTACTTTCATTCAACATTCTGTTTGTGAGATTCAGCCATTGCATATAGCATTAGTGCTTTCATTCTAGTTGCTATGTAGTTACTCCATTCTATAAATAAATTACAATTTATCCATTCTACTCTTGGTGGGCATTTGAGATGAATATTATGAATATGCTGCTCTGAACATTCTTGTACTTGTTAATAGTGCTAAATGAATTATCAGTATGAGAGAATATAGAAGGAGGAGGGCTGACATACTATTACAGGTAAAGAATTGTTGGTGTTCATAAATAAATTAATCATAATACAGAACTAAGTTAAAGCTGGGTCACGGAGAATTTTTCTGTCTTTAAGAAAGCCTATATATTGTCATTTGCTAAAAGTGCTGATCGAAGGGAGCACCTGACCAAAAATCAAGTATATAGTAAACATAAATATCTGTTCATGTTTCCACCACTTGATGTCTGGTTACAGTTATCCTAGTTGATTATCCTATGACAGCTTAATTCCTCTGAGTGTCACGATTGCTTTCCCTTCCTCACCTAATTATAGACTCCTGAACAGTGACAGAACTCTCTGGGTAGATTTTTACAGAATCATTTATGTTGATCCTTATTGATGCATTCTATTTTTTTTTAATTCATTCTTTTTTTTTTTTTTAACTAATAAACTGTCGGAGCAGTTGTAGGTTTATATGGGTCAATTTTATAAAGATTACAGATAGAAATATGCTGCATTAATCTTAAACGTTTTTTTCTTTGACCTAGTGCCATTACATACAAACAGAATCCAGCTTACACTAGATCAGGAACTTCATTCTGGCTCCTCATATCTTTTGTTTGAATCTAATTAAAGGCAGTAATTTCTTCACAATCTGTGACAGATTCCTGAATGCATTTGACAAAGTGAATTTATAAAAATTTGTGATACAGGAGGAGTGCCCGTATTTTTAATATCTATAGTATTGGCAGAGTGACATGTCATGAATAATTGCAAATTATGAGTGATCAAAAAATTATTGCTATTTACCTTTGGAATGGATTTTCCCCTCTATAATTATATTTTCCAATTGTTTATCTTATGCTACTATTAGCATTAATTTTTATCCCTTGAGAACATGATGACTTGCAGCTGGACTTACATTTCAAAAGACATCTTGGAATGTAAACTTTTCGTTAGTAAAACTACAGACTGATTGATCTGGGACAGCCTCCAAATGATAGCAAAGCACCTCAGATAGAGGTGGGTGGAAAATGAATTGCCTTGTTAAAATGCGGTAGTTTTTTGTGAAACAGCAGTATTACTGTGCTAAACAGTTTAAAAGTCTTTAGGCACACACAAAAATACAAATATTTTTTAAATATGGAAGGTCTAACCTCATCCATACCAAAAGAAATACAAATTAAAACAACAATGGTAAAACTATATTCAGTTTTATATTGACGTAGATAAAAAGTTTGAGAGAGAGTATAGAGAAATAGGCACTCAAATACATTGTTGGTAGAGTATAAATTAGCATTACTTTTTTGGAGGATAATTTTGTAATAATTTTCAAAATAAAACATTCACATACCCCTTGAGCCAGCAATTCCATTTTTAGGAATTTATTCTGTAGATATATTAGCTCATGCATACAAAATCTTGGGCATAATAAATTTAATTGCAATATTGTTTATAATAGTGAAAGACTAGAAACAAACTAAATTTTTATTGGTAAGTGATTGCTAAATAAATTATGCCATAGCCATACAATGGAATATAAAATCTGTTAAAAATAATGCAGTAGATTGTTAATCACTGAAATGGCACAATAAGTATAAATGAAGTTAGAGGACACAATATATCACAATGTGTGTTAAAAAGAAAGAAAGAAGTACTTGCACACTGTATAGGCACCAACTATCTTGGGAAGGGTAAATAACTAGTAATATGGTTACCCTTGAAGAGAGAGATTGATTGGGTATCTGGGATGGGATAGAGACTCTTGTAAACTTGAACTATTTGAATTATTTTTTTTTCACATCCATATAATAAATTTATTTTTATGTCAGGGAACCAACCCATGACCCATATAATACCGTTTTACAATATAATTTTTATATTATTTTATGAAATGATTAATACCATGAACTGTCATAAATTATCTGTTTAAATTAAGTTGGATCACAAGGACGGGTCATAAGTTTTGAAATACGAAAAGACCACCATGAACTGGCTAAGAAGAATTACAAACACTGGCGTGATTCATGGAAAATTAGTCATGTAGAAGAGTGGCCAGACAATGTGGATTTTATTCATAAAGATATTTCAGGAGCAAGTGAAGACATAAAATCTTTAACGTTTGATGCGGTAAGTTTTCAAAAGTGGTTCCTATGATATTATTACTGTGTGTGGCAAAAACAAGGATCACACTTCTTTTGTATGGGAGAGGGCCTTCCTTCATTATTTGCCCCATTTCTGTATCTGGCATGGAAGGAATATTTTTTCTTCAATATCATGGTGGGATTTAGAGCAGAGAGGCTTACTGAATTAGTTGCCAGAGTTATTAATAAATATGGGGTAGTGAACAAGGAGAAGGAGTTGAGCATCATAAACCTCAGCATTTCTAGAGTAAGCAGTGTTGGGAGCATGTTGAGCCCAGCACCTGGCCTCATGTGAATTTTGGGGGGGAAATAGATTCTATTTGAGAGGGAACAGACAGTTAAAGTCGGGATGTAGAGGAGTATTTGTTAACAATGTTGAGGATTCATTCTGACTCCTGTGCTTCTCTCACATTTCACAGCCAATCCTATTTGGCTCTTACCTTTTCAAAATTTATACCACTTCTCATCACATTCAATGCTATTTGCTGTTGTAAGCCATCATTATCCTTCCTTGCCTTCTCCCAGTCTTTATTTTATTTTTATTTTTTATTGACTTCAGAGAGGAATGGGGGAGAGGGAGAGATAGAAACATCAATGATAAGAGAGAATCACTGATCTGCTGCCTCCTACACGCCCCACACTGGGGATCGAGCCCGCAACCCGGGCTTGTGCCCTTGACCAGAATCAAACCTGGGAACCTTCAGTCCGCAGGGCAACGCTCTATCCACTGAGCCAAACCAGCTAGGGCCTTTTCCATAGTTTTTAAAAGTATGTCATAATGTACTTAATGACACTAAATTATACACTTAAAATGGCAAGTTTTGTTATATTTAACATGGAAAAAAGGTTTATAAAAAGTCAAATTATATCATTATTTAAAAATCTCCTGTGGCTTTTTCTCCTCCTAAGTAAGATTCTACATAATCTGTCCCTCTCCTGCTCCCACATCTCCACCATTCAGAACTCATCTCTTACCATCCTTCCCAGTTTGTCTCCACTGCAGTGACAGTGACCTTTTCAGACTCTCCAGCTATCTATCATACAGCCTCAGAGCATTTGTATTTGCTGGTCTTTCTGCCTGCAGCACACTGTCCCTTTAAGTTTCCACAGGGTAAGCTTAATCATTTTCTTCAGGTCTCATCACTGACCAGCCTGTGTATAAAATAGCATTTTCTTTTCCTGCCCTCATATTCTCTATCCCTCATATTCTGCTTTATGTTTATGTAGGTCTTCATGTCACTCATCATCCTCTGACATATATTTATTGGATATGTGTTTAATGTCTGTGCCTTTATCTATATATATAAAAAAGCCTAATATGCAAATTGTCCCCTTGGGAGTTCGATCACTCGCTATGATGTGCGCTGACCACCAGGGGGTGGCGCGGAATGAAGGAAGGCCCCAGCCAGCAGCCAGCAGCTGGGGAAGAAGGCCCCGATTGGCCCTGATCGCCAGCCAGGCCTAGGGACCCTACCTGTGCATGAATTTTGCACAGTTAGAATATAAGTTCCTATGAAAAAAAATAGTATGTAAGCTCCTGTTATATCCTTACCACTTAGCAAAATGCTTGGCACATGAAAGGTGCCCAAATGGTGAGTGAATAAATTAATAATGATGCTCCTTGACTCATTAATATTTTTTAAACAAAAATTAAAAAACACCAATAGAATAACTTCTAATTATGTGCCATGCATTATGTAAGTATATTGATGTGCCAACTACTCTTAGCTGTCTGGAATTATCTTTCAATAATAGTCACTTTATTTTCTATTTTGACCATGTTTATTTTGCATGCCCCTGACTGGGGATCTAGTCCACAACTTGGGCATGTGCCCTGACCAGGAATCAAACCAGCAATCCTTTGGTGCATGGATGATGCCCATTCATCTGAGCCACATCAGCCAGGTTCAAATATTTTTTTGTTTTGTTTTGTTTTGAAATATATTTTTATTGACTTCAGAGAGGAAAGGAGAGGAAGAGAAACATTAATGATGAGAATCATTGATCAGCTGCCTCCTGCACGCCCCCTACTGGGGATTGAGCCCGCAACCTGGGCACTAACTTCCTGGTTCATAGGTTGATGCTCAACAACTGAGCCACGCTGGCCAGGCTCAAATTTTTTTTTTTAATATTCAGAAGAAAAGTTCTGAATATTAATTTTAGGCATTCTAAAGTATAAGAATCATGTTCTTTCTCTCTCACATTGATGTTTCTCTCCCTTTCTAAAAATCAACAAAAAATCTTTAAAAGAAATATCTGAGATGTGAATTTCTATTGCCAAAAGCTCAACTAAAGCATTGAAACTATGTGTGTGTGTGTGTATATATATATATTATGTATATAAAATATAACTAAAGAAGGATTCCTTTATTATCAGCATTGCCCAGTGCAAGACATGCCACCACCACTTTTTTTTAATTGATTTCAGAGAGGGATAGAAATATCAATGATGAGAATCATGGATCGTTTGCCTCCTGCACGCCCCCTTCTGGGGATCAAGCCTGCAACCCAGGCATGTGCCCTTGACCAGAATTGAACCTGGGACCCTTCAGTCCCCAGATTGACACTCTGTCCACTGAGCCAAACCAGCTAGGGCATACCATCACCATTTTTATGTAGTAAAGTACTATGACAAATTGTGTGATAATAAATATATCTTTTGAGGAGCAGTAAAATAACAGATAGTAGTACAGTATCCAAGAAAATGCAATACTTTTAACTGGATAATTGCTTTCCAAAAGAGTATCATTTTACCGTGATAACCTATACCATAATTAAACAGAATTCAGTCTGATTCTCTTTTCCCCCCACAGGTAGCTTTGGATATGTTGAATCCTCAAGTTGCTTTACCTGTTTTATACCCTAATCTTAAACAGGGTGGTACATGTGCTGTATATCTAGCAAAGTGAGTGATGTGGCTCTTATGTGATTTTAAACACGTTCATTTTGTAACTGAGTTAGATATATATGTCATCTTGTAAAACTTATGAAACTACATATGTCCCAAGTCATTTATATTGCTGCTTAAATCATCCTTTACATAAATGGCAATATAAGATGCATTTTCTTCAGGAAATTTAGAAGAAACGTTTAAAAAGTGTAATGTGAACAAATAATGTTAAATTATGTTCTCTATATTTTTTACTTAGTATTCTTTAAAATTGCTTATTATGTGCCCTAACTTGCATTTTTACTTTTAGGTATAGTAAATTTAAAGTTGTACTAGCAATTTAAAGTACATTTTTTACTTTTCTGAAAGCATCACACAGGTTATTGAACTTTTAGATGGAATTCGCATCTGTGAACTTCCTCTCTCATGTGAAAAGATAAGGGAAGTAATTGTCAGAGATTGGTTGGTTTGCCTTGCAAAACAGAAAAATGGAATTTTAGCTCAAAGAGTAGAACCTGAAATCAACGTGGATTTACAATTACATTCTCAAAAGATTAGAGCTGAAGGTGAGATGCTTCAGGAGGATGGCCACGGTGAGCTTCGGTTTTATTTTATGCATGTGTATGCAGTAATAAGTGGAGAATAGGTTCCTGAGAGTATTGACCAATAAATTATAAAAATGTTTCTGAAGGATTTTTTTGTATTTAAATTGAAATGTGGTATTTATGCTGTTAAATTAAAATCTGTAAGAAACAGAATGACTTTGCTTGCCTTTTATATAAAAAATCTGTAAGGGACAAAATAATGACTTTGCTTGCCTTTTATATAAAGCTCTGATACCTTTGAAGTACTTAGCTTTTTATAATCATATTTTACCTGTGACAAGGAGGTTGACTTTTGAAATATTTTATATATATATATACACTAAAGAATTTTTAAAATTTAGATCAGTAATTATTACTGAAGGAAAATAATTTTATAGGACCTGATATGCAAATAAACTAATATTTGCTATTTATGAGGCTGGAATTCTCTAAATTTAGGACTTTGTTGTATGTACACATTTAGGCTATAAGCAAATGTTCATATATTCCTTGATTTATTATATGAGTTTATCTCTTTAGTTATAAAACCATATATATAAGTTTATTATGTAATCCTTGATACATTGTTTCTGTGAGGTAACTGGCATAATAGCTCCAAAACAAAATGCTAAAAAAAAAAGTGAAAGAAAAACTTACAGTAAAGGGACATTAATTTGTAATTTAACAATTTTGAAATATTTGAACAAATTATGAAATATTTTATGTAATTTACAATATGTATTTTGTTCTACAACAGAAGAATCACATTCTGATTTTCCATATGGATCATTTCCCTATATTGCTAGACCTATGCACTGGCAAACTGGTCATACAGGTGAGTAATCTTTTCAGGCCATATTAAATGGTATTTTCTTCTAATTATTATAATGACCTTTACTTTTTCCCCCCCTTAAATTAGCTTTTCTTGTCAAGTTGAGGAAGTTCAAACCACAACTCAACTGAGTACCTCAGATGACAGCAACTGATTTGAAGACAGAAAAGTATCAAAATAGAACTTTATGTTGCAAATTATTACTTTTGTAGATTGGTATTTTTAGCTATTACTATGATTTGTATAACTTTTACTTATAATTCTGAAAAATAACAAAAGCTAAAGAAAAATGTGTAACATTTTAAAACTGCTTAAATGTCCAGTTTGACATTTGTCTTGTAGTTAGACATATTGTAGTTAATGATTTCAAGTTGTTTTAGTTGAGCCATCTCATTCTTCACTTCCTGTAAACCACTCCATAGATTTGTCTTTCTTCATGAAATTAGTTTTCTTTTCTTTGTTTGATTGATGGTCATTGGCTACTGAAATAAAATATGCATTTTAAGATAAATTTTATGTATCTGTATTTTAAATACATATTTTAATGGCTTGCATGTATCTTAAAAGGTACAAAGAAATCTGGGTTATCCTATATAATAAAAGCCTAATATGCTAAGTGTCCGACCATTTGATCAGTCACTATGATGCACACTGACCACCAGGGGGCAGATGCTCCGACTGGTAGGTTAGCTTGCTACTGGGGTCTGGCCGATTGGGACTGGGCCAGACACACCCTGGAGCCCTCCTGCGGTCCCTCCCCTGCCTGATCGTGCACCCGTGGGGTCCTTCGGCCTGGCCTGCGCCCTCTCGCAATCTGGGACCCCCTTGGGGGATGTTGGAGAGCTGGTTTCGCCCCGATCCCTACAGGCCAGGCCAAGGGACCTCTAGTAGTAAATAACACAGAGAAGCTGATAAGAAGGATATAATCACCTTAAAAATTGTAACAAAAGATGTAACAATTCTTGCATCACTTTTATCTTTCCAAGAATCATTTTAACTAGCTTAGAAGAACATCACAATTATTCTGTTATTATATAAATCAAATGCTTGGAGAAATATACTTTATAACTATGAATTAATTAAAACTAAAGTATTACTCACAGGCACCAGTTATTTAGTATTTACCATATGCCTTACATTGTTTTAAGACCTTTATCGTTTTTTCATTTAGTATGTACAGCTCATCTTTAAGGTTATCCATATTTTACAAACAAAGGTTTACTAGTAGAGTGATTAGGTTGTTGTTTAAGCATAGATGTTTTATAGGTTTAAAGTAGTAATGCCTAGGAGGATAAATGCTATTCCTTGATTTATCCTTTAAGCTATAGCTATTTTAAATAATATATCAATTCTAAATAATGTTTTACATGGTTTTTATTATGTGGAAAATTTTAACCTAAAATCTCTGCCTTTATAGACTTTACAGTCTATGGAAGAGCTAGACATTAATCACATAAATATGAAAACTAAAACTGTTTTATATGCTCCAAAGAAGTTCAGGGTGCTGTAATAAGGGTTTTGCTCTGGTTAAGTAATTACCTGTGAAGTGACAACTGAGCTGAGACCTGACTGGTAAGTAGGAATTGACTACAGAAGGGAAAATGGAAACAAAAAGGCCAGTGATGTTGGGGTTGAGTGAAACGGACTGGAAAGATAGGTAAGGGTCAGGCCATACAGGATCTTGTAGCCCTGTGAAGGAGTTTGTCTATCCTAAGAAAAATGGGGTGCCATTTAAGGATTTAATGAAGGGGTAACATGCTTAGATCTATGTTTTAGAAAAACCCACTGTGGCTGCATTTGGAGGACTGATTGAATCATAGTGTGTTCTGGTGCCACATTTCTGTATGGTAAGTACTATCTGAACACTCATAACATTTCCAGATATATAGAAGCTCTGAAGTACATATTTAAATTCCATCGTGGAATACTCCCTTTTGTGTAATTAGCAGCAAAATTCTGCCCTTCATTTGTTGTTTTGATTGCAGGCCTTAATTGTACTGCTCAGAGAAGGGGACTGGCCTAAGAGCAAAGAAAAGTTGTGCCTTATACTATTTCACGTAAAATAGTTTCTGCTCAGTACACTGTGCTCAGTAGATGTTGAATTGAACCAGATCTAACAGTGTCCATTCTAATTTTAAGTTGAGTTGCAAACCAAACTACATAAGCAAAAAAGGTTTATATAATTAATCAAAGTTCAGCTTAAGACCTTTCTCCATCGAACACTAAGCGTGTTTACAGTCTGGTTTATGAGAAATACCTTCTTCTAAAGTTAGATTTCTGTTTATGTCTGGTTCTCATTTACCATAGTGTGAATCCTAGAGATTTGTGCTGTCTACCCAGTGTTTTCCAGGGGCCCTGCCTTTTCCACCTAGTATATATAGTCAATAAAAGTGCTGATGGTTTTAAGCCTATACTGGATCATGTACTGTCTCATCTGTTGCCTTGTTTGTTCTAGGGAAAACTTTAGGTGTATAGCTCTTGGATTGTGGAAGACTTTAAGTTCAAACTTTATACTTCAGAGATAATAGGGAACTTTTGAAGGTCATATGGTCATATAAAAGAAGATAATTTTTTAAAGTCACTCTGTTAGTGGTATCTATGAGTATTCAAAGGAAGGAAAAACTGTTAAATCAGAAATTTCATAGTAACACATATACAACTATGAGGTAGTAATAAATAATAATGTGAGGAAAAGGGGCAGATATAAAAAATATATAGTGAAGGAAGAACCAGACAAGCTGGTAATTTATTGGATGCAGTGTGAGAGAAGCAATAGTTTCAAACTTTTTTTAAAAAAATATATTTTATTGATTTTTTACAGAGAGGAAGGGGGAGGGATAAAGAGTTAGAAACATCAATGAGAGAGAAACATCGATCAGCTGCTCCCTACTGGGGATGTGCCCGCAACCAAGGTACATGCCCTTGACCGGAATCGAACCTGGGACCCTTGAGTCCGCAGGCTGACGCTCTATCCACTGAGACAAACCGGTTAGGGCTAGTTTCAAACTTTTATCCTCTATTCAGAATCCCTTTCCCTTCTCTGGGCAAAACTGGACTCAGTCAATGGCCAGTTCATACACTTTCTCTGAAAAGCCTTCACCAAGTCCCTCACACACAGAATTAATTCTGGAATCTTTTGTGCTCCTAAATGTTGGTCATATAATTAGCATTGCCTTTATATAACTAATTCATAAGCCCTTATTATATAACTAATTTATATTATATAATTAATTTATATAACTTGTGATTATGCCATCATTAAGTGTAAGGGTTTTAAACCTGAATGACTAGAAAAAACCAAGATGGCGGCATAAGGTAAACACCTAACTGTTGCCTACCATAACAATTTTGAAACTACAACTGGAAAACTGAGCGCACACCGTCCAGAACCACCGGAAAGCTGGCAGAGTGGAAAACCTACAACTAGAGAAAAACAGAGAGGGGGATGCTGAGCCTTAGGAGCTGTGGAGGTGCGGAGATCCGTGAGCGCGGAAAGGGCGAGCGGCTGAATACGCGGCAGGCTTGCTCGCAGAGCGCGGAGAGGGCGGGCAGCAGACGCTGCGTGGCTAGCTTTCTCGTTTGGGAGAAAAACAAAATCTCCCGACTGCACTGAAATCCAGCTGTGGTTGGGGAGAAACTGGTCTGTTTGGCAGTGGGGAGGCTCGAAAGCTGCCTTCTCTCAGAGGCGCGCAACCATTGATTAGGGCACGGAGAAACCGGCCCTCTTAGGGCGGCGCGGATGGAAACCAAGTTTGTCTGCGCCACCCTGAGACTCCACCCCATCCAAGCTGAGCACAGCCCTCCCAGTGACTGGATTTCTCGTTCAGGAGAAAAACAAAACCTCCAGTCTGCACTGAAATCCAGCCCCAGCTGGGGAGAAACTGGTCTGTTAGGCAGCGGGAGAGGCTGGAAAGCTGCCTTCTCTCAGAGGCGCGCAGCCATTAATTCGGGCACGGAGAAACCGTCCCTCTTAGGGCGGAGCAGACGGGAAACCAAAGCTTGTCTGCGCCACCCTGAGACCCCGCCCCATCCAAGCTGAGCACAGAAGCTCTCCCAGCGGAGACACTGCTGATCCTCACAGCCAACTGGCTTGGAGATCAACTCCCACCAGTGATACCAACAATCCCAACCACTCTGAACTCCAGTTTCTGGGGACACGAGGGGGACCCAGACACCTACAGGACTCTCGGCCATCGGTCGGAGAGTGAGAGTGACTTTTCTGTCGGTGTGGACGACACCAGATTTCAACCACTCTCATAAGGGACACATTCAAGAGGGCAGACTCAGTGAGCACCAAAGCCCTACTTTGTCTCCAGCACAGCAATTCTTCCATTATAGACACAGCAGGCCCTCACAACTAATTGAACCGGAGGTCAATTCCTCCCAGTGTACCAACAGCAATCAGGGCTTTTAACTACACCAAGACTTTCCACTCAGCCCACAAAGGGGAGTACCAAGAGCAACCACCTAGGGTGATTGGGGAAGCTGAGCTACCGGCCCCTATAGGTCACCGACCACACAAAGCCACTCCATCAACACAGGGAGGCAGCCAAAATGTGGAGACATCGAAGTATGTCACAAGTAGGAGAGATAGATGAAAGCAAACTAATGGACGACACAGTGTTCAGAACCATATTTATAAGGTTACTCAAGAATCTTCTAAAAACCGCTGAGAAACTTGAAGAGACCTTCAAGGACCTAAATGAGAATACCAAAAAAATGGAAAAGGACCAGTCAGAAATTATGCATACATTGTCTGAAATAAAGAATATACAGAGTAGACCACCGCACCCGAAGAGTCAAACCAAAGATCTGGAATATGAGGAAGAAAAAAACACCCAACCAGAGAGATGGAAAGAAAGAAGAATCCAAAAGTGTGAGGATAGCATAAGGAGCCTCCGGGATGGCTTTAAGCGTACCAATATCCGAATTTTTGGGGTGCCAGAAGAGAGAGAGCAAGATACTGAAAACCTATTTGAAGAAATAATGATAGAAAACTTCCCCCACCTGGTGAAAGCAATAGACTTACAAGTTCAGGAAGCGCACAGAACCCCAAACAAGAGGAATCCAAAGAGGACCACACCAAGACACATCATAATTAAAATGCCAAGGGCAAAAGACAGAGAGAATCTTACAAGCAGCAAGAGAGAAACAGTTAGTTACCTACAAGGGAGCACCCATACGACTGTCAGCTGATTTCTCAACAGAAACTAGGCAGGCCAGACTGGAATGGCAAGAAATATTCAAAGTGATGAATAGCAAGAACCTACAACCAAGACTACACTACCCAGCAAAGTTATCATTCAGAACTGAAGGGCAGATAAAGAGCTTCACAGATAAGAAAAAGCTAAAGGAGTTCATCACCACCAAACCAGTATTATATGAAATGCTGAAAGGTATTCTTTAAAAAGAGGAAAAAGAAGAAAAAAGGAAAAAGTATGAACAACAAATACATATCTATCAACAAGTGATTCTAAAAATCAAGTGAATTAAAAACCTGAGGAACAGAATAAACTGGTGAACATAATAGAATCAGAGACATAGAATGGGAGTGGATTGATAATTCTCAGGGGGAAAGGGGTGTCTGTGTGGGGGGTATGGGAAGAGACTGGTAAAAAAATCATACACCTATGGATAAGGACAACGGGGGGGCGGGGGAGGGAACCGGGTGATGGGGAGATATGGAGGAAAAAAAGGAGAAACAATTGTAATAATCTGAACAATAAAGATTTATTTAAAAAAATAAACAAAAAAATAAACCTGAATGACTAGAATAGTGGTGACAAAAATAAGTTCAGAGAAGGATTTTGAGGAAAAATTATTTGACTTTAGATTATATAACAGAACGTCCCACACCTGCCTACAAAACTCAAGACTAAGGTTTGGTATATTGTTTTTTTCCCTTGGCTTCACTCTAAAATCAGAGGAGTCTAGGTAATATGTACTAATACACATCCATGTTTCAGATGGACTACCCTAGGTGTCATAAGGCTTATGTAAGATAGCATAAGGCAAAGAGAAACAATGTACAGTTGACTCTTGAACAATGTGGGGGGTAGGGGTGCCAACCTCCCATGGGGTAGAAAATCCGTGTATAACTTGATTTCCCAAAAATGTAACCACAATTGGCCCTTTGTATCTGCAGGTTTTGCATCCACGATTCAACTGCAGATTGAAAACAGTATTTTCAATCAAGGGTTAGGAATCAGTGGGTTCAGAAGACAGACCGTACTAATTGTCTACTGTTGACTGGAAGCCTTACCAATAACCAATGGTCAGTTAACACATCTTATATATTATTATCTATTATATATTATTAAAGTAAGCCAGAGAGACAAAATGTTAAATTGAAAGGATATTTACTGTATTTCTTGAAAAAAAAAGGCACATGTAAGTAGACCCTTGCAGTTCATTCCTGCGCTAAGTGTCAACTAGTTTATTTAATATAAAAATAGCCTGTTTGGCTCAGTGGATAGAGCGTTGGCCTGTGGACTGAAGGGTCCCAGGTTTGATTCCGGTCAAGGCCATGTACCTTGGTTGCAGGCTCCTCCCTGGACCGGGCCCTTATCAGGGCCCTTGCAGGAAGCAACTAATCGATGTGTTTCTCTCACAGTGATGTTTCTGTTTTTCCCTCTCTCTTCTACTCTCCCTAAAAAAATCAATGGGAAAATATCTCTGGCAAGGATTAACAACAAAAAGAACAAAGTGCAGTACATTCAGATAAAACTGGATTCCCATCTTGCTGTTTTTGTTGTTGCTGTTGTTTTACCTTGCAACTGTGACTTTTCTTTTTTTAAATATATTTTTTATTTATTTCAGAGAGGAAGTGAGAGATAGAAACATCAATGATGAGAGAGAATCATTGATCGGCTGCCTCTTGCATGCCCCACACTGGAGATCGAGTCCACACCTGGGCATGTGCCCTGACTAGGAATTGAACCGTGACCTGGTTCATAGATGAATGCTCAACTTACTGAGCCATGCCGGCAGGGTGCAACTGTGACTTTTCTGAGTTTGTGTCTCCATCAGTAAAATGAGTATCATAGTGCCACTCAAAGATTTTGGGGGAACAGGTAAGGTGTTAAATGAGGCTACCTTTATAAAATGCCTAGCACATGATTAGTGATTGTGATGTATCTAAATTTGTAAAGAATGCTTCATCTATTACCCGCCAGCCTTGTCAAAAGAAAAATATTATGTTCTTAATAAATGTCATAAACATCCTTATATAAAATTTGTTTTTTGAACATTTTGTTTTGAGGAAAGAATATTAATGTTTTACCTGAAAAAATGAGAAGTTACTCGCTTGTGTTTGAAAGAAAGATGGAAGCATTGGTAAGCATCTATTGCTAAGTTTTAGCATAAGAACCTGGAGCAGAGCATCAGTTCTTTGTGTCTCTTCTGGAGAAAGCTGAATTGAGTTTACTGCAAACACAAACTGTTAGGTGATTCCAGCCACCTTCATGTTGATAGGAGGAAGAAAATTTTGCTAGCAGAGGTCACTACAGGGAATCAGCAGCGCTAAGGCAGCGAGAGACTGATCACTGTTCCTGTTAACATTGTTACCCTTAAACCACCCTCCCCTCTCTACCCTCCCTTTCCCAAAAACTCCCTTATTAAGCCTTTTTAGGGAAAATGAATGTAAATGTTTAATTTTTCTTTGTACTGCCTACTCTCTGTCATCCTGAAACAAAAGGTCTTACATTTATTCTTGAGTCAATACTCTGAATAAAAACAGTTGATGAGTAAATATTTGTTCCTTCCTGTATAGGAATTGTCTATCCTAAACCAGGGCTTTATGGCTTTCATCAAGGGAGAGTGTGAGCCCTAGCTGGTTTGGCTTAGTGGATAGTGTGCCCACGGTCTGAAGGTCCTGGGTTCAATTCCAATCAAGGGTACATACCTCAGTTGCAGGCTCAATCCCCAGCCCTAGTCGGGATGCCTGTGGGAGACAACCAATTGATGTGTCTCTCTCACGTCGATGTTTCTATCTCCGTTTCTCCCCCTCCCACTCTCTCTAAAACTCAATGAAAAAATATCCTCAGGTGAGGATTAAAAAAGGGGGGGGTTGCCGAAACCGGTTTGGCTCAATGGAGAGAGCGTCGGTCTGCGGACTGAAGGGTCCCAGGTTCGATTCCGGTCAAGGGCATGTGCATTGGCTGCGGGCACATCCCTGGTAGAGGGTGTGCAGGAGGCAGCTGGTCGATGATTCTCTCTCATCGATGTTTCTAGCTCTCTATCCCTCTCCCTTCCTCTCTGTAAAAAATCAATAAAATATATTAAAAAAAAAAAAAAAAGGGGGGGTGGGAGTGGGGACAGGGTGAAAGCACAGTTCCATTTATTCCATTTACAACTCCCCTAACTTTTTAAAAAATATATGTTTTTATTGATTTCAGAGAGGAAGGGAGAGGGAGAGAGAGATAGGAACATCAATGAAGAGAGAATCATCGATTGGCTGCCTCCTGCACATACCACACTGGGGAACGAACCTGTAACCTAGGCATGTGCCCTTGACCAGAATCGAACCTAGGACCCTTCAGTCCGCAGGCCAACACTCTATCCACTGAGCCAAACTGGCTAGGGCCTAACCGCACTTTTCATCCACAATCCCTCAAAGACCTCCTTTTTTTTTTGTTTTTTGTTTTTTCTGAGCAAGGTGACTGGCAGAGCCCTATTCCCCAGTTGCATTCTGATTTCCTATTGAGATATCAAAGCCTAAAATATAGTGCTACTGTTCCTAAAACTACAGGAGCTAATTTGTATAAAATATAATGCTTCTGTAAATATCTGTTCAAATGGTGGTTGGCATTCTCTTCCAGTTCACTCCATATAACCTTTCATTAGGGACTTGGTTCTTAATGCTTTCACTACTTCCTAATCCATAGCAGTCTGCTGACAGACTTGTGTGGCACCTTATTTTTACCACAAAGGCAGGTTTTCATCAAAAGAGGCAGTAAAGCATAATAGTTAAGAACTCAGGAGTTAGTCTAGACCAGTGATGGCGAACCTATGACACACGTGTCAGCACTGACACGCGTAGCCATTTCTGATGACACGCGGCCGCATGCTGAGGATGAGACATTTGCTGCTCCTGAGGATGAAACATTTGCGACTAGAGTCTTGGAGTTAGTTTTTTCCTCAAAGTGACACACTACCCGAGTTATGCTTAGTTTTTTGGCGAAGTCTGACACACCAAGCTCAATAGGTTGCCCATCACTGGTCTAGACTCTAGAGTCATTCCTGGGTTCAAATGTTGCTCCACCATCTTGGGCAAATTTTTTAACCTCTCTAAACCTCAGTTTCTTTATCTGCAAAGTGGAGATAATAGTATTTACCTTAGTTTTGGCTGTGAATATTAAATAACATTATGGTGTAAAATGCTTAACACATTGCCTAGAACATTTTAAACATCTAGTAAATCTTACCTATTATAGGATCAAAGAGTGGAAGTAAAAGGAGTTGGGAAATATGGGAGGGATGCTAGAAGGAAATTCTTTCTTTTTTTTTTTAATATATTTTATTGATTTTTTACAGAGAGGAAGGGAGAGGGATAGAGAGCTAGAAACATCGATGATAGAGAAACATTGACCAGCTGCCTCCTGCACACCCCCTACCGGGGATGTGCCCGCAACCGATGTACATGCCCTTGACCGGAATCGAACCTGGGACCCTTCAGTCCGCAGGCCGACACTCTATCCACTGAGCCAAACCGGTTTCGGCGAAATTCTTATTTTATTATTTCCTATAGTAGACCCTACTTACCTTCAAATATGAGTGAACCAATAAAAATTATGCTTGGAAGTGCTGTAAGGCAATAGACTACATATTTCATGAGTCAAATTTGTGTAGTGATTACTAAGACCAGGAAATGGAACAAAGACTAAGACATAACCCCTACCTTCAAGAGTCTTAAGAGTCTAGTTTCTCTTTAAGTGAAACTTCAGTGGCCACTGTTAATCTCATCAAGATGTGGTAAAAATAAATAGGTGAAATTCTGAAATAATGTGGGTCCCACAGAGTTAGAAAGAACCATAAGAAATCTATCAGTCCTGTCTTCAGATGGGTGAAAATTTAGAAGGCTCTAATAAGTAAGAAGGATTTCTGCTAGAATACTATTCTGATTATTTCAAATGGAGAAATATCAGAGAAATATTATACCTTTATAAATTTAAATTAAAATTGTGTGATTGACAAAAAGTATTTCTAGTTTATAAGATTATTTTCCAATATAAAACACCATTCAAAGCTACTTAAATCCCAACAAAAATGAAATATGCAAATAAATATGGCACTTGTACCATGTCATGATTTAAAATCAGGTTTTCAATGTATAGTAATCCAAAGCTACAGTAATCAAAATGGTATGGTGTTCGCATAAAAACAGACACATAGATCAATGGAACAGCATAGAAAGCCCAAAAATAAACTCACACAACTATAGTCAATTAATTTACAACAAAGGAGCCAAGAATATATGTGTAATTGGGAATGGATAATGGTGTTGGAAACTCTACAAAAGACTTAAACTGGACCACTACTTATACCATGCACAAAAAATCTGCTAGCAAAAAGTCCAGGAAGCACAGAGAATCTCAAATAAGATGAACCCAAAGAGGTACACACCAAGATATCATAATTAAAATGCCAAAGATTAAAGACAAAGAGAGAATCTTAAAAGAAGCAAGAGAAAACAGTTACTTACAAAGGAGCACTCATATGACTGTAAGCTGACTTCTCAACAGAAACTTTGCAGGTCAGAAGGGAGTGGCAAGAAATACTTAAAGTGATGAATATCAAGGCCCTACAACCAAGATTACCCAGCAAAGCTACCATTTTGAATTGCAGGTCAGATAAAGAGCTTTACAGACAAGAAAAAGCTAAAGGAGTTCATTGCTACCAAACCAATATTACATGAAATGTTAAAGGGTCTTTTTTAAAAAGAAGAAAAAAAGATCAAGTATGGGCAATAAAATGGCAATAAATACATAACTACCAAAAGTTGAATCTAAAAATCAAAATGAACAAGGAATCTAATGAACAAAATAAACTGATAAATAAAATAGAACCAGCCCAGCTGGTTTGGCTCAGTGGTTGAGCATCGACCCATGAATCAAGAGGTTATCAGTTCGATTCCAGGACAGGGCACATGCCCGGGATGCATGCTTGATCCCCAATAGGGGTTGTGTAGGAGGCAGCCAATCAATGTGTTTTTCTTTCATAGATGTTTCTATCTCTCTATTCTTCTCCCTTCCTCTCTCTCAAATCAATAAAAACATTTTAAAAAAGAAATTTAAAATAGCCCTAGCCGGTTTGGCTCAGTGGATAGTGTGTCAGCCTGTGGACTGAAGGGTCCCGGGTTTGATTCTCATCAAGGGCACATGCCCAGGTTTCGGGCTCAATCCCCAGTAGTGGGGGTGTGCAGGAGGCAGCCAATCAATGATTCTCTCTCATCATTGATGTTTCTATCTCTCCCTCTTCCTTCCTCTCTGGAATAAATAAAAATATATATTTTTAAAAACAAATTTAAAATAAAATAAAATAGAACCAGAGGCATGGAAACATGGAACAGACTGATGAATCTCAGAGGGAAGGGAGGGTGGGTGAGAAGAGATTAACCAAAGATCTTATATGCATACATGCATTACCCATAGACACAGACAGTAAATAGGTGGTGAAGGCCTGGGGTGGGGTGGGACCCAGGAGGGGGACATCTGTAATACTCTCAACAATAAAGGTGTGCGGTTTTTTTAATATAACTACCATATGATCCAGCATCACTGAAGGAAATAAAAACACTATCTCGAAAAGACATCTGCACCCCATGTTTATTGCCATATTATTTATAATAGGCAAGACATATAAACTAAGTGTCCACTGACAGATGAATGGATTTTAAAAATGTGGTATGTGTATACAATGGAATATCATTCAGTCGGAAAAAAAAAAAAGGAAATCCTGCCATTTTTGACAACATAGATGGACCTTGAGTGCATGATGCTAAGTGAAATAAATTAGAGAAAGATAAATAATGTGTGATTTCACTTATATGTAGAATCTAAAAAAAACCCACCTAAATCAAACTCATAGATATATAGTACCTATTGGTGGTTTTAAGAGGCAGAAATTAGGGGGACAGGCAAAATGAATGAATGTGGACAAAAGGTACAAACTTCTAGTTGTAAAATAATTAAGTCCTGGGTATGTAATGTACAGCATGATGAATACAATTAACAGTACTGTATTATATATTTGGAAGTTGCTAAGAGAAGAGATCTTCAAAGTTCTCATCACAAGGAAAGAACTGTATGTGGGTGATGAATGTTAACTTATTGTGGCAATCATTTTGCAATATATACATATCAAATTATATTGTACACCTGAAACTATACAATGTTATATATCAATTATATCTCAAGTTTAAAAAGTGTATAGAAAAAAACAAAGGACTTCTGTGTTTTTCAACCTTGTAGCATAGTGGTATTAAACTTTTAAAACAATGCCGAGACCAGTTTGGCTCAGTGGATAGAGCGTCGGCCTGCGGACTGAGGGGTCCCAGGTTCGATTCCGGTCAAGGGCATGTACATTGGTTGCGGGCACATCCCTGGTAGGGGGTGTGCAGGAGGCAGCTGGTCGATGTTTCTCTCTCATCGATGTTTCTAGCTCTCTGTCCCTCTCCTTTCCTCTCTGTAAAAAGTCAATAAAATATATTTTTTAAAAAAAAAGAAAAAAAAAAAAACTTTTAAAACAAGAAGTATGGAAGAGCCGAAACCGGTTTGGCTCAGTGGATAAAGCGTTGGTCTGCGGACTGAAAGGTCCCAGGTTTGATGCCGGTCAAGGGCATGTTCATTGGTTGCAGGCACATCCCCGGTGGGGGGTGTGCAGGAGGCAGCTGGCCAATGTTTCTCATTGATGTTTCTAGCTCTCTATCCCTCTCCTTTTCTCTCTGTAAAAAAAATCAATAAAATATGTTAAAAAAAAAAAAAAAGTATGGAAGAAAACCAATAGTTAATCACTGATAAGACTAAATTATGAGATTACAAGTAAATTTATTTTCCTAAAATTTCTTTTGAATAAACATTTTAAATGCTCTTAAAATATTTGAGACCCAGAATGATTAGGTTTTACTTTAATATAAATCACATTAAAAATCTTTTAGTTTAGGTAAGCTACCAACAAAAACAGTAACACAAGACAAAAAGTAACAGAAAGGGGGACAAATTTCAATACTAATTTAACTCATATTGTTGTAGAATATGTTATATATCCCTGCTTATAGGTCAATAACTAACTTGCATAAATCGAATTCTGACGTATCACTAAATCATACCTTGAGGATAGCTATAAGTTTGAGAAGGCTCAACTATCTTGCTCATTGAGTTGTGTGATTCCTGAGAATGTTTTTCCATCACCTCTACTGTATCACTGGATAAAGATGATGATGAAGACAATCCCAGTCTAACATATCTTCCTTTTTTACCACAGAGTGAACAATCTACCGGTGTGGCACTAGGTCCCCGGGGCAGTTGAACTTCATCTCTGTTGTAGTTTCTAACAGCTCCACTGTGATGCACAGAGCGTTCTCGTTGCCATATATAATGGGTTGGAGCAATGGCCATAACCTATAGTGGAAAGCTTTCTTTTAGAATTTTAGTAAGTTTTTTAGATTAGTAAAACTAAGCACAAAAAATATAACTTAAGAACAGCTATCTCTAGCCCAGCTGGCGTGATTCAGTGGTTGAGCATCAACCTATGAACCAGGAGGTCACGGTTCAATTCCCAGTCAGGGCACATGCCCAGGTTGTGGGCTCGATTCCCAGTGTAGGCAGCCGATCAATGATTCTCTCATCTTGATGTTTTCATCTCTCTCTCCCTCTCACTTCCTCTCTGGAAAAAAAGAAAAGAAGGAATGGAGGGAGGGAAGTAAGGAGGGAGGGAGGGGGAAAAGAACAGCTATTTTTAAAACTAAATTTAAAAATCAAAGTTACCAATCTTGAAAAAAAAAAAGCATCTCCAGATACGGCAGTATTTACCTATAAAGTGATTCATTGCTTGAACCCTTGACAATAATTTAAAGTATTTAAATTATTTCAAATAGAAAACAGGACTGAAGCAACCTTCCAGGTTTTTCAATTCTGAATATTTTAAGTTTGTGAAAGATAATACAGTTATCCCAAAACAATTATTATTAACTTTGGAATATACTGGGCAGAGAAGAATATGTTTAATTGAGATTTCCAACTATGTATGTTAGGCAAATCTTAAAATGTTTGCAATTATGGCAAGGGATATGGTAAGAACAAAGGTAAGTTACTTAACCTTTCTGTTCCTCAGTTTCCTCGTCTGTAACACGAAGAGCATGTGTCTATTATAAAGGGTTGTTGTGAGGATTACATGAATTGTTTATGAAGCAATTAAGATTCCTCACTACATTATCAGTCACTGTTGTCTAAGGTATGTTAGATAAAACACTGCCTTTAGAGTCAGTTTTCGTTTATCCTGGTTCTGCTCATTGAGTTGTGTGATTATCACTTGCTAGCTATATGATACTGGTCAAGTTACTTAACCTTTCTGAGGTTCAATTTGTTTATATCTCAAATGGGGATAGTATTCTGCCTCAGGGTTATTCTGATGGTTAGATATGTGTAAAATCTGTATCACATTATAAGCAACTGGAAAATGGTAGCTACTAGTATTTAAGAAGTCAAGCTAGGGAAGTGTACCTATATACTGACTTCATATGGAATTCTATGTTTAGCTTTTTGAAGAATACCCAGACTGTTTACCAAAGCAACAATGCTATTTCACATTCCCAAAAGAAGTGTATGAAGGTTTGAATTTGTAAGTTATCTCTGAATCCTTGCATTTTCCCCAACATTCAACAATCCTCCTATTTTAATCTACAAATATGTATACTTGCTAAATCTTTATCTCATTAATAAATATAATTAACATGGTTAGTTCTGGGCAGAGTTTTATGATATGCCCCTAAAGTTCTCCCTTAGGTTTGACACTAATCCATTGTCTCTTTTGGCCTAATATCTGGATATAACTCCATTTAATTATAGCATTGTCTAGCTCACATTTATCAAAGTTTTCTTTATTAATATTGGCTTACAGTGGTCACTGATTTAATTTTCTACTTTAGAATTTTTCTTTAGTTTAAAACTTAATTTTCTTCTTTATTGAAAACCAGAACATTAAATAAAATAACCAATCTTTTAACTTTTAGTGTCTTTCTGCTTTATCTTAATAAAATCTGGCATCAAGGAAACTTTATGTATTCTATGTGAAAGAAGGTATGGTTTTTAAACATTTAAATTTATATAAATTTTATATCATGCAATTCACATTTAAATCTTTGGACTTGAAATTTCATATATTTAATTTAATGAAATTATTATTCAACTCCAGTGATATTACCATAAGATATTTTAAAATATGCACACCTATCCTTTTCCAATATATTGGTGATCTTTTAGACAAGAGAAACACACTAAAATAAAAGCCCTACAGAAACAGACTGCTCTGAAAAACAGAAATAACAATTTTAAATTCCTGTGGTATAAAATTAAAACAACATTGCAATACACAAGTTGTATTCATGGTAACCATCAAGGCTAATGATCTACCCTTATATATACACAAAAAAAATAAAATGTAAATGTTAGAAGCACATTAAAAAGCAAGGAAAATTATATGAACAAAAGACAGAGATTACACATATAAAGTATTTTAAAATCTTACCTCTTCACAGCATCGCCTGCTTACAATAGCCCTATAGTCAATTCTATCCCAGAGTTGGTCCCTTAACTTTAAGAAATTAGGGAACAATTTTCTCCAGTTTTTCCCTAAAGCCCATGGAAAAATTTCATATTTGGATTCTTCTTCATCTTCTTCAACTGTATTAGCCAGATACCTAACAAAGAAGACCAATAACTCAAAGAAAGAAACAGGTAAAGGACAGGAATGGGTAGTTCACCAAAAAAAATGCAAAGCACTATAAACACATAAAAGATGTTCCATCTTACTATAAATAAATAGATAGATAGATAGAGATGCAGTGAATTTTACCTTAATGAGTTCTGAACATTTGTGAACTCTCTCTTTTGTGTGCGTATTTGTGTATTCCTATAAATCTTGAGCTTTGTTCTGGGATGCAGTTACTTGGAAACATTCTGATCCTTTCAGGTCATGCTTTTGGTAGATCTGGAGCAATGTTCAGTCTGGGGCTAATTATTCTCTGCTAGTGATGCAACACCTTCCTGAATACTCTATTCAATATCCTGTCAATTATGAGTTTTTTTCAGTCTGGCTAGTGGGAACAGACACTATTTCCAGCCCTGGATAAAGTTTAGGCCTTGTTCCCCTCTAATCCTTTCTGATGGCCTTTTGTGGCAATCAGGTAGTTTCTTATGCACAAATGGAAATCAATATCCTGTCAAATGCTTGAGAGGGATCAGGCATACACAGAAGCAGAACACAATCTAATCAATCAAAACTGACATACTAGTACATGGTAAAAGTAACAGATAAGAACATTAAAACAGTTATAACTATTCCAGATGTTAAAAAAGTTAAGACACACTTTTAGAAATGAAAATTATGTGTACAATGAAAAATACACTAAGTGAAATTAATAGCAGATTAAATATTGCAGCAGAAAAAAACCTGTGCATTGAAGACGTAACTGCATTAACTGCATAACTGCATAAACTATCCAAAATTAAACATGTAGAGAAAATAAACAAAAATAATAAAGAGAACATCAATGAGCCACAAGACTTAAAACAGCCTAATAAAAGTGAAATTGGAGCCGAAACCGGTTTGGCTCAGTGGATAGAGCGTCAGCCTGCGGACTGAAGGGTCCCAGGTTCAGTTCCGGTCAAGGGCATGTACCTTGGTTGCAGGCACATCCCCAGTGGGGGGTGTGCAGGAGGCAGCTGATCCATGTTTCTCTTTCATTGATGTTTCTAACTATCTCTCTCCCTTCCTCTCTGTAAAAAAAATCAATAAAATATATATATATTTTTAAAAAAGTGAAATTGGAATCCCTAAAAGGTGTCAGGGGAACAGAAAAAAAATATTTGAAGAAATAAATGGCTAAAAATTTTAAAAACTTGATGAAAATTATAAACCCACAAAGAAGTTTCTTGAAGCCCAAAGCACCAAGGCACATCATAATCAAATCGCTCAAAACCAATGATAAAGAGAAAAATCTTAAAAGCAGTCGGGAAAAAATGGTAAGAGGTAAGAATGGAGCAGATTTCCCATTGGAAACAATGCAAGTCCCATAGACGACTTTCCAAGAAAAGTGGGCAACTTACAATAAGAAAATTACAAAGCACTTAAGGTACCATGAGCAGAAACAGACCCTGAAGTCTGAAGATACTAGAATTAATAGATAAACATCAAGGGAAAAAGAAAGAAAGAGACCTCAAAAGCAGTTAGAAAGAAGACAAATGATCCTAGGTGGGAGGTTTGAGATGCAAGAATGATTAGGAAGCAAAAATATAAATATGAGGGTAAATATAAACAAATGTTGAATGTTTAAAACAATAATAGTTTTTGGACATCAGACAGAATTGTAAAAAAAAAAAAAAAGAGTTAAATGGATAATTGTTGGATAATTGGAGTTAAAATGCTCAAGGTTGTGTGATTAAAAATAACTTGGGTAATTGCTAAAAGAATAGATATAAATTGCATAGTTTCTAAATAAGTGGAAGTAAAAAAGGTGTCAAAAATAATTTAAAAATCTCAACCCAAAAAAGATAAAAATGGAGGGGAAAGAAGGAACAGAATAAATGGAACATATAGAAAGTACACAAGATGGTAGAAAAAAATCCAAATATATAAGCAACAATAGAATATTATTCTGCAGTGAGAACGAACTCTAAAGCTACATACTATATACCATGTGCTATTTTTTAAAAGATCACTTTTAAAATAAAGTATTTATTTTAGAGGGAGAGAGAGAGTGGGTTTCCAGATGAGAGGAAAACATTGATCAGCTGCCTCCTTGACCCGCTACTAGGGATCAAGACAGAAACTGGGAATCCAACCAGTGATCTCTCATTGCATGGAAAGATGCTCAATCCACTGAGCCATAATGGCCAGGCCCATGTGCTATTTTTGTACATATTTCACATTAAAATTTTTTTAAAGGTACAGAATTGTAGCGTATACTTCATGTAATACACACATTGCTTCATGTATAGAAAATTATTTCTAGACTGATACACATGAAACAATTGTCCTTGAAGGAGACCAAGGTCTTGAGATAGAAGGAAGACTTACTTTTAATTGTATACCCGCTTATGTACCTTTTAAAAAATATATACTTTTATTGATTTCAGAAAGGGAGAGAGAAAGATAGAAAAATCAATGGTGAGAGAGAATCATTGATCACCTGCTTCTCACACACCCTGCACTGGGGATCAAGCCAGCAACCCAGGCATGTGCTCGACTGGGAACTGAACTGTGACCTCCTGGTTCATAGGTCGATGCTCAACCACTTAGCCACACTGGCCAGGACCTCTTATGTACTTTTTAAAACCATGTGCATATTCATATTCATATTTAGTTACATTAATATAAAATGAGTACCTACATATTATTTATCCTTCCTTAAAATAATTGTACATATTTTAGTATTACTTTACTAGTAGACCTGCGCACAAATCCGTGCACCAGTAGGTCTCTGCGGGGCCTTGGCTGCTCCATGCCCGCTGCCCAGAGGCTCTCTGCAACCCAGAGGCAAATCCACAGCCAGGCACAGAACGCTTGCCTCATTGCTGTGGCGACGAAGCAAGCATTCTGCCAGGCCACTCACGCTGCCCGCTCTCAGCGGCTATCCCCTCCAGGACTGGGGGACTCCAGTGGGGCTGAAAGGACTGGGCACTGGCATCTTGTGGCTATGGGTGCCGCCATCTTTGTGATGGAGTGATAGTTAATTTGCATATCACCCTTTTATTAGATAGAATTATAAAGCACCTTGTTAAAACCATTCAGTTATATGAATCAAATCCTGTTCTCTGTAAAATTATGTAATTTCTTACTTTTAGTATCCCTGAGAATTCTTTTATTTTTTTAAAATGTATTTTATTGATTTTGATTTTTTACAGAGAAGGGAGAGGGATAGAGAGTTAGAAACATCGATGAGAGAGAAACAGCCATCAGCTGCCTCCTGCACACCCCCCAATGGGGATGTGCCCGCAACCAAGATACATGCCCTTGACCAGAATCAAACCCGGGACCCTTCAGTCCGCAGGCCAACGCTCTATCCACTGAGCCAAACCGGGCAGGGCATCCCTGAGAATTCTTAGTAAAGGGTAGATAGAGTGGAAGATCAGTTCCTTTCATGCTTGCTAAGTGAAACATGAAAAATCTATAATGTACCATGATATCGGACATCATGATTCTACTCTAGATTAACAATTTTTGAGTCTCAACATGATGAAATATCTGCATTGTATACACATAAGTCCCCTTCTAATTTGAAATAGTTAATATTTTCTTGGAGCAGAGTCCATTTTTTGCATAATAATAAATTGTGTTTATTCAAGTAAAGAATTAAGAACCTTTTATATGTTAGCCTCTAAAGGATGCAAAAAAAGGTTAAATACATGGTCCTTGCCCTTATGACTACAGTCAAGTAGAAGAGGCAACTCAGTATGAAAAAAGAACTGTAAAGGAGATTGGAAGAATGATAATTGAAGTTCAGAGTTATAAGAATACTAGTGTCACGGTGCAAATGCGTGCACGGGGGGGGGGGGGGGGATTGTCCCTCAGCCCAGCCTGCACCCTCTCCAATCTGGGACCCCTTGGGGGATGTCCAACTGCTGGTCGCCAGGACGACCCAAGCCTCCTGCCCACCCTGGTTGGCTCCGTGGCTACCGCCATCTTTGTCCTCCTAATTTGCATATTCCCTCACAACTGGCTGTGGGGCATTGTGGAGTTACTGTCAATTTACATATTTGTCTATTATTAGTGTAGATATAGAAAGGAAAATAACGAGTTAGTCAGACAACCGGCAGTCAGACATCCCTCTCGCAATCCGGGACTGCTGGCTTCTAACCGCTCACCTGCCTGATTGCCCCTAACCACTCTGCATGCTGGCCTGCTCACCCCCAACTGCCCCCCTGCTGGCATGCTTGCCCCCACCTACCCTCCCCGCCAGCCTGCTTGCCCCCACCTACCCTCCCTGCCAGCCTGCTTGCCCCCAACTGACCCCCCCTGCTGGCCTGCTCACCCCCAACTGCCCCCCAACCTGCCTGATCACCCCCCACCGGCCTGATCACCCACAACTGCCCTCCCCTCTTGGCCCCTAACAGCCTCTACCTCGGCCCCGCCACCATGGCTTTGTCTAGAGGAATGTCCGGAAGGTCTCCTGGAAGGTCTCCCAGTCTAATTAGCATATTACCCTTTTATTAGTATAGATAGAGGCCTGGTGCATGGGTGGGGGCCGGCTGGTTTGCCCTTAAGGTTGTCCCAGATCAGGGTGGGGGTTCCCCTGGGGGCGGGGCGGCCTGGGCAAGGGGCCTGTGGTGGTTTGCAGGCTGGCCACGCCCCCATTGGGGTGGGGGTCCCCGCTGGGGTGCCTGGCCAGCCTGGGTGAGAAGCTGAGGGCCATTTGCAGGCTCCTCCCTCGGCAGCCAGCCTGGGTGAGAAGCTGAGGGCCATTTTCAGGCTCCTCCCTCAGCAGCCAGCCTGGGTGACCGAAGCCTCCTGCATGCTCAGGCCCGCTCTGTGGCTGCCACTCAGGCCCTTCCTTCAGTGGCCAGCCAGAGTGGGTGGGAAGCTTGGGTTGCTCTGGCCTACTCCACCCACAGGCCCCTCTTTCGGCGGTCGGCCCAGGTAGACAGGAAACTTGGCTTCCTCTGTCGCCAGGACGACCCAAGCCTCCTGCCCACCCTGGTTGGCTCCGTGGCTACCGCCATCTTTGTCCTCCTAATTTGCATATTCCCTCACAACTGGCTGTGGGGCATTGTGGAGTTACTGTCAATTTACATATTTGTCTATTATTAGTGTAGACACAGAAAGGAAAATAACGAGTTAGAACTATGGCTAAGTGAGAAACTATGGAGAATTATTGAGTCAGGCTGTACAAAAGTATGATTATATGTAAAAGGAAAATTATAATTCATGTTATTTTTAATATACAACATGCAATGCAACCTCCCAGACTACCACATAGTATAAGTTAACACAGCACTTTACTGTTAATAACTTTACCAAAAAAGTCAAACAAATCCAATTTTAGGCATTTAGTATGATTTAAACTAAAGCTTCTTTTGGTTTGTTGCTAATTTTCAAATGAGAAAAAAACTAAAAAACAGATATTGCATCAACATATCTATTATAAAAACCCCATGGCTGTGACGCCATCACACCATAAGGACCAAACGCCAAAAGGCACCTGCTGAACGTCATATGATTTCTTCATAGGAACAAGTAATTGTTGCATATGATTTCTTCATGGGAACAAGTAAATGTTGCTCTGTTCAACAGTCATCTTCCAACAAAGGTCAATTTAAGTGCTCCTGAGAAGGAAAGATTAGGGCAGGAAACTATTCTTATCTTCATACACAACTGTCTTCAAGGTGGATGGGGCTGCGTGTGCGGAGAGGCACGTGTGGGTGGGCGGGGACTTGACCCTGGCTCCTGCGGCACACCGAGTCTGGGTCTTGCGTGATTTCGCATGGTGGACCTCTAGTACAAATATAATACAACTACAGGCCCGGTGCACAAAATTCATTAACAGGGTGGTGGTGTCCCTCAGCCCAGCCTGCATCCTCTCCAATCTGGGATCCCTCTTACAATCCAGGACTGCTGGCTCCCAACCGCTCGCCTGCCTGAATGCCTGCCAGCCTGATCACTCCCTAACCACTCCCATGCCAGCCTGATCAATGCCAAACTGCCCCCCTGCCAGCCCGATTACCCCTAACTGCCCTCTCCTTCCAGCCTGGTCACCCCTAACTGTCCTCCCCTGCCAGCCTGGTCACCCCTAACTGTCCTCCCCTGCAGGCCTGGTCGCCCCAACTGCACTCCCCTGTATGCCTGGTTCCCCCCAACTACCCTCCCCTGCAGGCCTGGTTCCCCCCAACTGCCCTCCCCTGCAGGCCTCGTCCCCCCAACTGCCCTCCCCTGCCAGCCTGGTCACTCCTAACAGTCCTCCCCTGCAGGCCTGGTCGCCCCCAACTGTCCTCCTCTGCTGGCCCAGTCATCCCTCCCCTGCAGGCCTGGTTCCCCCCAACTGCCCTCCCCTGCAGGTCTGGGCCCTCCTCTACCAGCCCGATCACCCCTAACTGCCCTCTCCGGCAGGCCTGGTCGCCCCCAACTGCCCTCCCTTTCAGGCCTGGTCCCTCCCAACTGCCCACCCCTGCCGGTCATCTTGTGGTGGCCATCTTGTGTCCACATGGGGGTGGCCATCTTGTGTGTTGGAGTGACAGTCAATTTGCAAATTACTCTTTTATTAGATAGGACACTAAACGTTGTAAATACAATGTAAACAGCATTATAGCTAGTGGTCAATGGCTGAATTTGGCCATTGGCAAGTCACAGCTGAATTTGTGCCCCTGCTCTGCCACTTACTAACTTGTGATCTTGAAAAGTACTTAATTTAAGCCTTAATTTCCCTATCTGTAAAATGGAGATAATTAAAAAATGTATACCATCAGAAGATTAAGTGAACTTATAAAAAAATATTTTGTGGTGTCTTGTACTTAATACTCAGTATTAGCTAATACTATTATATTCTCCCAATCTAGCAATCATCACCAAATTTCATATTGAATTCATTTTTTCCCATGTATGAGAAAATGTGTCTCCTGAATGCATGCAAAGATAAATTTCTTTGATTCTGAATTAAGCAGACTTTGAGTAAAAACTTACCCTATAGTGCTAACAGTTGATTTGGTATTCAAATTAAATATTTTAATATGTAGTTCCCTAGTTAAGTACTTAAAATTATATTCATACATTTCTAACTGCAGCACTATATCCAAGTACTAGGTATAAAAGGTTTTGAGACAGAGATATTCTTAATTTACATAGATTCTTTGCAGAATTTTGACCCAAGGATTAGAAAACCATGTCATTAAAACCATTTACCAGATCACAAAGGTAGTATAATCTGACTTCTACAGTGGAACAAATTGGAAAACAATATGCCTTGGTCAAAGTACAGTGTGTTAAGTACTAAGTAGCTACTATAGGTATCAGATATGAGTAACACTTATGTTATAGACAGAAATCCACAATGAGTATGTCTACAGCATTTTCTGCAAGCTATTCAATGTAAAAGAGCAATGATGATAATGATTTTTAGTATATATTAACTGGAAATTTATATTAATTTATATTTAAAAATATAAATAAATATATTATTTTATATTTAAAAAACCTAAGTACAAAAGAGGAAAATTTGGGACAATTTATATGAAACACTGAAAAATGTACAAGTAAAAATTCAAGTAGAATAATAAATCTTAGGCATAAAGCAGGATAAGATCAGTGAAAAGAACATATCCTATTAAAGTAAAAATTGTATAGCTTTTATACAGGAAGGTTTATTCAAAAATATACATCAGCCTCTGTTTGAAATAAAGTATCATCTATATTATAAATTACTACCACAAAAATCACAGTAGAAAGCATACTTACAAAGCAATAAAGAAATTTATCCTGGTATGCTCATTTATAGTAAATTTAGCCCTCTTGAAATAAACAAAGGTCATAGCCAAAAGATACTATAGGAAAAAAAGTTAAAAGTTAATATGAGTGTTGTGTTTTCACAAGTAAAACTGCTTTAAAACGGTTACTTTAAGATGACTAACAAGCTAAAACAATAAAGCATTATTTATCCTTATTACAGAATTACCTATTCGGGTCCTTATTTTTTGGCTTCCTGTAATCCATGTGAACAGTGAGAAGTTAATTCTTGACCATTTATCATGATTAAGATTATAACTACAATGAACTCCTAAATTTTATTGCCAATATTTTTTAACCAAAACCACATTTTTTTCTATCTTAAATATCAAACCTATAGAGAAGTGAAAATAATCATAAAATGAATAAACATATATTCTTCACCTAGATTCACCATGTTAGTATGTTGCCACAATGGTTTGATGTGTGTTATATACACATTTCCCCCTCTGAATTATTTTAGATATAGACATCCATATTCACTTTCTAACATAATCTTTTAAAAATAACTCCGAATCAAAAATTAGAATAACATGGATTTATTTTCATTGAAAAAAGTTTTATATTTATTATTAAAAAGACACATGTCTAGCCTGGTATTAAGACACTATGCTAGGCTCTGGCTGTTTAACTTAAAAACAAGTTGTAATATTGATGTATTAGATTTCCTTCTCATAAATGCCTATTTATCTTACCTTCATAGGATTGGCCATAAAGGAGATTTCAAGTTTTCAATGTGATAGTGTTAAAACATAGTACTCCTGGTTGGTTACTTTGAAAGCACTGCCCCCTGCTGTCCAACAACTTTAATTATTATAATGCATTTAATATAATCAAGTATAAAACTACACCACATGAACTGGACATTTGATATTAAGGCAGTACCATCAACATTTAAAAGTGTTAGTGACATTGTGATTAAGTTTAAAAATATATCATTTTTTTATAGATACATCTTAAAATATTTATGGATAAAATATTAGGATGTCTGCTTTTGGGGAGAGGGATTAGAAAAAACAAGAATGGCCCACAGTTGGTGGGTAGGTTCCTGGAGAGTCTTTGTTTTAATATCTACCCTAAATTGTGTATGGTTGAAATTTTCCAAAATTAAAAAATAAACCTTCTCTAATTTTTATCTCTGCTATCTTAAACCTGAAATTTTTTTAAAAGTTCATACCAATAATAACTTATTCATTCTCTTTTTTTTGTTAATTGGCACATTAAGAGTGATGTAAAGTCATGCTGAAGTTTCTATGATTACCTAGTATAAGATGGCATTCACGAAGCTGAAATCATAATGGTTTAACTAAATTGAAAGAGTATAGAACAGCATGGTTCGGTCCTGAGAATGTAAGTTAGCATGATTTTTTTTTTAATGAAACATTGATAAAAGAACATGATGAGCTAATTTTACTCTAAGATTTTGGGATTTTTATACAAAATATTAAAATGTATAATAGACTGCCTTAGTGGAATGAATCTCAGAATATTCTTTCTCGACAGCCTGAAAAAAAGGTAGTAATTCTGATCTAAACATATTAAATCTATGATTCTTGTTTTCAATCAAACAGATATAAGTCTAAGGTCTTTTAAATCTAATCACTAATACTATACAATTCCCCCAAATACAGAATGAATCTATGGTTTATGCTAATTTTAAAGTTACTATGCAAAGATTCCACTTTGAAGGAGCAATGCAGGCTAGTTCTTTTTCTAAACTTAATCAATAAAAAGAAAATTCTTATAAGGTTTCATGAAAGTTCTGATGATTTAGTAATATAATAGCATTGGTTAATGATTATATTATTACTAAATTTACCTTGTCTGCAATTTTACAGCAGCAGTCCATCCACAAGAAATCTTGAATTAAATCATCATCTACAACAAAAGACAGCTAGCTATGACTTGTCTTTTAAAGAGAGAATGTTTCCTTTTGAAGATTTTCTACATAAGGAGATTATAAATGACTAGTAGCCTTGGCAGCCGCCCTCCGCCCACTGCCCCGCCTTCCTGTAGCTCTCCCCGCCCCCTCCTCAAAGCTTGCTACCCTGACCACTCCTGTAGCTCTCCGATGCCCGCTTGTAGCTCACTGCCCCACCCTCCTGCTGATCCGTGATCTGGTCATTATGTGGTCAGTCGTTACACTTCACCGCGTAATGACCATTTGCATATTACATCTTTATTATATAGGATGCTCTGAATTGCCTTAATATATAGCTCAGACTGGAGTGGGAATGGTAGACTTTTTGATTTATTGACTATCCCAAAAGCTCTTTGAGAAATAGGTATTGGGTAACTTTTGACTAGCTTTTTGTTACTTTCCAAAATCAATCTTTAACAGGTGGAAATGGAATCAGATACAGAACTCAAGTCTTTAAAAAATAATGACTTGCCCCCCTAATGTGGCTCAGTTGCTTGAGCATCCTCCCATGCACCAGTAGGTCCCCAGTTTGATTCCCTGTCAGGGCACATGCCCAGTTTTCTGGCTCCATCCCCAGTAGGGGATATGCAGGAGGCAGATGATCAATGTTTTGCTTTCATATCAATGTTTCTCTCTCTTCCTAAAAATCAATTTAAAAAATCTTTTAAAAAAAGTAACACTCACTGTCTCATGATCTGAACAAATTCAATAGCTCAGTTATAGCAATAAAGAAAATCTTGAAGCTGGGTTGTTGGCTTGGCTGAGATTTTATGTAGTATTTTACTTTAGGTCAAAGAAAACTCATGCTATGAATTTGAATTGCCCAATATTTACATTTGACACTTGTATTTAAGTCATCTAGAAGTGAGATGAGTTTGAATTTCTAATCCAATAGAATCAAAATCCAACATTTAAAAAAAGACTAATTAAAATAAAAATAGACTTGGTTGGAAATGAGAAATCTGACAGAAAATAAGAGCATCCTCTGATTATATGAAAATGATCAAATAGATCATCACATTCTCTCATTTTTAAGTACTCTAATTACCACTATTACACTATTATAATATTTTAAACCTACCAAATAATTTAAAGAAAGCAGTCATTTCCTGACGCTGTATAACTAGACAGGGTCCTTTGGGGCGTTTAGACTTGTTGCTATTCTGCACATTTTTTTCAGATGCTGGCCAACTATCTTTAAAAATAGGACGCTTCAGGTTAATAGGTTTTTTAGGCTGATGTGATCTACTTGACCCAGATTTTACATGAACAGTGACAGTAGGTGGTGTCTCACAACACAGCTGATTATGCCTCATTTTGCTTTCCCAAGATTCCTGTAAAAATAAAATATATAATTATTTATCACACTCTTACTCATTTCTATATGAAAACAATTAACTGGATGATACCACCAGATGCAGTGATGTGAGACATTATTGAACTTGCTACTAAAATGTTGTGACAGTGACTCATATGAGAAAGTGCTTTTAGAATTCAGTGCTAAGAAATGCTATGCTTCCTTTGGTTAATTGATATGCCTCCTCTTCCCAAGAAATAAGAGCCTGTATACTATTTTGCTTTGACTACAAGGGAACTCAAAACCAATTTTGAAAGTTAATTAAAGAAACTATACTGACTTTATAATCTATTTGTGATAGTCTTTTTTCCTGATTAACATTTTGCTTGCATTGACATAATTTTATCATATGATTATTATATGACACCTCAAATTTTTTATAGAACAAGGCAAACAATTTCTGGAAATTAATTATAATCAATATCAAGTATTATATTAAAAAGTAATACACACACAAAATTTTCTTACAAGTAAATTCCTTAATATGTTACAAAATTTACTTATTCAAGAGCATTTATTGGTATTTATTAAAGTTAAAACAATTCCAGCAGAGATGTATGGTATATGTACTTTGAGGAATTCTCATAAACTGATTGACCACTCTTTTATACTTGAGTGTACTATATGAGCATGCTATTTGAGTAGCTGATTATAAGTGTAAATGAACATACAGTGCTATAATCTAATATAATTTGAAACAATGTTAATCCGTCCATATTTAACAATATGTATAATCTCTACCATGTTTGGTGGTAATATTACTACAGTTAGTATTACTTTTGTGGTCAAAGCATTTGTAGGGTATAAATGGATGTATAAATAGGCAAGTAGGAAACTACTCTAAGACCTTAATTAGAACCTTTGAATCCATACTCAAAGTGACCCAAGCAGCTTTGGTGTTCAAGGAGTTAGGTACAGCTTCTCCTTCCTGACCCTCAGAAACTTCCCTGCTAAAGGAAGGAATGGAAAAGAAGATTGGATTTAGTGGGCTAGAGCAATACTGTCCAATATAATGTGAGCCACATATGTAATTTATACATATATATATACACATACATATGTATCTGTATAGATATATATAAATTTATTTTTATTGTGTAATTTTATATTTTAATGTCATATTTAAAAAGTGCAAATAAACAAGTTAATTTAATAACATATTTTATGTAACCTAGTATATAAAAAATATCATTAACATGTAATCAATATTTTACTTTTTTCATACTAAATCTGAAATCTGGTATATATTTACACTTACAGTATATCTCGATTTGGATGTTAAATTTCCAACAGTTAAAGTGAAATGTAGTCCTACCAAAACAATCAAGTAATCTGCAAGGAAAAACATATTTCACACTCATTCAGTACTTAATTTAAAATGAAATAAAAGGAAAAATTCAATTCTTCAATTGCATTCACCACATTTCAAGTGCTCAATAGCCACATGTGGCTACCATATTAGACAGTATAGGGTTAGATTATGAAGAACGAGGCAGAGGAAATGATATTCAATTGATTCTATAGTTGTTTCTCTTTCCTCTCTTTTCTTCCCTTCTCTACCTTCATCTTTCTTCCTAGATCCTAAGGTCCAATCAAATTGAAGATGAAATGGGTGATAAATTAAGCCATGAGACTTGTGTAAGATCTTTCTTCTCTTTTCTACCCACCTCATCTGGCAGACAGCTGGGGCCTCATCTGTATCCCCCCACACGCCCGCCCCCACCTAACAACTGAGATGAAAAAAACTAAATAGGCTTCTCAAACTGGAGTATAGGGGCTAGGCTCAGGCGTGGAATATACCAGAATATAGAATAATGGTGGTATATCTCCCAGGAGGTAAGTTTTACTCAATGTTAAGTAAGTTATATTAGTGTTGTTATATTAAAACACTAATATGGAGCTTTGGTGTCAGACAGTCTTGGATTGTCCATGGATATATCATGCAATAAAATGCAATTTTCTTTCAATCAAAAAGATAAATATCATGCTCACAACTTTACACTATGCCACTAAATCCTGATGTATGTGTTAGGATACTTCATATAAAATTTGAGAAAATAGACAAAGAAATGGCTGAAATTCCCTAAATAGATATTGAGATTAATACGCAAACATTGGCAGTAAAGTTATGAAGAAGATGCTCAAGGACAGAAGCTATCAATGCTATATTCTCGGTCAAATTTCACCTTGAGGTAGTTCTAATTTTGTTCTTCATTTAGATATACTAAGAGAATGAGGTTCTAATAAGCATGCAAGAGGAAAAGAATAAAAGACAAAAATATGGGCCACTCCTGGGAAGGACAAGAGATAGGGAAGGAGGAACTAGGAGAAACTATGTTTATAAGGCAAAATCCTTTAATGAGTTTTTATATGGACTCAACCAACATGAAAAAAATCATACCAGAATTCATACTTGAATAGAATATCTGAGATATTTTTTGGACAACAGCTAATTTGTAGTCATATAAATAATTTCTTCTCTCTGCAGGTAATATACAGAGTGATCAAACAATAGATGTAGTAGTTTGGAAATTCATGGGCCTATATGAAAACAATACCCACTGGTAATTCAGGACAGGCAGGTAAGCCTTAACTGCAGCCTCACACTGAGCACTTACTATGTGCCAGACACTTCGCCAAGGGTTTTGCATGCATTATCTCATTTAACTCTCAAAACATCTCTATAAGGTGGGTATTATTTTATCCTTATTTTCTAGATTAGAAGTTTGAGGCTTAGGGAAGTTAAGAAATTTGCCCATGGTCATATAATTAGTGAGTGATAAAGCTAGGACTTGAATCCAAGACTGTCTGACACCAAAGCTCCATATTCTTTTACCACTACAGAATTGTTTTAAAGATTAAATGAAATCATGTGCAAACACTTGAAACATAATAAGCAGTCCAATATTACTTACTGTCACCTTGCCAGGAAAACATAAACCCGGCTACAAGATTACACTTTATAAAAATTTAATTCTAGCATTTGCAGTATAAGTGCACAGTAAATTATGACTTAGTGGTTAAATAAGCCATTGCTGTAGGGAAGAAAGATGGGCTTATCTTATTTTTTCTAAAATAAAATAACTCTTAAAAAAATAATCTTTATTGGCCTTGGCTGGGTAGCTCAGTTGGTTAGAGCGCCGTCCCGATCCGCCAAGGTTGTGGGTTCAATCTCGTCAGTACACATACAAGAAGCAACCAATGAATGCTTAAATAAGTGGAATACATCGATGTTTCTCTCTTCCTTTCTCTCTCCTACTCTCTCTAAAAATAAAAAAATAAAAGTTTAAACATAATACTTATTGAAATTATTATAGCATTCTTCTCTATTATAACCACAGAATCTAATTACTGAGAAACACAGCAAATTTAGAAAATCTCCACAATTTTCATGTTTAAACTTTTTTTTCAAATTTAATTTATCATCTAATGGTTACAGAACACTTTTAGCCTAGATGCTACAGTGTTTGTAAAATTATATGGCACAACTGTTTCAATAAGTTCAAATCTGATTAGAAATCCAACCCATTAGTGAGTAAAGTGGTGCGAACCATGGAAACCAGACTGAACAGAACTGAAGGAGCGAGGAGCTGGAGAACGACGGGCAGCAGCAGGAACTCGCTCCCCCCCCCCCCCTCCGCCCCCTTCTTAAAACCTGGCAATAATTCCAAGGAAGGGAATGAACCGAAACGAGAAGGGTCAACAGTCAAATGAGGACTTTTGTTTTGTTTTGTTAAAGACTGGCCCTGACCGGTTTGGCTCAGTGGATAGGGCATGGCCTGCGGACTGAAGGGTCCCAGGTTCGATTCCGGTCAAGGGCATATCCCCGGTAGGGGGCGTGCAGGAGGCAGCTGATCGATGTTTCTCTCTCATCGATATTTTTAACTCTCTCCCTCTCCCTTCCTCTCTGTAAAAAATAATAAAATAAAATAAAATAATAAAATAAAATAAAATAAAATAAAATAAAATAAAATAAAATAAAAAAGACAGGATTCGTAGGCCACCGGAAGGCAGAAGGGCAGCGCTAGCTGAGAGGAGAGGAAAGCACTGAGCGCGGACCGGGATGCAGACCTGATTCGGTCTGACCTCCGGGACGGGCTCCTCGCTGAGGGTACCGAGAGGGTAGATGCCGATGTGTGTGCGCGTTTCAGAACCTGGTACATGGTAACTACTCAATAAAAACTGCCAGCCCGCCGCCTGGCTCCGTGGTTGGCGGGGACCCAGGACCCAGGAGGTCCGGGTTCGGTTCCCCCTCCACCCCCACCCCCACGCAGGGCGCAGGCAGGCAGGTCAGATTCCCTCTCACCGTTGATGTTTCTCCCTCTCTCCCCCCCTTCCTCTCTGAAATCAATAAAAACATATTTTTTAAAAATCTACCTATGAAGCACGGTTAGTAATACATATTTTGTCGGGTTAACGAGGAACCAGTACTAACACGGCGCTGATACCAAAACCTCAACACCGAGCAGCACTAACTATTCTTGTATCTTGTTTCAACGGAAAACGACAGGGAGCCACATTGCACTTCAACGAATAAATACAATTTACATGTAAAAAATATCCACTGGGAACAAGATTACAGTGTTTCCAAGTGCTCTCATGCTTGCCATTCGGGTCTCGCTTCTCGCAGAGCCGGGCTCCTCAGGGCTCCGCGCCCCCGCTCCTCCACAGCTTTTAGCGGAAGCTGGTTAACCGGCCTCGAGCGGCCCTCAACATGTCCGACGCTCCCGGGTGTAACCGACATACAGGGCTCACACCTGCGTGTGCGGGGGGCGCCAGCGACCGCAGGACTCCCTCCCGGAGAACGCGGGCGGCGGCGGCGGCGGGCCTTCTCCCGGCCGGTGGCGGGCGTCTCCCCTCCGGGCCGCCCCGCCCAGCAGCGGCCGTCCCACCTGCTCAGCCGCGAGCCGCGAAGCTCCCACCCCGACCACGGAGGGCGCCCGGCCCCGCTTCTTACGAGCACTACTCGCGCCCCGCCGCCTTCCCCGGCCCCAGCACCGCGAGCCGCCCGGGCCGACCTCCACGCCCGGGTGCTGGCGCTGGAAGGGTGCCCTCGTCGCGGCGAGGCCACCACAGGGCCTCCCGGGAAGCGTGTGAGGAAAGGGCAGGAGCGACGCCCCACCTCACGCTCGGTGGGCGGCGGCGCTGGCTGGGAGGGGATGGAGGGACCAGGCACCACGAAACTGGAGTCGCCGGGACCGAGGTACCTGCGAAAACCTGGGGCTGGTGACAGGCCGAGCGGGGCCACTCTCCCGGACGCCCCCGGCCTCAGACGGTTGCTCGGTGGCTCGCCGGGCGCTCCACCGCGGCAGGACCCTCCAGAACTCCCGCCCATCCGGAGCGAGGCCGGCGCGGGCCAATCAGCGCACAGAGACCGCCCTCGGGGGCGGGGCCGGCCTGAGGGTGCGCGCGCCGCGCCCCACGCGCCCGATCACGGCGGCCCTCGGGCCTTCTGCCGTTACCCTCGGGGCAAAGCCAAACGCCACGACCTCCCGGGTGCCCTCAGGCGCCCGAATTTAAGCCAAGCCTTTCTCTAGGGCACGTACCAAAGTGAGGCTTGTATTAGCAGAGCCATTTGTCTGCTATGTTAAAATAATCTTATGGACAGGCCCCTTAAACTACACTAGTAGGAGGTGTGAATCCCTCGGCTCTGAGAGAAGGGCTAATGCTTTCCTCTCTGTTAAATCTGTTCGAGGTTGTGAGTTCTTTTTGGCCTCATCTTACTTAGCCCTTGGTCAGGTGCCGAGGATGTGGTCGATGCTTAATGTTTGTTGAGGGAATACAGCAAAGGGTTCATCACAGCTTTTTTTTTTTTTTTTAAATATATTTTATTGATTTTTCACAGAGAGGAAGGGAGAGGGATAGAGAGCTAGAAACATCGATGAGAGAGAAACATCGACAGACCGACGCTCTATCCACTGAGCCAAACCGGTTTCGGCTCATCACAGCTTTTTGGTGTTTCCTGGGACTTTCCTTCCTCTCCCCTTCTCTCTCCCTAACGGGTACCTGCGTCCGCCCCACCCCACTCACCCTGCCGTGGCTTGTCGTGGCCATTTCCCCCACGGCGGGACACTCCCGAGGCCGTGCAACACGTCTACCATCGAAATGGTTACGCGGTAGCTAAGTGGCACTTGTTGATTAACATTATGAAGAGCAGAGTGATACAACTTTGGGTGTGGACTTACATGGATTAGTTTATGTCTTATTTAACTATTATTAATTTTATAAGGGATGCCGTCACGTCAAAATCCCTTTAACCATGTTTGAGCTCTCCAGGGAAATCTCCTAGCAAAAGGGACATGGTCCTTCCAAGTGAACGCCACTGGGGTGGTCGGCGCAGCTCCGATTTCAGGGAGAGACCCACAAGAGAGGAGTGGATTAGGTCGGGGTAGCAAGAGCAGAGTCAGCGTGACCACCTCCCTTCTCTAAACACGTTTTCAGCATAAATACGTGAAGAAAGAAATGGTGAGCCCTGGCCCGAATGGCTCCGTTGGTTGAGCATCCTCCCATGCACCAAGAAGTCTTGGTTCAATTCCCAGGGCGGCACCTGCCTGGATTTCGGGCTTGATCCCCAGTAGGGGGTGTGCAGCTGATCAAATGTCTCTGTCTCCCTCTCTCTAAAAACATTTTTAAAAATCAGAGAGGAAGGACACTATAAATTAGTGACACTAGAATTACAGGTTATTTTTCTCCTAAGGAATGAAGTTTTGTTTATTTCAAGTAGCAGTGTTACCTAGTAAATATCTGTAATAAACAAATTATGTATATGTTAAAGTGATTTTAAGGCTGCTTGAACATTTAAACATGGTAAGTTCCCATCCTTTAAAATGTAGTGACCAATATTAATTGGCTTAATTAGTGACTATTTTTCTATAATCAGAATTGACTTGGATAAATTATTACAAAACTCCAGCAAGGAGGATCTAAATTAGTTATTTTGATTAATACTGACATTCATAAAAGACTGCCGTTTCCTGCCAAAGGCTTATTTTCTAGACCCACTTCACTATGACTGCTAAGAGTGCATCTAAAATTCTATTAGAAATTGCTCAACCCTCACTCTAGTGAGGAAGATATTTGAATCACATTAGATAAAAGCTTGTGTGAACTAATATAATACATCATATGCAGTACATGAACACCTTCAGAGAAGGACCAATTCAATATATGTAAAAGACCCTGAAATCGTATTTGAATAAAATATATCTAAATGTCTCATTGTAAAGGGAAAAAGGGAATAAAATAACCAGTCAGGCTTCATATCAGTTAGACAATTTTACTAAATGAGAAAACTACATTTAAAATGTGCTTTAAAACAAAATGGAATTAGAAAAAAAGACATATGCATTTGAAAGAACGTTGCACTGAGCTGAAAATCAAATCTCTTGCAGTAATACAATACACCAATTCATAAAACGTAAGTTAACAGAATTCTCAATTTAACATTTTTAACGACAATATTAAGGTCAAGAATTTCACATCTATGGTAGCACACATAAAAAGGGCATTATAAATATGATGTCCGTCCCTATGAACTTACAAATTTGACAATGCTCAATAAAAGCTTTTAGAATCACATCGAAAAGTATCGCACCCAAAAATCACAAATCTGTGTCCTCTAAGTTCTCCTTATAAAATCTTTATGTTCACTTTTCTAGTCTTGCCATTTGTTAATGCTAACCCTTAAAGGGGGGGGGGGGAGGGAGGGAGAGAGAGGGAGGAAGAGAGAAGGAGAGGGAGAGGCAGAGGGGGAGAGAGAGAGAGAGAGAAGAAATGCTGCAAAAAACCCTTGATCATGTACAGAAATTATTGCTACTATAGTTCACTACAAAGCATGTCTATACAATATCATATGGACTTTGATCATGAAAAATCAGAATAAAAATCTCTAGTGACATAAGCCTTACAATTGTATACAACATTCACATGGCATTAATAGACTGTTAAGCACCCAATACCCATAGTTGACAGAATATCCCACTGACCAGCATTCATTTAAATATGTCCTTCGTACAGAGAAAGGGAGTCAGCTTTCCAAGGCTTATCAAAAAAAGGATTCCCATGTTTTATGGATCTAAACACAAAAAAACAACAAAAACCCAAAAAACAAAATCGATGCAGGTGAGAGTGTTTCCAGAAAGTTAAGCATGCCAAAAGGTGTTTCGTGCAAATTAAAACCTAAAACAAAGGTACCACATAATCACATTACCAACTAGGTGGGTAATACTATATGAACTTTATCTTAAAGTTAAATGAAATGCTACTGCACAATACAGCATCAATCAGTTAAAAATTAGAGTGCACAAATCCATATCTGTGGCAATTTCTGTATGAAGCAAAATATTCACTATCAGCTATAATGTTTGCCCAGTCAAACTGTTGATTAAATCACTGGATTGGACAGTTTGCATACTTTTAAAATATCAACCTCTAAAATTCCTTTTCACAGCAATGAAGCATAAGCTTTCTTAGTAAGATTAAACAGGTACATAAGTAACTAAGCAAGAGAAAATAATAGTTGGTGAATGTCTTTAGAGCTCGTTCCACATTTCACTTTTAAAAATGTTTAGGGGAAAAAATTTAAAATATTTGCCATTATTCTAGCAAAAACAAACAAACAAAACAAAACAAGCCCAAAATAATTAAACAACCAAGCAACACTAAAACCACATTACACAGATGGATCATCATGCTTTCATCTGATTTAACGATCACATCTAGTTTAATTGGGATGCTTTTCAACTTTAAAAACTGTGATAAGTGAAGATGTAACTTTAATGGGTAATTTTGAATTTGGATTTAACTTTGCTGAATATTATAACAGAGTATACTTATTACAATACAGTGTAGCACATCTTTCTATTAGAAAAAAATTTAAGATCCTTTACCCGTCTCCTTAAGTTAAAGGTGTGACATCATAAAGGGTGTCAAATGGCTGGATGGTTTTACAGTGCACACTTATATATTATGAAGTATGTCCTTAACAAATCTGATGGTTTCTTTACACAGTTCCTTTCTTCACCTTTTCTTCGGTGGATTAGCTGTTCGAGGTGGAGTGACCGGACGTCCTGAATTCAGTCCACCATACTGGTACTTAGCTTTCTTTTCAGATGGTTTCAATATCTTAAAGTAAACAATTTATTAACAAAGTTATTCTTTCAAGTGCAGTAAGTTTAAGAATATTACTGTTACAACAGTGGGTGTTTTTTTTTTCTTATTCAATAAATGGCAGAAATTATAAAGTGCAATAAAAATGTAGAAAAAACAGCAAATTTCCACAAATATTTCTCACATTTTAAAAAGTTTGCAAACATCTGAATAGTGCAATTATATCATTCCATCAATAATTTACTAACAAAAGCATGAGTATATGAAACCTATCAACTACCATTCCTTAGTGAGGAAAATACTCTGGCTTTAAGAGTCAAAAAGACCTAGGTTCTCACCATAATTCTGCCACTATTTAGAGGGTAACTAGTCACAAACTCTTCACACCTTAATTTTTTTTATGTGTAAACAGATCTTTTCATTTAAAAAGCAGCTTTGAGGAAGCATTTGAGATCTTGCTCCCCAGAATATGCCATCAGTGTGGCTCAAATAAACTCATAAAAATTCAAAAACAAAAACAAAAAACACCCCAAAACAAACCAGCTTTATTTTTATATATTACATATCATAAAGTTCACCCATTTAAAATGTATAAGTCAATGCTTTTTAGTATATGTATTTACAGAGTTGTAGAGCAACGGCTATAATCTAATTTTGTCACCCCAAAAGAAATTTTGTTCCCATCCCCTATTCCACTCCCCTACTTACTCTCCCTCCTTTAACTCTAAACAACCACTAATCAACTTTCTTACTCTATTGATTTGTCTTTTCTGGCTCTTTTATATAAATGGACCTGACAATATGTGGTATTTTGTGACTTGCTTCTTTGTTTTTAAGATTTATGTATGTTACAGCATATATCAGTACTTCATTATATTTAATTATCAAACAATATGCCATTTTGTTTATTCATTCTTTAGCTGATTGACATTTGGGTTGTTTTCAACCTTTGGCTACTATAAATAATGTTCCTATGCATATGCATGTAATTGAATACCTATTTTTAATTCTTTTGGGTGTATACCTAGGATTAGAACTGCTGGGTCATACAGAAAAACTCCATGTTTACTGCACCATTTTACATTTTCACTATCAATGTACATTTTTACTATAGATGTATGAAAATTCCAATTTCTCTACATCCTCAGCAATACTTGTTACTGTCTTATTAAAACTGTATTCATTCTGGTGGATGTAAATAGAGCTTTAAGCTCATTATAGATTGAAAATTTCAATATTTATACAAAAAATGCATACAAAAGGCTTATGAAATATTTCTTAGAACTATTCAAAGCATCATAGTGCCTCACTGAAAAATAATATATTAATTCAACTCCACTATGGTGACTATTGAAGGATATGGCCTGGTTACTACCCTTAAATTGTAAGTGAGAAGTCAAAAATTTACACTCAATTATGCTAGTAGTTACAAACAGTATAATATAAAAAGAGGGATGGTCTACATAAAAAGAGGGCATGTATCTTCAGGGATATAAAATAACCTCTGCAAAAACAAAGTATCAAAGTTGTTTTGGTCTATCAACAAGAATGATTTTAAGTAGCATGTTAAAGTTCTTCACTTTTAAAATATAAATGTTTCTACACTTATAAATGGGTACTTTAAAATTATTTGGAAAGCTTTTTCTTAGGTAAATACTCTGTTATTTTCATCTGGGTTTATAAACTCGGTCTGTAAAACCCTCAATACTAAGGACCCTGCACTTGCCTGTGCCTTTCCCTTCCCTCTCAGCTTCCCCCCATGCATTTTACCTTTGCCTTTCTTTCTCCTAAGCTCCACTTGCCCTTCTTTGGCTTCTATTGTTTCCTGAGCCTATCTAGCCCAGCTGGCTCACCTCTACTACCTCTGTAACTTTCTAATTAAACTTTCTCTTAAAATTTTTTTGGGAAAAAATGACTGATATAACTTAGGTTCCCTAACACTCTAATATCTGATATATACCAAAAGGCCGAAACCTTTGTGAATAAAAACAGAAATCTCTACTGAGCCTATGCTGAGGTTCACTTCTTAATAAAACTGATTTTCTACACTGGCTCAAGGAAAGTATACCAGTCTAAAAGAAAATTTCTTCTGACAATACTTTTATTAATTATATTTCCAGTTATAAATTTATATTATACCTGAAATGAACACATCAAAGTTTCATCCACACTCATCATTCCACCAGCATTATCGAATTCACCACAGTAATTTGGGGCTGAAAATAGGGTCACCAATTGTCGTTTAGCAAAAAATTCATATCCATCTTCCACCACCTGTCAAAGGAAATGTCAAAAGGAAAAAACATGTAATTCTCAACCATCTAAACTCACTGAGATTAATGTAACAAAGACCTAAAAGAAAGCACACCCCGTTTTGAAAGCTTGATTTTTATTCTTAAACTGCCTTAGAATATTTTAATTAGTGTGCTTTTTCTATGATGGTCAAGATTTAGCTTACATGGTATCATAATAAATTTATGACTATCGCCAAAACCGGTTTGGCTCAGTGGATAGAGCGTCGGCCTGCGGACTCAAAGGTCCCAGGTTCGATTCCGGTCAAGGGCATGTACCTTGGTTGCGGGCACATCCCCAGTAGGGGGGATGCAGGAGGCAGCTAATCAATGTTTCTCTTTCATCCATGTTTCTAACTCTCTATCCCTCTCTCTTCCTCTCTGTAAAAAATCAATAAAATATATTTAAAGAAAAAAAAATATCAATGATGAGAGAGAATCATTGAAAAAAAAAAAAATTTATGACTATTAAGAAGTTTAGAAATCATGCCATTTCCAGGGCTCTGCATATGCTAATGTATATGCAGAGTGTCTACAGGGAGCTGAGACCCTAAGCACTTCTTAGATGATGGCATTATAATCCAACTATACAATCCTTAATTCAGTGAACAATAACCAGACAAGGAAAAACAGATTACGGCAAGGTTTTTCTTGCTCCACTTTTAAATTTTATGTTAGTATTATGTAGCTACACATAATGCTCTACTAAATTGAACTTAATTTACACAGATAATACTCCTAAAAAATTAGCTTGTTATAGGTTAAAATTTTAATAATTAAATTTTCTTTAATAATTTAATGTAATTTTTAGAATTTATTGTCAATTTCTGAGTGAATTAATTTATTATTTCTCAGCTTTACAATTTGAGAGGTAATGATACCTACACACTTAATATTTATTTATAATGGGAAAGAATACTGTTTGAAGTCTTTTAGGTACCCTTGATTAAGCAACAATTATCCTATAATACTTGCTAAGAAAGCACCTCCAAAATAATTTTGTTTTAAAATAATTTCTTAGTATCAGGTACATGCTCATGATGTAATTATCTCATGGTAGAATTTAGATATTAACCTTTTCTGTTAATACCCTGGCCACCTTATCTACTCCAGGCTCAGCATGGTGCTTGGCACTCAGTACATCCTTTTAGTTCTTAGTTTCCTTGTTCACTTGTTCATTCAATCACACATTTACTGAAAGAACAGGTTTGTTCCTATAGAAAATATTTGGAGTTTGTGTTATTTCTCATCACAAGTCTCTTAATATTAGAGATAATATGTGTTGTGTATTGGTTTGATATGATTTCAAATCCATCTGTTTATGACAAAAATGAAGTTTGTAAGAGTAATCTATTGACTTCAGAGAGGAAGGGAGAGGGAGAGAGAGAAAGAAACATCAATGATGAGAAAGAATCATTGATCGGCTGCCTGCTACATGCCCCCTACTGGGGATTGAACCTGCAACCCAGGCATGTGCCCTTGGCAGGAATTGAACTTGGGACCCTTCAGTCCACAGGCTGACGCTCTATCCACTGAGCCAAACCAGCTAGGGCAGTGAAGTTGTTTTGATATAAGAATGAGGTAAGCTCTTTCAGGATGTCATGATCTCATCTGTTGTCATTGTTAAGCACTCAGCAGCTCAGCTGCTATGGGACGCTGCTGGGGGCTTAGCAAAAAAACATTTGCCCTAAGCCAATTTGGTTCAGTGGCGAGAGCATTGGCCTTCAGATTCAAGGGGTCACAGGTTTGATTCCAGTCAAGGGCATGTATCTCAACTGCAGGCTCTAGCACCAAGCATGCAACCTGTGAGGGCGCAGACGGCAGGCAACCAACTGATGTTCTCTCTCACATCCATGTTTCTCTCTCTCTGACTCTCCCCCTCCCTTTCACCCCCCCCCCCAAAAAAAAAAACACAATGGAAAAACATATCCTCAGGTGAAGATAAACAACAAAAAGTAATTTAAAAAACATGTAAAGAAGCAACTATGGCAAGGGAACATTTAAACTATAAATACCCAGAGTTTGTGAAGACCATGTGAGAGTTCCTGGATACTCTGCTGACCTAAATAACTCTCTTAAGGGCATTAGCTCCTCTCCTGGTAGAAGCTTATCAGCAGGGAGAAAGCTGTGCAGCAGCCCCCACAAAGGAGATCATCTTACCTGTCAACCCTAGCTCCACCATTGCCTAGCAACACGCCCTAGTAACAAGGGACTTTTACTTGTCACTTCTCCTTGGCTAAACCATCTCTCCTAAGCCTGAGTACCAAGCAAGTCCTATAAAGGTACACTTCAGTTCAATTAGAACTTTATTACTTTCTTTCCCTTTGCCTGGTACAACAGTGTGTGTAATCTATTATTGCTTTGGAATATGTTATTTTATTTTTTTTAGATTTTTTCAAAACTGATTTTTAGAGAGAGGGAGAGAGAGAGATCATCGATGTGAAAGCAAAATATCAAAACATCACTGCCTCCTTCCTGCATGTCCCCCTACTGGGGATTAAGCCAGAAAACTGGGCATGTATGTGCCTGACTTGGAAATCAAACTGGTAACCTTTCAGTGTGAAGGAAAACACCCAACCAACTGAGCCACAAGGGACATAGCGAATGTTATTTCTTTAAAAAAAAAAAAAGTATTTTATTGTTTTTTTACAGAGAGGAAGTGAGAGGGATAAAGAGTCAGAAACATCGATGAGAGAGAAACATCAATCAGCTGCCTCCTGCACACCTCCCACTGGGGGATGTGCCCACAACCAAGGTACATGCCCTTGACCGGAATCGAACCTAGGACCTTTCTGTCCTCAGGCTGACGCTCTATCCACTGAGCCAAACCGGTTTCGGCGAGAATGTTATTTCTTTATTGGCTTATTAAGATCCTCTATAGTATTGGCTTGTGAAATTCTAATTCCTGCAGTGAACCTGTGTTAAATCACTGACAAAGATAATCTTGGTCTCTGAGCATAATTTGCTGCCCAACACAAAACAATATTTTTTTAAATAAGCACAATAGGACTTTGGAGGCATCTGGAAAAATGACCGCACAAACTATGGTATTCCAGTAACCTACTTTTAAAATCATCACTTAAAAAAAAAAAAATAAAGACCAGTGAATGGAGCTCTAAAGCTGAGGGGAAAATAAAAAAAAAAAGAGTATAGTGGGTATTTTGTAAGGAAATTTAGCAACTCTGACCTCTTAGCTAACGGAAGTCTTAAATGAGAAGCCAGTCACCTGTGTTTATCATGTAGAATCACAAAGAATTAGTCATGTGTCATGGGTATAAAGCCCCAAAGAAAAGGGAGGTATTGTAGAATAGCATAAACTTAATAAATTTTGCTTTAACAAGAAATAACAAGGAGTCTTTAAAAAACATTATATTTACAAATTTCAAACACTTTTAGTACTTTCAAAAAAGTAGGCCAAAAAGGTTTTTAAAAATGCTTCTGGGCCCTAGCTGGTTTGGCTCAATGGATAGAGCGTCAGCCTGCACACTGAAGGGTCCCGCGTTCGATTCCGGCCAAGGGCACATGCCCGGGTTTCGGGCTTGACCCCCCAGTAGGGGGTGTGCAGGAGGCAGTCGATCAATGATTCTCTCTCATCATTGATGTTTCTATCTCCCTTTCCCATCTTCCTTCCTCTCTGAAATCAATAAAAATATATTAAAAAAGTAAAATTAAAAAATGCTTCTGAATGTATTTCACAGTAGTTATGTTTTAGAAAGCATGAAGCTTTGTATATTAAACTGTTAAAATAAGCTTTTAATTAATTGCTTTATTCAACAAACACTAAAAGCATGGTATAATATGTAATTTATATGGCAGTGAATATTGAAAGATTAACAAGTCACAATCCCCTCCTTAAAAAGTGTACAATTTAGTGGCAAAGGATATAAAAACAAGTAAATAAGCAAATAAATGAATAAACCTAAATTATATATATTCATTTTATAATGAAAATTCAAATATGTACAAAAGTAAAGTTAGTAAACTCCCATTTACTAACCATTGATTTAATAATTATCAACATTTCTTTCATTTAGTCCCCCCCCCCTTTTTTCTGATGTGTTTTGTTTTTTTTTAAAAAATATATATGTATTTTTTGATTGATTTCAGAGAGGAAGGAAGTGGGAAAGAGAGACAGAAACATCCTGCACGCCCCACACTGGGGATTGAGCCCACAACCTGGGCATGTGCCCTGACAGGAATTTAACTGTGACTACCTGGTTCATAGGTCGATGCTCAACCATGGAGCCATGCTGGCCAGGCTCTGCTGATGTGTTTTAAAGCAACATTTCTGATATGGACATCCTTCTTATATAACAATAATGGCATACCATCACAGCTAAAGCAGTTAACAACAATTACTGGATTTCTAATACCCCATCTATAATCAAATTTCCTCAACTTTCTAAAAAATGTCTTTTTACAGTGTGGTTGGTTCTTATCAAAATCCCCACAATTCTTTAGTTATTATCTGTAATATGTAAATATCACATTATAATGGGACCAAATATTTCTAGAAAGCTTCAGACAAACACTGAAAAATTTATTAAATTGCAGTATAACTGCAAAAATATATTATTTTGAAACATTTCCTCTTAAAGTGTGAGAAAGGGTTAACAAATCATTAAACTATTACTTGTGAATACAAGGTACAGGCTTCACCTCTCAGTTTCCTCAAAAATAAAAGTAGACTTGTGTGAAGTTAATAAATATTAAAATACACAAAAGTTTTATATTTCATACCTGATGAGCTCGACAAATCAAGTCTAAATCATGACGATTTAGAAATTTACTGACTACATCAGCTCCAAAAGTGAAGGAAACACCACGATCATTTTCTCCCCAGCCTTGCACATCCTTATCTGGGTCAGACCATAGCAAATCACAGAGCAAACCTTTAAAGAATAAAACCAGCAATGAATAAAGCAAAACAAAGTTTATAAAGTGAAGTATACCTTCATCACATTTCTTCTCCTATCCCCTTACCCTTTAATAAACAGTAACAATTTCTTGCTTCTGGTATCCCAGTTTATCAAATTTAGCCATTCTTTATTAAAGCCCCATACGAATATAATCATCCCTGGTTTCTTAAGGTAGTACTTTCAACCCTTTCCACATAGAGGAAATATGTGTATGTCTCACTCTAAGAACACACACAATATATGGAAAAGGCTGTTCATCTTTAGTATGTGTTTTCTCCATATTGATAACCAAGTAACACACAGCATTTAATGAATAGTCCATCCTTTCCTTACAGAGCTACCTACACTGTCTATTTCTGGGTGCTGTAGTCTACTCCACTAATCAATTTTACTTATCCGTGAGCCAACAACACACTAGAGTTTTTATTTATTTTATTTTTATTTTTTAAATATATTTTATTGATTTTTTACAGAGAGGAAGGGAGAGGGACAGAGAGCTAGAAACATCGATGAGAGAGAAACATCGACCAGCTGCCTCCTGCACACCCCCCACCTGGGGATGTGCCCGCAACCAATGTACATGCCCTTGACCTTGAATCGAACCTGGGACCCTTCAGTCCGCAGACCGACGCTCCATCCACTGAGCCAAACAGGTTTCGGTGACACACTAGAGCTTTTAAATAAATCTGTATTTGGTAGGGTTCTATTATTTATTACATAAACCAATTCTACTTCCACTAAATATAATTAAATTCAAATATGCCAATCCTATGTAATAAAAGCCTAATATGCTAAGAGTCCAGTTGTCTGTTCAACCAATCAAAGTGTAATATGCTAATGATATACTAAGGCCGCTCAACTGCTCACTATGATGTGCATTGACCACTAGGGGGCAGACACTCCAACTGGTAGGTTAGCTTGCTGCTGGGGTCCAGCCAATGGGGACTGAGTGAGATGAGCCGGACCTGGAGCCCTCCTGTGGTCCCTCCCTGGCTGGCCAACCTCCCACATCCCTCCCTGGCCCCAATCGTGCACCAGTGGGGTCCCTCCGCCTGGCCTGTGCCCTCTCGCAATCCAGGACCCCTCAGGGGATGTCGGAGAGCTGGTTTCAGTACGACCCCCGCAGGCCAGGCCAAGGGACCCCACTGGTGCACGAATTTGTGCACCGGGCCTCTAGTAATTTTACATAAAACAATTAAGCAAACATCTCTATATACATAACCTGTATCAGGGACATCAGTGGGTCTCATAATTCTCCGAATCTGCTCCATAGATTGCAGGTCTGGTGACAGTCCTATAAATAAAAACATGAGTCAATAGTACTGACATCTAAAATAATTTCACCCAAACAAAAAAACATATTTAATTAAGTAGATTCACTATGTGAAATTAAAGACATTTAAAGTGTTCCTTTTAATATTTTGTTATTAAATAGAATCCCATTTTGATATAACAGAACATTATAATTAGCTTCTCCACTCTTCCCTACCAGGGAATGAAATTCGCTTTCATTTCAAAAAATTTCCCAAGGAAAGAAATCCTACCACTCTTCTTCCTTTCCAACCATTCCCTGTCCTTCATAGGAACATACTCAATTCTAATCTTTCCAACCATTTTGCCACTTATCACCTACTCTTAAACATACTTCTAAGGTAAAGTGCCCCACTCTGTCCCATTAGACCTTCCTATAATCCATGCCAACATGCTCATTATCTTCACAAAAGCATAACTGTTGAACAGAACGATAAACATGAAAATACTTTGTAATCTTTCAAGCAGTACATAGTACAGCCAGTATTTCTCTTTGGTAGACAATCTAAGCATTATCACAAAGAATGAACCTAAATATTCATACTCCTTACTGCTTGCTACACTTCTATTCTTAGCTATGCTAATGTGCAAGAGCTACAATTTCTTAAATGTTTAGTATCTATTGTAAAATGTTTCAATTAATACAGAGAATTATGTACCATAAGAGAATAAACTACTTATTTTCTCAGGCCTAGAAAAGTGCATCTATCTTTTTAGCATTGTCTTACTTAATTTTTCCCACATATTGATAGAAAACTAATTTTCTTACAGTATTTTCATTAAATTACTTCCCTGTATAAAAACCCAATATGGCTATCAAACCATTCAATAAACTCCTTTGCTCAGTATTCAAATCTCTATTATCTGATCCCATCCATCATTCCCCAACATGTACTTGACATTCTAGACAGGCCAGTCCTCACTCATTTCTTGAACTAAACAGAAAGATTGTCTTATGTTTCCACCTCTCCAAAACCTGTCTCCATAACATTTACCCAACAATTCTCTCCTTTTCCTGACTACTCATAATTACTGTCTAAGTACTTTGACATAAATTCCTTTCATTACTCAATATCTGTTTTGAAAGTATATATTTTATCAATAGATTTTTAAATTCCTCAAGATAGCCAACTCATATATTGGCGCCATATCTCTATCTATATACTTATATCTATCTATATATTTTCATGGCATGTAGCCAGATGCTAGAAATGTATTAGTTTTTCAAATAAACTTTCAAAAATCAAGCTTTTTAAACAAGTCATACAGAATAACAATCTACCAAAAATTATTTTTAGGACTAAAGCAGACATATTACATAAAGTCTAGAACTCTTGGCATGTGGGAATATTAAATTATGTTTGGATTCTGATAAAAGGCAATAATAAAGGCAGGAAAACAATGATCCTCTTATTTTTACAGATAGTAGGGGCATCTTCCTGTTACAACTGAGGCAAAAGGATGATATTTTTAAAAACAAAACTATGGTTATCCTCCTATGTGAAATTCTTTAAAGATAAATACTAAATTTTCATTTTCATTATGTATAAATATCGTAAATTTCTATGTAGTAGAAGAGATTTTAGCCATGTTTAAAACAGTTTTAATCACTTGAGTTTTCACAAAAGCACTGTTTAAATATTATAGGTCTCTTCTAAATAATAGAAGAATAAGAAAAACCCATAAGGTAAATTTAGTAGTCTACCTCCATGACAACAAAAGATCTTCTCATCCACAATGGCGGCTATCGGCAGACAGTTGAAACAATCAGTGAAGGTCTTCCACAACTTAATATTAAACCTTCGTTTGCCTAAAAAAGAACAAGCAAATAGAATAATACATTTAAACTGTTCTCATTAGTTATCTTACAGCCACAGGATTATGAATGATTTCAATTTTCTTTATGTTTATCTAGCACTTTTTTTCTATAATGAACAAGTGCTACTTGTATATTTTAAAAATGGTAATACATTTAACCCTTTGCACTCAGATGTCGAGTGTGACTCGACATGGTTAGCAGTAGAATAAAGGAATCGAAAAAAGCAAGCGAGTGCAAAGGGTTAAAAAACATTTACACCTTCAGTAAAGTTACAAAGACTTCAAAGATTGTGCTAGGTGTTCTATGAAACAAATACATCTAACACTTGTCTTTTAAGATCACTGTAACATAGCAACTTTGAAGAGTCTAATAGACTATTAGTTTATTTTTTCCACTCAATATGTATACTAGTTACATATCTAGCCAAATAAATAAACAGAAGCAAAAGGGGTGCCTCTGGACATTGTCCATTTTAACTCGAATGCACTGAGTAATACAGCATAAACTTATTACCAATAAAGGAGAACGTCCAAGTGCTTAACTGGTATTCACTTTTGAATGAATTACAACTTGGCACTATAGCAAGTATAAACAGAGACAGAAGCCAAAATTTTCCTTTAGTCTAGCATAAAAAGCTACAACAAAGACAATCTTAAGTGTATGTTCACCTTTTTAGTGTTACTCAATTTCTCTGAATTTGGCAATAAGTTGCAACAACTAACCCAGGGAAGGGATGAAAGACGCAAACATAATTTCCTATGGTTTTATGCCTTAACCTGTCTCTCAATGGTAAGTCTAACTCAAAGCAGTGCTTGTAAGCTGTTCTCACATACATTATTTCATTTTATACAATTTCTTTTTTTTTTAAAATATATTTTATTGATTTTTTACAGAGAGGAAGGGAGAGGGAGAGAGAGTTACAAGCATCGATGAGAGAGAAACATCGATCAGCTGCCTCCTGCACACCCCCTATTGGGGATGTGCCCGCAACCAAGGTACATGCCCTTGACTGGTAATCGAACCCGGGACCCTTCAGTCCGCAGGCCGAGGCTCCATCCACTGAGCCAAACCAGTCAGGGCCATTTTATACAATTTCTATCCTGAGGATATTCAAGCCTGTATTTTATCTTTTAAAAATATACCTTTATTTCTGATGTAGCTTTAGAAAAGAGGTTATAGTTCAATATACAACAACCCACTTTCTGTCTGCTGGTCTGATTAAACAATTGAAACTACATACGACTCCTCAGAAATAAAAATCTATAATAATAAAAGTATAATATGCTAATTAGACCAGACGTCCTTCCGGAAAAAGCTGGGGCTGCCAGGGAAGCCCGGGTCCCGGGTGCCTGCCAGCGGCCCGAGGGAAGCCTGGGTCCCGGGTGCCAGAGGGAAACCGGTGCTGGCAGCCAGGGGAAAGAAGGCCTACTCTTGCATGAATTTCGTGCATCGGGCCTCTAGTACAATATAAAATCAAAGAATCATTCTGATTAAAATGTAAACTCCATGAAAATAGTGATTAGAATACCTTACAATATCATCCTTGATAATACAACAGTACAAAAGAACCAGTCTTAAAAGAAAGAAAAAAGGAGATACTGCTCAACAAAACTATTAGTAAAACCACTTTGGCAATCATTATAACATTATCTAGTGAAGTTAAAGATATGCCTATACTTGGCCTGGCAATTCCACTACCAGGTATTCATCTTAAATGGTACTTGATGCTGCTGCCAAATCCTGAAACATTTTTGAGGGTCATAGTGATTCGGCAGTGAAATCAGTTGCTTTTTGGCTTTCTCCACTGAGGATTCAGCCTTCTCTCAATTGCTAAGTAATCACTCTTTCCAAGTTTTACTTTCTCTCTCTTTTTTTTTTAACTTCCAAGCTTATGCATTAAAATTCCCTTTCCTATTGTTTTAGGAGAGTTACAGAAAGAATTAAAGTAGGTGAATGTGTTTAATCAACATTTTTATTTAGAAGTTCCATACTTTTTACATTATATATCAAGCTCTTACGCACTGTTCTCAATGACTAACCTTTCTCCCTATTGTACATCTGTCATTTCTTCTACTGGAGTCTAAACCATCCAATTTTGATGTTGAAAGATTGAAATATTTATCACAAGATGGTTAATAATCAAGAGGGAATTAGAATGAGGGTAATTTTTTAAGTTTTATTTTTTCTTTTTTTCTTATAAAAGGGTAATATGCAAATTGGTCATGATGCCCTCATAGTAACAACCGAACAGCAGGTTGCATGGGGCGATAATGGCTGGCAGGGGGGTTAGCGAGAGACGACCAAACGACTGACCAGCAGGCTGCGTGGGGCGACCAGGCTGGCAGGGGGGGCAGTGAGGGGTGACCAGGCCAGCAGAGGGGGGCAGTGAGGGGCAACCAGGCTGGCAGGGGGGAAGTTGAGGGTGACCAGGCCAGCAGGGGGCCCAGGTAGGGGTGATCAGGCAGGCAAGCAGGTGAGCAGACCAGCCTCTATAGTAGTTAGGAGCCAGCGGTCCCGGATTGTAAGAGGGATGTCCAACTGCCGGTTTTGGCCTGATCCCTGAAATAAGCCTGAAACGGCAGTCAGACATCCCCCAAGGGGTCCCTGATTGGAGAGGGTGCAGGCTGGGCTGAGCGGACCCCCACCCCTGTGCATGAATTTCTTGCACAGGGCCTCTAGTGTCCTAATAATATACTTGTTAGCTGAATGGTCCTTTTGACCATTCAGTGGCTTGTGAAGAAAGAGAGTTAATACACCATACATTTAATACTCTGTTCATGCTTGATATACTTGCCAATTTTTCGAAGACAAATAAGGGTATAGATGATTAAATGAATGGCTGGTAAACTCTATACACTTGAGGCCAGTTTTCAACTGGTTAGATACTTGGGATTTAGAATTTAGGTGAATTAGCTATGAACAGTCCTTACAGTTTTATATCATTCCTCATAGGCCCAAAGTATTGATCATAGCAACTATACCACTAGGGCATGTCCACACTGTGGATTAGGGAAGGGGAGTGTGTTCAGATCCAAACTATCTTTAGAAATGCAGCACAGTGAGAGGCTGACTGACTGGAATTCTAATATTGTAGCAATTCCAAATTGCCAGATTCTTAAAGGAGTTACCTGAGAAAACTTGACAAACCAGTAAATTCACATCAGTATTTACTTTGATGATGCTTAAAAGGAAGTAAAGTTATATTAGAGACTAGAGGCTCAGTGCATGAAATTTGTGCACGGGTAGGGTCCTTAGGCCTGGCCGGCAATCAGGGCCCATCGGGGCCTTCCGGGTGCTGGCCAGGGCCTTCCTTTGTTCTGCGCTGCCCCCAGTGGTCAGTGCACATCATAGCGAGTGACAGAACTCGCGAGGGGACACTTTGCATATTAGCCTTTATATGTGTAGAAGACAAGATAGCATCTGAGCCTTTTCAAAATAAATTATATTTTGGAAAAAGAAAAAAATACATATTCGTGGTTGAAGTTCATAACATATAATTAAGTAAATGTTGAATCAGTTTATATCCCTACCAGTAGTGGCTGAGAGTATCTTTTTCTGTATCTTGGTCAATACCAGGAATTAACAGACTTTGTCAAGTTGATAGGTAAAAAACAGTACCAATTTAATTTATTTAATAGTTAAGCTGAAGATTTTTTCTATATTTTTGCCCACTTGTATTTCTTCTTTTATGACATACCTATTCATGTTTTGTTGATTTTTTAAATTAATTTGTAAAAGCTTTTTGTATTTAAGGATACTAACCTTTTGTCTACAACACATTACCCATGGGTTTTTTCCCTAGTTTATTTTTTACTTAAGGAATCTTTTCAGTGATTGTTTAAAAGTTTTACATTATGTACTGTCTGATCTTACATCCGAGATCATCTGTCTTGTGCACTGCTGCATTCTCAGTGTATAGAATAGTGCCAGACATGTAACACTTCCTTAAACCTTTGTCAAATAATGATTATATGAACTAAAGAGACAGGAGTTTAAATAGGACTCTACCATATTTAAGGATAGAGAAAAAAAGCAAAAATAGATTCTAATGGAGAACTCAGCACTGAAAAACAATAAATTCAATTTGAAAATTATTGTAATTGGTTCTAACTTGTAATTAACCAAATATATGTTTACTTTGAAATGCTAAAAAAACACACCACAAAAGACCAATTCAATTGTAATGGGATAATTCAGTAATGACACTTGGAAGCAGTACCACACAACAGCAAATCAGTGATTTCTTACTGCCAAAAAAAGTACAACAATAAGGATACCCCAGAATATTCAGTATCTTTATCTCTCTAATTTATAGGTATAGACTAACATCCTAAAATAAACTTGAACTTTTAAAATAATTTCATAGGATGCCTCAATATTTCTTTGACAAAGAGCCAGTAAGATTTTCTGTTATATCACAAGAATGCTGAGAGCTAAAACCTTAATGGACACTAGAAAACCAGAAGCTACTGTCTGTAGTAACCTCTATTCCACTTGGATATTTTACTATGTAAGCTAATTACAAAAGGTCCTTTCAGCCGAACAAGCTGCAGTCAACCTGAAAGAGATCCCAAGGAACCAATTTAACTAGTAACATTTTCCAGTTTCAGGTTCCTCTTCCATGAAAGGTTCTCTTCTTGGGCTTATGCTTAATATATCATATTTTTTTTAAAACTCTAAATTGAAAGAACTCTTTTTAAGTAAAAAAATTATTAGGGACTTTTTCCATTAATAAAAAATAGGTTTTTATTTTTACTTACATTCATCATAGAATCCATAAATACGATTGATGCTAGCACACTCATGGTTTCCTCTCAAGAGAAAGAAGTTCTCTGGATATTTGATTTTATAAGCCAATAGCAAACAAATGGTTTCCAAAGACTGCTTTCCTCTGTCCACATAATCTCCTAAGAAAAGATAGTTGGCTTCTGGTGGAAAGCCTCCATATTCAAATAATCGCAGTAAATCTGTATACTGTCCATGAATATCTCCTAAAAAGAGAAAAAGTCAGCTTTAGAATATTTGGTTACTGTTGTACAATCACCTTGTATGAAATGATTCCTCATGTTTACTCCCTTGTGTAATCCTCTCCCTTGAGTGACTTGCTTCTAATAAAGAGGATATAGCAAAAGAAAGAGGGGCTGTCACATCTGAGATTGTTACAAAAGATTGTGACTGCCCTGATTGGTTTGGCTCAGTGGATAGAGTGTCGGCCTGCGGACTGAAGGGTCCCAGGTTCGATTCCGGTGAAGGGCATGTACCTTGGTTGCAGGCACATCCCCAGCGGGGGGTGTGCAGGAGGTGGCTGATCAATGTTTCTAACTCTCTATCCCTCTCCTTTCCTCTCTGTAAAAAAAATCAATAAAATATATTTTAAAACAAACAAACACACAAAAGATTGTGACTTCCATCTTGCTTGTACTCTCTTGCTTTCTCTCACTCTTAATGATGAAGCCAGCTGCCTTCTGGAAAAGCACACATGGCAAAGAACTGAAGGAGGACTTTGGCCACCTGCTCAGTAGGAACAGAGGCCCTCAATCCATTAGCACATAAGGAACTGAATCCCTTCCCAGTTTAACCTAGAAATGACCACAGCCTCAGATGACACCTTGACTGTATCATCTGGGGAGAGCCCTAGAACCAGAGGGCCCAGGTAGGCTGGGTCCAAAATCCTGACTCACAAAAACTGTGAGGTGATAAATTAATGTTGTTTTAAGCAATAAGGTTTTAGGGTGATTTGTTATACAGCAACAGAGAACTAATACAGTTAATCTTATTATCTGGTAGTTAAATTTAGGTCCTATTGTTATACCAAATAGCAAGACAAAATAGTAAGAACTCAAATAGATCACTAAGAAACATGCAAAATAAATTTTTTAAAATCCTCACCCAAGAATACATTTTTCATTGATTCTAGAGAGAGAGGAAGGGAGAGGGAGAAAGAGAGAAACATTGATTGGTTGCCTCCCATATGCACCCCAAATGGCGATAGAACCCCCAATGCTTCAGTGCATGGGACAACACTCCCAACTAACTGAGCCAGACTGGCCAGGGCCAGATAAATTTCTGCATATAGCAAATAATCCTTAATTGAGCAAAAACTGATAGTTAAGTCCATAAACACTATGTCTTAATCACTAACAGCCACTACCAAGAAAAACTGCATTATTAAACCAAAAGCCAGCACAATACATTATTTATACCATTTCCAGCTGTTAGATGAACTATGTAAAAATGTGATCACTCCACTTAAGGTCTTTAAGTTTTTGCTTTTGGCCAAAAGCCATTATAAGACTTAAAAGAACAAACTGTAAAGTTACATAATTTCAAAATAAAATGATCACAACAAAGCTAGAATACCATGAACATTGCCATATTGACACTAATTCTGTACCTGTTTTTAAAAATATATATATTTTATTGATTTTATACAGAAAGGAAGGGAGAGGGATAGAGAGTTAGAAACATCAATGAGAGAGAAACATCGATCAGCTGCCTCCTGCACACTCCCTACTGGGTATGTGCCCGCAACCAAGGTACATGCCCTTGACCGGAATCGAACCTGGGACCCTTGAGTCCGCAAGCCGACGCTCTATCCACTGAGCCAAACTGGTTAGGGCTGTACCTGTTTTTTTTAACTTGTGCACCGACATGCTTATTTCACTACTTCTTTAACATTAGATAATCAATTTTTTGATATTTTTTCAATCTGATTATCATTCAGGATTTGATTTTGAATTGCATTTCCCTCACTACTAGTGAGATTGAGGATCTTGCATATATTGGCCATTTGAATTTCTTCTAATATCTGACTCTATTTTTTTGACTGTATAGCCTTTTCTTATTTATTTATAAGAACTCTTTTATATAGTGTGAATAGCAATCTTTTTATCTGTTGTATATATAGCTAATATCTTGTAACTTGTCATTTCAAGAAAGTTTCAATTTTTTAAAAGATATATATTTTTATTGACTTCAGAGAGGGAGGGAGAGAGAAACATCAGTGATGAAAGAGAATCATGGTTCAGCTACCTCCTGCACGCCCCCCACTGGGAACCAAGCCCACAACCCAGGCATGTGCCGCTGACCGGAATCAAACCCGGAACCCTTTAGTCCGCAGGCCAACGTTCTATCTACTGAGCCATACCAACCAGGGCAAAAGTTTCAATTTTTATAGAATTTTATAAAAGAAAACCTATTAGTCTTTTCTTTTATACAAAAACTTTAAAACGTTTTCCCTAGATCTTCAATGTAAATATGGGAGAAAAACAGATTCAAAAGAGATTGTTTCCAGCTTTACCCATTTACTTACCACAAATTTTCAGCGGTGCTTCCAATTCCAAAAGAATAGGCTGACTGAGAAAGATCTCCCGAGACTTGATACATAAGCCCCGAACTTCTGCTTCAGTCATCTGCACAATCTTTCCTGGACGACATCCTCGTACTGATAAACAATGAATAAACGATCAGTTTTCTAAAATTTATCCATAAAATAATATTTTAACAGGCAGAAAACTATCAGAAAACCTGTTAGGTCCTATGACTAACAGTAAGGTTATTCTATGATCTTTTGCTTCTATCTCCATTCTTGTTAGTTCTTGATGCTCCGGCAAGTTGCTACCATGGAAATGCAGCCCTCTTTGTTCTTCAGTGGCTAACTTGAGGCCTCACAGCCCTAAAATGATTCAGGGACAGCACCTGTTGAGTGTCTGGCCTATTCTCTCAGCAAAGTCTTGCATTTAATAATAAAATGCCAAAATAGCATCGTTAAGAAGCTGTGGCTATGAAGAAAGGAAGATTAGGAAAAGCAGCTGTCAGGTGATTTAGCTTCACACACTTCTTGGAATATTATCAGCAGTCCCAAGAATTTTATCAACTAATGTCGGACGTTGGGCACCATTTAATGCCGGTGGTCTTGATCCGGCATCTAGAAGGGTTCAGCAATCTGGAGAAGGGGCTGTGCATAAATTAATAAAGAGTCCAGAGATGAAACATAATTTTGAAAGGCATTTGAGGGCCTCTGTTCCTGGGGGGTGGGGGGGGGGAGGGGTTGTAGAGGAGCCTGGCTAAAGAAACCAAGTTCTCCTCGTCTCAGGACCCCTTGCTTTTTATTAATATAAATTGTCCTAAGGCAAGGTGGAGATATACACATCAAAGGCCAGGGTTTCGTATACAAATCAATTGCCAGATAGGTGGAGTTAACTCCCGGCTGTTCAGGTGTTTGGCCAGGAGGAGGCAATAACAGGTAGATTAAGATGCCCTGAGCTGTCTGGCAGTAAACAATCATCCTTTTCAGGTTTGGGGAAATGCCTTTAGCCATTCGTAGCAGGCGTTAACATATGTGACTCAGCCCCTGTTGAGTCCCCAAGTTCCATCAACCTTTCGATGAAACTCCTGCAATCATGACATGCTGGAACTGGCTTCCGGCAATCAACTACCACTTCTATTTTCCAATCAAAACAAAACAGATTTTCAAAGGTGCCAGCCAGATACTTAATAAATTTTAATGCATTATTATTTTTATAATAGGCATTATATTAAAAATTCTATAAGCTAGTTAGATGAAAAAACTTTTCACATGAATGAGAAAATAAAATTCATTAACTAATATGGTTTCCAGTAACTTCTGAGATGGAGTGGGGAGAAATGGTGCATGGGAGTTCCTTATTTGTCCTAATGAGTTGAGCTTGTAATAATTTCCTCTCATTACCTTCTCTACTCACTTTCCCTTTAACCTCTAAATATACTGCTAGCACCCATTCAATCTTAACTGGGAAGACATTTAAAAAAGGAAAACATAGGCTATATCTTTATATACCCCTACTATTCTCCATTTACAATTAAGGCCACACATTTAAAAAAATATTTTTATTGATTTCAGAGAGGAAGGGAGAGAGAGAAAGAGCTAGAATCATAAACAATGAGAATTATTGATCGGTTGCCTCCTGCACATCCCACACTGGGACCGAGCCCACAACAGAGGCATGTGCCCTGATCTGGACTCCAACCATGACCTCCTGGTTCATAGGTTTACGTTCAACCACTGACCCATGCCAGCCAGGCTAAATTTTATCTTTCAATAACCACCTGTTACTTTCTCCAGCAAGTTCTTATTAATACCTGCCTTCTCTAAAATAGAAAGGATGCCAAGAAAAAAAATAACTAATTCTACTATCTATCATATCTGCCCCATCTTTAACATTTTAATTTTAATTGGTTCTACCCTACTTCCACACCTAATAAAGATTTACTCAAGGATACATACGACTCAATAGCAAAGTGCATTTAAATCCAGGTTTCCTATATTGCCTAAATTTTTCTGTATGATAAATGTCAATTGATTTCAATATACATGGTGTAGCAAAAGTAGTTTACAGTTACTTGTATGGAAAATAATACAATAATTAATAAGTAATAATACAAGATAACCTATAACCAAGGTTACTCTATCCAGCAAAGTTATCATTCAGAATCAAAGGACACATAGAGCTTCCCAGACAAGAGAAAGCTAAAAGGAGTTCACCACCACCAAACTAATAATATTATATGAAATGTTATAGGGCTTTCTTTAAGGGGGAAAAAAAAAAAGATAAAGTATGAACAATAAAATGGCAATAAATACATATCTAAAAAACAAAATAAGCAGAATAAAAAATAATGCAAGAATAAACTCTATTTTGTGTACTCACAACTATAAACCTACTTTTGCCCCAGCCTGTATTTTGCACGTTAAGTCTACCTTTAGCCAAAAAAATTATATAATTTTTACAACTGGCTAAAATGTGGAATTTTAGTTTTAAGTGAAAGAATTAGGCAGTTGCCATTGATTTCAATGTACCTGAAGTCTGTCTGATAGGAAAAATTAATGTGGTTTCAGAGTCTACAGGTGGCCTTCAGGAGCCGTGTATAATAAATCCAAATGTCTATAATATTGTGTATGTACATGAACATACATATTTTCCTGAGAAGACCCCTGGCTTTCATGAATTCTCAAAGGGGTCTGTGAGTCATCTTAAAAAATCATTCCAAGTACACTGATAAGCAGATAATGATAAAAGGGTAAAGAAGGAAAGTAACTGCCCTGGCCAGTGTGACTCAGTTGGTTGAGCATCGGCACATGCGCAGAAAGGTTGCCCGTTTGATTCCCAGTCACAGCACATACCAGGTTTCAGGTTCAATCCCTGGTGGGGATGTGTGCAGGAAGCAACCAATCGCTGTTTCTCTTTCTCTCACATCGATGTAACACACATAGGGAGGGCTAGACAATCCAGGAGTAGAGGAAGGAGTGCCCTAGCCCTAAGGTTCTCAAAGTGTGACTCCTTTTTAATTGTGCTGACATCTGCACCAAGTAAAAGCAATGGCTGGTAAAACTGCTGGTACCCAGCACAAACCAAATCAGTGCTGTCTAACTGTACTACTGTAGTCACTAGTGTGGTTACTGCCATGCACTTTTAGTAAACATAAAAAAGCCCAGCTTCACTTAAGAATACCCTTAATGAAGCAGTAAAAACAATTTTATTACATCTCCACCACTGAGTATACATCTTTCATATTCACTATGATGAAATACGAAGTACCCATAAAACATTTCTGCTGCATACCAAAGTACAAGAGCTGTCTCCAAGAAAAGCACTCATGTGACTGTCTTAGTTTGCAGCTGATCTGGCCACTCCCCTCCACCCCCAACAGAACATCTTTTTTACTAGAAAGCACAACTAACAAACTATGGTTATTCACACTTAGATATTTAACAGATACTCTTGAAAATGAACAAAGTGTGCTTGTCATTTCAAGGAAAACAACTGACAGCATTTGCTGCTAATGTTACATTTCAAGCTTTCAAGTGAAAATTAAAATTTGGGAAACCTTATATCCAGCACCATGAACCTGACAGCTTCTCCATACTTAAGGACTCTTCTAATATCTTGTTATAATATTAACAAATGTGATTTTTTTGATATCACAGAGGTGTGAGTACATTTGAAATCTACATAATTCAGTTTAACCAGTGTTCTCCAAATGACCAATGCATATTACAAAGTCATGTGTAAGACCCATTTAAAGTACAAGATAGATCAATGAATAAACTGTTAAGAAATTACCACTTGTATATTTTTGGTATATGTTAAAGAATTCCCACAATATATAACAGATGTCCTTAAACTTATGAAAAGTAACTTTGATTTCTCTAAATCTTGAACATAGGGGGTAGGATCAGGGGAAAAGTAAAAATAGTGTTAGACAAGCCAAGAAAATGTCTTGGTCAGCCTGTAATTGACAGGCTGGGAACTCAGGGATATTGTGATGAACATTCTAGGGATAGAATTCCTTTATAGTGAAAAAAAACTGTGCCAAAACCTCCAAATTATACAGTGTCAGCACAAATGAAGAGCCAAAGACAATGTTCCCACTAGATTATGCATATAGTATAAATTCCTCTCCTTGTCCTTGCACAAATGTGGGTAAATTTGGGAAGGGAGAGCCCTGAGGCCAGTGATTTTCAGGAAGGTTATGTATACCTTCAGAAGTCACTGTTACACATGTGAATAGTGCAGAGACAGGATAAGGACAATTGTCACTGCCCTTTAACTACTTTTTCCACTATATAACAAGTACCACTGATACCAGAAACTGAACTCATCCATCAAACTAGGAAAGGACTAGCTACTAATTATTTATACTTCTTTATCTTCAGAATTAGTGTGTGCACTTTTAGTCTTCTACCCTTAATTGTGGAATAAAGACTTTATTTCCATTTAAGCATTTTCATTTTATCCAACAGATACAAAGTCTCTATTTTATGGCATATTTCAGAGACTGAAGTATGAAAAAAAAAAATACTTTTTCACTTACTAATAACAAGACTTCAAAGGTAATCAATTCAGTCTGGGGGAATATGGAGGGTGTACCAGAAGGAAGAATTATGACATTTATCTCTTTCCCCTATCTTCTCTGATCCTCCATTTTTCCAGGAAGAATAAACTGTGAAATAGCTATTTATAGCAGGTATAGGAGCAATGATTGCTGCCTGAGGTTATAAAAATATGTACCCACACAAGAACAGAAGATTCCACCATATCACTGCTAAGCTTCCTGACATTCACAAACCATTTCTCTTAGCATCCCTATACCCCAATCCCAAGACTTCCAGGATAACCTTTGTTTCAGAAACACTTAATGACATTTTTGTTATTATTTCTAAATATCTTGACATTCTTTTGCACCTACATTATTTTACTTCTGTAGAGTTGTTTAAGAATGCCTGTCATTGGGATGGATACCCTGTTAAACAATAAATGTGGAGAATAAGATATGAGAATAAAAGCCTATCAGATACAATTTACTAATTCTAAATCTTAATATAACCTGTCAATGGGAACATACCCTCAGGTGAGGATTAAAAAAAAAAAAAAAAGCATATCCTATGAAAGACACATCTTGAAAATGCCTAAAGAAAGTTGTCATTTTTTTCTTGGTGAAGGGACTGGAGTCCATGTTGATGAAAACACCTTCGTGGCTGTGGTGACTGGTAGTGGCTGCAGCAGCGGGGTGATGGGGCCGGTGCCTTCCCCTGATCAGCCCAGTTGCCTCCCACAAAGGAGAGTGGGGAGTGGGCCTAAGCCATCAATAGGACATCCCCTGAGGGCACCCAGTATGTGAGAGGGGGCAGGTTGGGCTGAGAGACCCCCAACCCCAGTGCACGAATTTCGTGCACCGGGCCCCTAGTATGAGAATAAAAGCCTATCAGATACAATTTACTAATTCTAAATCTTAATATAACCTGTCTTTAGACTCAAATGTAAATAGATGTTTAAATCCCAATAAATCCTAATCTTGGACTTAGAAATTTACCAGAAAAGCTCCAGCTCTCCTTAAATAACAAAACAGAAACACTTCTGAGCTATTCAAACTGTCAAACTTTCCCTCACCTGCTGGAAGTAACTAATGGGAAAACAGTCTAAATTTCTGAATCAGTTAAAACCTGTACCACTTTATGCCTCCTCTAGCTTCTCATCCAAGAAGCAAGAGAAGAAAGTACCCCTCAGATGATCTCCCCTGCTCCCCAACCTGCTCTTTTCTAACAGACTTGGCTTTGGATCTATACACACTTTCTCTGCAGAAGCTAAGGCTGCCACAAGCAACTTAACACTTCCTTCAAACTGCCTAACCTTTAGATTACTCGGTCATAATTAAACAATTTACTCAGAAAAAAAGGCTTTAAACAGTCTGGCAGTTCCAAAAAAGGTTAAATATGGAGTTACCATATGATCCAGCAATTCCACTCCTAGTTACATATTCAAGGGAACTGAAAACATGCACCCACAAAAACCTGTACACTAATATTCATAGCAGTATTATTCACAACAGCCAAAAAGGGAAAACAACTCAAGTGATGAATAGATACAATTAGTTATTTTATACAATGAAATATTCATCCATAAAAGGGATGAAATACTGACATGTGCTACAACATAGGTAAACTTTTAAAACATTAAAAGAAGTCAATCACAAAAGACCACATATTATACACTTTCATTTATATCAAACATCCAGAATAGGCACAATCCCGACAGAAAATAGATTTAGCGGCTGCCTAGTGTGGGGAGAGGGGGAAGTGGGATGAAGAAAAAAAGAAAGTGTTGGCTAATGGGAACAGGGTTGTGCCTGAGGGTGGAAACATTCTAAAGTTGGCTGTGCTGCCCTGCTGGCGATGCTCAGTGGTTGAGCGGACTTAGGAACCAGGAGATCATGGTTCGATTCCTGGTCAGGGCACATGCCGGGGTTGCAGGCTCCATCCCCAGTGTGGGACCTGCAGGAGGCAGTCGATCAATGATTCTCCCTCACCATTAATGTTTCTCTCTCTCCCTCTCCCTTCCTCTCTGAAATCACTTAAAAATTTGAGTTAAATTCAACTATCATGTGACATCACTGAAAAACAAGGCAAACACAAAAATTTTTATTTGAAGATAAAATTACTTACTTATAAGAAAATCCATGTCTGTTTTGGATGTTTTTTAATGGGTCTAGATTTTGGAAGAGGAAAGGAGAGGAGGAACCTGGAGAATTTAAGAATCTCAGGGAGGCACTGTCAAATATACTTTCCTGGATTAAGAAGCAAGTAATGAAATTCTTTACTGATGGGTGTGATGAACATGAACAGAGAGAAAGCTAAAAAAACTCCCAAATCATTTGTTTATATTAGGAGTTTCTTGAGTGAAGAAACTGTTTTTCTTTGGATTCCTGGTGACAGGCACAAAGCAGGTCAATGTCTGGTAATTTAAAAAGGGAAAAATGTCTTGGACTAGAACTCTCACCAATTAAAGAAAAATGATCACCCAAACCCAAAACCAAACATTTATGTAATTTGAACTCACAAAAATAAATGGAATCATTCACTCATTCTATTTTTTACACCATATCTTTTTTCCAATAACCTTGAATAATCCACTAATAAAAGTTCTTAATTATCTATAATCATAAAAAGGTGCATTTGCCTTAAAAGGTTCCAGATCAAACATTTAAAAACATGTAAGTCTATTTTGTTTTATGCCTATAAAGTATATAAATATGTAAGTATATGAAAAATAAAAGTGAAGAAGTTGAGATACAAACATCAGATTTTAAAATTATTTAAATTTACAAGCTGAATTTAAAATGCATAAAAACAGATGTGGGCCTAAACGAAATTTCCCCCCAAATTAACATATTAAACATTTTAAAGAGCTATATTACTCTCTTAGAACAACACACAGTAACAATATACAATTTCTTTCAAAGCAATTGTCTCACTCAGCAAGAGGTTCACGTCTGTTCAAGTCCACAAAGTCTTAGGTAGTGAACACTAACTGCAGGCACCAGGGGGCCTCCCAGGAATAACTTGGTAGTAAAGGAAAAGGTAAATAAGAAGGAGTTCCTGGGAAAACTGCTCCTTATTCAGACTTAGATGGCTGGAAGGCTTTCACATCTGGAGCAAATATACTGTAGTTTGTTACACAACCAGTATGAGGTACCCACAATGGTTTAACCCAGTGGTCGGCAAACTCATTAGTCAACAGAGCCAAATATCAACAGTACAACGATTGAAATTTCTTTTGAGAGCCAAATTTTTTAAACTTAAACTTCTTCTAACGCCACTTCTTCAAAATAGACTCGCCCAGGCCGTGGTATTTTGTGGAAGAGCCACACTCAAGGGGCCAAAGAGCCGCATGTGGCTCGCGAGCCGCGGTTTGCCGACCACTGGTTTAAACGAAAAGAAAGAAACTAGCGCCCCCCTTTCCCCAAAATCATCATACAATCTCTGATGCTTTTCCAAATATAAGTATATTGCTACACTGTATCAAACAATTACCTTCAGGTAATCTGAAAACAATCAACAATCCTTTGACGGTTTCTGGCAGAAAGAACTCATTTAAGGCTTATTTTCTCTCTATATATATTCATAAAGCAATTAGTGATGACGCAAATTTTAGGGTAAAGGGATTCACCGGGAGGAGATCGCGATTAGCTGTGAATAATAAATATCCTGGCCTCTCCATCTCTTCACTTTCCTCCGATCCCCAACCAACATGAAACTATTCAATAAAAACTGAAGGGTCCAGAAACTTCAAAAGCTGCGAAGACTTGTAAATACCTTTTAACCCAGGAGAGGCCGTACCATAGACCCTTCCTGAGTTTGTGCAGAAATCAAATCCTCAAACCCGAAAGCTAGTACCTTCAGCAAACGTGTCTACACATTCCATTTTTCTTGCGAGCATCTTTCACTCGCTCAAACACCTTTTTACTATTTTTTTTAAAAAAGCAAAATAATACATGGGAGGTATTTAACTTCCGTTGTTATCCCTCTCCTTAAACAGAGTTCTTCCTATAGCATCATATAAAAATGCAGAACAGGTCAAATAATCGTCTCCAGAAGGTTTTTATAAAATTTACTCCGGAACTGGACTCCGAGGCAGCCAAGGGCAAAGCACAAAAAGAGCACAGAAAGACACGTTCCACGGACGCACAATACGGGCGCACGCCTCCCGGCACCCTCCTTGGGAAGGGTCACCCGGCACCCCGGGCTCCTCGCACCCCAGGCCGGCGCGCCGCCGTGCGGGTCCCCGAAGGTCCGCGGGGACACTGCCCGCCGGCCCGGCCCGGCCTGGCCACCCGCGGCGACACAGCCTCTTGCCCAGCCTCCCGCCCAGCCTCCCGCGGGCCGCGCTCCCCGAGGCCGCGGCCCCCCGGCCAACCAGCCTCTTCGCCCCTCCACCGGGCGGGGAGGCGGGGGGGTCCCCTGGGTTTCCGCAGCGGAGGGGCGTGAGACCTTAGCGAGGCGCCCCCTCCCCGCGGCCGCGGCCCCGCACTCACCCTCCAGCAGCCGGGTGATGAGACTGTCCACGTTCAGCTCCCCGTCCGCCATCTTGTCGGCACCAGACGCTGCTTTCCCGCGGCCGGAACCTGGGCTTCTCGGCGGCGGCGGCGGCGGCGGCTGCGGCGACCGCTCGGCGTTCCCTCACCTACAAGTCACGCGGCGTTTCGACCCGGTTCCAGCTCCCACTTGCCCCCGGCCCTCCCCCCACCCCCTCCCCACCAAGCAGTGGAGCGCGCGCACTCGGAGGCACACACGGTAAATAAATAAATAAACCAGCGGGGGCCCCCCACAAACCGGGCCGCGTCAGACCCAGCGCCGCCTCGTCCTCCTCGGCACCGCCCAGATCCGCAAAGCTCACCAGCGCCTCCGACGGCCCCGACTCCACACGGCCCGGCCCCGCTCCGCGCCACGCAGCCCGGCGCAGGCGCACGGCGCTCTCCTCCGCGGCCACCCGCGCCTGCCGGCCTTCGCGCAATCGCACTGGACGCGGTTCTCCGCCGCCGCGTCCCCTGCGCTGAATCGCGGCGGCGGCGCAGGCGCCCCGGCGGCTCCCGGGGTTTGGCGGCGCGGAGGCGGCCCTGACCTTCCCGCTTCCCAGCCGCCCAGGCCCGGGCGCTGCGCAGGCATTGTTATGGTGCCCTTCCCGCCTCGCGTTTTTTTTTTTTTTTTTTTTTTCTTTCTTGGCTTCATTCCCTGTTTTGCAAACAATTCTTCATGTTTCCGTTAATGGGGAAACGCGGAATGCATTACCCATGTTTGAAGCAGCAGCAATAGAGGCAGTTGGAGCCGCCATAAGGTTCAAGAGTAGGTGGGTACCAAGAAGAGAGAAGCCTGGTGTGGCAGATACTGCCCTGAGGAGGCTCTTGGCCTTGGTGTGAGCAGTGGCCTGTGGGCCGAGGGGAGGCCATCAGTTCACTAGCCGCGCAGAGGCAGAGACAGGAGAAGGCTGCCCGTGGCGTAGGAGACATTGATTCGGCCAGACCGTGGCCAGCAGCCCAGCAGCCCTATAGAGTGCCCAAGCCTGGAGACTAGCAGGCGCTGGAGGAGGGGACCAGGTAGTGCTGCTGATTGCATGTAGGAAACTGCCCCCCCACTCTTTTTGGACATGTGGCAAGACTTAGGAAAGGGATCCTGCTCCTTGTTTTCTAGGATCCCCTTCTAACAAACCCAAGGGCAAATATTAGCTGGGACTCCCAATCCAGTGGGGCTTTATATAGTGGTGTGCTGGAGCCAGCTTACACGCTCATGAGAGCCAATGGTTAAACTTTCAGGAATTTTGCAAGCCAGTTGTTAAACTGGCCCCTTGCCCACAGGCCCCTCGCCCAGGCCGCCCCACACCCCAAGGGAACCCCCACCCTGATTGGAGAGGGTGCAGGCTGGGCTGAGGGACAGACTCCTCCCCCCCCCCCCCTGCACGAATTTCATGCACTGGGCCTCTAGTCCTATCTAATAAGGAGGGAATATGCTAATTGACTGCCCTGCTGTCACAGATGGCGACACCCACAGCCATAAGATGGTGGCACCCAGTCCCCTCAGCCCCCCAGCTGCCCAGGGCCAGCCCCAGGCGTAGGCAAGCCTCGGATGGCGGCTGCCCAGCTGCCCAGGGCTGGCCCGAGGTGCAGGTAACCAGGGCCAGCCGAGGCTTGCACTGCCGGCAGTGGCAGCAGCAGAGGTGTGATGGGGCGTTGCCTTTCCCTGATTGCAGGGTTGCCTCCCACCCATGAGGACTCCCGGACTGTGAGAGGGGGCAGGCTGGGCTGAGAGACCTCCCCCCCCCCCCCCCCCCCCCCCCGCTCCAGTGCCTGAATTTTCTTGCACCGGGCCTCTAGTATAATGATATGCTGCTATGCATCTCCTTTCAACTCCTTGTTCAGTGACATCATATTGACAGGGAGTTTTTACAATAAGTTTTGCTAATTTCCTTATTGTAAAATTAATGCTATAAATTTGTAGGTTTTTTTTTTTTTTTTTCATCAGAGAGCTGGTTATTAAACATTTACTAGCACACCACTAGGCTTAGGGAGACTTGGGTCATGCATGTCAATATTCTTGGGTAATTCCAGAAATGTCTGGAGGAAAATTGGACTTCCTAAGTGCAAGGGGCTTGGGGAATCAAAAGTTGAGGTCTTAATACAATCATGATCTTATTTGTACTGACTAACAGGAAATACCTGGGACAGATCAGTGCCATTTAGAATAGTGCTCAGAGGAATCCAACCATCACTGTGCTGGATTGTCCTCAAAGAAGGCACTTTGGAACATAGTGAATAGCAGCCTCATTTCTTTTAGTAAACATGGCACAGACTTTCAAGGGATATTTTTATATACCTTTCAATACTGACCAATATAGTGTAATATTTGAAAGTGAATAGGTTTAAATAGCAAAATGTGGAGGTTGTGACGGTGATATACAGCTCTTTGCAGCCCTGACTAATCCCAGATAGCTTATAAATCAATGAATGGATATTTAATGGGCTGCCCTTCCATAAATATGATTCCTTTTAATCAAGTCTTTAACAAGTCTTAAGTGGCAGCAAGTCTAAATTTTACCAAATATACGTCAAGGGCAGTATATCTTTTGTGGTTAGCTCAATTCAAAGATATTGAGACACCATACAACAACATGTGCATCAGTCGGAGGCCACCCCTCAATCCAGAGCCAGGTTACATGGTACACTTGGACAGGGCCAAGATTTTGCCTTAGGATTTAGTTTTGGTTTCATTTCAATACACATATTAGAGAAGAATCAAGCACCAAAGTTAGCAACTAGGTCATGTTCTCAGTCATTTTAGTGCAAAAATTATAAAGCCAGGTATTACCAAAAGCCTCTCCCCCTGCTCTTGGCCAATAACAGTACCCCCCCCTCCGCCTCCCCCACCTACACACATACACACACACTTCCGACCTCCCAACACACACACAACCTCTCAGTGGAGCATTGTCTCTTAAACTAACTCTCTATTGTTCAAGATAAAATGATTGCAAAATAAATGCCTAGTAACTAAAAGAGCTAGTTGGCTATATAGAACTGTTAACTCTAAGGCAATTAACACTGGATGGGCAGCCACCACAAAGGATGACTATTTAATTTTTGAAGAGTTGATTGGTGGCCCTTCTTTTTCTTATAATTAGATTACAGGGTCAGCTATCTATTTAGGTCATTCCAAGTTTGTTACAGTAAAACCATGTCATCTACATATATGAGATTGTTTCTCTGTCAGTGTTCTCTGATTCTGCTCATTCAAACAGGATACCAGGAAATAACTAAATGTGCTTGACGATGAAGAAAAGTATACAAAAATTTGTTTCAAATACAGTAATTTAAATATTTTATTTCTAATGATATTTTCTCTCCTCATGCTGTATATTTAAATTATGTGAGGCATCTTTTCAGTTGGAGAAGTTTTACTTCTGAATAGTTTTGTAAGTCTCTGTTTTAATTAGTTTTGGCAAACAAAACAAACAAAGCATTAAGTTTTCTAATCCTATCTAATAAAAGAGTAATATGCAAATTGACATACCTCCACTACACCCACAAGCCATGCCCACCAGCCAATCGGGAACAAATATGCAAATAAACCCAACCAAGATGGCTGCAGCCACAGAGAGCAGGAGGGAGGCTTGGGTTTCCCCAGCAATGGAGGAAGCCAAGCTTTCTGCCTTCCCTTGCCGGCCTAGGCCTCCACTCAAGGCTACAAAGTTTCAATTATAGAAGATACATAAATCAAAACAGAAATGGCGGCAGCCACAGAGCTGGAAAGAGCAGGAGGCTTGGGTTGCCCCCGGTGATGGAGGAAGCCAAGCTTTCCACACACCCTGGCGAGCCCAGGCCTCCACTTAAGGCTACAAAGTTTCAATTATAGAAGATACATAAACCCCAACAGAAATGGCTGCCGCCACAGAACAAGCAGGAGGCTTGGCTCCACTCCAGGCTACAAAGTTTCAATTATTTAGAAGATACCTAAATCCCAGATAACTGCTTCCAGCCTATGCTTGGGTCGCCAGGGGGTGTGGCTGGCCTGCAAACCACCACAGGCCCCTTACCCAGGCCGCCCCACACCCCAAGGGAACCCCCACCCTGATCTGGAACACCCTTCAGGGCAAACCAGCTGGCCCCCACCCATGCACCAGGCCTCTATCCTATCTAATAAAAGAATAATATGCAGATTGACCATCACTCCAACACACAAGATGGCTGCCCCCATGTGGTCAAAGATCCTGCCCCCATGTGGACACAAGATGGCCAGTAGGGGAGGGACCAGGCCTGCAAGGGAGGGCAGTTGGGGCGATCAAACCTGCAGGGGAGGGCAGTTAGGGGTGACCAGGCCGGCAGAGGAGGGAAGTTGGGGGTGACCGGGCCTGCAGGGAAGGGCAGTTGGGGGAGACCCAGGCCTGCAGTGGAGAGCAGTTGGGGGGGGGGGGACCAGGCCTGCAGGGGAGGGCAGTTAGGGGCAAACAGGCTGGCAGGGGAGCAGTTAGGCATCAATCAAGCTGGCAGGGGAGTGGTTAGGGGGTGATCAGGCTGGCAGGCAGAGGGGTTAGGGGCAATCAGGAAGGCAGGCAGGAAAGCAGTGGGGAGCCAGCAGTCCTGGATTGTAAGAGGGCAGTCAGACATCCCTTGAGGGGTCCCAGATTGGAGAGGGTGCAGGCTGTGCTGAGGGACACCCCCCCCCTCCGTGCACAAATTTCGTGCACCAGGCCTCTAGTGTAGTTATAAAATGAATAGCTCTCCCCTAAGAACACATTAAAATTAATGGCATGTATCTTCTAAAACTAAAACCACATATGTCTGTGAAAAATATTTATTGGAATGACATCCAACGCTGATAGGTTCTTTAATGTGGGACACACTGGTTAAATAGAATATTTATGAATTATTACTCAAGTCTATTATAAATAAGTTATTAATTGAAGTGACCCAATGGTACTTGCTATTTAAGGAAATCTTACAGTGAATGGACCTCGAAAAGAAAGTGAATAATGGACCAATTAAGTATTTATGAAACATTTAGTATTTTTGATTCTGTGCTGAGGAAGTCATGATCTTCCCAACTTCTCGGTGGTTTAACGACCATGTGGGGAAAGGAGCACACAATGATTTGGATAGCGGGAAAAACGTTGGCTTGGAGGTAGGAGACCAAAGTAGCTGAATAACTGTAGACAAATCCCTCTGTCTTTCTGAACCTTGGCTGCATTAACTACAAAATCCGTCCATTTAATAAATGATCTCCAAAGTTTCTTCCAGCTATAAAAAGTCTTTGATTCTGAAGTACACAAAAGAAACCCAAAATGTAACGCAATATTGTACAGGCCGTCCCCAACTTAGGAACTGGATCAACTCCAAAAGGTCAATTGTTTGGAACACAGAATATATTTTCCCACAGAGACTGCGGTACAAATAGTGGTTAAATTCCCAGATCTGCCTGCAAAATCAATTTAATTCTTAATGTAACTGTAGAAGAGTATCCATGGTAATATGGACTCTAACCACCAATTATAGCAGAGTTTTATGGGAAAAAGCCAGTGAGGATTCTAATTTGGCATGGCAGAAAACATCTATCAGTGTTTTCCACCACTCTGAGCAATAGGCATGAATACAATTCTAATTCACAGCAGACCTGGGCCATAAATTTCAACAAAGGCTGGGCTGGCAGCTGGGAGAATGAGAGAAGCTCTGATATTTCTGATCTAATAGTGGGAGAGGGGGTGGGCTGAGGACAGTTCATGATGTCTGGGGTTTGGTTGCCAGGAAGGAGGATTTGGCTCCAACCCAAAAGATAAGGAATGCAAGGGCAGAAGGAAAAAAAATGGAGTGAGCGTATGTGCTGGGAACTTAGAGAGAGAGAGAGAGAGAGAGAGAGAGAGAGAGAGAGAGAGAGAGAGAAGAGAGATTTACTTTTAATCTCACTCTTCAGTTGAGGAAATTGAGATCCAGGAAGGTTAAATTGCATTGACTTAATAGTAAAACTGTCGGGCCTCGGGGGGAGGGTAGGGAAGGGTGGGGGTAAAGGGGGAGATCAACCAAAGGACTTGTGTGCAGGCATATGAGCCTAACCGGCGGTTAAGGACAACAGGGGGGTGGGGGCATGTGTGGGGAGGGGGTGGGATGGGAATGGGGGGACGAGGACAAATATGTGATACCTTAATCAATAAAGAAATTAAAAAAAAAAATAGTAAAACTAGTACTTGAATCTGTACCAAGCCTGGATATCTCTCTCTCTCTCTCTCTCTCTCTCTCTCTCTCTCTCTCTCTCTCTCTCTCTCTCTCTCTCTCTTTCTTCTTCTTCTTCTTCTTCTTCTTCTTCTTCTTCTTCTTCTTCTTCTTCTTCTTCTTCTTCTTCTGACTTTTACTTGAAAGCTCTCACACTCTGTAAGAGTCTACTTGTTTCCTCCTTTCTCCTTCCTGTGCAGGAATCCTTAAGAGCCCTGCATCCCCATGCCCAGCCTCGTCCTACTTTTTAGCCTCTGGTCTTCCAGGACAGCCTGGTCCACCATGAGCACAACAGTTTTCCGTTTGGCTCCAACGTGTTTTAACAGTGCCACCAGCTTAAAGAACAACTTTCTAGTTGCTAAAAAGGTTGCTCTGGCCCCTAGTACTTTAGTGCACGTTTGAACAAACCACTCAGAGAATGAGAGTGAATACCAAACTCTAGTAACATTGGGGTTCTTCTAGGAGTGGCTGGGAGGGCCAGTGTTTCAAAGGCCAGCTGTCGGGCGTCGCTCCTTTGTCAGAAAGAAGGCTTCTGGCTGGAGCTTCCTAAGTGTACCATGTGCTGGGGATTTTTACTGACATCACATTTAATCCCCCTGACAATCCTGTGCCAGAAAGATTTTCCCTTATCTAGATACAGGCATGAAGGCTCAGACAGAGGCTTTGGTTTGCCTCTAGTCACCAGGGCGGTCTGGTTCCCGTTTCAGCCCTGGCTGGAACAACCAGGCAGTGTGGCTTAGAGGTTGGGGCTAGTTAGGTGGACCAGCTCTGGGACACTGTTGTGAGAGGAAGTGAGAAGTGAGTGGATGGTGGGTTTGGTCAATGGCTGTAATCTGCTTTCATGGTAGGGATAGTTAACTCACAGGGGTGGGTAGAATATGGGTGATTTCTCAGTGGGGCAGAGTTTTCAGGAATGCGAGGGAAGGAGGGGTCATTCTTGGCTACAGCCAGAGGAAGGTGGGTAGTGATACATGAATGCAGCGGTTTTCAACCTTTTTCATCTCATGGCACACATAAACTAATTTCTAAAATTCCGCGGCACACCAAAAAAATATTGTATCTTTTGCTGATCTGACAAAAAAAAAATAGGTATAATTTTGATTCATCCACACAAGATGATTAGTGTTGCGTTGGCAGTTGTCATTTTTAAAAATTTTACAATCTAAGGGAAAAGAGGTCAGTGCCCCTGACTAGTCAGGTATTGCATGTTTTAAACATTCTTGCTGCAGGTTGAAAATTGCTGCATTAATGTCATTTTAATTTGTGTTTTTTAAAAGTATATTTTTATTGATTTCAAAGAGAAAGGAAGAGGGAGAGAGAGATAGAAACATCAATGATGAGAGAGAATCATTGATCAGCTGCCTCGTGCATGCCCCACACTGGGGATTGAGCCCGCAACCCATGTGGCCTGACTGGGAATCGAACTGTGACCTCCTGGTTCATAGGTTGATGCTCAACCACTGAGCCATGATGGCCAGGCCTTAATTTGTGTTTTTAATGAGCCTCTCCATTTTTTCCAGATGGTGATTTACTACATTTACAACCAGATGTGCAAACTTTCGGTTCATTTTTCTTGATTAGTTATGGCATATAATGGAATGTTACCATACATATTTGAATTATATATTTGTATCAATTTCTATCAGTATATTTTAGAGGGGAAGATCCTATTGTTTATATTTTACATATGTATTTTTCTTCATTCTGTGCTTTTATTTGAATATGTATTTATGTTCTGATATTTATTTGAATTCATTTATTTTCTCTTTACAAATGGCATCCATTAAGTAAAACAGCAGAATGTTAGAGATTGGAGGAACTTTAGTGTCATAGTCTTTTATATTTTTTAGATGAGGAATCTGAGGATCTAAATGAGGAATCTAACTTAATGCCACAAAATTGTCATTTTTTAGTAGCTAAACATTTTTTTCTCCTATAGCTGGGGTGAGCAGAATGTTTTCTAGTTTTTAAAAATATCTCAGATATTCCTGTATAGAATGGGATTTGCTGAAGTCATGAGACATGTAAATGTAATGTTTAAACAGAGCATAAGAAGACATATTTGTTTAACACTTTGTGCTGACTACATATTGGGGTGTGTGAGTGTGTAATTTGATGAATGTGTGCGAGTGGTAAGATGGAAAGCAAAAGAGAGACAAGTAGACATAAAAAGTTAACCTTAAAGGAAAGATTGATGAATTGGACTTGAATAAAATTAAGAAGTTCTGTGAAAGGGTAAGTCACAGACTGAGAGAAGAATATGTATATATCTAACAAAGATATATGTGCAGGCAAATTTATATCCTATAAATCAATAAGAAAAAGGCAAACAACCCAATCAAAAAAATGGGCAGATTTGAACAAGCATTTCACACAAAAGGATGTCCAATGTTCAATAAGTGTTTGAAAAAGTGCTCAACATCAATAGTCACCAGGGAAATGCAAATAAAAACCACAATGAGATACCAACTCACACTCTACAGAATGTCAAAAATGTAAAAGACTGAAAATATCAAGTGTTGGTTAATGGCACTTTCACACATTGCTGATGGGAATGTAAAATGATGCAATCAGTTTGGGGAACTGGCACATGTCTAACAGCCAGCTCTAAGACTACCCTATGACTTAGCAATTCCACTCCTAGGTATATACCCAACAAAAATGAATGCATATGACCACTGAAGGACATGGACAATTTCATTTTTAGTAACCAAAATTTGGAAACTAGCTAAATATCCCTCAACAGGGAAATTGATAAATAAATTATAGTGTATTTACATGCTGGAATTTTACACAACAAAAACAAACAAAAGCCAATCTGCTACAAATAACACAGGGATGAATCTCACCGACATTATAATGAGTGGAAAAAGGAAGATATAAAAAGTACATGCTATATGATTCCATTTATATGAAATTAAAAATTAATCAAAAGTGATAAAAGTCAAAATATACTTTACCTCTGGGGCCTAGGGATATTGACTGGGAAGGGGCAACTGAGGACTTTCTGTAGTGCTAGAATGTTTCTTTATGTTGACCTAGGTTTTGATTAAATAAGTATACAGTTATATAATCTATTAAGATATATATTTAAGATTAGTACACTTTAATATATAAGCATATATACTATACATCAATAACGAGTATTACAGGAAATTTTAATTATCTTCTTTTTGTTATGTTTTAAATGTTCTCACCTTTTTCTCAGTTATATTTTCCAAAAAGTCTAAAATGAAGACATGATTAATTGTAACAAGAGGTACATAGAAGTTATTATTGTCATTATTATTATTATTATTATTATTTGGTTAATCCTCACCTGAGAATATTTTTCCATTAATTTTTAGAGAGAGTGGAAGGTAGGAGGAGAGACAGAGAAAGAGAAACATTGATGTGAGAGAGACACATCAATTGGTTGCCTCCCACACGGGGCCCCGACCAGGGCCAGGGATGGAGCCTGCAACCAAGGTACGTGCCCTTGACTGGAATCGAACCCAAGACCCTTCAGTCCACAGACCAATGCTCTATCCACTAAGCCAAACTAGCTAGGGCCAGAAGTTATTATTTTTAAAAGCTAGAGCTGAATCTCAGCTACCAATCTAGATCTAGTACTCTGAGTCCTGGACCCAGCTAAGTGATGACCTGGGAGCTGGGTTATATTAGCAGCAACCAGTAGGTGAGTGAAATGGGTGGAGCAGGTGGTCTGGTAGGCATGGCTCTCTCTCAACAGGCCGTGTAAGCCATCCTTATCATGAGTAACTATTTCCCCCCCACTGCAGGCCAACAACAGAGTGTAGACTCACAGTTTACTGGTAAGTGGAAATGAGAGGAAGGAACAAGAATCCATATTTATTAGAAGATAGAGAGGTCCGGCCCTGGGGAAACGGATTGGACATACAGGAAGTCAGAGTAACTAAACCCTGGCTAAACCCAGGACATGAGTTCCATTTTTCTTCACCGGATTAGGCTTAATTTTTGTTTTTTGCAAAAATGTATTCATTTTCAGCAACTTAGTTTTCAATGTCAAGCTTAAGGAAACCAGTTGCAGAACTATTTACATTGCTGCAATGATGAAACGTTCCCTGAGTGGTTTTGCTGCTGATTCAGCCCAACGTGAAGAGTTAACTTCAGTTAACCTCTTCCTCCTTTAATGTGCCCATCTACAATGCAGGAATGACTAGTGTAATTATCTGTGCCCCAGGAGTGTTTGGAGGCTTAATTAATGTTTGTAACCCAAAGAATTCAGATTAAAAGAGAGCTGATAGGAATGTGCTGTCCTGAGTTCTGCTGTGCCTACAGACTCTGACAAGTTGCAAAGCATGGTATGTGGTCCTCTACTTCCAGATGTGCTTGCATGGTACCTTCAAGGTTTAATTAGAATCACTGTCACTCAGCCAATACTACGTGGAGAGGATTCTTTCTACATCGTGTTCAGTTTGTAAAGGAAGGTGTAAATATGAGGGTAACTCATGACAAGTGACAACATTTAGAGAGATGAATTTGTTGCTGTTGTCAGTAAATAGAGAATTTTGAGACCCCAAAGTCAGATGCAGCCCAACGATCAATACGGGGCAATGACGGGCCAAATGCTGAGATCAAAGGTAAGCTTTGAGTCAAACACGGAGGGAGCCATTAGAAACCCTCCTAAAAATAAACGTGTCCTGCTGCCTGATTTGGAAGTGGTTCAAGACACTATCTTTTCTATCCTTAATAAGCAGAAACCCTGAAAACAGTCTGGGAGATGCTATTAAGACTCTGTCAAGGGTGTTGTCTCCTTTACTATAGTAACCAACAAACTTGGCTTTGTTTCATAACAAATAAAAATCAAATCTGTGAGCAAACAGGACGGTGAGGGGCCGAATGGTGACAATGAAGATGATGAATGACATTAATGATGGTAATAATATAACACAAGCATGTATTGTGGGCTTAGTAGGTGCCAGACTCTGTTCTACGGGCTTTAAACATCTTGACTCATTTGATCCTATTATTATCCCTGTTTTACAGACAAATAAATTGAGGCTTGGGCAAGCTAAGGAACTAACTTGCCTGAAGTTATATAGCTTAGCAGCTAGCAGTGGTTTTTCAAAAACATTCATGTGTTTACAGTTCTCCAGAAAAGGAGGTAAAATGAATAATTCCCAGCCAAAGACCAGAGATTCTGATTCAGAAGTGTGGGGTGGGGCCTAGGAAAATAAATTTCTAATAAATATCCTAGGCAAATTCACTGCAGGTAGGCTTTAGACCACCCTTTGGGAAACAATGGCCCAGACCTAGAAATAGGAATGGCCGGGAGTGAAAGTTTGCCAGTGTTTCTCCAGGACTGGCCTTCTCTGTCCAGCCGAATAAGTAGATGATTTTCCCAGATGGAACCGTATGTCCTTGTAGTGAAAGAAAGACTGTAGCAGACTGCCATTGCTTAATGAAAATAGTCTTTCAAAATATCCAACCTGATTTGTTCAGCTTCCATATTTAACATTTAACCTTCTGACTTTAATTTGATTTCTTTTTTAAAAATATATTTTATTGATTTTTTACAGAGAGGAAGGGAGAGGGATAGAGAGTTAGAAACATCGATGAGAGAGAAACATTGATCAGCTGCCTCCTGCACACCTCCCACTGGGGATGTGCCCGCAACCAAGGTACATGCCCTCGACCGGAATCGAACCTGGGACCCTTCAGTCCACAGGGCGACGCTCTATCCACTGAGCCAAACTGGTCAGGGCTAATTTGATTTCTTAAATAATTTTTCTTACTAGTCACAGGTAACGGATAAAATGGCATTGTATTTTATTAATCAGTCTGCCATAACGCTGATTAATGTTGAGTTAGTTCCCCAGAGTCAGCTCTCTCTTGAATAAAGTGAGAACAATGAGTTTATGGACCTGCAGACTTTAGGGCCAACATGCATTTTGGAGCCTGATTGATTCTTTCCTTTGAGACCCAGAATCCTGGCACCTCCATCCCTCAAAAAAGTGTTTGTGAAGTTAAATAAAACAGTTCATAAAAAGTCATTCACCTGGGCCCTACCCTTTCATGCGTGGCTTTTAAACACATGTGACCTCTGAGCTCTTGAGGGGTGGGTGATGCATTTTTAACACCCTTGCCCTTTTGCTCTCCTCAAATGTCATTTGTCTGATTTGGAACATGGTATCACCTGGCAAATATGGAAAAGGCACCCAAATGAGCTTGGCCAGAGACAATGGTATAGAAACGGAACCAAACCCTATTACATACCCCTCTTTGCTTATGAGATATTTTAAAAATAGAGCAAAAACATGAGTTAGGGTAAAGCAGTTCAGTTCCCATCGTCCCGCTAAATGAGGAAGTTATCAAGGTATTTGCCTGCACACATTCCGCATCCTTACGCTCTGGGTGGAAGACTTTTTCTTATTGCCACTCTCCTCCTTGCCAGCCCCACTCCATGAGCCTCCTTGCTCTTCGTGCACTCACCAAGCCAGCTCCTCTGTTTCGGGCCTTTGTCCCTGCCTTCCTCTCCTTGCAATGTCCTTTACCTTCCATTTTTCTTTTTAAAACCATGATTGGCTCCTTCTTATCATTCATGTCTCAGCTTCAACATCACTCTTCAGGGACGCCTTCACCGACGACCCCATCTAAAATAGTCATATTACATTATTCAATTGTATTCTCTGATAGTTTTCTTGTTTACTTGTGTGTGTTTTTCTAGTCTGTCTCTTTCAACTAGAATGTAAGCTCCATAGGGCTAGAATCTTCTATTATATCATATTTTCATTGTTATGTCTACAGTGCAGAAAACTGTGCCTAACACAGGAGAGAGGTTGGGAGAGGAAATAAAGGAAGACAGCCAGGAAAGGCATTTCTGATCTCAGGCTGATTCTATTGTTGGAAGTATCCAACTGGGTATTTCTTTGCTTAAAAGTAAAATATTTTTATCCACTGGAAACAGATCAGAGATCTTAGAGATGTGTTGAGTTTATTGCGTAAGACTATTTAACAGCGGTTAAAAAAAACCAGATGACTTAAACTGAGAGTCCTTACTAGATGTTTATCTTCATTAGCTCAGTCTCATAAGTTATTACAATATAAAATCAGGAAAAACTGCTTAAGTGCTTGAATTCAGGCAGTTAAGTTGCAAAGTATGATAAAAACAGTTATACTAAAGGTTTTTTTTCCAAAGAGCTAAAAAATACTTAGTTGGAAGTAAATGGGGTAACAGTACAGTATCTTCCAAAGAAACCTGGAAATAGAATATGAGGTTGTCTTCTAAGAGTTAAATCAGTAAAACACACACACACACACACACACACACACACACACACACACACACACGACAGAGGAATAAACTGATAGGCAACTGACAAATTGATAGATAAATATGATGAAGACGACTTTGGAAACACCTATAACTTCAACCAAGGTGACTTGCAGGTAATCTCAGAATGGCAAGCGCCAAATGAATCAATTGTTTGGAGAAAGCCTAGGTGAACAGAGGAGGTGGGCAGAGGTGCTGTCAGCCCATAGCATGGGAGACCTAAGCTGAAGAAGCCAGAAGTTGGTAGCACCTTCCAAATACTGTTCAGAGGAGAAGGGGCCTTGGCCCCAGGTCTTGAGCTCTCAGGTCCCTGTGGCAAATGTATCCTTTGATAAATCAATTATCTACCTCTCCTTACTCAGATTTCATTCTTTAAATATAATATTTAAACCACGTTGGTCCCTGTCTACAGGGAGCAAATGCCCTGATCTACTGATGTGAGGGCTCATCTTCCTAGCTGGCTGCATTTATCATTAAAATGGCATAAATTTGAATTCTGGCTATACCGCAGTCTCTGTGAGCTTGGGTTAGTGTGTTTCTACCCCTAAGATAAAGTTTCAGGTCAGAGTAACTTGTGTTGGCCCCATACTGCATCACAGAGTAGGCTAGAATTTATACTGCCTGTGACAGGCTGTCTCTGAGAAGGCAAGGTCTGATCTAAGCTCAGTTTCTTCTCTGAAGCTCACCAATCCTAACTCACATGACTTCCTGAGGGGCTATTGAGTGAGGGAAAGATAAGAGTCCAGGAGTGTATTCTAGCTGGACGCATCCTCAAGAATCCACAAGGTCCCAGCCAAGAAGCCGAAGACACTCTAGTTCATGGGATGAGAAAATGTTTTTGTAAATTGCCAGAAAATAAATACATTATCAGTCTTTGATAGCAAAGGAGACAGGAAGGCCCAAGAAGGGAACAGAGACCAGAGGGCCGGACAAGAGCTGTGACCTCCTAGAACACTTGGGAGAACAAGGGTGGAGGGAGGCAAGATGAGACTCTCCAGAGAAAGCTCAGGAGAACATGCCCTTGGCCAGGAATGAGATGAGCTCTGGTAATTGGTGGAAGTACCAAATCCCAGGGCTCTCTGAGACATAGTGCTCTAGGCTTCACACTCACTTCTCTGTGGGTCTGTGACTGCCTGGCTCTGATGGGCCCCGTCAGCTCTCTACCATTCCTCTGGGTAAGGGGATCTTCCCCAGGAGCTAGGACAACACACCTAAATTATGCCCCAGTGAAGGAATGGGCATCATTTTGAAACTAGATCCTCCAGCTACAATTGAATGTCTGTTTCCTCGAGGGAGGAACAAGACTTAGTGAAAGAACCCAATGTAACAAACTTTGCTGTTGGTTTTTGGGGTAAGTATATAGCAGACAGTCTAAATATATGTTTTCCATGATAGCCTTTTCATTAAATATTTCCTTCTTTGGAATTTAAATCATTTAAAATTTTTATTTATTTAAACTCAAAATATGCACTTTTGACTAGTGTAATTGACCAGAAGGTGAACCAGGATCACAGAGCTGTTGGGGAGTTGGTGACAGAAATGTAAGAGGAGCTTGGGCTCCATGTTCTAATCTATTATTTCTCTGCCTGCAGTGAATTTCAGATGCTGCCGTGGACAGGGATGGGCGGGGGCACACTGTGCAGTTTGAAAAAGCTCATATCCCTCTTTACCCCCAGTTGACGTTCACTGGTCTACAATTCATCTAATTTTGCTCTGGGTCTTCTTGAACCTCCTTAAACAAAATAAACAAAAACGAGTATTACCCCTGAAGCTGGAGAATGGTTCTATTTATTAGAGGTGGCCAGCGGAAGAGCTATAAAGAGCAGAATGATTTCTGAATCAGCAAACCCCACTAGCTTGGATGATGCAAACCAAGAGACTGGCAAGAAGCCACCCAATAAATCACAAAATGGAACCATTTGAAGGCCTTTCTTTCTAAAACAGAAGAGAGGAGTGTGCCTCAGATTTGTCTTCATTTCAAAAGGGTCAAAGACACGTAAATTCTTTCAAAATTTGAATCTGTGGCAAGTAACTTGAGAAAGATGACAAAACCATTGTTTACTAAGTGAGGCTTAATTAAAGGGGTACTGCACTCTCAAAACATACCCACACCAACACCCCTTCCCCCCAGCAGATAAAATGTAAATGGGGCCTTAGGTAGGTTAAATAGCATCAGGAAAACATTAAGAGGAGTCTGGGATACTAAGACTACTTCTGGCATCTGCATTATAGAAGGGCTGTAGCTATATCAGTGTCTCTGTAAAACACCTTATCTGAAATAATATGAAGCCTAGAGTCTATAACTAGAATCATATACATTTCAGAGTTTGAATGGGCCCTACCTAGAAAAAAATATCCAGATGAAGAAACTGAATCCCTGCTCTGGACTCAAAATCTGTGGGTTGGACTGGACTTTAGGCAGGCCACTAGTGCATACCACACAGAATGCCCATTGTCTGAAGTCTCCAGACTGAACTCCTTGACTGCCAAGACTGTATTCTTTATCTTTGCATTCCTAACATCTAGTACAGTGTTTGTTGGACACTTAGTAAGCATTCAATGGTGTTAAAGTAATCAAGAAGAAAGAGTGTAAATCCTAGGGCAGCAAGAAAAAAAATTTAGAGGAAAAATCCTCAGACCTCCCAGGGCATGAAGGCAACATTATCCCAAAAAGCAAAAGTGAGCTTGACCTCATGCATCTTTTTTTAGGTGATCACCCAAGTCACAAGCAAACATCTGCCAGCCTATCACTTCCATCATCGCTGTTAACAGCGTGGCTTATTTTATTTTATTGGAGTATTAGAATGAGCTCACTCACAATTACATCCCCTGATTATCTTTTCTTTTTAGTGGTTGGAATCATGTAGTTCTGGTTTCTTAGCACATTTGATGATTATAAACATTATTGTTGTCTGTATGCACTATACTGTGCATTAAATCTCTAGAGCTTATTTTTAAAAAATTAGGCAGACAAGTGACTTTCATTCAAATATTACAGAAATGCTTGATTTTTGAAGTCGAAAGTATGAAGGGTAGATAACACCAGCATATTGTTTGAAGTTAACCTTAAAAGTAGAGGTTATCTCTTCATGGAAAATGACAAAATGTACTTCTATCTACCTTATGATTATAATGGTTCATCAGATTTAGTAGCTGTTGGGAAACAATTATATATTTTCTGTATCTAAATTATCTGGTGTCTCCCCCCCGCCCGCCCCAAGCCCCTGAAAAGACTAAAAATACTCTGAACCCTTAATTTCAATGGCACAAAGAATTGTGCATTGCATATTTATAAGCAAGCTACAGGTCAAAGGGATGCAATAAAGAATTAAACATTACATTCTCTGAAGAAATATTATTTTTCATTTCCTTTATGTTTTTGAAACCAGGAACCTTATGACATTCCAAAGTGAAATAACTGCACACACAATTTTTATATTGAGGCTAGGACCAGGAATAATGAACTACACATAGCATATTACTCATTGCCCTATGACCTTTGTTGTTTAATTTCATATTCTGAAAATGTTTGCTTCTAAATTTAGTCAGGACAATGAGATAATGTCAGGCTGCTTTGCTGGCTCTACATTACAGTGGATTGATTATACCTAGAAGATTTTCAAATGTGGATGTTTAAAATGTAAATATATTGTTGGTCTGCTTTGGCTTGTGAAAGGTTTCATAAAGCCTAGTAATTTAGATTTACAGAGACTCCCCACTCAAGGTCCTGAAAAAATTCTAAGTAACTGTAAAGGACAGTACCTGGTGGGGTCAAGGAGAGGTACACCTATTGCTGGAGGGACAAAAGTCAGTGGCTATTGTTATTCCTGAAAGCATACACACCCTCCCTTTCCTGCCCCGCCCCCCGCTCCACCCCCCGGCTGTCCCTTCTCTCCCATTGCTTCCAGAGGCCATGATGTGGCTGGTCTTGATCAAGACTTAAAAAAATTTTTTTAATTGTACAATCCCTTTTTCCAGGCCAAAACAAAACAAAACTACGGGGAGCTGCTGGAGTTGATGTGTCATTTGGAGCTGGGGTCAGAGGCACCTCAATGGAGCGTGCAGGTGCATGGAATGGGTTTTGAAATCTCTGCTCCCAGGTGCCACCCCCAGAAGTCGGCCCGCCTTTCCTGCTCTCCCGTGGCCGCCGCTGCCCAGGCTGGAGTGTGGCGGTGCAGGCTGTGTGCCGTGCTTGGTGCCCAGCCAGGGGGCTCTACTGGGGACGGAAACCCAGACCTGGCTGCCCTTGCCAAGCCGAGCTCCCTGGCCCAGGCTGCTTCTGCCAAGAGGAGAGGGAAACTTGTATGTTTCTTCTGTCTAAAGGGGATGTGGTGTTCTGACTGGCATGAAAGTCTTAGGAGCCAGCAGGACCCAGGCCCAAGGCTCTAGATGTTCCGGAGAGAGCTTCTGACCCCACTCCTGTCCCCCCGTTCCTGGCCTGCATGTCCCTGGGGCTTGCAGCGCTTCAGCCAGGGTGAGGGTCACAAACAGCAGTGTGTCTCTGGGTTGATTCCTGCGGGGCAGGCCATCTCTCAGCTCTGAGCCACCCCCTTCACCCACCCTGGGAAGCTTTAGTGCCTGGCCCTTTCTGCTTTGCTCTGCAGAACTGCCATGGAGACTGGGGCTTGTTATGGCCTCTCCTGGTCCTCCTCCCTCCACTCCGCTCCTTCATTCCAAAGGAGCCGGCCTTGATTTGCGTTGCCACTTAGGTGAATTTTAAGTGTGCTCAGAGAAGTATAGCTAGCCAGAGGAATTCCTGGAATTTTTACTTTTATTTTTTTGGGAGAAGGCAAAGATTTGGGCCTTCCTCCAAACTCCCCAGCTCAGCCCTTAGATTTGCCTGGACCCCTCTGGAAGCAGGCCACGCAAGGGCACACATTTAAACATCGCAAAAAAGTTTTAAAATGTTAAATAAAATACGTTCTCGCCGTCTATCTTGACAAATCAATAACAAAATCCAAAAACACTGATGAATGTTAACAAAATAGCAAAGATGGCAGAGTTTAATTATTTTTGCACATGTTTGGATGAGCTAGTGACTTTTTTTGAGTAACAAAAGACAAATAATTCAGACCTTATTCTTTTACTCCACAATATTTTATTTTCTTGATTTCAGCAAAACACTAATTATGTTGTTAAAATAAATATTTTCATGTAATTTGTGTTCAACTGACAGTAATAACAAAATCGATTAAAAATAAAATGCGATTGCATTCAAAATGCTTAATATTTGAGTATATTTTATCAAAATGTAAGTTAGAGTGCATATAAATTTTAAATTATAATTACTTTGTATATTTTCAAGAAGTTATTGTTTTAAAAATAAAAGACAAAATAAAAATAATACATGAGTACACCAACATTTTAAATAAAATTATTTAAATATAGCTGAACTTTTAAATTTAACTCTGAATATTTGATTAAATATATTTATAAAAATGAAATTATTGCAATCCTAATGTTTAATATCTATCTAGTTGTCAGTATAAAAAATTGGTATTATGGTTCATGCATGCTGCAGCTACATCTATATATTCACATTTAAAAAGTAATATGAATTGTTTACTATTGCAAAATATTCTCAGTCACCTGGATAATGATACTGTGTTATACAAGAATTTATTGCATTCATACACTTTGAGAGGAAGGCTTTGACAACTTAGTTTGTCTTTTCTTACCTAGGAGTTTCCACCTCTCAAATCTTTCCAAAGCAATTTTTGTTTGTTTGTTTGTTTAACCCTCACCCAAGGATATTTTTCCATTGATTTTTAGAGAGAGTGGGAGAGAGAGGGAAAGACAGAGAAATATCGATGCGAGAGAGACACATCGATCGGATGCCTCCTGCATGTGCCCTGAGGTACGTGCCCTTGACTGGAATCGAACCCGGGACCCTTCAGTACTCAGACCAATGCTCTATCCACTGAGCCAAACTGGCTAGGGCAAAGCAGTTTTTGTTTCTAATATCAGCAGCAATACACCCCACAAAACCTTGTTTTGTTTTGAAGACAAGGGGCAAGAGAGGTATGGCGTGTTTCCGCGGCTCCTGGGTGATGTGATCTCAAGAAGAAATGCTTAGGGTTAGGAGTTGCACTGGGCCAGAGGCTCCCAGATGCTCTTTAACCAGTTCGGTGTGTGTGGTAAACACAGGGGACAAGTCAGGGATCTGGGCTGCCTGGGTCTCAGGGTGCTGCTGTCTGGAAATTTAGGAGAAATTACCCTTAAAAAAAACTCTGGTGTCAGAATTTAGAAGCAGGTATTTATACCTGCGTCTAAATTAGTAGAAATCCCACTTTAATTAGCAAATTACAAATAACAGCTATGCTAAAATTTTAATTCCTATTTTGCTATTGTTCTTTTTTTTTCCTTTTTCTTTCTTTCTCGTTCTCCCTCACCTCCACCTCCCACATGTGTTGCCAGCACAAATCTAAACTGCTCTGGAAATCATTAGTCAATGTGCATTCTGAATTAGGTAACTGAATTCTTTCTTCCTTTTCTTTCTTTTCTTTTTCCTTTCTTTCTTCTTCCTTCCTTCCTTTCTTCCTTCCTTCCTTCCTTTTTTCTTTCTTTCTCTCTTTCTTCCTTTCTTTTTCTTTCTTCTTTCTTTCTTTCCATTTTTTCCACAGTCTTATTGAGATATGTCACATACTGTACACTTTATTCATTTTAAGTGTACACATAAATTTTTTGGTATATTCACAGAGTTTACCCATGTTGTAGCATGTATCATGACTTCATTCCTTTTTGTTGCTGAATACTATTCCATTGTATGGATATATCACATTTTATTTAACGACTCATCAGTTGATAGACATTTGAATTATTTCCACTTATTGACTATTATGAATAATGATACCATGAACATTCATGTACAAGTGTTTATGTAGACGTATGTTTCATTTCTCTTGGGTATAGAGCCAGGAGTGGAATTATTGAGTCATATGTTAACTCTATGTTTAACTTTTGAGGACTTGCCAGACTGTTTTCCAAAGATACTGCACCATTTTACAATTGTACTATGCAGGTTTCCATTTCTCCACATCTTTGTCAACACTTGCTATTGTATGTCTTTTATTTTATTTTATTACAGCTATCCTAGTATGTGCGAAGAGGTATGTTATTGTGATTTTTGCTTTGTAGTTCTCTAATGACTAATGATGTTCGTGGTTCTTTTTAACTGGCTATTTCTGATGAGAGAGAGAACCAAAATCTTTGTGAATGCCCTCACTCAATGTCGTACTCATGATATTTAGATACAAACCAATTCATAGAACAAAAGTGTTGTGTTGGAAGGGACCCTAGACCCAGGGCGGGCTCCTGCTTTACAATATAGCTCACCCGCAGGGCTGGCTGTTCACTCCTTCCACTGTCAGAAAGTGTTCATCTTTCATGAGATCTTTTCTTTAAAAAACTTTTTAAAAATTATAAGAGTCTAGAAATTTTATTCTGATATATTTCACAGCAATTCAAATGTACACATTTTATTTATATTAACACATGCTCTTAGTTTGATAAAGGTTCTAGTTTTACAGATTGGCTCATAAAAGAACTATAAATCTTAAAATTAAAATCTATATATAGCATAGCTTCTTTTAAATTGAGAGAGATGAATTTTTATTTAACTATACATGCAAATATCTTTAGAAACAACAAAATAATTAAGAAATTATAATTCCAATTTCTCGTGCTCTGGGATTAATCTAATGTTTCTTCTATGCTCAGATCCACTTAGTCGCTGGGTCTAGCTTTGCTCTCTGACAAGGCGAGCTCTCTCTTCACCCAGCAGGCTCCTCCTTCGCTTGACTAAATCCATCTACCTTTTTTATTTTTATTTATTAAATATTTTTATTGATTTTAGAGAGGAAGGGAGAGGGAATAGAGAGATAGAAACATCAATGATGAGAATCATTGATCAGCTGCCTCCTGCACGCTCCCTCCTGGGGATAGAGCCCGCAGCCCAGGCATGTGCCCTTGGCCGGAATCGAACCTGGGACCCTTCAGTCCGCAGGCCGACGCTCTATCAACTGAGCCAAACCAGCTAGGGCCCATCTACCTTTTTTAAAGACAAGCCCTGGCCGTCCACTAAGTTGTTGCCTTTTTCCTTTCCCTTTGGAGTTAATGAACAGTAGCCCGAGGCTGGTTTGCAGATCTGGTCACACTTTCAGGCAGCAGGCAGCTCACCAGGGAGGGATTCGCATGGAAATTCCAGGAGGTCAGAAGGGTACAGACCAAAAACCTGGGCAGAGGGCATTAACGACGAAAACACATAGTAATATACAGAAAACATGAAAAAATTCTGATATTACCTTGCCTTGTTATCAGTTCCTATATCTGTTTTTAAATGTCAAGTGACTTATAAAAAGGGCATGCGAATTTTATGTTTACTGAAAGGGAACAAAGGTTAAAAAGGTGCTGAAAATGCAGTCTATAAAAACAGAGGCTTGGCCATCTTGCTTCCAGTATAAAAAAAAAGATACGTTTAGTTCAACCTGGCACATTGTGAAGAGGCACCTGGCATGGCTGCGTGCGTGTGTGATTACGTAAGGGTGTACCTGTCTGCCCATCCACCTTCCCCATCCCCTCCGTAAACCTGATCCTCCTTCTCTGATTCACCTGTCTCCAGTTTTCAGACCTCTAAAGGGGAGTCTCTCTCCTGCAGCTACTCAGACTCTGGAACTCCGTGGGCAAAATGCCCTAACCTAATTTCTCTCATTCCCTATTTCCAGTTTCCCATTCTTCTTCACCCAAACCAATGATTTTCTCCTGAAGGCGCCGAGCCCTGTTCTCCCTTTCTTAGAGAGACCTCCTCTTTCTCTTGCCCTCTGCCACCACCTCTAGAGCCTGGACTGCTGTCCTGGCCTCCCCGCTCTGCCCCTCAGGTTCCAGTCTCCTTCTACTCTGTGCCGTTGCCAGAGGCTGCCACATTGAATTTCTGAAACCACAGACTCCCCAGACCAGAATCGGAGGCCCTTCACTCTCTGAACTTCTCTCCGTCGGCAGAGGACATTCCTTTCTCTCTTGGCGTGGCTCCTGCCTAGTGACCTAGCAGCTGCGAGTGGCCTTCATGTGTGGGTGACCGGACAGGAGTGACTCACCGAGTCCCTTCCTTTTCCTGGAATGCATGGAGCTGACGCTCTTCGCAAAGCCTCTGCACCGGGCTCTTCCCTCTGGTCGGAGCACTCTTCGTGGGTTCTCCCCTGGGCCTCCTTTTCACAGCCAGATCTCAGCTCAGAGAGCACTGCCTCTGAAGTGTAGCTCAATGACAGTAGGGCCCTCTGTCTGCTTAGTTTCCTGCTGTGTTCCCAGCACCTAGAATAGTGCTGGCACTCGGCATGCCCTTGCTAAATACTTGCAGATTTATTAGAAGCAAGCAGCTTCAACAAAGAGTACGCGGTTGCAGATGTTCTGCTGTTCTCCGTTGGGCAAGAAAGGAACTGAGGGGTGAACAAAGAAAGGAGGCACGGACAAGAGCAGAGGGGCAGAGAGCTCCTTGCACGGCAGAGGCAAACGTGGGTCCCTGGAGAGAGGACAGAGCACAGGGTTCAAGGCCTGCTCTCTACTTCCTCTGACGTGGAAAACGCTTTCTGCTGTGGTTAACGCACAAACCGTGCTTAACTCTCAGAAAAGGACTTTTTGAAGAAACCAGAAAGGAGACCCTTCCCCGCCCCAGCCCCCTAGCCTCTTTTCTCATTTTCTAGTTTCCAACACCAAAAAATGCCCCCCAAAAACAAAAAAAGTGGGTAAGTGTCAATTCCCATATCAACATAAGTGGGTCCAAATTGTCTAACTTGTCTGAAATTTTAAAAAGCAGTTCCTTCTGTCTAAAGCGCACATTATTTCCTAAGACTGTCTGGCTACTCTCTAAGTGTTTTGCTCACGACTGAGCAAATTACCTGTCATGGTAGAAACTGACAATGTATAAAAGGTGTTCCTGACTCAGAAGCCCATTGTGTAACGATTCTTGATCTTTTTTTGTCAAACTGGATCGGCTGCTTCCTTTGCCAACTGAAATCAAATGAATGTGTTAGGTCATGGCATGAAGATGAAATAGTTTTTACCCTTGTTTTTCTTCCTCCTTTCTTACCCCCTTCTTATTACATGTAACAAATCAGACTGTGATTATGAAAGTGAGGAACTAAGGCAGCTCGCTCGGCTGAGTAATGCAGTCGGTCTTGTTTGGACCTTTCGGTGATTGTTCAGGACGTGCAATCATCCAAGGCTGAAATGACATCACCAGAGAGAATTACTCTGGGACTCTGAGTTCTGCAATGCAGGATTTGCCAAGGAAAATGAGAGCATTAGCTCCTTTTGCTCCCCCCATCCCTCACGAAAGCAGTATCCTGTATCTAGTGACTCCGGTTTTATGTTGAAGAGGAACTTGGTTCTTTTTCCTGGTCCGGGAAGCTATCGCAGAAACGAAGTCTTCGTGAATATGAAATCACTACCACCTATAGTGTTTTGATTTCTCTTGCTCAGTGTAATTACCCAATGCTTTAGACCTCTGTACATGCTATGCTTTCTTGCCTCTCTGGTTTTTGGCATGTGGTGTTTCCTCAGCCTGACATGATTTACTTTTTTCTTTTGTAAAATATATTTTTATTGATTTTTTTTTTTTGAAAGGAGAGAGGAAAGGAGAGGGAGAGGGAGAGAGATATTGATGTGAGAGAGAAACATTGACCGACTGCCCCCTGCACGCATCCCGACTGGGGATTGAGCCCACAACTGGGCATGTGCCCTGATCAGGAACTGAATTGGCAACTTTTCAGTGCACAGGACGGCGCTCGTCTAACTGAGCCACACCAGCCAAGACATGAATGAAAACTTTTATCAGAATGCAGTGACTCGCTTTCTCCCAAACTCATTTGTCTGATATCAGTAATAGCCACATTAGCTTTTTTTGGGGGGTAATATTTGTGATTTTTTAAAAAATTTCTTTTCTGTAGAAACAAGTACAGCAAAGTGGTTAGTAGCCTGGAATCTGAGGTTTGAGAAAGACTGGGTTTGAATCCTGATTCCTCCTCCCTGCACTAGTCATGTGATCGAAGGCAAGTTACTTAATCATCCCAAACTTCAGTTTTCTCAGATTCTGTGTAAGGGTATGATAAATAGACAATAGGGTTGTTGTGAAAATGTAATAAATCAAAACAGAACAAATTAAAAGGCCTTTGGCATGAAGTTAGTACTAAATAAAAGTAGTAGTTATTATAACGTTTAACAAATACAAATAAGGCCCTAGCTGGTTTGGCTCAGCAGTTAGAGCATTGGCCTGTGGACTGAAGGGTCTTGGGATTGATTCTGGTCAAGGGCAAGTGCCTTGGTTGCAAGCTCCTTCCCCTGACCCGGGCATGTGCCAGGAGGCAACCAATTGATGTGTTTCTCTCACATTGGTGTTTCTCTCTGTATCTTCCCCTCCCTCCCACTCTCTCTAAAACCAATGGGAAAAGTATCCTCGGGTGAGGATTAACCATATATATGGAGCTTCTTGGCAGCACTAGTTCAATCCCTGTCCCTTAGCATAGAATAGTAGGTCTTGAGATGGAGCTGGAACTAGGTTAGCATTGATCTCTTTGCTTCAGGGAGTTAACAGGCTGGGAATGGTGGGAATCCCTGTGAATTTTAAGATGGAGGTCAGGAGTGTGACTTATACCCTCACGTGTGCCACCCCGAGCCCATAGATATCGGGGGAGTTGGTCAGCTCCGTTGCAGCAGCTGTGACCTCCTTGAAAGGCTAGCGTGAGCTGGAATTGGGAATGCAGTTCCCTCTACAAACACATGATTATTTGTAGGCGACATGTACCATCAGACTCAGTGCTATTAACAATGGGTAACATAAGGCCTTTAGGACCGACATGAGATCACAACCTTTTAAAATAACATGTTTCCTCATGGGAAATGTGTACTCAGTTCCAAATAACTGATTTACAAATTAAACATTGCAACATAGGCCATTAGGGAAATAGGGCTGCGATCCTTCATGTCTGTAGTGCGGGAGGAGGAAGGAAAATTCCTCAGACTGCCCAAAGTGTAGGGACAGTTGAGTGCTGAGCATTTTTCTAAACTGGATGTCAGCCAGGGCAACCGATGAGCAGTTTCTTGCAAAGAGCAACACTGGCTCTGTAGTGATCACCAGTGATGGGGACATTGACTTAGGCTTGGCCCAGAGCCATCCCTGTGCCCTTGCCCTTGCTGATGCCTTAAAGAATCTTCCTTAGAGGAGAAAAAGCCACCTTCCTTCTCAGGGCTTTCTGAAAGTTTCTGAATATTGCCTAGAAGGGGTGTCTGTGCCTACACCCCACCCCACCCCACCCCCAAGTCAGCCTGGCTTTAAGCAGCTCTCTAAACTCTTTTCAAGATCGCTCTCTATGCTTTTCTTTTTTTAAAATATATTTTATTGATTTTTTACAGAGAGGAAGGGAGAGAGAGCTAGAAACATCGATGAGAGAGAAACATCGACCAGCTGCCTCCTGCACACCCCCTACCGGGGATGTGCCCGCAACCAATGTACATGCCCTTGATCGGAATCGAACCTGGGACCTTTCAGTCTGCAGACCAATGCTCTATCCACTGAGCCAAACCGGTTTCGGCAGCTCTCTATGCTTTTGTCACTCTTGTCTCTGGTGTTCATTTGACCACCCTGGGCCTGGACCTCCCATCAATCAGTCAGTTAGCAGGTAGATGCCAAGAACCCACTGTTGCTCAGGATTCTTAGGCTTTGCTGGAGTGCAGAAAAGAAAAAAGCAGAATTTCTGCTCTTAAGGAATTCACAAACTACTTCAGGAAGCAGTATGTCTTAGATCAGCGATTTTCAACCTTTTTCATCGCATGGCACCCATAAACTAATTACTAAAATTCTGCAGCACACCGAAAAATATATTTTTTGCCGATCTGACAAAAAAATAGGTATGATTTTAATTCATTTACGCTATTGTTGTGTTGGCTGTTGTCATTTTTTAAATTTGACGATCTAAGGGAAATAGACAGGTACTGCATGTTTTAAAAATTCTTGCGGCATACCAGTGTGCCTTTTGGGGCACACCGGTTAAAAATTGCTGTCTTAGATGTTAAAACACAGGATTCAAGTCAGCCAGCCCTGACCTGAATCCTAGGTCTACCATTTCTTAGCTCTGTACCCGAGTCTCAGTGTTTTCATCTGTAAAATGCAAATGATAAAGCAGTCATAGAGTAGTATGAAGATTGTGTTGCAAGATACACTCTTCAGAAAGCACAAGATGGGGCATAGCATAGTCTGGGCTATGTAGAAATAGACGACAACACTTTCCTCAATGCTCTCCTGCCTTCTCAGACCCTGGAGGAAGTAGTGCCTTGTGGGTCACAGAAATGGGTGGGAGAGGGGCTTTGGGGCACATTGAAGAGCTGCTGTTGACTTCCTGGCGAAGGCATTCTGCCTGTCTTGGCTCAGTTCTGCACTGGGCACCTTGTTGGGGTTGGAAAGCAAACAACTGGAACTCCCTCTGCCTTTGAAGAATTTACTAGCTAGATGGGGCTTCAAGGCACACACACACACACACACACACACACACACACACACACAGATGCAGCTTTAACGAGATGAAACAGCATCTCAATTAACAAGAACAAAATGATATGCTAAAAATTCCATATACTTATGAGACATATTTAGGGCAAGAAACGCTCATGATAAGTCTAAATTCTGGACTCTGGGCAAAATGTCCTGAATGTGTTAATACCATCCGTAGCTCTGTGGCAATCATAGCAGAGGCGCCTTTCTCCCCCCTACCCTCAGAGCCCTGCCTCTCTGGCCCCTGTGGATGTTTTTCTCCCCAGACAAACTGGTCTGGACCAGCCAGTGAAACGTAATTCTGAATGCTGCCCACAGCCTGCGGTGACTGTGGGTGAAAGGCCTGTGATTTCTTCGGGGAGCCCCATGTTTGTTTTCATGTTTTAAACAGGGACTGGTGGAGTGATGAATGGTGAAAGAGCTCCCTTCAAAAGAGCGAGCTCTGCTTTAGGTGACTGCTCCCTTGGGCTTCTGCCGAGGGTGATGTTGACTTTTGGCGTAATGACAGGGCTGGTTTTCTGGGAGCAATGCAACGAGAGAGCTTCAGAGGCCTCCCCGGACCTCCCCCCTAGCAAGGCTGCTCCAGCCCGGCGTCACGTGGGCAGTTCCACTGAGCTTGGGATTTGGAGGTGAGACATGCTCTTGTCAGATTTGTAACCCAATGTCTGTGTGGTGTGCCCTCTGGGCAAATGTGTGTTCAGCAGCAACCACATCTCCTGGCCTCATTCTCTTTGAAGAAGAAAAGCAAAAACAACACAAAAAATAAGGTTGTGATTCCATATTGGTTAAAAATATCCTTATGGATTTTTTTTTTAGAGAGAGGAAGGGAAAGGGAGAGAGAGAGAGAAACATCGATGTGACAGCGAAACATCAATTGGCTGCCTCCTGCGTGCCCGCTACCAGAGGTTGAGCCCACAACCCGGCATTGAGCCAGCAACCGGCCAGGGCTCCTTATGGAATTTGAAGGCACCATGGAATCATCAGCAGATGGGGAAAACTGAAGCCCAGGGAAGGGAAATGGCTTATCCAGGGTCACACAGCAAACAAGTGGAAGAGCGAAGACTGAAACCCAGGTTTTCAGCTTCTGGTCCTGTTCTCTTTCCCTGTTCTGTTTCTGTTTGACAACCATGGGGAGTTCTTTCTCCTTTTCATTCGACTCATCCTCCTTTCCAAACCCTGTAATGAGCCAACATGATCCAAGAAATCCTAATTTACTTCCAAAGGCAGTTCGCTGCCTGTTGGCCATGCTGTATGGCTTACTATCTCAATTAAAATTTTCAACATTTCATGTGAAAGCATGCCAGTTACCCGCTGAGTCTAAATAAATCCGTTTAGGTATTTAGGGTTTATGAATATAGACAATCGTGTTTTCCCTTTCATTCTCTCTGTCTTCCCTGGCATTCTCTCCTCTACGTGCCTCTGTTAAGATACTTAAAAAAAAAAAAAGATTTACTTGGGATATATAATTTGGAGAATTGCTCAACATTTTTTTCCTTTCCGGTATTTGTATTATCATTATAGTGACCCATGCTATAATAATTTAAACTTTGTAGATTTTAAAAATATATGAATTTTGCACTGTTAATTCTCTCAAGCTTTCTAACGAGGAGGAGGAGAAGGAGGAGAGTGTGGGTAGGATTAGGTAGACTGGAGAGACCTTTGAAAGTTTTGGCAGGGTGTTTGTGAATGTCTGGGCCGTAAAATATTTTTACAGCATGGTGGGTGTTTTGAACTCTCTGGAAACTCACAAGCCCCACACATACGCTTGATGGAAGCCCCCCCAGGCTTTGGACAACACAGAAGCGGTTCAGAAACCTGAACCGCGTCCAAGGCAAATTACAGCCCAGCGTGCCAGTGCAAGTGGGGGGAGGGGCAGAGAGCATCAGAGGAAATGACACTGGTCCCGGACCCCGCGGAGCCCCAAGGCCCAAGGCTGTTTCAACCACTGGCAGTAGTTTCCTAGTCTGTGAAAAGGGCTATAACAGCTACGATCTAGTGGAGTGGTTTTTTTTTTTTTTTTTTAATGATATGTGTATTTATTAGTGCCACCAGGGCTGAGAGAACACCTCTTTTTAGGAGTGTTCTCAGATCAGCCACATTGAGAGAGACTGATGGGCAAAGGGCCACGCAGGAGCCTCCCCTCTGCTCCTTCGCCTTCCCGGGGTTGGCACTTGGCTCCTGCTCCATGCCTGGCCCTGCCTCGCACTTTTGGATCCGCTGACGCTGACCGCTCCATCCAGCCAGTGCCCCAGCGTGGACCCATCCACAACTGGCGGCTCTGTTTTCTGGCCTGGAGAGTCTTTCTGGCTTCGCCTCCTGCATGTAGCTTCACATTCGTATTGTGGTTGAGAAAGGAGTTCCATAATGAAACTGACAAATCCAGTGACCTCACAGGGTGATCTGATCATAAATTCCTACCTGGGCTAGTCATGGGTCTGGGGCCGTGGGGGCAGCCAGAGCAGGTTTAAGAAGGCCACAAGGAACTGGACAAGATTTCTCTCTTAGTGTGATCTTGAAATGAATGCCAGCCACACCAATTAAATTGTCCAGAGGAGGAACTCTTGGCTGGCTTCTTTCTTATACATTACAGTTTAGGTCAGGTTAATAGTTCCCCTCTGTAGACTGTAGGTAATTTCTTAGTTCCAAACCATCTCCTTGTTTTGGTGGGTCTAACACAATGACTGGCACACACAACTCTCCTGCTCATCTTTTACTCTTTTTTCCTTTCCTAGTGATGGGAGGAAAGGGTGAAAGTGAACCTTGGAAGTCATTAAACAAAAGGAATGTGTGTCTGAGGTTTTTTAATAATTAAATGTATCTCCTTTTAGAACACATGGTCCTGGGTAGCCTTGAGTGTATCTTTCCGTTTATTTCTCCGCAGTGCTGTGTAGCAGAGGAGTGGACATGTGGGGGAGGAGAGAAGAAGGGAACTCGCTTTTATGAGTGCGAAGTGCCAGGCACTGACTTAGATACTTTGCAGAAATGATCTCATTTACCAGCCTCACAGCAATCCCCAGAGTCAGCCACTATTATTTCCTTTTGTAGGTGAGGAAATTGAGAGGAAAGCTCACAAGATTTGCCTAAGGCCATGCATGTGGGACTGAGAGCTGAAATTTGAATCCGTGTCCCTAGTATACATGCAATAATAAGAGTGAAATGCTTTTTAGAAATCAGCTAGGACCGTAACTACAACTGTGGTCCAAAACACTCGAGGCATTATTTATCACCTCTTCGCTAGAACAAGAGATGACATGGACTTTAGAAACCTTGACTTTCTTAAAGGAGGCTTATACATATAAAAGGAACTTCAGTTGTAGTTGGAGACTACTGCCTGCAAGTCTGCTTTCTTGGACTGTCTCGCATTCATTAACATTCCCAGAGCTCTTCAAGATACAGAGATAAGAGATGTCATAGGCCTGACAAGTATGACAATAATCCTGCCCCTAAAGCAAGGAAACATCCCAGAGATGACGCTGGGGCCTGGTTGATACGCCGGTGGGTCCCGATGGTCTGCATGGTTTATGTCCTGTGCTTGGAATCCAGCATCTTTCCCTTGGGGAGGCACCAATGTGAATTTCTGCGGAGGTTCTCACCCTCATTCAAATACCTGTTACTCTCACTAGAGTGGAAAGGAATTTCAGCTTCTGTCCAGAGATCAGCTTTGATTAGAAGGAGAGAAAATCCAGGGACCTCAGCTGCCAGGGCCTGGGGGTAAGAAGATGCAGGCTGGAGCTCTACCCAATTCCGCATTTTGCTCGGGGTTGGCTCTTGGAGTCAGACAGTGTTTTAAGTCTCCAGCTAAAAGCCCCGGTGCCGGCACAGATTTGGTCACTAACAGAACAGGAACTGGAGCCTCAAAAGTGGATGGAAACGTCCAGGGAAAGAAAAGATAAGCACGAAGAGAGAGCAAAGGGCAGAAAGGTATTTCAGAAACGGAGGCTGGAGTGATTTCCCAGGGCAGAGGGTGCAAACAGGAAGCCATAGAAAAAGCAATGAGAAATCCACCAGAAGTGGGGAGATGTAGAACCATCTCATGTTTTTGGCTTGTCTGCGACGAGACACAGAGAGGCTCTGTGTGGGTGTTTTTTTTTACCTTCCTCACAACACCCGTCAGGAGGGGACTGTTTTCCACCGAACACGAGGAAGCCGAGGTCCAGAGAGAAGTGATGTGTCCCAGGTCACCCCGTTAGCAGGCAGGACCCGGGACCCAGGTGTTCCGACTCCAGGCTGTGATCTTCCCACTGGCCCACGGCTGCTTCCCCAAGGAGGCGGGGGCTATGTAATACTTTCATACGATCAAGGATCCAAGGAACCGAGAGAGACGAATGAACACAGTGGAAAGAATGCGCGCTGCAGAGCCAGCAGGTCTGTGTTTGAGTCTCGGCTCCCACACCCGTTTGCTGTGTGGCCTCAGCAAGTGCTTGACCTCCTCCGTCTCATTTTTTCCTAGTTATAGAAGCGGGTAAGAGTTCCTGTCTCATGGAAGTCATTCATTTCATGCTTAAAGTAAAATGCAGGTGATGGTGATGGTGAAAATCATAACAGTTCACACTTACTGAGTCATTCCTATGGGCCAGACCCTGGCCCAAGCACCTCTCCTATGTTATCTTACAACTCTGTTAGGTTGAGATGATTATGATCCCATTTTACAGATGAGAAACCGATGCACAGAGAGGTGAAGTTGCACAAGGTCCCTTAGGTAGTAAGCGGGAACATCACATTCAGTAGCAGAGGTACAGGTAGCCCCCTGGGAGTGGGGTGGGGGTCTGTAGGGACTGGGGAAGCGGTGGCCTCGTGCCTTCCTCCCTCCCTTGGTCCCCAGGGGCTTCTCTATGGCGTCGTCATGTCCTCTTCGCTGTTTTTCAGCCGCTGCCCTCGTGACTGCGTTCACCTCTCTGGTTGGTCTCTCGTAAGGAGACTTAGTCAGATCTTGACTCCATCGTCCCTCACCAATTCCGTCCCCCATGTGACGCCCAGGTTCCTACATGTTGCTCCTCTGGTGTCCCTATTTCCGGGCACCCCGTCACTTCCCTATCCTTGCCTCTCAGAGTCTGTTTCTGGCCTCAGCTCCCTAAACTGTTAGCTCCAGGAGCTCTAGACCCTGTGGGACCAGGAAGAGTGGCAGGGACATTGGCGCATCAGAGCAGGAGGAGGGAGGTTGATGTGATTGACCTGTAAGAGTGCTCTTCTCAGAGCAACTCTTTTTTTTTTAAATTCTTTATTGTGGAAAGTATTACATATGTCCTCTCCCCGCCCTGTTGTCCTCTCCCAGTCTGCCCCTGCCCCCCCACCAGCCCCAGCCTTCACCCCGCCTGCTCCCCTCCCCTCCCCCACCCACCCTCTTCTCCCCTCTCCCCCACCCTGAGTACAAAGAGCTGGCCTGTGCTGGGCCTGGTGCAGGGAAAAAGGCAAAGGAATGCATGTCTGGAGCTACTGGTCACACGCAGTCTCCAGACCCTATTAGGCCATGTGGCTTCGAGTTTGAATTCCAGGGTCAAGCCTCAATTCTTGCTGCAATGCAACTCTCTCCACCCCCATTCTCTGAGTTTGCTAAAAAAAAAAGCTACAGGTGTTCTTAGTCAGTCATTTGATGCTAAAATTAAAAAAAATAAAAAAGCTACTTGGTTACACCGGGCAAACCAGGAAGAGTCGAGATCCAGAAAAGCCCACACCTCCAACGGCCTAAGATCAGGTTGAAAGGGTGAATGGAACTTGTGACCTGCACAGTGGAACAGCGCGGTGCTGCCTGGTGTGGGAGTGCGTGGCACAGGTGCGTAAGGGACAGGTACGCCGCAGCCGCCCAGCGGGCCACCTCCAACACAGCCAAGGCCCTGAAGCCTGTCTACCATTTGAACCCGTGTGCCCTTCCTGGAGGTGGAGCAGCCCTCCCCCCTCCCCCTCCCCCCTCTCCCCATCAGCCCTGGAAGGGTGGGTGGGTGAGGCTTGGAACTTGGGGCCTGGAGGAGGCAGCAACCTGCCTCATTACACCCACCTCCCCCGAAGCTCCTTTTAGCACTGGGCTGTTCCACTTTCCCTGTAGCCTAGCAACCTGGGCCCCTGACGACTGACTTACTAGTACTGAAAACAAGCTTGACTTTCTCCAAACAGGATTCCCCCCCCTTCCTTCCTCTCTTCTTTCCTCCCTTTCTTTTCCTTCATTCCCCTCCCCCCTTCCTCCTCCCTCCCCCCTTCCTCCTCCCTCCTTCCTTCCTTCCTTCCTTCCTTCCTTCCTTCCTTCCCTCCTTCCTTTCTTCCGAGTAATCAAACCTCAACTACTGGCATACCTTGTTTTATTGTGCTTTGCTTTACTGAGCTTCACAGATATTGCATTTTTTACAAAATGAAGACAAGACCCTCCGCCAGCAAAAAGATTAGACTCGCTGGAACCGAACCCGCAAGGTCTCCGAGGTCTGCCTGTAGAATGAGGTCCTTGTGGGTCCCGCCCGGGGACGCTGCCTTCACCTCCCTTTGCTTGTGTGGACTTCTGCATGGGCACCAGCTTTCCGCCTGCCCCCGCCCCCCTCGGTCCCCCTCCAGCTGTAGCCAGAGTGGTCTTTCTCCAGCTCAGTTCTGGTAAGCTCTCTCTCGCTCTCTTCCAGCCCGTCCACAGCTCCAGGAGAAAGACTCTCAGGCCTCCGGCAAGCAGCCCTGCCTGTCTACTTCATGGCACCCGCCCTTCACCGCCACACCCTCCGCCCCGCCCGGGAATAACTCTCCTGGTCGCCTCAGTGTCTTTCTAGCTGCTCCCTCTGCCTGGGAAGCCGACCTCTGTTTGCTTAGTGCTGAAATGTTCTTCAAGCTTCAGCTTCAACATCAGCGCCTCTGGGAGCCTTCCTGCCACCCTCCCGGGAGCACTGACCTCCTCCCTCTACTTCTGTGGGTCATGCGTGGACCTGTCCTGTAGACATCTGTGTATGTGCAACTGTCTGTCTCATTTTCCAACATGTCCCCTGTGCCCAGCACAGAGCCTGACACATAGAGGGTGATCCATGCGTGATCAAATGAGTGAATGAGAAATACTAGAGGGAAGAAAAGGAAGGAAGAGAGGAAGAAAGGAAGGAAGGAAGGAAAGAAGAAAAAAGGAGGAAGGGAAGAAGGAAAGATGAGGGAAGATAGGAAGGAAGGAGGAAGGAAGGAGGAAAGAAGGACTACATCAGGGGTCCTCAAACTTTTTAAACAGGGGGGCCAGTTCACTGTCCCTCAGACCGTTGGAGGGCCGGACTATAGTTTAAAAAAAAAAACTATGAACAAATTCCTATGCACACTGCACATATCTTATTTTGAAGTAAAAAAACAAAATGGCAAAAACACCCGCATGTGGCCCGCGGGCCGTAGTTTGAGGACGCCTGGAAATGAGTGAGTCTGAGCATTCAGAAGCCATCATCCCAGGGGGTGGGGAACGAAGTCCTGAATGACCTCTGGCCACCAGATGAAAGGGGCTTCTCTTTGATGCTCAGGCCCCAACCTGTGGATCAAAGGCAAAGCAAGGTGGGCTGCTGGAGGCCTGGCACGGGCACAGGGTGAGAGCCACGCCAAAGCCCGCGCGCAGCTGAGCCCTGAGCGCATCTGCTCACAGATCGGTTCTTGGCCGGCTTCCCGCTCTGCTCAGGGAGGCTGGCCACGGCAGGCTTTGTGGTGTCGGGGCTCCCGGTGGGAAACAGGAGGGCGAGGCCGAGAGAGCGAGGGCATTTTCCCGTCTCTCTCAGCCTCTGGTGGCATTTCTGGCAGTGAATCTTTTTACCTTCTGGTTTCTGCCAGATAGGCCTGCTACTGTGCAGCTCCTGACAGGTGATCCTAACCCCTGGGCTCAGGTAACTCTGCCCCTCCCCCGCCTTGTCCCGCTGGCCCTTGGGGAAGGGGTGGGGGCAGTTCTGAGTTGCCTCATCATCCCCTGTAGATTTCCCAGCTCCTCTGTGACTCCTGTGACCGGTTCCCCGCATTCAATCCCTTGGTTGTAAATATTCATAGTGGGTTCTGTCTGCTTGCTCGGACCCTGACTAACATACCAGTTCGGATTGGTGACCTCGCAGTAGGGGGGAAGGTCATTGGGCTTTACGCTGGAGGAGGTATTGGACTTCTCTTTGTCTTTTTCTATGAGATGGAGCAGGGCGTGTGGTGTAGACGTTTAAACCAGGTGGGGAGAGTCGGGTGCATTTGTTTGGTCGGCCAGACCACATTGCTGCTGAGTTTGCGCTCCGGGGCCTCTGTGCAAGTTCTGCAGGGGCACCATGGTCTCTGGGCCTCAGGGCCCTGCCCTCTGAAGGCTGGGCCTCAGCCCCGAGTTCCTGTTGGAAAAGTAACATAAGGGAGGATGTCAGGGAAACAAGGACCGAGAGGCATGAGAAGGGAGGAGAGGAGCGGGGCAAGATGGGGAGGGAGAGTGGACCGGGTGTATTCGTGTTTAGCACAGTGTCTATACACAGTAGAGCTCAACTGGTATTTGTTGAGTGAATGAATGAAAGAGGAAGTAGAAGAGGTGGGGAGCGTGGGCAGTACTGGCAAAGAGCAGGAGGACCTTGGTCGCCATGCCCTCTGCTGTCCCCCTGCCTCGGGGCTCCCGACTGGCTCCTCACTGGTTTCCTCGTCTTGCGGACCCCTGCTGCAGGGGATTTTCCAAAACCACAACCTCGATGGCTTGAGCCAAAATGCTGTCGTGGCTCCTAGACGCGTAGTGACTGAATTCTGTCGTGTCCTTGAAGCCTAATCTACCTGCTTTCCACCTGGACTCCTCACGTCGTACCTCAGGGAACGTCCAAGTTCATGGAGCAAGGGAGGCCCACTCCTAGGTGGAACGTGACACGTGACACCAGGCAGGTGTACATTGCAGGGTCGTTTCAGGAGAAGGATGGAGTGGGCAGGAGGGGGGAGGGGGTAGATCAGGGAGCCTCTCGGAAGGAAAGGGCACCGAGGCTGCCCTGAAAGACAAGAAGGAGAGCCAGGTGTCATGGTGGGAGACCAGCACAGTACTGGGGAGACGCTGCAAGGGTGAACACAGCCAGCGGGGGAAGGGTACTGGACGCTGGGCTGAGGCGTTTAAATAGGAGCTTGGCAGTGGGAAGCAACTATTGACGTTTAGGGCAGGGACAGACTGGCAGTGACATGATTCAAACTGGCGTTTAGAGAGAACAGGATGGAAGTCCCACCTGGCCTGAGTTGACGTAGGCTGTGCCTAGCACCAGGCCTTCTAGAAGGCCCTTGCTACAGTCTCGTGGTGGCCTGAGTCTTTGTGTTTTCCCGATGGGGACCTGGAACTACCTTGCTACCTTCTGGCTGTGCTGACCCTCACGCGCTGTGCCAGGCAGGCTCCCGATGAGGCGGCTGGGTGGCACAGGCCAGTCTGGTGGCCAGCACAGCTGTGTGGGTGTCACAGATAAGCAGGGATCCTCTCTCATGTCCTGACCTTATCCAGCCACTTGGGGTGGGGGCAGGAGAGGATCAGATAGCGGCACCCAGCCCTTCCCTTTCCAAGGCGACCTCTGCTTCTCACCTCGGGCTTTTTATGAGCACCTGATGGTCTAAGGGTCACCCCCCTTTCAGATTACTCTTCCTTTTGATTCACCACCATTTGCTTCCTCTCTTGTATTAGGGACCACCCTGAAATCAGGAATCCCTTCTTTTCCACCTTTGTATACTTCCCACCATGTTTGCGGTGTTCCTGCCTCACTCAAACCCCACTCAACAAGCTCTCGCTGCCCCCTCCCCCCCAACACCCCGGAATTATTAAGTCCTGCCGTCGACGTGTTCACCGAGGTGCTCAGACAGATCCCTGCCCTGGGTTAACTGGCGCTACAGGCTCTCATCGAGAGGAGACCGGATAATAACCAAATAAAAACACTCCCGAGGCGTCAGCACTTTCAGGATAGAGGAGGACTTGTTCTCCCATTCGGGGTTTTGTAAAGGGATGTAAAGAGTTAATTAGTCCCTGCCCACGGGACTTGGACTTGGCCATATAAAGGCATTCCACCCAGAAGGAATGTGGGAGTCGTGCTGGGAAGCAGGTTTCTCTCTAGGCCTGAGCCAAGGCTAATGTCTGGGGCTGCACAGCCCCCCCTGACACAGGGAGACACAGGTCCCCTGGGGCCACCGAGCGGGATGTAGAGCCCCCGGCTTCCTCTGCCCGGCCTATGCCTCCAGTGGAGGTGCCCAGGCGAGTCGATTGGCTCCTGAGCGGGGAAGACTCAAAATAGTGGTAATCATTCCAGCAGCTGCTGTTTGCTGAGGGCCCACTGCGAGCAGGCCCTCAGCCACGAGATCTCCCTATGAGACCTCATGTCCCCTCTTCACCGTGGCTCTTGAGGACACCTGGTCATGGCGTCCACCTGGAACGCCGGTCCTCTTGGCCTTTCACCAGTCATGGGCCTGCTGCGCATCTCTGAGTTTTGTTCTTGGCTGAATCCCCAGTACCAGGCACACAGTAGGTGCTCAAGACGAAATGGCATTAGTTGTATCACCTTCAACTTGAGCATGGAGGAAACAGCTTGCTATCTGCCCTCAATTTCTCTGGCTCTGCGAGGGGTGGTGTCATTACCCCTTGGCTTGCTGGGTGGAAATACTTATCCTTTCTCCTCTTGGTTGATCAGTGTGTACTTGCTGCAAGACCTCCCTCAAATACGTTTATCCTGTGGAGCCTTATGAAATTCTCTTGTTTCAGATCTCCCTCAACATGTATGTGCCTATATGCAGACAACTGTGTGGTTTTTAATCAAGATGTGTTTTCAGAACTTGGGTTTCTACTTCCCCAGTGGAGGGGACTTGGCATGGAAATGCAGTCCTTACAGAGGAAGAATGGGGGTAAGCATTCAGACCCAAGCCAGACTGCTTGGGTTCGAATCCCAGCTTGCTGTGTGACCTTAGGCAAGCCACTCCACTTTATTTCTCTGCACCTCAGTTTTTTGGTTTTTTGTTTTTTAATCTTTAAAATGGCTGACTTTACGATGGCAGTTTATATAATTTGTAAGACAGACCTGGGTTCCAATCCTGGCTCAGCTACTAAATAGCTGTGTGACTCTGGGACAGTCACTTCACCAGTTTATGACCAAGTTCCCCATAATAACCTTTACTTGACCCCATAGGGTTGTCATGAAGATCACCTGGGAGGCATGAACTTCCTTTGATGGTTAAGTTTCTAAACTCTAGAGCATTTTATCAATAACATTGAATACTATTATCATTCATATGACTTATAAGTAGATTATACATAACTGGAGGATAACACTGATTTTAAGCTGTGCTAAGAAATGGATGTGCCACACCTATGTCCCATCCTGCCCCGGCCTAGCTCAGGACCCCGTCACAGGGACAGCTCAGTAAATGTCTATTATTAGTGGACGTTCTTAAGGAATAGGTGTCATTTGATTTACAAAGAAGCTGAAAGCAAGGCTTGGTCCTGGGGAGCAGGAGACGTCATCTGCTCAGGACTTGCTTAGCAGGGGCCAATAGAATTTACAGTTTCAATTTTGCCCACGTCTGTGACCGGCCTGCAAGGAAAGGGGCCCAGCTAAGTGGGCCTGACCCCGGGCCTCAGTCCCAGGAGCAGATCTACTGGGGTCGTGGGGATCTCCCACAATCTTCCGTTCTCATTTCCCGAGCAGCGCCAGCAGAAGCACACCGATTTTACATGGGCATCCGAATCTCAACTTCACCCTGGACAAACGTGGTGACCTTGCTTGAGTTACCTGGTTAATCCCCTTACGTCCCCGGGCCATCATCTATAACCTGTAGCCGGGACCGCCCACTTCTCGGGGTTCCTGTGGGATTAAGTTAGATCGCGCCTGCGCAGCCTCTGTCTGCACTCGGCACAGAGGAGGGACTGCCAACATTAGTGTCATCTCCTTCCCTTCCCTCTTGGGGAGCTGGCTTAGTAGGAAAAATCTACAGGCAGGCGGCTGGAGTTTTCATCCTGCCATAAAAGGGGTGGCGTGCGTGGTTTGCCCCTGATTGAGGGCAAGATTTCCCAGGTGTGCAGCTGCTTAAGGACCTGAAAAACCCTCCCCCTCCCCTGGGGTCAGAAAAGGGCAGGCTCCCGTGCAGCGCCTGAGAAGCAGGGTATTGTGTTCCGAAGACATTGTACACTGTGTCAATATTTGATGAGGGCTGGGAGTGTGGTATGGTTGGCTGTGTGGACCACAGGCTGGCCTGTGTCTGAGGCGACATGCCAAAGATCGATGCCCTCAGGGAAGGAGTGGCACATCGTCGTTTAGGGCAGAGAGCAGGGCTGACCTAGCTCTCCATGGGCAAGTCTCGTTTCCTTGCTGTCCCAGGTGAGAGGGATCTACTGCTAACACCTGGCTATTACCGCCGCTTGTTCTGGGCCAGGCGCTTAACAGGTGTTATCTCTGTTCGTCCTCAGAAGGTTCGTTTTACAGTTGAGAACACTGAGGCCTGGAGAATTAAGACACTTGTGCAAGGTTAAATAGTAAGTCTATGGCCCGAAGAGGCCAACGAACCAAAGATACGAGGTGCATGAGTCAGCTTGACCTCAAGACCAGGACTGTGAAACTCTAGAGCAGTGGTTCTCAACCTTTTTAATGCCGCGACCCTTTAATACAGTTCCTCATGTTGTGGTGACCCCCAACCATAAAATTATTTTCCTTGCTACTTCATAACTGTAATTTTGCTACTGTTATGAATCGTAATGTAGATATCTGTGTTTTCCGATGGTCTTAGGCTCTACAGCAGTGTTTCTCAACCTGTGGGTCGTGACTAGCAGGGTCGCCTAAGACCATCGGAAAACACAGATATTTACATTATGATTCATAACAGTAGCAAAATTACAGTTATGAAGTAGCAACGAAAATAATTTTATGGCTGGGGGTCACCACAACATGAGGAACTGTATTAAAGGGTCGCGGCATTAAAAAGGTTGAGAACCACTGCTCTAGAGAGAATCTTAGGGGAAACGAAAAAGGATAGGAAGCCTTGTTCTCCAAAGCCTGCAGGCCTGCCTCAGTCTTAACACAAGAATCCTGGCATTGGCCTTCATGTCTCCTTCAGATTTAGCTTTCCTTTTCCCACTACGGCTGCTCTCTTTGCCTGGCCCTTTAAGAGCAAATAAAAGGAAACAGGGGTTTTCAATTGTTATTTGTGTGTATTTGTGTGTGTGTGTGTGTGAGAGAGAGAGAGAGAGAGAGAGAGAGAGAGAATGAAATAGTGTCTGAACTGTAGCCCTAAACAGCTCCCTCCCCACCTGGCAGACTAGGCAGGAGGGTGCCCTGGGTCTGTTACAAAGTGTCCACCGCTCTGCAGCCCCCCTTGATTGCTGCTGCAGGTGGACTGTGGGTTCCATTGAATCTGGGATGTTGCCTCTTGGAGGCCCTTGATCTTAGTATTGTATCATTTTTAGCGTCCATCCCTGGAAGTCTTTGGGACATCCAGCCTGGGCACGGTGCCCTAAGCTTGCCTGGCTGGGAAGTGGGTGTGGAGTGATGGAATCACAGATTTACAAGACCGTGTCTGCAAAAGCACTCACCACAGTGCCTGGCCCACGGCACACACTCCATCCGTGTTATTGGAACTTAATGTAGGGTGGATTTTAGTTCTGTAAAGGCACTTAAAAATTTCTGGCTCAAACACCACATTTTACAGTTGAAGCAATTGGGCCCAGAGAGTAGAAGTAGGCTGCCCAAAGTCATACTGAGTGGGAGTGATCTGGGTGAGCACTGAGTTCCTGCACTCAGATTTTACATAACAATGATGCCCTTGGATGCTCTCTCCTACCCTGGGCCTTTACAGGACGCCCCCTCTGACCCACCTCTAGCCATGCCTCTCTCTGTGGGTAAGGAGTCTGCAGGGCGAAGAGATGTGACTCCTGGAGCCCGGGAACCTCTCCCAGAACATTCTAGAGAATCTAGAATGGGCACCTAGAGAATCTCTAACGTACCTAGAATTTCCTGAGTGAATGGCCCTAAGGCTGCCGCCACCTCTTCAGGTCTATTTCTAGGTCCATCCTATCAAGGGCAGAGGTCACGACCAGTATGGCCAGTCTGTGCAAAGGGTGGCAGAGGAGTGGCTGTTAGTGGGGTGTGTGGATGGAGATTGGGCATGTGGGTAAATTGAACGGGGGATGGGGAGAGAAGGCCATGAGCCCAGGGCTGAGCATTTGGGGGAGGGTTCTCTCTGTGTAGCAGAATTCCAAGGAGAGTGAGAGTTCTAAATTTCAACCTGGACATTGTGAATATATGCTCATCAAGCTAGAATGGTACGACATATTTTGTTCGTTAGCTTGATCAATACCTTTTAAATAGTAGACCTACATGAATGGGGCCCTGTTTGCACTCTTGTGTCGGGCCCCACAAATGTTAGGGGTGGCCTGCTTTTATGAGAAAGCCCAGGGGAACCCTGATTAAAAAGACAAAGAATCATTCACTGAGATGACTGGGAGAGCATGGATGAGTTGTTTTTTTTTCTAATGGTGGATGTTCAAACATCTCAGAAAGCAGAGCCAATAGTTCAAGAAATGTAAATGAGCTGCACATGAGGGCTCCAGAATCAACTGCTAACACAACACCCATTTCTGAAAAGAGTTGACTCTGGCCTTCAGATCAATTTTGCATTAAAATTGAAGAAACTTTCACCAATGCTTTGAAGAGTTCCCTTTTAGGTCTTTGTGTGTGTGTGTGTGTGTGTGTGTGTGTGTGTGTGTGCGCGCGCGCGCGCACGCGCCTTCATAGTCGGCCACATTTTTAGAAACATGACCTCATTGGATCCTGTGACAATTTTGGGACGCAGGCAGGGTAAGAAGATTATGCCCATTTTATAGATGAGAAAACTGAGACTCAAGAGAGGAGCGTGTTGTGCACACAGTCACCCAGCTAGTAAATGGCAAAGTTGGAACTCTGACCCTCCAGTTTTACTGGTTCAACAGCTAGGCCATGTTGCCTCTTACCAGACAGACTCACAAAGTCCAGCTTTCATCTCAATTTTCTGGAATCTACAAATCTTTAGGAAGTCCCTTGTGGCTCTAAACTATGGGCCACTTGTCCACACTTTCTGTCATGCCCTACCAGCCTTTTTGACTGGATTCTCCTAATATGACCATCTGTTTAGCACTTAATGTTTTAGAGAGATCTTTCCCCAACAATCTTGTGAGCTTGGCAGGGCATTCTTCTCATTGCAGATGAGCAAATGGAGACCCAAAGAGGCTGGGAGAGTTGCCAAGCTCACACACCTGGTCTGGGACCAGCATCCAGGTCTGCTCGTTTTTAAGTCCAACAAGCTTTCAGCTTTGTCATGCTGCCTCTTCCCCAGAGGGCTCAGGAGACGTAAGCAACTGCCCACAGGAAATATGCTTCACCTTCCTCCACAGACACAGAGACTCCATGGAAACAGAACGGAGAGGGTGAGCATATAGCATTTCTTCTAGGCCCCCTCCGATCCTCATGAGAAGCTGATAAGCCACTGCATATTTTCATGGTGGGTCAACCCTAACCTGTATCCTCTTCAACACTACTGAATCTCAGAATAGCAGAAAAGAAAGGGAAACCACAGAATCCTCTAGTTAGTCTAATTCCTTCTTTTGACATATGAGGAAATAGTTTTTTTTTGTTTTGTTTTATCTGCTTTATTGAGGTAAGTTGACCAATAAAATTGTAAGATATTAAAAGTATACAATGTAATGATTTGCTATGTGTATACATTGTGAAAGGATTTCCCCTATTGAGTTAGTTAACTCATCCATCACCTCACTATTTGTCAACTTATTATTATTATTTTTTGCTGAGAACGTTTAAATTCCATTCTTAGCATGTCAGTCTCTGCCCTTGACTGACGTTTGGGTTCATGGCAACTGCACATCTCCTTCCCGATGAGCTGACCCCCAACTGAGCAACACCTGACATAACCACTTCCTGCCGCCATGCCCACCAGAATGACCTACATCCTAGATCTGTTCCTTCCTGGCCCACTTCATCTCAGGCAACCCATGGCCCAGAGCTGACCCATCATCTGAACAGGCCCTCCATAACTACTTCTATATTGAATCAACTCGAGTGGATACAAATTTTCAGGAACCTCATAAAGAAGCTAGAAGAGCTGGCTGTAGTCTAATGGTACAGAATGAGAATAGGTGGTGACACCAAGTTTGAATGGAGAATACCTCTTCCTTGGTGCTCCAGAGTTCAAAAGAAGGCATAGTGAGTCTTATGGTGGGTGTGAGATCGGGTGAGACCAGGGGCAACTTGCCATGCAGGACTCGTGTATCTAGGGGAAGTTGGCCTCAGGTCCAGCCATCTAGGGGGCCTGGACAGCCCTGGATAGTAGAGCTGCTGAAGACAGGTGCCACCTGTCTAGTGAGTTTTTTCCTCCCTCCACACTTCTGCACGACAGGTCTTTCCACACAGAAAGCAGAAGCAAAGCCGGCCTGTGAGGCCTTTTGTTCTCCTTGAATGCCTCTTCAGATTTCTGCACGGGCTGTTACTCTGGATTAGAAACCTCTGTCGGCTTCATGAACTTTCCTTCATACCCACATAAGGGAGATGCAGGCAGCTCGCTTGAGCCACAAAGTTAGAGCCCTCTGAGCAGATGAGCATGTCCCAGCTCAGGGGCAGCCAATGGCAATTATTTCTGCCATCTGGCTCAACTCAGCCACCAGTCGCTAACGAGCGCACTCTGGTCCCTACTTAACGTGAGCTTAGAACTTTCCCCAAATTCTGTGTCTCAATGATCTTGCCCCCGGGACAAGAGAAAGGTTTTGCCTTCTGAAAGAGTGATGGAGCTTTTCTATCTTGATAGGCAGGCAGCCTCTGAGGTGGCCTCCGATGATCCCATCTTCCACTGCTCGCATTTCTTTGTAATCGATTAGGTTATAAAAGGACTCTGGCTTCTGTATTGAACATTCACTTGTCTCTCCTCTCTTCTGCTCTCCTCCTCTCCTTCACCTCTTATCTTTCCCCTCTCCTCCCCTCCCCATTCATTCATTCTCTCTCTCTCTCTCTCTCTCTCTCTCTCTCTCTCTCTCTCTCATCAGTCACATTGGGGGAAGCAAACTGCCAATCTGTGAGCAACTCTGTGGAGAGACCCCACCTGGCATGGCAAGAAGCTGAGCCCAGCTCAGTCCACTAGTCCACGAGGAACGGAAGCCCGCCGACTTCTCTCTGAGTGACTTAGGAGTGGACCCTTCGGCCCCAGCTGAGTCTTGAAATGATTGCAGCCCCGGTGACAGCTTAACTGTGGCATCATGAGAGCCCCTGAACCAGAACCACTGAGCTTAACTGCCCCTGATTCCCGACGCACAAAACGGAGACCATCAACATTTGTTGTTTTAAGTGACTAATTCTTGGAGCAATTTGTAATGCAGCAATGGATAAACAACAGAGACCTATAGAGGAGCTCCAAATACCTGGCTTTCATTTCTTCACTAGCCACCTATTCATATCCTTCTTGCCATCTGCCTTCCGTCCCCACCAAGGCTGCTGCTGGCCCATAAGGTGCCCTTGTGCCAGTTAAGAAGAGGGACCCATTCCTCAAGACACTTTTCTTCCTTTGGCTGGAAAATGGTCATGATCATTCACTGTGCGATGGCTAGGATGGGAGCAGTGCCTCGCTGATGGCTGTCTTTGTGCGATGGACAATCCACACCACTGCCTGCAGTGACCCTGGCCCCACTCCTGCAGGAAATTCTCCTGCCCAGCATCATTAATGACTTGCTGTTTTGCAAATCTGACAACCTTTTCTCAGTTCTCCTTTTCTTTGATCTGTTTTACTTGACGCTGTGAGCCACCCCCTCATCCTTACAACTCATTGTGAAGGATTGAAGGAAACGGAGAGAGAGAGAATAAGGAAACAAGTGGTCGATTGCTAAAAAGACTGATTGGCTATTACAACAACCCCAGCCCAGCCCACCCCAGCCCAGCTGTGCGTGAAGTCAGTCCTTTACGGTAATCTACCCCAGATGTGGCCTGGGGTCTGCCTGCTCTGATTCTCAAGGTGACCTCTGGTTCCAGCTTCCTGTCTCCAAAGAGTTCTTGTTCTTTGCTCCTGCCTTGGGCCTCTCCCTTCATCGCTGCCCTGGTGTTTGCCAACATGGAATTCATTCTTTGCTCCTTACTTTTAACCTACCCCTCCCCCCCCCCGCCCTCCCTCCACACACACACTCTAATAAAGTCTGAGGAGACAGAAGGAACACGTTTTCATTTCAGTTACAGTGGACCGTGAGACCCCTCTGTTTTTACAAGTTCTTTGGCGACTCTGCAGTCCTGCTATCCCCCCCGCTTCTCTCACCCCTACTGTTTAACTTTCTCTCTCTTAGCTTCTCTCCTGCTAATCTATGCCTCCAGTCATATCTGCCATCTCAAGTTTGATAAAGGTTACTTTCCTAGGCGAAAACAGTTTTTCCCCTAAGAGGAATCTGTTTCCAGATTTGAAGCGAAGGGTTGCTTTTTTTGCTTTTTACATGCCTGTTAGTTCTTAGTGGCTGCAGATGGATCGTGTTAAAGGCCACCTCCCCAGATTGACCCCAAGTGGAGTGAGCAGTTGTAAGACAGTGAAGATTCTTTTCCAGAATCCCTTCTCTCGCCCTCTTCCTTGGCACTTCCCCCAGCACGCTGCAGGCACTTTTTATTCTGCATTTCTTAGTTTCTACCACAGCTCAGAAACGGACTTTTGATTTGATGGATTCCCTATTGTACTTCACAGCGAAGGCAGCATTTTACTTTGAAGACGATTACCATGGAATGGGCGCTGTTGTTGTTCTTCCTGCAGGCCCAGGCTTGCTGTAATGACATTTTCTGGGACCAGCTTAGGAAATCTAATTTAGATGGTCACCACCTGCAGCCAGTGCTAACTCAGACGCTCCACGGGTATCAAAACAATTTGGCTAGACTTGGTTGAACAATCGGCCTCTCTCTCATTGCTCCTTTCCAAAAGTTTCCTAATTATGTCACACATGCTTTGGCTTTGGTGACATAATGCCTTTCCTTCCTCTCAGACCAACTGTCTTTCTTTCTTTAGATTAGCTTCCTTCTTACGTTCCGCAAAGCTGAGCCTGTCCACTTTTTCTTCTTCCCAGAAAGCCTCATCCACTCTTGGGGTTTCAGCTGTTCCTTTTTTAAAAAGTTACTGGATATTTCCTTTATTTATTTATTCATGAATGTATGCATTTTGTAACCATCTTTACCATTTTATTTTATTCTTTAATGTATTTTTTATTTCAGAGAAGAAAGGAGAGGGAGAGAAAGATAGAAACATCAATGATGAGAGAAAATCATTGATTGGCTGCCTCCTGCATGCCCCCTACTGAGGATCCAGCCCACAACCTGGGCATGTGCTCTGACCAGGAATCTAACCATGGCCTCCTGGTTCATAGGTCAATGCTCAACCACTAAGCCATACCAGCCGGTCTCCCTTTTGGATTCTTTAGCATGGAATCATTGCAGTCACCTCAAAGTCCACAAGTTTAAAACCATGTACATCACCCTTCCCTCCAAATCAAAGTTTCTCATTTCTGTCAACAAAACAAGCTTCCCCAGTCTCTATTCCTTCTTCCTTAATCTCTCCATGTCAAGTTACTCTACAGCTTATACAGAGTTTACAGTGGCAGTGCCCTCAGCATTCCCTGGCTCTGTCTCTCGCTTCAACAGTGTTTGGATGGAACAGACCCAGGGATGCCCCTTCTTCCAGCCTCCGATCACCTTCCAACCTCTTTTCTAGTCATCACCTTCGGAACCACCTCAGCCATCCTCAGCCTCCCAGACCAGCCAACACCATTTCTGTGTGTTTTTTAAACCTTAACTCATTGCTAAACAACCATGAGCTCTCAAATTTGTCAGAATTATTCCACCGAGGTGGAGGCTGTGGTCAACTGCCTGGCCAACCTGTATCTGTGGGTATTCTACACTTACCTCTCTCTGGGCTTCTATTTCTACCTTGATGATGTGGCTCTGGAGGGCGTGGGCCACTTCTTTGGTGAGTTGGAGGAGAAGAAGGGCAGGGCGCCGAGCGTCTCTTAAAGATGCAAAACCAGCGCAGTGGCTGCATTCTCTCCAAGATGCACTGAAGCCTCCCCAAGATGAGTGGGCAAAACTCAGGGCGCCAGGAAAGCTGCCATGGCCTTGGAGAGGAACCTGAACCAGGCCCTTGTGGACCTGCCTGCCCAGGTTCTACCTACAGGCCCTCGTCTCTGTGACTTCCTGGGGAACCACTTCCTGGGTGAGGAGGTGAAACTCATCAGGAAGATGGGCGACACCTGACTCACCTCCGCAGGCCGCCGGCCCCCAGGCTGGGCTGGGCGAGTAGCTCTTCTACAGGCTCACCCTCAGGAGCCCTTGGAGCCCAGAGGCCTTTGAGGGGCCCTCTGCATCCCCTGGTGTCTGGCTTTTGCCTGAGCCTCTTTCTCCCTGAAACCACTAGCCATCCTTTTAACCACCATGAGCCCTCGCCCATGCACTGGACCACATGGAAACAATAAAGCTTTTTGCAGGAAAAAAAAAAAAGAGTTTATAGTTCTTTATTGCCTATATAATGAAGTCCAAAGTCCTCAGGTCACTTGTAATCTGGGCTTGAATTAGTTGAGATTAGGCTCAGTTACATATGTCGGAAAACCCAAAGTAATAGTGACTTAAAAATGAGATAAAAGTGTACTTTCTTTCATGTCAATGAATTCTAGGGATAGACAACCAAGGACTGATACACAAAGCTGGTAGGAATCGTGACCCGTTCCTTCCAGTTTATGCTCTACTATCCTAAGACCATCTCTATTCTTATGATTTAAGATGAAGATGGTGGCGGGGGAGGGGGGAGGGAATATTAATTGGGGAAAAAGGAGACATATGTAATACTTTAAACAATAAAAAAAATTCAAAACAGTAAAAAAATAAAAATAAAAAAGAGAGATGAAGATGGAGTCAGGGGAAAGGGCACGTGCCAAGTGCCATTTCCAGAGGTTTCCTAGAAGTATTCCTAGACCCGTGGTCGGCAAACTGTGGCTCGTGAGCCACATGTAGAGGCCCAAAGAGGAACTTTCCTTGCGGTGCTGCCCCATCAGGCTGACCCTCTGGCCCCTGTCAATTGCCAGCCTGGCAAGTACACGGGAGGCCAAGGACCTAGAATCTGCAGCTGCCTAGATTTCAGTAAGAAGTTTGTCTTGGGGCCCATCCCACATGGTGTGTTATTAAAGTACCAGAAAAGTCTCCTTTAATTGTCTACTGTCCCCAAACAGGAGCTCAAGGACACTGTTGGAGCCCAGCCTCTGGATGAGAGAATAGGGCTGCTTGTGTGTTTTCCTGTCTAGTTCCATCTCGGACTCAGGACAGCACGCTTTGTAGTGCTGTCCTGAGATGGGGAAGCGCTGGTTGGGCCTTACACTGATTCAAAGCTCCCTCAGGCAATCACTGGCAACGTGGTTCTCCAGAGGTCCTGGGACCGCAGCATCACATCACCTGGGTGTTGTTAGAAATGCAAATTATTAGACTCCCTCCAGGCCCACCGGATTAGGTGGATTCTCTAACAGCTCTGGAAAACACTTGTCTGGCAGGCACGCCCAGGTGAGAGTTGAAAAGGGTAGTAAGCAAGAGTGTGCGGTCTCTCTGGGCCCACAATGAGAGTCGTGGGGAGCCCGGTGGGGCGTGTCCTGGCCTGTCTGGGGTGTTGGCTTTGAGGAGGCACTAAGGCATTTTTCCAGTACATGTTGTTTCCTGGGAGAAGGAGGCCCATCCAGGAGGAGGAATCATGGCCACGAGGGACAACAGGTAGGGAAACCGAGGAGGAGGAGGAGGCTGGAGCAGCCAGCTGGGACAGGCAGGCCCGGTGAGGTGTGCCAGTGGCTAATGGGAGGCCAGCTTTCCCAACCAGCTTTCTCTTGTGCTCTTGTTTCCGGGCCAAAGATTGTCAGCTGGCACCTGCCTGTGAGTTCTGGATGCCTGCCCTTCATGGTGTTGACCTTCATGGCTGCCTTGCGTGAGCAAACACTACCAATGAGCAGTTGGAGTTCTCCATATTTCACGCTACTTCTCGTTACCCATCTCCCACCAGCTCCGCGCCGTGGTGATGTGGGGACATCCCCTCCCGCAGGCACTGTCAACCTGATGGGTGTTTCAGGTTTTGTTTCCCGTCTCTCCCTCGCCGCGCTTTGTCTTTCCAGGGATGGGGAGATGGATGGGATATCAATATTACATGTGGTCAGGGACTGGCATGCTGAGTTAGATGCGTCATGTTAAACACCCGTACATCACTTTATGAAAAGTTATTGGCGAGAAACTTTTAATTGTCCCGTGCTGTGGTGAAATCCTCCACGCTGCCCCTGGTCTAATAATGTAGCAGTCCTCGCAGCCACAGCACCATCGTCGGGTCTGCACCTGCGGACGGTCCTGGCTCAGGTGGGCTGAGCTGGACCACATGCCGGGAGCTGAGCAGTGGAGGTGGGGAGGAGAGAGGTACTCAGGGGAGGAGGGGAGACCCATCTGTGGAGTTGGATTCTGAGGGAGGTGGCCAAAATTTCCTGCGTCCACATCAGTGACTGGGTTTGACAAATGACGAGGGTTTGCTGGGGTCCAAGTGTGGGGCAGAGAAAGGGGAGTGTCTGGCAGAGGTGGGTAGCCACCTGAAACTCCATCAGGTTTGGAGCTGGGTGGGGCCAGGGCAGGGCCTCCTATCAAGGACCAGCCGACAGCCAGGGGCTCCAGGCTGGAAACAGGCGCTCTATGAACGAGGGTGGTGACGAACGCCTGCAGGAAGGCGGGTGGATACACGGGTGTCTGTTGCAACATGTGTGGCCGAAAGGGCGAGAGGCTGCACACCTGCCGGGACTTGCTTCGGATGACGACAGGCCGCAGGGCCTGCAGGAGGCAGGGCTGTCAATGCTCCAGCCCGATTCCACTGCCAGGAAGCCACGGGAGTTATCAGTTAGATAGTTTCCAAGGATGTCATGGATTTTCTGAGCTTTAATTACAAGCCTACCCTCCACATGTATGGCCCTGCTCCTGCCGTTCCTGGTGGAAGTTTCTGGATCTTTGCTGGCTTCCCGAACACAGCGGGCTGTTGAGGAAAGCACATTGGAATCATGCAATGGGGCTCTGAATTCTGGCTTTGCTCTGTGAATCTGGCTATTTCTCTTCATCGTGCTGAGCTTCGGTTTCCTCGCCTCTGGAGTGGGACTCGTCAGGCCACCTTCACAAATGTTATTGCCGCCACTAGGATGGAGGAGGCCAAGCACTACCTCACCATGGAGAGGGCTCTGGTTTCCTCTGTCTCCCCGCTGCCCCCTCCCAGCCCACACACTGTATAGATGACTTGAAAACCCAAGCGCTTTGGGTAAACACACATGAGCCTCTCTACGTCAACACTGTTGTGAACAGGGCCTTGGGGAGAAGGGACTATGTCTATATTTCTTTCACTTGGAAAACCAGAGGCAATTTTCTTTCCGTGTAGTGAGAGAGAATCTATGCTGGATATTCTATCCTAGAGATCAAGTTCAGTCCTCCGGGCATGGAGTTACACAATATCCATCGCAGTGACAGGGAAGGTTGGGGCCCGGGCCTCGCCACAGCACTGCTTGTGGACAAGGAGTCTGGCTGGTTGCGTGTTGGGGAGAACAGGGTGGGGCGTGGGCTCAGGTGCTTGGACAGGCTGTCCGCTCTGTGCTGCCAGGTTGGAACAGCCCTGTGCTCTATTCCCCTCTGGAGGAGTGAATTTCTAGAATTCCTGCCTCGTAGCCGGAAAGTGAATTTGGGTTCTATCACTGCAAGCAACCCTGCTGGCTCTGTGTTCCCCCGTCTCCCCACTGGAGTTTGAGCCACGTTTGGTGCTATTAGCATAAGAGGGGAGGTCCCTCGGAACTTCAAAATGTCCTTCAGCTTCGGGGCCACCTGGCACGTCAGAGCTTTGCAGCTGCATTTAATCTTCCTGGAGGCTGGCGGCTCCCAGCGTCCTGGAGCCTGTGGGCGGGGGATTGGCTTGCCCCAACTATGCCTTTGAGCTCAAGAGTCTTCAAAAGGGAGAGTCACGTTACAAAGCTGTAGATGCTCCGAAGTGCTGTGGGTCAGGGCTCTGTGATGTGTGTATGTTATCTTGGCTTAAGGGTAACTTTGGAAAGCGGTTGGATTATCAGTTGTTTTTGCTACACAGACTGGTGAAGTGTACATGGAAATTTTGGGAAGACATAGGGAAAAGAAAATGGTAGGAAAGAATAGGTAGGGACAATTCTGAAGGAGGAAAAGATGAGGAGGGAGGAGGAAGATGGGCAGGAGAAAGGAGTGTCAATTCGCCACAGTTGAGCAATTCAGTTCTGTGTACGCACAGTATGTCCCTCTGTACACCAGGTACTGATTCCAAGCCCCTGCAGCCAAACAGCTCCCTGAACTCTGCTGTCAACAGCAAGGTGAGGTGTCTGCAGGGCAAGGTGTCACAGGGAATGTCCAACGCTATGGACAACTCCCCACATGCAGGCAGGGAGGCATCTGCCCAGGAAGGCTGGCCATGAACATGGCCTTTCCCATTCCTTGGCAAGACATCCCTGTAAGCTCTTTTTGGACCTAGACAGGACCGGTATTGTTTACGGCCTGATCTCCAGGGTCCAGGTGCATAGTAAATGTCTGTTGAATGAAGAGGAATGAATACTTACTTTAATACTGTGAAAAACACCACCAGGAGACTGTTAGCCCAGACATGGCTCACTACACTAATGCCTCTTAAATTTATTTTGAAAGTTATGCTGTTGTCTTTGAAGAGGGAGCAAGAGGCCTAGAGTCAAGGAATACAGGAATACAGGTGACTTCCACCAGTTGGAGAAGGTCAGGAAGTAGATTCTCCCTTTAGAGCCTGCAGAAGGAATGGAGCCCTGCATGTGCAACTCTCTCTCTCTCTCTCTCTCTCTCTCTCTCTCTCTCTCTCTCTCTCTCCATAGTAATCTCCCGAGAATCTTTCGAGGATGAAAAATGCTGATTCTGACTCATAGGTCTGAGGTGAAGCCTGAGACACTGCACTTCTAAAAGCTCCCAGATGACACTGAGCCTTGGGCCACTCTGAGCAGCAGAATCTTCATCTTGCCCAAGAGCTGGTCCGCCGTCATCTACTTGACCCTGCATCCCTCCAAGGTCAGAAGTAATGCGTCCTCACTGAATGGTTCTTAGAAAGCCTGACGGCCACTTCACCAGAAAGTGGAAGCTTGCAGGATGGAACTGAAACGAATTTCACTCCCAGCCTTGTCTGCAACCTGCTGAGCTCTGCTGCCCAGTGACCCAGGACCAGACAGAAAGAGAAAGCAAGCATTTCTGCTCCTCCCTCCGCTGGCACCCCGGGACATCCCCACACGGAGAGGCTTGTGCCCTGGGCCTCACTGAGCACCCCTGTGACCAAAGCCTTCTGAGATGCCAGGAAGGTGGTCACTAGGATCCTAAGGGCAGGTGAGGCCAAGGACCATTCTGTTAGGGGTCTTTGCTGTGGTCTAAGCCCTTTGAGGTTCAAGGTTCTCTTTTTAGCTTGTGTATTGTTTTTGGACAGATCCAAATACTATTCTATGGAATCCAATCCAGCCCTATTCAACTACCATCACCTCCTGCCATCACCTCCTACCATCACCCCCATTTCCACCCAAATTACTGCCACCTCTCTCACCTCTGCTGCTCCATCGTCTCTACCTCCTCTGCCTCTAGCTCACACCCATGCAGTGTTGTCACATCAACCTGGTGCTTAAGCACCATTGTCTCCGTTTAGAAGTAGAGGGGACGGAGAAATTAAGTCCCGTGTCTGAGGTCTCAGTGTTAGTAAGTGGCATGGCCGGGACTAAATGTCACCTGATTCCAGAGCAAGTATTGTCCCCAATGCTCAGTGTTTCCTTTGATCCTCCAGTCCCAGCACTAGGCCTGTGGGTCTCACCCTGGCAGGGAGGACCTGGTCTGTGGAGAGGTGCAGAGTCATCCGACCCTAGGCACAGTGCTTACCCAGACAGGACGGGAACTTGGATCTCCCTGGGCCCAGGGGCCAAGCCCATTGGGTTATGGTCGTGCTCTGTGCCCACGCAGCAGGTTGAATGGGTCACTTCACTCTCAATTCAGTGGGGTGGGTGGGGGAAGTGGCCAGTGATTCACCGTCACTTCATAACTTAAGTCTATAGAGTCAACCTTTGAAAGATATTTATTTGCTTTTAAAATCAACAACAACCTCCCTCACCCTGCCCCCATCCTGAGCCTATGATGTGGGCAGAAAGACGCTAAGCCATAAAATACAGATAATAATGCCTTACATTGTTACTGCAATGCACACTTTCAAAGAGCCCATAGATTTTATTTCATCTGAATCCTCCTAATGCCTCCTTTTAACGTCGCAGGACAGGTGTGATTATTCTTATTTTGTAGACTGGAAAACGGAGGCTCACAGAGGTCAGGGGACTTGCTCACGGTCACAGATCGAGGTCCAGAAAGCAAACTGGCTGTCCCCAGTTCTGTTGTTCTTTTGGTCACATGCACATGCTGCGATGGTCCCCTGCCTTGGACACACAGGTCACCATCCCATAAGGATTCAGGTGCACTCTGTCCAAGCCCCGACAGACTTATTGCCAGTGACTGTCATTTCTTATTTTATTTCCCCAAATTGAAACTCTTTGGAAAAACATCTGAGGATTAACCAACAAAGTGCTCTGAGAGCCGAGTTGGCATCCCAGTGAGGACAGGACATGGAACACCCAGGGGAGGGGCAGGAATGCTTTAAGAGGGAAGGGCACAGGTACCAGAAACCAGCAGACCCAAGGTCATGCCCAGACACAGCCCATGTGGGGAGCAACGGGCAGGTGTGTGCTCCCCGTCCGTGGCAGGCATGGAAGAGCCAGGGGGGCAGGAGGCAACCGGTCAGGTCCAGAGCCTGATTTTAAGAAACCCAGACCCTGAATTCTGGAGAAGAATTGTTAAGGATTCAAGTCTGGCAACAAACAGTCTGGGCAGAAAAAAAGTGTCTAGGCAAGATACCAAGAATGCCAAGCATGGAGCCTGTCACTAAGTCAGGTCGCATAAAGCAGAGGGTGTTTTTAGACGTCCTGTCCAAGACTGAACTAGGTGGAAGTGTTTAGGTTGGTCTGAGTCCACGGGGGACGGCAAGCAGGGGGAGAGCCTGCAGGGGAAGAGCTGACACGCTTCGTGTAGCTGTGTTTCCAAGCAGACTTTCTCCACAGCACTGTTCCGTGCCTCGCTTCTGAGTGTGGCAGGAAGGATGCCGTGGGTTCAACAAAGATGGGAAATAGCCAATCAAATGAAGTGAAACAGGTTCCTTTATGTCAGAGGTTGTCAGCACCTTTCAGATGCAAACATGCCATGCTAATTTCCAGGTGAGAGCTATTGAAAGCAAAGTTTTCCAAACTTTTTTTGAGCCCCCTCCCCACTGCACTCTTCTTTTTTTTTTTTTTGCCTTAGCACACACATTAACATCTCCTAGAGCACAGTTTGGGAAACTCAGTCCAACTGTCCCTCAGCCGGGCCAAGAGCCATACCTGGGCCACCTTCTGCTTCCCACACCCGGGCCCTGGTCTTTTTCCTCTTCAAGAGTGTGCTGGGCCCTGGCCAGTGTGGCTCAGTTGGTTGGGCATCGTCTTGTACACCAAAAGGTTGCTGGTTTGATTCCCAGTCAGTTGGGGCACATGCCCAGATTGCAGGCTTGATCCTGGTAGGGGGCAGCCGATCCATGTACGGCTTTCACATCAATGTTTCTCTCTTTCCCTCTCCCTTCCTTTCTCTCTAATAATCAATTGTAAAAAAACCCCAAGAGTGGCAGGATGGACCCAACACAGAGGGGTTGGAAGTGGCCCTTTGCTCAATCACTTACTTTCAGCATGCTGTGACGACTGTCCTCCAAGGTCATAGAGTTAGCAAATAATAGAACCGGAACTGAAATCAGCCTGACAAGCTGTCAGACAGAGCAACAAGAAAAATGGTGGAGCTGACAGTTTTCTGACAGTTGGGCTCTACATGGCCACATCATGAAATAAAAACAATGATGATCTAGTCAGGCCTGACAAGAAGACAAAACATTGACATTATCAAGAAGTCTATATTGAATATGGATTTACATAGCCCTCTCCCTAGTAATAATAAGCCCCTCCCTAAGGGCGTATGCTGCATCCAGATATAAGGTAATGATATGAGATTATATGGTTTAGCAAGACATTTGTTATGTGTCCACAAACCACCATGTGTTTTAAAAGCAATGTTTGAAATCATAGGGTTCTGAAATCAACACCTCACAAAATTCTCTAAACTTAATGATAAGTGTTTAACGGCTTTTTCTATCTTTTTAAAGTTGTCTTAGTAGCAGAGGCAAAGAATTACATACCATAATGACTAAAATAAAACCAGGGAAATCATACACTATAAAAAAGAATAGGTACTTACTTGTTTGTACACACTGTTGGAAGATGCAGAGAAAACATTGCTATGTGTTAGAACAAATTATGAAGTGTTGGGTATCTGGTTATCATATATAATCCTATATAATAAAGAGGTAATATGAAAATTGACCATCACTCCAACATACAAGATGGCCACCCCCATGTGGACACAAGATGGTCAGCAGGGGAGGGCAGTTGGGAGGGACCAGGCCTGCAGGGGAGGGCAGTTAGGGGTGACCAGGCCTGCAGGGGAGGGCAGCTTGGGGGGACCAGGCCTACAGGGGAGGGCAGTTGGGGGCAACCAGGCCTGCAGCAGAGGGTAGTTAGGGGTGGGTGACCAGGCTGGCAAGGGAGGGCATTTAGGGGTGTCTGGGCCAGCAGGGAAGGGCAGTTGGGGGAGATCAGGCCTACAGGGGAGGACAGTTAGGGGCAATCGGGCTGGCAGGGGAGCAATTAGGTGTTGATCAGGCTGGCAGGGGAGTGGCTAGGGGGTGATCAGGCTGGCAGGCAGAAGCGGTTAGGGGCAATCAGGCAGGCAGGCAGGCAGGCAGGCAGGCAAGCGGTTGGGAGCCAGCAGTTCTGGATTGTGAGAGGGATGTCCGACTGCCCATTTAGGCCCTATCCCACTGGGATCGGGCTTAAACAGGCAGACAGACATCCCTCGAGGGGTCCCAGATTGGAGAGGATGCAGGCTGGACTGAGGGACACACAACCCGCCCCCACCCCCACCCCCCACTTCCATGCACAAATTTCGTGCACCGGGCCTCTAGGAATATAGATAAAAACCCCAGCATGTTTTAGCCTATGGTATCGGTTGGACTGTTTCAGGTATGAAATATACATACAGTGGCTGTGTGAATGTGTACCATTAAAAGAAAAATGTACCAGTGAAGATATAGTTTCAACAGAAAATGTTTTCTTTAATAAACCAATTCTTTGTCAAAACTGTGGAAGTGTACTCACCAATTGAGGAGTCGAATAAAAGATTCCTTGGTAAGAATACAAATCTAGCACTGTCAATGAAAGTCTTTCATTTGTTGGTGAGCTATTGCTTCAAAGCCAGGAGTGCACAAAATACAACATATCATCAATGCAGTAATTGTTACAAAAACAAGATTTCTGAGTATAATAGAATCCTTACAACATTTTTGTAATGAGATACAAGCAACGTGCTTGTAACAACCATTAAGCTTGAGGATGAATTACGCATTTTTTTATCAATAGTTTCTGAACTTGCTGACCCTTTCTAGTATGACAACTGGTTGTCAGTATTATGTCACCTAGTAAATATTAGAAAAAAACCAACCAAAACCTCACTTCGTGGAAAAGAAGTAATTGCTTTTTGAAACTAAGTTGTATAGAGCAATGTGCAATGGTGCTTTTTAAAAACAAAGGTTAGGGAGGGAATTGATTTTGAAAGCAGATGTGTGGGAATGTTGCCAGTGTTCTGTGATTCTGTAAAAACTCTCATATCTGTAAGTAAAAAGAAAACACTAAGAAGTAAATTTTAAAACCTGTTTTTAAAATCTCAAAAGGAAGAGTGTCAGTGGGGTTTGAACCCCTTTGTGCAAAATGGGACATCTTCCAAGGCGTTTGCTAAGAAATAAAGGTTGAAACCAGGGAGAAGGGCCTTTCATTAGTGACAGTTCAACAAAAATCTTTGTGTAAATGAACGACAGTCATGATTTAGTTAACACAACCGACAAGGTATCTTCTGTTTGGAGCTACCCATGTTTGCAAGGAATCTTTTCTTTTTAACTGTGACAACTTTTGAAAGCAAGCGTGCAAGCAAAATTAACATGAAACCAGACCGACGAATCCTTATGTTACAGGGCTTTAAATCAAGATTTTAAACGGTAGTGAAACACCTTCAATCAAAATGCTCTCTTCCCCCTCAGATATCATTACTATTTTAACAAGAGCAAAACTTCATTTCAGCCTTATTTTGTTCTTTAACAGCTTCTATTTTTGTAATGTCTTGTGGTTTATATATCGGTACAGTTGTACATACATATAATTTATAAGTAAATATGTCTATATCATGCTAAAGCTTTTTGCTGATATAGGTGCATAATCAAAACAGCATGGCGAGCCCCACGGCAGACTGTAAAACCTTTGGGGGTGACCTGTGTCCTCAGCGATGTTTCCTGGTAGCTTACACAGAACACATGGTAATGAGGCTCAGCTCCGTCGGCTGATTGGCTGACTGATGGACTGACTGAATGAAGACACCTATTGGTCAAAGTGTTCTGTTATAGAAACAACCTAAATATAAACTCGGGGCGGGGGGAGGGGGAGAGACTGAATAAATAAATAAGCATTTGGCTGAGTAACAAAAGGCTCCTTGGTTTTCTTATTTTATTTGATTGCTTGTCTGGATAACATCAATAGTCGCTAAGTGTATCGAGTGTCCACTCTGCCAGGCGGTGCTCTGTGCTGTATACCCAGGCGCTCCTGCATTCTCACAGCAGCCCTGTGGGATGAGACATAAACCATCGCCTGTGCTGTTTCCCAGGCACCTGTGCCTCCTTCTAGAACAGTGGTTCTCAACCTTTTTAACGCCACGACCCTTTAATACAGTTCCTCATGTTGTGGTGACCCCCAACCATAAAATTATTTTCGTTGCTGCTTCATAACTGTAATTTTGCTACTGTTAATGAATCGTAATGTAAATACCTGTGTTTTCCGATGGTCTTAGGCTCTACAGCAGCGGTTCTCAACCTTTGGGTCATGAACCTCTAGCAGGGTCGCCTAAGACCATCGGAAAACACAGATATTTACATTACGATTCATAACAGTAGCAAATTTACAGTTATGAAGCAGCAACGAAAATAATTTTATGGTTGGGGGTCACCACAACATGAGGAACTGTATTAAAGGGTCGCGGCGTTAAAAAGGTTGAGAACCACTGTTCTAGAAGGTGGGCTGCCCTGGGGACAGCTCTGGAAACTGCTCCTGTTTCCTTGTCTCCCAGGGGACTTTAGACCCAGCGAGATCCCGATCACGTCTCCGGCTGGGAAAAATGCGGTACAAAAATAGAAGCGGAAAAGAAAGGTTGAAATCGAACCTCCACACATAATGACATTATCTACTGGTCAGAGGAGATATGCTCTGAGCTAGTTTTCCAATAAGTGGCAAAACACAAAGCTGCCCTGCAGCCCTCCCTTCGGGCACGGCCTCCGAGGGCCCAGGGCACCTTCCTCTCTAGGGGGTTGACCGCCTCCATCCACTCCTTTCCTCTCCCCGCAGCAAGGGACATGGGTTTGGTCGCTTAGCTTTGCAGCGTGCAGAGTACTGAGTGGTGCAGGCGGCCAGCTCCGTCGGTGTGTCCTGTGAGGGGCTCACAGGGGCCCTACACTTGGTTACTGCTCGGTGTCACTGTCTTAAAATTCTTAATAATTTTCCAGCAAAGGGTCCTGTATTTTAATTTTGTACCGGACCCCGCAAATGGAAGAGCGGGTCCTGCGTCCAGGCCAGGATGGGGTAGTCCTGGAGAGGGCGGGCTTGGGGAATTTATTCCAACTACAATTGTGGACCCAGGCCCATTTCCACCTTTGAAATCAGGTTTAGAAATACACTTAAATACAGACTTTGCTCTATTACAGCCGCCTGGTAGAGTGGACAGAAAGCAGCCGCCTCCCAGCTGATTTGGGCAGGGCAGGTGGTGAAAGCCTGCCCTCCCTCGTGTCCTGGGCCTTGAAATGTTCCCTGTGTTCAGGGCCCACCCAAGAAAAGAGCACTTGAGAGGCGGCTGTTCCATCAGCCTTTTTCATAGCCTTTGGGACATCAGTGAAGACAGACAATTCAGAATTGAATTGAATAATGCTCAGAAGGGAGCAGTCAGAGGCACGTCCTGTCACCGCTCTGGTCACCTCTGAGGCTGGGACCAAGCGAGGGGCCTCCTCGTAAGGTACTCGTGTGAGGCTGAGCCTTTGCTAAAAGGCCAATAATCTCATTCCAGGCTCAGGTTGGGAATGGATGGAGAACCAGCGGAGAACTGCACTGCAGGGCCGGGGAGCAGGACTCCCAGCCCGGGCTGCACACAGGAGGCTCCAATCTTTATACCTCCCGTTCATCAAGCACCTCCTCCGCCAGACTCCGTTCAAACATGTTCCCATTTAATGTGCTAACAGCCTTTTAAGGTAGACATCATCCCTGTTTTATTCCAGTTGAAGGAATAGGGTCATTCCTAATAATTCAAGATGAGGATCTCTTTTTTGCTCCTTTCTGATCCCCAGCTCCCTGGTCAGTGTGGATTCTCCAATCACGGCACCTGCTGGTGCTTGAGACTTTAATTGATCATAAAGAACGAAATTCAAATACCCGAACACGTCCACATGGACTATATTTAGGGCAGCCTCTGTTTCCTCTCCTTTCCCCTCCCCCACTCCCTCTTCTGCTCCCCCAGCACCGGGTGAAAGCTGATGGCAGATGCTTGTGGCTGGAAGCTGCGCCAGGGCCCAGAGGGATGGACTCTGGGCCTCTCTGGGAGGACACACAGTGCCAGCTGCCAGGACAGTGGGCGCACGCTCACCTGACAAGTCTTCTGACCATCACACAGAGATCCAGGGGGGGCACCCTTCCCGGCCTTCTTCAGCCGAAGCCCAGGGAGCTCTCGCTGCTGCTCGCAAGTTCCTTGTTGCCGAGGAGCTGGGCCTCACCCGGCCAGCTCCCAGGAGGCTGGGTCCGGGGCCAGCTGGATCCGGGGCCTGCCCTGAAGAGTGGGTCTCTGTCTCTTTGCCCAGGTCAACTTTGACTCACATTTACCTCACTTTGGTGGCTTTGTAATGAACACTTACAAAGATCTGTATGTGGCCCTTGAGAATAGCTTTTCTGCCAGGGCCAGGAAGGTAGGGGTTTTCCTGGGGATGTCCTCTGGCTTCAGAGCCGCGAAGAGCCCCCTGCAACTGGCCACTCAATAAATAAACAACCTAGTTTAGCTTGGCTCTTGTATAAACCATCTTCCTTCATTCTTTGAACTTTAAAAATATGATGAAATATATGTATAGGAAAAGCCTGAAATATACATGCATCAACTTAAAGGAAGTTACCAAGCAAGATCTTGTGAATCCAACATCCATGTTAGAAATAGCAATGCTAGAATCTTAGAAGCCCTCCGCACATCCCCTCTCAAACGCAGTGCCCTCCTTCTCTCAAAGGTCACAACTTTACTGATTTTTATGGTAATTGTCACATTGATGTCCTTTACTACCTTCACTATCTAGCTCCTTTTTAAAATGGAATCAGATTTCATGAATTCTTTGTCAAACTTTCTTCTTTTAACATTAGATGTAAGATTCACCCAAGTTGATAAAGTGTAGTGATTCATTTTTCACCGATGCCTACATGCTCCAGTGTGTTAATATACCCTAAGGTATTTCCCAATCCACTCATGATGGACATTGAGTTCATCATTTCCAATTTTCGTGATTTTATGAACAACACAGCCATGAATATGCTTGCACCCATCTCCCTAGAGAGACATATTTGCAAATGTTTCTTTGAGAATTATTAGCTGGGGATAGAATTACTGGGTAGTTAGTTCTTACTTCAGTTTTACTAATTAAAAAATATATATATCCTGTGGTTTTGCATATTTTCTTAAAATTTTAAAAGATATGTTCTCTCGTTATTTTAAAAATAATTCAAAAATCATTTTCTTAATTTTTAAAAAGTTAAAAGCGTGACTCTCATATAATACAGAATGGACATATATCAAAGACGTTTTAACTCAGTAATTAATGAGGGAATGATTAAGATGGTGAAGTTTGGTTCAAAGAAGAATCTGAGGAGTGAAGATTTGCAGTTAGTTGGTTAAAGGAATGCAGAAATAATGTTGCTTATAGACACAGAACTGGTAACTGATACAACTAACCTTGAGGTTATCTTTCCCACTAGTCAGAAATCCACTAGTCAACATGCCTGAGCTCTAATCAAATAGTAAACAGCCAAGTCTAACAGTGTATTCTAGATAACTAAAAAGCTCTTAGATGAGCTTGTGGAACGAGGACACTGACAGGGCAGGTGGTCACTTTCCTGTCTTCTTTCCAAGTTTTGGGTGCTTTTTTTTTCTTAACAATACTGCCCTTTGTTTCCAAGTTTGTGGTGAGGATCAAATGAGAATATGCTGAAATGCTTTGTAAACTGGAAGGTGCCAAATACAGTTTCATTATTATGATTGTTTTACAAAGCCCCTTGAATAACCACTGATGTGGGAAGGAAGTATTGAATGCCCATCCTTTAAACTGTTGTTTTTTATCTCAGTTCTTACAAAAAGTCTGAAAAGACACAGAATCTGCTTTGGTTTCCCTGTCTGTAAGATTGAGCTAATGGTAGGGTGTACCTCCCTGGGCTTTGTGGGAATCGATGAGTAATACAGACTTACCGCTAAAAACAATGCCTGGTATACAGTAAGTACCCAGGAAATACTGCTTCACTAAATACTTTGTTATATCTCCCAAAGTTTAATTTTCTTTAACACCAATGTATTTGATTTCTAGAAGTTCTATTTGATTCTTAGTTCTTTCATAAATCTGCTTTTTTTTTTTGGGGGGGGGTGCCTTATTCTTGTCTCATGTTTTAAATTCCTCGTCTTTAATCTTTCTAAGCAAATGTATAGTCTGTCTTCAATCCTGTTATAAGAAAGACTGTTATGTAAAATGTGGGTCTAATCTTGCCATTTGTTTTGTCTAATGATTCTCACAGGGATTGTATCTTCATTTTTTTTTCTAATGAAAAGATTTGCCTGCTGTTGAAACTCCATATATATGCTAGTAAAATAAATCATAGTCCCCTCCATTAATTTTTAAAATAATAGCTTATTAACTAGAGATGACTGAGTTCTTTAATTGAAACAGAGGAACTCATGGTGCCATCCTAGCCTTGTGAAGACAATGTCCTCTTTTTTTAGACTTTTATTTTGTTTATCTGCAATTTGGCCCAATTCACTGCTGGAATCATCTGTTTTATGCTTTGGGATTTTCCCCTTCCCTGGACACTAGTTTTCATTTTGATGAATGTCCCATTATGCAATGAAAGTATAACTTGGGGCCAGTTACCTCTCCTCTGAGTCTTGGTTTTCCTCTCTGTAAAAAGGGGATGACAGCCCTGACCGGTTTGGCTCAGTGGATAGAGCGTCGGCCTGTGGACTCAAGGGTCCCAGGTTCGATTCTGGTCAAGGGCATGTACCTTGGTTGCAGGCACATCCCCAGTAGGGAGTGTGCAGAAGGCAGCTGATCGATGTTTCTAACTCTCTATCCCTCTCCCTTCCTCTCTGTGAAAAATCAATCAAATATATTAAAAAAAGGGGGGGGGGAGATGACAATAGGAATGTAGAAATTTTAATTATTGTTCCCCATGATGCCTATCATAGTATAAGTCCTCTGTCAACTCTTATTGGTATTATTTTTCTTTGTACCAACCTTTTTTTAAAAAAATACACTCTTTCTATATTTTTATATGTGTTTATTGATTTCAGAGAGGAAGGGAGAGGGAGAAAGGGATAGAAACATTGATGAGAGAGAAACATCCATTGGCTGCCTTCTGCACATCCCATACTGGAGATCGAGCCCACAACCCTGGGCATGTGCCCTGACTGGGAATTGAACTGTGACCTCCTGGTTCATAGGTCAACACTCAATTACTGAGCCATGCCAGCCGGGCTGTACCAACCTTATCCCAATTGCATTTATAGTCCTAAATCAAATGCAAACTGATATTACAACCTTTGTAACAACATAATCACTATTAACTCCTCACCCTTTCCATAGTGTCTCACTAATCCAACTCTCCCTGGCTTATCCATCCTCATTTTCTCTGGCTTTCTTGTTGTCTCCTAATCACACCACGCTCATTCATCTTTCCACTTAATGGAGTTTTCTCAGTCTCCATGAATCTTTTCTTTTTGGCCTCTAACTAAATCATCTCTCCATCCTAAAGAGCACAAAGTTCTATGTCCTTTATGAAGGTTTCTGACCAAATTTAATCCATAGGAATCTCTTTTGCATTAAAAAAGCCTCTATGGAGAGGAACATGGACTGTAGCTTCCTCAGGATTTGTTGGCTTTGTTTGTGGTGTGGCTGTGGGTGTCATCCTAATGAGACAGAACGTTTTCCTACGAGTAAGGGACATGGCGTGGGGTCAATGTGTGTATACTACCACCGGGTTCAAGTAGGTGCTCTCATATGTTTTTACATTTTGCTTTTTCAGCATATATTTGGTGGGAATTTGGGGCCTGGTTTGTGTCCCTCCAGAGAGTTCTCTTTGTTTCTGTCAAGTGCTCCTTGGTCACCAGCCTGGGACCACTGTTTGTTGTTAATTTTTCAGTCTGGGGGCTCCTGGATTACTCAGTTAGTGTAAATTCCAACCCAACCCAAGTGAGGGGGCTTGAGGTTAGGAATTCCGTGATTTCTTGAAATGGGAACTATTGGAGGTATAGAGACTTGAGGGCAAACCGGGTGTGTGTGTGTGGGGGGGGGATGAACTCTTGGATTTAATGGTTCTCTTTGTTGCTACACTGTGGTAAGCCAGGAGCACAAGGTATGATGAGGCAGTTCTTAAGGATGTGTGTGACTTTGCACTACGTTTTTCGGTCCTTAGGAAGAAGTGGAGCAGGTATGCTATCCCCATTGAACAAACAGAAATTGAAGCTAGGAGAACACTGGGACAGGACCTAGGTCCTCCGGGGATTCTACCGTTTTGCAAAAGATGATGACCCTTCACGAGAGGAAGGCAGGCATTCTTCATCCATCCATTACTGCCCCGTTCCCACACCTGTCTCCGGACCTCTCCACTTCCCCTGCAGTTTGAACACTATGTCAACTCTCCACAGATGAGAAAAGAACTCATTTCCAGGTGTACAGTACTTTAGAGCATTTTTACATGCATTTCTTGTTTTCCAGCAGTGCTGTGAGGCAGGCAAAATGGGTTCTCTGAGTCCACTTTTATAGACGAGGAATCTGAGAGACTGGGGCTCAGGCTGCTGATGGGGTTTGCTCTGTGGGCCACACATTCAAATGGTATAACTGGGGTTCTAACTCACATTCTTTGTCATCCCACGCTATGTGATCGGAGATATATGGAGATATACTTAGAATGCAGATGATAATGGATTCATTTTGTTTGCTTTTTATTGAGGTGAAATTCACAGGACTTACAATTAACCGTTTTAAAGGGAATAAGTCAGTAGCATTTAGTGCATTCACAATGCTGCGCAACCACCACTCCTAGTTTCAAAACTCATCCCCGCCCTGGGTTTTTGTGCAAAATCAAAGGAATGATCTGGGAAAGACATCCAGTCAGGGCCTTGCCGTGGTAGGGCCTGGGTTGTCAGACTCTCCAGCCCTCTCTCAGCAACCTGGTAACGTAGAAAGAGGAAATCACTCCGAAATTTAGTCCCTGGAGTAAACCAGGTTGAGGATATGTAAGGTGTTCATGTCCCAATCCTTTAATTTTTTAAAATGGCATTTCAATATTGTCCTCTTTCCGGAAACTTTTGCCAAGGAACTCTTCCTAGTCTTGAGAGCAATCGGATGCGTTTACCCGTCGTTGCCGCAGCGCTGAATTGCACTGTCACAGAGTTTCTTGTCTCTTGAAGGAGTTTGTCTTCTTGGCCAGGAACCTCGCAGCCTTGGAGGTACCACAATGCTCTGTGTTGTCCTGGTTACAAAACAGGTGCGTGGCAGGTATATGTTGGACTGTAATGGATGGTGGCCAGCCAGCTCCCGAATTCTAGCCAGCACCTGGTGACCAATGTCCTGCCCACACTCTAAGTAGTGGGTTTGGGGACTGAGGATCTGCTCCTCCAGTGCTGGCTGGAGCCTGATAGGGGTCGGTCTGTCTCGGGTCGGCCATCACTTGGGCAGCACTGGCTGAGATGACACGAAAGGCTCTAGCTCCCACACCTGCATCGCATGACAGATGGAAGGCAAGAGCTTCAAGCAGGTTAACCCAAGAACAGAGTGGCTTTGGCCTTCATTTAAATTCGCCAATTCCAGGAGCATCGGTCCCAGGCCTCGGTAAGTCAGGACGGTCCTTTTGGCTTCCTACGTCACCAGGTGTGGGAGCGCTCTGTGGTGGCTGAGGTAGAGGGCTGGGGAGGAGTGTGTGGCTGGGGCTTCTCGGATGAGCATCCATGCAGCTGGTGGGCCTACAATCTCACAGTGTTCAGGCTTATTGGAGGATTTTCCTTCTGGTGGCTTCTCATGGCTCTCCATGCCATCACCACGCCGACGCCAACTGCAAGGCCACCTCCTGCCGCCACTGGCACGGCCCAGGAGAGCTCGTTGGGGCCTTCTTCTGCCTGGTTTTGGAGTAACTGACTATTCCTCAGGGTGTGGAGGTAAGGGCTCTCCTGCGGAGGAGGAGAGGGTCAGGGGTTGGGGCCTCTGAAAACCATCCAGCTGCCCACCTTGGGCTCTTTGGGTCCCGTGCCGGAGATGCTACCACAGCCTTGCCCATGTCCCCAGCTCATGGTCTGCAAAGCTCCTTCATCCCACTGTGCCCAGATCTTCCGGAGGAGGGTGTCCAACGTGGTCAACACCCAGCTACAACCTCCTGTGTGTCTCACCAGCATCTCCTTCCTGTCGACCCCATTGTGAAAGATTGGGAACTGACAGGTGGCCAATGAAAGTCTTGGGGGAGACCCCCAGCTCTTTCTTTTAGGCCACTGCTGGACAACTATTCCCATCCTCCCACCCAGGGGTGCTGGGGGAGCAGAGAAGGTCATGTGGAAGGACAGCTGGTTCTGCAGTCGATTGGAGAACCAAAATGAGAGGGGCCGGGAGAGAAGGCGCTTGGGCCTGCCTCCCTGGGTCCCTTCCTCCCTTTCAGCGAACACTGAGTGCCTGTTGCGGGAGCCATGGCTGGGGGAGCTGTGCGAGTGCGTGAGGGCTAAGATATGACATCTCTCATCGCCCAGGTAGGAGATAAGACATGTTGAGAAGCGATCACATCACAAAGGAGCCTTTCGGTGTCTTAGGAGCAGTGTAAACAGAAGAGAGGCCAAGGCAGGTGTGCAGGGACAGTAGCCCAGACAGGGCCTGGAGGATGTGAAGATTTTCCATAGGCTGAGATGGGGGATGCGCCTCCAGAGGAGCAGGTGGCAGCAGTGAAAGCACAGACAGGGCAATCGTGGGGCTCGTCTGGGAACTGCTCCATTTTCAGGAGCAGAGAGTGTCTAAGGCGACGGAACAGACAATGTCTAAGGTGCCTTTCTTCCATGGACGGTTTCATGGAGGGAAGGGTTTCAAGTAGTCTTGACCATACTGGCAGGCTGGTGTCTGGCAGTGATCATGGGATGGATGGAGTGGGGAGAGAGGAGAGCTGGGGAGCAAGTTCGGGACTTTGCCAGTGGTCCAGGTAAAGGCAGTAAGGGCCTGGAAAAGGCAGTGGTGGGAAGGGAGGAGGTGGATTGCAGGCTCCCAGGGCAGACTCGGTGTCTTATTTCTCTTTGCCTCCCAACCCCCAGCCCTAGTGGCATGCCTGGCTTGGGAGAGCTCCTCCACCTTGTTTAAGACAGAGCATGACTCAGACCCCGCAGGGTAGAGGGTGACTCAAGCTTCTGCCAGTCCTGCCTGCCTCCCCTGAGTGCCTCTTCCCACTTCAGTCAGGACCTCTTGCTTCCTCCTGCCCCTCACCCATGGCTGCCCCCCTCTGAGGAGCTGAAAGGTGTGTGGGGCAATGGGGAAAGGTGAGATGTGAGAATGGTGGCAGTGAATGAAGTGCATGATGGATTTGTGTGTCTCCCGGTGGCTCTATTGCCCCCACCGCCACCTCAGACACCTGTTCCATGTTGGACAGGTGGGACCTTTACTCACAGGAGAGGGGCACTTGAGTTTGGTTCGGCTGTAGGTGAAGTTGTTGGAGGTCGTCTTACGGCCCACTGGTTCCAGCTGATGAGAGAAAGGAAATCCTGATTCCTCCGAAGCTGGGAGACCACTCTGTCGGGAGGGGTCTCTCACACCAGACTCCTTCTCTTTCCAAAACTGAAACCAGCTACAAAGCAAGACCCACAGCAGATACCAACAGCCCCAGGATCAGAGCTGGACCTGATTCTCACTCACAGAGCCCACCAGAGCAGGGTGGGCCCCTGAGTCTGTGTCCTGGATTTACTGAGGCCCAAGAGAGACTGACCGGTCTAGAGGCCACATTGAGTGGAAGTCAGGGCCCAGCACCTCCATTTCTTGTTTTCCTTGTGGGTGGCTATGATCGCAGACATTCTGCATTTTCAATTCACAAAATGGTCATCATCGTATTTACCAACTTCTTTAAGTGTGTGGGGCTAGTCAACTTCAGGAAAACTTGGAAAACACATTGGTTACCATGACTATACTCGGCTTGTCAACCTTAAGAAATTGGATTTTCTCACTTGAGCATCTTTGTATGTTTTCTTCATAGATAAAAAGGTTTACTCACAACATTTCTGGGAGCAACTGTGGTTCAGAGAGGTTCTCCCGAATACTTTTGGCCCCGGGACCCTCTGAGGATGAGCTGCAAGCTGCTGGACCTCTTCCGCCCAGCACCTTCCGCCAATGGCCTGCCGCCTGACATGTAGCCAGTCCCAAGAAGGATGAACACCTATTCGAACTGTCCTGAACTTCTGGCCTCCACCATCTGATAATCTGTCCCTGCCTGTTCCTGACCTCAGCAGCTCCTGACTCCAGGTATTGCCTGTGAGGTAAGTGGAAGTACTCTGTGCCAGCTAATGACCACACCTGGCTCATGGTCTTGTTTTTTTTTGTTGTTGACTTAAAGCCTTTATACCTGTTCCTTAGCAACACAGTGAGAGGAGGAAGGGCTGGCTGCTCTGGCGCCCACATGGTGACTGGACAGAGCACAGCAGGGTCATCCGCTGGGGTCCTGGCTCTGCTGATAACGGCCTGTATGATGCTAGGCTGGCTCCTGACCTGTCCCACGGTTAGGGGCAGGGCATTAAACCCTGTCCTGACAACTCCACATTGGGTTGTTGTGAGCATCAAATGACAAGATGAAATGAAAGCACGTGTGAGCAGGAGGCGACTTACACATGTAAGAGAGTATTATTTCTACTTAGCACTATTGTAACAGAACCACCTGGTGAGAGACGAATGCCGAAGGCCAGTTTGGATGATTCCCAATGATGTCCCAGGGACCCAGGAACCAAGTGGTGCAGAGGAAGGTAGTGATCATTTGGGTTTGATGTTTGCATGAGTTTCTCCCTTTTTACTGGTTCCCTGCTATCAGAGCACAAACTATTCTGTCTCCTATCATTTAACTGCCCTCCCCTCGATCCCACATTACCTCCAGCGACCTTTGCCATTACTTCTCATATCCCTAGGGAGAGTTCTTTGTAACCACTGACTGTACTTCCTGTCTCCCCTTTTCTCTGACACCCATTCCAATGGGTTTCCCGTTTCCTCACTTGGCTGAAGCTGTCAGTCACCAATGGCCTCTGTATTGCCAGGTCCAATGGTCACTTTTTTGTGTGTGTCTCCGTCTTGTTTGACTTTTCAGCAGCATTTGTCAAAGTTGATGCCTCCCTTTCAAGCCACTCACTTCTCTGGCTCCCTGGAGATCACGCTCTGCTTGTTTCCTTCCTCCCTCCCTCCTCTCTCATCTTCCTCTGTTGCTGGTATCAAAGGTTGGAATGAATGTCCTAGGGCTTGACAGTTGGTCCTATATTCTTTTCCACCTATTCTTTCTCTAGGGCTCTCAGTTAAACCAGTGGTTTTCAATACCACCTCTATGCTAATGACACCCACATTTCACCCCCCTCCCCCCATTAAATCTCCATCCCTGACCAACTCTCTGAGCTCCAGACTCAGATATTTAACAGCTTATCTGATAACACCAGGTGAGTATCTGGAAGGCATCTCTAACTTTACCACATCCAACAAAGAACTTGGAGTTTTCCCTCCCAAGCCTTCTTCCCTCTACCACCTCAACCACCCATTCAACTTCCTTAACCTCAAACTAAGGTGTCATCCTTTATTCCTCTTTTCCCTCATCCATCAGTCAGTCTAAAACACTCTCTCCTCCTCCATGCTACCACCCTGGTTCCAGCCAGCTTCATCTCCCACCTGGACTCCAGCAGCCTCTTAACGGTCTTTCCAATTCCACTCTTGCTTCCTTCTAGTCCATCGCTACTCAACAGCCAGAGGGTGAATCGGTTCATATGGCTGGAGAGCCATCCAAGGACTAGGCCCTGCTCACCTCTCTGACCCTGCTCCTTCCCTCCAGTCACACTGGCCTTTATGTTCCTCAGAAGCTTCAAGCTCATCCCTGACTCCAGACCCGCACAGGTCCCACCTCCTCTGCCTGGAGCAGTCTGGCCCAGCCCTCTGCATGCCTGGCAGCCTCTCTCAGTTCACAGGCCACTTCTTCAGGGAGGCCTTCTTCTCACCCACCAGTACTCTCTGTCATAGTTCCCTGCGTTACTTTTTTTTAAAGCCCTGAATGTGGTCAGAAATTACCTTGTTCACTTGTTTGTTTGTTACTTGTCTCTTCCCAGCTAGACTGTAGGCTCCCTGAGAACAGGGCCATTCTTTCTTTTTGATTGCTGCGTCCCCAGCATGCGGAACAGTGCCCACCGCATAGTGGTTGAGCGAGTGGGTGGGTGGAGTGGAGATTGCAGTGGAGAAGTGCAGGGGCAGGAGGCATGGGGCTGGCCACAGAAATGGGGCTGTTTTTCTAGAATCCATTTTTCTGAAGCCATATGCACCGATGAAGAGCCAAATGACAGGTCTGGGCCAGGGTACAGTGGGGTCGGGTGGGCCTCTAGACTGCTCTAGGGATTCAGAGAAGGCTTCCTGCGGGAGCTGGCACCGGAGTTGAGTGGTGAGGTGGGTAAGAAGCAGGTTGGAAGGGCAGTCCGGAGGAAGGGGTGAGTGACAGCAGACACACAGAGGCAGAGACAGCATGGGCGGCGCAGGAAATTTCACTCCTAATTAGACTGCCAAGTGCAAATCAGAGGGTGGCGGAGCGGCTGCCAGGTAGGTTGACTGGGGTCAGGCCCCAGAAGGCCTGGTGTTTGGTGCTAGGGGGCCAGGCCTCTTCTTTGGGGAGGGTGGGTCTTGGAAATTTGAAAGCAGGGTCAGATTTTCATTTCTGCAGACTACTGTGGTGAATAAATCTCAGGCAGTGGTTTGCAAACCCTGTATAATAATGCCACCTGGGGAGCTTTTAAAATATACTCAACCCAGGTGCCACCCAGACTAAGTCAGAATTTCTGGGGATGAGGCCCAGAAATTTTTGTTTTATTTTAAGCAATTTTTTTCAATGAGGCTAACACACATATAGAAACAAGTACAAATCATGAGCGAGCAGCTGATAAATTGTGATGAAGTGAACATACCCACATAAACAGCATCCAGCTTAAGGAACAGAATTATTACCAGAACCCTGGGCCCCTCTGCCACCCTCTTCCAGTATAGTTCACCCCCAATAAGACCATTTATTAATTTGCTTGTTTTTGAAATATATGTATGTTGTTGAAGTTTGTTTCTCCTTATTGTAAGGTATTCCATTGTATGAACGTGTCACAGTTTGTCCATTCTCCTGGTGGTGGACATGGGAACTATGAATAGCGCTGCTGGGAAAAGTCTGCATGCAGCTGTGGTGGACCCATGCGTTCCTTTCTGATGGGCACATACCCAGGAGTGGAATTGTTGGGTCACAGGGAATCCATATGTTCAAAGTGGTTGCAGGCATATATTGTGTTTAAAGTCTCCAGATGATTCTACTCTACAGCCAGAGCTGAGAATTGCTGTTTTAAGGGCTGTAAGCCTGGAGACAGGGATGCCATCATGAGGCTAGGCTATCACCCAGTGCCTGGGGAGATGCACATAGTAGGTGAGGGGAGGTTTCAACATTGCTGGCTAGGCATCAGAAAAAAATAAGGAAAAGCTTTATAAGAAGACAAAAGAATAAAAAGGAGGAGAAAAACATTTCCTGGTATTGCTAATATTTCTGGCTTTGCAAACGTTCCGAACGAAGCCTAAACTGTTAATAGAGGAGGGGCAGGAGATGATGAATCTAAACTGTGTTTGCTGCTCAGTAGGGTACCCTGGGATCACCGGCCAAAGCCTGCAGACACTATGTCATAGGACTCTAATTATGAGACATGAATTCACCGGGTACATATGAGCTTATCTGGTTGGGATTGGAAAGGCCAGGTGGTGCTGTATCCAGAACACTAGACAACTTAAGACCTTTCTGATGGGCATATACCCAGGAGTGGAATTGTTGGGTCACCAGTAGGGTACCCTGGGAACACTGGCCAACCCCTGCTCTGCCACTAACTGGCTGTGTGATCCTGGGCAAATTGCTTCATGTCTCTGTGTTTTAGTTATAGAGCATTCTGGCCAGATGACCTCTAAGAGTCTGTTATTTATTTATGTCACTCTAGGGGTAAAATTCCAGTAAGAAAATACTCTGAAAAGTTGGTGTGATGCAATAGCTTTATATCTGAGATGGCTTTGGATGAAAACACTGGACTATATAATTATTTCCCAAAATTATATAGCAAAGGATAAGATATTCTTAGGTGATTTTAGTCCAGTTTTACTTTGTTGTTTTTTAAATTCGAAGTATGGCTGGGACAATGACGGAAGGGGAGCCAAGGGCAGTCTTGTATCGTTATCTATATGGCTCCATGGCAGTGTGTACCTTTTGTTTTCAGATCTAAACCCCTCCCAGTTGCCTTTATGTATAAAAACCTCTCACCTGGGTGAATGGGGAGAACTACTGAGCTGCTTTGGAAGAGGCCAGAACTACATCCTTAATTCACGCAGAAAGAGACCAATGAGCCCTGTCATTTTTGAGTCATCAAGCCCCAGGATACTCCTGGCATTAGGCAGGCTCAGAATGCCACCAGGAAATGCTGGGAAGGAAAGGCTAAGGGCTTAGAATTCTGGGCCCTTCTTGGAATCCCCTGAGATCTCAGGAGGATAAATGCATAGAAACCCATTTCTTGGGGGCGGGGGCGGGGAGTTAAAAGGAATGACGTTGCATGACTCAGCCACTGAAAGACAACAGGACTTTGATTCATTTCTTTCATAGATTTTTTGTTTTAAACTGTACAAACTTGGATTAAAACAATTACCCTGTGGAGGTTGGGTGGGAAGGAACTAAAAGATGTTTTGGTTGAAATTCAGAGTCCTGGGCTGAGAGTATGATGAAAGATTTACGAGTGGGTAGAATGTGATGTCAACAGATGGAAAACAAAAGTGGAGGAAGGCTGAGTCTGCAATGAAGTAGGCCAAGGATAAAACCGGCTTACGTGCTGTTCTGAGGAGAAGGGATGGTGTAGCTAAGGGAAAAGTCAATATTGTGAGTCAGCCGAGTGAGATACTGGACCTATTGGGTGAGTTGACAGGTGTGGGAATATTTGCACAGTGGTGGTTGGCAGGGACACGGCGGGCCTAAACGGCAGTAAAAGGAGCAGGAGTGCAGTCTGTTTAGTCACCATGGGAGAAATGAGGGAACATGCACGTGGGGGTGGAGATTGGGTTACCCACTGAGATTAAAGCAAAAGAAGCCAGAGGACTGGCAAGGCGTTTCATTGCCCTGTGCAAATGGAGCTGGTTGTCCAGTAGTGAGTAGCCAGCTATGCAGGGCAGAGGCAAGGCCAGGGGTTCCTGTGGCCCCTGGGCTGTATGTTCATTGTATAAGGTCCCCTTTGCCACCTTAAGAAAGGATGGGAATAGGTGCCAACCTGGGAAAACAGGCCGGTGGCTCTTTTCTTTTTGCTGTTTAAAGAAATAAGAGTTGGGAATGTGTTGAGACTGGAGTGATGGGGCTGGCATTTGTTGAATGTTAATTATCGTGCTGAGTGCTGTTTTCACATTACCTTCAATTTCTGACATCTGTGTCATTTTCATTGTTTTTACAGATGATGATACAGATGGCCAGAGAGAGATCATTTGCCCAAGGTCACACGGTAAGGGGTTGAAACTGTTGTTTTTATCTAGTCTACCTGATTACAAAATCATCCCCCCACAGTACTAGGGCATTACTGATAGAATCATCTGATCTGTCAGGACAAATACGTGTGCTACCCTCCCGAGCTTTGGGGAGAAAGGTGCTATGGCAGCCAGTAGGCTTTTGTTGTCGACATCCTGGGGTGGCCCTCTTTGACAGGAGCCCACTAGGACCCAGGCACTCACCATGTTGTTCCAGAGCGCAATGGCCATCTCGGCATGACCGCGTTCTGAGAAGTGGAAACAGTCTTCGGAGAAGAAGGTGAGGTCAGCTCCTCCTCTCTGTGACCAAAGGCAAGGGCATTATCTTCCTGGGACAAGGGCACTGCTACCCGCCCCCGCCCACCTAGCAGGCGACCTGGGCATTTCTCCTTTCATTCTTTCAACTCTGCTGATAACAACTCTGCTGATAAATGGCTCAGATACTGATGAAGAAATTGCCCAATTTTTGAATTTTTATTTTTTAAAACAGACATGAATTATAGCCACCCACAGTCCATCCTTTTCCTTGAGCATCCCTGCCCTAATGGTTGAAAAAGAATAACATATTTAGGAAGATTTCCTTTCTATCCCAATCCAGCAAATAGCAGGGCCAGGCCTCAGGAGCTTGGTTAATGTTGAGTTTCTCCTTTTCTTTCCAAATGAATCTAGATTTTAATCATATTTTAAAAAAATTAAAAAAGGGCAAAGGAGAAGCAGACAGAAAAGCCTACATAGAGAAGAAAATAAACCACCTAAGATATGGCCCCACCCATGTGCCTCCTAGAAATGCCTGCAGCTTACCTCGTTCAGGGGGACAAGGGTGTTTTGGAAGAAAGGCTGCACGACCACCGTGAAGTCCTCACGCTGCAGGTACTGGTGCCAGTAGGAGAACCTGGAGACACCACTCTGAGGACGAGGAGAGAGGCTGCTCAACCCTCCCGGCCAGGACAGACAGGTTCTAGCCTTGGGCTGGTCATGATGGAGGCCAGCCCACCCTAGGCAAAGGGGACTTAAAGGGGCTGCTCTAAGGTGCAGGCAGGAGTCCCACCCAATTCTACTCTGACGTTTCTGCAAGGCTGGGTCTGAGCTGCTGGCCAGACTGCTTGGGCCGAAGGCCTCCCCTGTTCACTCTGCATGAAGAGGTGAATTATCACATGGGCCCCAGTCCAATGCCAGCTCCCCCAAAGGCTTGTGAACTTAGGGGATGAGTGTCCATAGTTTTTGGGTTTAAAAACTATGGGCTCTAAAAGAGATAGATGAGATATGCTTATTCTTAAGGAGCTTATAATCCAACTGGGAAAATGAGACAACATGTAAAAAAACCGTGAGCAGCAGGTAGGGTCAGTGAAGTGCAGGCTGCAGTTGATGTGGGGAGATACCTGAGGGTGAAGTTGCTCATGGGAAGCGGCTTAGAAAAGGTAAGATGACATGCCCGGTGCATGAGATGGGTAAGTTGCAGAAAAGCTCAGAGTGGCCATGTCAATGGAGGGAACAGTACGTTGGGTGGGGCTAAGCCTTACGTTCTTAAGAAGGGAGAAAGACCAACAGGCAGTAAATGCTCTCCTCCTCCTCAGGGTGGGGGATGGCAGCCATCACATGACCTCTACTCTGGGAGCCCAGTGCTGCTCAACTCTCAGGGCTGACCCGGGGCTGGGAGGTGGAAGTTCTCTCAGCTTCCCTTCTGAGATTTCTTACTCATCCCCAACCCGCGCCCCCACCCCTGCCCCAGCCTTGGTTTTTGATCTACCTGGATAAGTATTTAAGTACTAGAGGCCCAGTGCAGGATTGAATCATGCACGTGTAGGGTCCCCTACACGCTTTTGCTTTCGATTGTGGGGGAGCTGGGTGCCTGTCTGCTGGTGCACCAGGCCTTTCGGAAGCCTCTGGCGCGACGGAGGCTTCCGAAAGGCCTCGTGCCGGAGCGGACAGGCACCCAGCTCCCACGCTTTCGCTTTTGATCACGGGGGAGCTGGGTGCCTGTCCGCTGGTGCCGGAGCAGACAGGCACCCAGCTCCCCGCTTTTGATGGTCCACGGCGGGACGTGAGCTCGCTGCCCCAGAGGCCCCTTCTGTGCCGCAGCACAGCCATGGTGCAGATGCTGGCCCAATTAGCTACCCCGGCCACCCAGAGTCCCGCCCCCTGCGCCTCCTGCTGGCCCAATAGTGGGCATAGCGGAGTGATGGTAATTTACATATTACCATTTTATTAGGTAGGAGGATTTCAGGGGCTGTGACCTGCCCTTAGGGAGCACTTGCTTTCAGGAAAGCCCTGCTGAACACATGACTTTGGACCCTTGCTCTGGAGTAAAGGTGCCTCTCACCTGGGGCAGGAAGAGAAGGGGTGCAGATCTACCTGAAAGTTCCAGTTCACCTTCTTCAGTTCTTGCATCTCCGGGGAGTTCTCCTGGAAGCGTCTGAAGCAAGTGCAGTTGCTCCTATAAGGCAAGGAGTCCTATGGAGAAGCTCCCTGGGGGCAGCCTGGCTCTGGGCCCCTGGGAGGATGACCCCCCACCCAGAGGAAGCTGCTGCCCACAGAGGCCTGGGCCCTGTGCTGCCTCACATGGGAAGGGGATGACATCCAGGTGCCTCCTCAGCACAGCCTTGCTGACTCATGGACCCAGGTCACAGAACTGAACCTCAAGGTCCAGCAGGTACTTGTTGAGAGAGAAGGTGGAAGAGTTGGCACCTGATGCCTGGGTCTCCGTGTAGAGAGGCTGCCCATTCCCCATGCCACCTGGCTGCTCCATCCCAAGCTTGTGGCTTCTGTGGTTTGTCCAGAGAATGACCAGGTAGGGAGCGGGATGGAATTGGGTGAAGACTGCCATGATGGCCCAGTCCCTCTCCTTTATGTTCCTGAGGCCTCCCATCTCTATCTCCAGGTGCTTGGGACTCTCTCTCTCAGAGCTCCAGAGTGGGGAGTCTCTTGAGAAGCTAGGGCGGGTCAATGAGCTTGAGATGCCTTGACAAGGTGGAATGTAAGACCACCTTGCTAGAGGAGCCCGCCATACCCCCAGCTATTGGCCACTTCACCTGGGGGGCTAGGTTCCTATCAATAATGGGAACTAGCTTGTCATCTTCCCACCAAATCCATTTGACCCCAGATAGGACCCTTCAACCCCCTACAGAATCTCCTCCCCATAGCAAAACTCTGGGAGACCCTCTAGTCTCAGAAGATGGCAACTTCCTGCCAGGGTAACAGCTGAGCTTTAAATAAATTCTAGCCCCCAACAGAAACTCTCATCTTGCAGTGGCTTTCAAGGACAGTCCTATGAAGGACATTATAAAGCCTACTATTTCCCGAGAGCCTGCCCGACTGGGGCCAAGTACTCAGCATGCATTTCCTCTAGACTTCCCATCTACTCTGCAAGGAACTTTACAGGTGAGAAGTAGAAAGCACAGAGAGGGTTGGGTGGTTTGGGCAAGCTCCCACAGGTCCTAAACGGCAGAGCCAGGATCTGAGGCCAGGTATAGCTCAGTGCCCGCTGCTGTCTCTCAAACACAGAGCAACTCGCTGGAGCTGGAGTTTGGAATCGTTGACAATTCAGGAGGCTTTAAGGGTCTGTCTGTCTCCCTTTATAGAAAAGCAAACTGAGGTCCTGAGAAAGGAAGGGACGTGTATACAGTAGGCATTCAATAATGTAGAGGCCTGTCCAAGTGATTTTGCAAGTCCCTGGCTAGTTGCCCGTTAGATAGGTCTCACTGTTGGCATGTGTGAGCCCTGCTCCCCAGGGTGCTCTCACCCTGGGACCGGGACCGTGTACTTACTGAGCTGCCAGTGGCATGTCACACTTCCCGCCTTGGCCCTGGTGTAGGCTGGTCAGCTCCATGACCTCCACCACATTGACAAAAGCCCTGGGAAGCTGTGGGATCAGAGGGGCGGGCTTCCTTAGTCCCCAAGCAGTTGGGGGTGGGGGGGGGGGCACGGGCAGGGCACTGATGACTACTGGAATGAGCCTAAGGGATCATCTACAAGCCAACTTCCCCCGCCCCACTTTTACCAATAAAGAAACGGAGCCTCAGAGAGGAAATACGATTTGTATTAATCTCACTGAATCTTCTCGATCGGCCCCACTTTTCTACATTGAGAAGCTGAGATCCGGAGAAGTCCCATTGCTGGTAAGCCACACCGCCTGGCTGCAACAAGGCCAACGGGGTTCAGAGGCAAGCTCTGTGCCACCAGCAATGCAGTCTGATCCAGTCAGCGTGTCCCCGCAGAGGAGCCGGCGGCTGCCTCTCCCATGGCACCCCGTGTCCCGGTGCCTGCTCGCAGCGGGGCTCTGCTCAGCGTGCAGCTCCCCAAACAAACTTGCCTAGATGCACCCTGGGAACCCCCGGGGAGTGAGCGGCAGCAGGAAAGGGGACCCAGGACGAGCTGCTGCTCTGTCCTACCTCAGAGAGGACGTCCAGGGCCTGTTGGATGTGCCGAACGTATTCCCCGGCTGAGTGGGCCTCCTGTGAAGAAAGAAGGGGCTCTCCTCAGCCCTGGGCTCTCCTCAGAAGAGGAGAGTGGTCTGCTCCCAGCCGAGGGGGCCCGGGGCGCCCGGGATGGTGGCAGAGTGAGTGCAGAGGGGCTTTGATGGCCCTGGACCGGCTAGAAGCCCAGCCCTCATTGCTGGTGGACAGGGTCTCTATTAGACACCACGAAGCATCCCCCCCTCACCCGACTCCGTGGCATCTCAGACCCACAGGCAGCCCCTGGCCGTGCTGGGCCCGCCACTCCTCCACTCCCTTCCGTCACCGGCCTCATTCTTCTCCCACCATATGGCCATGCTGGCCCCATGGGCTCCCCCTAACGCCTACGGTCCTTTTAGGGCTCCTCTGACCCATCTTCCGACTGGAGGCTGGTTAAGCCCCTTCCTAGTTAGTCCTGTGGGGTGGCAGTCAGGTCGTTTTCACAAAAATACGCTCAGTATAAGCCTGCTTACACAAGGGACAGGCATTCTGGGGCTAGTGGAGGCATTTTCCTGTCCCAAGTGCCCACAGGTGGCTCCGAGGTCACGTCTGGCTTCCGGGACCCCGTTGAGTTTAAGATGCAATGAATGTCAATGCCGCCGGGGCGGTGTCACTGCCTCCGGGGTCTGCGCAGCCAGGCAGTGAACAGAGGGGGGGCCTGGAAGAGCGAGCCCCGTGTGTGGGGCGAGGAATTCTCATGCAGCCTCCGGTGGTGTCTCTCTGAGCCACAAGGAATGACGAATGGCTTCTCCCCCCGCCTGTGCCTGTCAAACATCCTACCATGACCGCTGAGTAATGGCAGCTGTCTTTTTCTGGCCAAATAAAATACAGGATGTCCTCAACTTAGAACAAGATGTATTCCAAAAGTTACAACTTCCCAAGGTTTGTAAGTCTGGACCCGTTTCCCCACAGAAACAATGTTAGGCACAGGGGTGGGTTCCCAGGCCGGCAGGCTGAGGTTGGTTAACGCATAATGTCCCTCCCTCGCAAGTTACCCACTGGCTACCAGAAATCAGTGTGTGTGCATTACAGAGGCCACCCCATTAGCAGTGCCCAGCATGGGTGCTTCTAGACCAGGGGTCCTCAAACTACGGCCCGCGGGCCACATGCGGCCCGCCGAGGACATTTATCCGGCCCGCCGGGTGTTTTTGCCGCCGCTGCCTGTCCTGCTTAGCAGCCGACTTAGCAGTGTGCATAGGAATTTGTCCATAGTTTGTTTTTTTTTTTAAATTATAGTCCGGCCCTCCAACGGTCTGAGGGACAGTGAACTGGCCCCCTGTTTAAAAAGTTTGAGGACCCCTGTTCTAGACTCTTCTGGAATCAGACCAATGAAGCTGGTCTCCGAGGGGCCTCCCGCAGTGGGAAATGCCAGGCCTCATGGGGCATGTATGAGCCAAGGCTGCCTGGGCAGACTTGGTGCCTGGAGAGCAGGCAAGGTGACTCCCACGAGGAAGCTCAGGGCCCCGGTCAGCATCTCCCTCCCCTGGTCCCCGAGGGGCGGGTCAGGGGCCTACCGGATTCTCGCAGTAATGACACAAGTCGTTGCTCCCAATGAAGAGAGTGATCAGCTTCCAGTCTTTCTCCAGGTTGATTTCCTGAGGGGACAGAGATCCTAGGTTTAGCGCTTGGTGGGGGGCACATTCAGGAGGTGCTTCCCTGGCCAGAAAGCCCCCCAAGTGTCCCTCACTCTCTCTGTCTCACAGTAGAGAGACAATGGCTCACCCTCACTGTGATGCTGGAGCAGGGATATATATATATATATATATATATATATATATATATATATATATATATATAGAGAGAGAGAGAGAGAGAGAGAGAGAGAAAGGGAGACGGACGTACAGGTGTACACATGTATCTGCTCACACACTGCAGGAGACTATTTCCCTTTGAAATCCTCTTTAGAAAGCTGCAGTCCCATGTGCAGTGGAGTGCATTAAGGCCTTCTGAGGAGCCAGGGCAAAAGATGCAGCTGGAAGCAAAAACCCAGAGCTGCCTCTTGGGAGGGCTCTTCAGGTGTGGGAACAGGGGTTAGACCAGGTGTGGGAGCAGGGGGTAGACCAGGTGTGGGAGCAGGGGTTAGACCAGGTGTGGGAGCGGGGGGTAGACCAGGTGTGGGAGCGGGGGGTAGACCAGGTGTGGGAGCAGAGGGTAGACCCGGTGAGGGAGCAGGGGGTAGACCAGGTGTGGGAGCAGAGGGTAGACCAGGTGTGGGAGCAGGGGGTAGACCAGGTGTGGGAGCAGGGGGTAGACCAGCTGTGGGAGCAGGGGGTAGACCAGCTGTGGGAGCAGGGGGTAGACCAGCTGTGGGAGCGGGGGGTAGACCAGGTGTGGGAGCAGGGGGTAGACCAGGTGTGGGAGCAGGGGGTAGACCAGCTGTGGGAGCAGGGGGTAGACCAGGTGTGGGAGCAGGGGGTAGACCAGGTGTGGGAGCAGGGGGTAGACCAGCTGTGGGAGCGGGGGGTAGACCAGGTGTGGGAGTGGGGGATAGACCAGGTGTGGGAACAGGGGTTAGACCAGGTGTGGGAGCGGGGGGTAGACCAGCTGTGGGAGCAGGGGGTAGACCAGGTGTGGGAGCAGGGGGTAGACCAGCTGTGGGAGCAGGGGGTAGACCAGCTGTGGGAGCAGGGGGTAGACCAGCTGTGGGAGCAGAGGGTAGACCCGGTGAGGGAGCAGGGGGTAGACCAGGTGTGGGAGTGGGGGCTAGACCAGGTGTGGGAGCAGGGGTAGACCATCTGTAAGAGCAGGGGGTAGACCAGGTGTGGGAGTGGGGGCTAGACCAGGTGTGGGAGCAGGGGGTAGACCAGCTGTGGGAGCAGAGGGTAGACCAGGTGAGGGAGCAGGGGGTAGAGCAGGTGTGGGAGCAGGGGGTAGACCAGGTGTGGGAGCAGGGGGTAGACCAGGTGTGGGAGTGGGGGGTAGACCAGATGTGGGAGCGGGGGGTAGACCAGCTGTGGGAGCGGGGGGTAGACCAGGTGTGGGAGCGGGGGGTAGACCAGCTGTGGGAGCGGGGGGTAGACCAGGTGGGAGAGTGGGGGGTAGACCAGATGTGGGAGCGGGGGGTAGACCAGCTGTGGGAGCGGGGGGTAGACCAGGTGTGGGAGCAGGGGGTAGACCAGCTGTGGGAGCGGGGGGTAGACCAGGTGGGAGAGTGGGGGGTAGACCAGGTGGGGGAGTTGGGGGTAGACCAGGTGGGAGAGTGGGGGGTAGACCAGGTGTGGGAGCGGGGGGTAGACCAGGTGTGGGAGCGGGGGGTAGACCATGTGTGGGAGCGGGGGGTAGACCAGGTGTGGGAGCGGGGGGTAGACCAGGTGTGGGAGCGGGGGGTAGACCAGGTGTGGGAGCAGGGGGTAGACCAGGTGTGGGAGCCAGGGGTAGACCAAGGTGGGGCCCGGAGAGGAGCCATGCGGGGACTCAGAGGTGGGGTGGGGGCTGAGGGGCCCTCCAAGGAGCCGCTTTCCACTCAGCCACCACCATAATAGGAGTCCCGCCAGGAGCTGGATTCCAAGGCATAAACACAGAGCATTAAAAAAGAAATTACTAGTGAGAAGGTTGCGAGGGGCTGGGATCGGGAAGGAGGAAGGACTGGAATGAGAAGCCTATTTTTAGAACCAGCATTTACATAATAGGGCTCTGCAGAGCCAGCTCCCTAAAGGGGGAAGCTGCTGGAGGCCAACACCACAATCCCCAGCTCTCTGCTCCATCTCTCCCTTCTGCTGCCCACCCTAGGGGTAGGGGGCAGGGCCTGCTTCTTGTGGCTCCTTTGGCCCCTCATGTGGACATGCCTGGAGCAGGAGCTGCAGTGGGACGTACGTGGGGGTCTCTTAGAGCCACTGACCCACCCCAGCTGGAGACCCGGGTCCTGTACTCACAGGGCTGTTTTTCATTCGCGCCACCAGGTCCCGGGCCTGGGCTGGCATGTCCCTAGGCAGGAGAAGAGAGGGATGGTTAGAGCGGGCCCAGGAGCAAGGGCTCAAGCTGCAGGAGTCTGGCCTAGCAAGGATGTGTTTCCGAAAGACTCACATTATGTTAAGTTTATTCCTTCAGAATGCATTGAAAGGCTTGATTCTTAAGAAATCTCAGCCGAGTAATAATCAGAGGTCTGCCATGGCCTCGGAGCCACATGGACCCAGACCCTGCTGGAGGCTCGTCTGATCCCACCACCTCTTCCTGTCGGCCCGTCCTCCCGGCCTCGTGAGGTGGCATCTGCTCAACCTCCCAGCAGGGAAGCGCCCTTACAGTTCATCCAGTGCTTTCACTGCAAGCTGAGCCTGGTCACTTCGTGCCCGTTTTAAAAATAGCCTTTTGTGTATTTGAAAAAAAGCCACAGCCCTCAATTATCCCTCAGCGTTCCCCTTCAGGCTTCCCGACTCCGTTAGCCCTCACTTCTGAGCCCCACTCCCTGCCCTTTAATCCTTTTGTTTTTCTTCTCTTTCCACACCATTCTCCTTCTCCTCACTTTTCCCCTCCCAGCAAGACAGGCTGGGGAGACAAAAAAGGACAGGGTTCCTTCTCCCTTCACCTCCCGATGTCCGCTATGAATAAGGCAACGAACTCTCCGGATAAGAGACCTGTGTGTCATTGGAACGCTACTCAGCAATCAAGACGAACGGACTACCGATACAAACAACAGCATGGATGCATCTCAAAATAATTCTGCTGGCTGAAAGGTTAGACACGAAGGCATTGATAGTCTATGATTTCAGTTACATACAATTCTAGAAAATTAAGACTCTTCTATAGCGGCAGAAAGCAGGTCAGTGGTTGCCTGGAGTGCGGTAGAGACAGGAAGGGGCAAGAGGGAGTGATTACAAAGGGGCACAGGGAAACTTTTGGGGGTGATGGATGTGTTTACCATCTTGATTGCAGTGATGGTTTCACAGGCATATGCATGTACAAAACATCAAACTGCAGGCTTTTAATGACAGTGTACTGTATGTCAGTTAAGCCTTTTTAATTTTTTTTAAAGTATGTATATGAGAAATTATGTCAGCAAAGAGATACAGCCAATAGAGGGTTCCTTGGAAGAAGTCTTAGGAACAGTTGCTGGTACAGGGTGGCCATTTAAAATCTCTGCATGCCCACAATGAGCTGGGCACGTGGCCGAGCAAACATGACACCTTCCCTGCCCTTGTGTCTCATTTACACACCCAGGGCCACACCCATGCAGTCCTGGTATTGGTGGGGACATCGGAAAGCTATAAAGGAAGCCTGACCTGGTTAAAGGTGACCACAGAAGTTCCCATAACCTTTTAATAGGTTCAAGATGTGATGAGGGGAACTCCTGGGCGATAAGCTCACGTGAGCACTAGGGGAAGCCAGGAACGCCCACTTCCTCCTCTCTTCCCAGCCATGTTCTTCAGGCTCAGAGCAAGTCCCACCTTCCCTGTGAGTCTTCTCTCCGCTGAGCTCATTCATCCATGCCTCCTCCATTTCCTTTTCCAGCCCTGCTCTTGGGGTTACAGGACCGGCGTTCTCCTTTCAGCTCTGCTACCAACTTGTGGCACGAGCTCACTCAAGCTCCCTAACCCTGCCAGGGCTGAATTTTCCTCACCTTTTACAGGAAGAGGTTGGATGCATGATTTCTCAGGTCCCTTCTGCATCTGTATTGAGACTGCCTAGTCCTCACGCTGCACTTTTCTAGCCTCTTGGTTTGCACTCCAAAGTACGAAATCATTTCAGTCTGCAGTGTTGCCAAACTCAACCTTTCCCCCCAAACGTGATCTGTTTGCTTCACTAGACAGTAAGCCCTTTGTAGGGAGGGAGTTCACCTTTTGACTTCTCTGCATCGTTTAGTAACCACCTTAGAGCAGTAAAATAGAAAAGGCAGTGAGAGAAGTGAAGCGAGAAAGGGGCTAAAACGTCAACAGACGGAAGAATCACCTCCTGGTGAATGAAGCCTGGGCTGTAAATAATAATGAAATGACAATGATGATGACGACAATGGTGGTACTAATAATAGTCATAACAGTAATTAGATGTTGACCCCACGAAGCCCAGATTTTTTTTTTTTTGCAGAAAAATGAGTTCCTCCTGCTTATGACGTTGAGGAACTGACATGGCTTCCTGTGTCTCAGCCGAGCCGAGCCGAGCCGAGCAGAGCAGAGCGTGGGGCCCTCCCGACTCGACTGGAAGGAAGGCTCCTGTAAACACAGTGAGTCAGGGCAGCGGCGTTTCCTTGGTGATCGGAGCGCAGCCATCCTGCTAAAGGCAAACACCCAGCACGTTCGGTGCAGAAAATCAATGAACTCTGCCAGGCATTTCAGCTTTAATTATCTGAATTATTGTCAACAACCGAAACCGGAGTGAAAACAAACAACTACCCTGCTGTTCCCCGGGCCGCACACCTCACTCCCTAATGTCAAAATAACAGCCTTTTCAGAATCCACACGGGAGGATCCGAGGCGAGGGGGGAGGGGAAGGGGGCTGCCCACGGGGTCACGCACTGAGTCCCCGAGTCCCTGAGAAGTTCGCTGAACCTCTGCCGGGCAGGGAGCTAAAGGCCCCGAGTCAGCCAGGTCTGATCCTGGGTCCTCTGGTAGCTTTCGCTGCTAAGCTTGGACCATTCGGGAAACGTTCTAAGCCTCAGTGTCCTCATGCCGGTGCCCACCCTGAAGGGTGTGAGGTCACAGGAGATCACCCACGTGAGGGCCAGCTCAGGGCCAGGCACACAGAAGTGCTCCATGCCCGGCAGCGATTACTGCTCACCTGGGGCCAGGCTCCCGGGTCCCGGCCTCCTCGCCTCCCCCATTTCCCACCCTGACTTCCCAGCCCGCCCTCCTCTCTCCCGCCCGCCCGTGCCCACGTCCACTCACCGAGCGCGGGCGCCTTCCACAGCCACGTTCAGTCCTGCCGTGTCCTCCCGGGTGCCGGTGGAGAACCCGAGGATTTGAGGATTGAACTTCTTGAGAATGTCTTTTCAGAGGGAGAAAGCAGGCAGCACAGGTGAGTGGGAGGTGGATGTGCAGCGTCGGGGCTCAGGTGGGGGGCAGGGCGGTTTGGGGTCTTTTCGGGGCTGGTGGACTTCCCTCCTTGCAGATAACTCCTCTGCTGCTGCTCAGGGGAGGCCCTGGCCTCAGCGAGGGGCTGTTGGTGACCACAGTGATGATGCCTCTGCGTGTTGCTACTTACTGGGCAGCGTGGTGTGGGTCTCCAAGACCCCATCCCCTCCAGCGCTGGGGAGAGAAAACACATTTGTTCAAACCGGCCGGCCTGCTGCTCCACAGGTCGTCATATTTCTGAGTCAGAACCAGAGAGTCTGCCCCGGGTACGGGATTCCCATCACCCTTAGGACCAGCGGGAGCACCAGGGCCTTCGCATCTCGGCGCCGGGCCATGGAGCCTGGCCTCGCCTCCGCAGGGCTGACAGGGAAACACCACTCATGGCCTCTGGGGGGGGGGGGGGGTGTCATCCAGAGAAATGAAGTGGGGACATCCTCACCTCCAGGACAGTCCCCGCCAGGACACCAGCTGGTCACTGGAGTTGCTGGGGCGGGCTCCCACCGCTGTCTGCAAAAGGCAAAGAGAAAGCAGGCTGCAGCCTTGGCGGTGGGGGGTGGGGTGGAGGCAGGCTGGGGGCACTGGGAAGGCCCCTGTGCCCTCGTGTAGCAGCCGGGGCCTGGATGGACCTTTTCTGAAAATGTACCAGCTTCTCTCCAGGCCACGTAACCTCTGCGTCGTCCTGACTCCCCAATCCTCTACATACAACCAGCAACCAAGTCCTAGAACCAAGATTCTTCCTTCCACACTCTCTAGCTCCCACCTCTTTCTTGTTGTTCCCTTTGCCACATTCTGAGGTGAGACTGTCATCTTCTTGCCATGGACAACACAATGACCTCTGACCTGACCCCACGGTCTCCATCTTCTCACCAGCTGTCCGGCTGCTCTTCTGAGCTCACCTTGTCTTCACACCTCCCCTTGACCCTGACCTTTCAGTGGGTCTCCCTTACCCACAGGGTCAAAGCCAAACCCCTTTACCAGATTCCTGAGTTCACCATAACCTGGTTTCCACTTTCCTTCCTTCCTTCCTTTACCTTCTCCTTTCCTGTCCACACAAATCTCCAGGTCTAAGCTAGTTGATCTGAAACATGAGGGCCCTGGACCGGTGCTGAATTCATTCTCTAAGACCTTTGCCAGTTTTGTCTCCTTTATAAAACTTTCTCAAAACGCCCTATCTCAAAAAAGAGAGAGGGATTCCTCTTCAAATCTTATAAAAATAATGCATAGTCACCATAACTAGTGAAACAATGCAAAGATTTTTAAAAATTAATAATCTACCCCACTAATCTTGCCCCATCCCCTCCTCACCCCTGGCCCACATATACACGCCACCCAAGCTAATCATACCAAAATTAAAACACATTCACACGCCTGGAGAGAAGTTGTTTGTTTTTACAGAAATAAATACCTGGTTTAAAAAAAAGGGCCTGTATGTCATCTATATGATTATGTAGCTTCTTCTGTGTACATTCCTTGTTTTCCCAGTTGAACAGATTTCTCGAGGGCTACGGCTATGTCTCATCCTTCTTTCCCCTCAGAATTGCTAGCAGTGTGCACACAGCAGTAAGCTAAATAGTTGGCTAATAGGATTCACTTGGTGAAACTGTGCTATGTGCAGGAATTGGGCTCCCTCTGCCCCAAAGAACACATCTTCAAATGGGGTGAGGGGCCGCTGGGCAGGTGTGGGTAAGACCACCACTCTGTGAGTCAGGTAGATGGAGGTGAGTTTCCTGATACAGGCAGGCAGGTTTGGCTGAGTACCTTAGCAGAGACAAAATGCTTGGGGACAATGGGACAAGGGGTATGTGTAGGTATATGGCTTCTCCCTGGGGAGGTGGTGTTTGAGTGAGACTGTGGAAGGGCAGAGGGCAGAGCATTATAGATTGCCTGGTGATGTCCTGTGGCTGCCTGGCTGTGTTTCAGTGCCAGCCAAACGCAGAGGCAGTGCGGAGGAAGAGTTGATTCCGCACAGGGCTTGGCAGGTGCCCGTGCCTGGCGCGGTTCAGTACTCACAGTTAGCGAGTCACCCAGGGCGGCCACCACTTTGATGTCTCCTGGTCGGAGCTCATGGACTAGGATAGACAGGCAAAGGGATGGATGGTCAGGGGGAGGTCTTTCTTTTAAAGCATAATCTTGACTAGAAGTCTGAGATTCTGCTGTAGTCCAGCAGGTCCCCCCCTACACTGTTTCCGCCTAGGACCTTAGCAACTTTGCCTCTTACATCCATTAGAGCAGTGGTTCTCAACCTTTCTAATGCCGCGACCCTTTAATACAGTTCCTCCTGTTGTGGTGACCCCCAACCATAAAATTATTTTCGTTGCTACTTCATAACTGTAATTTTGCTACTGTTATGAATCGTAATGTAAATATCTGTGTTTTCCGATGGTCTTAGGTGACCCTGCTAGCGGTTCTCAACCTGTGGGTCGCCTAAGACCATCGGAAAACACAGATATTTACATTACGATTCATTAACAGTAGCAAAATTAGTTATGAAGTAGCAACGAAAATAATTTTATGGTTGGGGGTCACCACAACATGAGGAACTGTATTAAAGGGTCGCGGCGTTAGGAAGGTTGAGAACCACTGGCTTAGAGGAACCAAGGCACTGAAGGTAACGGCCTTGATGGCCTCGTCCATCCTGAGAGGAGCCAGATTCCCACTGGAGCGGTCCAGGAAAGTCCTAGCTGCGGGGGTCATGAGTGTAGGCAGAGAGGACCCCAATCCCTGACTGTCCTTTCCTCACAGGGCAGGGAGGCCCGAGGACTGCCACTGGGACTCAGTGGACCTGAGAAGTGTGATTTGTGGAGAGGCTGGCAGCCGGCAGGGGCTGCAGGCCAGCTATTCGCGGGTTGCACCGGATCTAGGCCTGCATTGCGTGGGAATGGGCGAGGCCCGCTCAAGGCTCCAGGATGTGCTTGCAGGGTCTCCCACCACCTGGACACTTAGCAAGGCCCTTGAGTGACGTGGGAAATGACGTTTTCACTCACCCGAGGTGGGAACACTGTTGGACGGAGTCCACTCCGTACACAGGAAGTCACTGCCCCAGTTCTAAATCAAAGGAGGAAAGACACAGCGCCCAACACTCATTGTGCAGGGAAGTTGGCTTCGGACCGAGAATTAGCTAAGGAACGTTTGGTGGCGGCTAGAACTATGTCACTGCAGGGGGTCATGTGAGGGAAGGATCCGTTAGTTGCAGATGGTCTGCGATGGAAATGAATGAGGAGCAAATGGGTGTCTGCCCATCCCTATGCGCAAAACACATAATGGTGGGCGCACACGCACACACAACAGTCTTTCCCATCTCCACTATCTCCACTCTTAAGTGGAGCCAGCAGTCCTGGCAAAGCAGGGGAGAAACAGCGCAGTCATTCACGCTACAGGGGGTCTCCCAGAGAGCACATTTCTGGACGCCTAATAAGAGATTAGAGCTGGGTTTTGGTATTGTTATTTAACATTAAGCTAATGGACACTAATTAGGATGCCAGAGCCGAAACAATAATTAGAATATATTTAGAAAAAGAACGTGACATTTTTACAATTGCAGAGTCCCTGGTTTCTGCATTTCCCGCCCCCTGCACATGTGTATATCTTTTTGGATATTTAACTTAATAGCCAACCATTTCCTTGTATGTGTAAAAATTAACGCCTGTAACCTGGGTACTTTTAGTCAAATTCCTTCTTTCTTCGTCTCTAAAATACAGAGCACCTTGCCCTGGCCGGGTGGCTCAGTTGTTAGAGCATTGTCCAGATATGCCAAAGTTGTGGGTTAGATCTCTGGTCAGGGCACATACAAGAAGCAACCAATGAATGCATCAATAAGTGGAACAACAAATCTCTCCCTCTCCCTTCCCCACCCCCTCTCAAATCAATAATAATAATAACATTAATAATAATAATAATAAAAATAAAGAGCACCTTTTCCAGGTGCTGGAGGAAGGGATGGGTGGGAAGCAGAGGGCACAGAAATGACCAATACCAGTAAGCTGGGGGAGAAACAGAATTTCCTCCCCAGAGGTGTAAACACCTGCATGTCCCCAAGATGGCCTGAGGGACAAGCCCAGTGCTGAGCGCACAGTAGGGCTCCACAAACAGGCACTGACTGGTTGGCTGATTCTCCACAGAGGTTTTGGAAGCTCATTTCTTCTGTTTTAATCAGATGATGACAAAGACAAGCCTTCTTAAAACACTCATCTCACCAGGGAGCAAAATGAAACTTCTTCTAAATATTATTTGCTTAATTTGATATAATTCAGTTTATTCCAAGGAATTGCTCAATTCACCACACGCATGTTCTACTCAAGTCAAGAATGTGCTTGTTGTGCCTATGACAAATATTGGGGGGCATTTTTAAAAATGTTCTATAGCTGTGAGTACTTCAGAACGATCTCAGCCAGCTGGTGAGCCAGAGACAAGTAGGTGCCGTACAAATTAAGAGACACAGTTGGGGTCTGTCACAGGGGAGAACCCCACACAGCAGTGTGCCCGATACCCTGGTGTCCTGTTAAATGCAGATGCTGGTTCAGTAGGACTGGGGTGGTGTCCAGGACTTTGCATTTCTAATGAGTTCCCAGGTAATAATGATGTTGCCTGTCTGTGGCTAAAATAGCAAGCTATTGAAAAAACCACACCTTGTAGGGCTGGGTTTCAAACTCTTCTAGCAGCAGAAGCAAAGACACATAAAACAGAGGACAGGCCTGGTGTAGTCCAGGATCCTCTAGGGCAGTGGTCAGCAAACTCATTAGTCAGCAAACTCATTAGTCAACAGAGCCAAATATCAACAGTACAACGACTGAAATTCCTTTTGAGAGCCAAATTTTTTACACTTAAACTTCTTCTAACGCCACTTCTTCAAAATAGACTCGCCCAGGCCGTGGTATTTTGTGGAAGAGCCACACTCAAGGGGCCAAAGAGCCGCATGTGGCTCGCGAGCCGCAGTTTGCCGACCACTGCTCTAGGCCATCATCTTGGGAGTAGTAATTCTTTAAGGCAGTGGGCCCTGAATCCTTGGGGTTCCTCAGAGCCAGTACCATTAACTGGAACCCAACCAGGCTCGGGACCCACCTAGGTATGCATCAGCTTCCTGTTGGGCCCCGCCCCTGGAATTGAGATTCTTTCCACTCGGCTTCCACCTTTCAGGAAGTCAGTGGCACATCATACCTATTGCCTCCCCTTCATCCTTTGCAAAGCTCAGTTGCCTAATCAGAAATGATGTTTGTACAAAGGTCAAAGAAAACTGATCCATGGGCACTTCCTCTTGTCGGCTGCTAATGTCAGGTAAGCACCGGAGAACATGTTAGGACAATCCTGGAGCTCTGTGGTTCAGGCGATTTTTTTTTTTTTTTTACATTTCCATTTTCAGTATGTAAGAAGGGCACTTTTCTGCTTAAGCTAACACTCTGAGACCATCTCACCCCAAGTCACTGGCAGGTGGAAATGGTTTGCCCCCGAGAGAGGCAGCCGTGTGTCAGGAGTTACCTCGATGGCGGGCTTGGTGGGGTATGTGTAGTTACTGTTCCGGAGGGTTCTCAGGAAAGGCTCATTCTAAGAGAGAAAAGAAACCACAAGGAGAGGTTATCTGACAATATCAGAGGTTGCTCAGGAAAGATAAGAGCTAATAATCCTGTCCTCTAGATTTATTTAATGTGAGTTTTCTGCACTCAAATAGGAAAAACTGTGTAAACATAATTTTGTTCATGCCTTAGAGGGTTTTTCATATCATCTTTGGCAAGGGATAAAGGAAAGGCCTAAAAAAGGGTCATGTATGTTTTATTCAGGGATCTGAGAACATCTCCCTAATCATCACACTGATCTGTTTTCTTTCCTTTGCAATTTCTCTGGCAAGAGATTCACATTATAGCAATTTTTTCTTTTATAAAAAGTGTTATGATTATCAATTTGCTTTTAATGTCTTCTTTCCCCCTCGTTTCAGAAGGAACAGGCTCTCTTCGGGGCTGGCCCTGCCACTGCCTCTCTCGCATCCCGATCCCATCCCCGCCATCATGTTCCTGCCGGGCATCAGATCTGAGTTCGCAGCCCCTGGAAACCCCCACTTTACAGATGAGGAGCAACCGAGGCCCCGAGTGAGCGAGGGGTCTGTTCCAGGCACTGAGCAAGTAGTGAGTGAGAACAGGGCCTGACCTGCCTGGGCAGGCCCTGCTGACCAGGGACGGCCTGGTTCCATTCCTCACACTGCCAGGCCCTGTGAGGTCAGACACCGAGGGAGAGGAAAATGGACTCAGCAGACACCCTGAAGGACCGAATCTACATGCACCCAAGTCCCAGCTCCGCCCCCCTCCCCACCACGGGCCCTGGCTCCCTGGGCACCACACGCGTCTCCCCTTCTTCCTGAGTGTCAGCGTTCCTGCTGACACACGGCCGGAGGAGTGCTCAGGGCCGAGGGCAGGAAGGGCGCCCGGACCACCTGCAACAGCGCGAGGCAGAGAGGCCTTACGCGGGCGTGTCCCCACGGCTAACCAGGCTTGTCTCCGGCTCATGTTACTTAGCATCCCCCGAGCATTCGCCATCATAAGGGCAATCTGGGAGCATCCTATACCTAACTGGCCCACTTTTGTTGTGCCCGCCCCCCCCCCCCCCCGCCCCGTGTTCAGAGCACCGTGCTGAGTGCTAGGGTGAGGGGAGGATAGAAGGAGGTGTCCAACCCAGGCCGACAGAGAGCGTGAGAAGCTGCCAGGCGGCGGTGAAACGTCAAAGAATAGTGTGCCATAGTGCCGTGATTGGGGAGGAATGGCCTAAGATCTGGGGATGTACGGTTCTCAAAGACCAGACCAGCAGGGGGTGGGTCTCTAGCTAACGTTCTCCCCCGACTTCAAGGGAGCCCTGACTGGGCCTAGGGTCTGGGGCCTGGAGCTAGTCCCAGAGTGATAAGCACAGGAAGAACCAGAGGGTCAGAGGCGCACCCTGCTCCCCTGGAGGTGCTGAATGTCAAACCGGAGAGTGTGTCTGGTCATCCGCTCCAAGGGTTGGGAGAGGGGCCAGAGAGGGGCGACTGAGTCAAAGGGTCAGAGGTCAGGGAGACACTGGGATTCAGCAGGGAGTGAGGCCAGAGCAGGAACCACAAGAACAGGCCCAGGGCAGTGGCAGACGGGTGGCCGGGCGCCCGGGGCTTGTTTTATTGACCAGAGGCTGCTGGTACGTGCATGAGTCAGAGTGGCTTACAGGCCTGGAGTTGAGCGGATGCCACGGAGGAGAGAGCCCATCGTTTGATCTGATTGGCTCTCTTGGGCTCTGTTGGGAACACCAGTGAGTAGAAGGTGAAGCCCATTCAATTCCATCACAAGGAAGTCTTTACAAAGATGGTGTGGCCCGCCTGGGGGTGTGGGCAGAGCCAGGACAGCCACCTGATGTGAGTCAGCACCAGGCGTCAGAGGCTTCGGGAAAAGGTCACGTTCGTCTTGGCTGTGTCGCCAGGTTTAAAGTTTCACCGTGAAGGAGTGGTGCTTCTGGCTCTCTGTCTGTGCTGCTGAGACCAAACCAGCGTGTACAGGCAGGTCTGGGCACCCCCCTGGAGAGGGCCGTGCTCCAAGGAGGCATGCCTACTCCGTGAGGCAGGGCTTTCGAGGCTGCTCTGCCATAAACGGCTCAGGGAGCTGAGGAGAAGATCGGGGAAGGGTGGTGGGAGGGAGGAGGACATAGCAGCCATGACCTCTGACATCCCATCCCATCCCATCCCAGTTGGGCTGGTTCATGACCTACAAGGCTAATTTCACAACCTGTTCATAGCCAGCCACTGCCCGGAGAGTACAGATGTGTAAGTAGAGGCTGTGGTGATGCCTTGGAAGGATGTGGTAGAAGAATTCATTTATCCAACGAGAGTCACATCAACAGGACTCCAAGGCTGAGATCCTAAGGTTATAGAGTTCTCTGTCATTTTATGATGGAAGGTAGGACCAGGTAACCTTTAACATGCAAAGTGCTAAGGATCTGAATGGGGGTGGGGGAGGAGGGGAGGAATGGAAAGCAGGGGCAGGTGGGAGGGGCACTGGGAAGACTCCTATCGGGTAGGGTCCTGCCTGAGGTTCCACGCCTGTAGAATGGTGGAAACCACGACAGTGACATAAATAGGAAAGCCCTAAGGAGCACAGAGTCTGAGAAGACAGATATTTAGTTCCTATTCTAACACTTCATACTCACAAATGAGCTTTTGAATGAGAGCTTGTTGAGTTTGAGGTGATGATGAGGTCGGGGCAGGATCAGGAGATTCAGAAGTCCAGAGCATTCAGAAGGTAACAGTGTCCCCCACGTGTCATTCAAAATAGAAACACCATCAAACAGTACGCAGAATGGAATCCAACAAACCTCCGCGTTTTCAAAAATAAAAGACTGGCTGTGATATCGCTGGAGGTGATTTTGGTTTCTCTTTCTCTGCCTCTCTCTGTGCCTCTCTCTGGTTTCCCTGCTTAGCGGATACCCTGACCATTCATTCCTTTACGCTGCCGTCTGAGTGACCTTGCAGCATAGAGAGCATCCAGGGGGAAATGGCTGTCAGGGGTTAGACAGACAGAGGGGAGTTGGGGAAAGATAGAAATGAAGACACAGGCGGGGGAGTCTCGTGCAAAGGAATTTGACAGGAATCCCCGGGAATGGGCAAATCTCGGAGTGAGGGGATGGGGGGAGAGAGATGAGAGAACAGGGCTGAGAGATGATTGAGAATGTCCACATTTGCAAGGCTGGAAGAAGAGGGTCATTAAAACAGACAAGCGCCTTGGCTGGATAGCTCAGTGGGTTAGTGTGTCGTTCCCAAAAGCCAAGGTTGCGGGTTCGATCCCTGGTCAGGGCACATATAAGAATCAACCAATGAATACATAAATAGATGTAACAAGTCAACCTCCCCCCCAATCCCTAGTTTCGCATCCAGGAAACTCATGGAGGAGAGGGTTAACCGTCAAACGCTTAGAGAGAGCAAGATGAGTAAGAGCTTAGAAAGGACGGGGCTGGTCCTCAGCTGCTTTCTTCCAAGCCCGAGGAGCCACCGCCAGCTTCCTGAGTTAGGTGAGGCAGGCAGGAAGGGACCATCGTCACAGTCCACAGAGTGGCTGTTCAAAAGTTGGCTGTGAAATCATTTGTCCAAACCGAAAGTCCATTAGAAATCCATGGAGTGTTAAGGGCCCGACCTGGCCGGGCAGAATGCACTTGCAGTTGCCTGGGGCAGGGGAGGAGCAGGGAGGAGTCTGAGAAAGCTCCCCATCGCTCGCATCCCTCCCGGCTGGGTCCTGCCTGTCGCCTCTATGTTTAGACACGGCTAGCACTAAAATACGTGCTGCCTGGCCCCTGTCAGCTCACACTGAGATGCTGGTGGACTTTATATAGCTCCCGGGCACACGGGTGGGAGCAGATGGGACCTGAGGAACACAGAATGCTACATTGCCTGGTGCGGTGAAATGGGGCTAGCTGACAGATGGAGCCTTTGGGAATGGGCCCCGGGGTTGCCTGGCAACCGCTTCCTCCAGGCTGGGCTTCTAGGGCTCCAGGAGGTTGGATTTGCTCTCCTCTGCTCACCAAGGCTCAGCCAGGCTCAGCCAGCAGGAGGAGCAGAGCCCACTGTGGCTTGAGTGTTGGTGGAGCAGCACCCTGTCAGGGCTCCTTGCCGGGGCAGAGAGTGGCACAGGCCCCCTTGAGGCCCATGGTGACCCAGTGCCGAGGCTCCAATCTGGTACTTAATAAACGTTTGTGGGGAGGAAGAGCAATGACAGACCCCTGGAATGGGCTGTTATCACTTTTACTATTTAATGGAAGGTTGAATGGGCAGAGTGAACATCCGTGGCTGATGCTCAGTGTGACCATATGGGTATAAAAATATTGAAACACTAGAGGCCCGGTGCACGAGATTCGTGCACTCAGGGAGGGGGTCCCTCAGCCTGGCCTGCACTCTCTCGCAGTCTGGGAGCCCTCAGTGGATGTCTGACTGATGGCTTAGGCCCGGTCCCCTAAGCCATCAGTTGGGACATCCTTAGCAGTGCTGTGGAGGTGGGAGAGGCTCCCACCACCTCTGCACTCGCCAGCCGTGAGCCTGGCTTCTGGCTGAGCGGTGCTCCCCTGTAGGAGCACACTGACCACCAGGTGGCAGCTCCTGCATTGAGCGTCTGCCCCCTGGTGGTCAGTGCATGTCATAGCAACTGGTCATTTGGCCCTTCAGTCGATTTGCATATTAGCCTTTTATTATATAGGATTTACCTCCAGCATGGTTTACAGTCTCTGCTCTGAGTCCCCAAGTACCCCCACTACAGAGGTTGCCTGGCTCCTCCCTGAGGACCCCTTGGCCATGCTCAGGACTTAGCATTAGACCATTTACAGCTGGCACAGCACAGTCCTCTGGGCCTCCCCCACCTTTGGGCCAGCAGCTGGCCTCTGAGTGGAGGCATCCACGTGCACTGGTTGTTACATCATTGGACTAGCTCCTTTGCTCCAAGAACCAGACCCAGCAACCGAGCCCTCTGCTGCCACTGCCCTCACTTCCGCATTCCTTCATCCCATCACTCCTGCTCTCCTGACAAGGCTGATGGCACAGAGGCTGAGCCTGGGCTGCAGACTGTGGTGAGGAAGGTAGCAGACAGGGTGCGGGGGTCCCGGAAGGGCTGCCACCTACTCTGGCAGATATGGGGGAGCTGCAGAGCCATTCCCTGTCCTGCCGGGAGGGTGGGAGCTGGTGATGCAGCCGACCCAGGAGGGAACCCAGCGTCCCAGATTGGGTCAGGCCCATCTGCTTCTATTGCCACTGAGGGCTCTCGGGCCTCGGCCTTATTTGGTTAAAAAGCCATGAGACAGGGCCAGGCCGGGAGAGCTGAAGGCAGTGGGAACATGAACTTGCCCCTACCCTAGGCCCGAGATCAAGTTGAACAACCACATACATTCCCTCCTTAAAAGGAGCCGAGTCCTCACCCGAGCCCTCACAAAGGCCACTGCGACGTGCCCTTCTCCACACAGCTCCCGGGCTGTCCCCTGACCCTCTTTCTGCTGGAAACTCCCCATTCAGGCTCTACAGCCACTGACCACAACTTCTGACCTGCTGGCTTCTCGCTTGGCCTCCAGCTGCAGCCTGACTTTCCTATCTGCCTCACGTGCCGCTGCTAAAAGGAGCCTTCTTGTCATCCTTCTGGCTTCCTGACTCCCCTGCTCAAGAAACCACTTCCCCACCCTCATCCTCAACCCAAAGAAATAAGTGCTTCTCCCCTTTCCATTCTCATCGACTTCCTTCCATCCTCCAAAGTCCATCTGCTTCCAGTTGACGGGCAAGATGGGCAAGGAGGAAGCTGGGGAGCAGCATGAAGGGGGAAGGGCGGGGTCAGAGCTCTGGGCTCCTGGAGAGCAATGCAGCGGCTCCTCCCTCATTACCTGTGTGGGGCAGGGGAGGGGTATATCTGCTGTCAGGTCCAGGGTATCCGTTTTCCTTCCCAGGGGTTCAAGCTGATTGGGGAAGGAGAGAGAGAGACACAGGTGTACTCATTTGTTTACACGGAAATGAACATCTCCCTGCCCTGGGAAGGCTCCCAGCTCGAGGTAAGGGGCTTTGGCTCCCACTCCTGGCTCTGCCACTTGCCAGCTGTGTGATATTGGGCACGTCTCTCAGCTTCTCTGGGATTCGGCTTCCTCATACATTTGTAATGTAGCAGGGCTGTTGAGAAGCCTCAATGAGAAGCCTATGTGAGTGCCTGGCACATAGAAGATGGTGAGTATACGTGAGGGTTCTGCTTTGCATTCATGCAAAGAGTCCCTCATCAGCACAGAGGAGAGGGTGTGGTTAATCCTGGGACCGTAAGGACTCTGTATTTTCAAGTCCACAGACGTGTACACATGTGCCAGCCACTGCTCCTCTGCACCTTGCTGGCCAAGGGAGGCCGAGAACTAGCTCCATTCTATGGGGGCTGGTGCTCTGCTCTAGACTAGGACCCCAGAGAAACAGGGACCCCTCACTTTACCATATTGACCCAAAGGGCTCTGGAGAGCTGGGAGTGGAATTTCTGACTTGGGTGGATGCAGTCGGGGGCGAAGAAAGACATATCCAAGCTCCCATCCTGGAGGAGAGAAACAGACTTCCTCAAGACCCTGTTGGCGCTGAGGGTGGAGAGGGAGCCACAGCTGACTGGCCTCAACACCCTTCTCACCTGAGGGTGCTCCGAGCCACTGGGCAGGGCCTGATCACCTCAAGAGGGAGATCAGAGCAATTCCACAGATCAATAGTCTTGGGTGACCCCAAACCCCATCGTCCTTCTGGCCCCACAATTTCCCTTATTTAACAAAAAAAGTGTCCTATTTGTTTTTAGGCACATTGGTGTGATGCCCTACCCCAGTGGTCGGCAAACTGCGGCTCGCGAGCCACATGCGGCTCTTTGGCCCCTTGAGTGTGGCTCTTCCACAAAATACCACGGCCTGGGCAAGTCTATTTTGAAGAAGTGGTGTTAGAAGAAGTTTAAGTTTAAAAAATTTGGCTCTCAAAAGAAATTTCAATCGTTGTACTGGTGATATTTGGCTCTGTTGACTAATGAGTTTGCCGACCACTGCCCTAGCCCATGCCATGCTTGGGGGCATGAGATCTAGTCCCTAAGGAAGTCTTGGCCAGCCAGATGGGAAAAGCTACTTCCCAGCCATTGACCAGATGGTCCCGGTGGACTTGGTGGGGAGAATGGGACCCACCCTCAGGGCAGGCCTGGGCAAAGCCAGTACCAGGGCAGTGTGCCACCTTCCTCTTTCTTGAGGCACTCGAGGTTGCTCAAAGCTCCCTCCGGTCAGGTGAGGCCCTTAGGATGGACACCCAGGTGAGTCGAAGCAAGTCCCCACCTGAGTCCACTCACAGCTCTTCTGCTCAGAGTGGGAGTATCAGGTGCAAAGCAAGCAGGGGTGGAACCTGAATGCCCAGAGCCCTCCTTTGTGACCACAATGCCATGTGTAGGTGGCAGAAAGGGAGTATTCTGGAGCTGGACATGTTCAAATCTTGCCTCTGTGTCCTGTATTTCCTCTATGATTTCAGGAAGGCTACTTCGCATCTCTGAGCCTCCGCTCTATGGGGATAATAAAACTCACCTCCAAAGGTACTTGGCAAGCACAGTGCCTGGCACCTAGTAGATGCTCAATAAAACAGTGGCTGCATTCCCACATCAGGCTGGTTCTGAGAACGCAGCTCAGCTGTTCCAGGAGGCTGCGCTCACCAGACCCGCACCTGGAGAGCTGCCCGTGTCTCTCCCACTTGATTCACTCCCTCGAGGAAGCACGTGGCATTTCTGCCTGGACGGTTCCTCTTCCCTCCGGGAGCCCCGTGGGCGGGGCAGGGACGTACCTCCAGGACGGGGAGCCTGGTGTTGTGGAAGAAGGGCTGCAGCACCACAGAGAAGTCCTCCCGCGTGTCGTAGCGGCCGGACTCCACCAGCTCACGCATGCTGCTCTGGGGACACACCCGTGGGTGCCTTCAGCACAGGCCCCCGGTGGCCCAAGAGCCCATGGGGCAAGGGTGGGAGTGGTGGGCAGAGCGCCACCGCCCTGGGAAATGGGGGTGGTGGTGCTGACTCAGTCCTTCCCTGGAGCTGAGCAGGCAAACACACTTGATTGCAAAGCTCTTTCCAGAGAATTGGAAACAGGTTGGGTCACCTCTTTGTTTTGCTTTTAAGTGACCTGCCAGCTCTGAGGGGCCAGGCAGACCGTTCCACGAGGAATAGAAACCTGGGAAGCGTCTCCCAAGAGCCCCCAGGCTGGGGACCTGCAACCTCTCCACCTGTTGAGGAGCTGAGGGGGCAGCTGGGCCCCCAGGGACAGGGGAGGGGAAGGGTATCCCATGAGGTATCCAAGGCTTTTGTCCTCCTCAGGCCAAGCCTTGGGCCATGGGGCTTGGCCACCTAGACTCCCTTGAACCCACTCCAACCAGGTGCCTGAGACGCCTCAGCCAGGCGGGGGCGGGGGGGTGGGGGCGTGCAGAGGAAGGGGCCTAGATGGTGAAGTCCTCCCTCAAACCCGAACAGCTCTTCCCTCCCATGTGCCTCCCTCCCCTCGGGGGCTCTGGGCAGGTGTGTTCATTGTGCGGGGGGGAGTGGGGGAGAGCACACCAAATGGTGTCCTTCTTGTCTCACCTGGTAGGCTCTGGTGATGGCTTCCAACCTGGCCAGCTCCAGGGAGCTGTCCCGAGGGGTCAGCACGCAGTTACACAAAACGCTGCACAGAGAGGGAGGCAGCCGGAGCTCCGGTCAGGGGCTGGTTCCGCTGCACCCGCAGCTCATTGAGCCCGGGCTTAGGAGCACCCGTGCCTGAGGCTCTGACGCGCGTGCTGAGGGGCGGGTTTCAGGCCTGACACGGGTCCCAAGGATGCACGGCCGAGCACCCTCTCGTATTACCAGAGCACAAGTAGCGCTCTGCAGGCGCTGGGCCAGGAGCAAATTACACCAAAAGAATGAATTTAGGAAAGTGCAGTGTTTAATTTTTATGAATAAAATAAACATGCATCCTGTGGTATTGGGCTTCCCGTGCTCGGGCCCTCAGAAACCTCCTTAGTTGGCACTAGTGCCCAGTGTGTCGTTTATTTTGTTATGAATTATTTCGTGCCCATGAAATGCACTTCATGTTATCAGCCCAGATGGCGTGGCTCAGTGGTTGAGTGTTGACCTATAAACCAGGAGGGTCATGGTTCGATTCCCGGTCCGGGCACATGCCTGGGCTGTGGGCTCCCTCCCCAGTGGGTGGGGGAGGGGGTCATGCAGGAGGCAGCTGATCAATGATTCTCTCTCATCATTGATGTCTCTATCTCCCTCTCCCTCTCCCTTCCTCTCTGAAATCATTTTTTTTTTAAAAAAGAGAGAGACACTATCTCTAAAGCACTCAGGACAGTGCCTCGTTCACAGTAAGTTCTGTCCAAGTATTTGTTACATAAATAAGTGAACATATAAGGTATCTTCCGCTTCCGTTTCACCATCCCATGCTGTCCCCCCACGGGCTGGGGCCACCTGTCTCTCAAGCACTAGCCTTTGTCCCAGCTGGCCTCTTCCCTGGGGTTCCCCCATGTCACAGACACCCTGCTGACACCCTGAGGTTGGATAAGGGGCGAATCATGGCTCTAACCTCTCAAAAAGGGGTGGTCCTGGCACAAGGCCCCCTTTAACAGACTTGGGCACATGAACAGACCAAGTGACAACGACCCGAAGGAGTTACCACTGCACGAGCCAGAGCAGGGGTGAGCGTGCTCCTGCAGCCGAGGGCAGCCAGCACCTGCCTACCTGGCCTGCTGCACGGGGCACTTGTCTGGGTTTCCTAGGAACACCTGCCGCATGACACTGGGGCTCATGAAGTCCACAAGGTTGACCAGGGCCCTCGGCACCTGAGGACAAGGTTGGGGGTGAGAGAGGGGCTCCAGGGGCTCCTCCCTCCAGCTGCTGAGCGGAGTTTGGGGAAGCACCGACACTGGGCTTTCACCTAGGATCCGGCCGGCCGTGCGCCCCATGGCTGCGGTGTGAAGGGCAGCCCCTGGGATGGGATGAGGTGGCAGACCCAAGTCTAAATGCTGCGAGTTCAGCTCCGTTCAGCCACCAGTTAGTGAACCCAAACCTGTTAGCTTTAAGTTCAGTGGGATAGGTTCCCTGTTTGCCTGACCATTTCTCTCTAGCCCAACCTGGACTAACTCTGCTGAGCAGGTCCGGACTCGGCCACCCAGAGAACTGCCTGGTGGTCGGAGCGGCTCACCGATGCTGGGGGTGGGGGCAGAGCACAGTGCCGGGCACTGGACCAGGGAAGGGCTTGCTCTGGACACAGGTGTGGCCCAGAATGCAGTGCCCAGCCTGGGAGTCACTCAGCTGCTGCCCCCAGGGAATGTCCCAGGTACAGGTTGGGGGGACAATTAGCGCCCACACTGCCTTCCCTGGTCAAGCCCCAGATCCTTCTGGGCTGATTCCAAATGCAATGAGGCTTCCCTGTGCGCAGGCCCCAACCTCTGGAAAGGGGAGGAGCCTTCACCTTCTGTCCCCCATGCACCTTCGCCCCCTCCGTGCCTGAGCTGTGCCACCCACCTCTCGGTGCAGGGTGTCCAAGGCATTGCGGAGATGGTCAAAAAAGTTGGCTGCAGAATAGAGATTCTGGGAAGAGACAGGAGGGAGAGGAGGAGCTGGTTAAGAGGAGAGGGCTGTGGGGGAGGTGAAGGCTACCCTCACACTACCTGGGACATGAAGGTGGAGCCAGAAACCTGAGGGTCCTGGGGAAAGGAGTGTGCCCGTGCACACACACACATAGGTGTGGTTGTGCAATCCGAGGGTTGATTCTAGGGGTCATCCTCCAGGAGGAGCTCCCAAGCCTACAGGTCAAAGTCAGGAGCCATGAGCAGGCCGGGCCCCCGTTACCGAATCCGTGCAGAAGTCACATAAGTCACTGCCTCCAATCAGCACCGTGATGACCTTCCAGTCCTCATGGAAATTTACTCTCTGCACAGAGGGAGGAACGTGCCTGGTGAGTTCCAACAAGCAAATCCAAAACACCACCGCGCTACGACTTCCTTGTCCACTTGAAATAATAAAACCAGAATCGCAGAGCCGAAAGGATTTTAGGGGTTTATTTATAGATCACAGAATCTTTGCATCAGGAGGGACGTTCAAGGGCATGGTGATCAGCAACAAACCTCTCCCCATGGACACGATCTCCTCTGAAGGGTGGCCCTTGTTGGATGCCTCTAGCGACAGGGGGCTCGCTGTTCTCATAGCACACCAGTCCATTTGGGGACTTTTGTGGGTTAGGACATTAGTGTTTAAAAGTAACCGTAAATCGGACTCACGTGGTCATCTTTCATCCGCTGCACCAGAGTCTGGACCTGGCTTGTAAGTTCCCTGAAAGGGAGAGGAAATCGGTCCTGTTCAGGAACAGTGCCTGGGTTTTCCCTCCTCAAGGGCCTGTCCTGGAGGTTCCCAGGGCAGGAGCCCCCCCGTGTGAGCTGGCAGAGACCCCGCGGCTCAGGGACAGGAGCTCCTTGCCTGTTCTGGAGAGTTATTACAACAAATAACCCTTTGAAAAGCCAACTGAGTGTTTGTCCTAACGCTGTAGTCAAAGGAACTGCCAATTATAATTGTTACTCCTCATCTCCTTTCTAGAAGCACACGTGCAAAGCGCCTTTTAGGATTCCATGCTAGGACACAATGTGCCGCCTCTGAAGGACTGGCTTCGCTCCTGAACTTAGGTCCATGGAGCTTTGGCATGCTTCGTCTTTCTGCCCTGGCCGCCGGGAAGCTCACAGTGTGATGCTCTGGCACAGGAACCATAAACATGCCCCTACTGACGGAGTGGTTTCCTCTCCCCACCAGTGGCTGTGGTTTTTCTCTTAAATATATGTTATTTTTAAAAATAAACGTATCTAAATGCTTTTAGAAATAGAAGGAGAATAAATATACACGGCACACGTGCGTGGGTTTGTAATTTACGAAAGGACTGGGTCCCGGGCATCCCGAGCTCCCACTAGTTCAGGGCCCTGGTGGGATGGACCCACAGCCTGGTGATCTCCTGGGACCCGACGGTGGGCCCGTCTGCCCCGACTCCCATTACCCAGGCTCAGCAAACAGGTCTGGGCTGTGCCCATCAACCAGAGGGCATGGGCGTCAGTAAGAAGATGACAGTGTGACAAAAGCGCAGCCGACGGGGCCGAAACAAGGGAACCCAGGCTGCTGGGACCCCTGGGACCGCCTTGGGAGATGGGCCTGGGAGGCTGAGCACTTCTGCTGCCTCGGCTTCTCAGCGGCACTCCTGTCAGCTCCGCAGCGGGCGAGTGACAGGCCGTGACTTGTTGCCCGAGGCCTCCGAGGAAGGAGGCTCTGGCTTGCCCATCCATTTGCTTGGCCCCCCTTTGGGGGAACTGCCACTGGCCAGGCTTTGGAGAGAGTGAGCCTCTCCAGCGCCATCACGCCACGGGGAGTTTAAAAAGTTGGCTAAGGCTGGTCAGTTAGTTCAATGATGAGAACAGGCTGCACATGAGTAAGGTCAGGAGGTCAGCCCTCGGGGCATGGGACCTGCCCAAGCTCCAGCCTCTCTACGAGTCACAGGGCGGCCAGGGAAGGGAGCGCTGAGAGCCTCTCAAATCACTGCTGCACTTGCATAAATGCCCCCTGTGCCCACGCAGGGCAGCATTACCCTGAAAGGGGGTGCCTCCCACAGGCCCTCTCCCCAAATGCGTACTCAGCCTTCGCGCCGGGAACAGCCTGATTGAGGAACGCGTTGGTGTCGTTGGCCTTGCCCGTGCCCAGGGCGTAGCCTGTGAGGAACCTGTTAAACTTCCGAAGGATATCTGCGAGAAGAGGGGGATGGGACGCGGAGCTTAGGATGGAAGGCCAGGGATCTCCTCTGGTCTAGAGTCGCCAAAGTGGGCTGCGCTACCACTCTCATGCAGCCCGGGGCGGTAACAGGACGGGCCAGGACAGCCAGGGCCTCCCAGCTCGCTCTCTCTCTTCTTTTCTTTACAATTCACAGAGAATTGTTCAGAGAATCCTCACTGTCTCATCTGATTGTCTCCTCACACTCGGGGCCAGCTGAACAAACGGAGGCTCAGAGTGTTTGGTGACCTGCCCTTGGTCACCTGGCAAACACACAGAAAGGACAGGGCTTGACCCCAGGTCTCTGGGCTCCAAATACAGTGTTTATTCCACCCCCGTAAGCCGCCTGTCCCCATGCCTCTCCTCTCATTTCTTTATTTTTATTTTTTTTACAGAATATTAATTCAGTGTTTGGTTATTCATAGATTATCCCCATTAAAATTTAATGCATGCCTCACGTAGACAGCCTTTTTCTGTCCCAGGTGCTTTGAAGCAACAGAGGCATTGGTTAGGAAAGCAGAAGGCAGAGCTGAGCAAGGAGCAATGGCAGCACACGTTCACAGCGTCGTTGCTGTTCTGGAGAGGGCTCTGTTAGATCAGGCAGGTGAGTGGAGTTCCAATTAATGTGTCTAAAAACGACCACAATTCATTTATATTGGCCAGAGAATGACCCCGACCCAGACAGGACTCTTAGTGTATTTAGTTGTCAACAAGCCCCTCCTCCCAGGTCAATAGCAGTCAAGGGAAGACGCCATTTCCTCCTTTCCTAGCTGAGAAGCATCTCAAGAAACCCGAGGGTCAGATGCAAGGAGTGGACAGTCTCCAGCCCCTGGTGGTTACTCACTCGGCAAGGTGGTCACGGTCTCCAGGGAGCCGTCTCCTCCTGAACTGCAGGGAGTAAGCCAGTGAGATCACATCAGTACGTAGGTTTTTTTGTTTGTTTCTTTTTAGCATCCATGCCATCAGATGTGCCAGACCCACCCGTCTCTTTGTGTTTGAGGGATTCTGAGAAAATCTGAATTCCCCAATGGGTTGGTTCCCCCCAAATCCAGGATTTGAAGGCAAAAGAGAGCTGTTTCTTTTCTCCAACAAATCAAGAGGGAGAGAACTTAGCTGAGTATCTACTACGTGTCCAGCCAGGAACTCGACTCTCTGCATTAAGTTATCTCACATCTCCCCAAGCTTATGAGGTCCATGCCACTATTTCCATTTGACAGAATAGGAAGCTGAGGTTCCCTAACTTTCTAAAGGATACTAAAACCCACAAAGGTCACAAAAACCGGCTTGAGCTGGAAACCTTTAGAAAACAGATAAACTCCTTTCTGTCTAGTGGGGAGGTCAATCTCACAGCCTTTCTACCCCAGTCTAATTTCACCTAATCTAATAGTTTTCTGGCCTTCAATCTAACCCTAAGACACACTCAAAATTTCCTTTCCTTTCCTGCATTAAAATTGAATATATGTGGGAAGGAGAGAAGTATACCTATTTCAACAAAGCCCAATGGTCAGATGCACTGCATTTACTGTTATTCCCCCCCCCCCCCCCTGTACTTCCCTCCTCAATCCCAGCCTTAGTCTAGACCAATAGATCATGAAAATACAGTGTTTAGCATCCAGCCCACCAGGACAGGCTTCCGAAGCACAGGCCATGAATCAAAGTCATGGCTGTTCTTTACTCAAGGAATGCTTGGCCTGCAGTTGACTATTTCATACCAGGGTGGTCAAGGGCTTACTTAAGCCAAATGCTCAGCAGTCCCTGGTCGTGGAGAGAGAGCAGCCAGGTGAGCCCTGCCCTACCAGCCTCACTCAGGTCTTTCTCTCCCACCTCCCAAAAAACGTCTGAACCGAACTTGGTCGGTGGTTGGGCATTTGTATGAGCTTCTGATTCTTTTCCAATTCTGCACCAAGCTGCTGCTTTAGCTGCTTCTGACCCTCCTTTCTTTGAACTAAAAGCACTACATCAGAATACCTCACACTTGCAAGAAAGTGATAAATCATGCACCGTCTCTAATCACTGTGTTCTCACTCTGCTTTTTCTCCATCAATAAACACGGAAACATAAACACAGAGACACACGTACACACACAGGTCAAGTACTCTCTACTACAAAAGGTATCTTTGTTCTAAAATAAGTGTTGTAGCTGATCGAGACCCATAGGCTACGGAATCTCTCTCTCTCTCTGAGCCCATTTCAGAGTGAACATTTCCAGGAGAAAAGAGAGAATTAGACGAATAAATATGGAACGGGAAGTTTAAGCCCTCATTTTGGTCAGAACGATGTGAAACATGAAAGAAAACGGATCCATATGAACAGCGAGTCTACAGGAGAACTGCAGACTCATGTAATTGGTATTACACCATGAGCTCAATATTACACCATGAGCTCAGCGGCTGGGCTTGCGCCTCTGCTGCCAGCACAGTGCAGGGAAACACAGAGGAGATGCTCAGTAACACTGGCCGAAGGAGCTTCAGTAATGTGAGGCCGAACTCATTGACAAGACAAAGAAATGCATTTTCTGGTAAGTAAATTTTATTTTGGTCCTTGGAATGGTGTCCAACAAGCAAACTGAATTCAATAAAAGAAAAGGCAATGCTCTAAAGACCTCTGGCCTGCCACACCGTTAAGCTAAGATTCTCACAGGTCAAGGGGCCTCGGAAATATGCTCAGCCAAACCTCCTGCTCACGGCCACCCACCTCCCGGGAATTCGGAGTCCACTTCTCCCCTGTCCAACTCCATGAGGCCCGCCCTGTCCACTTTCCTTAGAGGAAGCGGCTCGAATTGCATTTTAAATTTTCCTGGGATCATTCACTGTCTAGTATTTCCAATCTGGGAGCATTATTGACTTCAGAAAAATGGCTTTTCTCAGATTAGTCTAGTACAGAGATTTTTAACTTTTATTCACCTCATGGCACACATAAGCTAATTATTAAAATTCTTTGGCACACCAAAAAATATAATTTTGGCCGATCTGACAAAAAATAGGTATACATTCGATTCATTCAAAGTGATGACTGACAATCTAAGGGAAAGAAGTCAGTGCCCCTGACGAAATAGTCAGGTATTGCATGTTTTGAAATTTCTGCGGCACACCAGTTAAAAATCGCTGGGCTAGTATGTGGACCGTTTCCAGGGGATGCTAATAGGTATACAAACAAAGCAAGCATTCTGGGATTAAGGGAAGCACTGGATTAAATAGATACAATTTTTACAAATTTTCTTCATTGTAGATCATCTCAGAGCCTTAAATATGCTAACATGCATGGGAATTCCCCAGAGGAAGGATATAGTAGGTAATGTTTCCCCCAAAATACAAAGAATTTTGCCCTCTTCAGGAACGTAGCTGGGGCTGGTGTTCCCTGGCACACACTTTGGGGAACAGTCTATATAGTCCACCATGTGTCAAGCTGTCTCTCAGACTCTGACCCAGAGCTTTATCTTTAACACCTGGAGATCTTGGGGCAGGTATTTGAAACATTTAGAAGAAACAAAAGGTTTAAAGGACTAGCAGCCATTGAATAGATGGGGCCTTGGAATGAGTTCTCCAAGACAAACATGAGTTCCTACTGGACCTCACCTGCAGGAAGAACCGGCACGATGGCCACATGTTCCTCTTGCTGCAGAGAGGAACGTTTAGCAGAAGGTGGCCTGTGTGTATCTGACTCTCAGAACCTGTCCAGGCGAACTGTTTGTAAAATAGTCAGATCACCTCCCTTCCCCGACTGCACGCCAGGTCCAGCGTCACCATCACCCGTGGGCGGGCGCATCTAGTATTTTCTGTTTCCCACACTGTGATGTGAGGCCAGGGCCTTCGCTGGCTAAGACTAAATGCAGCAGCCACAGCCTCAGACTTTTTCCGGGTTGGAATAAGCTCGGCTTCCTTCCTCTCCCTCGGGTGTTTCTGCTTCTCGCAGCCTCAGTAACATTTGGGGCACAGGGGTTCGGAGGGGAGGCTCGGTTTTGCTCCGAGGCAGCCTGCTAGTGGCCACTTACCCGGCTGAGGTGTGTGGAAACCTAGGGGACATCAGGGCTGGGAGGCGATTCCCTCAGCTCTCAGGGTGATGGCCTCAGGCTACCCACGCCCTGGGTCCTCTCTGTGGGTGGCTACAGGCTGAGTGAGGACACCTCTCCCACCTGGCAGGCCTGTCGCTCTGAGACTGCCCTCAGGGATGACCAGAGAACGGTCACAATCCCAATCACCCCGGCGTTCCCTCCCACTTTCTCGGAAGGAAGGAATCATTGGAATAATTCACTGTGAAGGAGAGGGAGGAGGCAAGCGCATCGCTGGGCCACCCCGCTTCTCGTTAGCACGCTGCCCTCTCGTGGCTGGCTTTGTTCTAGTTGTTCTGAATCCTGAGCTCATCGCCAAAGACTGTGAAGCGTGCTTCAATGCGAACTTTATTAGGAAAGAAACTTAAGAACACCCACATCTAACCACTCCCCTGCTACCTTGAGCTTTTCTACTTCTGTGGCTGGAAAGTTCTCTCTCACCCTTTCCGCTGACCTAATGGCTAATCTGCCAAGACACGACTGGGATCCCGTCTTCTCTGGGAAGCCAGGTTGGTACCCCCCCTTCTGCATCCCTGTGGCACTCGGCCACCGTCTATTCCTACAGAGCACTTGCCGAATGAGCACACGCATTTGCCTGTGCTCCCTGTACATCCCCCTCATTCCACGTGTGTTGGCTGTGATGTTGTCTTGGTTATTTCCTCCCGGAAGCGTATTGCATTGTGGAGTTTTCTGAATAGGTGTGTACATACACGTAAAGGCAGAGGTGCGACTACAGACCGACACGAATGGACACATATAGACAGTAAGCAGAGACGTGGTGCACATATACACGCAAACGGGTGGGTGAAGACTCAGAGAGCTGGTGTTTTTCAGGTGCATTTCATGTTGGATTTGCTGACCCAGGAGTCTGATAACGACCCTGGTTTGCTTTTTCTGCACAATTAAAAAAAAAAAAAAAGAAAAAGAAAGGTCACCAACAGTCAAAGATCTCTCTACTCACCACATGGTCACATCTGGCAGACATACATAGAGGTTTTGCTTCTGAAAGCCCCTTCCAGACCTGGTCCCAGCTCTTTGGTATTCAAGCCTTTACAGGAGACAGACCCCCACCCAATCTCTCTGGGAGTGAACATGGGATGGGAGGGGGTCAAGGGTTAACATTACCTATATGACAGCCCCCGATACTGGGTGGTGACATCAGGAAGGTCGTCCGGTTTGGAGCCAATTCCATTGCCAGCCTTAGGAAACACACAAAAATCCACAGGGAACTCAGCAAGTGAGCGCGCGCGGAGGCTGCGGGTGTGCAGGTGGTTCCCGGCACACGCACCGTGCACGAGCAGAACGCTGGACGGGAGTCAGAAACCCTGGGCTCGCGGCCTGCACACCGCAGCTGCCTCCTCACTGCACGGAGGGCCTGGCTTGCTTATGGCACAGCGCTCTGTTCATGACCAAATGGGATCAGAGTTGTAAAAAACGGGTTGAAAGCCTCTGAAGTGCTTCACAAATGTGAGACACTGTTATGGTGTTACTATCAGCGTCATGCTCCGGAGTTCCCCCTCAGCACGAGGAAGAGGTCACAGATCTGGGTGGGCTGCAGCGGGCAGATTTCTCATGAACTTGACGCTTCTCTCCTTGCCACGCGAAGAGGACAGGGTCTGAGCTGCATCATCCACCGGGGAAGCGCGCCCACAGGGGCGGTGTAGGAGAGTTTTTGAGTCAAATGGCATTTTTGCAATGGTTAAAAAAGTGTGGTGAGGTGTCTGAAACCTCCACTATCTGAGAGAATTCAGTTCACTCCTGAAAGGACCTCCCTTTGCACACCCGAGTGAGAAAGGGGCTGCGAAACAAGCCATCGCCATGTTCTTAGATGGACAAGGCCGGAGCCGAGGGGGGGACACGGCAGGGGTCGGGAGCGCAGGCCCTGGAGTTGGCACTGGCACCGGGAGCTGATGCAGCCACCCCCCCCCCCAACCCCTCCCACCCGGGGCCCAAGTCCTTACAGTCAGAGAATCCCCCAGAGCAGCCACGACTCGGATGTCTGCAGGTCTCAGGGCGTGCACTGGGGAGACAAGCGGACACACTTGAGTCTGTGGGAAGGAAGCTGTTTAGTGCTTCTTTAAGCAAGACCGGGAACGCCAGCGCAGGGTGCCGGGGCCTCGAGGGACTGAGGGTCCATGTGCCCTGGAGGCAGGGGTTATATAAGGACAGACTTTCCCCATAAGGACACAATAAAGGAATCCTGGACCTATGGGAGGGAGAGGTGCAGGGAGAGAGGAAGAAAAGGGAATGGAAGGAAGGATGGGAGGAAGGAAGGAAGGGAAGGAGGATGGGAGGGAGGGGGGAAGGAAGGAAGGAAAGGAAGGAGGATGGGAGGGAGGGGGGAAGGAAGGAAGGAAGGGAAGGAGGATGGGAGGGAGGGGGGAAGGAAGGAAGGAAGGGAAGGAGGATGGGAGGGAGGGGGAGGGGGTGGGGGGAAGGGGGAGGGAGGGAGGGAGAGAAGGCACGGTGGGATCCCACCACTGGGTGCCAGCTGTCATGTGGAATACCAGCTGTGACCCAGTGCACAACCAGATGGGCACTGCGCCATCGGAGATGCAGTTCCGGGCCTGAGGCCCAGCCCATTTGGAGCTGGTTCTGGATTTCCAACAACAACTGAGAACTAATCGGACCAGGCCTTCCTGTGCCCCCAAGAGCCTTCTAAAGCTGCAGGCGGCAGGGATCGCAGAGCCTGGAGCCCAGGACAACTCATAGAGCTGGGCCACCCTTGGGACTCCCTCGGCACCCCACGCCCCACCTCTGGGCCTCAGTGAGGTCAGGCCACCGGGCTAGGCCACTGGATGGGAGGTCACATGGCTCCTCCCTGTGCTCCCTTTAAGGGGCTGACATGGAAGGGCAGCGAACAGTTCCTGGCCTGACACCTTGGGGCCTGCCGGGTGAGACATCTCACAGGGCAGAGGGAGACAAATCAGGGACTTGTCCCAGGCGACCGCCCAGACAGGAAGCGGGCACTGAGTTACATGTGAAAAACGTTGTCAGAGCATCCATCGGCTCCTGCGACCCTGTGGAGAGCCCTGGGTCCCGGAGTGCCGCGGAGGGCTCACCTGAGGTGGGCGGTGAGTCCGAAGGGGTTCTGTCGCCGCACAGCAACTGGCTCCCATGACCCTAAGGGCAGAGAATGAACCTCAGGGGCGAAAGGACCTGAGCGTCAGACCCTCAGAGAGCTCTAACAAACACGGACTCCTGTCCCCTTTCCCCCCGGGGAGGAGCCTAGAAGGGCATTTGAAGAAGGTTTCCTAGGTGATTCTGAACATCAGCCACTCCTGGGATCTGCTAACCTAGTGCAGACCCCTCCACCAACTAATGCAAGAATCGGGGCATCAGCAAAATGACCCCACCCCACCCCACCCCACCCCACCCCCATCCTGCTGCCAAAGCAGCTTTATGGGGAGGATGGGATCTTCACCTCTGTCTTTGCTGACGCTGTGATCTGACAGGCTGGGCCCATTGATGGAACTTACCCCGCCCTGCACCCCGCCCAAGGTGTAGGTGGACGGACTTTATAAAAGAGTGTGAACCCCTTGTTCTCACCCACCCTGTTGGGCCAGTCCCAGCTCAGGGGCCGCCCCATGCATTGGCTGGTGGGATGAGAGAAAGCAACAGGCAGATACCTGCACGCTGTTCTTGTAGGTGCTCAGAAACGGCGAGTCCTGTGAGAAGAGGGGGGTGAGCAACGGCGCTGAACCCGGCTTGCTTCCTGCTCGGCCACTCTCCAGAGGTGCTGACCTCGGCATAAACACTTAACCACCTTTGGCCTCCCTCCCCGCCCCACACTGTGAGCCCTCCTTGCCAGGCTGACCCTGGAGCTCCTTCCCAGGACGCACTGGGGCCCTCTCTGCAGCCCTGACCCAACCTGAACTCACAGGAACAATTAGGATAAACCCTCCCAGGAATGACCCGGTCTGCTCTTCACGTCCCACCCAGCTGGCTGGGCGGCTGTGTCACCTCTTTCTCAACCCTGCCCCTCCCGACAGAGCACCACTTTCTTCTCATACAAGCCCTGTCTCTACTCCCTCGGCCCCCTGGCCACCCCCTGCCACTCCTACCCTGCAGCAGCCCGGGCTCCTTCCTGCCCAGGCAAGACAAGTCTGGCTCTCTGAGGTCCTGCCTCACGCAAGCCCAGCTCAGTGGGACCCACTGGGAATTCAGAGGAGCTCACAGAGGCCAGGGAGCAGCTGCAGAGGCCCAGGAATCTCCCAACAATATGTGAGTGAGCGTGGGGGCCTGGTCTACGTTGCCTTCCTGGCTAATGTCTGCGTCCCAGCGCCAGCTTCCAAATGACCACCCCACCCCCATCCCAGCAGATATTATTCTGGTCTCAGTTCCTCGCTCTTCCCATCGTGCCATGGAGACAGTGGCCACATGGCGATGGAGTGTCCTTCTGTCCCATCCTGCCCTTGAGCTTCTCCCCACCCCCTCGCCTTCCCAGTGAGAGCTGGGTGGTGATTCCGTGTTCCTCTTTCTGCCTGGAAAGAGCTGCTCGTAGCCCAGGCCTGTGCTAGGGCTCGCAGTGCCAGGAAGAGATGCGGGAGCCCTCTAGGGCCTCCTGGCCACAGGGCTGTCATCCATCACAGTCCAACCAGAGAGGGCACTGTGGGTGGTTACCCGGAGCCCGGGATGTGTGAGTAGGCGAACAGAGCTGTGGCGTACAATGAACTGAGAAACCTTAATGCGACTTTAAAAGGCTGGAAAAGATGGAGCCGTTGCAAGGATGTGCTTTTACTGTACCTTGTTTGGACATGTGATATTGATCTTGCTTTCAAAATCATGCCATCTTGCCTTCTGGCCAACAGGTTCCAGCTAAACCAAGAAGCAGGAAGGCGGGGAGTGAGAAAGAGGTGGTAAGAATGAAGAGATCAGGCCGTGGGTCAGGGCTGGAGAAGGGAGGGAGGGACAAAGAAATGGATCTACTATCGGTGCTGGGCCGGGACTCACAGCCTGAGTGATGGGCCTCTGAGGTCCCACGAAAGCTTTCTGGAGTCTTTTCCTCAGCAGAGGAAGGACATTTTCCCCCGAACTCGGTCATCTTACCATATTGTTCCAGAGAGCACTGCCCGAGTGGGCATGAGACTTCTTGCTGAAGTGGAAACAGTCCGGAGCGAAGAAAGAGCTGTCCGGCAGCCCCTCCTGGGCACAGGGCAGAGAAGAGGGGCTGTGTTAAGAGACGTCGGGGAACACAGATAATGCTCAGACACAGCTGGGCACTACCCGTGCCTCCCATTTCTCCACGGTGCGTGCTTTCTTTACCGGGGTCTTGGGCATGTCCACTCTTTCGAAGAACGGCTGCACAACCACCGTAAAATCTTCCCTCGTGTCGTATCGCCCACCCTCAACCAGCTGGTGCGTCCGCTCCTGCAGGAGGTAAATGTGACGGGGTCAGGGCTCGCTGCACCTGCTCCGTCTTTGTGCAACCCTCTTCTCCGCCACAGAATGAAGCAGAGTCTGGACTTGGAGTGAAATCCATCTGCAGCCAAATCTCAACTGACCAGGAGTCCGCTGGTATTTTTTAGATCAGCCTTTATCTCAACCCTTGGCCTCAGCCTCTGCCGCCATTGCATACATTTGACCCAGGAATGTAGGGGGAAACCCAAGTCCATCAGCTTGATCCTCTTGTAAAGCTCTTGGTTAAAATTTGGGGAGAGGGCCCGGCTGGTGTGGCTCAATGGTTGAGTGTCAACCTATGAGACAGGAAGTCACGGTTCAATTCCTGGACAGGGCACATGCCCGGGTTGTGGGCTCGATCTCCAGTGTGGGGCGTACAGGAGGCAGCTGGCCAATGATTCTCTCTCATCACTGATGTTTCTCTCTCTCTCTCCCTTTCCCTTCCTCTCTGCAATCGATAAAAAAATATATATTTTAAAATTTGGGGAGGGGTACATATTTGATTAAATGACTTGTTGGGATAATCCTTATATTTACTTTATTTCTGTCCTACATTTGTTCAGAAAACCCAAGATGAGTCCACACCATTTAATGCCTATTTATATAGCGTGGTGTGTGTGAGCACGCGGCTCCCGGCCTGCACACCCCTGTGAGCCGTTCAGGTCTGTCCAGGAAGGTAATGAAGCTGTTCCTCTCACAGCTTCCACTCGGGCTCAGTTCCAGGAGGACCAATTAACCCAGTTCTGGCTCCCGCTCCTGCCAGACTGCCGTCTCACCACTTGCCAGGTGCTCACCATTCAGGGCCAAAACCCTGGCTGCAGAGGGAGGTCAGGTTTGCAAACCCGAGAACATTAGCGTGGTCACTTCAGAAGACACCGTGCACTTTCTTTGTCCGGGGACAGCCGGAAAGAGAGCCCCTGTACAGGGAATGCCTCAAGTGTGACCTCCCAGGGGAGTCTCCTGGATACAAGCAGAGCCTCGAGTAAGGCAGAAGGTGCGATGCCACTAGCTAGCTGGTGGATTTCAGCAAGATGCTTTCCTTCTCTAGACCTGGATTTCCTCATCTGTAAGTGGAGGATGTTTGGCAAGACCTGGACCATCACTTAAGTCCTTCCCAATGCTACTGGTTACTCCATGGATCAACCACAATGGCTCACAGTGGCACCATGCATCTTGAGAAATGAAAGAAACCGTGTCTAGAATGCCTGGCGCCTGGTGGCACTAATAGCAATGATCGTCTCCAGGGAGAGTGACGGGAACCCATCGCTTTTGCTGGAAGTAGGGAGGGAAAGGGTTCTGAGAGAGGGCCTGATGGCCTCAGGTGGCTGAGCTGTGAGTTCCTCCAGGACACTAAGTTAGAGTCTCAGTGGTAGCAAGATCAGGCCTGGAACAGCTGGCCAATCTAGAAAGGTCGGTGAAGGCAATTTTGGTGAATTGTTCTTCTTTTTGACTACCCAGCATCTGAACCCACTTTAAAAAATATATATATTTTTATTGATTTCAGAGAGAAAGGGAGAGGAAGAGAGAGACAGAAACATTAATGATGAGAGAGAATCATTGATAGCCACCTCCTGCACGCCGCCTCCTGGGGATAGAGCCTACAACCTGGGCGTGTGCCCTGACAGGAATTGAACCATGACCTCCTGGTTCATAGGGTGACGCTCAACCACAGAGCCACGTTGGTCGTGCTGAACCCACTTTCGATGTCTGAGAAACTCCTCTGTTAGAGGGCAGCCTGCCACTCTCTGTAGAAGGTGAGAAAGGCAAATGCTGGCTTTCTCAACGCCCCTCACAACTAGGCAAGGGCGCGTGCCGAGGGTCCCCAATGGGCGCTCCCGTCTCAGGCGTGGGGTTGGAAACCAGTGGCGGAAAGATGGAGGCACACAGATTCCATCCTGCAGAGGGCAGCACCTGATCCAGTGGTGTCCATGGTGTCTCCCTGGACTAGTTCTTAGGCCTAATTTTGATTCTTAGGGCTTGGTCCCTAAAATTCCATGATTCTGGTGGCCTGGCCTCTGACCCTACCTTTCTAGCTCTTTCCGATTTTCGGATGAAATAATAAATCTGATTAAATCAACCAGAATGGCACAAGCTTTTGTTGCTTGAACCCAAGAACCACCCCACCTGGAACAGGTTTGCTCTCATGGCCATCATCTCCGCTGCCTTCCCTCTCCTGGTGCGGGCCTCGGAGACACAGGCGCCTGCTCTCAGAGAAGGCGGTGCAGCGGGCAGTCACCCAGAGGGCTGGGCGATGGCGTCAGAGCCTGATAGAGATTCATTCTCCTGAGCCCTGACACCCCTGCCAGGTGGGGCTCTCCCGAAAGGGTCTGCAGAGAAGTGGTTCTACTCTAAGGAGTCCTTGGACTTGAAGGATGAACCCACTCTGGACGCTGTTTGCAGGCCACTCTCCATGGGCTGGGAGTGACTGGACAATTAATTTGGGGGGAAAGACAAAATAGAGTCAAGGGAGTCAGCTGCTCTGGTCAAAGCTTTGATGGAGGAAGGCCGGACATGAACGACCCACAGGATGTCTGGAGACCACCTGCTGACTTTCTTTCTCCTTGTGCTCCCCAATAACACTCGTTCCCCTAGGAGGGGAGGACACAGGGAATGCATGTTCTCTCATGGAATCCTCCAGACTCCATTGGGTGGCCACCGGGAGTCAGACGCTCTTACCCATTCTGCATGGACAACCGGAAATAACTGAGACTTGGTGATGTGTGTTCAGTGGCTTGGGTCTATGGCTGATAAGGTAAATGGCACCACAGTCCTCCTGCCTTGCAGGATGTCTTTAAATATGCAAACTGGTCAGAGGTAACTTCACACCCAGTCGGGGTCACAATAACTTTGGCACATTCTCTTTCCAACCTGAGCAACCAAATCCACAGCAGCTCACTCACCTGATACTTCTTATTCACTTCGATGAGGGAGGCAAGCTCTGTTGAGTTATCATCATACTTCAGGACACAGGGACACAGATTCCTGCAGAGCAAACAGAAGAGGTGCCCCATCCCCACCAAATCACCGTCTGAGTGCACGATGCAGAAATGCTGGCCTGAGGTTCGGGATCTGTTCAACTTGGAGGTATCAGGAGTCTGTGCTAACGGACTGGCTAACCTGTCCACTGGACCAGATGAAACTGAGAAAATCTCCCAGACCTGGATTTGCTCATGAAGATGAGACAGTCACTTCTGAGATCTGCAGGAGTGATTTTTACGGAGCGGAGTTGCCTCATGACTGCCTGAGGACAGTGCAACGCAGGTAAGGCACACCTCATTTTCAATAATAATAGTGATACCGATAATAATAATGGCTAACGCATATTGAATACATACTGTGCCAAGAGTCTTCTGGGTATTAACCTGTTCACGTCTCTTTAGCTATTCTAGAAGTTGTATTATCATTATCCCCATTTTATAGGTGAAAAAACTGAGGCTCAGTGTGGTGATTTTCTCAAGGTCACATGGATGTAAAGGGTAGGAGTTAGGACTTGAACTCTAGTCTGTCTGGTCTGAACCTGAGCTCTTAATTCCTGGTTAAACTGCCTCTGTCCAGCCTGTAGCTCTGGTCTGGGCTTTTAGTCCAGGGAGATAAGATGATAATAGTGTGGATAGCTCAGTCTAGACTCAGCACCACCGATGAGACAGAGCAGCAGAGGAGGCAGCGCGCTGGAGAGGTGGCAGGACAAGGTGACCTTGAACCTGTCTAACCCACAGTCAGTGACTTGGCCATCAGATTTGAAAACGAACCTGGCAAATGCCTGCTCTGAACCTTTAGCTTTAATTGTCTGAAAACCCTGCCGTGATTGGCAGCAAGAGGCTCCTGGGTGAGCTGCTCTGAAATGGAATGAAAACACTGAACCCCACGTGGCCCGGGGACTGGAGAAAGTGGGAGCCAGCAGATGCGTCAGCAGCTGAAAATAGCACGCCTGACACCGGCTGTGTTAATAGGCGTGTGTCATCCAGCAGCCGCCCTCCTGCTCTCAGCACCCTCAGGCCTCCTGGGGGGACCTGCGCAGTCTGGGCCCCCAGGTGAGGTTTGGCATGGATCTTCAGGGGACCAGCCAAGTACCCCTTCATTTCAACGAGCAAATCTGGCCCTTGTGAATTATTCATTCTGCCATTCAGCCAACAGCCGCTGTGCTAGCAGTGACTCAGACATAGAGTTCAGGGCTGTGGGGGAGAGGCACATGAATAATTACCATGTGATATGCTTGGGGGAGGGGGGTACAGAGCTGGGGGAAGTAGGGGGATGGGCAGAGCCACCATGACCTCAGCTGATGGTCCAGAGGAGGCCTTGTGCTTGGGTTAGAAGGACATCTTGTTCCGGAGGGCCACGCAGACGTGTGATACCAGAGAGGGCACCCCCTCTGTTTGGCTTCCTAGGACCAGGGCGTCTGTTCTCCGGGGAAGACTCTGTCCTCTGGACCCTCTTGGTTCTGATTTGAGCACCTGCTCTTCCATCGAGTGACAACAGCCCTACATTTGTGAGCACCCAGCCCGGAGCACCATGCCAGACAGAGGCTCGCTCTGTCCTAGAGATGGGCCCCTGGGAGGGGGGAGCTCCACATACACTGAAAAGTAAGCTCTCGAAGAGCCCGGCGAGCCTGGCCCACACAGGCCCCCCCATGCCTCACACTCAACGCTTCCCTCCCTGGCGGATGGAGGGTGTCCTGAGCTGCCATGACAGCAGAAGCGTGTTGGGTTGCAAATGCATATTCCAAGGGTAGCTGAGCTCTCTACTGGGGTCCTAAGAGTCTCCTCCGTTAGACCTTGTCAGGCCAGAAAATGGGGCGGTGCTGGCACTCCTCACACTCTGCCCTCGGCTTTCCTAACTCATCAGAGTAACTTTCTGCTCAGGGTGCTATGGCCCTTTCAGGAGCAGGAGCGGGAGCTTACCTGAGGATCAGCCGTGGGCAGTGGACTTTCCTCTCATTGTACAGCTCCCTCAGGCTGATGATCTGCAGCGTCTTTACCAGGTTTACAAACGCCCGAGGGACCTGAGCAAAGGCAAGACCAGTCCCTGAGAGGCTGGAGGCTGGGCAGTCCCCCTGTTGGCTGCCAGGTCCATGGCCTTCCATGTGGCCCCATCCACTTCCTGCATCCCCGCCTCTCCCTCCTCCTCCCCATCGACACCCATGTGTTCAGGCTGCTGGGACCAGGACAGACAGCCTGGTCGTGCTGGTCTCCGGGAAAAGGCACCTCGGCCAGAAGCCAGAGCCGCCTCCAGGCTGGTCTGAGGCCCGAGGAGAACTGTGGTTGAGCTGCTCAGAGGCCCCGTGACCCAACCCCGGTACCTCAGCGTGGAGGATGTCCAGAGCCTTCCCGATGTTGTCCGTGAAGTTCTGGGGGGAATAGTGGGCCTGCAGGAAGAGCAAACATCTCAGACCATTCGTCACCCAATCTCTACGCAGACCAGGGCGGCTTCTTCTCTCGGGTCCCCTCCTTCCTATAGTTCAGCCAGAATGGGCAACACTGAAGCATAGGTTTGCGTTGGGGCCCCCAGCCTTCATACCAACCCTACAGCCCTCAGGCTTATCATGGCTGGGATCCCTTTCTCCTGCACGGGAAGCACCCTTTCTCCTGCATGGAGTGATGGAAAGCTCTGGATCCACGTCCTATCAACTCGATGCAGGGCCTTAGCTAAAGCACAGCCCATCTCTGGGTCCCTTTAAAATGGGGTGTTGGAGAGAGGACCTCTAAGAGATCCTGCAGCTTGAGCATCCTCTGGTCCTCTGCCTTGACCTCTTCTGCTTAGGCAGGGGTGGGGCAGGTCCGGTCCATATAAGGCCCGAGAAACCATTTGGTCTGGCCCTGCCAAGGCATTAGGGGTGAATTAATTAAATATTTGACCAAATATAGCAGGCCAGTTTTTATTTCTGCTCCGGGACAAGGCTCGGGACCCGGCTGTCCATTCCGCCGCCATTTTTCTCCACTCAGGCCAATTTTTAAGTTGCTAATGTTGTATGGCCTGCCAATGATGTTCTAAATATCCAGATGGCTCTTGGCAGAGAAAAGGTTCCCCACCCGGCCTCACGGGCCGGGGAACCCACAGCCCAACCAAATCACTCGAGGAGATAATGGAGGGCAAGAGGGCCCTGTGGACCCCTCTCCCAAGCATAAACTACTGGAGTGGTTATTTCTCTTGATTTCGATGTGGTCCTTACACTTTTCTAAAGCAGTGGCATCCTTTCTGAATGAAGTCTAACCAAAAGCCTTGCTCTACCAAACTAATCAAAGTTGCGGCGAAGTGGTGGAGGGCCCATGATGCCACCTCCCCACCGGCCCCAGAGCCCCAGGGCTCCGCCGGGGGCCCCTTACATCATAGCTTGAAAACCCCAGACCCCGGTGACTTTGATGCCAGGAAAGGAGGGGCCTGGGGAGCAGGGTCGCCCCTTCGGGCCACAGCAAGACTCACCGCTTCCTAAATTTTGCTCAGCGGGGCCCTTTTCTGCCTGACAAATGTCCTAGCCTTCAGTGCCAGCTGGGAAGTCTCCTATTCCGTGTAAACTCTGACACTCCTCCCACCCCCACGCCAAATTCCCAAGTTCCCAGGGCAATTCTGCCTTCAGTGTATCACCAGACCCACACATGGGGTTTTCTCATCGTGTTATGGTGAATTGTCTGTGTCTTCCTCCCCTGACGGTGGGAGTTTCTTGAGGACAGAGCCTGTGTTTTCACTCGTCTGCTTAGCTCCTAGTACCGTGCCTGGCATATAATACGTGCCCGGCAAACGATACTAGAAATAAAATTTTAAAAAAGTCCTGTTTATCAGAAAACACTGTAAACAAAGCTAAATGGAAGGCAACAAATAGGCAACGCATTTGAAAAAGGGTTAGTATACTTGACATAAGGGGTTTTTGTAAATCAATAAGAAAGATAAGTGCCTTAATAGATAATGGCCAAAGGGCATAATGTAGAATTTATCAAAAGGAGAGATTCAAACAAAGGAAATAAAAATGTATTCCCACCTAGAAAGTAAATAAATGCAAAATTTGAAAATTATACAATTTTTTTCATTGATCAGATGAGCAGTTCTTAAATAACATACAATGCCAGTTGGAATGGGGAGAAATAGGCATAATTGGTATAAACATTCTGGGAGTCACTTGGAAATATGTACACAAAGCTTTAAAAAATGTGCAGAGTCACCCCAAAATGAGATAGATGGACAGATATGTGTTAATGTAGCACAATATTAACAACCGTAAAGTCTCTGTGGTGGGTGTATGGGCACTTACTGCACCAGTCTTTCAGCTTCTCAATACGTTTGGAAATTTTCATAATAAAACATGGGGGGAAATACACATATCTTTTTGCTTAGAGAGCTTACTACTCAGAATATATACCAGGAAATAGTTGTGGATGTACATAAAGGTGGTTGTTTATCCTGGTGTTATTTATAATAGGCCTAATCAGAAGTAAGGTAAGCTAAGTACCCAATTATGGCCAATCTATATTATGGGCTACTATATAGCAACTAAGAATTAAACATTGATATAGGAATATCTTCCCAACGTGTTGCTATTGAAAAAAAAGCAGGTTACCAAACAATATTTTCAGGTTGATACCAGTTTCAGAAAATAAGAAAGCATTTTCTCCATAGTTACAGAAAATGCTAGACACATATCAAAATGTTAACAACGGCATTTCTGGATGTTGTAAATATGGTACAGAGAACATTATTTTCTCTGTACTTTGATATGTTTTCTGTGTGTTATTACTTGCACAATAAAAACAACAAACCTACTTAAAATAAAGTCAGCTGAACTGAGTGCAGAAGAGGCTTGCCCAGCATAGGCAGACATTACCAGGTAGATTTGGGCTTAACACAAAGAAACACCGTAAAGCAATTTACACCGACTCAGAATACTAGTTAGGGCTACCTTACAAGTTAAAAAGCTGCCCATCGCTGGAAATGTTCAACAACTGGATTCTGCGAAAGGCATTTTTGTTGTGGGTGGAGACCGGTCAGGATGGCTTGTGGGGTATCTTCCAGCTCAGAGAATCTGGGATTCCAGGAAGAAGCACCGAGCCCACAGGGCAGCCGCCTGGCTCCTGGGTTTCCCATCAGCCCAGAATGACTGGGCTCTGAACTTTGCCCAAGTGCCTGCATTAGGAAATCAACTTTCCCATACAAGTGACAGCACGAAGGCGGGGAAGCGGGGCAGCTCAGCCTCGGAGAAAGGAGCGGACTTACGAAGAGATGCCAGGTTTTGGGAGCACTGGAATGTTATCTTGGTTTCTAGAATAATAGGATCAGGCTTCCTCCACAGAAACCTAATCAGGATTGATCTCATCGGCAGCACTGCTCGTCCTAGAGGTAAATGCCCTCTCCGTCTTGGGGTTATTCTCAGATTGGATCCATGCCAGACCACAAGCCCCAAGTCCCAACCCAACAGCACTGCTCCAGGCACCTGGGATGGAAATCTGTCTCTGGGGGCTGCGGGGGGGAGGGGATGGTGATCTTGAGTTAAGGGCCTGGGACCTACCGGATCATTGCAGAAATCACAGAGGTCATTGCCTCCTATAAACAGGGTTATAATCTTCCAATCTTCCTGAAAATTTATCTTCTGGAATGAATAGAAAACAAACAAGTAAATGCCTTACCCCAGAGTCAAATTAAGGAAAATGCAAAGTGCTGAACACTGTCAGGGGTGGGTCCTCACACACCACAGGGTTTAGAGGCCACTGACGTTTCCTGTTCTTTGGTTTTGGGGTCCTGAGGTCATAGGTCACAGGTCGTAGGTGCTAAATCATTGTTTTTTTGTTTTTTTTTTCAAAAAGTGGACTTTCTGGACTTCCGCATGGCCCTGTCCTCCCCGTAAGCTGACTCTGTCTCCATGGATTTCTCCCGCCCAATCCCTGTTCTGGTGAGTCTGACCTCAAGTGGCCCCAGGTGGCTCCTCCCCGAGACTTACCGTGTCATTCTTCATCAGGCCCACCAGCCTCCTGGCCTGAACAGGTAAATCCCTGCGGGCAGACCCAGGAAGAAGTCATGTGAGGAGCTGGGACTGTGAAGCTGGGCTGGGAGGGGACTTAGCAGAGGACAGGGATAAAATAAACAGCAGGAAAGTTGGACTGAAGACCATGCCTGTCTCAGAGCTGGGGTGGGGGTGGGGCATCATGTCTACGGATGAGCAGAACACTCCACGGGTGAGGCAGCGACTGCTGGTGGACTTGTTTCCTGATTGGCGATTGGATTACACACCTTCTCTCCCCAGCCAAGCTCACTCAGGGCAAACGGAGGCTGCATGTGAGTGTTTGGTGTCATGCATGGCTCTTGCCGTGACCTCAGCCTCAAAGGGCCCTCACCCTCAAGGTGACAGAGCTGAGCCAGACACACCTGGGTTTGACATTTAGTTACCTCTTGCTAACTGTGGGAATGTGATTTATGTACCTAGTTAAAAAAAAAAAAAACAACAAAAAAACAACCAAAAACCTGCAAACATGGAGATAAATCCCCAATCTTAGAGGGTCATTGGGAGCAGTAAGTGAGATGGTCAAAGCCGCCCCGTGGAGGAAGAGCCCTTACGAGCGCCAGGCACATGGGTTTGAGTGCTGGTCCCACCACTGGCCAGCTCGGAGACCCTGGCTAGTACTTACCCAGGCCCACCCTCAGTTCTTTCCTTTGTAAGACAGGGATGGTAAGCATACCTTCTTCACAGAGTCGCTGGGCAGATTAAATACGGTGCCCATAAAGAACTCAGAACAGCACATGGTGAGCGTCCATATTATAAAGAATCCACTGAAATATTTGTACCATCACCCTCACCATTATCACCAACAAAGTCCCTGGCACAGTGCCTAGCAGGAAACATGAGCTGTCTTCCTCCTCCTCTCAGCTACTAGCCCAACTGGCCTGGTCTTAGTCACTATCGACTAGGTACCAGTCAGCCTGGGTAGGAATTCTGGGTAAGCCACGCAACCTCTTTGAGGCCCGATTTCCGCATCTGTACGTCTGAAGTTATCAGATGTGGGGCCAGAGTTTGGGGTGATTCATTGACCTCTCTGAGCCTCAATATCATCATTAAGAAAACATGGGTATCTGACCCTCTGCTTTGTTCAACTCACAGTTACTGTGCGGAACACAAGGAATAACAGAAACAGAGGCACTGTGTAACTTGTGCTCTGCTGTACGGGTATAAGGGGTGATTATCAAACCCGGGGTAACCTTGCAAGGCACAAAGCCACCAGGCCATGTCCTCAAGTTGATGCATCTGTCCAGGCCACTTGGCCTCTTTGTGCTCCCATTTCTGTGATACGGGGATAATAATCTCTAACTCTTCCCTGCAACTCAGGATATGCTTGGACAAATGGATTACTTGCACGAAAGAGCTTCAAGGCCTCTGGGAAAGTGGGGAAGAAATCACACTCCGTTCGGGTTACTCGTGTGGCTAAGGTTTCATTCTAGGGTGCCTTCCTGACATGGGCATGTAAAGTGCAAAGCCCGAAAAGCATGTCTGAGGAAGGGACGGAGAAGAGGGCGTGAAAGATTAATAAAATAATGAAAACGGAATCTTACAGAGAACCCTCCTCCGGTCACTGTCTTATGTGGACATGAGATTCACAGAGGAGGAAAGGAATTTGCTCAAAACATATACCTGGCATCAGGGTCAACTGTGAGGAGCTCCTGGGGTGGAGTTGGAGGCAGGGTAGCAGCTTTCTGTGTCCCACAGCAAGGGATACCCCAAGAGAGCCCATCTCGTCCAGTCTTTGACCCTTAGACCCTCTGACCCTCCCCCTGGACCAGCCTCCCCGGCTGTCATATACCCCAGGCTAGGCCACGCCCCCAACTAGGTCCCCAGAAGACCTTGCTTAACCCCCGGGCTCCCCTGCTCACTCGGCTCGGGCTCCGGCCACAGCCTGGTTTAGGAAGGCTCCGGGGCTGTTTTCTTTCCCAGTGCCAACGGAAAAGCCCCTCAGGGAAGGGTTGAATTCCCGGAGGATGTCTGGAAACACAAGGAAGAGACATGCTCAGGAGACCCTCAAGCAATGTTCAAATTCCTCTAATAAGCGCCAGTGGTATTCAGGGCCACGCAGAGGCTGGGCAGCACACCCAGCTACTTAATGAATGATTGTTGAATACATGTGAGTCTGAGTAGTGCTTCTCTCATGCATTCTCCTCCCCTCCCCCAAATATATAACTTTATTAGGATAATTCACACACCATTTTAAAGTATACAGTTCAATAGCTTTCGTATAGTCATACAGTTGTGCATCCATTACCACAATCAACCTTAGACCATTTTCATCACCCCAAAGTGAAACCCTGTACCCATCACCCCAAAGTGAAACCCTCCATTCCCTCCAGTCACTCTCCATTCCCTCCAACCCATGGCGGCCATTAATCTATTTTCTGTATATAAATGTCCTTAGTCTGGACATTTCATATAAAAGGAATCATACAATACAATAGGTCTTTTGGGCTGGCTTCTTTCATTTAGTATAATGTTTCCAATGTTCGCCCATGATACAGCAGGTGTCAACACTTCGTTCCTTTCTATGGCCAAATAATATCCCATTGTACAGATAGGCCGCATTTTACTTGTTCATTCATCAGCTGAAGGATACCTGGATATTTCCACCTTTTTGGCTATTACAAATAATGCAGCTGTAAACATTTATGTACAAGTTTTGCCTAATTTTTCTTGGGTATGTACTTAGGAGTAGAATTGCTGGATATCTGTTTAATCTTTTGAAAAACTTACAGAGCTTTTTCCAATGACGTTGTACCATCTTATGTTCCATTTGCATCTTATGAGGGTTTCAATTTCTGCACATCCTCACTAATACTTATTATTATTTGCTGTATTTTTATTATAGCCATTCTAGTGGATGTGAAATGGTGTGGTTTGATTTGCATTGACAGTCACTGATATCAAGTATCTTTTCAGTTGCGTATTAGCCACTTGTATATCTTTTTTTGAGAAATGTTGATTCAAATCCTTTGCCCATTTAAAAAAAATTGTGATAAAATAAACATAAAATGTACCATCTTAACCATTTTAAGTGTACAGTTCAATAATATTAAAAACGTCCATAGTGTTGCTTTTGCCCGTTTTTAATTGGGTTGTCTTTTCATTGCCAAGTTATAAGACTTCTTTATATTTTCTAGACACAGTTTCTTATCAAATGTATAACTTGCAAATATTTTTTCCCACTCTTTGGGTTGTCTTTTACTTTCTTTGGGCTTTTTCCTTTGAAACACAAACGTGTTTAATTTTTGTCCAATATATTTATTTTTTATTTTTTGTCACTTGTGCTTTTGGTGCCATACCTAAAAAGGCGTTGTTTAAACTAGAGTATGAAGACTTGCTCCTCTATCTTCCTCTAAGAGTTAGTTTTAGCTCTTACAGTTAGGTCTGTATTTCATTTTGAGTTGATTTTTGTGTATGGTGTGAGGTAGGGGGTCTAACTTCATCCTTTGCATGTATCTATCCAGTTGTCCCAGTACCATTTATTGAAAGGACTATTTTTCCCCCATGGGCTAAGTGTGTAAGGAGAGTCCACCTGAGGGGTGACACAGTCTCATTCCTTTGTAAGTCACTTTGGTGAAAGCTTTTGGGCCTGTTGATTTTCAATTATGTTATCCATGATCACAGCGTGGGAATCAGAGAGCCCAGCAAGCTATTGTATAGGCTGGGCCAGCTCATAGCCAGTCAATCACACTTACAAAAGCAACCCAAACCATCGCCTAGCATTAGGGAGGTCATTTATAGCTCTCGTGTGTAGATCTAGAAATACAGAAGACAGGGAGTCCTTGTGCCATAGAACTGTACCTACTTACATTCAACAGGATTTATAAATAGCAGAAACAGATAACAAACGTGAAGCACAATCAGCTCTGCCTATGTGGAGATGAAGCAATCCCTATCACCAAATTCTTAGTGATTTAGAGCTCAAATAACTTCCTAGCTTCTAAAGATAGATTACAAAGGGCTATATTACAAGAAGAGTAAATGAGAACGGGACCGATGGAATTCCTCTCAGGGATCATTATTAGCTATAGATTTTAAGGGGGAAAATTCATTTTTAACCTTTATTGCAGGTATCTCTAAGAACAAGCACGGTGATGTGCACACCCAAAGGGGAATAAAAAGATGAATAAGACAAGGTTTTCAGAGAATCTAGTCAGGCTTTAACACATCATTGCAAGCAGGTTGTGGGTGAAATAATTTAAAGGAAACTTCAAGCTCCAAATGCGACTGTGTTCGCATAGCCTGAGCGAGGTAACCTCTTTATTACCGCTGCGGCGCGCGTTTCCTAAAGCGGCACCCGGGAATTCGATGTCTGCCTGTGGTGCCCAATGCAGCCCAAGCCTCTGCTCCTTTGATAGGCATAGCAGAGATGGGTTTCCTTTCCTTCTTTCTTGAATCAATTCTTAATAATGACTTGCACTAAGATTTGGCCCGAGGTCTCTTTTTCTCTCGTGTTCTCTTCCTTGGACAAATGCGATTTCTCAAAAGAAAAGAAAAACCACCTCCCAGCTTTTATCACTCTCCAGAAGCAAAGCAGGGCGACCACATGGGCGAAGCAGCGCCCCCTGCCGAATGCGGCTGCCTCCTGCCGCCCGGCCCCCTGCTAAGCCCGCGGCCGCCACCAGGGGGCGCGGAAGACACGCGCAGGGTGACTGCAAGCCCGCCCTAAACCCCCGAGGGAGCGAGTACTCACTGGCCAGGGTGCTGATGCTGCTGACGTTCCCATCTCCGCCCACGCTGTGTTGTGGGAATACAAAAAGAAAACGAAGGTTGGAAAAGCCAGCGACGCCAGAACACCCCAGACGTTACCAAGACAGACCTTTCACCTGTTGAGAAACACCCTGGGGGCTTGGAGCCTGTCTTTCATTTATGATTTCAGTAAAAAAACCTTGAAAAACAAACCAGAATACAGCAACGCCTCTCCCCTCTCCCCCACAAACCTGAGCATCTAAACAAGAAACGGTCACGGCTGACTCTGTAGATTGTAACTTTGAATGTTGACACTGGGGCAGGGATCCAAGTGGACCCCCTTCTCCCCAACTCCCGTCCTGCCCCACTGGCCACTGGCTGGGCATTGCAATTATTTCTGAGAACACAGTGAAAAGGTTTGCCCTCCACGTTCCCTTCCCCTTGGGCTTGGGCAAACCCGTTTTTCCGAGGGCGTCTGACTCTAGAGAGCCACCCGCTTCCAAGCACTTCTAAAATTCTGGGGAAATAAACGTTTCTAGGCAGGAAAACACGCAGCATTCCAGAGTTTATTGGATTCCCTGCTTTCCATGGTCCTTCTTTCTCTGCCAATACGCCTGGGAACATTTAAAAGGCTCTCCAAGTGGGTGGGGTTTAACGAGCGACGATGCCAGGGATGCTACACCAGCTGGTGCCAGGGAGGCCAGATTCCAGGCTGAGGAACCCCCAGACCTGTGCTCTCCTGGGTCCAAGGCACAGAGGTCAGGCCCTGCTCGTCGGATGTGATAACAGCCAGGGCAGGAACAAGCCTGCAGGAAGCAAGGGGCAATCGGGGGGAGCCGCCATGCGAGGTGTCAACAAGCATCTACTTCTTGCCCTTTTACCACCTGGCTGTGTGATCTCGGACAGGTAACTTGTCTTCTCTGAGCTTTGCTTCCTCATCTGTCCACCGAAAGCCCCTTCATAAGGATGCCAGCTACCATTTAGACCTACTTCGTGCCAGGCACCGTGCTGGGGAGCTTCAGTTCTCTCTAATCCTCGCGACAGTGCTCACGCAGTATTGTTATCCCCGCATCAAAGATGAGGAGACGAGCTCAGAGAGGTGGAGTAACTTGCCCAAAGTTGCACAGAGCTGGGCAGCCAGGGTTCCAGAGACGCTCTGGTTCCAGAGACCGCTGCCTCCTTCTGGGATTCGTTCCCACAGGGAGACATGGAGGCTAGAGAAGCTCTTCCACCCCAAACGTTTACGTAGTGTCTCCCCCAGACTCCTCCTGGTCCCAGGCCCCGCTTTGGGAAATGCAGTGGTTTGGGAAAGCTGATGAATACTTTCCTCGAATTAAACCCAGAAGTTTCTCATGAAAAGTACGAGGTGGCTCATCCCTCTGCTGGAGGGATGGTGTTCTACGCTGCCCAGGGGTCCTCCCGGCCCTGCCCGGAGGGGTCTCCAGGGCCGGCCACGCCCTCACTCACCTCCAGGACAGGCCTCGGTACTGCGTCAAGACGTCCAACACGTCCCCAGGCTTGGCCCCGGCCCCGTTGCCTGCCTGAAGGGAGCAACAAGGCGATGAGTTTCCCTGTCCGCTGGCCGGAGGCCCGCACCTTGCTCTGCCCGGGACGCCTGGGAGCTCTCTCGAACCCAGAGTCCGGACGGCTCCTGCCTCAGAGCCGAGCGGTAGCTCCTGCTGGGACCCCGGCCGTCCACCGCTCGCTCGGCGCACCCCGAGCAGCCCTGCCCGGACCAAGCAGGTGCCCTCGTCTAGCCAGGTGCTCGAGGATGAGGCCGCATGTCCATTTTCCAAAGGACACATGCCGGGGGCCTGTTTTCTTCATTTTAAAAAAGTCGTGAAATCTGGCGTAAAGGAAGCATATCACAGTTCTTCTATATCGCGGTGCCTCACCCAGACGGCTGAAAAGGTGGCCATCCTGTGAAAGGCCGTGTGCCTACCCCTCGGCCGACGAAAAGACCAGGGTCTTTTACAACCACCATCGGGACCCTCTCTGCAGGCGGACGTCCCTCGCCTAAAGCTGCTATTTCTGAGCAAGGCCATGCCCAAGGGCACACGGAAGGCTCCCCAGCAGCATGGGGAGGAGGGCGGGTTTCCAGGAGAGCCCCCCGCCTCCACCCCCCCCCCTCCGAGTGATCCCTGCTCTGGTGCCCAATTCCTCTGCCACTGCAGGTATGTCACCCTCAGTGCGGCCTCCCCAGGGAATCCTGAACAGGCTGGGATTCCTGGTGACTCCTTATTCCCAGAGCATCTTCAAGGAGCCACAGGGGGTGGTGGTGGAGGGGGCAGGTGACATCAGGCCACACCTGGCCGGTGGAGGTGGGGTCAGCAGTGCTGAGAACCAGCCTGCCTGTCCTTCCTGAGGGCTATTAGCCACAAGCCACTGGGGTGAAGGGCCACTGAGGGGTCAGGAGGAGCTGGCTGCAGTACCGGGATGGGGTCCGGCCCGGCCCAGGACTCACAAGCCGAGTGGCCGGGGTCACTGACGGCCTCACCCAGCGTTGCTGTCTTCATCGGTTGAGTTTAAGGAGAGTTGGACTTCAGGGGATTTTGTGGAAGAGATCGAGTGAGATAATATCACTGGGAACGGGCCACAGACAGGGAAGGTGCCCGCTGGCCTTTGGGGAACACTCGGCTGGACCAGCCGCTGGCCGTGCGGTAATGAGCCGCTATCGAATGGAAGCTTCTGTTGGGGAACCTCTGGGACCCCCCATGCAGGCTCTTGGAGAACCTGCGCTGGCTTTTCAGGGATAGCTCTTTGTAGGGCCTGGGTGTCACGGGGAGAGTCTGCAGAGAGGGGCCTCTCTCCCACTGACCCGTTTCCTCACCCCCAGGCCCCCCATCAGCACTGCTCCTGTCTCATCATCTCTCTGCCCCTCCCTCAGCTTTGCCACATGGACAGACAAAGCCCCAGGTCTCTGAGGGACGGCTACTCTGCGGGTGGGGCACCTGGTCCAGTTCTGCTGAGCAACCTGGGCTGGGTCACTTCCGCCCCAGATGCTCCCTCTGGGATCCCCCCACTTCCTGCTCTCTCCTCCGTCCCAGTGTAGGGAGAAGAATGGTGAGTGCAGAGTGCAGAGTGCAGGTGGGAAAACCAGGTGGGCAAGGAACGCCGGGTTCCAGGGAGCGCGGGGATGTAGAGGGACTGGCGATCGGGACCCGAGATGGCAACACTGAAGAGCCAGGAGTGAGGCTTTCTCTCCCCGTCGCCCCATGACCCCAGGCCAGGCCCTTCCTGCTCCTTCCCCTTCCCTCCACAGTCAGGGTAACTCACCGTGAGGGAGTCGCCCAGGGCTGCGATCACCTTGATGTCCGCGGGCTTCAGCCTGTGAACTGAGAACCAAGTGGGAGTGAATGGGAGATCGGGGTTCCTGTCTCCCAGGAAAGTGGGGCGCAAGTCTGTTTTCTACAGCAGTTCAGCTTGGACAGAGATAGTCAGAGCCCGCCCTTGCCAGGAGGGTTGGCAACAGCAGGTGCGCCTGACTGCCGGGTCCTCCCCGGGGCACCTGGACACAGGGCTCGGGGCTGGAGGTGGCCCAGCTTGCAGGGGGGCGTCTGCTGGCTTTTGAGGAAACCTGAGGCCACAGGTGAGCATCATCCTCAGGGCACGAAGTGGCCCCGGACATGGGGACGAGGGAAGGAGCTCTGGTGGACTCACGGCCAACACGGAATCTATTCTAGGATCTGGTCATATTCGGGGTAAAGTCTCCTCCTATCATTCTGCTAAAACTATTAGCTCAGCTTCTCTACAGTGAAGAGGGGAAATGCTTTCATACCACTATTTTCTAAAATCAAGGTGAGATTCTTATAAAATCAACCATGTTAGAGTCAACAATTCAGCGGCATTTAGTGCTACTTTCACAGTGTTGCTCAACAATCACCTCTATCGAGTTCCAAAACATTTTACCCTCAAAGGAGACCTGTGCCCATTAGCAGTCACTCCCTCCTCCAGCTCCTGGCAACCACTAACCTGCTTCCTGTCTCTGGATTTGCCTCTTCTGGACATTTCCTACAAATGGCATCATGCGATATGTGGCCATGTGTGTCTGGTTCTCCCACTTTGCATAATGTTTTCAGCGTTTGCCCATGTTATAGCATGTGTCAGTGCTTCATTCCTTTTCACGGCTGAATAATATTTTATTGCATGGACATACCATATTTTGTTTGTCCATCCGTCCATCATTTGAAGGACATTTGGGTTTGTTTTTACCTTCTGTTGATTGTAAACAGTGCTGCTATGAACATGCATGTACAAGTGTCTATTTGAAAGCCTGTTTTCCATTATTTTGGATGTATATCTAGGAGTGGAATTGGTGGGTTATATGATAATACCATGTTTAGTTTTTTGAGGATCCACCAAACTGGTTTCTACAGCCTGACTCTATGTTTTATCTCTTGAGTTGCACATACTGTGCTGTGGCTAAGCCGCTATCTACTCACATCACAGACATATTCAACACCAAGCCGTGGCTGGGTGCCCTGGGACTACACAGTGATCAGAAAAGTTAGGTGGCCTCAAGAACCTCACAGGCTAAGGAAGAAATGGAAAAAAGCCATAGTTATAATAACTGATAGGGTGGTAAACACTCTGAGACATATGAAGTGGTAGGAAGTGCTGGAGCCGAGGGAGGATTGACCCCTAGGGTGTGATGGGTGGTTCTGAGCAGCCTTCATGGAGAAGGTGGTGTTTGAGCTAAGCCTCAGGACATTATGAGATGAGATTGAGGGAGAGCCAGGCAGGTGATGGAAAGCATAAAGGATGGATGTGGTATGGTATGGGTAGCATGTGATGCCTATGAAGAACAGATAGTTGTACGTTTTGGTTAAGTGATGGGTATGGAAGACTAACAAAAATAATGTTGAAAAGTAGATTAGGGCCACAGGCCTTTTATGTTTGGTAAACATGAATTTTGCTATACAGAGTTCATATGGAAAGTATGATAATTAATAAGTAATAATACAAGAATAAATTCTGTGTTTTGCACACTCACACCTATAGACCTATTTTTGCCCCACCCTGTATACAGAGTAACTTGCATGGGTATACCTGCACTATATTTATCTACCCCTTCACCTTATACACATAGGAATGCGAGTCCAAATGCATGTTGGGGACCATACCTAAGATTCTCTCTGCCATATGTAGCTCTGTCCTCTCAAATCACAAGCTCACCTCCTCCTAGCCCCAATATCTCCTGTTCCCTTAGAGTGCCTTGTTCCACAGTCACGCTGATGTTGCCATAGCTCCACATTCCTCTTAGATGTGCCTCTCTCGTCTCTAGTGGTGCAAGCCCGAGCTACATTGTCAAATAGCCTTCAGGCCTTCGGAGAAGTCTAACAACATTTGTACCAGGGAGGGGCCCACTCCCTGAGGGAAGAAGCCCATCATTTCAGCAGCCATTGCTTAAAATGAATGAACAGAAACGTGTGTGCAAGGAGGCTTTCTCAACAGCTCTTCTTCGGCAGGTCACTTTATAAACACACAGTGACACCCAGATAAGAGATGCTTTTGACACAGCTGGACTACCTAGAGCCCACTTCACTCATCAACATCCCAATCGTGGCTGTGTCATTATACCTGTGGAGGAAGCCGCATTAACACTTGGTATACCCATGTCTTGTTTCCTTCCATGGAGACATCTTGTCTACCTGACGTCCGTGCTGTCTGCAGATGGGGAACTGCTACTCCCCCTGAGGAATTGCTCTCATGGGAAAAGTACAAGTCCCTGCCTCTTCCCACAACAGCATGCAAACTAACACATACACCGTTGTGAATGCAGAATGTATAGGTTCATGATCCTCAAATGTGAGCACGCATCAACCATCTGGAGAGCTTGTTAAAACACAGATGGTTGGTCCCCACCCTGAGTCTCTGATTTAGTAGGTCTGCGGTGTGCCCAAGGATATGTGGTTAGAAGAACAATATCAAATCACAAAGCCAGCTGCACACATTAGCACACATTAATGGGGCTGAGCCTAAGAACTTCCAAACGACCTCTTCTCAAAGAAATCAGAAGGTTGATTTTAACTCCTGTTGATGAGAGTTAATCACCATATTCTTGTTGCCGTAATGTGTAATACAGTGAATTCTGTGAACACTCTAAAGTGAAAAGGTTAGGGGAAACCTTTGGGGTGACACATGTGGAAGAAATGGATATATTTGCATCAAAATCACATTATAATTTGATCAAGAGGCAGCTGAAACCGACCATTCCTGTCTCCAAAATTTATAGCAGACAGAAAATACACATACACATGCATGCATACATATATGTGTGTATATACACGTGTAGACAGATTAATTTATGTGTGATAGGGGAAGGGGTTTCTCCTGTTGGTAATCCTAAAGGATTTCCTGTAAGAGATAAGAAACCAAATGAGCCAAGTCTAGATGGGAGGAGTTTGACTTATCTGGGATTTTATTAAGATAGAGTCCAACACTTATCATTGGTTTAATATCTGTAGACCTTGATTTGAGCTTTGTTAATAGCATCATGTATGACAAAGACACAGCCTGGAAACACAGCAAGCACTTTAGCAATTGCTCTCCTTGGGAAAAGAACTATTTAGAGATAAGATTATGTTTGTGTGGGCTGATTAGCTAAGCATTATCTGGTACAAACTGTGCAGCACCTTGGAAGGAATTGATAAACACACCATTAACTCATCAAGATTTCTTCAGAGGGGACCTCTTATCAGAAGGCCATCAGAATGATGAGGAAATACGATGAACAGCAAGGAAAGGGTAGGCAAGAGCAGAGAATTGGGGGAACTACCCTCTTTACATGAAGAGTTACACCCAGGAGAAAGGCTTGGCACTTTGGAGTTTTGTCTTGTGAAATCCAACAACGTAACCAAGTGGGGCCATTTCAGAAACAGAAACTATCTCTTAATTGTTAGCTAGGGCTGCCCAACCCATAAGCTCTCTGATTTTAGGGACTTATGTAAAGACTACTTCAATGGTGGTAAACTGCTGGAACAAGAGGGGGGGTCTTTGTTTTCTGCCTTTGAAGTGCTTCAGTGTGAGTTTATACAAAACATGTGCCTCGCACAGAGGAGCTCAAGAAAAGTGTTAAGGTCAATGCCAGGCTAAGTAAGGGGCTCTGTGTCAGGGATCGGACAGCTCTCCAAGCCTAAAATGATGGAAACTACAGGGAAGAGAAACACTTGTTCACCCAGATGTCTTGGGGTGAGTTTGAACTTGCCTAGCAGGCTGGTCCCACCTAGGCACCAGCAGGCTGTTACTCCCTATGGGGCATCATGACTTCCTGGTCACAGGCTGGATTAAGTTGCAAGACCCACAGCAGCGGGTGGCTAAACAAACAGCTTCAGGGTCTCCACTGGACATTAAAGTGCTGGTCCACAGTGAAGTGAAAGCCTTAGGGACCACTCAGGGGCATTTTTCACATCAGCTTTTGAGTACAGGCAGTCCTCGGGTCACGTTATGTCGCCATCTCCCATTTATTTATATATATATATAGATATATATATATATAAAAAGTTCCGTCATTTCGACATATGTACATATGTGCTATATGTTTTTTATTATTTATTTACCACAAGTAAAGGTCAGGAATTGTTATCTCTCTTTTAAATTCTTTTTACTGTCTCACTTCATTACTGCTGTGTATGTGCTCCATGTGAGTGACGTCGGTGCTTAAGTAGGTGGGTTCTGACTTACGGCGAAACGTTACGTAGGAACGGATCTCCGACGTAACCTGAGGACCTACTGTAGCTCATTTTAGCCAAATGGGTAAAATAAATAATATCAGGGACTCAGAAAGGAATGGCTTAAGTGAATGAACGGTTCTGAATCATACTGTTGGTGACAGTGGCATATAATGAGCTTTGTGGATCCCCATTTTCAAATACACTAAGTTTTTTTTTAAATTTTATTTTTATTGATTTCAGAGAGGAAGGGAGAGGGAGGGAGAGAGAGAAACAATCAATGATGAGAGGGAATCACTGAAGGGCCGCCTCCTGCACGCCCCACACTGGGGATCAAGCCCACAACCCGGGCATGTGCCCTGACCGGGAATCGAACCGTGACCTCCTGGTTCATAGGTTGTCACTCAACCACCGATCCATGCCAGCCGGGCCAAATACTCTAAGTTTCCTCTCTGCACAGAATTCGCAGCTTGACTTTAACTTCAAAAGACAGCCAATGAGCCCTGTCCCTCTGTTTCCTTATCATTGCCACTCTTTCGTTTGCAAAATGCGCCTCCTTTTCTCAACCGGAAAACCTTAAGTCAGCTACCAGGCCCCAACACCTGTTCTCTCAGTTATGCCAACTATGTTAGGGACAGGGCCGTGGAATAATGTAAAATGATGTGTTTATGAAGTTGTGAAGCCCACAGGAGATAGTGCCTAGCAAACTGCACATGTGAACGGACTGAGGGAAAAATCAGAGGCTTGCATCCATCCATTCATTTATCCATCCACCCGTTGGCTACCAAATTCCAATTGGTTATAAAAATTAACATCAACCCTATACATCTCACCCAAAGCCCATAGATCAGTGGAAGAGGTTTATCACCTGGGAGCTCCCATGCAATGAGGGGGAGGCTGCCAGAGCTCTGGCTGGCCTGTGGATAAAAGCAGTATCCTATTTGGAACCATCACTTTTGGTTAGCTAGGTGCTATCTCTGGGTTGGGTTGAAAGAAAAAACAGAAAAGGGGCTAAAAAACATTTCTGGAAATAACTCTGAAGGCAAAACAGTTATTTTATAAGAAAAGTGGTTCGAACGGGAGATACTTTGGTCTAGTTCCGTGGTCGGCAAACTGCGGCTCGCGAGCCACATGCAGCTCTTTGGCCCCTTGAGTGTGGCTCTTCCACAAAATTCCACGGCCTGGGTGAGTCTATTTTGAAGAAGTGGTGTTAGAAGAAGTTTAAGTTTAAAAAATTTGGCTCTCAAAAGAAATTTCAATCGTTGTACTGTTGATATTTGGCTCTGTTGACTAATGAGTTTGCCGACCACTGGTCTAGTTGGTTTGAAGGTCTTTTTCCACTCTGAGAAGTTGATGATTTGCTGAATTAGAAATACTCAATAATTCAGACTAGTTCAGCAAACATGTATGGGTCCTTACCAGGTGCTGAGTCATTGGGGATATAAAGATAAGATAACCTGTTATAAGTATGTATCAGATGCCTTCATCTTGATTAGAAATTGCAAACGTGATCTCTAGAAAAGTGAACGACCTCACCAGAAAGATGATAATTATCAAGGGAAAATAATAATGTGGCCCTGTGCTAAGTCCATTTGCCTACTCCATTTTAAGTCACACACGTGCTTAAAATGTCCAGTCATAGGTCATGCACCGCAATGAAGTGTGTTTTTCATTATGGTCCAGTTAGCGGTGGTCATTTGCCTAAATAACACTTTGCAGGTGGGACTCAGACATGAGGCCCAGTACTGATCTGTGAGCACTGCCCCATGCCTCTTCCCCGCTGCCTGGGGAGTGTTTCTGCCCCATGCCCGCTTGGTTAGAGCAAGCCAACCTAAATCTGCCCATCTGCTTATCTAAACAGCCCCTATCACCAGCGTGTCTCAGATCTCAAGGTCCTGAGATGTCTGGCACTTACATGTTCAAGTGCCAATGAACACCAATCTCCGGGGTCAGAGCATGAGGAGGAGGTTCAGATTTTATGTGGCTTTTAGATGCTGAGATATGCACTCATGGATTGGTTGGTTATCACTGTCATGACAGGAGCACAATCTAGGCAGATTGCAAAACACTTTGTAGATCATTCTTGCAGAGTGATAAGATTAATGAGAGGACAGATAGCATTTCACTGTAAGGACTATGGCTATTAAAACATGGATACTCCTCCTCTCCTCTTCTCTCTCTATACATAGACACATAAATATATACATGCACCTTTGAGGTTTTGCTATAGGAGGGCCTATATATGAAGCTAATAACTTATTTCTGCTGCTAAAAATCCTGCTAATAAACTAACCAAGAGGAGTGGGTTGTCACCAACTGTGTGTGGGGAAGTCAAAGACTAAAAGCAAGTGAGAGAGAGAGAGAGAGAGAGAGAGAGAGAGAGAGAGAGAATGTAACTCAACCACCTATTCCCTTATTCTGCATTATAGAACAAGAGCCAGTTATACACCAAAGTTTGGGGGAGATTTGGCTTAATTAGAGTGCATAGGGCTGAGACTTGTGTGGGAGGTAGGCGAACAGCCAGGGCATTTATTTGTTCTACTAACACTCAGCAAAAGGAGGCAACCTGACTACAAAGATTTACATCCCTGAGAGATTCCTGCTAGACACTGCGGCCTCTCCAGATTTAATTGTCTACCCTGCAGGGCACGCAGGAGGCACTCAACAAGCATCTCAACAATGAATGAACACGTGAACAAGTCAATGAACCAATGAGTCACCCTGCAGGACCCCATCTCACTGCTGCAGAAATGTTCCTGGGCGGATGCTTGGAGTTGCCTGGGTCACCATATACCCCTCCAACCCCCTACCTGTGAGTTCCCATGGTCACACACACAGCCATCACTCCCAGACTGGCAGGCCTGGAGCAGAAGGCTCAGCCCTTAGGCAGCCCCTCTGTGGCAAGGTCTCTGCCTAGAACATTCCATGACTTTCATTTTCACATCCAACAACATTTTGGAAATATCAGCAGCAAAAATAGCACATTTTTAAGACAGCTTTCCTGTTCTGTGTGGGGTTTGAGTGTGTGTCCTGCACGTCGCTCTGACAGGGAGTGTGAGAGGCCTGGTTACTTCTCTTTCTGCCTCCAGGTAGATTTGCTTTTTGGAGAGCAAATCACCTCATCAAGGCTCGATGGGAGGGACAATGACATGAGCTCTCTCTTTGTGGAATATGGCCCGGCACGCGGTTAATGCTTAATAAATGCTTTCTGACTGTATCATATCACATCACATCAGAACATATCATATCTTATCACATCACATCATATCTTATTTCAGTTTAAGAATAATCAAACACAGGCATGAACTTACAAATATACAGGCATACTTCACAGATATTGCGAGTTTGGGTCCAGGCCACCACAATAAAGGGAGTGTCGCAATAAAGTGAGTCATCATCTCTTTTGCTGGTGGAGGGTATTGCCTTCAATTTGTGACAAATGCAACATCTGTGAAGCGCAATAAAACAAGGAGTGCCTGCACACGCAGAGCTATTGCTACGGTCCTTGAAAAACCTCCCGGGTGTACCTCAGGTTGTGTGCAAAGCCCTTGTCACCCTACGGGTGCTCTTACTCTGATGAGTCCAGGCCTCACACGAGCTTACAGATCACTTGATTCAAGTGTGTACCTGAGGTGGGAATCTTGTCGGAGGGATCCATGGCAGGGCACCTGATTTCCGTTTCATCTCTCACCTGAAATGAGACAGAGAAATAGGAGAAATGGGACACATTGAAATTGGGTGAGGAGCGGGGTCTCTAAAGTTGGAAAATATTACTTAATATAACAACCCAACCATCTTTTAAGATTTCTTCCTCTCATGGTGCCCACAACATCCTCTCCGAATGCTTCCAAACCTGTCCCCGCTTCTCTGGTCCCTCTACCTCAGCCTATGTCCAGGCCTGTTTCTCCTTGCCTGGACCACTGCAGTATTCATAGCATCACCACCTCAGGCCCCTGGCTTCCTTCCCAGCTTCTTGGGGGGGCTCTCTCTCTCAACATAATACAATCAGGCCACTCCCCTGCCCAAATTCTCAGAGAAAACAGGGCTTTTTTAAAAGTCTGTTTTGGGTATTGCTATAGCCCCAAAGCTGAGAACAGTACACAGTAGATGCTCATAAATATTTGTTGATTGAATAGTAAATACATTTCTACTCTGTATTAATATCAACATAAAGTCCATCCTTCTTAGCATGGCCTACGCAGTCCCCAGTCATTCAAAACCCTAAGAATTGACCCAACGCTCTGGACTCTCCATGCCTCCAACTCTTTGCCCAAGCTCTTACCTCTGCTCTCCCTTTTCCTTTCCTTCCCTCCATTTCCCCACATTCCCAATCTGCCTGGTTCAACCTCAGTCATCCTTCAGGGCTGAGGTCGTGGGGACTCCCCTGGAAGTCTTCTTCACTTCTCTCCTGCCTCAGTTAGTTGCTCCCTGAAAGCTCCACGGAAACTTTGATGACAGAACGTCTTCCCTTGTGCAATAGTCCTGCTTGGCTCCACTAGACTGAGTTCCTTAGGACCAGCAAGTATTTTATTGATGTTTTTGCCTCCCATGCCTGGTATCCACCCTTCCGCCCACCCACCCATTTAGTCATTCAACAAATAATGATTAGGTACCTACTCTGAGTCCCTGCCCTCACCGACCTTGAGTCCTAGAGGCATAGAGCAGGTAGGTAATCAATAACTGTAACCTGCAGGAATGTATCACTCCCTATCATCAGATGAAAGCAATGGCAGCAAGTACACGGAACTCGTAGCATGCCGATCCTATCACACATGCTTTATACTTATTATTTGTTATGATTTCAAAACAACTCCAGGAGGTAGGGCTATGACTTTCACCACTTCCCATATCAAAATAAACAAGGCACAGAGAACTTCACTACCCTGTCCAGTGACACAGAGCCTGCAAGTGGAAAAGCCTGGATTGGAACCCAGAGCCAGTTCTCTGCCCTCAGATTGTCCTCATTGCTGTGGTGACAGTTAGAAGGTGCGGGACGAGTTGATGCGCAAGAGAGTCTTCCACACTGTGTTCCTCAGGCTTTATAGAGCAGGCCCCGGCCATCAGCACTGCCTCCTCCACCAGGAGTAACCCTCTCCCTCTTTTATACAGTAAGGAGGCAGGGATGGCGCGAGGCCGAATTTGATGTAACCCGTATCAGTCCCCAGTCCCCAGAGAAGGTGTACATCAGCCTGCAAGTGTCCCGGCTCCTCAGAGCAGTGCAGGTGCCCTATCTAATCTGACAGAGAGGATCAGAGTCACGAGATAAGCAATAAGCAGGACATGAGTAAGTGTGAGGTGGCCCTTGAGGTAGGAGCCAATGTCAGAGGCCTTTTGGTCTCCACACTGTTTGGTTGCAGATTTTGCTATATTTCTCTGCCTTTCCTGTTGATTTTCTCTTCTGATGAAGGCCTCAGATGAATTTAAACTGATGAACAAAATAGAAACAGAGGCATGGATACAGGGAACAGACTGGCAGCTGGCAGAGGGAGGGGGTTGGGGGACTGGATGAAAGAAGGTGAAGAGATTAAGCAAACACACACACACATATATATCACACAGACATAGACAACAGTGTGGGAATAGCCAGAGGGAAAGGAGGTAGGGGCAGGTGGAGGTGGCCAAGGAGGGGGAAATGGGCCCGGAGAGAGACTCTGCTTGGGGTGATGGGCAGACCACACAGTGTGAAGATGTTAAGTTGTACACTGGAACGCTGAAACCTGCATGGTTTTGTGAACCAATGTCACTCCAACAAACAAACAAACAAACAAACAAACAAACAAACTAAAAAGAAACTGCAGAACTGTTATTCTCTTATTTGCATTTTCTTAACCCTCAGAGATTGGGCTTCCAGGCTAGTCCTCAGTCTTTGGCTCAAATAAACGCTCATAAAAGCTTCCTGTTAAAAACAAAGGGGCTTGTCCTAGACTGGGGAAGGGCCTGAAGAGCCTTGTGTTACAGCAGGACAGATAGGCGCAGGCAGTGCGGACACCCAACACCCCCCCCCCCCCCGCCCCCCCGCCAGGGAGCTGCGGGATGCTGTCTGCCAGGCTGCTCTCGAGGTGGAGACGGAGGGGAGACCTCCTTCAAGCACCATGGAGACAGCCACACCCCTGATCCGTCACCCACCCAGCCTGCCCTTGGGGTTCCAGGACGTTTCCACAGGCTCAGCCAGCCGTACGGCCCCTGGTTCATTTGCATGAGTGTCAACCACAGAAAACCTCTCCATACCTCAGGGTTCTCATGGGGCTTTGGCGACCCGGACAGGTAGTTGCTGTTTGTATAGGTGAACAGATACGGCTTTTTCTGCAGAGAAAAGTAATGCATTGTAAGCAGGACTCAGAAATCTGCACCCTTTAACCATCAGGCTGTTTCACCCGGCACTGCCTTTGGCCAGCTTGGAGCCTTCACACCATCACTTCAATGAAAGCCATTCTCTGCCTTTTCCTCTCTGTGCTGCCTATGAGTTCCCTGAAGGAGCCCATTCATGCTTTAAAATTTCCCATTTGCAATAGTTGGCATCTCCGGCTCTCTACCTGTAGTCCATGCTACCAGCAAAGTACGTATGTTTCCATGAAAGAAGAACTTAGTTGTAAGCGTCCTGGCAGCCGAAGCAAAGAGGGAAACAGGGTGAATTACACTGTTCGTATGGCCTCGCACCAAAAACTTACCACTTCACCAGGAGCCAAAACCTTGACTATCATTAAATGACAAAAGGAATCCTACTCATTTCTGGTATTTCCCCATCCATTTATTTAGCAACATTACCTACATGCCTATTACATATTTGACACATGGTGAAGAAACCCATCTTCACATTTGGGCCAGGTGGGGCCAGGTGAGATATGGCCTTGCCCCTATGCCCTCCCCCTGTGTGGAAGGGGCCATGACGCTGCCAAAACAGCTCAATGCTGCCCCAATGGCTACGTTCTGTAAACCTTACGTGTGCCAAGTATGCAAAGCTGTGACGGGACCCGGAACAGGCCCACAACGCGAAAGCGGCCAATGCCTCCGCCAGGTGAGACCCCCACTTCACAGCAAAGCCCAGCTGGTGGCCCCATCTCTCTCCCGATTCAGTGAGAGGTTTCCTCTCTTCCCCAGGCCTGACCTACCTGAGAGGGACACTTCATGGGCCAGCTCTCATGCGCACTGAGCAGCTCATCCTTCTGTCCTGCGGGCTCCATCTAGGAAAGAAGGCGATCTTTAGAACAGAAGGTGATGCTCGGGCGGCGGCAGCATTCCAGGTGCCACCGAGAAAGACTCGTCCGTCCAGTGTTCCTCCGAGTTGACCCTGGATGCAGTATCACGTCACCTGGGAACACGTGAGAAATGCCAGTGTCTCCCCCACCCCCACCCCAGACCTATGGGGTCGAAACCCTGGGGTGGGGTCCAGCTCTCTGCATTCTAGCACGTCCTTCAGGGGATTCTGACACACGCTCAAGCTGAGCCCACTGCAAGCAAGGAGTGGCTGACTCCTGCCCCCTCTCCTGAGATCACAGGAGAAGCTCAGCACCGGGGAGGCTGGGCCAGGACAAGGACACCGGGGTCCTCGATCCAACCCAACGGCTCTCCGCTTCCTGTGTCTGTTGATTCGGGAATGGGCGATGGTGGCATCCGCTCTGACACAGGCAGCTACTTAAAGGATAACCAGAGCCTTTCTAACAGCCAGACGCAGCGTGCACGGTGTACCCGCAGGTACAAGCATTAAAGGGAAGAGAGAAGAACGAAGGCTGCTGAAGAACTTGATGTGGGAGCAGTATTTTCCAGTCCCCGTTGTTATTTTTAAATGCCCTGGCTGTTAGCCTGCCTCTCACACACGCCTCATTATACGGCCATAAACACTTAAAGAAAAACGCAGTGGCTTTGAGAGCGCACGCGTTTTCTGCTGCAGGCACACCTTCTACCACGGGAGGACCTGCTTCCCGCAGGAGCTAGGCTCCCGTGACACCTTAGGCCAGCGATGGCGAACCTATGACACGCGTGTCAGCACTGACACGCGTAGCCATTTCTGATGACACAGCGGCCGCATGCCGAGGATGAGACATTTGCTGCTCCTGAGGATGAAACATTTGCGACTAGAGTCTTGGAGTTAGTTTTTTCCTCAAAGTGACACACCACCCGAGTTATGCTCAGTTTTTTGGCGAAGTTTGACACACCAAGCTCAAAAGGTTGCCCATCACTGCCTTAGGCCCTCGCCTTCCCAAGGACCCTGACAGGGGACACAGGGACAGGAGGCTACAGGATGGAGCACCCTGCCTGGCTCAGTCACAGCTCTGCCAGCCTCCACGCGGCTTTTGGAGTCTTCGGCAATATCTCATCCCGGGATCCGTGCCCACTAAGCAAGAAGCAGGAGCAGAACTTGACTTCTCGGGGCTGGCTCTTCACCCAGAAGGGCAGAGTCCGGTAAGAGGGTGTAATTAACCTTTCGGAAAAGGAGTGGCCACCCTTCGGCTGGAGGAGGAACTGAGGTCCCTGCTTCCAGTTTTATTCTGAGGGGAGGACCCCCCCCCCACACACACACACACAGGGGTCAGCCTGCTCCGAAAGCGAGTGTCCAGTGGGCCCGGGTGGTGGCCAGGTGTCCACCTGGCCTGCTCTCTTCTCTCCAGTCTTTCAAAAACTTAATAACAGAGTCTGGAAAGAAACCTGGGAAGAGCTACATCTTCATAATTCTAGTAGAACGAATATAGCAGAGCCACGGGACTCACTCAAAAAACAGCCAAAAGACACCCCTGGGGCAACCCCTCCCTCTTCGCTGGCCTGGGGCAGGAACCCTGAGGGCTCGCGGTGGGAAATGCCTGGTTTGAAGAGAACGGGGCAACTGCCCACTCAGGAAAGCCCCCTCCTCTCCTCGGGCCCTGGTGACATCCGCTGTCACACTGAGCGTGAGACCTCCTTCCCCGCTGTGCCCCTCTCATCCTCGTCCTCGCCTCTCCCGCAAGGGGTTATAGGACACGTGCGTGCCTGTTTGAATGGACAGGACGTCACCCGGGCTCAGTAAAGGCGTTGCCACTGCTGCCACCACCACTGATGACACTCAGTGGCAGGATGGAGGGAGAAGGAGGGAGAAGGAGGGAGGAGGAGAGAGAAGGAGGGAGAAGGAGGGAGAAGGAGGGAGGAGGAGGGAGAAGGAGTCCTTCCTCCCTGTCTGCTCTCTCCAGCTTCTCTCTGTCTGGCCTTCAAAGGGCTTCCTTTGTTCCCAGGGCCTCCTTGTCCCGTTTCCTGTCCTATCAGACCAGCTTCTACTGCCTCTCGATATGCATTTGGCTTTTGTGTTCCTCCAGGCCCTTCGCTCACAAAGGCCTTGGCCTGGGAATGCCGGCCTGCCCTCCTCTGCCACATCCCACAAAGCCAACCCAAACCCCACCGCCTTGGGGCTCTCCTGACCACTTGCCCTGTATCTTTGGGGTGCCCAGTCCAGCATCACTGCTGGCTGAGTTCAAGTCTACTCTTGTTCCTCTGAGTCGCCTGACCCTTCCAACTACCCCCTGGGCTGGGTGATGGCCAAGACCGTTTGGTGTGTCTTTGTATCCGCCTTGGACCCAGCACAGGGAACACAGTAGGTTCTCTCTCGTTGCCTGGGAGACAGGTGACGTGGGAGGGGAAGGAGGTAGTTTGGGCTGAGCTGGAATAGTCGGCCCTTCTGTCCAGAGAGAGGATGGCGGGAGGGCGGCCCTGCAGGAGGGGCCAGGTTCCCTTCCTCTGCCTCCACAGGAGATGGGCAGCAAGTGGTTCCCTCGGAGATATTCCACCCAAGGGCCAGGCCCACTAACAAAGAAAGCAAATGCTTTCTTTAAGGAGAGTGCGACTCCATTGACAAGGCCTGCAGGGGCCGGTCCCGCCCCTGCCCGCTCGCTGCTGGCTAATGCTCAGCTGCTGGTGGTACTCAGCAGAGCACTTCGTAGAAAAGATGGAGAAAACACTTTCTAATCCAAGAAGAAGAAAACCAAGTTCCTGTCACTGGAATTCTAAAAATAGGGCAGCTTGGATGGGAAAAAAATAAACGGCAAAATCAGGTGTCTGTCTGGTACCAAGGCTCGAAGTTTTGACATTCCATCCACCCGCTGACGAAGCCAGGCAGCCCTGGGGGGCTGGGAGGTGGGGAAACCAGGCCCAGTTACGTGAGGAGCGCCAACACGCGTCCAATACGCACTGTGGGCCAGGAGTGAGCTGCACACTCGCCAGGTCCTGGGCCAGTGTTAGGATCTGGGTTTATAAAGGGAGGGGAGACCCTCAATTCACACGACCTGTGAGAGATGGCATTAGGATTCGACCCAGGTCTCCATCGCTCGAAAGTCCATGCTCAGCCCAGGTACCACCCCGGGCTGTGAAATCACGTGCTGGTGCTGAAATGTCACGTGATGGAAAGCTGGCCTGGATCACTGTGGGAGATGGTCCCAAGGCCCCACTCCAAGTGCATCTCCACACACACTCCCAGGATGTCCCGGCCTCTGGGGAGGGCAGGGCTGAAGATGCCCAGAGAGCCCTGCACGCTGCCAGGGCTGCGCCCCTGGTCTGGGGAGAGGCAGTGAAGCTCCCGGGTGGGCAGAGCTGGCCGTGCCCACGTGTGGGAAGGGTCCCTGGTGGCCTGGAGTCATTGCTCTGGGACCTGCTAGCATCCCACAGCTCCTCCATCAGACCAGTGGGCAGGGTGGGTGTGGTGGTGGAGGCCCTGCCCCTCCTTAGGCCAATCCCCAGGCTGGCCCCGCAGCCCCCGGAACCCCTCACAACTCACCATGATGTTCCAGAGATTCAAGGCGAGGGTGGTGGGATCCTGGTGTGGCCACTTCCCCTGAAAGAGAACCACATGAGAACCCCTGTGCCCCAAGGATGGGAGGGCTTGCCACGCACTTGAAGCTGTCCCTGGCAGAGATGGGGTGGCCCTGCTCTGTCCAGACTCCTCCTCTCAACCTCTCCACATCAGCAATGGCAGCCACATGGGACCGCTGTCGGGGGTCAGGCATGGAGGTGAGGGCCTGCAGGAGGTCAGACCCTCACAATCACGGGGTTCTCCACACCTGAGCCCAACAGCAGGAGCAGCGTGACAGGAAGGGATTCCTGTGTAGTCTGAGTAGGAGGGGGGATGGGAACTAATATACCTCCTCCTTCTTTTAAAAAAAAATATTTTTATTGATTTCAGAGAGGAAGGGAGAAGGAGAGAGAGATAGAAACATCAATGATGAGAATCACTGATTGGCTGCCTCCTGCACACCCCACACTGGGGATCGAGCCCACCATGCCAACCAGGCCCTCCTTCTTCTTTTATTTATTTATTTATTTATTATTATTATTATTTTTAAAATATATTTTATTGATTTTTTACAGAGAGGAAGGGAGAGGGATAGAAAGTTAGAAACATCAATGAGAGAGAAACATTGATCAGCTGCCTCCTGCACACCTCCTACTGGGGATGTGCCCGCAACCAAGGTACATGCTCTTGACCGGAATTGAACCTGGGACCTTTCAGTTCACAGGCCGACGCTCTATCCATTGAGCCTAACCGGTTAGGGCCCTTCTCCTTCTTTTAAACCATCATTTAACATTGTTTAAGCCCAGCCAATATGGCTCAGTGGTTGAGCATCGACCTATGAGCCAGGAGGTCACGGTTCGATTCCCAGTCAGGGCACATGCCTGGGTTGCATGTCTGGGTTTAAGTCCTGGAGGGGGCACAACTCCAACAGGCAGGAGCCAGAAGCCTGGATGGGGGACTGTCCCAGACACACAGTAGGTCAGAGAGACCCTACTGAACATGTGCGGACCCACCCCATGCTCATGGTCTGGGCGCCCCACTTGGGCAAGGGGTATTTGCCCAGTGACCTGGGGGAATAGGGTCAACTCAAACTACCCTTCCTTCCAGGGGTGGAGGCAGAGAGCCTGCAGCGGGAGGAGGGTGCCCTGTGCCCTAAAATTCTATCCTAGGGTCACTCAGCCAAGCAGGACTGAGGGCTCCCTGCGCTCCTCACACGTGTTTACTCATGCCACCACCCTAGAGGGCGGGAATAGCAACAGTGGCCCCAACTTCACAGATGGGGAGCGGGGCAGAGTTCCGACAGCTTGCCCAGGTCACACAGCTGGCCCGTGTCAGAGCCGGGAGCCTTCGGCTCAAGTCCATGCTCTGTGCCCCTGGCCACGCTGCCTCCAAGAGCCTGCCTCAGGGGCTCTCCAACCCCATGGGGAAGTCAGCCAGCAAGTATAAGGGAATCCTGCAGCATTTCCCCCTGAGAGCGCCTGTCCTGGGCTCAGTGGGTCCCACCTGGGCGGAAAGGAAGAGGGAGAGGGAGGGGGTGCGGGCCCGGCTGCTCACAGTGGCCCTCACTCACCGAGTGTGGGGACAGGGCCTCCTCGTAGAAGAAGGGCTGGTACACCACCGAGAAGGACTCCTGCTTGTTGTACCTGCTGGAGGCCAGGAGACGGTCCCAGCTTTCCTGGAGGAGAGAGCAGAGCGTGTGCGCCCCGGAGCTCAGCGAGGCCCCGCCGGCCCCGCCTCGGCTCCCACAGGAGCTCTCAGCAGCCCTCGGCCACGAGCACACGCCACGTGCTTTCTGAATTCATCCCAGAGATAGATCCGAACCATATTCCCCGGGAGCTCACGGAGGAGGGGCAGCCGGGCACGCAGCGAGGGTGCCATGCTCTGCTCAAGGGCTAGTTCGGTAGAGGGACGTGCCATTAACTGTACAAAACGTGTCGCCCCTGGAGAGAAGGGCCACAGGGTTTCATGCATAACTTTCTGCTCAAACCAAAGTCCTCGTGTGAACACGTCAATAGGAAGTGTGTTGGAGCTGTTTGCTGACAGGCTTGGTGGCCTCCACTGAGCCATCCTCACCCTCTGGGGGTGTCGTCTCTAAACCAGCAGCACACCTTCGGGCCTCTGAGTCGCCCTGGGGCTGCGGGCTGGGGTACGGGCCCAGCCTGGGCACACCCAGCTCTGCAGCCACAGTGCAGGGGTAGGTACACTAGGTGATAACGACCCCAACCCTTTCTGGATGACTCTGCCCGTCCTTCACTAGCAAAGGAGCCGCCGCTGCCAGTATTGTCCCCACTTTACAGGAGGAAAAATCAAGTCACACCCGGAGTGAACCGAGAGCAGCTCTCTGGTTCCTGACTCCGTGGGAGAAGGGGGGACTTGCACCCTAACTGTCCCTGCCACCCCTGTTCTCCTCCATGACCTGCCCCTGAGAGCCGCCAGCATCCCCGAGGGGGCTCACCTGGTAGGACCACTGTGCCACAACCCGGGACAGCTTCGAGGTGTCCTCCGAGCACCTGCAGGGCTCCGCTATGAGGCTGCAGGGAAAATAAGCCAGAATGAAGCTCGGATGCAGCAGGGCCTGGCCGCCTTGGAGAAGTGAGGGGGCCGGGGCCTGGCCGCCTTGGAGGAGTGAGGGGGCCGGGGCCTGGCCGCCGGGGAGGAGTGAGGGGGCTGGGGCCTGGCCGCCTGGGAGGAGGGAGAGGGCCGGGGCCTGGCCACCTGGGAGGAGTGAGGGGGCTGGGGCCTGGCCGCCTGGGAGGAGGGAGAGGGCCGGGGCCTGGCCACCTGGGAGGAGTGAGAGGGCCGGGGCCTGGCCACCTGGGAGGAGTGAGGGGGCTGGGGCCTGGCCGCCTGGGAGGAGGGAGAGGGCCGGGGCCTGGCCACCTGGGAGGAGTGAGAGGGCCGGGACCTGGCGCCGCTCGGGGAGTGGGAAGGAGAAGCTGGGGTCTCAGGGGTGCACTGTGATCTGGCTCCCCGCCGTCCCTCCATCGAATGGGAAGGGAGGAAGGGAGGTGGAAACATGCCCCTCCCACTCCATCTCCGGATGCACCCCCCTCCCTGCCTCCTCCCCACAGACCTACCTCCACGTCTCCCTCCCGACTCCCTGTCCTTTCTCTTCAACCCTGCTTTCCGCTCGGACCGTCCTCTCCTCTCCATTGCCCCCACCCCCAGCTGTCCCTACCCTGACTCTTGCCACGTGAACTTCTTTTCTGAGTACAAAGCCAGAAATCTCAGGACCTGGGGTCAAGGAGTTTAAATTCTATGACAAATTTCAGAACTATATGCCAATCAAATTCTGTGAAGATAAAATACGTTTAGGCTAAATTTTCTTTCTTTTCAGTTTCTAGAAGTATCCCTTCTTGGCTGATGGATGTTTTCCCAAACCTGCTTTGTAAACTCTCAGGTCCTTCTGGTGGGGGCGGGCCAGCTGACTCCATCGCCCAGACTGACTGGCTCCCGCACACCGGCTCCACCTCCCCGGGCCTCCATCCTTTAACTCTCCCTGGGGGATCAGTGTGTGGTGACATGCCCGCCCGGGTCCTGGCACATGGCAGCCCCTCCACAGATGCTGGTCCCATTCCACTCCCTCTTTACCTGAGCTGGTGCCGCGGAGAGCCGCCCGCAGCCTCAGAGAGGTCCACCAGGTTCACAAATGCTCTGGGGACCTAAGAGGAAACGGGAGTGGGGGGGAGGGGGGAGAAGATGCCAAGTCATCGTCGCTGCCCAGGGTCTTCCCCGGAGCCCTTGAGCCCATTTGAGGATCTGGCTAGCATGGTGGGCCTCAGGGAGAAGTTTGGTTGGGGTTGGTCCAAAGCTGCCAGCCGTGCTGGTGATGCAGAGACCTGGCATTCACCACCCCCATGGCGGGCAGGGCACCGTCCCACCAGGTGTCAGCGAGGAAGCAGGACCGGACCCTCCGCCACAGGGAGGCTGCCTCCCAGGAGTCAGACCCGCAGAGCTTGCTCATCACGGTCCCTCCACAGAGGGAAGCCCTGGAGGGTCTCAGGGACCCTCCCGCCGTCACCGCTCCACACTGTTCCGGGGAGAGCGGGGTCACTGAGCCCCAGGGAGGGGCGGTGCGCTCTCCTCTTCCTGCCCAGAAGTCTGCTGGAAATATCTTTTGCAAGAGTGGAGGGCGCTAAAGCCGACCCAGGTTTTTATTCCAAGTCTCCTCCAGACCCTTCCCCTCGTCTTGCTCTCCCTCCTGGGAGGTCGGCCACTAGCTTTCTCTCAACCCATGGAGGCAGTTCGAGTAACCAGAACCTTCCCTGCCAGCCCCCAGCCCTCCAAAGGGCAGCGCCCTCTATTCTGCGGAAGGCAGACACACCAGGCAGCTCGGGGGTGTGGTCCATGGAGGGGGGGCGCCCAGAGCCTCACCTCCTGCAGCAGGTAGTCCAGCATCCTGGTCAGCCTGCCCATTCTGCCTGTCACGTGCCTGTGCTGGGAGAGGAGACACGTGCTGAGTGTGGGTGGGGACAGGGAACATGGGGCCAAGGATGCCTAGACTCAGGCCCCCTGTCCCTTCCCCTCCCCACCCTTCACTCTCAGCTGAGATGACAGTGACCAAGGCCCTCCTAGACGCCCATTTCCCACAAACAAACGGTAGAGTTTCCAGAGCTCCCGAGGGTTTTTGTCCATTCTGACTTCCCCAACCCATCATCCACTAGGACAAAATCAAACGCCCCCGAATGAGAAGTTCCACGTCAGGAAAGGGCAAGCTCAAGGTCAAGGAAACGCTACAGCTCACATCGTGGGATGGGAAATGGGAGACAGGACTTACTCCCCAAGGGCGAACACAATTACCCTTGGATTTAAGGTCCCAGATGGGCCTCAAAACTTCCACATGGCATTCTTTTATCAGACCTCTCCCTGCCACAGCCGCCCGGAATAAAAGTAAGAAAAGGGCGCCTGTCACCAGGTATTTAAAGGCACCCTTTTCCCACTGATGCCCTGCAGGTGATGAAAGTAAATAAACAAGTGAGAGCACCCCTAAAATAGACCCTGGTTTACCTCTTCAGGGTAAAAAAACACAAGACAAACAAAAAAATAAAACACACCAAATAAAAATCAACTTGACTAGACAAACTGCTAAGCCGCCTGTGTATCAGCTGTCCCCTGAAGGAAGACAAGGAAGGCCCAGGAGCTGTTCTGCTTCCTGGGGGAACTCAGGCGGTGATGCTGGAGACAGCTGCCAATCACCCGTGCCGTGACCGCACTGGGACTCTCCCCAGCCAAGTCCCCGTGCAGGCGAGAGGCCGCAGGCGAGAGCTTGGCCTCCGGAAGCCAGCTGAGCCCGCTCTGTGGCCGCAGCCAGCGATAAAGCCTGCTGTCTCGTTTTCCTCAGGCGGCGTGAGTCTTTCTCTGAACATGACCGTGAGCATCTCACTTTTCCTTCTGCAGAGCCTTGGGAATCCGTGTGGAAAGGCCCTCGCTGCCCACACTCAGGGCATCGAGCTTCCACAGGGAAACTGGGGGTCCCTGCGTGGTTCTCCCCGCCAAGGTGCTTATTCACGGCTGCAGAGCGAGTGGGGCCCACCAGTCCCTCGGGTGCTGGATGCATGTCCCCTGGGCACCAACTGTCCCTGTTCCTTAGTAGAACACAGCAAACTCTTATAGATATGCCCCTCATCTGGAAGGTCACACATAATAAACTCCTCCTTGAACCCAAAGTCAGGAAAAAGCTTATTTTTCCAAATGAAAGGACACATTTTTATTTGTATCCTTTGCTTCCACAGTCAGAAGAATGCTTCAGTCAAAAGGTATAAACACGTTTAGGTTTCCTGAAGCCTCCTGCCACCGTTCCCTCCCAACGCCGACCCCTGCTTCTAAAGGCATTTGCAACAAATAGATGATAGATTCCTTGCAGTGTCATTGTCTTTGAGTTTTTTCTTCTTCATGTTTTCTTTTAGCTGATTTCCCCCCCCCCCCATCTTACTCATTAACAAAACTAGACTTTAACTAGAGAGCAGTAAAGAGTCCAGACCCTGTAAGCATCTGTTTCACTGCAATGGGCTAGGCCAGTGGTCGGCAAACTGCGGTTCGCGAGCCACATGCGGCTCTTTGGCCCCTTGAGTGTGGCTCTTCCACAAAATACCACGGCCTGGGCGAGTCTATTTTGAGGAAGTGTCATTAGAAGAAGTTTAAGTTTAAGAAATTTGGCTCTCAAAAGAAATTTCAATCGTTGTACTGTCGATATTTGGCTCTGTTGACTAATGAGTTTGCCGACCACTGGGCTAGATTGTCACCTTCAGAAATAAGAAATGAAGTCACATATTTCATGTCCTGCATCCAGGAATGCTAAAGAGCCTGGAGGATGGTCTACGGGCATTAACAGTAGGCTTCCCATTACCACTAGAGTTCATGGGGAACTACAGTTCAAGAGGTGATGACAAGAGTACACATCCTGCTTTATTTCCTAAATTCAGTACTTAAATGACATCAGAGTTAAAGAGAGGCAAAACAATTTTTAACTAGGGGGCTGATTTTTCTCAATTGTATAATGATCATTGACTCAGCTTATCTATAACTCAATTTCCTTTACCTGATATCAAAGATGGTAAAATACCTTTCCCTATATATGGTTCCTTGAATCCTTAGGTATCCATCCATCCATCCATCCATCCATCCATCCATCCATCCATCCATCCAAACCCTGAAATACTAGTAGGTGCCATCAGACCCAGCCCAGGTGTGGATCAGGCAGGTTTAGTTCCTTCACTCTGCCCCCACCCTGGCATTTGCAATCCCTCTGACCCCCAGCCTGTGGTTTACCTGTTGGGTGGAGGGACACAGGTGACACTGGTTTGCGTCACTGAAGAACACATTGATTAGCTTCCAGTCATTTTGAAAGTCAAGTTGCTGAAGAAAAAGGCAACAGCATCAAAAAGCGATAGTGGTAAGACCTGATACCAAAGGGCTTTCTTTTCATATCTTTCAACTTCACACACCCACCCCCATAAAATCATAATTATGTATTTTTTTCAAAAAGAGAATTATATGGTGGGAAACTCAAATTGTATAACTGATTTAGAAGGCAATTTGGCAAAATATAGTTAAAAGACTTTAAAGGGCATATCTTGATTCAACAATTCCATTTCCCAAAACATATTGTAAGGAAATAAGAATACATGAAAGATTTAGCTACAATCATGAAGCCTGTTTATAACAGTAAAAAACTGGAAACAACATAAATGTCTAACATAGGGGATTGCGGCACAAATTGTCAAACACTCATAAGATGAAACACTGTGTTGCCCTAGCTGGTTTGGCTCAGTGGATAGAGTGTCGGCCTGAGGACTGAAGGGTCCCGGGTTCGATTCCGGTCAAGGGCACATGCCTGGATTGAGGGCTCAATCCCCAGTAGGGGGTGTGCAGGAGGCAGCCTATCAATGATTCTCTCTCATCATTGATGTTTCTATCTCTCCCTCTCCCTTTCCTCTCTGAAATCAATAAAAAATATATGCATATATAAAAGATGAAACACTGTGTAGCTACTAAAATGATGTTGGAAAATGTAATTATTGTCATGGAAAATACCATACTTAAGAAAGCAGTTATAAAAGTATCTACACGGAGTAACATCCTAGTTTTATAAACTGTACACATGTGCTTGGAATAAATGCGCCTGGAAAAAATACGGGAGGGCATGTACACTGAATTGTCAACAGCAGTGATCTCGGTTACTATTCTTCTTGTTTATCTGCATTTTCTGATTTTTCTGTAATAAACGTGTCACTTGCATAACAAAAAAATAAACATTTGCTTTGCTCTTTAAGGGGCAGCAAGATGCCGTTGAAGAGCGCAGGACTGTGACTCAGCCGCTTTAGATTTTCGCTCTGACTCGCTGTGTGAACTTGGACAGGGCACGGGAATTCCTTGGACTTCAGTTCCCTCATCTGCAAAATTACGGGGTTGGGTTACAGACCTGCCAGCTATTTTCCAGAATGCTGTGTTCACCCCAGAAATTCTGGGATTCCCTTGCGAGGGGAAACCAGCTCTTTGGGGCGTATCGCCTCTGCCCTGAGCCGGTGACCTGCAACGGCCTGGCTCTCACGCCCGCGCCCTTTAGTGAATGCATTGCCCACCGAGACAGCGGCTGCCCTTGGCTCCAGCCGTCCAGGCTCAGCGCTTGGGTAGAGCCAGGTGGGCACCAGGGCCCCGGCAGGTGTGTTACAGGGGCCTCCACCTCAGAATTAAAATGAACATGGTGTTTAACAAGAACAACAATCGCCACTTCCACGACAATGACAGCGGCAGGCACATCCAACCTCATTTAATCTTCCCCAGTCCTGTGCTCCTGTCTCTTAGGATGCCCCTTTCTTAAATTGGAAAACGGAGGCTCAGAGAGGTCGAGCGCCTTAACCAACTTCACACAGCGAATGGGTGGAGAATTCAGGGTCCCCACGTAACCGGGTCTCCCTCAGGAACCCACGCTCTCAACCGCCTCCCTGCGTGGGGTCGTGTAGCCCATCAGGAAGGCAGGACCACGGTGCAGGCGAGAGGTGGCCCTGTGTTTGGACAGCCGCCAGGAAGAGCCCGTTCGGAGGGCCCGGGCCTCCCCGGTTGCTGAGTTCAGGGCGCCGTGGCCCAGGGCCTTGGCTGCCTGGCGTGTTTGGGCTGACGGCCTCGCACAGACACGGGCAGCCCCGGGCACAGAGCCAGAGGGGTTCTTACCTGGTTCTTTTTCATGCTCCTCACCAGCTCCTTTGCCTGCATCCACAAGTCTCTGCACAGAGGGAGGTGAGCGGGGAGGAAACCAGTTCCATGTCACTTTGTGCAGGGCTGGAGGCTGGCCCCTTGCCCCCGCCCAGGAGCCCGTCTCCGAGTCCAAGGCTGCAGTGCACCAGCCCTGGTTCTGGAGGGCAGACCGTGTCCCGATTTTTAAAATTAGGCCCATCAGGCAGACTTAAATCGGCGCAGGAGATGCACTGTGGCTCTGACTTAACACAGACCTCTATTTCTAAGCCCCTTTGACTTTGCCAGGTCCCCCCTTCCCCAATGCCCCTACCCCGGAGAGAGCCGGGAAAGGAACTTACTCAGCACCAATGTGGGGTAGCACTCTCCTCCCAGGGGTGCACACGGGCCTCAGAACAGAGGGGTTGAAGTGTCTGATGATGTCTGAAAGGACTAAAGAAAGGGAGGGCTGGTCTGAGGGTTGTGGCTCTGACAGCTGCAGGTCACCTGTAGGGACTGTCCCCTCTGGAGTGAGGTGCCCAGGGTCACCGACCCTCTTCCAAACCATGACCTTCACACCGGCCTTGGGCCGTGAAGTCAACCTCACGGCAGGCCCCCGGAAGCGGGAGCAAATGGAGCTAAAAATGAACATCTGTCCAGCGCTAGGCCAGGCTCAGTACTCAGCATCTTACGTGAGGGAAGGGGAGACAGGCTGAGAAGCTAAGCAACGCACCCGAGGTCGCCCGGCTGAGAGAAGCTGGGTGGCATGGACCCCTGGGAAAGTGTGCAGGACAGGGACCTGGGCAGGCTGTCTCCCGGCCCCTCCCTCCTGAGAGTGACAGCCGGTGGGAGAGCTCTGGGGAGCGGAGATCGGAGATTGTGTCCCAGAGCTGACAGCCAGAGGGCCGCTAAAAATAGCGCTGCCGGGAGCCGTTATGTGGTGTCTTGCTCCCGGGAGAGAAGAGGGCAGAGCGGGGAGAGTGTCATGGGAGGGAGATGCCCCCACACACTGCCCCCCGGGTCCTCCTCTCTTTCTGCCCCCACCCAGAAGTGCCGGGGGCTTCGCGGGAGCAGAATCCAAAGGGCTCCCGCTGACGGAGCCGACACTGTGCAGGCAGCAGACAGGGAAGGGGTCGGGGTGGAAGCTGGGCTGCAGGTAGGACACTGCTCACTCAGCCTTGTCGGCGTGGCAGCCACCAAGGTCCCGTGTGGCTCAGTCTTCTTCATCCTCAACCCAAACTCAGGAGCATCCTTTCCCAAGCCCTGAGCAGCTTGCAGAAGGAGCCCATTCTCACATGTGGTGAGAAAATAGGAAGCTCTGTGGCTAGTGGAAGACTACATGTGTGTGCATGTGTGTGTGAGTGTGTGCATGTGTGTGTGAGAGTGTGTGGTGCGGGGGTGCAGGGGTGCGGGCTGGCACTTTCCCTCCCGGGCATCAGGACAGCTGTGAGGGCGAGAGACTATCTGGCGCTAGGTCTTTGAAAGGGAATTGCTTCCCAACTAGAGGAGTTTGTGTTGTGTGGCCTCTTCGTGCTCCAACAGTCCCGTGGTTCTTTTCCCACAGACCTGCCTGTCATTGTGTCTTCCTTCTGCTGTGCACCTGTCCGTCCTCTCTGTCCTCTGCCTCTCTCTGGGTTCTCAGGCTGCGGGGCTGGACCCCCTGTGTTCACAGGGACCCTGCCATGTACTGACTATGTAACCTGGAGAAAGCCCCGCCCCGCCCCGCCCCGCCTCAGTTTCCCTCTCTGCACCCTGGCTGTGGTGGGCGCGGGCATGGCGAGACTTGAAGAGCTCTTGCTCCGGGGCTGAAGGAGGGTGGGCTGAGCTTGGGCGGTGCCATTGCACACCACATGGGTCTGGGTATCCCAGCGCTTTCTCCTTGGAAGACCTGGTGCCCCTGTGCTGGCTCAGGGCCCCCCCACACACACCCACACACACAACTGCTGAGCTCCCAGGACCTGCCCTCCACCCCGCCCGCCCGCCCTGCCCTGAGCGTAGGCTGGGTCCACTGGCAGCTCCGGGGAGTCCTGCCTCTGAGGACACTCAGGGGCCAGGTCTGTCCTCACTGCCCTGCCTTGTGTGGCACCGCCGGCCCGGGGAGACTCCTGGCCACGCTGCTTAGGGAGGGGACGCCAGGACTTGGCACCAGGCGGGCAATCAGGCACAGCCCCTGTGTCTGTGTTTCAGGATCTAAACTACACCCTATCTCCCCCGACACCACAAATATACCACCCCATTTCTTTTTTCCTGCCATTTAAGGGTTAACAGGGCCAAACCTAGAAGGGCTGTGACAGTCACCCAGTCTGTCGGGGCCCCCTCTTTCGGAACCCCTGACCCTTTCCAAGGGACCCTCCTGCCACTTTGGCCACCAGTATCCCCTCACCTGTCAATCAATCCTGGAGGCTGAGCACCAGGTCTCCACCTGCCCTGCTGGAGGGCGAGGCTGAAGGCAGGCCCAGTGCCTCCCTCACCCCGTCCTTTGCAGGGAGCCCAGTCACTCCCAGGCCCGTGGGGACTCTCCTGGCTGCCCTGGCAGGGCACCGGCCCCCTCACTGCCATTGCTCTCAGGAGGTCAGCTCGGCAGAGCGCACGCACTGCGTCCGAGCCGCCTCGCTCTAATTGTGAGGGAGCGAATGGTGGTTTCCTTGTCATTGATTCTAACATCCCACCAGCTAGTTCCAGCTGGCGTTAAGGGACTTGAGGTTTCAGGATGACTTTTAATAGAGTCACAAGGGGTGTCTGATGTTAAATGAGAAAAACAGGTTACAGAGAGCATATCATCAGCACATTCATATGTAAAGTAGCCCAAATGTTAACAATGATTATCTCCAGATGGTGGGATATAGTTGATTTTCATTTTTTTTTTTTTCTGAATCCAATTGATATATTTATAGCTACGGGAGTTATTGCAAAATGAAAGAGGCTGAAAATTAGACCAGGCCCTCTCCTGTGGTGGGGGGTGGGCAGTTCCTGCAGATGAAGTGCTATTGGTCCAGCTCTGGGGGCTGGTGTGTGGGGGGTGGGGGGAGGCTCAGGACTCCGGCCCAGCCACCCCGACCCCTCTCCCACGTCCTCTAACCCACCGAAGCCTCCTGGCGTCTGTTCGCTCAGAGACCCTCAGACACATTCCTCACGCCCTCCTTTCAGGGTGACTGTCCTCCCCCTTTCTCCTCAGGCTCCACAACCAAGTGGCCAATAAGGTACATTCTCTTCATTTACCAAAATGTGCTGAGTCGGGAGGGGTGGGACAAGCTGGGATCTGGCCCCGAATGCCCAGGACTCACCTGTCACCACTCCCATGCACGCCTGCGGTGGCCTCTTCCCAACCCTGCAAGCAGAAGCAAACAGGCACGTGTCAGACTGGACGTGTCACCGGCCAGCGACCCCCGTGGCCTCTGGGGTCTGGGTCCTGACAAGCTTCCGCTCAGCCTGGCTCCGCTTCTTTGACTGTCCTTCCTGGAGTTGGAGACACAGCTCAGATGGCAACGGAGTCGCCCCAACGGGGCCCACAGCTCCGTCTGGGCCCTTCTCCCGCACCCCCAGCTGGAAGGGGCCGCGGGCCCCGGGGAAGAATGAGACAGACTCTGGCCCTCCCTGCCTGCGGCCCCCGAGCAGAGCAGGGCGCCTGGATGGCGGAGGGAAGCGAGAATCCCGCGTGTGGCCTTTCCTGCTTTCCCTCCAGGGGGTTCACAGGCATGGGGAGTGAGGGCCGGGAGGCGGGGGACAGGGGTCTCCTAAGGGACACCTCTCCGAAGGGAGCGGAGCGAGACCCGAAGAGCGGAGCAGGCCCTCTGAGGCTCGCCCCGCTCCATTGCTCTATGACTCCGACATAGTTACCATGGCTGCTTCGCACCGGCCGTCCCCGGGTCTGGGAGCTGGAAGAGAGAGCAGGTGTCAATCCAGCCGGGAAGGCGGCCCGGCCTGTCCTCCTGAGGCCCCAGCTGCCCGTCAGACAGCCCCTCCCACCGGCTAAAAGGGACCCACATCCAGAGGAAGGTCACCCAGCACCCAGGCCAGTTTTTCAGGGAGGAAGAGCGGCGGGCTCCCTCCACAGCACGCGGGGCAGAACCCAGAGAAATAGAAGGTGCATGCATGTGTGTGCATGTTGTACTGTATGTGCAGTGCGCGCACATGTTGTGTGTATGTGTGTACTCAGTGCGATGTGTGTGCATGTGCGTGCACGTGTACATACTTGCACTTTGTGCGTGTGTGCATGTGAATGTGTGAGCATGAGCATGTGTGTGCGCGCTTGTGCATGTGTATGGTGTGTGCATGTGCGTGTGTGTACCTCTCCTGAGGCAGAGGATAGGAGCTGTGAATGGGGTCTTCAATATTTTACACTATATGCATGTTTTGTGGTTGATTTGTACTTATATTAAACATGAGCCACAAGTGTTAGTTTGAAAACGATTTTTACATTTACAAATCTGATATTTAAAGTTCTATGAGGAAAAGGGAGTTCAGAGCAATTAACGAACCAGTGCTGGTTCCTGTCACAGGTGAGTGCTTGTGCCTCGGTTACAGAAAGCCCCGGGAACTCAAAGCAAAAGTGTCCCCGTTATGGGCTTTTCCCATGTTAAAGTCACTGCCTTACTTTCCCGGGCCTGCCTTTTCATACACCAGGCTCGGCTCACAACAGCCAGCTCCCCGGGCAGACAGGTCTTATTCTGCGGGTGGAGGTGCCTGTCAGAGTCATGATAATGACTCTGGGGCTGGGACACCTTCCTGGACTGAAGCTGTATTCTGGGCCTCAGGCTCACAGACGGAGAAAGGATGCCCTGAGTGACAGGCAGGAGCTGGGGGTCTGAATAATTCATGAATACGGAGCCTTGCAGAGCTGGGGCCAAAGACTGGAAGTCGTTGATTGGCGTGACTTCGGAAGCCTGACTCGGAGTGATTTTCCTGCCCAAAGTGGAAGACTATGAGTCCTCCAGCGAGTGTCACACATTCCGGGCTCTGGAATGCAAGCATCAGCATGCAGGGCACACGGCTCAGCAGTCAGTGCGCTACCCGTGACACGAAACCTTTTTTCTCACATCTCCCCTCTCCGAACTCTCCCAGCAGTAAACCTCTACTTTCACCCCAGTCCACACACACACACACACACACACACACACACACACGTCACACACACATGTCACACACACACACACACACACACACACACACACACACACACACGTCACGCGTGCAGCTTTGCCACCCCCGGCACAGCTAGAGGAAAACAAGGACAGGGACTCTGTTTGCCGATTTCATTGGGTCTGTGGTCAGTTTCTAAGTGAAGTCTCATACTTTGCACACAGCTGCCACCGTGCACGGGGGAGTGGGCTGGGGCCTGCAGTGAGGGGGAGCAGCTGAGGCTGTAGGGAGCACAGCCTGCAGCAGGGACAGGGGCGGGACACTCCTTATATAACAATCCCAATCCCTGTCTCCCACCTCCATCCCCTTGAAATACTCACAGTTTCCACATTGCCAATGGCTGCCACGAATTTAATGTCAGAAGGTCTCAGAGAGTGGACTGCAACGACAAGAACCCAGGGAAGAGGGTTGGGTCTACATTCCCCACAATGTGGGCCAAGGGTGCTAAATGGAAGGGGCAGGCCCCTGTCCTCCAGGCTGAGGACAGCTGTGAAAGCTGAGCCATGGGAGTGGAGAGCTGATGACCAGGCGGCGGCTGGGAGCCCTAGGAGCCTGCTCCAAAGAGGCTCACTCCTCTCTGGAGGCCACACTGTTAACTGAACTCAGGCTCTCCAAAAGGTGTCCCATGGAAGGTCACTGTGGGCCTCATTTTCCCTCCCACCTACCGCACGGCTCTGTTTCTGGACCACCCTTAATAAGAGGGCAAAGCATTAAAATGAAAGCCACTTGGGTACACAAAGGATCACACTGGCTTGAAGATTGCCAGAGAACAGCACTCAAAGCCTATGAACAGACGTAAACATTGGATGCAGGCTGTACGTGAATGGTACACCAGCAAGCCTCCTTGACCACCTGGGCTACCAGCATTTCTAGAATTCAGTCTCCCTAGAAACCCCTTTCATCTAATGGGATTCCCAAGAAGCCATTTCCTAAGAAATGCATTGGTTTCTTTCCTACCTACACTCCTTGTATAACAGTTCCCGTAACATTGCCTGTGGGCTCTCCTGGAAGCTGCCCTCATCGGCCAAGCCACTGTGGGGTCCTGTTGGTTTTATCTCTGACTGGTGTGTCAGTCCGTGTCCCACAGTAGAAATAAATGAGGGGGAAGGAGAAGGGGTGAGGGGCTAGGGATGGGAAAGAGGAAAGACTTGAATCACCAAGGTACAAGAGAAGCAGGGCTGGAGCCTCTGTTGGCCACACCAGAGTCATGGCTCAGGGGTCACATACCTGACTCAGAAGGGACATTGGGTCCTGACTTCTGTAGGTCGCATACAAATGGAAAACTCTCCAGGCTTTGCAACTGAAATCAAACATCAGAAACATCAGCTGCCTTGAATGGAAATACTGCAGGTCCTGAAAGCCTGGTGTAGAAATGAGCATGTACTTGTTCTGTCTACATTCACAGTCCAGAAGCAACAATTGTCCACAGTCATGGTCTTACTAACCCCATACCGTTCACCTAGTACAAGGGGACATGTGTTTTTGACAACAATTTTAGCAGGTGGAAGGTCAGGGTGCCTCCAAGAAGTGGAATGGAGAAGGAGGGAGCATAAAAATCAATTCTTGGGGTGATGACAAAGTTCTGGAGGTGGACAGTAATGATAGTTGCACAACAATGTGAATGTACCTAATGCCACTGAATGATACATTCGATATGATTAAAATGGTAAATTTTATGTTATGTGCCTTTTACCACAATAAAAAAATAAAATAAAATAAAGAAGAGACCCACTGTGCCTACATGAAAATCCATCTATGATATATTTAATTGTATTATCTACTTTCTCTCATCTAATTTGATTATTTACACAAAAGCAGGTAGTTGGGGCACTATGTTTATATGCTGCTGGAAACTGGGTAAACTTGAAACTGGAGACTTGAGTCTTCACCAGATTGGCGTGTCCTGAGCCCAGAGGGCTGCTGAGAGCAGAGGAGGGGCTGGGTGGCCAGTGCTCGGGTCCTCAAGGCCACTCAGGCCTCCTCAGCTGCTCACAGGAGTCCAGAGCATCTGCTTCTGTGAATCACATGAATGGCTTTGGGAAGGGAGATCATATGTTTTCTCCCCAGAACTGAAAGTGGCAGAGGAGATACCGCAGGTCCTTAAATAAAGTCATTTCACTCAACTGCTAACAGGGATGAGATACCACAGAAACGTAACTCTTGTCTACAGCAATTAGCCTCTGGTAAAACCGGTTTCATTACAGGTCGTTTCACCGCAGTTACAAGAACCTATCAACGGTGCTAAGTGAGGACTCACTGTACTCCAACAGGGGGAAACGTGCAGTAAATGGGTTCCTTGGCCACATCTCTCACTATCACAAGACACAAGTTAATTCCTCTTGAATTACCGATTGCAGTAAGAGATAAAGCATTTACTCTCAGCTCTTATCTTGTGGATATGCTGGGAAGACCTAACCCAGATGCCTTCAGATAACTCACAGCATCTGCTTCAAGGTTCATAGAGATAGCAGCCCATTTATAACTCGTCCTGGACACTTCTGGGAACCACCCACTCAGTCTGCAGGACTGATGAGCCCCAAATTCCAGAAGATACAGTCATGCTGCCCTTGTCCTGCCTGGCAGCCAGGCTATCCCTGGGGGCAGCAGCTGATTTGGCTCATTCCCTCAAGGAAGGGACCTGCCAACTTGCATCAAGCCTTGGATTTATGACCAGTCAGTGTGGCTCAGTGGTTGAGCATCAACCTGTGAACCAGGAGGTCATGGTTCTACTCCCATCAGGGCACATGCCGGGGTTGCAGGCTCGATCCCCAAGTGTAGGGTGTATAGGAGGCAACCGATCAATGATTCTCTCTCATCATTGATGCTTCTCTCTCTCTCTCCCTTCCTCTCTGAAATAAATATATATATATATATATATATATATATATATATATTAATTTTTTTAAAAAAAGCCCTACCTGGTTTGACTCAGTGGATAGAGCATCAGCCTACAGACTGAAGGGTCCCAGGTTTGATTCCAGTCAAGGACACATGCCTGGGTTGGGGGCTCAATCCGCAAAAGGGGGCATGCAGGAGGCAGCCGATCAGTGATTCTCTCTTATCTTTGATATTTCTATGTCTCTCTCCCTCTCCCTTCATCTCTGAAATCAATAAAAATATTTTTTAAAAAAGACTTGGATTTACCCACTGGAAGAGACCCCTTCACCCCTCAAAGAGGACAGAGCCCTTACCTCTGGCCATGGCTGCTCTTCCAGTGTGTTCTCTCCAGGGAAGGAATGGGCCTGGGTGGTCCCTAAAATAAAGCAAAAATAGTTCAGGTTATTTAGCTGGAATTAACTCCCACCCAGATGTGTACATTGCCTGCCCTTCCTCCTAGCCCTAGCTGTGTGCCCAGCTCAGTAACATCCCTGTTAGGAAAGTCTAGATTCCATTCCTCCAACTATCACCTCCATTGTTTGGAACACCCTACTTCCATGAATGCAGCTGATTAGAGCAGAATCCCCAGGTTGAAAAGCAAAAGTGTTATCTGAGAGGGGTCAGCAATGACCCTATACTGTGCACAGGCACATCACGGCAGATTCCTTTACTGGTTCCTTAGCAAAAGGCAGAACTCTCGAGGAAGGTCATGTTGGACAAATAGCTGCTGTTGTTTGGGGAGCCAGGACAAAGCAGGGGGGTGAAGGCCATTCTGGAACAGTCTCACCAGTGACGTGAGCTTAGGAGAAGAGCTCCTCGTGGGATTCCCAGCAGCCACGACTGTACATGATGGCTGGGCAGGGGCTGTCTCGAGGGGCCTTGCTGAATGCAGGTGAAGGGGAGAAAGGTCAGGTAGGGAGATGGCAAAGACACTACCCATCCCAGCTTCCTGTGGGGCAGTCTTTTAAAACATTTTTCTTTTTTAGTTTTAAAAAATAGACCCCTCTAAGTGTACAAATTAATGTGTTTTCCCATAAAGCATTGACCTTTTAAATATACAAATAATAGTACAGTACAATTAACAGCACTCTAAATATAGGAACAACAACAAAAAGTCACCCCCAGTGCCACTACCCCTACAACCAGAAGTGATGTCATGTGTTGACACTCTCATGTCCACCATCGGGCTCCGACCAGGCACACTTTTCATTCAGTTGTAGTCAATGTGGATGCAATTTTGTATCCTGCAAGCTCCCTTTAATAAGCACTTTTCATGTTGTTACATAATCACAATGCATTTATGATACTGATGTGACTCAGAGATCCTGGTCCCTTGCTTCCTCTGACTTCTCCCACCCAGTTTCCTGCTCTGGACACCATGTAAGGTCCTACCATGTAAGGTCATACCATGTGAGACCCCAAAGGGCATTGGGCAATGCCAGAGGGCGGTCTGACTCGGGAAATGGGGCTTAATTTCTTTCCACCCCGGCCTTCTTATGCAGCTTTACTTTTTGACCCTGAAAATAAGTTATCTGGAGTTTGATGAGGAGCAAGAGTGTACTTCCATTTCCTGTCCACGGGGAGGTCAGGCACTGATTTCTATGCTGGAGCTCCTAACAGGAATGATGGCTGTCGCCTGCCCTCAGATTTCAGTGACCCCTTAGAAATTCCCAGAAGGCGGCTTCTGGGCAGAAAGAGCCACATGATGGGAAGGCGCCAAGGTGTGGGCAAGCACAGAGTCCTGGGAAAAGCTGAGCACAGGGCTTGTAACTGGAGGGGAGGGGGAGGGGAGGCGGGTGGATGAGGCTTCCCAGACAGACAGCAGAGGGGCTGTGGATCTGCAAATGCCAGGCTACTCCATGCAACAGCAAGCCAGGACCGGTCTTTGAAGAGAGGAGTGCTAAGGGGTAGTGCATGTTCATCACAGATGAATTAGCAGGGCAGAGACTTGAGACTATTTTGGTAACAGTCTTTTTAAGCGAGGATAATAATCTGCATGGTAGCCAACACTTACATGAAATAATTCATTGAACCTAACAACCCTATGAGCTAAATACTGTTAATCCCCCTTTAGTGATAAGGGCCCAGCAAGGTTAAGCAGCATTTTAAAGGTGACACAGTTAGCAAATGATGATGGCAAGGTTGGAAATGGGCGGTCTGGTTCATGGGCCATGCTCATAACCAACGAGCGAAGTCCCTGCCCAACTTGAGACCAGAGCTCAGCAAACTTCCCCTGTCCGAAGCCAGGCAGTCAGTGTTTTAGGTTTTGCAGAACATACGGTCCTTTTCACAATCACTCAGCTCTGCTGTTGCAGTGTAAGAGCAGCCACAGACAATATGTAAACAAGTTAACTTTATTTATTAAGAGTAAAAATTTGAGTTTCATAACATTTTCAAGTGTCACGAAATATTCTTTTTCAAATTGTCCCCCGCTACGTAAGAAGTAAAAGCCTTTGTGAATATCACCAAACTGGTTTTGAAGTCTAATCGCCAACAGAGAGCGGAGGGAGAAGAACAGTCAGAGGACTGACACTACGAAACTGCAAGACGGCGTCTCCAGCCGCTGGAATGGAGACAGGGTGATATTGGCAAAGGAATAGACAACTAGACCCACGGAACAGACTGGGGAGCCCAGAAAACCCACATGAATAGAGTGAACTGATCCTTGACAGAAGGACAAAAGCAATACAATGGAGCAAAGACATCTGTCCAGCAAATGGTGCTGGAACAACTAGACATCCACGTGGAAAAAGAAATGAATCTAAAAATGCCAAAACCATTCTCGGCTCACAGGTCCTACAAAAACAGGCGGAAGGCTGACTCCGGTGCACGGGCCACTGTTGGCCAACCGGTGCGTGATCTAGGCTGCGACAGAAAGTGGTCATCAAGGTGAACGGGAGGGTGGCATCTCATTGGCAGTAGCCCTTAGCCCCAGGGACCCCAGGGAAACCTGGGATTGGCCTCTGGATGACCAGGCTGCTGCTGCCACCACACTTCTGCCCGGGGCTTTGCCAGGACCTTCACAGACAGAGGAACACAGATGCCAGCAGCCAACTGTCCCCTGGTCTGAGACACGTCCCATTCAGCACCTCTCATCCTCCAGGCTCCTTAAAGAAAGCCATTGGTCCCCTGATGTATGTAGTTGTTTTCTTATAAAAAAGGTTTTTTTGATAGCGAGCTTACTCAGAACTCTATACAAATTTTAAATGAAATAACACAAGCAGAAGATCTAGCCCACTGCCTACGCAAAGTATATATTGAAACAGGTGAATTTTGGTAAACGGTGCTATTGCTTTACCATCAAAACAATCCAGGGAGACAGATGTGATTATTAGTACACTTTTGTAACAGCAAAAGTGAAAAATTATTTTAGAGAGGCAGGGCTGGGTTGAGAGATCCTGTCTGCTGGCTCTAGTTCTAAAAGGTTTTAAAGGGGCTCAAAGAGGCTATTTTTGAAGACAGTTTTGACAGATCCCTACATTTTTTTCCTGCAACTGTTCTGAACTATGCTGGGCCTTATTTCTTTCCTCTGCAGACATTCTATTATGCATTTCCATATTGAAGAGCAGGGAGGGAGAGAGGGAGGCGGGGACGGGGTAGAAAGAGATAGGGGGAGAGATAGAGAAAGAGAAGCTGTTGAGAGTCGTAAATGCAGCAAGAATTTGAGGGGTCAAGAGCCAAAGAGAAGTAAAGAGAGTAAGCCCAACAGTTGATGCTGTTTTTACCCTTGAAGCATTTGCCAAATCACAGGCCACAGATATCAGCAGGTAGGAGGCTGATGTGCTGTGAAGCTTCAGGCAGTTCCATGGAGGTGGGGAAATATTGGAGTTCCATGCCCATCAGGAGGAGGGGCTGCGGTGAATGTCCAGGGCTTTCAGCTGGGACTCAAAGAGCTAGACCCTAGGAGTAGGGATGCACTTGAAACAGACCAGCCTCCAAAAAGACTAAAGCCGGGCTTTCTTGTTTTAGTTGTTGTTGTTTTTTTTAGTTTTCAATTATACTTTACATTCAGTATTATTCTGTATTAGTCTCAGGTGTACAGCATAGTGGTTAGAAAATCATGTACTTTACAGAGTGGTCCCCCAATATTTCAAGTACCCACCTGGCCCCATACATAGTTATTCTGACATTATTGACTATACCAGGTATTTCCTAGTCTGTCATTTACATCTCTGTGATTATTCTGTGACTACCAATTTATACTTAGTCCCTTCACCTTTTTACTCAGCCCCCAAACTCCCACCCCTCTGGCAACCATCAGTCTGTTCTCTGTATCTATGACTCTGTTTCTATTTTGTTTGTTTTGTTCTTTAGATTCCACATATAAGTGAAATGATATGGTATTTGTCTTCGTCTGACTTATTTCAGTTAGCATAACACCCTCTGGGTCCATCCATGCTTTCGCAACAGCTAAGATTCCATTGTGTATATTTGTCACAGTCTGGTTCCAGATTAGATTAAGGTGATCGGCCTCTATCTAAACACCTGCCAAAAGCAAACGTAAAGCCTTGATGGAAAAAGATAGCAACACCCAGAACATGAAATTATCTTTCTGCTTTTTCATATACAGTGCCTATCGTTTAATAACAAAAACAATTCCCAGGAGACAACACACAATAAACAGAAACCAAGAGAGAAAAACAAAACAACAGCAGAAAGTGAAAAGTGGTGGACTCATGGGGGAATAAATGGGTAATGTCTGCAGCTTTGTTAGCCTGATGTTTTGTTCCCTGTTTGGGATTAGAGGTGAAGCGATCAGATATTTAACAGGGAAACCCTGGCAATGAGAACTGAAATATGCTCTCACATATTCTGGGCTGACTGGAAATCTATGTATGTGGTAAAAAAAAAACAACAACCTGCAAGAGCCCTATGTACAAGTAAAGGAATGAGAAATGAGAATTGGCTGCAATTTTGTGTTTATTTTCCAATCTACTCACAGACCAATAAACAGAACCTTACAAATGCCGGGTGTCTGAGCAGGACCTCTGTCCAACCATTGGCTGATCACGAAGCCATGTAGACCCAGGCCTGAGCCCCTAGGATTCCAGGTTAAAAAAAAATAAACACAAGAAATAATAAACTGAGCAAAGAAGACATCAGTGGCAGGATAGGTGAGGGAGACTGATTCCACAGTTTAAGTCCAGACAAGTTCCTAAGAACTAAACCAACGACTCCCAGAAAAATAAAGCTGAATCCAGGATTGCTAAATTTTATCGAATACGTCCAGTTATCAAACAAAAGTTGCTAGAAATGCCTCAAACCTGAAAAGTTAGGCTTGTGCTCAGGAAAAAGAGCAATGAATAGAAACTGGCTCTGAGTGGGCTCAGTGTTAGATTTTGCAGGCAAAGTCTTCAAGGCAGCTATGGGTTGAAAATAATTTAAAAAACTATGTTCAAAGAACTACAGAAAAACATGTAGACAAAAGACTCAATAAATAGAAGAGATATATATCTTCTTTTACATATATTTACATAGCTATAATATATACTTATAATCAATTCCAGAGCTGAGAAGTATAATAACTGAAGGATTTACTAGATGGGCTCAGCAACAGACTTAAGATGGCAGAAAAAAGAATCTGTAAATGTAAAGATAGACCAATAGAAAGCACATTTCTGAAAAAGATAGAGGGGAAAATAAACAGAGCCTCAGAGATCTGTGCATACTGTCAAGCATACAAACATACAGGTAATGATTCCTAGAAGAATCAGAGAGAGAAAGAGGCAGAAAAAGATTTGAAGAGATAATGACTGAAAATTTCTCACATTTGATGAAAAATATTGAGCCATACATAGAAGAAACTGTATAAAAACAAAACCGTAGGTAGGAAAATCACAAAGAAAATTTTACCAAGACACATCAACTATAATAAATGATATGTCTAGGCATAGTTCTAAAGACAAGGGGGAAAAATCTTGAAAATAGCAGAAGAAAAGCAACTTTTTGAATACATGAGACCAACATGATGATTAATGGCTGACTCATCATCAGAAACAATGGAGGCCATACGACAGTGGAATGACACATTCAAAATGCTAAGTGGAAAATGGTTCCAGAGGAATAAAGAACAGAAAGAATAAATATGAAGGGAAATCCAAAATAATATTTACTGTAAAAAAAAACACAAACAAAAAAAAACAGAAGCCAGAAAACTATGGCCCATAGGGTCAACTCTGTCCACAGCCTATTCTTGTGTGGTTCTCTAGATAAGAATTGCTTTTACATATTTAAAAGGTTTGGGGGGAGAGGAGGGGAAGATGGAAAGAAGAAGAATATGTGATAGAGACCATATATGATCCACAAAACCTAAAATATTTACCATTTGGCCCTTTACAGAAAAAGCTTGCCAACACCAATATAAATAAATAAAAATAATATAGTGTGGAGTTTAAAATATATGTAACATTGCTGTGTGAGCAGATTTGGCTGGAGTAAATGGAGTTACACTGATATTAGACTCTAATAACTCAAGGATGCATGTTGTAGTCTTAAATGCCAAAATAACAAACAAAAAAAGTATAATCAGTGAGCTATTAATGTTGGGTAGGGTGGTGGGAACTGAAACGAAGAAGAAGAAGAAGAAGAAGAAGAAGAAGAAGAAGAAGAAGGAAAGGAGGAGGAGGAGGAGGAGGAGGAGGAGGAGGAGGAGGAGGAGGAGAGGAAGGAGAAAAGATCATAGAACAGGTAGGAAACACTGAAAGTGTTAAATAGATCACTTGGGAAAATCAGAAAAAAGATGCTAAGGGGAGGTGTCTGACACATGGTAAAGGTGCAGTAATTGCTAGTTACGATTATTATAATTCAGTGTCAGAGAGATGATTAGCATAGACCATTTTTCAGACCCTTCCCAGCTCCATATTCTGGGTTTTCCTCATAGAACTATATAGTTCACGTTTTCATCTTGAAGATCTTGATCATCCATGATAACTGACTGCCCTGGGGTGTCACAAAGAGGCTCCACCTGGAATCAATGTTAATGTCTAGACCTGAAGACCCACATGGAAACTGCGGACCCCTTGGTCCGGTCCCCACTGAATCCTGGAATGGCATGGGCCCTCTCTCTGGTTCTCTGCTTTCCACCAGGTAAATGGGAAGAAAGTTTCTTGCCTATTCGCACAGCGCCCTCAGGCACTGTGGGAAAAATTGTCAAAGCACCTGTGACATGATTGAACCCAATCCAGAAATCCCAAGGGAATTTTTCCCTTTTGGAAGGTTTTAGCCCAAGCTCATGGATCTATGAAAAGCTTAGAGCTCTCAAAAAAAACAACACACACACACACACACACACACACACAACACAAACAAAACCCCACACAACTCACCTCCATAAGGTCAGTAAGGGAAAAAAACATGTACTTTTCCACCCTGATGGGAATGAAAGAGAAAGACATCTGTGCACACTCTAAGAGACAGGCTTGGCTAAGATCAATCACCCTCAGTGGAGACAGCCACCAGGGAGGGCCTGGAGCTGACAAAGGACCCTTAGAGCATCAGGCCTTGGCTCCCAGAAGTCACACCCAATTCTCCCTCAGGGAAGTACCTCCTGGAGCAGTGATTCCCAGCACCTCGCCTGCTGCATAGCCCCACAACACAGAGGTGCAGACTGGACTGGCCCTGCCATTTTGTGACCTTGATCGAGGGCTCCTCTCTCTGAACTTGGACTTCCTCATCTAGAAAGTGGGGGTGAGATTGGCTTCCCTTCCTTCCTCATGGGGTTGTCTTGAGGATCAAAGAAGAAGAAAGTGCTGTGAATGAGAGGGCCGTACACATGCGAGGGGTGAATGGTCTCTCTGGATGAAAGGAAGGTGCTTGCCCCGGGCAGTGGGGAGGACGGTCAAGGCCAACACATGTGGCCTTAAGTCCACTCTTCAGTGTACATTACATTCTTGGGCTCTTTGAAAGTGTATAATGTCCTCACAGCAACCCTAAAGAGGAGGCAGATAGGATCCTGAGGGCATGTTTTACAAGCTCAGAGAGGCCAGGTGACTTCCACCAGCTCACACAGACTGAGGGCGGGGCAGGCCTTGCACCCGCCCCGCCCCGCCCCCCCACCCCCACCCCAAACCCCTAAGTGGCGAGCTGTCCTGATGAGCTGGGAAGGGGAGGGTCCAAGTCAGCCAGTGTTTGTCCCCTGTGCTCTTTTGGACTGGAAGCTGCCGGGCTTTGACTGTCATTGCCACTCGCACCCAGGGCCCGTGGGCTGCTGCTGGCCACCTGTGAGCAGGCACATGACTGTGGTGGGAGCCGAGTCAGAAGCCATGAGTCACGCCTGGCTGCTGCTGCTCCAACACGAGAATTCCCGGTGCTCCGAGGAACACGGGATGTTAGCTTGGGGGGTCACATGCCAAAGTCAGTGGAAGGTGACACGGAGGGCCAGACAACCTTTCTGGGGGAGCTAGTCTGACCTCTGCATGTTTGTCTTAGAATTCTGGAATGGCTGAGGTGGGCGGATCTTTGAGGTCATCTCATTTAATACCTCTGGACACTAAACCCCAGAGAGGTTAGCAAACTTGCCAGAGGCCATTCAGCAAGTTACTAAAAGGGTCCTGTGTGGAGCTCGAGTCTCTTTATGGTATGCCTTCTCCGGTGTGCCTTCCCCGACACCAGGGCCTTTTTACAAGGTTATCAAAAGGCTTATTAGTATGGATGTTGTTCTATAACCCGAGTTCCCAGCATATGGGAATTTATTCTGTGGCCAATAGGACTTACACTGTCACAGCCCCCTGGGTAGACACAACCTCTAGTCTGAAGAGATGACAAGAAGCATTAGAGGTGATGTGGACAGCCACGCCACCAATGTCTAAATACTCCACGCCTTGTGCTGACGACCGCAGGGAGACACCGCCACCCATTACAGATCCCATTCCAACCAGAGACCAGTGCACCCTCATGTCTTCATCTACTCATGTCACCCAAGATCCCACAACCACACCCCGTGCCCCTAGACCGGCAAGGAGGCTCTAGGGAACACCCTAACAGGAGAGAACCTACTCGAAGTTGACCTGAGGTTTGCAGTTGACCGACTTTATGACCTCAGACAGGAATGCTTTGCTTTTCGACTGTATTTTCCCCAACTTCCTCCCGGGGACAATTGAGGCAGACCCAGAATCAGGAAGGAAGACCCTGAAGAAGGGGGTCCCGTGGTGAAAGTGAACAGGTGGTGCCTGGGCAGCAGCCTGGAGCCCCGACTCCTCCTACACTAATATCCTCCGTGACCCCTCCCAGCGGCAGCCACCAAGGGCCAGAACGTTAAAGGGGACAGACAAGGGACCCTCAAAGCTGGGGTGGGGCGTGATGATGATTAGTGAGCTCCAACCAGAAGGGATTCTTAGGGAACTGTGTGCCCCCTCAGGAAGCTCTCCTCCCGGAGACGACTGGGACTTCCTGGTGGGAAGAAAGGAGCAGTTTCTCACTGCCATGCGCGGGCCTTCCCAGAGCCCAGCCCACTCACTGCTGGGCTCTCCAGAGCTGGGCATACTGATTGACCAGTGTATGTCTCTTTCGACTCATGACCTTTTACGTCTGAAGCCAACGGACACATCTTGCCCCAAATGCCACTTGCATTAGGCTACTTCCTGCGGAAGAACCTTTAATAGCCCTCCCCCCACTTCCGCTCTAGCAAATTCAAATTCTAGAGTGCAGGGTGACCTGGGGCCGGTCACTTTACCTCTGTAGGGTTCCATTTTTGTAAATGTGAAAGAAAAGATTTGGATTAAATCGTTTCAGAAGACTCTTCAAGCCGAAAGACATCATGATCATCTCTATTGTTCTCCTTGTCTTGGGATTTCAAAATTCCCCTTTATGTAACTCATTGCCTCCCCAGCACCAACCCAGACCAGGCCTGCCCCTGCTCCTCACGCCCATGTGTTGGGCCCCCACTTTGCTTTTGGCGGTGCTGCTCCCCACACTTGCATGCCCTCCTTGTTCCTCTGTGTTTATTTAATCCCACTCAGCCTTCAGCGCTCCATCGAGTTTCACCTCCCACATGAAACTTCCCCAGCCCACATTCATCTCTCAGTTCTCTGAATCCTGGTGTTTTCATTACAGCTACTTGCACCTATTTTGGTACTTAATTCTGCTCCAGTGATTTTATGCAGATCAGCTCTCTCTCCCCAGAGGGTTCCTTACATTTGGTTTATGATCTACCAGCCAGGTTCAGCCTAACTCCTGTTCTTAGAAGAGTGCTCAGACAGTTGACTGACAGCAGCAAAAACGCAGCCTGATGAAAATGACTGACAATAAAGTCCTAAAACTTTACAAGGTACAGATGACATCCCAGGCAGGCAGGACTCCTGAGCCTCCAGAGAAGACCCCATACCTGGGTGGGGATGCCACCAACTAGGCATATAACCCAAGCAAGTCCCCACCCATCTCTTATCAAAAACTGGAAGGACTTGGGCCACCGGAAGTTCTCTGAGATTGCTTCCAACTCTCCTTTGGCATGATCGTGTTTCCAGAAGGCTGGGCTAGCAACTTCCAGGAAGGAGGAAGGACTCTGGCCCTTGTAAAACAAACATTGACTAGCTTCACTTGTGCTGATAACAGAAGAGATACTTCTTCCCCACGTGTGGCTTTGCGGTGATGTGCCTGGCATAGGGGCATTACCGAGGCATGACACCCCCCTGGAGAGCTTCTGACCATTTCCAGGAAAACGAAATTCAGGTGAAAGTTGTCTTTTCTTAGAAACAGTGATTTTTTGCTAACTCGCTTTTGTCAATTGCAGTTTTGAGATAATGATGTTTCAGTTTTATACACCCAAACTTTCAGAGCAGGAATCTGTTTTCCTTGTCGATGTTGAGGCTTAAATAAAGCCCAGTTGTAATTCTTTCTTCCCTGGGGCTGGACTGTAATGCAGGGTGGTGGTCAAGGGTCCCAGCTCTGGACTCTGACTCAGGACTGAATTCTGACTCCTGTGCTTATTAGCTGGATGACCTTGGGCAAGTTATTTAATTTCTGAGACTCAGTTTTCTCATCTGTAAAATGGGGGTAATAGTACATCCCTCTTAAAGGGAAGCTGTTATATATGCACAGTGCTTAATGTGGAGCTTGGCTGTTCTAAAAATCACACCATGAGCTTAATTTAAAGTGATCCTCAAATGGTAATGTCCCAAGTGCCTGACAGAATGACACATATATAGTCACTGAACACAGACATTTTTATCCTAGGCTTCAAAGTATCTCACAAATAATTTTTTAAGGAGTTTGAGCAGCTCACAACACAACACAACAAAACAAAACCAAGCACAGAAAGAAATAAGGCATCCAGGAACAGAGCAGAATTAGATCAAAGACTTTGGATACTGAAATGATTAGACAAATATTCTAAAACTATGTTTAGAAAAAGATACACTTGAGGGTATTTGTAGGAACACAAATCATTTTAAAAAACAACACTGCAAACTTAGTAAATAACTAAATGTAAATTAAATTTGGAAAGTAAAGTCAGTTTTCAAAATCTTCAATGATCTTGAGATCTTCAGGTTTCACAGCAAATTGGACACAACTGAAAGAATGAACAAACAGGGACACGTGTAACAATAAATTACTCAGAATATAGCACAGGAAGGCAAAACGGTGCTAAAGTTGGAAGAGAATCTAGGAGACATGGCATGTAAAGTTAGGAAACCAAACAAACATTTCAGGATACATTGCTAAGTGAAAAAAATCAAGATGCAGAAAATGGATATAGTAGGTTATCTTTGTGCAAAAAATGAAAATGATAAGGATATTTGTAAAAAGAAACATTGATTAGAAAATACTGAAATTGGTTACCTACAGCGGTGGGTGGGAATAGAATGGAAAGGCTAGGGAAGGGGAGGGGACTTCTCTTAGGTTATCTGTTCACATAGTTTTGATTTTTGAACCAAGTTAATATGTTAAATATATATTTTAAAATAAAGTAAAAATCAACAAAAATGGGAGAAACCTTATAACTGAATACTAACAGAGATAAACTTGACTATATGCCAAACAGAGAACATAACCACACCAAAAACAAAAAACAAAAAACAAACAAACAAAAGAAAAAGTTAATCCATGTGATTTTGAACAAAGTGTTTTGATTAGACACCCTGAGTGGGATATGTGCAGTCTAAGACAAAGAACTTCATTTGGTAGTGGTGGGGCTACTGCTGTAATAATTCTAATATTATGATGTATGTATCTTAGGATTTGGCAAGTAAATAAATTTATTGATATTTATAACACTGACTACACCAACAAATCTGGAATGGTGGAAGGAGACAAAAGACTAATTCTAACTAAAATTAGAGATGACTGTATGAATTATTTTTTCTTAGCTCTGTCCACTGAGAGGGCTGAGACATAATGACTTTCCAGCAGCAATGAACACCCCTAGCGCCCAGATCTTGGTTTCTAAACAAAATCCCCTACCAATTGGAACCTTGAAGAAATGGCTAACTGCATGGCTGAGATAGAAAAAATACAAGATTAGCTTGGAATAGCTTGTTCCATTAAGTTAAAAAAAAAGTGCTTAAAAAATTGATGGGGCCCTAGCTGGTTTTGCTCAGTGGTTGGAGCACTGGCCTAAGGACTGAAGGGTCTCGAATTCGTTTCCAGTCAGGGGCAGATTGCAGGCTCCATCCCCAACCCCAGTCTGGGCGTATGTGGGAGGCAACCAATCAATGTGTCTCTCTTTCATCAATATTTCTCTCTCTTTGTTTCTCCCCCTCTCTTCTACTCTGTCTAAAAATCAGTGGAAAAAATATCCTCGGGTGAGGATTAACAAAAGAAAAAAAAATGCTGGGGACACAGGAATCAACTGATAGGAGCTCTCATCAGCCAAATCTGTAATAACTTGAGCATCAAAATATATAATGACAGGACTGACTTATAACACACTGATTTAGAAAAGAATCTACATGTCCATTGTATATTAAAAAGATGAAACATACAAAGAGTGGGGAAGAGAATTTCTTTTTTTATGGAGGAATTCCAACTAACAATATTAGAAGAGGTAGTAGACATTTTAAAGTCACCAATTTACACTCATGGTAATAATTCAGGCAAGAACCATCAGTGGAGGCTAAATACCATTGGGCATAAGAACAGTCACAGGGTACCACAGCATCTCCCTGCAGATAACATAAGTCACACGGGGGAAGGCACCTTACATGGGAGAAACCTGGCAGACACCACCATAAACAAATGATCAAATTTAACATCACCAATTAGGGTATTTCCAACATCAGGTGAATCCCCTAATGTGACACAGCTAGGAGGCAACATTATCTATGTTGCATTTCTGCCCTAGCGTTTAATCTGATTCTAGCAATAAAGAATTTGGACAAATCCAAATTGAAGTGCACACGACAAAAGCCAGCCTACATGTTCAACGACACAAAACAAAAAAGCCTAACGAAATGTTCTAGATTGAAAGAGGTTAAAGAGGCAGGACAAGTAAATGCAATGTGTGATCTTTGGTGAATCTAATAATCAGTGACTGATAAGTCAACTAATTTAACTCACCACAGTGGCAGATTAAAGAAAGAAATCATACAATCATCTTAATACGTGCAGAAAAATATTCGACAAAATTTGACATCCACTTATGATTTTTTAAAAACGGTTAGAAAATTAGGAATAAAATAGAGCTTTCTGGGTTTCATAAAGAGTTATCTACAGAACAGTCAGTAGTGAACACCATACTTTCTGACAAAACATTAAACACTTAAAAAAAAAAAAAACTTGGGAATGAGATAAGAATACCTCCAACCACCACGTTTGGGAAAAATTGTCATGGAGGTACCCGCCAGCACAGTAAGGCAGGAGCTAGGAAAGGTACAGAGATGACAAAGAGCAACAGAACTGTCATGATTGGCCGGATGTGTCTATAGAAGATCCAAAAGAATGTACAGGTAACATTAAACTTTGTTTAATTGGGTTCAAAATCAATCTATAAAAACCAATTTTATTTCTAGACACCAATAGCAAACATTTTCAAAATAAAAATTTAAAAATCTGTTTACCATTACAACAAAAGGCATACGCCTAAGACACCTGTGCAAGGCCTGAACAGAGAAAACGATAAAACTTTGAGAGGCATTAACGATCTAAGTGCATGCTCCTGGTTTGGAAAACTCAATATTGTGAAGATCTCTATTTCCCCCAACTTGGTTCATAGATTTCAAAGCAATTTCTACCAAAATCCAAACAGGGTTTTCGTTTGTTTGGTGGAAATGGACACATGGATAGTAAAATTTGTATGAAAGTTTAGGGCCAAGTCACTCCTTAAAAAGAAGGAAAAATAGCCCTCGCCAGTTGTGCTCAATGGATAGTGTCAGACCACGAACTGAAGGGTCCGAGGTTCGATTCTGGTCAAGGGCACGTACCTTGGTTGCAGGTTCCCTGGCCCTGGTTGGGGTGCGTACAGGAGGCAACCAATCAGTGTCTCTCTCTCTCTCTCTCTCTCTCCTTCTGCCTTCCACTCTCTCTAAAAATCAATGGAAAAATATCCTCGAGTGAGGATTAATAACAATAAAACAAATAAAGAAGGAAAAATAGACTTGTTTTTCCGAATAATAAAACTTACTATAAAGCTATAGAATTAAGACAATGTGCTGTTGGCACAGGGATAGGCCAATGACCTAGTAAAGCAAAACAGAGTTTGAAACAGATGCAGGCACATGGGAATCCTTTACATATGAACAGAGGCGGCTGGTTAGAGCTGTGAGCACACAACTGCTCAGTAAATGGTGCCGAGACAACTAGGCACCTGCACGCAAAATACGATATAGAATTGGGGTTGTCTCTCCCCTGAGCCACAAAAGTCAGTTCAGATGCATTAAAGACCCGAAAGAGAAAATCAATTCATAACGCTTTTAGAAGGAAATACAGGTTATCTTCATGATTGCGATGCTGAAGAGGAATCTCCAATAAGAAGCAGAGTGCACAAACCATAAAGGAAAAGATGAAATACTTTGGAAATAGAGAGACTGAATATACAAACAAAGGCCAGACCACAGCTGACAACGGAACTCCGAGCGCCCACACAGCTGCAGCAGCCCAGCCCAGAAGCCCGCCCACCACCCTCAGCAGTCAGCCTAGGCCCTAGAGGGGCTTAATCACAAGGAACAACAACAGCCTGTAATTGTTGGAATCGAGAGTCTAGGTCAGTGTTCTGCAAACTCATTAGTCAACAGAGCGGCAAACCGCTGCTCGCGAGCCGCATGTGGCTCACGAGCCGCAGTTTGCTCTCTGTTGACTAATGAGTTTGCCGACCACTCACCTAAGAGGCCTCCAGCCTCCAACCAGAGCCCCCCTGCAGCCTCCCCCTTCTCACTGTCAAGCTCTCCCACGCCCCTGCCTGCCTTGGAGTCTGCCCAACACAAGTGACAGTGGCTGACCCCTTGCTATAGCCACCTCTGAATAAATAGCCTCCATTTGTTCTCATTTGAGTTGTTTTCATCCCCCTAACCCCCCAGAATTAAGGAATTTGCTCATCTAACGTTCCCTAAAGGGAGTGGAAAGATGAACTTCAGAATATACAATATCTGCCGTACGTACAACAACAAAGAGCAAGTGCACAGCATGTACAAAAACTCCTAAAAACCAACGAAAAAGGGACAAACCCATACAAAAATGGGAGACACGCTTGAACAGGTACTTTATGAAAGAAGAATTCAAATGGTCAACAAACATTTTTTTAAAAAGCACTGCAGCCTCATTAGCAATTAGGGAATGTGGTCACCTGTGCAGTAAGTACAACAGGCATTGCACTCCCACCTCATACCCCACGCACCTTGCACCCCTACCTCACACCCCACCCACCTTGCACTCCTACCTCAGTGCTCCCCACCTCGCACCCACCCCCACCCCCCTACCTTGCACACACAGCCCCAGACTCAGAGGGTGTCCAAGGTGAGCAGCGGGACCGGCACTTGCATCCAGCCAGGCCAGGCTGCTGTCCCATGCCTCCTTCTTTCCTCTGTGGCCTCCAGGCAAGTGCTTTCCCTCTGGGCCCAGGCCTCTCACCTGGAGGGCTAACCTGGCATCGTTAAAGCCCTCCTCAGTTTAAAGGATTCTGTCTTTCTAAGCAAAGGGAGGAGGGGAGAGCCAGGGGTCGGGTGACAAAGGGCACAGAGGGACTGTGGCAGAGGCACAACCTTCTCCTAACCCTTGGGTCGGGAGAAACCCAATCCCTGCCTGGTAGCCCACTCTTTCCATCAGGGATAACAACACTAAAGAACGTGGGCAATCCTTTAGAATTGATCAACCTGACACCTGCCTTCCTCTGTCCTTGCAGCAAAAACGAAAACCATCAATAGGATGATCAAAATGTGCTTGTCATTGGCAGTGGCCTTTCCATATTACGGATGAGAAAAAAAAATCAAGGTTCAGAGAGGGAACACTTGCCCTAGGCCGCGCAGCACAGAGAACGAGAACCCAGGTCTTTGTGACCCTACACCAGTGGTCGGCAAACTGCGGCTCGCGAGCCACATGCGGCTCTTTGGCCCCTTGAGTGTGGCTCTTCCACAAAATACCACGGCCTGGGCGAGTCTATTTTGAATAGTGGCGTTAGAAGAAGTTTAAGTTTAAAAAATTTGGCTCTCAAGAGACATTTCAATCGTTGTGCTGTTGATATTTGGCTCTGTTGACTAATGAGTTTGCCGACCACTGCCTACACCATGTCCCTTCTCACCTGCCTCTGGCCCCAGCCCTGGGCACTTCACCGCAGCACTCCAGCCTGCGTGGGCCCAAACTGTGCATTTTGTGCTAATGAAAAGGACACATTCCTCTCCCAAGCCCCATGTCTCAGCAATGCGGGCCACCAGCTGGGCCATCGCAGACTTACCTGGCCCCAGAAGCAGGAGCAGTCCCAGCAGGAAAGTGTGTGGCCGTGGCCCCATGCCGGAATCCTCCAGGTGTCGCGGGTCTGGGATGAATCCTTTCCGCAGACGGTTGAGCTGTCTGTCACCCCTCCTTTTATGCGCCTCTGTTGTCTGATAATGCGCCTGTCATAAATTTTACTGTGTTCACCTTTGAAAGGGGGCAGTGGCGGCTGTAAATGATAAACATTAACATTTAGGCAGAAGATATCTCAGGGCAGATGGGTCAAAGATAGGTATGGGCTCCCAGGATGATGGGTGCCCAGAAATTGCCACTGTTGGCATTGGTCTCCACCATGCACAGAGGGTGGTTCCTGTTGTCCCTCATCCCCTAAGCATGGGTGGCCGGGAGTGTTGGCCTGACGTGCACACCACACATCTATTGTCTGCATGTTCCATTGAGAGATACAAGGCAGAGGTGAGCCGTGGAACTCATTGGGCAGAATCAGCAGTTTCCTGTGGGCAAACTCAGAGGGAATGCTGGCCTGCGTCTAAACTGGACAGGCAGGGCTGAAATGTAAAGCCTGGGCGACAAAATACCCTTGAGGGTGAGAGTTAAATTCCCCCCACAGATATCAAGGAACAAATGCCTTTGGTTAACATGAGCCAATATATTTAAATCACCCATGCATGTGGCTACCCTTACGGCAGCAAGGCCAAGAGCCTGACTCCTGAGATCCAGCTAGGAGTCTGGAGCTGGTTTCCATTACCCAGCCTCCGATCTTGATCTGCCGACATGTTTCTCATGTGCTTAAAATCACAGTGATAGCTTGGTTATCTTGAATATAAAGTGAAGACTAAGTAGGCGGCTCTTTGTTCCTCACTCCTGATATAAAGATGTTGTTTTCTTTTCTTATCTGCTCAGAAACATGTGGCTTGTGGGTGACCACGGATTGAGCCACAATCACAATAAAGGCTCAGTTTCAGAGCAGCACAGAGGTCTCAGGACACAGCAGGAGTGTGTGGACACTGATACAACTAGCCCACTGGCCATCAGCTGGTCCTAGAGCCTGGCAGAGAGCAGGACACAGAGAAGGAAGAAGAAAATATCCCCAACGCGAGGTCTGCAGGGGCCAGTTGGGCACAGGTGCTCCTGAACATCTGACACTTCTCTTCACTAAACTGCCCACAAGCCCCACAGAGACCCAGAGCTACTGTCCTGCTAGTAAAAATGTCAGGAGTCCAGCTCTATGCCCCCAGCAGCTCTGAGGACATCCCTGAATCTGCTTGGACTGAATGAGCATTCACAGGTCTCCATTCATGCTTTGGCCAGTTGGAGGTGGGGTGGGAGGCATGATGGGAAATAGGCAGAAATAGCTTGGCTCTACAAGCCATGCATTTGCTTCTGTCTCTTCCTACTTTACTGTATGATCGCCAGGCCCCAGTGGGCTGGCACACACACCAACCTAACCTTCTTTACATTTAGAAAAATGACTGTGAAACATTTTTAACCTTTGTGAGGCATTTTGAAATGTCCTCTTAGATATTAGAAATATTTGAGTCCTCTCAATACATCAAGAAATCCTCAACTGGGCCCAGCCAGGGTGGCTCAATGGTTGAGCATCGATCCATGAATCAAGAGGTCACTGGTTGGATTCCCGGTCAGGGCACATGCCTGGATTGAAAGCTTGATCCCCAGTAAGGGGCGTGCAGGAGGCAGCCGATCAATGTTTCTCTCTCATTGATGTTTCTATTGCTACCTTCCCCTCTCTCTAAATAAAAAACAAATAAAAGAAATCCTCAACTGGGAGGCAGTGGAGAAATAACATTCCTTGGGAACTCCATGTGGCACAGCAGTGGGCTCTTTACATGTGTTAGTTTAATTAGCACCTACTTATTATGTGATCTCTTAGCAGCTGTGAAAACAAGAGGGAAAAGCACTGGTCAAAAGCCAGAGACAAGCTCCATCACTTATTTGTAAATTTTTGTTTTCTGATTTTTGCTATTGAAATGTCCCAAAAGCACATGTCCTAGAAAAGGGAAGATGCTCCATTTCAGTTTTCAGCCTCAATCAGCACATGCTCCTGTTGGGAAAAGCACAGGCCCATAAATTTAAATCATTTAGAAATGGCAGTCCATGCCTCGGCTGAGTGCCGCTGTCCAACAATCCACAAGGGGGTGCTAGACCAAGCATGTGGATTAAAGCAGAGCTGGCCTTAAGAGTATTTTCAAACTGGGGGTTACATACAACCCATTATTATTCCATGAATTTAATTTGGTGAATGATCAGCCCACTTAAAAAATTAAATGGAATATAAAATATCCAAGGGCATTGCATTTGGTAAGGGTAAATAATGTTTTGGGAAATTTTGTTTCAGCTACATGGGGTGATGCAATATATATTTCTTAATATTGATCATGGTAAAAAAAAAAAAAAAAGTAAGAAAGAAAACCACTACCTCAGAGAGTAGTAGATCAGATCCACAAAGAAATCCCTAGACTTTGAAAGAAAGAAAACATGTTTGTTTCCCTCTGGTTAAAAGATGCAGCTATACCAAATTCCTCTGTGTTAGGAGCTATAAACAATGCTTGCAGTTAGCTCTGGGCCTGGGGAAGAGTGTATAAATCAAACTTTGTACACACAACCACATCAAAATTACAACTAAACTACAGAACAACCATCATTCAGAACTGCCTGAGTCAAGCTCAATGAAAGCCCCACAACGAGGGAATTAAAGAAGCCACATGGAGACTTGTAGAAGGGGTGGAGACAGGGATGGCTGGTTCCATCACCACACGTGGCAGATAAAAATAGGGAGGGATATCTGGGATGAGGAGGTCCCCCCTGAGGAGTGAGGGGTCCCAGTTCCACACCAGGACCCCCATCCCAGAGTTCCAGTGCCAGGAAGAGAAATTCCCATAACGTCCAGCTGTAAAAACCAGTGGGGATTGAGGCTGAGGGGGACAGAGGCTTCTGGAGTCCCAAGCAGTTCCTCTTAAAGGGCCCATGAACAGACTAACTCGGACTCACTCGCTCTGAGTTCCAGCTCGAGAGCAGCAATTTGAAAGGCACCAAAGACATATGGGGAAGAACTGAACTGTCCAGCATCAGCGCAAGATCTGGGGGTGGGGAGCAGCTTTCTCCCAGTATGAAGTGCTGGCAGAAGCTATTGTTCCTTTTCTGAGGACCTCCCTCATCTCCACCACCCGCGCCCCCCACCCCACCCCCACACACACACAGAACCAGCAGGCAGGTGCCATATCTGAGACTCCATCAACCTGACTCACACTATTTGCCCCACCCTGGTGATTCCCTGAGGCCCTGCCCCACCCGACCTTCCAGCCCAACCAAGCTGTTTTCAGTGAAAAAGAGACAAAATGAAGAAGGAACCAGTGATGTATATCTATTAAAAAAAACACAAAAAAACAAATTTCAAATATCACAGAAATTAAAAATAGAAAAGCAAGAACAACGGGGCAAATCGCAGTAGACACACACTCCACCAGACCTGGCCTTCTGGTTCTTGCTAGCAGCTAGCACACTGCCTGTCGTAGCAGGAATTCATTCAACATTGGAATGTAAATCAATAAATATATGAAAGGCAGGATAAAAGGCTACCATACAAAGATCAGCTCAACAGAAGAGAATAGCAAAGACAAAAGGAATACAAATCATGTTTTATGATAGAAAACTAAGGAAAGAGGAGAGGCAGGTTAGCCCAATACCATGAAGTAATGGGAGAAAACATTGGAGAAGCAACACTGAGCTTCACAGCTCCTGGCTCTTCCCCAAGAAAAAAAAAATAGCCAGAAAAAACACCATTATCCATCCATGTAGTGGTCCTCAATCCTGACTGCATATTGGAATCGCCTAGATTTCGATAGGCTTTTAGGACAAATGCCTGTACCTGGGCTTCACCCTCAGACACACAGGAGCAGCTCTTTCATGGATCTTGCAGACCTGAGATTCCACGTGGCTGGGCCCACGGAATGCTCTGGGCAGACAAGTGGTGTGAGAGTATTCTGCCCACCAGGGGATCCCGAGGAACTTCTGCTCTGTGGCTAAACATTCCCTTAACTCAATTCCCTTTGCATCCTGTCTGTGAGAGCTGAGACCTGTTCTCCAAACCCAAAGGGAGTAACCAAAGTCTCCCAGTCTTTCCCAGGAATCTCGCATGCTTCAGACCTTGCTGCGTCATGTGCTAACCCACATGCCCCCCTGGCTGCATTCAGAGCAGACCACCTGCCCTGGAAGGCTTCTCCCGGAGTAGAGGGTCCAGAGAAGGAAGAGCCTTCCTACCACAGCTGGGACATCCCTCCATCCATGCTGCTGCTCCAGAATGGGCCCTGGGCCATCGGCTGTGGGGCAGGGGACTGCCGTGGCGTGGTGTCACCAGCTGCGCTGATCCATGCACATTCACTCATACTGTAACATTTCTGAACACACACTGCACATAGTGTCATTAGCTTTAGCAATGAGGAGGATGCACGCATGCCTTTGCTTTGTCAGCTCCCTGGGCAGGCCTACTACTTATCTCTAAAGGCACCACCTAAGGCGAGGGCTGTGGGGGTGGGTGGGGAGAAGGGAGGGCTGGCCTTCTGTCCCAAGGCCCTGATGCAGGTGGGCCTGCTGAGCCGGGCAAGGTCAAGAGGGCAGATCTGATCAGAGCTCCAGCCACCAGGACGGCCAGGCTGGACGGGGCGCAGTGCTGAGGAGCTTTGTCACTCGGGTTCTGGTGCCCGGGTGTGCCTGGGTGCTCTGCCTCCGGGCACGGCTGGCTCAGGCGGCTCAGCCTCCGGTTGCTTTCTTCCTTGGACTCAGGAAGGGCCTTGTTCCTAACTGGAGGGTTAGCAGCCAGAAAAGAAAACCTGAGGAAAAGAACTTCTCAAATTCCGTACTTCCTCCATTCTGACCCATGCACACTAGCCCCTACCACAACATTCCTGGAGACAGACTGTCTTTTAGCCACAGAAATGTTTAGCAACTTGCCCCAGATCACACAGAGAGCAGGCGGTGAAGGCGGATTTTTAATACCGGGGTTTCTGCTCCAAAGGCCAGTTCTCTTAACCCAAGACACGATCCTTCCTTTACTTCTGTTCATTTCAGCCTGTTTCTTAATGGACCCTCAGAGGCCCCCAAGGACACACGTGACTAGGAACATGCAGGGACGTGCACCTTAATCGCAGGCTCCAGAGAGCAGCTGGCATCTGGGCCCGGTTCTGTGGGATCCCGGATGGCTCCTTCCCCTTCCCCCTCACTTTCATCTTTGCTTCTGGGAGCTACCTCGAGCCAAGTTTGCTATCGTTCCTCTTTGTTGACATTGAGGATCCATGTTTTCTTAACTAGAGTGAGGCTCCAAGCTCATGAGTTTTATCATCTCTTATCTGGTTTCCTGTACCAACCCCTACAGGTGGGCAGCCCAATCCCACACCCATCCCAGGGGGTGACCTTGTGAAATACTCCTACTTCCTCGTCTCCACCCCCTCAGTGTGGCTTCTGGTCCCATCACTCTACCAGGGATGCTTTCAGGGCAACATTTGGACAATAAGGTCCTCGGGCCTCATCTTATTTGACATCTCAGCAGCATTTGACAGGTGACCTCTACCCTATTAGAACACCCTGTCCTGGGTTCTTCTCTACAGGTTCCTTCTCAGCCTCCTTTGCCAGCTGCACCTCTGCTGCTAGAGCTCCTCAGGACTCTGGCCTGACCTTCCTTTCCCTCCATTTCTCAAGATGATCTCTCACAACCCCGTGGCTTCATTTAAAATCTGTGTCAATGGTTCCTACATTTCAATTTTCAGCCAGCCCTCCCTTCTAGCCCTCGAACCCCATAAACTCATGCATTGACTCAACATCTCCTCTTGGATGCTTCATAGGCACCTCACATTCAAGGAGTTGAGAACTGAAGGTAGGATCTCCCCCCACTCCCTTGTACCCCGACAGGAAATGGCAACAGTGGTTATGGACAGACCCAGGAATGACTCTTGAAAACTCCCTCTCCTCAGCCCAAACATGTCCTCAATTACTGAGGCCCATCAAGTCTATGTTCTAAACCACCTCATGAAACCACTCTCCATTCTCCATCCTCACCGCCCCACCTGGGCCCAGGCCACTATCTCAGCTCCCAGAATGGCTGCAATAGCTGCTCCCCTGTCTGCTCCTGCTGGTTCCAATCCATTTTTATTTTTACATGTCAGCGTAAATTATCTTTTTCAGGGTGAAAACCCAACGTCACACCTTTGTACAAAACCCTTCAGCAGCTTCCTACTGCCTGTGGACAAAGTCCAGGCATCTAGGTATGGTTTATAAGGCTCTGCATGTCCTCCCCTCCAGCCTCAAGCCCCCTTCTCCCCTTCTTCTCTGACCCCCGCCCACTGGGCTCCTTTCACTTCCTTGAACATGTCATGCTTTTTGCCACCTCAGAGCCTTAACACACGCTATCCCCTCCGCCTGGAACTCTCAGGCCACAGCAACCCCCTTCCTACCTCTTGGCCTCACTAACTCTCCAGGTAGACTTAGTTAAAATATTTCATAATTATGAAATGCTTGCTCTTGCCCAGGCATTGCTCCTGGCCTTCTGTGCTTCTCCTCCAACACTCAGCACACTTGTAATTGCTTGTTCAAAGTCTATCCTGTCTGACTGGCCATGAGCAAGGACCAAGTGGCTCACTGCTGTGTCCCCAGCACTTAGCACAGGGCCCGACATGAGCAGGTGCTCAGCAATTCCTAGCTGGATGAAAACACCCAGCCTCGCTCCAGTCACTCCCCGGGGGCTCCTGGCGAACAGAATCAAGAGGAACGTCTCCTGCCCTCACTGTAGCTCCATCACATCACTTACTGCATCTTGTCAGGTATCAAAAGACTGTTCAGTTGGAGCTGTCTCCTTGGCTGGGAAGGGTCTGGCGCATGCTTCGTTCACCTTTGATACTCTTTAACACAGTGGCTTTGCACCAGCAGGAAACTGTGTCCCAAGAATTGCACCCTTGGGACCAAGAACAACACATTGCTGCCCGAAGGAAGGGGGAGCCCTGCGTGGCCTCGGCCTGGCCCAGATATCCTCCTACGTCCCCCAGAGTCAAGGCATCTCTTAAAATAGTTCTCCCCAGGAAACAGGGAAGCCTGAAACTTCCCCACTCTTGTGAATTATGGCTAGGGAGCCCTTCGAGGACTGCCGAGTGTACTTGAAGGTCAATCTGAGTCTCCCGTTTCTAAAAATCCTCCCTAACAGAATGCTTGCCAATCATAGACTGTCAGTATTTCCTCTTTTTTTTTTTTTCTTCTTCCATAAAATGTACTCTTTTTTGAGACACCTCTGAACCCCGGCTGAAATGACAGCAACGCTATACAGTTCCCTTGTGGCTGCAAGTTTATAAATAAAAAGCCTTGGCTAATTTTGTCTCAGGTTTCGCTTGATTTTTTGACTGTAATCTTTGGTGCCAGGACTCAGATCCAGCCTGACCTGCTTGGCACTGTGGACCTTGCTTCTTGCCCAGGTGTGGTGTCCGCCAAGGCCCCTTGAACCTCACTGCCCAGGAAACGTGTCCACCTGGGCCAGTAATTCTCTTTGCTTTGTCCGGTGTCCTTAGTGCTTTGTCATGAGGAGGAGGGTCCTGTAAGCTGGCTGTTTGAGTCAACCTCACAGAGTGGAGAGTAGGCAGTTCTCACCAGACCAGCACCCTCTGAGGACAAGCTTTGCTGTGAGTCACCAATAAAACCAGATGCGGGTGTCCTTCCATCCTGGCTATCCGTCCTGAGAGCTGTGTCTCGGCTCAGAGAGAACACATTCCCTCTGAGTTTCATCTGCCAGGAACTCAGACCATTGGGTCTGGGCTCAGAGGTCACTGACCATTAGGCCAAGGACCCAAGATACAAGGTCAACAGCACCTTCCACTGACTGCGACTTTCCACTGAGTGTAATTGGGAGTCATCTCAATCTGACTCGTGTCCCCTCTGGGAAAGCAGCCCCTTTCTGGGGCCCCATTACCCATGATAACCCCTATCCTTCTCTAAATGGCAGATCTGCACCAAGAATGATTGGGGCCTTCAGTGGACACTGGGGATGCTTATGTAGAACTGCTCATTTGAGAGGTGCCTTAGAACACAATGGGTTACAATTCCCCGGGCCTCATGAGCAGCATTTTTTTTTTTTTATTGGAACTCTGATGTTTCTAGACGGAATTCCAACTCTTCAAAGAATTTTTGGCCAAGGCTAAACAAGGAACTTGCTGACTTAAAGTGTAAAAACAATCTGGGATAAAACTGGCTCCCTCAATAAACTCCCACCCTCCAGGACCCCTCTTCACCAAACCCTCCTTTCCACTCCTGCTTGGATCTGACCCCAGTCCCTCCACCCCCTCCCTCTTCCTTCCCCTCATCTGGATCCCTGGCCTTTTCCTAACAAGCCCCTTCACTCCAAATCATCGGTTTCCTTTACAAAGGCACCTCTTTTGAGAAGCACACATGTGTGTTGCACCAGAGTTTAAACCCTGTTCTCAGCACAATTAAGAGCTATTGTCCAAGATTTCCCCAAACCCTGACAAGACAGACACCTCTTTATTGAAAAATCCAGACTCTCCCAGGGGCCTATGATCCAGGCCTGCCAGATCTCTGCCAACGAATTCACATGTTGGTAGGAAGATCAAATCCTAAATTATCGATGAAAAAGGCAGAATAGACTAACCCAGAGTTAGACTTCAGGGACCCCAGCACGTATGCCGAACCAGCAGGCTTCAAGAGAGCCCAGAAAACAGGTCAGAATTTACTAACAGTGAATTCTGGGACCTTCCCTGTAAAAGTGATTAGAATCAAGATAATGAGAAGACAAGCCACAAATAGGGAGACAATATTTTCAAAAGTGATATCTGATATCGGACTGTTATCCAAAATAAACAAAGAACTCTTAAAACTCAACAAGAATATGCACAACCTGGTTTTAAAAATGGGCAAAAGACCTGAACAGACACCTCCCCAAAGAAGGTATACACATGGCAAGTAAGCATATGAGAAGATGCTCCACATCATATGTTATTAGGGAACTACAAATTAAAACAAGATGCACTACACACCTGTTAGAATGGCTAACATCCAAGACACTGACAACACCAAATGCTGGTGAGGCTGTGGAGCAACAGGAGCTCTCCTTCATTGCCAGTGGGAATGAAAAATGGCACAGCCACTTTGGAAGACAGTGTGGCAGCTCCATATAAAACGAAACATGCTTGTACTACACCCAAAAGAGATGAACACATGCCCACACAAAAACCTGCACACAGATGTTTATAGCAGCTTCATTCATAATTACCCAAACTTGGAAGCAACCAAGATGTCCTTCAGTAGGTGGACAGATAAACTGTGGTACATCCAGACAATGAAATATTCAGTGCTAAGAAGAAATGAGTGATCAAGTCCTGAAAGGACATGGAGGAACCTAAGATGCACATTGCTAAGTGAAAGAAGCCAAACCGAAAAGGTTATATGCTGTTTTAGTCTATCTATGTGACATTCTAGAACAGGCAAAACTGTGGATATAATAAAAAGATCAGGGGTTAGGATGGAGGGACCGATGAACAGGTAGAGCACGGAGGATTTCTAGGGCAGTGAATCGTGGTGGATACATGACATTATAGTGTTATATTTTGACATTTGTCAAAACCCACAGGATGTACACTACCAAACGTAAAACCTAATGTAAACTGTGGACATTGGGTGATACTGACATGTCAGTGGAGGTTCACTGATTTGATTTTATATTTTTTATTGATTTCAGAGAGAAAGGGAGAGGGAGAGAGAGATACAAACATCCGTGATGAGAGAGAATCATTGATCGGCTGCCTCCTGCACACACACCTCCACTAAGGACTGAGCCCACAACCCGGGCATGTGCCCTGATGGGGAATCAAACAGTGACCTCCTGGTTCATAGGTTGATGCTCAACCATTGAGCCACCACGGCTGGGCAGGTTCACTGATTTTAAAAATGTACCTTCTGGTGCAGGATGTTGACAATGGGGAGTGGGGGAGGGGTCCTGAGCTATATGAGTATTCTCTCAATTTCACTGTGGACCTAAAACTGCTCAAAATAAAGTCGATTAAAAAACTAAATAACAAAAAAATTGATTGAATCTTTAGTAGATATTTATTTATTTTTATTGTTGTTGATGATTATTTTCTCTGTATTTAAAAAAAAATCTATATTGTTGAAAGTATTACATATGTCCCTTTTTTCTCCCATTGACCCCTTATGCTTGCCGCTACCCTCCCCCTCCGGCCCCCACTCCAGGCCTCTACCACCCTATTGCTTGTCTATGGATTATGCATATATGCATACAAGTTCTGTGGACATTTTTGAAAATATGTTTTTATTGATATTTTTTAGAAAGAGAGGAAGGGAGAGAGATAGAAACATTGATGAGAGAGAAACATCAATTGGATCAGCTGCCTCCTGCATGGCCCCCACCGGGATCAAGCCTATAACCCAGGCCTGTGCCCTGACTGGGAATTGACCTCTTGGTACATGGGTCGATGCTCAACCACTGAGCCACACTGGCCAGGCAAAATTGATTGGCTCTTGATTCAGTCTTGTAAGCAGAGAAAAAATGAATCAAAAGGAGATTTTTAGGGACAGACTAGAGATTACCTTCCAAGAAAATGTAGGAGTCAGTCTCAAAGCTGTCCGCTCATCTACTTTCTGAGTGGGTTAAACCTAAAATCAGGTAACATCTGGTGGAATACATTGAAAGCACCTCGAAACAGAAACAGTATAAAACTCACAACAACCAGAAGACTTCACAGATAAAACAACTGGCGGTCCTAATTCTAATTGGTTCCCTATGGAAGAACACGCCTATAAATATGGTAAACAGAAGGGACTGGAAAACAAAAGACTGTGCTAACGCTACCCTGTCTTGTTAGGCGGACCCCCTTCCTGATACCTGATGCAGTTCCTCGAGGCAGGCCTCCTCCCAGGATCTGCCCTGAATTCCTGCCGCTTGGCTCAGCAGGCCTGATTGGAAACTGTGCCTCCTCTCGGAGGTCCCTGGGCCAACTGTTGCCTCAATCATGGCTGAGACAGGAGCTCCTACTTCGGAGCTGAACAAGCCCTGCCAACCCCGTGCCCCTGGGCCTCTCCAGTGGCCCCGCTGGTCCTGGGGAGCCATTCTGTTTTGCACCTGGGCTCTCAGGCACACTCTGCACACCAACCTCAGCCCCGCGTTAGTTGGCTGAAGGTCAGTATGGAAACAGGGTGGCCAAAACGGACATTAGAATTAAAGAGAGCTTAGAGGATCTAGTCTGCTGCTCAAAATACCATCTGGGTGTCATCTGGGAGCGTGTTACAGGTGGAATCGCAGGCTCAGCCCTGACCTCCTGGGTCAGGAAGTGCAGTTTAAGGAGGTTCCGGGTGTTTTGTGGGCACTTTAGAGTCAGAGAAGCCCTGGTCTCAAACCTTGCTGCTTGTCAGAGCTGCCTGGGGAGCTTTAAAAACAGACCAATAGAATCAGAGCCTCTAGGAGATGGGGGCGGGCACTGTTTACTTTTTTGTGTGTTTTTTAATTTAGCGTTTCTCAGGTGATTCAGATGAGTAACCAAGGTTGAGAACCACTGGCACCCCGACTTGTTTGTTTCAGAGAAGGGGAAACAGAAGCCCAGAGAGGGGAAGAGGACTCAAACCTGGGCTCCTGACGGGTGGCCCAGGCCTTCCCCTCTCCCCACCCCTCCCCCCGCCACCTGTGTCCCTTCTCATTACCAAGTGAGCCTCATGGGTCCCTCTTGAGTACTGAGACTTTCCAACACAGATTCCTGCAACGTTGCAGTTCTTTTAAACAACGTGCCTGTTATTTGAAATATTAGAAACTCTTTAATTACCCTTCCACAGGGGAGTGGCTCAGTAAGCTGTGGGAGAATACCATACTAGACAGGAATAAAAAAGAGTGGGGTGGGTCCGCACCTAGAAACAAAGCCTTTTCAGGGTATAATGTTGAGTGAAGAAACAAAGACGCCCAATGATGAGAGACCCTTAAAAAAAAAAAAAAAGAATGCCCCTGCTGGTTTGGCTCAGTAGATAGAGCGTTGGCCTGTGGACTGAAGGGTCCCAGGTTCGATTCCAGTCAAGGGCACATGCCCAGGTTGCGGGCTCCATCTTCAGTGGGAGGTGTGCAGGAGGCACCGATCTCTCTTGTCCATGTTTCTCTCTCTCTCCCTCTCCCTTCCTCTCTGAAATCAATAAAAATATTTTTAAAAAAAAGAATAAGAAAAAAACAACACACACACAAAAAACAACTAATAAAAGACTACATGTATTCTGTGGAAAGCTACATATATATGCGTGTGTGTGTGTGTGTGTGTGTGTGTGTGTGTGTGTGTGTGTGTAGGGGGTCACACACCTTACCATTACTTAAGGCTGATGGTCAAAGGGGTCATTAGTTTTATCATCAAAGTTTTATTTATCTTTTCACATGGAGAATGTATTTTAACACTGCTCAGTGTTAACTTGAAATCATTTTTAAGTGGGAAAACAATTGGGACCTTCTAGATGCTTTATTGATTAACTTAGATTGACACCCAAATTCTGCTTCTTGCCCTCTGAGTCCCTTGCATTTGGGAGCTTCAGTTTTTCCATTCCCTCTCTAAAATGGGGATAATAACCCCCCCCCCAATCTGCAGGGTTGAAGAAAGAATCAACAAAATGAAATGAGACACTTTGCCCCCACCCCCACCCCAAGCTGTGTAAATATCAGGTTAATGTCCTCTCCTTGGCTTCCATCCATGTCTCTCCCTGCCCAACCTCTATTTGTGCCTCCCCTGCTCCCATTTCTCTCCCTGGACTTGCCTTCCTCTCCTGCCCCAACTTTTTAGCACATGAAATTGGAGGACACAAGCGAGTCTTCCTGTTGTCTTGGCATTTAGGCAGAACCCCCAAAGGCCAAGAACCATTGTGCCAAATATGCTGCACCCTAAATCGGGGTGCTGGCCAACTTCTGCTGTTTTGACTAAGAGTCTGAGAAATCAATTGTGCCACCATCAGCTCCTCAGGAGACAGAAGAGGCACATGGCCAGCCTCTCTCTGAAGGGAAGTTATCTGTGGGCTGTGTAGGGCCCCTGTGTCTGCTGAAGGTAGGAGGTCTCATAGAATTTGACAGATGTCCCCGGGAGTTTGAGGAGCATAAGAAGTGGTCTCTGACCCCTGAAAAGCCTCCTTGTGAGAGGGTACCTTGGGAGGGCCTGACCTTCCATGGTATTGGAAAATCTCACTTTTCCTGTGTGTCTCCTTTATGCTCACACTACTGTCATGCAATACTTCTGACACCAGATGTGTGGGGTTCAAACAATTCTGCAACACCCGCTGGGTGTCCTACTGAGGCAGGCCAGTAAGCCAGGACAAGGGAGTAGAAAAATTGAGACAGACAGCTGAACAAACTGGCTGAGCCATTTACAGCCAGATACAGACCGTCTCACCCCAGAGATAACATCTAGGCCTCAGTCATATTTCAGCTCCAGGCCCAGAAAAACAGCAAAACCAGGTGGGTGATGCCAGGACCAGCTGCAATGACCAATGACTCCCTGCCCTGGCACTGAGCAGTCAGTGGAGCGTGACCCTGAAAGGACACATCTGGAAAACTAATATTTTGCTGAAACCCTCCCCTGAGAGCTCCCCTAAGATTCCTACCTGCAAGAGAGAGATAAAAATCCCCAAGACAAAGGACCCTGTGCACGCTCCCTCTCGGAAGTATGCCTGCGCCTTCCCTTTCCTTTTTTTGCCCCACACGCACCCATCTCCTAAACTGTAAGGGGCCCCATGAGACTTGCAACCAGGGGAGCAATGGGCAGCAGCAGCTCATCCCAGGCTCACCCCCTGAACCTGTCCCTAAGACCTCCTTTCCTTTGACATCTCAGTGAACTAAAGCAGCCTCACCTTGGCTCATTTCTTTCCCAAACAATACTGGAACCAAAGCAGCCATGTCTAGGTCTCTCCTGTTGCTTCTTCTATGCTAAGCCCTTACTTGTTTCACTATCCCCAGTTGTCATACTCATGCCCTCAAAGGCACCTGGACTGGGATTGTGAAATCTTTCCTGCGCGAAGTCAAGAGCTTACACACGACCGGCCCTAGGCAGACCCACCCAGGGCTATGCACCCTGTCCAGTAACACTACAATTCAACTCAGTTCTGACGAGGTCTACCTAGAGATAGAGTCCAGTCCCCTAGGTCAGTGATGGGCAACCTTTTGAGCTTGGTGTGTCAAACTTCGCCAAAAAACTGAGCATAACTCGGGTAGTGTGTCACTTTGAGGAAAAAACATTATTTTGCAAATGTTTCATCCTCGGCATGTGGCCGCTGAGGCGGCCGCATGTCATCAGAAATGGCTATGCGTGTCAGTGCTGACACACATGTCATAGGTTCGCCATCACTGCCCTAGGTTAACAGCTCAGTCCCACAAGACTGCCCCCCTCCCATACACACAGACTTTAGACACCAATTGCAAGTCCAGGTTGTCACTTGTGCTTCTGACCAATCGGCTATAAGTCAGAGTCTCATGACTCCATCCTGGTTTGATTAATTTGCTAACGTGGCCCACAGAACTCAAGAAAACAGCTCACTTACTCCTTACAGTTAATTACAAAGTATATGGCGCAGCAGCAGCCAGATGGAAGAGATGTGTAGGGCAAGGCATGAGGGAAGGGACACAGAGCTTTCATCCTTTTTCCAGGCGCACTGCTCTCCCACCATGTGTTAACCATCCCAGCTTCCGAAGCCCATCCTTTGGGGTTTTATGGAGGCTGTATTACACAGGCATGCTTGAGCGAACCATTGGCCATTGGTGACTGAACTCCATCTCCAGCCAGATGTGAAGGGGGTGAGACAGGAATGGGGTCTCAGGTGGAAAGTTCCAACCCTCTGATCATGTGCAGAGGGTTGGCAACCTCAGGTGCAGCCTTTGGAGACTTAAGGGCTTTTCAAAATCCACCTCATTAACATAACAAAAGGCAACATGACCCTTCCTATCGCTTAGAAATTGCAAGGATTTGAAGAACACCGTGCCTGGAACCTGGACAAAGACCAAATATACATTTTTTTTTTAGAAATCAAATATCACACAGGATTTGGTGGAGCAGGGATGGGGCAGGGGGCAGATACAGACCCCTGAAGAGGATGCTGAAGAACCAAGTGAGGACTGGTGGAGCCAGAGGGATCCGCGAGGCTGGAGGCCCAGCCTGAGTCAGAGAACCCAGTCAAAGAACCTCAGGGATCCGAGAGGCTCCAGCCGGATCCCAACCACCCATCAGAGAATCTAGCTTTGCAGTCTGCCTACCTGAGGGCACAATGCCACACACGGATGTGAAAAGCCAAGCTCTCCCTCCCCTTTCTTGCCCAAGCTTTCCACCCATGTCAGCCTAGCTCTCCCCGAATGGGAAAGGCAGGTGGAGAGAGAAGAGAATGGGCTATTTTCCTCTGATCCCACCGCTTCCCCAGCCTGAGTGGGGGACACCTGTTCAGTGGCACAGAGCTTCAATAGCCTATGGAGCGAGATATTTTATTCCACGAGAGGGGCCAGAAAAGGACGCGCTGTCTGCAGGGAAGAATGGATCCAAAGAAAGGTCTGCGGGGGCCAAGAGAGAACAAAGGTGCTTTCCGCTCGGGCCCTGTGTCCAGGACGTTCAGCAAAGCGGCCGCTGGGTTCGACCGCTTCCTTGGGTTGGCAGCCATGCTGTGCTTCCAGGCACGCAGCGCCTCCTCGGGGTCAAGCCTGGGGCTTCCCTTCCTCGTTTGGTTTCAGGCTGCAGCCCGGCTTCCTGATCTGCAATTTTTCCTGCCCCATTTGAAGATTTCAAAACTCAGGTGTCATGAAAGCTCTTCACCAGTGCCTTCCCTGCGAGCCGTACCAGACCCTGTGAGCCGTGAGGGCCGCACTAGGAGGAGCCCAGCCAGCCGAGGGCCCCTACCAGGGCAGCACCTGCTAACATGCTGCTTCCCCGGTGGGGGCTCGGAGAGACCCTGCCCTAGCCATGCTGAGCACAGCCCCAAGGGGGGCAATCACTCCCCTAGCCACTCACAGCTTCTGCAGGTAAGACCCCACCTGCTGGAAGGCTCCAAGGCTCCCTGTAATTGCCCCGGTAAGCAGGGGTCTTGACCCAGCATGTGACCGAGTCTCCAATGTGTAACAATGACTTAAAGAGAACATAAGGGCCATCCACCGAGTGATAACATCTCAAACTGGACTCTCCCGCCTCCTTTCTCATATTGCCAGGAAACAAAGCAATCCCGCCCCCCCTGCCCCCCCCTCCCAATTCAAGGCCAAGTCCCTTGTCATTCTCTCTCTCTCTCTTTTTTTTTTAAATATATTTTATTGATTTTTTACAGAGAGGAAGGGAGAGGGATAGAAAGCTAGAAACATCGATGAGAGAGAAACGTCGATCAGCTGCCTCCTGCACACCCCCTACTGGGGATGTGCCTGCAGCCAAGGTACATGCCCTTGACCGGAATCGAACCTGGGACCCTTCAGTCCGCAGGCCAACGCTCTATCCACTGAGCCAAACCGGTTTTGGCAACCTTGTCATTCTCTTTTATCTTTCCCTGTGACCATCACCCCCAGGCCCTCTTGGCCCCCAGGTGCTCACACCTGACCCAGCACAGGGGCAGCACACATTGGCCCCAGAGCTTGGTGAGCAGAAGCCAGGAGCGTCATCCCTGAGAGAGGCCTAAGCACTGACACATACTTCCTGAGCTGCTCTTGGGTGCCAGCTGAGGTCCCTGACCTCATGGCACGTATATCCCAGGCAGGCAGAGAGAGAAGCATTAATTGGTTTCACAAATGAATGTAAAATGACAGTATGGAAACATGCGGCCAGGGGGGCCTCTCCCGGGCTCATTTCAAGGCTCTGAAATCAGCGGAAGTACGTGAAGGGAGAGGCCAAGGTGGCCGCAATGCAGAGTGAAGGGCGGCTGAGGCGGGAGAGGTAGGCAGAGGCCATTCAAGGCCTTGCTGACATCGGGGCCTTTATGCTAAGAGAAACAAGAAGCCAAAAAAGGGTCTTAAGAGGGGAAGTGATAGGACCTGCTTACTGTTTTAAAAAGATGACTCGTGGCTGTGTGGTGGGGAATGGCTGGTGGAGAGACAAGGAAGGAAGCTGGGAGCCCCGTCAGGAGATGAGGAGGCTTAAGGCAGGCCGGCGTGGTGGAGATGGAGAGAAGTGGAAAAGAGATGTGTAGGAAGATGGCCTCTGTGTGAGAGGGGAGGCAGGAAGATGCCTTGGTGACTGGTCTGTGCACAGGCAGGGCAGCAGTTCGTGTGCTGAGGAGGGACCCCTGGGCAGGGTTGAGGTTTTCTTGGGAGAATGTTGAGGGAAGTCAGACATTCAGGTTTGGAGATATTGAGCAGGAGGTGCCTTTAGGACAGGTGCTCGAGAGATGCCAGAGAGAGAAGGCAGCTATCCATTCAAGAGAGAATTCTGAGCCTGAGATGCGCGGGAGTCAGATGTGGCCTTTCCAGCGGTGGTCGGCGAGTCTGCCTGGGGAGGGAGGGCAGAGGGTGGAAAGAGGAAAAGCCAGTGGCTGCAGGTTTGTGTCATGGAGAGAAGAGCATTTGCAAACTGAGGGTGCTACTGAGAAGTTGAGGATCTGAGGCCTGGAAAACTGGGTTTTAGCAAAGGGGGGGCGGTCATTGCTGATCTTAGTGGTGTGTCTCAGCCTGGGCTCAGCTCCGTGCCCCTGGGCGCCTGTGCCCGCCTGGGACTTCTGCTTGCCCCTCCGTGGAGAAGGAGGGTGGGATCACCATGAAGGTCCCTCCCAGTTGAGCATCATTTCAGAGAACCATCATGGAGGAGGCAGGCTTTAGCAACTCCCTGGCCTTCCTCCTGTGCTCATCTCACCACATCCTCTGAGTATGTCTTGGGATCACACTCCTAGACTGGGTGGAAGGGAATTCTCACGCATTCAACCTTCTTTTTTTTTTTTTTTTTTTTTTTAATATTATTGATTTTTTACAGAGAGGAAGGGAGAGGGACAGAGAGTTAGAAACATCGATGAGAGAGAAACATCGATCAGCTGCCTCCTGCACACCCCCTACTGGGGATGTGCCCGCAACCAAGGTACATGCCCTTGACCGGAATCGAACCCGGGACCCTTCAGTCTGCAGGCCGACGCTCTATCCACTGAGCCAAACCGGTTTCGGCTCATTCAACCTTCTGTTAGCCAATTGTAGGTGTTAATGTGGGCGACAGAAAAGAAATAAGATACGATCCCTACCATCAAAGGCCTTATCATCTCTTTGGGGAGATAAGATGAACATACTTGAAAAACAAAATCTAGAGAGACTGTAAGTAAAGGAAAGCCACCGAAGGGTAAGCCCCTGAGGAAAGCTGCTTGGGATAGGCAAACCTTGAGCCAGGTCTAAAAACAGTGATTGGAGGAGCTTGATCAGAGGCGCCAGGTCAGCCATGAGCTGACAGATAAAGGGGTTGGCCTGCACGTCTGGCCGTGGAGTGGGCATGGCTGCTTCAGTCTGGGTCCAGGGCACAGACCCCAGCCCAACGCATAGCAAGTGCCACAGGCCCAATGGCACAGGGGACAAGCAAAAGCAGGCGTCACCCTGTAGGAACCCGTTCCCTGACCAAGACACAGACTCACAGCACAGCACAGCCAGGCTGGGTCTGTGGGAAACATCTGAGCACGGCAGTGTGGTGGCCCTCACCAGACCTGTCCCTCCTTCGTCCCCCCCAACCAAGTCAACAGAGGGTCATGTCTCACCTTGTCCATTCACAAGCTCCTTTCCTCCTCTCGCTCTCCACCCCGGGTGGTGGGTGCCGCTGGGATCTTCCCTGAGGTCTGCCCGCTGCACCTTCAGCCTAGGACAAGCGTCTCTAGGTGGCTCATATCTAAGAAACTCCACTGCCCACACGAGGGAGGCAACTCCTCCCCTTTTCCTCCTGCCTCCAGCCCATCTCTCCAGCATGTCCTCCTTCCCCACCCCCTGGGTTTGCTCTTCCCTCTTCTTTCATCACTTCTTCTTTTCATCACTGGGCCTCTTCCCTCCACCTGGGAGCGGTGTGGCCTCTGGAAGGGGCACAAGGCCCTGGCCCTTGAGGCCTTTCACCACAGGCCCAAAGCCTTCCTTCTGGCCTCCCCCTAAGACTCCCTTTGAGCTAACCACACTCTTCTGGAACCACACTGCCTTCCCATCCTTGCTCAGGCTGGACCCTCAGCCCCCAGTGCCTTCCTGTTGTTTTCATCTGACACGTTCCTTCCCAGAAGCATCTCAAACCCCATCTGTCTCATGTGGCCGCCAAGCCAAATGCATGAGTATGCCCTTCGGAGTCTGACATCTGACCGTAACCTGGCAGCTGTGTGTCCCTGGGCAAGTTACTTCATGTCTTCTGAGCCTGTTTCCCAATCTATAAAAGAAAGGGGTGATCCATACCTTCGGGAGGTGAGGATTAAATGAAATTAGGTGTAAGCAGTACTCGGCCTGGCACCTGGGTCCTGGCAGCGACTCAGGAATGCTTGCTACGGGAGCCTGTCTCCAGCCCCTCCCACCGGCGGTGATCTCGCCCTCCTCTGAAGCTCTAGAACACTTCTGGTCTCTGTCAGCACAAACTGGCCACCTCTTCTGGGCTGCAGACTCCTCTGATGCAGGAGCTCCTTTTGTGGTCCTTTGGGTATTACAGGAAAGGTATTTGTTGAATGGAAATAGAAATTGTTGACAGATCTGTAAGGACCCATCCTGGGGAGAACAAACACCTCCCTGAGCCTGGAGATGCCCCCGGGCCAACAGAAGCCAGCAGCTGCTTTCTGACGCCACCAGCTCACCATCTGGTCGCACACCTCATCTCAGTGCATCAGACCACTTTAGCCACTTCCCGGTTCCTCCTGTCTGTCCAGCACAATGATGCTGGGCAGGAACTGGCCTGGCTGAGCAGCAATGACCCCCAACAACGGCCAAAGAAGCAGCTGTGCCCCGATGGATCCTGCCTCACCAGCTTGGCCACTCAACATGGCCTCATCTCTTTGCACTGAGCCCATGGAATGCCACACTCAGGGAGTTCCTTCCCCAAGTCCCAGTGTTCTTTCCATCCAGTTGACCTCAGATGCAGGCACCTCCGCCCATTAGAGATGTCAGCACTGATGGTCCCCAATGAGCAGGTGGCAAGCTCCGGAGGAAGTTCAGGGCCAACAAAAAACGCACAGTCAAGCTCTGCTGACTAAGGAATATGTAAGGAGGACGAGCCTACACTATCCTGTCACACCCTTCCGCACCCCAGGACAGTAAGTGTCTATTTACAGATGCCCATACAACTCAACGCAAAGAGAATGCGTCCAGGGTGGTGAAGACGCGTCTCCCCTTACTCTGGGGTGGGAGACCAAAATCATTTGGGCGAATTAGAGATCTGTCAGCAATTAGGGGGTCATTCAGCAGAGAGAGCGGGCGAGCTCCTCCAAGGGACTGGGTTTTACTAGTAAGGTGAGTGGGGGATGAGTTCATCATCAGGCCAGCAGCCTCCCCGGCCTGGAGAATTCTCTAGAACCCCAAGATAAATTTTAATCTGTGCCCCTGAAAAACCACTTTGCCATTTCCCCTACCCTTCTTGGTGTTCCTCCTCCAACCAGGCTTGGTGACACCCTATATCTTCTCCTATAACAGCACTTATCCCCAGTCTTTGGCTGACCACAGGGCTGTCTCAATGCAGGCACAGAGCTCCTTGAGGCATCTGTCTCTCTATAGCCCCAATTGCCAGTACATAATGGCACATAGTAGCTGCTCAAGAAAAAATGTGAATAGAATGAAGCCATGAACTAAAAGGTAGATCAAGACCTAAAACTTAAACTCCTCCCATTGGAGTAAGGAAGCAATACAATAAAGGCTCCTTTTTCTATCAGAGAGTTTCCGTTCTGTCTATCTTCCAGGCTCCAAACCTCCACCATCTGATTCCCTCTTCTTGCCTTTCACACCACAGAGCCCTTTCTGAGGACCCCGGTGCCAGGGACTATTTTCCTCTCCGAACCCCCAAGCTCTGGCTGCTTGGTCCCTTCACCTGGTATGTGATTTGTCTTGTTTTGGCTCCTAATTATTTTTGAGCTTGATTCCCTCTTCCTGGAAGCGGCACAGGGCGTGGCTCAAAGTCAGCATTTTGTAAATTAGTAAAATGCCTGAGTGAACTGCTGAGTGGCTTCACATCCTAGGGATAGTCCCCATGATGACGCAGCTCCACACACATCTGGGAGCCCCGTGAACCTTTCGTGTCTTCTCCGGGGCACACTTGCTATGGCATGTGGCACATGTGGGTGTGTCCTAGACACGCCCTTCAGTGTGCAGAGGACACCCTGGCCCCTCCCATCCCCCCACCTTCTGGGTGCCTTCTGCTCCCACTCCAGTACAAGCGTTTCTTTCTCATCCCTGGCGTCGAAAGACCTCAGGGCTCCGGAGTGGGAGCCGCTGTCACCCCAGCTTGGGTCCTGACTTGCTGAGCGGTCCGGCTCTCTCTGCTTCGGCTCTCTGTGCCTACCTCTTTTTCTTCTTCCTCCCCTGATTGTCACCACGAAGCACAGGTCTCAGCCTGGCATATAGCAGGTGTTCTCTATGATCCTCTTTGCTTTCCCTCATGGTTGCACAATAGCTGCCACATCTCCAAGCGTCCTACTTGTACACAACGATATCCAAAGACAGGAAGAAACAGCAGCTTTCTGTGTGTATCTTTCTGCTCTTGTCAGAGGAGATCTTTCCCAGAGGTCTCCAGCCAACTCCTCCTCAGGTCTACGAGGTAGAACTGGGTCACCTCCTCACCACTCCTAAACCAAGCATTGGCAAAGGAGAGGGGATTACCGTGAGTGGCCTAAACCAAGCATGACTCACCTCCTACGGCTGGTACCACCTTCCTTGAGCATATTATTGATCAGTATCTAAACGAAATTGGGATTCTACTCCCCAGGTAGAGAGGAGGAATGGCTGCTGGCGAGGCAGCCAGCCATCCACACCAAGAGCTCAGGCCAGAGCAGGCTTCATCCAGCTGGAAGAACAGTAAGCCCTGCTCAGTGGAGTGCCAGGCAATTCATTTTATGTGAAAGATGCATTTTGAAAACCTGCACATTTTAAAGCTCACGTCAATGAAAACCAGTCCCGACAAAGCATGGTAGTAGTTTCTGTTTACTAGCTAAACACAGTTTACAATTCAATTGGCCTGCTGGGTTTCAACTGAGCAATTTGTGAAGAATTTTTAAAACTTTTGGGGAGCCCTGGCTGGTTTTGCTCAGTGGATAGAGAGTCGGCCTGTGGACTGAAGGGTCTCAGGTTCAATTCCGGTCAAGGGCACATGCCCGGGATGTGGGCTTGATCCCCAGTAGGGGGCGTGCAGGAGGCAGCCGATCAATGACTCTCTAAAATCAATAAAAATATATTTTTTTAAAACTTTTTGAGATTTGCATTATTTCATGGAGGCTTTACTAACATTTTAATTAATATTTATTTTATTAAAATTTTTTTATTGATTTTTAGAGAGGAAGGGAGAGAGAGATAGAAACATCAATGATAAGAATCATTGATTGGCTGCCTCCTGCATGCCCCACACTGAGGACTGAGCCCACAACCCGGGCATGTGCCCTGACTGGGAATCGAACCACAACCTCTGGGTTCACAGGTCAATGCTCAACCACTGAGCCACACCGTCTAGGCTATTAATATTTTAAAATAAAATATCTTTAAAGTTCTATTAATATGTTATGCAAATTTTCTACTTTGTTAAAATACGATACTATCTCTAAGATGAGTTGCTCAGGCCAGCTGTGAAGTATGTGAGGCGGGGAGGTGAGGGGCAGTTATGGTTTGTTTTCCCAAGGCACTGGGAGGATTATCTGGACTAGAGGGGCCAGCGACCCAATGGCAAGACTTCAGGCAAATTACTCCCTGCCTCAGTTTACCTGATTTGACCAGCTAGCTGGCTGAAAGGCCCCTCTCTTGCTCTAAAAGTCTATGATTCTGTGGATCCATAATGCATCTAAAATGTTATGATTAGCATAAACATTGCATGTTTTCTATCCGAAAGCACACAAAGCATTTTTAGGTTCACTGTTTGCAAAGAGATTAAGCAAACAGTCATTGGGAAGGAGAGTTTGAAGTCAGGAAGAAGCCAGAGGCCAAGCAAAGCCCGCTGTTCTCCTCCTCGATCAAACAGGGATGTTCCTGCCCCTGGAGAAGGGAGTGGCGGGGCGGGGGGCGGGCGGGGGGGGGGGGACGGGGGAGACTGGATTCCATTCAAAGCCCTCCTCCACACGGTGCTGCAGCCTCCAGGGCTCTCTCCTGCCCGCCCAGAAAGCATGAGCGTGAGACTCGGGCAGCCAGGCTCCCTCTGGCTGCTCAGAAAGCAGCCGTCTTCCTGAACTTGGCCCTGGCAGCAGCGACTTGAGAACTGTTTGGAGGCTGGAGTAGAAGGTTGGTGGGCAGTGACCAGGCTCCACCCAGCTGCAGCCCCCAGAACAGAGGTCCCAAAGCTGGGCTGAGGGTCACAGGGGTTTGGTACAGCCTGGGCGCTGTGGCTTCACACCATGTTTTGAAACATTTTTGAATTAGTTGGTATCTTCAAATGAGATAATTCTATCTATAAAACTTCGTATTCTTGGCTTCTTTTGGAAAGTGGATGATCTTAAAACCTGAGGACCCACATTCCTGCGTGGTAGTAACTGGCTTGAGCTGAGTGACTGCTTCCTCCCTTGCATGGAGCACGTGCCGCCCAAGTTCACCACGGCCCCACCACTCCCCCGGTCTCCCTGCAGCTGCCTGCACTGAGATAGCCGGTGCAGCCGCTGGGCGTCGAGCTCCTCCTGGGTGGGCTTCCACGCTTCTGCAGCCCGATTCCTTCCAGGATGCCAGCTCGTTAATTTCCCAGCATCCCTCCCACGCCTCCTTTATTTGGGCTTGCAGTCCTCTCTCTGCTCTGATGTTAGTTATTAATGATCTCGGGCAGCATTATTAGCCACCAAGCACTCAGGTCACGGGAGGTGAGAGTCTCTGTTTGCACCCCTGGTGCCCGCATGAGGAGTCCAGTGTCCTATTCTGTAGGTTGACCTTTTTGGAGAAGCATTAACCTGTTAGAGACGCGCCTGCCTCAGGAGCGTGAGTGGGGTGTGAAGGGGCAGGAAAACACACTATGCCAGGAAGGATTGATGGATCTGGGGATGGTTAGCAGAGAAAAGAGAAGGACCAGGCAATGTGATCCCTTCCTTTAAACATATGAAGGGCAGTCGTGTGAGAAATGAGTTGCTACTGGTAATAGCACTACTATTAGTAACCACTACTACTAACACTAGTGAGAAATCTTTATCTACTGCTTACCATGGTGACTAAAGTTGATAACTATAGTATTGTATAATTGAAATTTTCTAAGAGAGGAGAACTTAAATGTTCTCACTCTTCCCCCCCCCAGCCCCCCGCCCCATCCCAAAAAGATAAATATGTGAGATGATGGACGTACTACTTAACTTGATGGGGGAAATCCTTTCATAATGTATACATATATCAAATCATCATATTGTATACTTTATTCTTTAAAATGTATTTTTATTGAATTCAGAGAGGAAGGGAGAGGGAGAAAGAGAGAGAAACATCAATGATGAGAAAGAATCATTGATTGGCTGCCTCCTGCATGCCCCCGACTGGGGATTGAACCCACAACCTGGGCACATGCCCTGACTGGAAATTGAACTGTGACCTCCTGGTTCTTGGACCAACACTCAACCACTGAGCCACGCCAGCCAGGCTATACTGTACACTTTAGATATCAACAATTTTGGCTCAGTGGTTGAGCATCTACCTTAATAAAGCTGAAAAAAAGAAAAACAATAAAGGCCCAAACCAATAGACCAACATCTCTAAAGTACTAAAAGTCAAAACTTTCAACCTAGAATTCTATATCCAGCAAAAATATCCTTCACCAAAGCATGCTTTTCCCATAAATTTGGTTAGCTCAGTGATGGAAACCAACTTCATAGTCCCCCAGGCACAAATCTGGGTATCAGTGCCTTTTCTCACTTCCGAGCATGTGCTCTCGACTCTTCCTTCAAATCACGTATATTCAGAATCTGACTATTCTTTCTACCTTCATTTGTCTTTCTGGTCTAAGCCACTATCATCTCTTGCCTGGATTACTGCAATATCCTGCTATTCAACCTCTGTATTTCTACCCTTGCTACCCTACCATCAATGAGAGGACACAGCAGCCAAAGGGATCCTTTTTAAACCTATGTCAGTTCTTTTACTCTTCTGCTCAACACTCCCCACTGGCTTCCCACCTCACCAAGAAACTAAAGAGAGCCCTTACGACAGTCTACAAGGGCCTCATGTGATGGAGCCCCTCCCATGCCTCTGCTCTTTCTCCCTCTCTCTCTTGCTCACTCTAATCTGGCCATCTTGGCTTTCTTGCTGTTCCTAAAACACATGAGCATGTTCCTGCATCAGGGACTTTGCTCTAGACCCAATAATCTCTGACATCTATAGGGCTCACTCCCTCAGTTCTCTACCTAAGTGATGCCTTATCAGTGAGATCTTTCCTAGCCATCCTAAATAAACTAGCAATGCAACACACATTCTCTTCCTCCCTTATCTTGCTTAGTTTCTTCATAACACTTATTGCCTTCAGATTCAATTAAATATTTGTTGGATGAGTGAATGAACAGAAAAACACCTATGATGCAAGGCTGAAGCTCAGATAAAGGTCTGTGAGAGCTCAAAGGAATACATCTATTATTTATGGAGCATCCTCCATGTTCTAGCACTGTTGGTTATATCATTTAATCTTCATTATCAGCCTGTTAAATAATTCATTGCCATTGATTTACAGAGAGATGTTGAGACTCAAAGAGGTTAAGCGTTTGCATTGTAAATTGTGGCGAATTCAAATCTAGGTCTTTTATAATTTCGCCTATGTACCCATTGCATCACACAGCAATGAAGCCCTGCCTGGCTAGGTGAGAAAAGAGGGAGTAAGTATCTGTAAGGCTTTCTGGAGGAGGTGGCACTTTAGTTCCTGTGAGATAATAGGAAAAAAAGAATCATATTGGTCTCTGCCCCTGGTTCCTGGCACAGAGCTCCTAAAAAATAACCCTTGCAATTTATAAATGAAGCATCTTTTGTTCTAATATTTGGTCTTTGACCCCCGTTCCTGACACAGAGTTCCTAAATCCCTGGGATTTCCTGGGTGACAGCAGTGCCTTTTGTTCTGATGAGGTGACTCTGGTGGGTTCCTGGATGGGTGCTGGTCACCAGAAAGATAAAGCCATGATTAGAAGCTTGGAACTTTCAGAACAACCTCCCACCCTCCAGAGGGGGCTGGGGCTGGGGATGGGATTAATGATCCATCATACCTATGTGATTAGGCCTGCATAAAATCCCCAAAATATGGGGTTTGAAGAGCTTCCAGGTTAGTGGAGGTGTTTGGAGAGGACATGGACACTCCTCACCCCTTCCCACATACCTTGTCCTACCCATCTCTTTCATCTGGCTGTTCTTGAGTTATATCCTTTTGTGATAAACTGGTCAGCAGTAAGTAAATTGACCCGGCCGGCATGGCTCAGTGGTTGAGCATCAACCTATGAACCAGGAGGTCACCGTTCGATTACCGGTCAGGGCACATGCCTGGGTTGTGGGCTCAGTCCCCAGTAGGGGGTGTGCAGGAGGCAGCCAATCAATGATTCTCTCTCATCATTGATGTTTCTATCTTTCTCTCCCTCTCTCTTCCTCTCTAAAAAACAAACAAACAAACAAAACAAAACTAAGAAAAAGAACAGCAAGTAAATTGTTTTCCTGAGTTCTGTGAGCTGCTCTAGCAAATTAATCAAACCCAAGGAGGGGGTCATGGGAACCTCTGATTTATAGCCAATTGGTCCGCAGCACAAGTGACAAGCTAGACTTGCAATTGGTACCTGAAGTGGGGGAGAGGGACATTGTGGGACTGAGCCTTAACCTATGGAATCTGACACTACCTCCGGGAAGACAGCGTCAGAATTGAGTTGACTTGTAGGATACCCAGCTGTTGTCGCAGAATTGCTTGGCAGGGAGATAGGAGGTGGGGAATCCCCATCCATCTGGTTGTGAGTGTGACAGCCATGTGAGGGCAGAGGAGACACGCAGGAGATGGGTTTTCCCTGACACAGCTCTCCAGGGATGCGATATAGGCAGGAGGTTAGCATCGCTATGAAGTATAAAGTTGCCAAAAGGAGAGAGACATTCCAAGACATACTTAGAGGTGAGGTGATACCAATGGCAACCTTTGCTCATTCACCATTCTGCCTGAACTTTCCAACAATTAGCGCTGTCCCCAAATGGAGCCAATGACCTAGGAGGCAATAAGGATGATAGTGCTAACGATTCCTTATCTGTGTAGAGTGCTTTCGAGCTTACGACGTACTTTCACATGCCACCTCCCTGATCCTGTGATGGCTCGGTCACCTGTGACTAGGATGGGCCGAGTATTATTCCCCCATGTTATCGATGAGGAGGCTGAGGCTTAGCTATTAAGCACTAACACAGGTCTTGCCACTCGAGGTTCAATTTTCTTTCGAAGTAGTGAAATCTCCGTCCTTGAAGTGTTGGGTGGGAGTCTCCTCATGTCAGATTGTTGTAGAAGGCGGTTGTGTGGACAGCCAGGAAGAAACAAAATGGGCTCTGTGGACTTTATGGTCCTGGATCAATCGATTCTTTAAACAGTTTTTATGATAATAAAATATGTATAACATAAAATTTACAATTTTAACCATTTTTAAGTGTACGGTTCAGTGGCATTAAGTACCACTTCACATGTTGTACAACTATTGCCACCATCCATTTCCAGAACTTTTTCATCTTCACAAACTGAAGCTCTTTCCCCATTAAATACTAACTCCCCAACCGCCTCCCCCGGCCCCTGGCAATCACCATTCTACGTTTGTCTTATAACTTCCACTATTCCAGGTACCTCATAGATGTGGAGTCGTACAATAATTGTCCTTTCGTGACTGGCTTATTTCACTTGGCAAAAGGTTTGCAAGGTTTGTCCATTTTGTAGCAAGTACCAGAATTCCATTCCTTTTTAAGGCTGAGTAATATTCCACTGCGTGAACATACCACATTTTGTGTTTTCATTCACTGTTTCTGCCTCCTTCCACAGACATATTTTTCCCTCTAGGCTGCTAGTTCCAAGAGCAATGCACCAGCTCTCTCCTTACCCCGGGAAAGCCTTCCGCATGTAAATGGGGCTATTTGCACCTGGAAGTACCTACTTGGGATCAGATCCCATCTTGAGGGCCAGAATTCCTGAAAGTTTCTAGAAGACAGTACTGTGTGAACATCTCTTTCCTTGAACAGAAATGGCAAAAAGCTCCAAGTTCTCTCCTTTCCCCAAACCATGTAGCTCAGCTCCCCAGGCTGCCTACAGAGAGCGGTGGTCCATGGGGAAGAGCCACGGTTTCTACCTTGGACCCTCCCAGAATCTCCCAAGAATTCCGGGTCCTGCACAGTCATTGCAGCTAGAAGTTGGCCAGAACAGGGAGGTGTAGCCACCTGTTGGGCACTGGGGGTAATGCAGCTTTGGGGTCCAGGGAGGCCACATCTTTCCCAGCTAGGCCCATGGCAAGCACCAGCCATATCCCTGCTCCACCCCATCACCGGGGAATGAAAAGGCTGAAATTGCTGAACGAAAAGCTAGATAAAAGTCCAAAAAAAAAACAACACAAAAAAAAAACAAGAACTAAACAAAAGCAGCCGCCATATCCAAACAATAGGGTTTTATTCAGTGCTAAAAAGAATTAAGCTATCGCACTGGCCCGGTGAGTCAGTTGGTTGGAGCGTCATTTCATACACCAAAAGGCCAAAAGGTTGTGGGTTTGATCCCTGGTCGGGGTGTGTATGGGAGGCAATGGATGGATGTTTCTCTCACATCAATGTTTCTCTCTCTCTCTCTCTCTCTCTCTCCCTCCCTCTCTCAAATCAATGGGTGGAGGGAGAAATGAGCTATCAAGCCATGAAAAGACATGGAGGAAACTTAACTGCAAAGTACTGAGCAAAAGAAGCCAATCTAAAAAGGCGACAGACTGTATGATTCTAACTACACGATATTCTAGAAAAGGCAAAACGATGACGACAGTAAAAAGATCAGGGATTAGGAGAGAGGGATGAACGAAGAGGTGTGCACGGGGCATGTCCCGGCAGTGAAACTACTCTGTCTGATACTACAACGGCGGGTACAGGTCATTATACACTTGTCCAAACCCACAGAACACACAGCACCAAGCGTGAACCCTCATGAAAACTAGGGACTCTGAGTGATGATGACGTGTCAATGCAGGTTCTGGGGAGGGATGTTGATGGGGGTGGGGGGGGGGCTGTACATGAGTGGGACAGGGTGTCTGTGGGGGGCTATGGGGTTATGTGGGAACTTTCTGTACTTCCTGCTCAATTCTGTGAACCTAAAACTGCTCTAAAACAGCGGTCGCCAACCGGTGGTCCATGAGGTCCAAAAGCTTGGCGACCGCTGCTCTAAAAAATAAAGTCTATATATTTTAAAAAGCAGCCCCGGATACCCTGGCTCTGTGCAACAAGGAGGGCCACCTTGCTCCCCACTCCACGGGTGCCCAGCTCTAGGCTCAGAAAGCCTTGCTCCCCACAAGGGTCTCACAGCCCGTTCTCTCTGCTGATGCTTCCTTTTCCCGCTGGGCAGGGATGGAGAGGCAGAGCTTTGCCTTGTAAGTGCAGGGGCGGGGGTTCTTTGCAGTCCTTCCAGTCCTCTACTTGGTTTCTCAGCTGAAATGCCCCCTCTTCATGAGGCCTCCCTTCACCCTCAGGCACAGCCCCTCCCACTTTCCTGTCTGGTTTTCTGCCCAGCACTCAGCACGACCTGAAATTAGCTTACCTATTGCGTTTGTTGTTGTTGTTAATCCTTACCTGAGGATATTTTTCCATTGGTTTTTAGGGAGAGTAGAAGGGGAAAGATAAAGAGAAACATCAATGTGATGTGAGAGAAACACGATTGGTTGCCTCCTACATGAGCCCTGACCAGGGCCCAGGCCAGGGAGGAAATCTGCAACCAAGGTACGTGCCCTTGACTGGAATTGAACCCGGGACCCTTTGGTCAGCAGGCTGACACTCTATCCACTGAGCCACACCAGCTAGGGCGCTTATCTATTTCTTTTAGTCACACCTCCTAACAGAACGAAGGCCCCACCAAGGCAGAGCCTTGTCCCTAGTGCCCAGAACCATTGGGTGGCGCAGAGTTGGAGCTCAATACATATGTTTGTTGACTGAATGAGTAATTGGGTTACTGACCAGTTGCATAACGTAGGGCAAGGCAGTTAACTTTTCTGGACCCCAATTTCCTCATCTGGAAAATGGGCAATTAGACTTAATGACTGTCCTCTTTTTGCCACAAGGCTCTGAGTGTTCTAGCAAGTTATCAGAATGGCTTTGTTTTCCCACCGAGGGCTTCTGCCAGACCATCAGGTGACTGTGAGGTACTTAAGAAGAGAATTCCTAGTGGCCTAATGTGGCCTGGCCTTTCAGGTTAGGTTTGTGGGTGCAGGGGAGAGGTCAGAGTGTGTGCTGGGTAGATTGGGGTGCAGGGAGTTCCTCCCCTAGAATATGAGCTCCAAGACAGTGGAGATCTTGCATTTCAGTCATTCGTACAGCCTGTGTGCCTAGAACAGTGCCCGGCACACAGTGGGCTCAATAGAGAGTTACCGAGTGAGTAACGAAGCAGTGCCAGGCCCGGGAGCAGCCCTCGCGCCCGCGTTCCCACTCTTGGGTGAGGGTTCTGTTTGGGTCGTGTGTGGTATGAGAGCCGCCATAACAATCCCTTCCATGGGCGAAGCCTTTGCAGGGTTTGCACATGCATCATCTCACTTGAGCCTCATGACAGCCCCATGAGATAAGGGCCATTAAGTGTTATTACCCCAGTTTACAGATGAGATAACTGAGGCTCAAAGAGTTTGACCTGCCCAAGGCCACATAGCTAGTAAATGGCAGAGCCAGGTGTTTTGTTTTGTCCTTTTTTTTTTTTTTTTTTTGCTCCAGACTCAACCTCAATGCCTGTGTGTGTGTGTGTGTGTGTGTGTGTGTGTGTGTGTGTGTGTTGCTGGTCATACAAAGCTATGTGTGAGCAGAAGAAAGCCTGGTGCTAGAGCGAGGGCCTTGAGGAGAGAAAAGGTGGGTCAGAGAAGAGGAGCCCGGCCTGGAGCCAGCGTGGGGCTGAGCCCATAGCCAGCCCCGTGGACTGTGACTCCCTGCGGGTGGGGGTGGGGCCAGGGGCTGAGAGAGGAGCAGGAGGACATTTCTTGGCCTTTTAGGCGCAGGGAGGGGCCTTCTAAGTGCAGTGTAGCAGGCAGAGTCCAGGCCTCCCTCCACTCCCAGTGCCCGGTGACCCCACGGCCTCACGTAGGCACCGTGGCCCCTCAGGCCCAGACATGCCTGCCTCCAACAGGTCGTGCCCAGGGCACAGATGCCAAGGATGTGGGCAAACTGGTTTGAGGAACACAAAAACCAACTCAAATCTCTTTCCTTTCCCACACAAGGTACCGGGCCTGCCCCGTCATCCCTACGCCAAGGAGAACCCAGCACCCAAATCTCCCCGGCTTTGCCAAAGTCACTTCTATGCCTCCCTGAATCACACCTACACACACACACACACACACACAGGCCCCCCCACCCCCCTCCGCCAATTCCTCCCCTGGGAGCCCCCAAGCTGAGCCTGTTGTTCCCATCCTACGGGTCTTCCCTGGGCTCCCTCTTCTGCCTCCAGAGCCTGCGTGGTCCCCCTGACCTGGCTCTGACCCTGGGGCCTTCCATGAGCTTATCTGTGTGTGTGCCCGCTGCCCAGGGGAAGACCCAGGCCCCATGCTGGGCCCGCCTGGGCCTGGCGCTGGGGTCACAGGTGCCTGCCACCTGTCCTCAGCCCGGTCAGAGCCCCACACCACCCTGAGGCCTTGTCCCCAAAGCCAGGAGGCAGCGATGAGGAAATGGAGGGGGAGGGGGACGGAGGCCAGGCCAGGTGCCCGCCCACACACTTACCTGCCCGGCAGAGCAGAGGTCATCTCTCAAGCTGGCGCAAGGCGGGCAGGGGAGGGGCGGGCCCGTCTGCAAAGCCAGCGGAGAGGCACCCCGTCAGGACCCCCTTCTCCTGAGGGAGGGGCCGGTTTCCTCTGGACTCCCCAGCAAGACCCAGAAGGGCAAGAGGAGGGACGCCTTGGGTTCAGCCCATCAGCCACCACACGGGAGCCCCACGCCGGCCCTGCCGCGAGGTGCCAGCTCCGGAACGTGGAGCCCTGGCTCCCCAAGCAGGTTCACCTGGCCCCGGGCGGCAGGGGCCCCGCAGCAGGCTGGTGGCTGCCCGGTGTAGCCAATGGATGTTCACCGACCACCTGCTCTCCCCGGCCTCGTGCTGAGGCCTTCACAGTGCTATCTCGTTTACTTAATGGGGCGGCTCCCACGGAGGTGTCTCTGGGAGCAACTGTGGGGCAGGGGCGCTTCTAGCCGGGTAGGGGGACCGGGTGCCCACCTGGCTGGGACAGTCCCTTCTGTGTCTGTTGTCCCCGTATCATTATCAATGTCCGGGTTGGAAAAGAAGCGGTAGGTTTGGGGGACTGTCTACAGGCCTGCCTCCGGGAGGGAGTTGTGTGTGATGTACCCAGAGGGGCAACTGGGCCAGAGGCAGCCACTAGAGGGCGCCAGTTAGCCGTGCGAGGCTGGCAGCAAGGGGGCAAGGCCTGTTGGAAGAGAGCGGCAGGCAGGCAGAGGGCAGGCAGGGGAGGGTGAGCTGGGAGAGGGCCCAGCAGGGCCCTGGCTGAGCCCGTGCCCGTGCCTGTGCCTGGCCGAGGCCCACCTCCTCTCACTCCCCCACCTGCCCAGGGCGACAGCAGGAGCCCTCGCACCCCAGGCTCCTGGGAATCTTGCGAGGGAATGAGCGCCCTGGCATTGCCTCCCTCTCCCCGTTTAGCCTGGCCTGGCCCTGCCGGGTGCTTGGGGCAGCCTGGTCCATCCTGAGCTGGAACTGGCCACGATGGCCTTTCTGGAGAAATGGCCGGGTCTCAAGGAGATTCCATGCCCCCCCTGGGGGTGGGGCGGGAGTGGGGAGGGCAGGAGGCAGAGAGGAGCATTTGATTAGGCGTCTGGATCTGCCTTCTTTTCCTTAACCCACCCGCACTATCCGTGAAGGCCCAGGCACAACCCTCAAGTCTCCCAGCCTTACCCGTGGGGAGGTTGGAGGGCTTGGCACCAGGAGGAGCCCACTTCTCACCTTCCTGCCTGGCCACTGCGCCACCCAGGAGGCCACCCTGCAATCGGATGTGGGATTGGCCTCCCGGAGGCAAACTCTGTTCCCATTTGGACAGGGCCCTGGTCCCAGCCCCAAGGACGGGAGGTTACGGGGCACCGAGGCACAGAGCAGGGGCAAGCAGGCTGCTGTTTTGAGTGGGACACCCCGGGCCTCTGTTCGAAGCTCTGTCCGGGAGAGAAGGCACACAAAGCGGCGTGGGGGACTATCCAAACCACACTCTTCCGTGTCCAGCAGGCTTGGGCCTGGGATGCAGCTCTGATGTTGGTAGCTGTGTGGCTGTGGGCACAGTGTTTCACTTCTCTCAGCCTCAGTGGACTCACTTGCAAAAAGTAACAAGAGGATCTATTCTGCGGGGCAGGTGTGAGGATTCAACGCAATCAATTGAATGCACGCGGTGGAGGGTGCGCTGAGCAGCTCCGACAGGGCCCTTCCGTCTCAGCCCAGCTTTCCCTCTGTAATGGGAGTCCTTGTTTGCAAGAGAACAAAGATGGACTTTTTTTTTTTTTTTTTAAGAGAGAGAGGAACATATCGATCAGCTGCCTCCCACAGGCCCCCTACCAGAGACCGTACCTGCAACCCAGGTATGTGCCCTGACCACAGGCAACCTTTTGGTGCACAGGATGACGCCCAACCCATTGAGCCACACTGCTCATGGACTTTAAAATGCAGTATGTACCCAAGCGAGTTTCCTACTTGACAGCAGCATCAGCAGATGGAGGAAGTCATGGGTGCCTCCGTGCCAAGAGCCTCGACCTTTTTCAGACTCAGTCATTCACTCATTAGCCCTAGATTACAACTGTTGTCCTGACATCATTATTAATAGCCTCCTTTCACTCTTGAAGTGTCCCAGTTTGGATGATAAATTATATGATCGGTCCACCTACTGTGCCAGGTCCTGTACCAGGCACTGGGGATCCAGAGATGAAACGCACGGCCCCTGGCCTCCAGGACTCACGGCCCAGGGAGGAAACAGGCCAGGAGGCAGCTGGGATGCCGAGGGAGGAGGTGGGGGCGGGGAAGCGCTGTGTGGCCAACCAGCCCCTCTCTGCCCCTTAAGAACCAACCGAGAACCATCCTTTGACTTACCTACCTTCCTGGGTTTATTTACTTTTACTTATTTACAGACCAACTTCGGGGTTAATTCATGCCGTGCGTTTCCTACCAGGCAGATACAGGAGGCAGCCATCCTTTCATCCATTGTATCGCTTCTCTCCGGCCCCAGCGGCTGCTCTCTATTCAGGTGTTTGTGTGTTTTTTACAGAGTCACAAATATCACTTCTGTTCTCGGAAGCCTATAGATGTTTCAGAAGCAGGGTCCTCGTGATTCTTTCTATTCCCAGGGACAGGTTCACAACAGGAAAATGACAATGACCTGGAGGCGCGCTCTGAATGTATGCCAGAACCCTCCCCTCCTTCCCCCCCCCCCCCCCCCCCACACACACTTAGTGAGATGTCTTAGGGAAAAGGAAAGGGGAGCAAACACAGAAAATGAGATGAAGGGCAGTGATGTCCTCTGGGGTCGGGTGGGGTGTGAGGCTGTCCCCTCGGGCTCTTGCCCGACCCTCTGAGTTGGGTTGGGGTGTGGAGGCTTTGAGAGGCCAGGTTCCCACACCTCCCGCCCATTCTCCTAGGCCCAGGCTTTCCCAGTGAAACAGTGCCCTCCCTCCTCCCCCTCCCCCTCCCAGGTCTCCACTCAGTTAACGCAGAGCATCGGGTCCCACATCAGCAACAGTCTCCATTTCTGTCCAGCTCTAGGCATCGCACTGGAATCTTATCTTCCACCTGGGGATCGAGCTCATGATTCTATCTCACCATTACCCCGGGGTCATCGCTGGGTGAGCGTCGTGACAGTACACAGGGAAGGGGGCGGGAGAGAACATCGCCTTATTTGGATGTGCCGCCCCCAGAGGGGAAGGAGAGGAAGGAGGGGGAGGGGGATGAGAAGTAGATAGGAGCAAAAGGAGAAGAAAGAAGGCATGGGTGATTCTGAGAATTCAGGGTAACTGGGGACGTCACCGCGGGGAGTGTTTCACCCGGTCGGTGGGTGGGGGCAAGGCACGGTGACTCACGGGTGAGACTGGCCCCCAGATCCAGAAGTCATTCAGTTAGTAAGTTCTTTCAACACACAGTGTTTGAGCTGTTGTGCTTCAGACTCTAGACCAGGCCCAGGGGAGGGACGGAGAACTGACAGGACCTGGGCGGGAATGGCCTAGAAGCAAAAGGTGGTTCCAGTGCAGGGGCCAGGTGTGCAGGGGCCAGGTGTGCAGGGCGCAGCGCAGATGTGACTGGAGGCCAGTAGCAAGGCTCCACTCCGAGAGAGTGGCCAGAAAAAAACGCCCCAAGAGGGAAGGAGGGCAGGGGAGGGGATGTTTGGGGTAAGTTGTGTGGGAGGAGTAGGCAGGAGCCAGACAAGGGAGGGGCAGGGAGTTTCAGGCAGAGGAGGGAGCATCGTGCTTGCAGGCACGGCCGTTGCTGGGGGGAAGGTTTGGGGAATTGTAAGTGGTTCCGGAGAAGGTGAAGCAGGATGTGGTGAAAATGCGATGGAAAAGCTGGAGGACGCCAGGCCCCAAAGGAGCTGAGCTGCTGTCCTCCAGGCGGGGACCCTGAAGGTCCCACCCAGGACACGAGCCAGAGGGCGGCTGGCTCGCTCAGGAACAGGGCTGCCTTCAGTCATGGCGCTCTTACAGGTCCGGCCAGTGCTGGTTTTAGCGCACACCGCCACCCAGGCCACCCCCCAGGGACCCTCAGAGGTCCAGCCACTCCCCAGTGGATGGATGAAAAGGAGCTTGCCCAGGCCTCTCAGCCAACAAGCGGCTGAGCCAGAATCAGAAGCCCAGCCTGCCGAGCCCCTTCCAAACTCGGCCACCACCGGGCCTGTGAGGACCTCCTGCTGAACGCGCTTTCCAAGATATTTTACAGCTCCTCCTCAGCCGTGGCCCGTTCCACCGGATGCCCTTAAACACAGCCGGCTTTCCTGGGATGTGGGGCCCACCCAGCCTCAACCCTCTCTCCCATGCCCTGTCGATCCATCGCAGCATCAAGACCCTGGCTCCCTGAGTCCGCGGCGGGGGCTCCCCGCAGTGTGATCAGAGGTGTCTCAAAGCACCAGCTGTCTAGGGAAGCTACCAGGGCTCATGGTGGGGGAGCTGCAGCCAGGTCCCCCTCTAGGCTACAGCCCTTCCCCCCACAGATGACCAGGGTTCCCAGGAGCCACCCTCATCCCTGGAATTCTTTTTTTTTAAGTAAGAGACCCCTCTGAGAACCATGAGATTGAGTCCAGCCGGCGTGGCTCAGTGGTTGAGCGTCAACCTATGAAATAGGAGGTCACAGTCAGGACACATGCCCGGGTTGCGGGCTCGATCCCAGTGTGGGGCATGCAGAAGGCAGCCAATCAGTGATTCTCTCTCATCACTGATGTTTCTCTCTCTTCCTCTCCCTCCCTCCCTGAAATCAATAAAAATATGTTTAAACAAAAATCCTGAGGATGGGCCCTGGATACCAAGCGGTTGCTTCTGTTTGAGCGACAAGCCTTGCCCAGGCCCCCAGGTGAGACGCCAGGTTCCTCGGTGGCTCCTGTCCACACAGGAGGAGGAGAGACCATCTCCCCGTGGCTGAGGGTGCCAGCATCGCCAACATTTCCTTGCTGGCAACAAATTCCCAAACACATCTTTGCCTCTCATTCTAACCTATAACCTCAGGTATATTTCCAGGGAAACCGCTCTGCCCGCTTCTGATTCATACCGCTGAGCTCATCAAAACCAGAACTGTTTGGTAATAGCTGCTGGGCTTACTGGATGTCCTCTGGGATCTGTGAAAATCTCTGTTCCTCAGAAACAGGAAGTTTCGACAGGAGGGCAGAGGCTGGTTGCAAAAATCAAAATGTGAATTCTCTCCGTTCCTGGCACTTCCTTCGGCCGGTCAACAGCACGGATTCGGTGCCTGCACATGCGGGGGCCAGGAGCACAGAGGTGACTTTTAGGACGGGCTCCACATTCATGTGCTTAGGGCTGCCACAACCAAGACTGGGCGGCTCACACACAGAAAGGTACTTTCTCACAGTTCTAGAGGCACGAAGGCCAAGGTCAAGGGGTCTGAGGGGTGGTTTCTTTTGAAGCCTCGCTCCTTGGTTTCCAAAAGGCCACCTCTCCCTGTGTCTTCACACGATCCTCCCTCTGAGTCTGTGTTCTAATCTCTTCTTAAAGAAAAACGTTTTATTGATTTTTAGAGAGAGGGGGAGGGACGGAGGGAGGGAGAGAGAGAAACATCATGGATGGGCTGCCTTCCACTCACCCCCTTACTGAGGATCGAGGCCATAACCGGGCATGTGGCCTGACCAGGAATCGAACCAGTGACCTCTCGGTTGAACCAGTGACCTCTCGGTTGAACCAGTGACCTATTGGTTGAACCGGTGACCTCTCGGTTCCTGGGTTGACACTCAGCCGCGGAGCCACAACCTCTTCTTATAAAGGATGCCAGCCACATCGAATTAGGACCCGGATGACCTCATTTTAACTCAGTCACCTCTTTAAAGGCCCTCCCTCCAAAGTCCAGCACATGAGGACTTCAGCAGGAACTTCAGGCGTGGGGGCTACAGCTCAGCTGGCGAGAGGCTCTGATCTCCAGAGGTTATTCCCCCGTGACACTGCCCTTCTCTTTGATCTTGATCTGAGGTTAGTATCTGAGAGGAGGTGGTTTGAGATACATTTCCCGCGTTGTTGTCGACTTTCGAAGGCAGGATGATTCAGTCGCCTGAGCACTGAGCTGTCAGATCTGCATTCTAATTTTGCCTCCTTCCCTTACTCGTTGGTGATGTAGCCCAAGTTACATAACCTCTGCAGCCTCAGTTTCCTCTTCAGTGTAATGAGGATGCTACTAACGGCCTCCCGGGGGATTTTTGTGAAGATCCAAAAAGATAACCCACGTAAAACACAGCACAACGTCTGGGAACAGAGCAGGTGCCCACAAAATGGGAGTTCCCTTTCTCCGGGCATTTCCTGCAGGGTTTCCTCTTCCAGGAAACTAAGGGTGCATTCCAGCTGTTCTCTGGGGAGGATGTGCCGGGAAATAGCAGCAACTCGGGCACAGGGGGTGAGACGCCAGGTTCCATGGCCAGTTCATCGCTGACATGCCTGACCGCTGTGCTCACCTCCTCAGGCTGGGGCCAGGAGGCCCTCTGGCCACCTCTCACAGTCTTGGCTGACTGGCTCACCATTTTACCTGGTCTCCTGGCTCTCCCACCTGTGACTGCCTCGGAAGATTCTACGCTGAAGGCAGCTAAGCCCCAGAGCAGGAAGGAGGAGGGGGAATGATCTGGAACTGAGCCTCACCAGAAACACCCACTGCCGAGACCCCTGAGAGCATGGCACAGGAAAACATGGGTCCAGGTGTGGAAAGCTGATCGTGAAGAGAAAACAATTCCCAAGGTTGGCAAAGCCCTCTGGTCGGAGGACGCCTCATATTCCAGGGGTGTAGATGCTGGACTGGTCAGGGCCTGGGTGCTGGTCCCAGCTCTGCTGTGTCCCAGGCTGGGGCATTAGCCACTCACGGCACCTCGCTGAGCAGTTCCCCTGGCAGGTAAACGGGGTAACGCGTGAGACAAATGTGACTTCCTATTTTATTGATAAGTCCAAAAGGTGTCCTACCGGCCGCCCTCCTCCGGGCTGCCACCCTTTCTCAGCTACTCAGGAATGAAGGGGGACATTTCTTTGTTTCCTGTTTCCTTAAACTGCCACTATTCTACATACACACCTACTTTGGAGCAGATTAAGGTTACATCCCTTCTCAAAAGGAGTAGCTTTTCCAGCCCTAGCTGGTTTGGCTCAGTGGATAGAGCGTTGGCCTGCAGACTGAAGGGTCCCGGCTTCCATTCTGGTCAAGGACACATGCCCGGGTTGCAAGCTCAATCCCCAGTGTGGGGCGTGCAGGAGGCAGCCAATCAATGATTCTCTCTCAGCAGTAATGTTTCTCTCTCTCTCTCTGAAATCAATAAAAATATGTATTAAAAAAAAAAAAGAGTAGCATTTCCAGCTTTGGAGTAAGAGGGATGAGGGCTTGTTCTGGGACTCACTGCCTCTTCAACTTCATCCCACCCCCACTCTGGACTTGCCCCCCCCACCCCCACCCCGCCTCCCTGGATGACTCACACTCCTGGAAACATGACTGATGACCTCAGGATGAGTAAGAGGCCCATGCGCGTCATGGCCCGGCTGCTGGGAGGGTGAATGAGTTCAGTGCTCCCTGAGCAGGGCACTGAGGCATGTGCCAGGGGTCCTGGCGAGGGGCAGGGGTCACAGGACCCTGGAGAGGAGCGCAGCTTTATTTGGCCATGGGCTCGAGGTCCTGTGACCCAGGCCCCCTGCGTCTAACCCCTGAGTGATGATGGCCTTCCCCGTGGGGGGTGGCAGCCCACCACCCTCTGGGCTGCCTGCGCAGTGGGCGCAGGGTGGAGGCCCTCATGGAACTCCAGAACACTGTGGTTCTCTGACCCAGGCACCCCTGGCCTCACCCCAGCACAACCAGGCCCAGGGCAACCCTGGACTTGGCAGCTCAGCCTCGGCTGCTTTGAAAGGGCCCTAATCCAGGGCCCAGCCTACAGGGTGTGTGTGCAGTGGGTGTGTGTGTGTTCGCACTCTCCTGTACACCCTAATCCAGAGTGCAGTCAAGCAAATATCTTCGGCCTGTTTTCCACTTTCCATGTGCCTCGTTTCTGAACGTTTAGTGGAAATGGGATCACAGCAAAGGAATGTATTAATTCGATGCGTTTTGAAATGTCTAATTTACATTCTTGGAGTTAAGGCGCAAGCTGAACCTGCTAATATAAGCAAAACAACATGCAATCTAGAGTCCTGGCCCTCGGTAAATAGGGCTGAAGCATCAGTTTCCCCATACCTGAAATGGGCGTAGCCCGCGCACGGACGGCATGGAAAACAATGCCAGGACCGCAAAGCACGAGGCGGCCCTGCCTTCATATTCTCTGCAACCACCACAGCCCAGTGTCCTCACTCAGAGCCTCAGCTCCTCCCACAGTCACTCCCACCTGAACATGGGGCTCGCGGAGCCTCGCTCCACGAGGATCTCAGAGGTGTCACTTGGGCCCCACCATCATGTCCTCTGACTGCTCAAGACAAGAGACGTGCGTTAACTAGAAGGGAACTAGGACTCAGAGACCTGCGAGGATGCATCTCAGACAGCGGGGCTGGAACCTAAGTGAGAAAAACAAACCAACTGAACGGGGAGCCCCCCGCTTCCTCCCCGCCAGAAAGGCTGGGTCCCCTCTCCGTCATCACTTTTGTTAACATTAGCCTTCGTCATTTAAATGTCATTTGTTGCCTGGCTGGCATAGTTCAGTGGTTGAGCGTCGGCCTATGAACCAAGAGGTCATGGTTGGATTCCTGGTCAGGACACATGTCCAGTTGCAGGCTCAATCCCCAGTGAGGGGTGTGCAGGAGGCAGCTGATCAATGATTCTCTCTCAATCGTTGATGTTTCTATCTCTCTCTCTCTCTCCCTCTCCTTTCCTTTCTTAAATCAATATATATGTATATGTGTGTGTGTGTGTGTATATGTATATGTATATGTATACATATATATGTGTGTGTGTGTGTGTATTTGTATATATATGTATATGTGTACATATATATGTACATATATGTATATATGTATGTACATATATATATGTATATATATATAGTCATTTGTTAGAAGCTTCATATAAAGCCAGAATAAACCTTAAGCAATAAACTCAGGTGTTGAAGAGAGATTCCTTTCTTCCTTTCCTCTAACTCAGCTGAGACCCCCGTCGCCGGAGTGGGAGAATATTAATCACAGTCCATTCATGATCCCCCTGCCCTTTTCTTAGCGTCAGCACTGACTTTCTGGGGGGTCTACAGGGAGCCAAAGCACTGGGGCGACTTTCCGCAGGGCCACCTGTCCATACCTCTGCTGGGATGGCCCCATAGCCCCTTCAGGGCACAGCTCTCCCGAGCCACAGCCACAGCCACGGGCCACGAGCCACGAGCCACGATGAAGTCCAGGATTCATGCTGCTGCCCCGTGTCCCCTGAGGTCTCGATGGCTCCTGAGTCTCACAGTCTTGGCAGAGTTATTGGCTGGAAGTGGAGGGGGAGCTACTGGCTATCACGCTGTGTGTCTCTGCTCCCCGAAGGACTTGGCTTTCAAAACCAACGCAGGAAGACCTTCTTCCATGCCCTGCATCTCGGGATTGTGCTCACTTCCCCTTGGCAGAGATCACAAGGGCAAAGGGTAAATCCTGGGGGAAGGAGGTGGTATTTCAAAAGCATGCTCCCCCCTGGAGGAATCTCACTACTGGACTTGGGACTTCCTATAAGCCTAGAGTAATCAGACTATGGGGTCTTGGCATAAGAACAGATAGTGGGATCAAGGAAACAGAGATGCGTATGTGGTGAATTGATGATAAACAAAGCACCAAGGTGATTAAGAGGCGGAAGGAGAGTCTTTTCAATTTTACATGGTGCTAGAGCAACTGGGCATTCATGGATACAAAGATGGTCATTGACCCCTACCTCACCTCACACTCAAAAATTATTTTGGGAATGGATTATAAACCTAGACATACAATCTAAAACTTCTAAAAGAGATCAGAGGAGAACATTTCCGAAACTTTGAAGAAGGCAGAGGTTTCTTCAACAGCTCACACAGGTTTTTAAACAGGTCACAAAAAGCAGGAACCTTTATTTTTTAATGGAGAAATTGGACTTCATCAAATATTTTTTTTAAAAATCAAAAGACATTTTTAAGAAAATAGGCAAGCCAGTCCACAAAAAAATATTCACGAAATATAGGGTGTCCCCAAAAATGTATACACACACTTTGAATAATTATAAAGGCAGTGTTTATTAAAATACATTCTATTTTCAAAATTGAGCTATCAGCTGTTAAAGTGTGTATACATTTTTTGGGATACCCTGTATATATCTGATATCCAGAATATATAAAGAATACCAATAGATCAATAATAAAAGAAACACACACACACACACACAAGAAATGAAAAAGAGCAAAAGACTTGCCCAGACATGTCACAAAAGAAGATTACAACTGGCCAATAAACAAATGGAAATTGCTCAACATCATTGTGTTCATCAGAAGATGCAAATTAAAACCACGGTGCAAATACATTTCACACCCACTGGAATGGCTGAACTTAAAAGACCAACAACACCAAATGCTGGCGAAGACCTGGAGTACCTGAAACCCAGACGTTGGTGGGGTGTAAGATGGTACAACCATTGTGGAAAACCATTTGGCAGTTTCTTATAAAGTTAAACACAGACCTACTTTATGATTCACAGATTCCATTCCCAACTATGTACCCAAGAGAAATGAAAACATATTCACACACACACAAAAAAAACAACACAAAAAAACACTTGTCCAAAAATGTTCACAGCAGTTGTATTCACAAGGAAGGGGGGTGGGCGGGGGGGTGGGTAGCAAAAACCGGAAACAACCCCAATGTCCATCTATATGTGAATGAATGAACAAACTGAGGCACCTTCTTCCAATAGACTATTACTCAGCAATAGAAATGAGCTAACCGCTGATAGATGCTACATGGATGAACCTCAACAACATTATGCTGAAAGAAACCAGCACAAAAGAGAACATACGGTACAATGTTATTTAAATGAAGTCCTAGAACAGGCCAAACTAATCTATGATGATAGAAATCAGAACATTGTTTGCCTCCGGGTAGCGGGTGGGGATCGACAGAAAAGTTCTGAGAATCTAATGTACAGCATGTTTGATTATCATTATAATTAATAATACTTTTTTTAAAAAGAGAGAGAAAATGGGGGAAAAGCTGGAGACGTAGTTACATTGGTGTATGCATCTGTCAAAATGCACCGAATTTTGCACTGAAGATCCATCCATCACACAGTGTGTGGAGTATACCTCCATAGAGAACAAAAGCAGTTCCCAGGGGCTGGAGAGAGGGGGAACTGGGGAGCTGTGTGTAATCGGTATCGTTTCAGTTTTGCAAGATGAACAAGTTCTGGAGATAGGTTGCAAAACAATGCGGACATACTTAACACTTAGAAACGGTTAAAATGGTAATTTGTATGTGAGGCACATTGGACCACAATTGAACAAACACACCGAATATGCTACCACATACAACCTGACAAACCTTATTTATGAGCATGCAAACACAACTTAATTTCTTAATGTAATTTCTTGAAGTAGAAGAGTCAAGGTAAATCGCACGTTATGTCTATTTCACCGCAACACAATACACTATAAAATAAAATAAAACCTGTGAGGGTTGCCACGCTCCGTCCTCAGGGCACCCAGCCTGGCTCTGGCTGGCTGCCGGCAGGTAGTGTGACCCCTAAAGGCAGAGTCACCACCTTGTTTCTGGCACCACCGTGGGTCTGGAAGGGGAGGAGGTCTCAGATGCTCACATGGATGGTGCTACTGGGAGAAAAAAGTTCCAGCGGGACTTCCTGATGAATCCTACTCTGAGAGCCTGGTTTCTCGTGTCTGCCCCCATTCCCACCAGATACCCTGGACCCTGATACCTCCTTATACAGTCACAGCTGGTCAAGGTGACTGGCCCCTCCCACATTCTCTAGGCGCTGCCAGCCGGCTCAGTGAAGGGACTGCCTATGGGGACGCTGGGCCCCGAAGCCCTTTGGCCTGTGCTCGCCCTGTGAGCCTCCCTGACACGGATGCAGGTCCGGTCCACCTTGCCTTTGTCCCAGGCAGAGGACAAAGCTGTTCTGTGTCTGGCGGCAATGCCCAACATCTTGCTCTCTTTGCAGACATTCAGAGAAAGTGGAGTTGGGGGAAGGGGTCTTGAATTCTCTAGCGCAGTGGTCGGCAAACTCATTCGTCAACAGAGCCAAATATCAACCGTACAACGACTGAAATTTCTTTTGAGAGCCAAATTTTTTAAACTTAAACTTCTTCTAACGCCACTTCTTCAAAATAGACTCGCCCAGGCCGTGGTATTTTGTGGAAGAGCCACACTCAAGGGGCCAAAGAGTCGCATGTCTTAGAGGGTGACCTCGCTCTCCACCTCAATCCTTGCTACACCCGTGTTCTCAGAGGGCATCTTCACCCTCCGTGGCGCCGTGGCGGTGCTTTAGTAAGCAGTGGGCAGAGTCCCCCGTCACCTTTGCTGATTCGACCCTCTGCCTCCTCCTCATGGTCCTAAGAGTGCCCCGGAGGAGTGAATGGTTTGGGGCACCTACAGGCTCTCCGGCCTCTGCAGTGGGCCGCTGCCTTATGGGAAAAGGAGAGAGAAGTGGCACTCCTTAAGCATCTCCTGTGGCCAGGTCTGTGTGAGAAGGGTTATGTCATCTGGTCCTCACAATACCCAATTGGAAGATGGGTAATTGAGGCTCAGGATGGGGTGTGGACTTGCCCAAGTTCTCCCACTAAATTAGGCATAGCCTCTGCCCCCCTACTCTCTTCATCACAGTCTATAACTGAAGATTCTTCTAGCTTGTCTACTCTGCCCCCTCATGACGGCTGCCCCTGCCCTAACAATGAACCTCTTCCCCACAGCCCTTCCCTTGCTGGAGACGGAAACGCCTTCCACAGAGACACGTTCCAAGGGTGTGGCCGAGAAGTGCTCCCTGGAAGAGGGAAGGGGGGGTTTTAATTTTTCTGAAATACATCGGGAAAATAGAGGCAAGCATCGCGATTCTAGTTAGGGTGTTGCAAAGGTGGATGGGAGAATGAGCTTAGCGTGTCCTGGCGTCTGAAGGGGGCGCTGTGTCTGGACTGGGGGCGGGGACGGGTTTCCCCCCCAGGCGCTGGCATCCCCTGCAGCCCTTCAAAGACTGCATGAGTGGTGTGGTGGGCAGCTGGACTGGGGCTGGAGCTGGAAAGAGAGATCTGAGCTGGAGCTGGGTCGGGGACCGCCTGGTCTTTGGGTCCCCGGAGCCTGCCGCAGCGAAACGCAGAACATTTGATGGAGACGATGACTGAGTGTCAGCAGGCGCCCTCTCGGTGGCCAAGGTGCTGATGACACTGAGGTTCCAGAGGGACAGCCTCCGTCCCGGGCCCCACCCCTCGGAAGTCTGGCGTCTCCACCTCTCACTCCGGGTTGCTGGACCCCGCGGCATCCGCCGAGGAGCAGGAGCACATTTTCCCGTCACGGTTTTCTTCGCAGGCCCAGCCGCCCGGCGTTTCCCCGGCTCTCCCGCCGAGGCCTCTGGTTCCACAATCCAATCCCCAAACCCAGCAGGCCCCCCACCGCCAGGCCCCGAGTGCACACACAGGAGCCTCAGCAATGTTCTCCGCAGACCCACCCTCACCTCCGATCCAACCCAAAGACGCTCGGCCGCGGGGCGGAGGCCGGCTTCTCGGGGACAGGGCGATGGTCCCCAGGCACACAGTGGTGAGTGGGCAGCGCCCCGCGTCCGCCTGGGCATCACTCGGAAAACCGATTGGGTCCCAGACTCCAGGAGCCGTCAGAGATCGTAGGGGACAGCCCGATGCCCGAAAACCAGGCAGGCCCAGACACGCCACCCTCCCGCCCGGGAAAGGACAACGGAGGCCGCGGCAGTTCTGTTTCCCGCAGAGCCAGAGGCGGGAGGCAGGTCCCGACCGAGGCGTGGAGAATGCCAGGCCGGGAGGCCCACCTGCCCACCTGCCCACCATGACCCAGCGATCGCAAAAGTCTCTTCCTTTTGGAAGTCGCGGGGCAGGGGTTAGCTGAGGGAGACAAGGAGCCGGTTAACGTTTGGGCACGCTACCCTCCTTGTCGTCGGTGAGAATCCCACAAACGTGCATCCGCATTCCTCGTCCAATAGATGTGGGGGGTTTAAAAAAAGTGTTAGCATGATGTCTTTTTAAATATTTGGAAATACTCCCCACCCCCACCACCCAAGTGGAGCGTTTGTTTTTTTAAAAAATAAGCACGAGGCGGGGATGCTGCGCCCCTAGCATAGGTGAGTGTTGTGTAAGCCGGCCCGCCCATCGGCCGTGGGTGGGGACCTGCCCACAGCTGCCACCCCGCTCCTAACAACTCCTGGGGGCACACCCTGCTCATTAGGCCCCGCCACACCCAGCCGCCCCGGCTCCTGGTTGAACCAGAATGCCAGGAGCGGGTGGCGGCTCCTTGAACCCTGAAAAATGGGCTTCGGGGAGTTAATCCAGGCCCAGGCCTCAGGCCCCAGAGAGCTGGGTGCTGGGCGGTGAGCTCCCTCGGCCATGCCTAGGACGGCCTGTGGGGGCTGCAGACTGTCTCTGTGGGGGGCTGGGAGCAGCAGGGACCCCCAGAGGGAGCCAGGCACAACTCTAGGCAGTAAGAATCGACATGGGTTGAGGCTGCCTCCCGCAGCCAGCAGCCAGCAGAGGGCTGAGCGTGCAGACATTATCTCACTCCTGCTCAATGTCCCCCCAGGCAGGTAAGGGATGGGACTTGTTCCCGCTTTACGGCTGGGGAGCCCGAGCCCAGAGGATGGATGGGCAGAGAGAGGAGGCTGTGCTGCCCGGTGCCCACTGGGGTCTGGGCACAGTGGGTAACGTCCCTGCCAGCCCTGCTGCTGCCCAGGGAGGGGGGCTGCACTAGGTGGGGATGCACCCACTGAGACAGGCTGCCTGACCCCCAGCCCGACCTGGGTTTGCCACCTCCCCCTCCAAGATAATCCTGACCTCGCTCCCCTTCCTCCAGGGTCCCCCCTTGTTCGCAGCGCTGTCTCCCTCGGGGCACCCCGTGGCATGAGGAAGGACGGGCTGCCGGCCTGGCCCCGCCTGGGAAGTACATCCCACGGGAACTGCTGCTCACTCAGGATAAACCGGATCGGGGTTAGGCGGGTGGCGACAGGCTGCTATTTGTGGAGGCTCCTGGCCTCTCTGCTCCCGTGACTCCGCGGGGCGAGGGCAGCCGCCGCCGCTGCCCAGTCACGGGATCGGCCTGCCAGGGAGCCCGGATGGAGTCGCAGGCCGGGGGCTGGCGGCACGGAGTCTTCAGAGAGGCGCCACGCTGCCAGGAAAGAGCCCTGGCCTGGGCCCCGGGGCCCCGATGCAGCGGACAGCCCAGCCCCTGCCCGGCTGGGCGCCTCCCTCTGCAGGGCCTCCTCGGTCCAGTGCGGGTGGGACTGGACGAGAGCCTCCCTTCTCAAGTCCTCCACGGTCATCAGGCTGCGTCTCCCGCCCCTCCACCCCCCGGGCCCTCCACTGCTTCTCCCAATAAAGCCCTCTCACTGGGGGATTCGAGTGAACCTCTGTCCAGACTAAAGGCTGGGCAGGGAGGGGTGGCAGCTGTGCTGTGCACAGTCTGTGCAGGTGCAGCCCTGGGAGAGGAGGACCCACTGAGAGTGGGGGGACCCTCCCACATGGCTCCCACTCCAAACCCAGACCTGAAGGCTCACCCACTCTCTCCAGGTCTCCGGAGCCAGCTGAGGCCCTGGGGCAGGATGGGCGAGCTGTGAGGCCCGCCGAGCCAAGGACCAGCCACAGGCCTCGAGGAAGATGCTGGAGCCTCTTAGGATGCGCGCTGCCAGCCCCCCGGGAAGGCCCACACCGAAGTCACGGGCATTGGTTAGTTATTCGCAGCGCAGCGTTTGGTGGACAAAGCATTTTTCCATCGGTGATGTCATTTGACCCGCAGCACAAAACAATAAGATATTTTCTCACTTAATAGAGCAGAAAACTAAAGCTCAGAAAGTTTCAGCAACTGGTTTAAAGGATCCCAACCAGGAAGTGATAACATTAGAAGGGGCCCGAATCCCAGGGACAGTGTTTTCTCTAGGACAGGGGTCCTCAAACTTTTTAAACAGGGGGCCAGTTCACTGTCCCTCAGACCGTCGGAGGGCCGGACTATAGTTTAAAAAGAAACTATGAACAAATTCCTATGCACACTGCACATATCCTATTTTGAAGTAAAAAAACAAAATGGCACAAACACCCGCATGTGGCCCGCGGGCCGTAGTTTGAGGACGCCTGCTCTAGGACGCCGAACCCCTCTCTCCAGGCCCCAGGGACCCCAAAAGGCTCCACGGCGGGTGCAGGCTCCCCCAGCTAGCAAGGCTGTGTGTCTGCCATGCAGACGGCCTAGGGGGCCACCATACTGCTGCCCTGGGCCCTGTGTGGGCTCCTCTCCTCCTGCTAACCCCTTAGAGACAGGGACCCATCACTAGCTCCCAATCTCCCAAAGCCACGAGGAGAGGGACCGGCCAGCTTCTGTGGGGACCAGGATGGGAGCAGATGGGACCCAGGGTGGGGACCGGCCTGTGTGAGGATGAACTCTCCGCCATGGCAGCTGCCGGGAACTGCTTTGTCAGACGGCAAGCTCCCCGTCACGGGAGGAATGCAAGCAGATTGGGTAACCATTCCGCCCTTGGAATGGTCCAGAGGAAATGCAACCCCTGGAATGCTCAGAATGTGGAAAGAATGGGCTACGAGATATTCACACTTCCTCACACCAAGAGCCGATGATGAAATGGGAACTACCTCAGCGTCTATTCAGGCCTGGGTTCCCCTCCGAGCGCCGTATTGGGTCAGGATGGGCTGTTGCTGAGTACCTCTGCCTCCTGCCGCTGGACTGGGATAGAGCTGGGGGAAGGTTCAAGAGGCAGGGGTGCAGGGTTGTGGGGGGCAGGTGGCTCCCAGACACAGCAAGCTGAGGGTCGGGCACGGGAAGGCTCTGGAGCTCCCTGCCCTGAGGTCTGCGTGCTTTGAGGCCATCCTCCCTGCCCTCCCTGCGAGGTCACTGGGGCGCCCCCACTGACCTGGGCAGGCAGCCAGACACCTGCCTGGCCTCCCTGGCCGCTGGCCTCTTTGCCACTGTGACCAAAGTGGGCTGTCAGGCCGGGTCAAGGTCAGCCTGTGTCGGCCATGGGTGACGGCCAGCCACCCGCGTCCAGCAGCTAGCGGGCTGAGTGCTGGCCGTGCCTCTTGGCAACTGGCCTGGATCTTTCTGGGGACCTGGAACCCAGATTTGCAGGTGGGGGGGGTTGCTAATAGCATGCCCGCACTGTCCACTGGGCACCCCAAGGTACAAAACGGTCTGCCTAGTTCCCTGAGGGTTTGGAGAAACCAGATCAGCTCCTGGTCTCCCAGAATCGTGCTCCGTTGATGAAGAGAGGGCACCTTCCCTCTCCAACCTCCTGGCCACTCACCTGCTGCTTGGGATTCGGTCCCCGCTTCCCCCCAGGCATTCGCTGCCAACCTGGGGAGGCGGCACAGCCACACTGCGGGCGTGGCCCAGCCTGGCCCATGCTCTTCTCGGAGTCTGGGAGCTACCCTCACTTGTACCTTCCATCCAGTAGGGCCTACTGTGCCCATGTGCCCTGTAAGTCAAAAAGAACAGACAAGTAACTACCTCGTAAAACCATGTGCGAAGGGTACATATAGGCAGGTCCCTGACCTGGCTCGGCCCCTCGCTTGCTGTGTCAGTGTGGCCAGGTACCTGAACCACTCTGTGCCTGTCTGCATCACGTAGTGGCAGAGCTAGGACACAGTGGCAGCCTGTGTTGTTTTCTAAGTCCATCGCCACATGGGGGTGGGGTGGCTGATTAGGGTGCGAGAGGCAAACTGATCAGTTAGGGATTCTCAGAAAAGGCCAAGCAGGGCTGGGAATGATCGCAGGGGAAGCTCGGGCCGACCCCGGGCGCGCGGTGCGGCCTTGGATGAGTCGCTTCCACTCTCTGGGCTCCACCTCCCTCGTGTTGTCAGGAGGAAGGATGGCTGCAGCATGATGCCATTGTCGTTATGCAGGGCTGAGTGAGTTTGAGTCACCGTAAGTGCTTTATCGCACATGATCCCTGCAGCAGCCCTGTGGAGTAGGTAGCTGTAGCCTCCTTCTGCAGATGACAGATAGGAAGTTCAGGGACGTTAAGTGACTTGTCCAAGGAAACTCAGCCAATGCGTGACTCCGCGGGACTTCGAGCTTCGAATGGCTGACTAGCTCCACCGCCCAGTCCCTGTGTCTGAGAAGCCCAGGGCACACGGGCCAGTGTCCTGGCCTTCCCAGCTCACCTGTCCCTCGGGAAGAACCAGCTGGCTCTGGGAGGCCCTTTCTCCTGTCAAAGCAGACCCAGTCCTCCCCAGAGTCTGATGAGTCTGACTTCAAGACTGACCGAGGTAAAGAAAAGCCCCCCACACTCCCCTCTCTTTCCTCCCTCCCTCCCTCTCTTCCTTATTGGGGTGAAATTCACATAACATAAAAGCAACCGTTTTAAAGTGTACAATTCAGTGGCGTTCAGTCCATTCACAGTGTTGTGCAACCACCACCTCTGCCATTTTTATCACCCCAAAAGAAACCCCCAGCCCACTAATCTGTCACGCCCCCTGCCTCCCTTTCCCAGCCTCGGGCTGTCACCAGCCTGCTTTCTCTCTCTCGGGGCTTACCTGTTCCGGTAATGGAATAAACAGAATGGTACCACATGTCACCCTTTAGGCCTGGCTCCAAGCACTCTGTTTGACCACACTTTCTGCAACTCCCTGAGGAAGGAGGAGACACAGGGGCCTCTTCTTTTGTCTCAGGCTCTGGCCCCTGGCCCTGCCCCCCTACCCCCCCTCATTGCCCTGAGCCCCTGCTCTCAGCTCATCCACTCTATGCCATTTCCCATTTCCCATAACTACCCTGAGCAGAGGACTCTGATGGTTCATAGAGTCATTTAACAATAGCCAATGGGCGAGCAGAGACCAGGTAAACCATCATTAGACGACAGTGTGATAAAGCCGCTAGGGCTTTTTCCAGAGCGAGGAGCCCAGAGGGAAGACCTGTAACCCAGCCTTGGGGTGAGAACGGTCAGGACAGATAACGTAGAGGAAACTGGGGGTGGTCTGTCTTATTCACTCTGTTTCCTCCGCACTTAGCACATTTCCTGGCACCTAGAACAAGATATGAATGAACTGTTCAATGCAATCAATCAATCAATCGATCCATCAACCAATCAGTGCAGTTCTCAGCTGAGAGCTGAAGGATGAGTGAGAGTTGTCCGTACCGGAAATGGCTTGTCTGAAGACTTGTAGGCAAAGGTTGGGCCCTGCAATACCTGAAAGACTAGATGAAGGGCAAAGGGTGGGGGGAGGGGGCAGACGGGAGGGAAGAGGCCGGGTCCTGCAGGGCCTTGGGAGCTACAGGAAGGAGTTCGCCTTTAACCCGAGCGAGCAGAGGAACCACCCAAGGGTTTCAAGCAGATTTGCATTTTAGAAAGTTATCGTTTTAATCTAGATGAGAGATCCTGATGACCCGAGGATGTGCCGGGAGACAACATTGTTCTTGCCCTCCTGCAGCTGCTGTTCCAACGGGGAACAGGGGTGCTTAGTGCATCCTGAGAATAATCAATAACCACAAGGGTGTGGGGTGCTCCGAGCGACGCCATGGGCCAGGGACGTCCTCCCCAATACAATGACCTTTATTTAAATCAAAACCTGAGAAATGAGCCCCGGCCCATGTGCTCAGTGTTTAGAGCGTCGGCTGGAGCACCAAAGGGTCTCAGGTTCGATTCCTGGTCAAGGGCACGTGCCTGTATGGCGGGTTCACTCCCCGTCCCTGTCGGGGTGGGTGTGGGAGGCGACCAGTAGATGTGTCTCTCTCACATCCATGTTCCTTTCTCTCCCTGTCCCTCCCCTCTCTCCCTTCCATGCTCTCTGAAAGGCAATGGAAAAAAAAAATCCTCCGGTGAGGATTAACAACAACCGTGAAAACCTGAGAAATGAATAGGAGTTTGTCAATTCAAGAGAAAGGCAAAGAGCTTTCCAGACTCCACCGCAGCTTTGAGGAAGGTCCGGAGCAACATGTGTTGAAGGAACTGAGAAAGCCCAGTGTGGTCGCTGTGGAAGCGTGAGGCTGGGCGTGTGATCAGCTGAGGCTGGGGAGATAAGCCGGGGCCAGACCCCAAAGAACCATCTTGCACATTCTGGACTTACCCTTAGCAAAGCAGGAAGTCTTTAATGATACAAGATCCTGTTTTGAAAAAAGTAGGATCACTTGCATTTCCCTGTTGCATTTCCGCCCATGTGACCTGCCTCCTGGTCAGCGCAGTCATCTGCCCGCCTTGGAAGTGGAGTTAGGATTAGCCAAGAAACACATGCAGGGAAGGAGCTAGTAATATGTGGCTCCTGACACCCCCAAAAATAAGATTGCTCAGCCAGACAACAGTCTTGAGAGAATATTTGTTAAAGGATTTTCTGGACACCTTTAACTTCCTCGTTAAGCTATCCAGGAGCAAGCCTGGCAGGAGAGACTGTGGGGCTTGACCCAAAGAGGAGGACCGCCCCCCAGAGAGCCCTGATCTTGGGTCTTCAGGGTAGTGGGGGCGCATGAGAGGGGAAGCAGGTGTGGAAGGAGGTCGTGTGCATCCTGATGGTTCGTCTTCTAGTTGAAGCCCCAGAGAGCAGAGGTGTCTTCGATGGGGGGGGGCGGGGCGGGGGGAGGGAGTGCCCTCATACATCTACCTAGAAGTCGTCCCATCGAAGTGCACGTGGTGGTTTGGTGTGGCCAGGCACAGGGACAGTTTGTATGTCTCCTTCTCAATCCACTCCAGGTCCCCATGCGGTGTTCACGCTCCAATCACGGTGGCACTGATCTTCAGCTGTGGGTTTCTATAAGAAAAACGAACCAGAATCTGATAGATTGAAAACCCGCTAAACTCTTTTTTCATTTATTTTGACTTTTTTTTTTTAATTAAATATAAACAGACACTTAGGGGGGTGAGGGCATGTGCGGGTGGGGTGGGGGAAGCAGGAGGGGAGTTAAATGAGGGGGAAAAGGAGACATATGCACTACTATTTGTAATACCTTAAACAATAATTTTTAAAAATATTTTAAAAAATAAAATAAAGATAATACTAAAATATATATCTATATCTTTATTAACTTCAGAGAGGAAGGGAGAGGGAGAGATCAAGACATCAAACCATGACCTCCTGGCTCATAGGTCGACACTCAACCACTGAGCCAACATGGCCGGGCCATTATTTCCACTTTTATTCTAGTATCAGCCAAGCGTGTGCAGCATTGTGTTCCGAACATTGCCGATGCCCGTCACAAGGTCCGTCTTGGCGTGGCTTTCTCTTTATATCCTGAGTTATGGGGCTTCTGCTTGGCTAGTGCTCAGGCGGGTCTCAAGGCTGGTTCCATCATTTAGCAGTAATTTTGACGTGGTGGTGGGAGGAGGGAACGCAGCGTTTTCCTGCTCGGCATGTGGACTGGAATCCTGCTAAGCTTTGGAGGAAAATGTACCGGACAACAACAAAAAGCACTGACAGGACTGGGGCCTGTCATGGTCTCCACAGTTCATTCCTAACACAACCCCAGGGCCCCAGGACCTTCAGTGAACACAGAACCTGCAGAGTGAGGACTGACAGCGGCTGGGGGCTTGGGTGCGGATGGTGACAGTGGGGCCGGATAGAACACGCCCATTGGAAACGTATTTAGGAGGTGAGGCAGGGCTGGGTGATGGCGAGGGAGAGAGGGGAGTCAGGGGCAGGAAGAGGCAAGCCAGAGAAGGAGCGGTTAGCCGTGCGGGCTGCGGGCCACAGCCAAGGAGGTGCAGACTGGGGTGTGTCTGCAGGATTCGGTCACAGGGAAGTAGTCCCAGGGCCATGGGGGTGGAAGCAGACTTGAGTGGGTTGAGGGAAGAGGCATGTGGGAGGTGAGGAAGTGGTACGGCAAGAAAAGATGCCACCTCTGAGACTCTTGCCTGGGAGGCGGAGAGGGGGGTGAGGTCAAGGGAGGGTTCTTGTCTTTTTTAAGATGGGTGACACTGGACCTCACTTAACGCTCATGGGAAGGGGCCCTTGGGAGGTAGAGGCCAGTGGCAGAAGAAGAAGAAGAGGAGGAAAATGATTGACAAGGGTCCCTGAGAAGAAGGAAGGCGGTGGGACCCAGAGCCGGGGGAGGCAGGAGCCTTGGGGGGCCCAGAAGGTCCCTTCTCTGTTAAAGTCGGTGCAGGAGGGAAGGCAGGCCTGAGGATCTAGCAATGGCTGGGTGAGGACACCCCCTTCTGAGGGCCCCCATGTTCTATGAAGTGGGAGGTGCCCTCATCTGGAACATGAAGGGACTGGAGTGGGGAGGTTTGAGAGAGAGGAAGCAGTCTGAGCCACCTTCTGGGGAATAAGAGAGACAACTGGCCAGGAAAGCACAGAGAGCCAGGGTCAGGCCAGGTTGGAAAGGAGCTGATGGTGGCACCGATCTGCAAGGCTCTGGGATTTTCTCCAGAAGGAAATTCCTAGCTGGGTCTCCCGTCCTGCCCGCCTCTGAGCCAGGCCTGCCCTGGCCCTGCAGCAGGTCGCCCGCATCTGCAAGCCAGCCAGCTCCTCGCCATGGGCCTGGGCCGCCATGCCCCGCCCGGCTCCTCCTCGGCCTCCAAGTTTCTATTCTTGGAACCAGACAGCTTGGACTTTCAGGAGCCCCCTCTTGCCCTCCCGCCCACCCCCACCCCCCCCGCCCAGCCCCTCACAGACTGCCTGCCCAGACCCCTTCCTCCCCACCCCTCACCTCATCCTGCACTAGAGTGTGACTGTGCCCCACCCCCCTCCATTCATAACCCCTCTGCAGCTCCCAATACCTCAACGGAATCTCCTATTTTAGGAAAAGTCTCAGTGGTACCTGCACGAAGGACACTGTGGACATAAGAAACATCCAATCCCGTAGAGAATTTGGATAAGAGTTTATTTCAGCCACACTGATGCCATTGGCGGGGAACAAGGCCGCAAATGCTCCTGAGAATAAGTTTTGCGGCTGCTTTTATGCATTTGGGTTAAGGAGGGGATGCAGGCAGAGGTGGGAGAAAGCACTCGAGGATTCATTCGATTGTAGGATAGTTAGCAAGGTCATGTGCTCTCCTGAGGGTGAACAGCCCCTTTAAGGGCTTGACTGCTGGCACTTTAAAGGCCCGCTAACCAAGATGCACAAGAACAATGGTCAGGGCCTGCTTAAGGCAGAGATAAAACTTTTACTGAAAAGTTATGTGCCTGGGGCATGACTACCCACCATGACCTGCTGAGTTAGGAATTTATGATCAGATCACCTGTGAGGCTCCTTTCCCTAGAACCCTTGTGTTCATCCACAACACCTTATACATCTTCTTTGAGAGACTCAGTGCACTTGTAATTACTGGACCCTACCCCCATTCGCCAAGGGCAGGTGTGTGTGTGTGTGTGTGTGTGTGTGTGTGTGCGCGCGCGCGTGCACACGTGTGTGCGTGCACGTGCGTGAGACCTCTACCTCCCCAGCAGGGAGGATACTGTGGCACAAACAGGCACTATGTTGGGCTGTCATGAAGGCCCTCAAAATCTCAGATTACATTTCCATCACCCCCTGACATCAGCCCAAGCTCCACATTCGGGGACTCCTTCCCCGGCCCCAAAGCTGCCGCCCACTTCCTTTTCCCACTGGGTCTCTGCACAGACAGCTCCCTCGGCCAGGCCCCCGCCCCCACTCCATCCTGTGCAGACACCCACGCCTCTTCCAGCCCAGGGCCCTTCCACGGGGGAATCTTCTCTGAAACCCCCACCAGCCACAGGCCAAACCGGGCAGCGCCTTCCACTGTCAACGCCTCTCTTCCCCGCCCTTCCACTCCTACCAGAGGGTGACCCCCTCGAGGGGACTTGTGGTGTGTGCTCTGTGGACATTTCAAAGGAAAACACCGCTGGGGAGGCAGAGACGCCTCAACAACTCACACACACTGATCGTGTCCTTCACCGCTGTCTCCTGCAGGCCTTTCCCGGTGCCACGTACTTAGTGGGGACACAAGCATGTTTTTGAATGAATGAGATGTTTTCCCCCCTCAAACCCCTAAAATATGACGGCGATGGTCTCTGCCTACATACTCATTTTTAAAATGAATTTAATTCGGGTCTCCTATGTTTACGTGAAAAGCGTGTCTGTTCTCATCAGGGAACAAAGTCTGTCTTTTCAGGATTGTTCCATCTTCCTTTTGAGAGACAAACGCAGGCCTTATGCAGCGGATCAAGGTAGCGACTATAGTTGCCAGTGGGCCAGACACGCCAGTGCGTAAGGGAAAAGGAATTTCTCTCGGAGCTGATAATTGCCAACACGGTTCAGCAGCGCTTGTCTCTTGGGCTTCTGAACAAGACCACAAATGTGAAGGCCTAGGGAATCCATGAAGCACTACAGCAAGGAGCCAACGATATTGCTATTCATTGGTTTATTTTCCCTGCTCATGTTTCATGGTGGTATTTAGTGCAGCCAGTAGAGTCATTGGGATTCTCAAAAGCTGCCTAAGTATGCATGCACACGGACGGCAAGAGGAGTGGTGGTTGCCAGGGACGTGGGGAGGGCGCGGAGGGGACGGGGAGGGACTGCTCAGCGGGTCAGCGTTTCCTTTCGGGCTGAGGAAAATGTGTGGGAACTAGTTCGAGGTGGTGGTTGTACGACATGGTGGATCTAGCACTCAATGTCACTACATTTTCCACCTTAAATGGTTGCTTTTTATGTTATGTGAGCTTCACCTCAATAAAAAAGGTTACATATCACCCGAATAACACAGAACCCTTTCCAAAGGCCCTACGGCAGTGGTCGGCAAACTGCGGCTGGCGAGCCACACGCGGCTCTTTGGCCCCTTGAGTGTGGCTCTTCCACAAAATACCACGTGCAGGCGCGCACGTACAGTGGGGTTGAAACTTCGTGGCCCATGTGCAGAAGTCGGTTTTCGGCTCTCAAGAGAAATTTCAATCGCTGTACTGTTGATATTTGGCTCTGTTGACGAATGAGTTTGCCGACCACTGCCCTACGGGATAAGGCAGAGCGAGGTTCCAGAAGAGCCGGGATCGAAGGGCCCACGGCACCCTAAGCTTCGCCCTCGGGCAGGCATGGGTCCCCCCTCCACAAGCAGGGCCATGTTCTCCGTGGCCTCGGAGACACTCAGCTGAGCCCCATGGAAACGGGCCGGACGCGGTGGGCTTGCTTCTCCCTTGGCTGCAGGGCCCTGGGGACGGGGTTAGTTCCACCGAGGACTTCCTAGTTCCCGAGGTGGAGCCCGCGGCGGGGTTTTATTATTTTTCCATCAAACAAGTGGAACTTTCCAGAGACAACTCGCAGATGGTAGAGAGAGCCCCATGGCTTCCAGGGGGTGTCTGTCCACCAGGGCCCAGTGGAGAGGAAGCAGGAGGACACCCCCCCCCCCCCCTTCCCCCCCCCCCCCACCGGCAGGGTTGTGGGCAGAGTTCCTCCCCACGGCAGGCACGCCCTGCAGAGGCCGAGGCCGAGGCCGGCTGCCCGGCAGGAAGGCGAGGGGACTTGTCCCGGCAGCTCCCGGCTCCCCAGACGGCCCTTTGTTGCCTTGTCAGGGGAGGAGCCGACTCTGTCACGAGAGCCGGGGCAGGAGGACGAGCAGCGTCCCGATGGGGTGCGTGGCCGGCCCGGAGCGGAGGCCACCAGCCCTCCTCCTCTCCGGGGCCAGCGGGGGCTGGGCCGCCCACGTCCAGGGAGCCCATCCACCCTTTAAACACAGAGGCCCCAAGGGAAATCACACCCTACCATTTCAAACGTGGCCCTGGAGCCGGAGCACAGCGGCTGTCCTATAATCAAGTTGCATCCGTCCACTTTATAACCGAGGGCCGTGGGGTTTAACCACTTAAGCTTCCTCCCTATTTTCTTAGCACCTCACCCAGGTCTTCACAGACACCGTCTCACCCCATCGCCCAAGAGACAGACGGGGCTGGACGTCTTGGAAAGCAGCGGCTCCTGGAGAAATTCCCCTTTCCCTTACGTGGGGGCCGTCCCGTGGGCAAGGACAGCCTGGCCTCAAAGTTCTGCTCACTCGGGGCAGCCCAGGTCCAGCAGAAAGGGGGAGTCCCTGGACCCCCCGCCAAGACACCGTTCCCGAGGGAGTGGACTCCGCTCACCCCTAAAAGCCCAACTTTGTTGGAAATGTAACCAGTAGAGTTTGCAATCACCCCAGGTCCCTGAGCGGGTTGGGACCAAGATAGCCCAGACCCGTGGTCGGCAAACGGAGGCTCGCGAGCCACATGCGGCTCTTGGGCCCCTTGAGTGTGGCTCTTCCACAAAATACCACGGGCTGGGCGAGTCTATTTTGAAGAAGTGGCGTTAGAAGAAGTTTAAGTTTAAAAAATTTGGCTCTCAAAAGAAATTTCAGTCGTTGCACGGTTGCTATTTGGCTCTGTGGACTAATGAGTTGGCCGACCACTGCCCCAGAGGATGAGGCCTGCACGCCCGGCTTGTCCCAGCAGATTTGGGCTAATTCTCAGCAGCTGCCGACACTGCGAGCATCAACTAAGGACCGGTGTGCCTCCCCACCACTCACGCCCCCAGGAAAGGGCACGGAGCAGCATTCCCCAGCTGCCCGGTCTCCCGGTCGGTCGGTCGACAGGACACTGGGGGCTGGCTGATGCTTCTCCGTGTGCCGCACCTGACACCGCGTGTCTCCTGGTGATGAAAAGGGAGACCTGGGTGTTTGCAGGGCCCTTTCCTGTGCGGGATCCCATTTGACCCCCTGGACCAGTGGTCGGCAAACTCATTAGTCAACAGAGCCAAATATCAACAGGACGATTGAAATTTCTTTTGAGAGCCAAATTTTTTAAACTTAAACTATATAGGTAGGTACCTTGTTTATTAACTTAATTAGGGTACTCCTAAGCTGGCCTTTGCTAAAAACTCAAGGGGCCAAAGAGCCGCATGTGGCTCACGAGCTGCAGTTTGCCAACCACTGCCTTGGACCATCTGAGTGATACCTTCAGTTGCTTCTTTGAAGATTCTTGGGTTTCAAACAAAAACACCCCCCGGAAGGGACAGCACCTTGAACTGTTACTGGCTCACACCTCCGTGGTAGTTGGCAGGGAGCTGAGAATCAGGCCCCGAGAAGCCAGCCGAGAAGCCGGAAACAGGACTGGGAGGGTCCAGAGGCGGGGAGCCGCAAGCCCCGCCCAGCAGCCCACCTCCCGGTGCTGCAGAGAGAGGTTCCGGGCAGACCATTCCCGGCTTCCCTCACCACCACAGACACCAACTGGACCCACAAAGCCCAAGGCGGGAAAGACTGGGAGGAAAAGAGGAGTGACAGGAGAGGCGAGAAGAAAAGGTGGAATAAACCGACCATACGAGGCTCTTCGATCTTAATTCATTTTATTCTACAAAATGCTACTCAATTGAAAGTGGAAAAGCTAACCAAAAAAAAAAAAAAAAAAAAAAAAATGCAAAGGGGAAAAAAGTCTCAATATGTTCTTTCTTCCATAGCAGCAAGCTTTTTCTAACAAGCTTCTTTAGTGCAAATACTGGAGGCTTGTCTTACAGTAAAGTAACGAAACGAGAACAAAAACACCACCAGGGATGCTTCAGAGCGGAGATACGCCTCGATTTTCAAAACTGTACAAAGACTGTGGCGCTCACCGTCCTGCCTGGAGCGGCCTGTGTGGGAGCCGTTCCTCGGGGACCATTCCACCAATGAAAAAAGATGCTGGGGACGGTGAATTACGTTCCCACGGGGCCACAGGAATCTCGTACAGGTGGTTCGCCTCCGGGATCTGATAGCAGACTGGACGCCACGTGGACATCTCAAATACGGACACACCAAGCTTCCCACTTCCCACTGTACACCGAAATATATATATATGTACATCCCCCACTGCAGAACAGACGCCGATACCTACGCTTTGTACAAAGGTGAATGTTTTCTCCCTCGACAGCAAGGAACCACAAACTGAAATAACTGGAATAAACGTTTAATCATACGGAGAAAATAGTTCTTAGGGGACAGGGGCAGGATCTTTTGTTGTGTTCTCTCACGATGTAGACTTCTTGGGGGGAACCACTGTCCCCAGAGGAGTGACAATTTCATCTTTAAAAAACGGAACCTTTTTATACAGTTTATACAGCGCAAGTCACAAATCATTTCAGAAACAAACCAAAAAAAAAGCATCATTAGCCTAATTTAAAAAAAAAAAATAAGGAAGAAAGAGAGGGAGAGAGGAACTGAGTACTTTAATGCTATCTGTTTCTATTCAGGCTTGGTACAGCACAAAGATGTAAACATTTAAAATAAATAATAAAATAAACGTCCATTTCTCCTCCCCCTCCCCTTCCCACACCCTCCTCAAAATTTGACCCCGCCCCTCCTGAACACGTGAGCCCTGGAAAATTTAAAACCCTTTGTGGATGTCCGGCCAAAGCACTAGAAGCACGAGGAGATGTCAAATGAGTGGTGGGGTGACTGGGTTTCCTTTTGAAAGCTGCAGGAGGACACAGGCACACCTGGAAATGCACACACACACACACACACACATGTGCACATACACACACACACACACACACACACACCCCAACCTGTTAATAAATAGTGAGATGCTGGCTTTGAAGATGAATGCCAAAAAGACTCAACAAGCAGAAAGTAGCAAGACCCATTTACTTACATTTTTTTTTTTAAAGCAAGTTATACATACCCTATTGGTCCACAAAATCTATAAGGACTCAGGTTACCCCTCCAACCATCTGAGGAGTGCAAGGGAGCACATCACAAGATAGAGGGAAGAAGAGCTTGAGAGGTGGGGGGATCGTGTAGGGGGTGGGTCTTCGGGAATAAACCTCAGGCTGAAGACAATCTTGCCTTGGCTTTCTGAGGAAAGACCTTCTCGTCTCCAGCTTTTTGTTTATCCGTTTCTCGGGGGCCTTTACGAAGGCATGTCCTCATTCCTTCGTCTCATCTGAAAGAGGGTATTATTTAAAAGTGCCTAACACAGTGCCTGGCACATAGTAGGTGCTTAATTCTTTTCCTTCTTAAAGGGACCTCACAGATGTCTGGTCAGGAAGGAAATCAACCTGAAAGTTAAGCGGGGGGGGCAGCAAGGAGCACGGTTGGTCCACCAAGGACGGGGCAGAGAAGTCCCCATGTGCGTGGAGTCGAGCCCACCCTGACACTGGGAGCCACGTGGGAGCAGAGAGGAAACTCCTTCCCCCAGAGCCCGAGGAAGGGCAGCAGCAGCCTCTGATGGCTCCTGGCTTTGAGACACTGGTATGACTGGCCAGTGGGCACCCCTGGCCTTGCACACAGGCAGAACAATGGCGTCTTTCTGACAACCTCCCCCGAGTTAAGTCTCTGCTTAGAGCTGGCTCCAGCGATTTCCTAAGCTTCACCTGGGACCTCCTCTCCTTCCTGTGTCAGCAGCTGTCCCCATCCCCCGGCCAGGAGGACAGTTCCCAGCAAGGCCAGCCAGGTGGCCAAGGCTGTGTTCATGCTCGCTTCTCAGAGGCCTGCCCTGAGCTGCCCCAGGGCTGCCAGCAGCCCAGCCGGAGTCCCGCCAGCTGCCTCCCTGCTGGGGACACAGGGGCAGCCTGGCGGTTCCCGGCCCCGGTGCAAAGCCCCCACGGCAGCTGTCCCCGTAGCGGGAGCCCCGCAGGAGGAAGTAGCTGGCCTGCCGTCTGGTGATTCTGGAGCACGGGGGAGGGGGGCGTGTGTGCATGCACTTGGAGAACAAGCCAGAGGAAGCACCTGAGGAGGGGCTCCCGACAGGTGCAACAGCCGCCTTCCCCCCAAACCTCCCAGCCGCCTCCTAGAACACAGCCAGGGCCCGGGATGGGGCGCAGCCCGAGGCGTCGGAGGTCCTGGGGCTTTGCCTGCTGCTGGTCCCAAAGCCAACGCAGCTGGAAATCTGCACGGAAGCCAAACTCCATCTCAGGAATGTCCAGCCCGGCCCCAAGTCACAGACTGTGGCCTGCCTCGGGGTCAGCGCTGTGCAAACTAGGGCATGAAGGGGCTCTGAGAAATGAAACACCAGAAAGCAGCTTCATTGAGAGAGAGAGAGAGAGAGAGAGAGAGGAGAGAGAGAGAGAGAGAGAGAGAGAGAGAGAGAGAGAGAGAGAGAGAGGCTAAGAGCTCCCACTTGGCCACAAACACCAGTTGAGATGATGAAGCTCCTCCGAGCTGGGCTTCCCCTGGCCGGCTTCTTCTTTTGATTAACCTGAAGCCGGAACCCCTCCTGCCCCTTCTAATTAGGCACACCCCTCCCACAGCCTCTGGAACTGCAGGGCAGCGTCACAGACAAGGGATGTGGGAAACGGCATCTGTAAAGTGTGTTCAGAAAACACCCCTTTTCTCTAGGCGTCTCCTTCCACACGCGGCTTCCAGTCCCAGCGGGCGGTGTATCCTAAGCACGCACCATCCCACTCTTGTGTCTAGTAGGTGACAGACATGAAACTGACCAGCAGAGGCCCAGGTGTGTGAAGGAACAGGTGTGCTCCCAGTGCCACTGCCCTCTCCTTTGACCCCCCACCGGGTTTGATTTAAACAACTGCGAAACAGTTTAAATTATCACACAATAATCTCCAGAGCTGGGTCAGGACAGCCGGGCTCCCTCGGAGCGCCAGCCCAGCAGAGGCCAAAGAGGCTGTGAGAAAAAGGCTGGGCGGGTGGGAGGCAGGGGCCACGCTGAGCTTTGCTCTTCAGGGCCAGAGGGAGCTTCCCTCCCCTCCCCCTGTGGGAAGGGGGCAGCTGTCTGGCAGGGAGAGCATCTCATCTGATCTCGCATCTCAGCGGCCGGCCCCGGGAATGGGGCACAAGCCGTTAAGCCATAGCAACCGCTCTGGGCCAGCCGTTGGACCCGAGGAACACACTGGGGTCAGGGGGATGGGGAGTCTAAAGAGAAAGCACTTGACCCGCACTTGACCCATCCAATGGCCATGGGCACTTCAGAGTGATGAGCAGCCAGGACAGGGCAAGCCGGGTACCCGGGCGGGGGTGAGGCAAACCCCACTCCGCTGCCGCCTCCTCCCTCCCCTGCCTTCCATCCACAGTGAAGGCGCCTTTGAAGCCTGGGGAGGGGCCACCTGCAGCCACCTGGGGAGGGTCCAGGCCCAAGCTCATTAAACCTCTGTGGTGGCGTCACCCTAAGAGCCAGGGTGGGGAGGGCAGAGCCGCTGGGACAAGGAGTGACGTGTGGTTCCGAGGGAGGGACACCTCCCTGGTCTGCAGAGAAGGGTCCAGGGGCAGAGAGGCGAGGCAGTAATTACAGGAGACGTCCTGCTCAAGACACCAGGTGAAGGAAGCCGGCGAGAACACCGTGTGGCTAGTTGGCACTATTCCTGGCCTGTTAATTAGGCATTTGGCAAACACAACCTGTGCCCTGGCTGTCTCCCTCACGCCCTGTCTTCTGGCCAAGCCGCTCCGCGGAGAGCCGGGGGACGTCTCCGATGGTGGGGAGGACGGTCCTGAGCCTCCCCAGGCCGGGGCGTCTCCTCCAGGGCCCACGGAGCTCTGCCGGGGCCTCCGGAGCCGGTAGTGACGGGGAGTGTCGGGGGAGGAAGGTTCCGTATTGCACATTGTCCCCTCTGGACAAGTCCGCCCCAGCAGGAGAGCCACCTGCTGCCACGTCTCCAGAAACGAAGTTTTAATAGTTAGACCACCCAGATGAAATGTCGTGGCAAATTGGATAAAAACCAAGAGGAAGTGAAATTGACACTGGGGGGGTGGGGGTGGGTGGGGAGCAGAAGTGGCAAATGGAGGGAAGGTGATACCGAAAGGCCACGGGCATGCTCGGTGGGCAGGGAAGGGCACCCTCACTCCAGAGACGCTGCGTAACCACGGCACAGGAATGGTCCACACCAGCTTCAGGCGCGTCAGAAGCCAGAGAGATGCCCGGCGCCCACTCCGTTCTCCAAGGCGTTTCAAGAAACAGGATTTGCTTTGCCAGGTGGACGAGGGAGGAGGTTCCGGGACTTCTCAGAGATCACCCAGGTTGGTCCTCCAGCGCCTCTTGCCCGTGCCTCCTCAGTCCCAGAGCCAGGAAGCTCGCTGGCAGGGCCCCCTCGTGCCCTCGCAGCCCCGGAGCGCTGGAAGGTGCCGGTCCCCGGGGAGGAGGCAGCGATGAGGACCCCCGGCCCGCTGGTTACAGAGCCAGCAGGGTGGGGGAGTTCAAGGAGTCTGAGGACTGGTCCCCGCTGCTACTGCTCCTGCGGTGAGCCTTGGAGCAGGACTCCGAGGGCGAGGCGGGCGACTCCTGCTCCAGGACGCTGGGGTAGGTGAAGACGAGGTTCGAGGTGCCCGGAGTGATGGCAGGCGTGGAGGTCACCACGATGGGGGTGTGCAGGGGCTCCTCCCCATAGAAGCCCCCGGCGATGCTGATGGGCTTGATGACAGAGCGCTGGCCCTTGTCCAGCCCCGCCGAGGAGGACGAGGGGCTGTCCTCTTCCAGGGGCTCCTGCTTCACCACCACGGCGCCCACGCCGCCGCCGCGCAGGGGCTGCAGCCCGGAGGCCGGGGGCGACCGGCGCTCCTCTGGGCTGATCTTGCACACGGGCCCGTGGGCCACCAGCATGAACTCCAGCTTCTCCTTCTCCTTCTGCAGCTCGGCGATCTCTTTCTGCAGGCCCGACTTCTCCTCCTCCAGCTCCTCCGTCTCCTACGGGAGAAAGAGGGGGACCATAAGGGGCTGCAACCTGCCAGGGACCTGCTCGGAGCAGGCAGTTCAAATCCAGGCACGAAAGGAAACCCAGCCATGTCCTCGGAGGACCGATTCTGGAAGCAGCCAGCGCACCCCGGGCCGCAGACCCCACGGCTGCCGAGTCACCTGGAGGCTCAGGATTCCCTTTATTTCCAAAGCTCCAGGTGGAGAAAGGAGGTGGATGGACACCCGGTGTGGCCACGACTGAGCGCTTGCGTGGTGCCAGGCACCGAGGGAAGCGCTTCAGAGGCCTTTTCCCATCCCATCCTCTAGCAGTTTTTTGAAGCAGGTATTATCATCAACCCACTCTGCAGGTAAGGCGACAGGTTCAGAGAGGTGTAGCAATTTGCCCAAAGTCACAGAGCCAACAGGTGGGTAGCCCAGACTTGACCCCGATGCATCTGCCTCCCGAGCCCAGAGCCCGCGGGTGGATGCCCTGAACTCCAGGCAGGAGGACAGCACCGGAGCCCAGGACACTGCCCGGCTTGTGGTGGGGTCACCGCAGCCCCTCCTCCCCTCTTCGCTCTGATTTCAGAAGCGTGTGTTTCGGGACTCAGAGAACGCTGCCGGGCATTCAGGTCAGCCCCCCTGATTAGCGGATGAGGCGCCTGGCAGCCGGGCGGGCACCTGAGGACGGCAGGGTCCACCTGCAAGGACCCCAGCCCCTCCTTCCACACAAAGCCAAAGCAGCAGCACGTGCACACGCGCACACGGAGGGGTAGTCATGGCAGCCGAGAAGGTGTGTGTCACCAGCCTCCTCCCACTTTCCGTCCCCCCGACACACGGGTTCCCGTTCAAGCACGAGGAGAACGGGGCCAGAGCGTCACCAAATGGAGTACAGCCTATTCCGGAGTGAAAAAAGTTTCCATCTGTCTCAAGGGTCTGACGAACGTCATGAGCTTCTGAGAGGGTTTCCTGTGGAGGATGTGGCTCAGGGGCCTGGGTGGCTGGGCTGGGGGTGGGGAGGCGGGGGAGCGGGGTGTGAGGCTTCTGGGCTGGTGGTAAGGAGCGCCCCGCGTAGACCCAGAGGGCCTGGCTCCTTGAATGGTTGGCCTTGAAGAGGGCTCTCCTGGGAGGGGAGGTCCCCCCTCGGAGTGCTGACCACTCATATGGACCCGCCTCACGTGGCAACAGAAAACTCCCCCTCACCCTCCCGACTTTAAGGAACACCTCCGGGGGGCACTAGTACAGGCATCACAGAATCAATCCACGCAGGGCACATGCAATACCCCAGAGCGAGGGCCCCAGGGTGGACGAGAGGAGCTGGCGCAGGTGCGTGGTGCCTGGGAGGATTACATAAGGTGATGGGATGCGCAAGGTAATTGGTGATTTCCAAAGCCCCCATCCTGGCTGGTCTCTGTAAGGACCACCGAGAGGGTCTCCCTCATCTCCTCACTTGGAAACACTCCACCCAGGAGAGCCTGTCCTAGCTGTGGGTTTCCTCCACGTGGCGGACGGCCCGTCCGGTAGAGCAGGCTCTGAGCGAGTTGTGTGACAGTGGTCAGGTCAAACTTTGGGGCAGAGCCACGGGCCCCCAGGTGTGGGCAACGAGGCAGCAGGGGAGAGTGACTCGCGAGGGCAGAACGCGGTCCCGAGGCCACAGCTTCGGGCTCACAGCAGAGGTGGAGAAGCCCCTGCCCACAGAGGTGTGAGAACGCCCCAGGAGAGTGCCACTCCGCCGACAGGTGACCCGTCTCCACCAGACCCAGAGGCCATCAAGACCAGACAGCAGGCGCCCCCAGCCCCAAACCGGTCACGTCTGCGAGCTGGGCCACTCCTGCCGGCAGTAGGCATGGGGGTGGCTGGGAACTGGGGAAGCAGCCCTGCAGAGGGCAGGTCTAGGCCTGCCGTGGCTCCTGGGGCCTGGCAATGCCCACACAGTCTGCCATCCCTCACCCGGGAGCCCCAGCAGGTCTGAGAGCAGGGAACACTCAGACTCTGAGTGAGAAAGGGCACTGGGCCCACGGAGCGGCCCAGCTCTTCTCTCTTGGGCCCAGGCTGGTGCCAAGGGCCAGCTCCCTCCGTCCCTCTCCCTTTAACCAGGCCAGAGCTACCCGACACGCACAAAGGAAGGAGGGTGCATCGCCACGAACCCATCCGTAGGCCACTAGTGGGCAGGAGAGGCTGGGAGGCCGGGAGCCTGGGGCCCCGCGCAGCCCACCCGGGGGTACCCCCACCCCACGCAGATGCCTCACCGCCTGCAGCTTCTCCGTCAGCTCCCGACGGCGGTTCCGGCACTTGGCAGCGGCAAGCTTGTTCCTTTCCCTCCGGATTCGCCGCTTCTCCTCCTCTTCAGGGGACAGCTAGAGGCAAGGCAGAGGTCCTGGTTAGTTCAGGGATGGTTCCCCAGCTTTTTGGGTTTTTTTTTTTTTTTTAGCTGCATCTTAAGCAGGGCAGGAAGCCCCTCTGGGGCTGGGGAGGGAGGCAGGAAGGCAAGAGAAGCTCGGCCAGGCTCAGAGGACACTCAGGGCTGAACCCACCCCATAGGTGATGTCCCACGTGCACAAGGAGAACAGGGCAGCCACGGGTCAGGGACGCGGCCCAGGCATGACGGCAGCAGCATCTGTCATGTCAGCCCTGATTCTGTGCCAAGGCCAGCGAGAGGGAGCTGGGCTGCTTCCCCCAGGGAGTCCCCTCGTGCCAGCCAGGCCCGGCCCCACCCACTAAAGCAGCTTCTTCCAAACCCGGGCTAATTACCCCTCCCCATCACCGCCTGCTCTGCAAGCCTCATTATCCCCATTTGGCTAAGTGGCTGGGCCCCGAGGAAGAACCACCCTGCAGGTGGGGGGGATGGTCTGTTGCCAGAGGGAGGAGGGTCCAGGATGCCACCCCACTCCAGACTTCCTCTGCCAGCTGCTCTCAGTTCAACCCGAGGACCCAGCCGTGGCCTGGCACACACCGCGAGGCGGGACAGGATGGGCCAAAGGAGGAGGAGCCTCAGGCACCTCAACTCCCCCTGCCCACCACATCCGCTCCCTCAGCACACAAGCACCTTCTACGTGCCAGGCACGGTTTGAGGGGTTCGAGGTTTATCAGAGGACTGAGTGAGCAACCCTCCCCCACAGGACTCAGTCCAGCTTCTTACAACGAGGCTGGTGAGGGGCCGTGACTCATGCCACAGGGCAAGACCTCTGCTCCACTCCGCAGTGCTGACACAGAGCCCACCCAGGGCTCTGACCCAATGCCCTGCAGGCGGGGTGACACGGGACACGGCTGCGGGCCAAGGCAGAGGGCAATTCAAAAGGAAAGACCATCGCGTGTGGTTATCCTTCACGGACGGCACACCCACGCGCCAAGCGCAGTCCTGGGGGCTTAGAAGACTCTGAGGGGCTCAGACCTGGGTCTCACTCTCTCGGGACACTTGGGGAAGAAAGCCAAAGCCACTCTTGGAGGGGAGGAGAGACGCTGCCCCCCTGAGGGATGCCCCAGGCCACCTGGTGGGGGCGGGCAGGCCCCTGGGATGCCCCCTGAGCCCTCAGCGCGCTTGCTGCGCTGTGCTGTGCCGTCTGGAACAGCAAAGCAGGGCACAGCCTCAGAGAGGACACACCCATCCCTGTTGACACTGAGGTGACCCCGTGGCCCCACGTCGCCGGAGCCCCGTATCCAAATTCTCCAAACACTGGCATGAAAATGTGCCAATTACTGCTCAGACACAGACAAGCTCATCACACCTTCTCAGCTTTCAAATCCTCCCCCAGCAGGCCGGATACCGGGCGCAGAGGGAGATGGGACGCCTGGCGGGCTGGGGAGACGGCCAGCCGTCAGGTCCCTGCCTCCCGGGCTCTGCTGGGCCGAGCACCCAGCCATCTGTGTCTGGCCCTGGGACCCCTTCACTCCCAGAACGTCAGACCACACTCCTCCCCCTCCTCTGCCGCTCCCACCTCCTGGGTGGAGACCCAGGCCAGCTCCTCTCTCACCAGCTCCTCCCTCACCGTGTCCCTCAGCCCCGGCCACGGCTGCCCAGGCCCCTTCCTAAAACCTGATCCCACAGCCGAGTCCCACCTCCACTTCCCTCAAGTCCTGGCCTCAGTCCCAGCCTCTGAAACCTTCCGTTTCCCCCAGAGAGCCCCGGGCCCCACACCCTCTCTTCTGAGAGGTATCAGGCCGGCGGGGAGCAGAGCCCAGCCACGGCCTTTCTGTGTGGCCTGGGACAAAATCACTGAATCTTCTAAGCCTTAGGCTTCCCATCTGTAACATGGGATCAGCAGGACCTGTCCTGCCTTCCATAAAGTCTGTGAGGACCAGATGAGATGCAGTGTGTGGATCCTCTAACTAGAGAGTGCTAGGAAGAAGATGCGATTCCGAGGTCTCCTCTGTCGTGCTTTTTCTGAGTCCCAGAAGAGTCCGAGTGGACCGGAGACCCAGAGGCCAGGGATCTGGACACCCTGCTCTGTGCGGGGCGGGCCCGCTGCCTGGCTGACGTCATGAGGCCACTTTGCCGAGGCCCTGAATACTTGCTGCTCCCCAATGTGTCTCCACCTGAGCCCACAGTTCCCAGGACAGCCGGATGGCCCTGCAGCAGGCCTGGGCTCAGGCTCCCCACCAGGCTCTGCGAGCCCCGCCCCCGCACTGATGGAAGGCGGGATGGTCCACTTGGGCCTCCCTTCCCCCTTGGCTGCTTCAGGACAACCTGTGGCCTCCCCATTGGCCTAGACGTCTCTTTCCTAGCTGGTAAGGTCTGGGGCGGGCAACTTGTGGGAGCTGTGGGCATAGGAAATGTTCAGGGGTGGTGACATCAACAAGGCTACAGCTTGAGTGTGTCAGCACTACCGTGTACCCACCCACAAGCCACACACACCCGCCCCTCCCTGTCTCCTCAGTCACCGCCCCTGGGCTCAGAGGGAGCCTTGGGCAGGCTGGAGGAGGGAAGGGAGGCACCAGGCTGGCTCCTGTAGCAGGCCCCTCCCCTGGGGGAGGTCAGGAAGGCAGAAGCAAGCTTCAGGGAAAAGACCCTCGGGCTAGGAACCACAGAGAGCCAAGGCTGAGGATGCTACCGCCCAGGCTTCGCCCCGGCTTCGCCCAGGCTTCCTCCAAGCTGCCGGATGATTGTCTGAACTCCTAATTGACAATGACATGAAACAAAATGCTCCTGGCTCTCTCCCTCCCTCTCAAAAAAGGAAGGAAATTTTCCAGACAGATTGTCTTAGGGCACGCCTAGATGGTGCAGTGGGGAAACCACAGGCCTGGAGGTCAAGGGAGGTGGAGGCCAGCCCTGGCTCTGCACTAACTTACTGTGTGACCCTGGCCACGGCCCTTTTCCTTTCTGGGCCTCAGTTTCCTCATCTGTAAAATGGGCGCAGAGGGAACATTTTTTTTTTTTAAAAAGCTGGTCTCCAAAATCCCTTTCAGGCATAAACTTCTCAATCTGGTGTGAGCTGAGCCCAGAAAAGGATGAAGAGTGTTCAGTGCATCTCGCTTTGTTGTCCTCCTCCCCCCACAGAGTCCCTCCCACAAGCCTGGCTGTCTCTCGGGAGTCGCACACAGGGAGAATCCAGCTCCCCGGTGACGGCAGAGCTTAAGGAGGAAGCATGCTTCAGGAAGACACGAGGACCGCTGCCACTGCATTATCTGCAACTGCAGTTACGGAGGCAACGGTGAGGGGAATCCTGGCCACTTGCCTCCCCACCCACCCCAGCAGAAGCCCAACAGCAACTGGGAGCTGTGTCGCTTACAGCATCTCTTGCACAGCCCTCCCGTGCCACCCTCCTGGGTCCTGCTGCGAACAGAACAAGCCAGCACGCAGTGAATACAAGGCCCAGCTCTGTCCTAGAGGAGCAGGGCCCCTGCAGAAGCTTCCGGCTCCTTGGAGAGTGACCCTTGTAATTCAAGTATCCTGGGGACTCCTGGCCCCGGGTCACGATTATCCAGAGGACCGTGTTTAAAGGTCCTTGTGCCGGAACACTGTGGAGCGGAGGGCCCCAGAGCGGAGGGTCCCAGAGCGGAGGGTCCGATGCTGTCATCGGAGGGGCTCTGCAGGTCAACACTTTATTGGAAAAAGGGATTCCCCCGCTATAGCATGTCCTCTTCCCTGGACTCCTGGTGGCATGGCGCTGCAGATCACTGCACAGGGAGTCCCGGGCACTGGGTTCTAGTCCAGGCTCCTCTCGCATTGCTGAGTGGCCCCAGCAGGGATGTCTGAGCTTTGGTCGAGTCATCCGTGAAGGGGTGCAGATGGGGCACTTGGACAGCTCATGCCCTCCTTTCTGGAATTACGCATGATTCTGAGGGCTCTTTCTGGAATCAGGGGGTCTGGGCTGCCTGGCTCCCTGGGGGTGCGCACAAGGGGCCTTCTGGGTGTCGGGTGGATGCTGACTAGAGAGCAGAGCCCCTCCCCCCCGCCCCCATTTTCTGGTCCCTCCCAGCCAGCTGGTTCCTCCAAGCTGAGCCCCTTGCCTGGCCTCCCCCGCTCACCCCGGTCAGCTGAAGCAGCTGGGCAGGCTCCAAGGACCCCAGTCCTGCCCCAGGACACTCATCCCAGCACTCATCCTGCTTCAGTGGAGGCCAAGGACACCTCGGTGGAAGGCAGGTGAAGTTCTGTGGGCGGAACCGGCCTAGAGTGCGACCCTTCGGGTCTGCTGGGCGGCTTGCCTGCCCCAGATACTGGGAGACAGTGAAGGGCTAATCCCGAAAAGCTGGCCAGGGTTCCTTGGCTGCTTGTCCTCTGGCCACTCTGCTAAGGACCAAGAAGGACCCTGCTGCAGGCAGGCCCAACCGTCCTTCCCGTCTGCCGACCCCTCACCACTTACAAGGTGTTTCCCGGGCCTGGCCGCGTTCGAGTGGCAACAAGTCTTGGCTGGCAGGTACCCCGATCCCCACCCTGCAGCTGAGGATACTGAGACAGAGCTCCTAAGGGACACGGGAGGTGACAGAGCCGGACCTGACCTCAGGTCTCCACCTCTGCCTCCACGATGGAAATCACGCGCTCCTGGCCCCTCGTTTTCTCTCTTCCCGGTGACCCCAGAACCCTGACCCTGCTCCCCCGCCAGGCTGCAAAAAAGCACACTGTGTCACGAGGCCCCGAAAGCCACCGGCGTGGCTTTTCGATGCAGATCGGAGCTGTACCTGCTCATCTCTCCTCCTGCGGCCCACAGTGGTGCCGATGGTCTTGATCACGCCGGGTCTCGGGAGGGCCATGTGCCCAGGGACAGAGGCCAGGCCCGGCAGGGGGCTGTAGGGGTGCGAGCGGGGGTACGGGTTGGACATGGAGGTGATCACCGTGGGCTGCACCATCCACTGCAGGTCCTGGCTGGTCGTGATGGCGTTGATGGTGGGGATGAAGGCACTGCCGGAGCCAGGCATATCTACCCGGAATTTCTGAAATGAGAAAAACAGGATTGAGCCAAGGAGTGCTGAGCAGAACAGGACACGCAGAGACAAGAGGCAAACGCCAGCAGAAAGCAGGGTCAACGCTGGGGGGGACCAAGGTCAGGACACGGGTGGGCTTATCCTGCACATCCAAGAATCAGGGGAATCTTACCTATTCTTGGGGCCCCATGTCAGATGGGCTCCCTGAATGAAGTCCCGGGGACTCCATCCCTCAGTGAGAAGGTCATCATATCCCAAATGACTTCTAGGACAGATGTGGTCCCTAGCCGCTCACACTCAGCAGGCCCCCTCTGGGTCCCTCCAGGCCAGCTATGTGCCCATCTGCAGGAGGGCTGGCCTCCCACCTGAGCCTCCCGAGGCCCCGGGTCACCTGCCAATGACTCCCAGGGTCAGGAAGCATATCGTACCTGCTCTTGTCCCTTTCCCAGCGGGATCGGAATGGAGCTGTGATCCCATCAGGGTGAGGTCGGGGCCATGAAAAGGTGTCCTCCCGCCCACGAGACTGGAAGTGGTAGCGGGTGCTGCCAGGCCTCCCCCGACTGCCCTTGACCTCCACCTTGCCCTTCACCCCCTCTTGCTTGGGACAGACATGCGGTGCCTCTCCTGTCTACAGATCTATCTCCCCGTGTTCAGCCATGCATCTGTGGGACGCTGGTGCTGCCAGCTCAGACTTTTCTCTCTCTCTCTCTCTTAATTTTCGCCCAGGCCTCGCTGCAGCGCCCTCTGAACACGCAGCAGGAAGCTTTCTACTTAAAACGTAAGGTGACGACAGAGTCCCACAGCTCCACGGGGCCGTGCTCCCCGGCAGCTGGGCCTGGCCTTTCCTCGGGGCAGCTACTAGAAAGTGAGAGAAGGAGGGAGAAAGAAGGGACACCCCCCTCCCACAAACACGTAGCTTTCGGGGAAGAGCTCCCCTACAGAAAGAGCCCTCATCCTCACAAGTTTCCTGTTTCTATAAAAAGAGCCTGCACTCCTTTCTCCCCTGACCTGGAGGGTCCGATGACGACAGCAATAACAGCACGCACCAAGCACACACTGAGTGACAGGCACGGTGGTGTTTTTACCTAGATTACTCCCCCACCCTCCCCCCCAAGGCAAGAACTACCATGATCGCCATTTTAGAGGCAGAAAGGCAGGCTAAAGAGATGAACTGCTCCCAGGCCACTCTGCTGATAAAGCCAGGTCACCCCGCAAGGAGGCCGGAGCTCTCCCACAAAATACAGCCCGCGTGCTGGGCCCCCGCCCCTGCCCTCAGACAGAGCATCAGGTCATCTCTGCCGAGGGTCCCTGCAGACCTCGCCTCTCACCCAGGAGGCCCCGCACCTCTGTCTGACCTCCGACACAATCCCGCTGTCATTATGCCATCATTAGCATGGACACTATAGCACCCCCCCCACTCAGGCCCAATCACACCAACTAGGATCAGCGGTATTAGCAGCAATGGCAGCTTCCCCCCTCTCCCCTCCCCGCCCCCCCCCCCCGCCCCACTGTCTCTGCCGCTGGTGATGACACCTGGGCTCCTGTTGTATAAATGAAGGGGCCCTTAGAGCACCTCATGGGATCGGAGGGAGCCGAGAACCCTTCCTGGCTCATTCCCCTTCCAACTGCCTGACCCTAGTCCGGGTGGCAGCGTGCGGCTGCCTCACCGCCCAGACGGCCCCAGGCCAAAAGCATTCAGTGAAGAGAGGGACCTGGCACAAGGGATTCTGGGATGCCATGGAGCATGCCACCCAGTGCAATCAATTCAGGGATTGTGTGATGCTTCCTGTGCAATGGATTCTGGGATTCCGTGAGGAGAGCTGCCCAGTGCAAGGGATTCTGTGTTGCCTCAGAAGGCAGACAACTGGGCTTTTTATCAGGAGCTGACTGCAAAGAAGATGTATATGCATGTGCATGTGCGTGTGGGTGTGCCTGTGCGTGTGCGTGTGCGCGTGTGATGCGAGGGAGGGAAGGGTGCAGTGAACAAGGAAGGATTCCATGGGGAAACGATCTTTAGGAAGAAAACAGACAACCAGGGCGAGGCTTTGCGGAGGCAGAGCCCTGAGAGCGTGCAGAAGCACCGGGAGTACTGGGCCCAGACGGCTGTTTCTCAGGCTGCGGGGGGGGGGGGGGGGGGGGGGTGGGGAACGTGTTGGCAGGGAGTCAGCCCTGCACTTGGAGTCGGGAGGCCTGGCTTTGAGGCCTTGGCAAACCTGAGGCCTCAGTTTCCCTGCCTAAGTGGGAATGCTCACACCAAACTCACTGCCCTGTGCTGAGGGTTAAATTAGTAGCTACTTGTAATCACAGGCTATAAAAGCACACGCGTGGTTCTCACCCCGGCTGCACATTAGAATAGTCTGAGGAGCTTTTTCAAAACACCAAGGCTGGAGCCAGCCTCGCCATTAGCGTTCTAAAATAACTGGTTTGGGGTGGGGTTCTGATAAGGTATTTTTAAAAACCACCTGGGGAGATTCTAATGTGCAGCCAGGGTTGAGAAATGCCGCAAACAAATGGCAGGCGGCATGGCCATTGCTGTCACCACCGCCATCACGTTATCATCATCATCATCGTCGTCTGTGCGCTCCGCACGGATGGCTCCGGGGAGAACTGCCAGCTCCCCGCTCCTGGGAAGCACCCAACATTTCACTCCATTTGTCTCCCAAGTCAGGCTGTGGGTCTGAAGGACCCCCTGAGGCATCCAGGGTTTAACGTGACCTTGACCTCCACCTATGGGGGTTGGGGTGGGGAACTGTCAGCTTTCCTTTGCGGAAAGCACCCAAGAAATTCACTCCTCATTCCAAGCACCAAAAGAGCCCCCATTTCAGTCCAGGGGGAGCAGAAAATCAGAAGCAAAGCTTGGACACTAAGATCCCTCAGGAGGAGGCAGAGGATTCGGCCCCTCGCAGGGCCCTCAGCCCGCTGGCTCGATGGCAGGGAATGCGCTCCCGGCCCCCAGCCAGATTCCTTGCAGCGATGGCTTGGTCTAGACAAAACAAGACAGCAATAAAAGCAAGACAGAGGTAATGACTGCCTCTAAATGCAGGTACACCTTGTTTGAGAGGGAGCTAAAGCCATCTGGATAACACACTGGCTGTAAACACCGTCCCATCCCCAGAGGGGACTGGGGCTGATAAAGGAGGCTTTGTCTCCCAGAGGAGCCTCTGGAGACACACACAAGTTGAAGTGAGATCTGGCAGATGTCTTGTCTCACCTCTGAAGGTGTTATTTCAGAGAAGAGGTGAGGCGAGGAGTTTGTGGTCCCGGCCTGGCGTTCCTCCTTGCCAACAGGCCCAAGGTAAACCTGGGGTTAAATCGTGGTTCTCTAAGAACGGGTTACACTGAACAGGCACTAAGACGAGGTTCCCAGTGGTGGGCATTAGGGTGGTTCGATTCCTGCTGCAAGCACCAGGTGTGTGCTGGGCACGGGGGCTAGAGGAGGTGACCCGGGACTTCCCTTGGCTCCTCTGGGGTCCCCCCCCCCCCCAGCTCCCCGGGAAGCTCCACATCTAGGGACAGGATCAAAGATGCTGGATGTCTGTGTGGCATTCCAACCTGGCAAGCCCTCCACATGCTGTAGTTAATTGTGCCATCCTGTCGGTTTCTGGGTGGGCAAGAATGCCCATAAAAGGACAAACTGGCCCCCGCTGACCTCTCAGAGGAGGGTTTGGCTGACGTTTGCTGTAAAAGGCCGGGCAGTAAATATTTTAGGCTTTGTGGGCCGCACCGTCTCTGTTGCAACTACTCCAGTCTGCCACTGCAGCGTGAACGCAGCCACAGACAATGTGTAAACAAACAGGGGGCCTGGGTTCCATTAAACCTTCCTTATGAAAATACCGGGGCCATCGCTGGGTGCCTCCTGTCCTGGAGGGACATTTCCGTCTCCTAGGCTCAGGTTTGGGGGAAAAGAACCAAGAGAGGAAGCGAGAAAGCAACACATCAGACCCGAGGTGTTCCTCTGACCCGCCCGGCCGGTCACAGGGACGGGCTCTGGCTCAGCACCTGCATCTCCAGCCCCGAGCTGAAGTCCGAGCCCTCACCAGCCTTGCCGCGGGTCCCTGGGCGACAGGCCCTCCTTTACTCCGCAGCACCTGGATGCAAGGGTGCCAGGGGCTGCTCAGTTCGTATGCGTGTCCTCCTCCCACTGCCTGAGAGGCAGCTCAGAACACAGGGCGCCGATGGCCCCCTCAGCGTCATCCGATCAGAGAGGTCTCTGCAGCCCAGCAGCTGCCGCTTTTTGGAAAATGACCTTCCTGAGCTTTACACAAAGGCCTCGGGTGCAGAAATGAGGGTTACAACCACGGCCTTCTACAGAAGGGTCTCGGAACTAGGGTTTGGGCTCCCCCGTTTCCTGCAGACATGGATGGGGCAGGGCTTATCCCAGCCACTTCTGAGCGGGGCAGAAACGGCACTGAGATGGCAGCTGGGGCTGGCGTTCTTGGCCCATCCCCTTGGCCAGACATTTCTCCATCAGACTGATTAGACTGAGCCACCAAGCGCTCAAGCCATGAACCCCATGAATGCCTGTGGCCTGTCTCCACAGTCAGGTAGGTATGGCTCTTAAGAATCCTCTCCCCCTCCCCCACCCCCCTTTTTTTTTTAGATTCCCAGCACAGGAAAAGGAAAAGTCCCACATCCCAGGAGTCTGGCTCAGGGAAAGACAAGAGGGTAAATGCAAATGTTCCCTCATAACCCCAGAACCCCCCTGGTGAGGCCCAGTCTGACTCCGATGTTCTGTATTTTTATTGAACTCGGGGATGTCCTCCAAAGCCTTCTACATGGGATTCAGCCAGTCTTCACAGAGCAACACTGAACGTTACCTTGACTTTTCATCCCCACCTGAGCAAGCCACGTAGGCCACAATGGAAAGGGTTGCTAAGAACTCGTGGTTTCCCCAAACTGTACAGTATAAAAACACGATGGCGGGTAACCTGCCTCCTCTGAACGTCCTCCTTTTCCCAGGTTCCCGGGAAAGAACCCTTCTCTACCTACCTGCCAGGAGGGAGAAAATCAGGGGAGAAAGGAAAAGGCAGGAACAGAAGAAGGTGGCTGCTGCAGACTTACTCCCTCGGGTTCCCATTTCTTTCCTCCCAGGGCCATTTGGACCAGAAACCCCACCCCAAAATACAGGGAATTTTCTCCACTATTCTGTGGGCGCCTCAGACAGATCTTCTCAATGGGAAGGGCACGCCACCTCCCCTACAACCACAGCAGCGTGAGCATGGCCACGTCGCTGCCATGTGACAGGAAGAGCCAGTGCTGAGCAAGAGAACTCGAGCTCCCCTCTCCAGCCCGGCGGGTTGAAGAGGGGTAGAGTTACGAGGTGGGGACTGCAACAGATATATCTGCCTCAATCAGGGCAGCTGTCACCATTTTGAAACGATGTGGCCACCAAAAGATACCGTATTCAACATGAATACTACATATCCACCAAGTAACGATGCCACTTCTTTCTTTCCTTCAACAAGTAGACCAGAGAGTTCGTTTCCTGAATTCTCAAAGCCAGTCTTTTTATTCCTGTTTAACAGAGAGGAAAAATACCCCCTAAGGTACAGATGGCAAAGGTGCCTGCTTTGGGGTGCCCTGTCCTGGCAACTGTTCTCCCGGGCAAACTCCAGACCTGAGACCAACAGGACTCGGAGTCACGCTCTGCTGTGGACCGTGGACCCAACCGGACCACCCAGACCTGACACGTCCGTCAGATGTGATTCCCTAAGATGTCAAGTCTCCTGATAATTTCCAAATGTCAAACTTACCTCCAAGGACAAAGATTTGTTAGCAGGAAGGATTTTTCAGAAGAACTTGCTGAAGGCAATTCCAAAAGAGGGGTGTTGTGAGACCTTTCGGAGTCTGACTAAGCCCCAGCATTCACATGTGTGTGTAGTGTCCTCCAGGAGCAACCATGAAGGGACAACCGTGATTTGGATGTATAAGCTCTGGTGTGCTTGTCTTAAGATAGAAAAGAAAAAAACACCACGAGGCTCCTAACTTGACACTCACCTTGGAAAATAAGGCAGGCAGAAATAAAGGAATGGAAACGCACGCAGCGGGCGGGAAAGAAAAATTCAACTGCCACTCAAGACAATACATGACTGCTGCTTCACCCCACGCACTTGGGTGAAAAAGTGACGCTGACTTCCACCATCAAGAATCAACGGAACAGACAAATTCCTGGGGTAACATTTTGTTTGATCCTAATCTATGACGACTGTAAGATCAAGGCCAAAAAAAAAAAAAAAAAAAAGAAAAGAAAGGCAGCAGACCCTTAATACATACCTCCCTCCTTCCCTGAAATTCTGAAGACCATCCCCCACCAAAACAATGCCCAGTCTCCTACCACAGCACATCAAGGAAACAAGCGTGCGGAATCTGAAGCCATTGTGCTGGCACCCTAATGAATAGACAGACATTAAAATGGGGAGAGGAAAAAAAAAGCACTCCTTTTCAACCAGGTTTTATTTAGAACAAAAGAAAATTTTTTGAAAAACTGCATCTCAACGTCAAGCAGTTCCGAGGTAACCGCTGTTAAGTGTATGCCATTTATTTGTCCTGAACTAAAAAGAAAAAAATCCTAAGAATTTCAAAAACTCACCCAGTTAACTCTCTGGAGCTGGAAAAATACATTCCCCAGATGGTTCTTCTAAGAATGTCCCGTAGGGGGCACTAGAGAGGCACGATTAGGGCTGACTTGGGAATCACAGTCATTTCTGGTAAAAGTTCTTTGATGTGAGGAATGTCCCAGCCTGGTACAGTTGGCAACAGTTCACTCCGGGAAATTTTGTGTGTGTGTGTGTCTGTCTCTTGGGAAAGGGTGGCTGCTGCAGACGAGAGGTAGTCTGGGATTCCTTGATTCCAAAAAAGAACTGTCCCCCTTGATTTATTTTCACAAGTTATCTGAGGAGCAGACAAATGGCAGCCTTGGAAAAGGTCTGGGTCTTGTTTTTGTTTTGGTTTTATTTTTTTTCATTAAAAGGGGACCCAGCTGATGAAAACAAGTTATGAAATGACCGGTGTTTGTGTAACCGGTGGGATTGCGTAATGCTCAGGCCCTGAAACCGTAATAGTGGAGCAGCCAGGCAGGGCATTTATCTGGGAGGTGTTTTCCTAGGAAAGTCAGGAGAGAGAGAGAGAGAAAACAACAACACAAAGAAAAAGCCAGGAAGGGGAGATGTGTGCAACAATCACCGGCAGAACAAAATCACCAATGACCAACCTCAGAGATTAAAACTATAACTGGGACAGGAAATATTTCTCATGCTTCGAGTTCCTGCCATATACAAGAACAGAGGTTTTGACAAAAAGTTATCTCCCCCACCCCTCCACCCCCCAGCCACGGGGACTCATGACCTGTGTTTTAGGAAGCTCGAGAGGAGAGGAAAGTTCTGGGTTGAGTAAACAGCAACAAACATCAGGAATATGAGCCCCCACAAACAAAGAGATCAGGAAAAAAATAATGTTCACTTGCCCAAGGGAAAACCAGAGAACAGTGGTTTACAGGGATTGGTCCACTGAGACGCCACAGAGGAGGACGGCCCATCGCTAACTGCCGGCAGTCTCCCCGTAAAGGAAGCTGGGAGAAATAAAGTGATTATAGGTTTTATCTGGTGTGTAATAAAGTTACCTGGAGATTGGGTGGGGTCGTAGCACAGACTTGTTGAAGTAACAAAAGCCTTTCAAAGTCAGTCCTTAGGACCATAGGACAGATTTGCTCAAAGGTGGAGAGGTGATGGATCCCCCCCTAACCCGCCCCCCCCCCCCCCAAACCCGCCCCAGCCAGGAGTGGACAGGCTGAGAAACTTGTCTAAAGTGGCATTACCCTGCCAATCCCTCTGCTTTGAAGGCACCTCACTCAAGCTGCTGGGCCAAGGGCAGGCGTATATTCAAGAACCCCATGCACTAGTTATTACTAATTGCAAAATCCTCATGTGTTACAGCATGCTAGGAATTAGCCAACAGCTGCTTTTGGCTTCGGTAATGAGGCCCCATTACACTCTGCTGGACTGAGTTCTCTTCCTTCTTCCTAGCACCGGTTTCCTGTCTGATTTTCTTCCAAAACAGGGAATTGCCTCCGCTCACATCCTGGGCTCAAAGCCCTAGTGACACAGATTATTCAATCGGGGCACTGGTGTCCGGTCTGACTTCCCATGCAGGCCCCAGGGTCTGAGCAAAGCCAGGCCAGGCGGCAGGATTGTTCTATTTCAATGACAACTGCCACAGCAACAGCAGCCAACGAACAGACAAGAAATCAAAAGAGCCCCCCCCCCGCCCCCCCCCGTTCCTGACTCGGGGAGGAGAGGGATGTTTGGGGATTTGTTGGATCGGAGAGGGAGGGAATGGGCATAACTGACCCCAGCCCCTTGCCTGATGTTTGGATTCAATACAAACCACTAGCGGGGCTGGAAAGCAAACAACATCAAACACTTTTGCGATAAGGTTTTAAACTCATCCCCTTGGCGCTCATCACAAAGGGTGCGCTGACTGCACCCTCCACGCACAGACCAGGCTCTCTACAGTGGGGACTTAGGGGGACCCCAGGGGGGCGGGATAAAGGGAAGACACGGAAAAGCCATTGTGGGGACTCACCAGGTATGGGGAATCACTTTGGAACAAGGCGATTCAGATCCCAAAGAGACCCGTGTTTCCATTTTATACTCCAGCGGGGTCCACCGGGCTGGGGCTTCTGGAAGCCAAGGCCACCGCCTTACCAGAGCAACTCTTGGTGCAGTCCACTTGGCTAGATCCTGACCAGCAGCTTCAGGTTGGAGTGGCCTTTTTAGCCAGCTCCCTCACAAGTCTGGGGGTGGGGGTGGGGGGTGGGGGGCTGCTAAGGGCACCTCACCCGCACCACCACCCCACCAGCACCTTTCTGGTGTTTACAGGCACATAGATCACACGCAGAATCCCTCCAGTGCAAACCAGTCCGGCTGCTTTAGAAACAAGTTGTTTTTCTGCTTCCAGAACCACCCAGGAGCCTTTCCCCCACTTCTCTCTGTAGGCGTCCTTGTCCCAGGTACCTCCGGACCTTCAAGGCACCCCCCTTCGGACAAGCAGTGCAGGCTCCCCGCTCGGACCCTAACCGGGGATGGATGGGCGCGGGGCTCACAGAGGCCACCCAGAGCCAATCCAGGCTGACCCCCTCCTTCCAGACCTTCGCACCTGATTCCCAGAGCAGCAAGCCTCACCCTCACTCCCAATGTCTTTGAGAAATAAACTAAGGCTGGCGGAGTAGAGAGGGAGAGGCGTTCCTGTAGGAGCAGGGGAGGGTACAAAGGTGTTTTGTTTGTTTTTTGTTTGTTTTGTTTTGTTTTTTTTTTTGTCTACCAAGGAGAAAGAGGGAAAGGGGGTGTAGGATTCCCGGGAGAGGAGGTAAGGAGAAGGTAACAGGCTTGGTGCTCAAGGAGCTAGTCCGGGTAAGATGTCGTGTGAAGGAAAAGGTTTGTCGGCTTTCAACCCACTCCTCGCTCCAGTGTTTAAAAAGAGAAAAGTGATGGGGATGGGCAGGACAGGACGAAAACCCAGCACTTACAGTGGTGGCCCAGAGGAAATTTCTCGCCAAGTCAAGACAGGGAAAAGCAAAGCAAAGGAGGCAGAGGCGGCGAGCTGAGGGCACGGGGGTCCGCCCGCCCCGCCAGGTGCGCCCCGGCCCCGCACCTACCTGCTGGCTGCCGCCGCCGCTGGAGTAGGACTCGGCGTGCGCAGGAGAGCCGCTGCTGCCCCGGGACGAGGTGTCAAAGTTCCCGGGATAATCCTGGTACATGATCCGCGGTGGGGGCCCGAGCGGAAACAGGGTGCCTTTCTTTCCCCGCCCTTGCCGCGGCCGCGCACCGGCTGCTGCGCGCTCGCTCCCCGCGGGCTGCGCCTGGGCTGTAGTCTCCGCTCCCCGGCTTCTCCCCCACGGCGGCGGCACGAACCGGGAGGCGGCGACACCCGGGAACAGTGGCCCCTGAGCGCCGGGCGCCGCACTTCTTTCCTGCTCGACCGGCGCCGCGGGACCCAGTCCCTCCCTCTAAGAAGTCGGCGCGTCCCTCGGTCCCTCCCCTGCGCGCGCGCCCTCCCGCCCCCGCGCGCAGTCGGAGCCCAGCCGGGACCGCCGGTTCTATCAAAAATTGGAAATTAGAAAAGAATGGGAGCCCGGCGAGTCACGCCAGCAGCCCGGTCTGCGGACCCCCCGATTTCGGGCAGGGCAAAATAAGGCGAAGAGAAAGGCTGCCCGCTTGGAGAAACTTCTATTTCCTCCTTTTAGAAAAGACACTGAAAATAAACTTCCTGTGGCCAACGCGCCGCCGGAGTTTCGGAGCGGCTCGGACACTGGATTGGGAGAAGGCAGCCTGCGACCGTCCCGTAGCCCGTGGGATTCAAAGCTGAGAGGGACGCGGCCCCGCTCCCGGCACCGCGGCTCGGGCGACTGGACCTGCACCCCTTCCCCGGGCGCCCGCTCCTGGACAGGCCCGCTTCGCCCGTCCGCGTCTCTCTCTCCCTCGGTCCCCGCCGAGCGCCGCTCACTTGCTCGCTGGTTCGCTCGGAGCCCCTGTGCTCTGCCCGAGATGAGTCACTACAATGGCACGAGTTCAACTCCACACTCTTTATTCTCCAGCCCCTGTACCATGTGGATTCACTCACGTCAACCTTGCGGGGAGGAGCGCGCGGGGAGGCGGGGGAAGGAGGCCCAGGAGGAGGAGGAGGAAGAGGCGCGAGAGGGGGCGGGCGCAGCGCTCCCCTCCCTGCCTGTTCTCCCGGCTGCGCTGACGCCAGCAGCACACCCAGCGCTAGGAAGGAAGGTGGCGGCGGCGGGTGGGAGCGGCTGGCCCCCGCGGTTTGGGGGAGCCGAAGCGGCCCTAGCCCGCCCCCGCACACCCCTCCCGGACTCAGCGCCCTTGGTCTGTTCCATTGGCGCAGGTTGCCAAAGATGGTCATTTGCGTTAGAGGACGCGAGTGCGGGTTCCCTTGCTTTCGGGTGACGTGTAGGGACAGGGATTCCCTCTCGGGCTCCGGAGCGCGCCGCAAGTCCCCTCCCCACCCCCCCACCCCCGGCCTTGGGAAGGGGCGGGGGGCGGCCCCGGAGGCGGCCGCGCGGGCCTCGGCGCCGGGTTTTGGAGAATAATCACAGCTCTGAAGAGCGAGACAGGCGGTTCAGTGCGGCGCCGACGCCAGGCCGAGCGCCGGGCGCGGAGAGCAGCTCGCAGGGAGGGCGCGGCCGCGCGTGGTCGTCGGCGCCCTCTGCGGCGCCGCGGGGTGCAGCGGGCGCCCCGGGCACCCAGGGTACCACGCCGCCCTGCGGCCGGGCTGGGCGAGGCGCGGCGCCGCCGGGCGGGGCCGGCCTGCCTAATTTTCCCTTCAGTGACCGGCTGCACACTGCTCCCTCTGCCCCCCATCTCTCTCTCTCTCTCTCCCCAATTAATTTCGTAGGAGTAGCCTGGGAGACGAAATTAATCAAGTCAAGACATCCCGACCGCCCTCTATGCCGGGCAATCGGAACGCATCTAATAGGAGCAATCGGGCATTAACAGCAAACGCCAGTGTGTTGGAAATTAAAGCACACGCGCGCGCGCACACACACACACACACACACACACACCAACAACAGCAACAAACAGGGAAGGAGGGAAGCCTGGGAGAAGGTGTGGGCGAACACTGTCTTCAGCTGTTTTGGAGCGAAGTTCAAGGAGCCAAGTAGTCGGACTCCTAGGTCTTCCCGCCTCGTCGAGCCGGGCGGGGCGAGGTTGGGGTAAAGAGCGCAGGCCTTGGAGCCCCTGAGCCCGGCTGTGCCGTTGACGAGCTGTGGGGCTTCAGGCGAGTCCCTGGAGCTCTCTGGGCCTCGGTGTCTCCCTATAAAATGAAGGGCTTGAGACAGGTACCCTCCTAAGGCCCTCGTCAACTCTGGAACCTAAACCCTCCTGCGGGGGTGACCCGGAGGAGCACTGTACTAGGAGTCAAGGAGCTTGGGTCCGGTCCAGGCTCTGCTTTAGCCTCAGTTTACCCAACTCTTCAGTGGCGCCATTTTTACCCCCATAGATCCTCGTGAGGACCCAACGGGAAGGTGCGTGAAGACTTGTGATGCGTTGTGCGCTGTCACACATCACAGTTCCGGCCCCTCGGTTTCCTTATCTGTAAAGTGGGGGTGTTGCTAGGAAAGAAAATAGAGCCGGGAACTCAGAGCCCTCCCGGGGCTCTATATAAAGCGCTGGCGTTTCCGGGACGGCTGGCGGCATCTGGCCGCCCCAATGGCCCCAAGATACGGTAATCCCAAACAATACTCGGGGTCATTGTTTACAGTTATAAAACACATTCTGTCCTGAGCTCCATCCCCAAGGACGCGCGCGGGGAGGCGAGGCGAGGCGAGGCGAGCCAGACTCCCCGACCTCCGCCGCGACTGCCGGGGCGGAGTCCCCAGCTCGGTGGCCGGGCGCGGGGCGCGGGGCAGGCGGGGCGCGCGGTGGCCGCGGGGGCTTAGGTGTGTGTGTGTCTTAAAATCCCTGAGCGCTGCCTGCCAAGCTGTTTACGTGCCTCTCCCAGCAGGACTGAGTAAATGCAGTCCTTTGACGCAAAACCAATCAGCCCTTTCCCCAGCGGCGGCGGCAAAACCCAGAAAACTGGGGGTGGGGACCGTGTGGGAGGGAGCTGCCGAAGAAATCGTGACACTTTCTCATTCCTCTCTCTCTCTCTGCCCTTTCCCGCGCCTCGCGGGCCCAGGCCGCCTCAGCGAAGTCGGGGTGGGGGGGTGGGGGGAGGCGGGTCGGCAAAGGGAGGCGCAATCCCGGCGTCCAGGGCTCTCCAGAGAGCAGCCGCCTTCGAAGAGGCGCGAACAAGACGCACTTTTAGTTTTCTTTTGACCTGCAGAGGCCGCCCGGCCCTCCCCGGCCCCGCACTCGAAAATTCGGGTGCTTCTGGGTCTCTCCCACACAGCCCTTCCAGTAACGCGGGGGAAAAGAAGGAGGGGAAAGGGAGCGGGAGCGGCCTCGGGCGCGCCCAAGCCGGGCAGGCGCCGCCGGGAGCGCGCGGGCGGGAGAGCGCACCGTCGCGCCCTCGCCGCCCCCGCCCTGCCGGTCCCCGGCCCTTTCCTTTCTTGTGGGTTCCCGTAAAGCCCAGCAGCCCCGAGAAGTCTGCAGAGCATCACGGAATCTGTGCTGATGCAAGTCGCTAGCCTCCCTTTGCTGCGCCCCGGCCTGCCTCGGAGCGCTTTGATCCCGGCCTTCCCCTGCTCCAGAACTCCTGCTGCCTTCTGCAGCCTGCCCTCGCCTTCCAGGCCTCCGAGGGCCAGACGCACAGAGCTGAGCCCTGGTGCCGCGGGGACTGACCCGCACTGGTCTGGCCCAAGGGTGTCTGTGGGGAATCAGGGCAGGATCACCCAGTGCAAAGGGGTCCTCCGGCCCCGGTAATAACATAACTAAGAGGAGCAGAGGCCAGCCTTCACTGAGAGCCTAAGAGGCACCAGGCTGAACACCAGGCTGTGCAGGGATTGGCTCCTGCAGTCCTGCCAACAAACCTTTGAGGTGAGTATTATTCCTGGTCAAAGACCAAGAAAGTGAGATGAAGGAATTGGTCCAGGAGAACTGATGAGTGGGCCAGGGATCCGGTTGGAGAGCCGCTGGGCCTCTATGACACTGCAGGACCCGCCTCCCACTGGCAGCCTTTGTGTCTCCTACTGGTCTCCAGCAAGCATGGACTTCATCCGGTTGGTCCATGGCTTTGTCGTACACCTAATTCTCTGCTGAATAAACAGCCTCGCACCATCACTCAGCCTAAGGAAAGCGCACAGCAAGCGAGGGAAGGGGTGCGGGGCAGGAAGCTGGGGCCGGGAGAACAGTGTCTTCTCATTTTTGTCTCTGGATCTCTGGGGCCTCCGTGCCTGCATTTGCCAGCTTTCTCCTTGGTCCCGCCAGCCCAGTGGTGGGCAAACCGCGGCTCTCGCGAGCCACATGCGGCTCTTTGGCCCCTTGAGTGTGGCTCTTCCACAAAATACCACGGCCTGGGCGAGTCTGTGTTGAAGAGGTGGCGTTAGAAGAAGTTTAAGTGTAAAAAATTTGGCTCCCAAAAGAAATTTCAGTCGTTGTACTGTTGATATTTGGCTCCGTTGACTAATGAGTTTGCCGACCACTGCGCCAGCCCAACGTGTGGCTCCTGACTAGACTCCCAGAATGGCTGCCTCCCTTGGACTGCACTGGCCCACACGTCTGAGGGCTGGATAATTAATTCATGAAGCCCTTTCACAGATGTGGCCTCGCTTGTCCTCACAACACCCTGACCAGTTGAGGTGACTCTGGATTGCCAAAGAGGAGGCTGAGCAACAGAGTGGCAAGGCAGCCTACTCAAGGTTTCCCAGCCTGTGGGTGTCAGAGCCTGAACTCAGACCCAGCTCACCTGACTTTGCATGCAGGTTGCCCGTGTTCCCAGCCTGGACAGGTTAGAAGCAAACTCTTAATGATCAACAGTCCTCTGCCCACCACACCTGAGCGAACCTGCCATCCTTTCTCTATAGTAAGCCGTACACTTTGATGGTGTCTTAATATTTCTGAAAGCCGGGTGCCCCTGATCATCAGTGACTATTTAATATGGAAGTGTTTCTGTTTGTCCAGAAACCTCTGGATCCGTCAGGAGTCCATCAGGAAACAGACTTCAACCCAGTGGTTCAAAGGGAGAGGCTTTGATGGAGAAGCTGCAGACTGAGGTGTGGGCAGGACTAAGGCAGCACAAGGACCTTGTGACACTCAGAGCCTAGCAGCGGCTGGAAACTGTGGCCCAGGGGAGAACACAGTGGTGTGAGAGCCGAGTGTGCACTGGGGCCTTGAACGAGGACCAGGCGGCAGGAGGCAAAGGCAACCACTGCCAGAGAGAGAGCTGAAGGGGCTGGGCGAAGGGATGCCAGGCCCATCTCTCCCACCTCCTCCCCCATCTCTGGTCAAAGGCAGTCCAGGGAGGTCAGCCTCTCAGGGCACAGAGAAGGGCAAGGAAGGGTGTGGACAGTGGATCTGGTGGAGGTGGGGAAGGCGCACACGCGGCAAATGGGAGATAACCAGCGTAGATGCTATTAAACCCCGATGTATCTCCTCATGGGCGGCATTTCAGGATGGGGACATACAGTCCATCAGTGAGCCTCACACCTCATCCCAGGTGGGGGCGGGCATCAAAACAACCTGCACGGCTCTCTCAGACTGTGCCTCCCCTCCCTTTAAATGGCGCGGATACACCCAGCCACTAATCCGGGGCAATGGGTTGTAGCCCTCTGGTGTGGGGAGCAGAAAAAAGAGAGATGCTGGTCAAGAGAGATGAGCATCTGGGGAACACCGCTGGGTGAATAAGCAGTGCTCCCTCCCTCCCTCCCCTGTGGCCTTCCTCACCCTCCTCTGAATTCCAAGGGGGACCCTCCCAGCCGAAGTGTTCTGAGACCTGGCATGGACCTTGGCCCAGCATGATTGCCATTGCTTGTATGGGATATACACCAACGGGAAGAAATGAAAACGGGGGCCGTCAAGATACTATTGCTCCAGAGGCGGTCGTCATGGTAATATCAAACCGAATGATCTGCATCTGGCTGGTGGTTACCCGGGTATGAATTTAAAAAAAATCCATCAAGCTCGCCCCTCAGATGAGGGCACTTTATTTACCTTCACTGTGCGCTACCTTCAATTAGAAAGCAACAACGAAAACCATTTAGTTCCCTTAGATTACATTCAGAATTATACTGTAGTTTGTGCAACACTTCTCAGAAAGCATATATGCAAATGAGGCCTTTCTGGCCACCAGCTTGCAGCGCTGTAGACTCTGAGTAGTCACTGCCCTAGAAAGACTCAGGCAGGAACAGGGTAGTTCCTGTGTGTGTGTGTGTGTGTGTGTGTGTGTGTGTGTGTGAAGCCGGATACATTCCAGAGATAAAGTGACTAGTGATCTTATTCAGAAATATCTTTATGAGTCAGAAGAGAAGTCACCCCTGGTAGGAATGCTTTTCGGGTTCCGAGAGGAAGACAGCTTTCTGGCTTCCCCTCTGGGTTTACGATCTGCACTGAAGAGGAGCTGTGGGTTGAGCTTCAAGTTGGAAACAGAGGTCCTGGGCGGCCCTGCTATGGCCGTCCGTGTGACCGGGGCGATGTCTTTTGACATCTCCAGAACTCTGCTTCCTCATCTGCCACCAACAGGATGGGCTGAACCTAGGGCTTGTCATGGGGCAAGGGAGGCACAGACGTCCCACAGGGGGAGACGCTTCCCCTCTAGTCCTCCATTCAGGAGCGGTCTCCTGCCAGCCATCTTCAAGCCCCACCTGGAAACCCCCCTCTCTCACCCTCCTGTTCTGAGGATCTGAGGACCTGAAAGCCCAGGGGGAAAGGCTATTCAGGCCTGGAGTGAGCTCCCCCCCTCCTGCTCCATGCCCAGGCCAGAGGCTCCAGGGAGATTCTGCCCACTTCTAACCTGGTCAACCAGGACCCTGCCGGCTGTCACAGCCACCCGTCAGCCCGTCAGCCGAACCCCAGGATCTGTCCAAGCACTTAGGGGAGAAGGGAGCGCATAAGAGAAGCCTGAAGTCTGAATGTGCCCTGCCCTCAGGCCGCTTATAATCCTGCTGGGAAGAATGAAGGGTAACACACAAAATAGTGGGGGCATGAAGCAATGAACAATGAGGACACCGATAAAAACCTTTTATAGGGCTTCCCTTGCACCAGACAGTGTTTTAATTGAGTCATACACATTAACTCAGTTAATATTCACAACAACTTTATGAGGTTGTTACAATTATTACCCCCACTCAATAGATGAAGAACACAGAAGTCAGGAGAGGTAAACTCACCCAAGCTAGCACAGAAAAAAAAAAATAGAGCTGGGATTCAAACATGCGCACTCAGGCCTCAGACTCTTGGTATAGAAGGTGTTGACAAATCTTCCTATTAGCATGACATCAAACATGTCTACACACACAGACACATCCCCTGCACAAGGGTTCATCTGACCTTCCCAACAGCCTGTGCAGTAGCCAGAGCTCCCATGAGTGGCCTTATTTTCCAGAGAGAGAAACTGAGATTCAGGTTAGGTTAAGTCATGGGCTCAGTGTCAAACCAACCTTGCATGCAGAGCACGGTGTACCCAGGTCTCTTGACCCCCACTTGCCAGTCCTTTTGCTTTTCTTCTCTGTGGATTCTCTGCCTTTTGGCTGGCCCATCGGCCATTCCCCCTTCTGGTAAGAGTGCCCTGATTTTATTTTGGGGAACCTCCACTTTCCCATTCCATGTGCCATGGGTTGACCCTACCCTTAACCCCTAGGGATGGACGCAGGAACACATGATCCAGTGCTGGCCAGACAGGACACCCCACTTCCCTGGCGGCTGTTACTGATTGGTTCAGGATTGTACAGGTGGCCCAAGCCTGGCCTCTGAGAGTCAGACCTAAGGCTTTGGCTGAAACCCTTGGGAAAGAACACTCTCTTTTTCAAACGAGAGACCACCTCTTAGCTACCATTCGAGGAGAGGCTACGAGGAGGAAAGCCAACCCGGAAGGAATCGGGGCTCCGTGATTGGAGAACAAGAAGTCTCTAAGGGCATTGCCTCATCCCCAGGACCCCGTGGTGCCTACAGTGGTTCTATGCCTGAACTTTCCATTATATGGTAAGAACCTCCTTTTTCTTTTCAAGCCAGTTTGAGTTGAGTGTCAGTCACCTACAACTGAAAGAGTCTTCACTGATGCGCCCTGAGCACATAAAGAGTACCTCCTGTTGGCACTTACTATTTGCTCGAGCTTTCTAAAACAACAACAACAAAGACCAGTACGGAAGTGTCTGTCTTTAAATTTGGAATCTGGTGAAGGAGGAAAAAAATTCCCCAATAACTTTAAAACAAGTCAGAACACAATGAATGCCACAAGGCAGCTACCAGGGTTCTCTGGTTGATGCAGAGGGTAAGAACATACCAGACGGAACACATCAGAAAAGGCCTCGTAAATGTGGTGGCAGGGACATCGGCCTTGGGAGTCTGATGGGATGCTGACAGGTGAAGGTGGGGGAGGTTGCAGAGCAGACAACATTAAGGAAGAGTCCAAGTTCAGGAAAATATACAAATGTGGGTCAAGAAGAAACTGATGGGATTGACTGAGAGCAGGGGAATGGTCTCAGATTTATAGTCTGGGTTGGGGGGAGGGGAGGAGGGGATGGCCCTGAGCTGTCTCCAAATCTCTGAAGGCATACCCTGCGGAAAAAGAGGGAGGCTTACGTGGTCCGGATGCTGTTGCCGAGGGAGCTGAAGTGACCTTAGCTCGAGGAAGGCAAGAAATCCTGCCTGAAAATATCACGGAAAGTTCCGGGAGAGGTTCAAAAAGAGGCAGTGATTGGTGGGTGTCGTCAAGAGGATTCAGAAGCCAGATGGGAGTCGGAATCAGCTGACCCAGACGGTTCTGTGAGTTCAGCTCCAGCCATGGAACTCTACAGGGCTGACCTTGGAGGGGCTTGCATTTCATTCCAACTTGAGGAGTGAGAAAGGGACGCAGGAACAGTGATGGATCAGAGCTTCACTGAATTTCTTTTATAAACATACAATTTGGAGTTTTGGACTGGATAGTGGATGATGCCCATGAATTCTGTTAGGTGAGATAATGGCATGTACCGTGTTTATTTAAGACTAGAAGCCTGATGCACAAAGATTCATGCAAGAATGGGCCTGCCTTCTCCTGGCTGCCGGCACCACCTTCACTCTGGCTGGAGCTGCCTTTCCGCCTTCACTCTGGCCTGGAGCCGCCTTTCCGCCTTCCCACACTGCCCAGAGCAGCTGTGGCCATGAGGAACGCCTGCATTGTCGCCATGGCGATGACGCAAGCATCCCGCCCCTGGCCGCTTGTCGCCTGCCTATGCAAATTAACCCGCCATCTTTGTTGGGTTAATTTGCATACTCACTCCTGATTGGCTGGTGGACGTCATGAAGGTATGGTTAATTTGCATCTTTCTCTTTTATTAGTGTAGATAATACCCATATTTTTTAGATGTATACTAAAGAACATAGAGATGAAATGATAGAATGATTGAGTTTTGATTCAAAACATTTCAGCAAGGGGAAGAAATGATATTTTCACACACATATATGTATTCATATACATATATATATGTATGTATATGAATACATATATGATATTTTCACAAACATATGTGTATTCATATACATATATATGTATGTATACACATGTGTGTATATTTATGAGAGGGAGTGAGACCTGAATTGTGTTATACTCATACAGGGTGTCCCAAAAAATATATACATACTCTAAAAGCTGATAGCTCAATTTTGAAAATGAAATGTATTTAATAAACACTGCCTTTATAATTATTCAAATTGGGTGTATACATTTTTTGGGGCGAGGGAACCATTTATATATGAGAGGGAGAGTAATCTCAAGCAAATATGACTCCTTCATTGATAATTTCTTGAGAAGAGAGGACATGATCTGAACTATGCATATAAGCCTGAGTTTTCCCAATGACTTTGAATGCTGTCCTTGGGGCAAGACTCCCCCCCGCCCCATATAATGGGCTGCAGCCCGAATCTGAAAAATCTAGCTTTAAGCTGACCATCCCTGATGGCAGGTAGAGGATGGGAGACTGAGAGGAGAGGTTGGGGAGCGAGGGAACCTCAGGGGCCAGGGATGGAAAGAGCCCAAGTTTAATGCTCACACTCAGGCCGTTCCCAACATTCCAGCTGTCTGGGGTGTGCTCAGATGGGAAGGACAGACCTCACAGACTCAGCCAGACACCCCAAGTATAAGACATCCCAGGTGGGGCCAGGTGTCACCAGCGTCTCAACTGAGCACCCTCTGGGTGTCAGCACACCCCACCCGGGCACCCCATGGATCAGCTGCTGTGGGTCACTAGGCACATGGGCTGCCACATGGGACTTGCACCCCCTACCCCCATGCCTTTAGAGACACAGAGAGCCTGGGAGTGGTGGCTCTGTTATCTGCACAAGTGAGCACATCATGTGATTTCCTGCCTGGGACACAGAAGCTCTTAGAGGGCAGGTGATGTTCCTAAAGGGAAGGAAGGAAGGAAGAGAGGAAGGGAGGGATGGAGGGAGGGAGGGAGGGAGGAAGGAAGGGAGGGAGAGAGGGAGGGAGGAAGGAGGGAGAGAGGGAGGGAGGGAAGGACTCCACTTGTCTTTTGAGGCAGCTCTGATGTTTCCAGAAATAGCCCTAAGTTTGTAGGCAAAAGATGGAGGGTTTGATTCCTGGGTCTGCCACTCAGAGCTGCAAAATCTTGACTAAGTTACTTCATCTCTATACACTTAACTCATTCATTTGCAAAGAGGAGTGGAGAATGCTGATTTGGGCACAGTTCGACGCCCAGAAAGGGCCATGGGCTTAGTTCAAAGAGGCCCAGGTCCAAGCCTGGTTCTGCTGCTGAGAGCCAAGGGACCCTGGGCCGTTACGGGATCCCGCTGAGCCTCACTTTGCTCCCTTGCGGGGAGGATTACGCATGTACGCACTTATCTAAAGATCCGCGCACCATCCATTTGTTTACACTCTGCCCTGTTCCCAAAAGCACTCCTGTAGTTGTGGGCAATGTGCGGTGGAACAGGCGGGAAGGTCTGGCCTGCGGTTCCTGCTAGTGCACCGCACGCCCTCCTTGCTGCCTCCCAGGGCTGTGGTGAGGCTCAGTGGACTAATGCTTCTGCAGATGTCTCACAAACTGGGAAATGCCATGCACACGAGAGCTAGAGAAAGCGGGAAAGAAAGGGAGGGTTCGGGGAGCTGAGGCAGGAACGGATGGCCAGCCACCTTCCAGAGGAAGAGCTTGGGTTCTTGGAGCTCTGAGATCTGCCACCACTCGCGAAGGGCCCGTCTGCTTAAAGCATAAAGCAGCTCCGCAAAGAGCTGGGGCTACAGGGTCCTGTCTTGTCAGAGCTGGAAGGAACACGAGAGATCATTTGTTTCAACCCCCATTATACAGATGTGGAAACTGAGGCTCAGAGAGGGAAACCGGCTTGCCTTAGGTCAACCAGGCTCCTGACGCCAAGTGCTGGGCACCATGGCCACAGCCTCGTGAGCCCCCGAGCCGGGCACATTTCCCTCACTCTGGTCTGGGACACCCTGAGGCAGGCTGTAAGAACCTCACTTCCCAGGGTGAGTTCTGGGAGCTCAAGGCGGGCAGGTTTGACCTTCCCCAGGTACGTGTGCCTGGGGCCCCACCCTGGAGGACGTGCCCAGGGGCTCCTGAGCTGCGGCTGCAGCCAATGAAGGGAACCCACAGCCAAGAGCAAACACAGAGCTCTATTGTTCGGGACACTGATTACGGCGCTGGGTTGGGCATTGACTTATTATCACGTCTATTTCTTTTCATTAACAGAAGGCAAACATTCCCCCACCCCAATACCTGGAAGGCCACTGCCTGTACGAGAGGATGGGTGATGTCTCCCGAGGCTGGGTGGGAAGCTGATCCGACCTACGCACAGGGCCCTTCCTTCAGACCCAACTCAGGCGAGGAGAGGGGAGACTCGGGTCAGACGCAGGGAGAACTGCCCACACCATCAGGAGCCGCGTGCGTTACTAAATGACCGCGGAAGCTGTGGGGTGGGACGGGGAGCCAGACAGAGCTGGTCCTGCAACTCGCTTTGCTTCTGGACTTTCGGCGAGATATTTCACCTCCCTGCGCTTCAGTGCGTGCCCCTGTAAAATGTCAGAGGCTGTGAGGGTTAAATAGTATCGGTGTGAACAGGCGCTCTATACTAAACAGCCCGGAAGCCGTGTCTGAGAGCGCGGTGAACCCGTGTTGCCCGTGAAGCCCAGGTAGCGAGTTTTGTGAGCGTGGACCCCAGCTGGGCTGCCCTTCTGGGGGCTCTTCCAGACAGGAGATAGTAGCCCAGGCATCGTCTCACTTGGGGACTGGACAATAAACTTGGTGGCCTCTTCAGCTCACTCTATTCTTCTTATTTAATGTTCATTTCAAGGTCCCAGTCTTTCTCTTGGTCCCAGGGATGGAGCCCCCACCCCCACCTGGACTCACCCTCAGGCTTTTCCCGGGGGGCACACCCTTCATCTCTTCTCCTCCCACCAGCACAGTCTTTCCCTTGGCAGGTCCAGGTAATCTTCTTGCTCCCATTTCATAAGATCCAACCTCTATGGGATCCAACCGCCCCTCCCCCCAGCAAAGGTAGGAGATTTAGTTGGAACCTTCTGCAGAAACTTCTGGGAGAGCCAGGTTCCGAGGTAGTGTTACCCGATGAAGGAGGGCTCAGCAGGTAGAGTCTGAGGTCAAGGTGAGGTCTGGATCCCAGTGGGTACGGCAGGGCAGAGCAGCGGAAACGCTCCTTCCGCCCGGCTTCCTCCCAAGGCAGGTCTCGGCGGTGCCAGGCAGGGGCCAGAGAGGCCCGGGCCCCTGGGAGGAGGCCATGGCCCACAGCCACGCCCCGGCTGTCTGCGGCTTCGGGAGGGCCTTCTCATTGCCCAGATTTTTGACTCCCATCCTGTAATGGATCATTTGTTACCTCCAACGAAATGCTTAGCAACAAGCAGGGCTGAGAACCCGAAACTCTGAACTGCACTGTTTGGTTTGACCTCAGCAGATCGTGAAAGCTGGCCAAGACCCCCAGCCATCACAGAGACCGCGCTCTCCAAGGCCCAGAAGTTCTGGGGGCTGAGAAAAGAAGGCGGTCGTCAATGAAAGGATGGTGTGCTCATTGTTTGGAAAATTTTGACTTAAGGACTCTCTTTGCTCAGGACTTCCCGGAGGGTTTCATAACCAGCGCAAACTGTGAATACTCAGGATGCATTTCCCAAAAGCGTCCCATGGACACAGCGGTTCAGCCAGCCCTCTGGCATTCAGGTAGGGAAACCGAGGCACAAGGTCCTAGGGACAGAGCCACCAGAGAGTCAAGGTCTCCTGAGCCCAAGGTCCGTTCACCATCCTGATGTCAGGACGAAGCTGGCTCCTCCTTTTTCTGGTTTTATTTTTTTTTAAAATATATTTTATTGATTTTTTTACAGAGAGGAATAGAGTCAGAAACATGGATGAGAGAGAAACATCCACCAGCCACCTCCTGCACACTCCCCACTGGGTATGCGCCCGCAACCAAGGTACATGCCCTTGACCGGAATCGAACCCGGGACCCCTGAGTCCGAAGGCCAACTCTCTATCCACTGAGCCAAACCGGTCAGGGCCTTTTTCTGGTTTTCTAGTCGAGGGCAGAGGGTAGCGGGAATTGTTTATTTATTTGGATGTATTGCATGTGCTCTGCAGGCCAGCCAGGACGAGGGCCAGTGGGCAGAGGTTCCTTCCGAGTAGCATTTCAACTCCACCCCAGTACGAACTTTTAAAATAATGAGACCTGTCTGGACGTGAACTGAGCCAACGCGTGACGCAGTGAGCTCCCCACCCCTGGAGGGGTCCAAGCCACAGCTGACTGACCCCTGGGTGGCCGAGGCCGCTGAGCGGGGGGCCTGGAAAAGACACGTCCACGTCCAAATCCCCCAGGCCCCGTGCATGTGATCTCTTCTGGAAAAAGGGTCTTCGCAGATGTAATGAAGGTCAGGATCTCAACGTGAGGTCCTCCTCGGCTATCTGGGGGACCCTACGTTCACTGACCAGTGTCCTTATAAGAGGGAGGCCAAAGAGCTCAGACCGACAGAGAGGGCGAGGCCAAGGCCCAGGCAGGGGTTGGAGCGATGCGGCTAAGGAACGCCACGGCCACCGGAAACTGGAGGAGGCCCCGCCTTGACCTTGGACTCCAGGCCTCCAGGGCTGTGAACGACGACATTTCTGCTGGTTTAGAGCCCCAGGGCTGGGGTCATCTGTCTCGGCCACAGAACTCTGACAGAGGTGGGATGCTGTGGAGGGAGGCAAATGCTGCCGGGTGGGGGCCCCCTAAACCCACCCCCAATCATCACCCTGGTGGCCCCCCTGGTTCAGTATTGGGGAGCTGTGCCAGGATTTCCCCTCGGTCCCAGGAGGGGAGCCACTGGGGTGTAAACCCAAAGGGGGTCCGTGCAGCGCCAGAGCCCTGGGTGAGCTTCCCGTGGCCACCAGCACAGGCTGCCCCTCACCGGCCACGAACCTACAGCAGCTTCTGCTCCCCCGGAGCTCCACGCGTGCACCTTTACACGCACTCAGGGGCTCTGTCGCAACAGCCTCTCTGCCCTGAGACAAGCGAGAACACGCCCGCCTGCCCGCCTCTCCGCGCCCTCAGTCCCTGGCAAAGTCAGGGCAAACCCAAGTGGCAAGGCAAAGGAGGCTGCAAGGCGGAGGCTGTGGATTGACTCTGAGAGCGGCCTGGGGAGGCCTGGGGCAGGCGGGAGGCGGGGAAGCCGGTGCCCCTCCACGCCGCCCCTGCCGGTGCCCGCGGCCGTCCACACAGCCAGTGTCAGCTGTCTTGTCCCTAAAGCCAGGTGGCCAGACAGGCGGGCACCTCAGAGCTGGCTGGTGCCTGCCTCCTCGGGGTGCAGAGTGAGCTTTGCCCACCTGGGCAAGCCAAGCTGGGTTCTGGGCAGGAGCCCCACCCTGGCACACCTGTGCGTGAGGTCTGGCTGGCTTACCCCCGAGCCCGGCGGCCCTCAGGGATGGGAGGGTTCCCACCTGCCCAGCGCCACTCACAGCAAGACCCCCCAGCACCCTCCCAACCCCCCCAGACATGCATAGTCTCAGAGGCGGCCTGTCTCCGCTTCCCAAATTCTCCGTGGACCCCAGGACCCACCCACACGGGAGTTCAGGGGGAAGGAACGCGGCATTTGTCCCCTTTCCAGGTCAGAACTGGTTCGGAGCTGAGCCGGGCTCTGTCCTGTGCTTGCAGGGCTGTTGGGCTCCGCGGGGGGAGGGCTGCCGGCCCCCTGTCCTCGATTGCCGTCTCCCCTCCCTTCACCACCCTAATTTCAGGCTCAACTGTGCGCGTTGAGGGCTTAATTAAATCTTGTCTTGCTTTCAGAAGAGACACCTTCTGCCCCAGGGAGTTGCTACTGTGCTTTGCGAGGAGACAGGTCTGAGCAGGCTCCCAGGTGGAGAGCGGCGGGCGGGAGGGAGCACAGCCCTGCTGGGAGCTGCCCAGCGGTGGCCGAAGGGCAGCGGGCAGGGCAGGCGGCGCGGGGCCCCAGACTCTGCGTGGAGCCCCAGGCGCCCAGGGGCCTCCCTGCCGCCGCCACTGCGTGCCTCCCTCAATTATCACAGGTCAGGCGGTCCAGGTCACACTGTTCCCGGTGCCCGCCCCGCCCCGCCCGCCCAGCCGGCAGCAGCCTCCAGCACCTCCGCCCACTGCTGGCCACACCCTGGACTCACCATCCAGACTCCTCTGAAGGGCCAGCCCCCCGCGGCGCGGGCCTCAGAAGGAGGAAAAGGCCCCCTGAGAGGACTCTGGGAACAGGCCTCAGCCCCTTGCACAGCCTGCCCTGGCCTGGACCCAGGGAGAGACCTGCTGGAGGCTTGGGATGCCCTTGGCTACCTGTGTGTCCTTGAGCCCATTAGTTCATCTTTCTGAGCCTCAGTTTTCTCATCTGTAAATTGGGCGTGCTAATCCACCTCTGCCACAGGTGTGGAAGGGCACTCAAAGAGACAGCATAGGAGAGAGAGCACTTGGCTAACTGAGGCAAAAGGCTATAAAATGTTAGACACTATTTCCATCAGGATTAAGGCTGTGAGCAAAACCACGAGTAGTGCTTTTAGCATTTTCCCCCCAAAGTCACTGCACCCTCCTCTCCCTACCTCGCCCCCTGCACCCACCCCCGCTGAGTTCTCGGCACACTGTCCTCCTTGCCAAGAGAGAGCTGGTCTTGCTGTCCATCCCCTGCACTTCTTTCCTCGGGCTTTGACTGCCATTTTTATCAAGAGGAAACTGAGGCACAGGGCATGTTTGTGAGGGGCAGGGGCAGGAGCCAGGTCTCTCGCCACATCACCCTGCTCAGCCCATGATCCGACTGCAGGAGGTTGTTGGGATGATCTGCTTTCTAACGAATCCCCTTTAAGGGGCAATCCTTAAAGGCAGACAGGATTCTGGGGAGTGTGGCTCTGAGTCAGGGTAGCGGGCACTGGGGACTGTCAGAGCTGGAGGGGACATCAGGGTGTCCCAGGTGACCCCCTTGGAGAACTGGGCCCGGACAGAGGCCGTGGCTGCCCAGTCACATGCCCTGGCCTCAAACCCTCCCTGCCCTGTGCCAGGGGGAGGTACCCTGCTCAGCCCTCAGGTCCCGAAGTGGAAGCACGGTGCTCCCCGGAGAGACCCCCAGGCAGGATAGGGGAGGCCACCCCTGAGGCCTGAGGGGACGCTCGCCAGGCCACTGCCCCACGTGACCCTGCTGTTTTCCTTCTTCTGAGAACTTCCTGTGGGATGACACCAGGCCCAGGACCCAGGCGTTTCATCTTCCTCTGGGACGACCTGGGCTGTTGCCTCCGGCACCTCAGAGTCCTTCCTGACATGACCTCATTCAGCCTCACCTGCCCGCTGGGCTTGGGAGGAAGTCAGGGCTGAGGGGGAGGGGCGTGCTCTGAAGACCTGAGGGGTGGGGGACAGAGAGGTTGTTGAAGAGTATAGCGCATCCAAGATCACGCCCTTGAGCAAGTCACTTTTCCCTGTGTGCCTCAGTTTCCCCACCTCTGGAATGATGCTTCACAACACCTAGTGCTACCTGAATGACTTGGGCAATGAGTGAGTCGAGGGCAAAGCGAGTTGCTTGGTCCGAAGCAGGTAAGAAAAAAACCGTGGCTTCTTCAACAAGCCGGTTTCCTCACCTGGCAAGAGAGGGCCCTGCTTCACAGGTAGGATGAGACCAGATAGCACAGAGGGGCCTTGTACAGTGCCTGGCACACACTGGCTGCCCTGGAAATGTTACTCTTCTTCCTAAAGCGCCAGGCCAAGGCAGCAAAGCCCATGCCTACGGGTCTCCTCCTATTTTCCCAAGTCTTTCCAGAGCTCAGTAACCCAGCCTCCTCCCCACCCCCAACCCCACCCCCACAGTCGCTCTGGGGCCCCCATGGGCAGGGAGGCTCGGGCTCCCATCAGCCTCCTGGCCCATTGCCTCTCCCAGCGGCTGGGGCCGCGAGTTCTAACCCTCGGGGGCTGCCAACTTACTGTGTGGCCTCCAGCCAACCTGCCGGCTTCTCTCAGTTTCCCCACCAGTAAAGTGGGGCTAATGACCACCAGCCTCCTGCACTGGGTGTTGTGAGAATTAATTAAGGTTGTTAAAGGCTTTGAGATCCACGGATGAAAGGCCCTGGAGAGGGACAGAGTGTTATTATCCATTATTAGTACTGTTATATTCCACCCAGAGATCTCCACGTCTCCTACAGACAGTAATTAGTACCTTGCAGGGGCGTTTTGAGGGCGACGGGTTCCATGTCACATATGGGAAAACCGAAGCGCAGGGGGAAGTTAGGTCAGCGCAGGGCCGACGGGCCCATTATTCCTCGAAGCTACCGCCACCCTGGCCCCTGTAACCGCAGCGCCCAGGGTACATACACGCGGGCATTTCCCTTTGGACCATCCGCCAGCGTCCACGAGAGGCTGGTGAGGGGCTCAGAGGCCACGATCCTTCTCCTGTTTCCCTGATCCTTCCATCCTCTTGGCACTGTCCCCGCGGAGGGTGCCTGGGGCAGCCTCTCTCCAGTCTGGCTGGCAGCAGAAGCTGGCACTGAGGGGACCGGAGGGAGGGCAGCAGCAGAAGATGGAAGCGTAGGGCATGAAGGGGCAGGGGGAGTCTCCCTTTCTCTCTTAGCCCGCAGACTCCTCCTTCACCTTGGCAGGTAAGTCCCGTTCAGGCTCAGGTGAACCGAGACCAGCCCAACCTTCCATGCTCTCCACAGGGCAGTGGTCGGCAAACTCATTAGTCAACAGAGCCAAATATCAACAGTACAACGATTGAAATTTCTTTTGAGAGCCAAATTTTTTAAACTTAAACTTCTTCTAACGCCACTTCTTCAAAATAGACTCGCCCAGGCTATGGTATTTTGTGGAAGAGCCACACTCAAGGGGCCAAAGAGCCGCAAGTGGCTCGCGAGCCACAGTTTGCCGACCACTGCTACAGGGCATCCAAGAGGGGGACAGAGAAGCACAAGGCTCCAAGGCTGACCGGGGTGGAGGGGCGGGGGGCAAGCTGCCTGCCCCTCAGGGCTCAGTGGACTAGAGTCCCCAGTTGGCCTTTCCTGGAAGAGGCCCATTTGCTTCCTGCAAACAATCCGGAGCCTGGTGCTTGTGGTTGGCCCCCTGGCATCCTGCTTTGTGGATACAGTGATTATCCTATATAATAAAAGCCTAACGACCGAAACGGCGGAACAACCAGAACGACCAGAGACCAGAACGACCGCAGCCCTGGGCCCGGCTGGCCCCACCCCGCAGCGGGGACCCCCAACCCTGATCAGGGGTGGGGCTGGCCTGCAAACCGCCCACGGCCCCTCGCCCGGCTGGCCCCGCCCCCCAGTGGGGACCCCCACCCTGATCCCGGGCCCACATCAGGGCAGGCCAGCCGGCCCCTACCCGTGCACCGGGCCTCTATCCTATATAATAAAAGGGTAATATGCAAATTGACCCTAATGGCAGAACGACCAGTCACTCTGAGGCTCAGTGACCACCTCTTGGTCCCTTCCCCTGGCCCCGGTCGTCAGGCTCTGATCGCCCAATGGCGAATGGGGAACCAGGGTGCCTGGCGGCGGGGGGGCGGGGCTGGCTGCAGGCTGCTGGGGACGATGGCCCAGATCACAGGCCAGGCCTAGGGACTGTACCCACCTGTGAATTTCGTGTGCCAGGCCTCTAGTATATTTATATATTTTTAAAGTGTCCCAAAGCCAGTCATTTGAAGATAGGCTGACTCATTTGCCGAATAAGCCATGATCCCAAGTGCACATATAAAATCAGTTCATTAGTGCAGCAAGGGGCAGAGGTGGTCAGGAGCAAGCCTGGCCTCACAGCACGAATCCCCATCATGCCCCACCCCAGGCAGGTGCCCCGTGCCTCACCTCACTCTCTAGGAGCCTCGGCACAGGAGGAGGGACAGTGACCATCAGTGTGTGCTGGCAAGTGTCTAACAACCAGTTCTGAGAACAGAACAAAACATCTCTAACGTGTAGCCTTTGCCAATTCCCATGGTGGTCAGACTCTCACCACGGCTGACTTCAAGCGACCAATGTGACATCAACCAGCTCACCCACTTCTTGAGGCTCAGGCAGGTGGCTCTCTTAAGCTGGTTCGAGCCTGCTCCTGCTTGTACACTGTTCTCCCGGGACCTGTCTCCCCAGGAGAGCAGGGCTTATCTGGGACCACAGGGTAAGGGTCGGGGGGGTGGGGGGACTGGGAGGTCCCTCTCACCCAAGGTGTTCTTTTTTTTAATTATTATTGATTATTTTACAGAGAGGAAGGGATAGAGATAGAGAGTTAGAAACATCAACGAGAGAGAAACATCAATCAGCTGCCTCCTGCACACCCCCCACTGGGGATGTGCCCACAACCAAGGTACATGCCCTTGACCGGAATCGAACCTGGGACCCTTCAGTCTGCAGGCCAACGCTCTATCCACTGAGCCAAACCGGCTAGGGCCCAAGGTGGTTCTTTATTGCTCTTTCTCAGTCACCAGAAGGTCCTATGAGACCCTGGTTTCTGACAGAGCCCGGCCGTGGCTGCAGAGGCAAAGGGCTGAGGCCCTCTCCCAGGCTGTGTTCCCTGGATGTTCCCTGGAGAAGTGGCAGCAGGTTGCTAAGGGACTGGGCATCAGATGGGTGGGTTTTGATGAAGGGACGGGAATAAAGGGGAACAGGGACTGTCAAAGAGAGAGGCTCAGGCCGGGAGCAGGCCCCTGCCTCCTGCTAACAAGAGAAAGAAAAAAAAAAAAAAAGAATATTCAGGGAGCACAGGAAGACTTTTTAAAATGATCCATCATCTTCAGAGAAATTAGAGATGCTACTGTATCCATGACATAAGAACAAGATGACATAATAACAATAATAGGTGCCATTGAAAGACAAAGACCTCTTTGAAATTAATGTGACTAAAATTTTTAAAAAATCCAATAGAAAAGTTGGAAGATAATGTTGAGAAACTTGCCCAGAAAATTAAAAAAAAAAGGCAAAAATTGAAAAAGAGGAAAATAAACGGATAAGAAAACTAGAGAACGGATCCAAGAGTTCTAACATCTGCCTTTAAATAATTCCAGAAAAAAGGTAATGGAGACAGAAAAAAAAATAATAATAATACAAGAAAGATTTCCCAGGGCTAACGACATGGCGACAGTGCGAGAGAACCCGCCCAGGGCCTGACCCAGTGAACTAAGAGAGACGTACACCAAGGCCACCTTTGTGAAGTGCAGGAGGGAGGTCACGGCGACCTGAGACCTCCCCGCGTGGGAAGCAGGCTGGTCACGTGCAAGGGGTCAGGCATTAGCGTGAAGCCAGCTTTTTCCGCGGCGACGTCGAAAGCAAGAGGACAGTGGAGCTATGTTTCCTGACTATAAAGGAAAATGATCAGCCTATAGACAGTCAAACTGGCCACCATCAGGGCAAAAAGTATATATAAATCCTCACTATGCAAAATCTTCAGACAGGCAAACCTCAATGAAATTCGCCCTCCATGAATCCTCACGCTGCCACGGGTTAGGGGAGCCACAGGGCAGCGCGCTGAGACAAAGGCTGAGGATGAGGGTAGAGACCACTCGGGAATTGGGGGCATGCTGGGAAGGGGAGGGCAGGATGGCCGTGAGGGCAGGCAGTGTGTCTAACCTCAAGCCCAGGACCGGTCCACTTGCTTGAGCTAATGGCTGTGCCTGAGTGAGCCCCGAGGAGCACTGTTACTGTCCTCTGTGCTGAGTCCTCACGTGATGCCGAAAGGCCTTCACGGTCACGGCCCAAGGAATGTGGTCGGCACGATCTGCTCGGGGCAGAACCGGATATTCCGTCCGCCTTCCTCCTTGGTGCTTTCTCATTCCCAGGTCCTTCAGGCAGCCGCCGGCACCAGCCAGACCCTGGGCTCCAACCGATAAGCCGCATGGTTTGGGCAACCCTGGGCCTCATTTGTAAAATGGGTAACATGCCTCCTGGAGTGGGAAGAGGGCATCAGTGCTGGGCCACGGTCCCCCTGAATCTTGCCGGCGCCCTGAGCCCAGGACCACCTTGCACTGCAGGGCTGGTGGCTGCTCAGAGCAGATCCCGGGAAGAGCCAGGGCCTGGATTCCCACAGCCCAAACAGAGGGCAGGAAGGACCAGGGGACTCAGTGGGTTGTCAGTCCGTGCAGGCAGAACCCATCACCCCTAAATCCAGGAACACGATCCAGACGCGGGGAACTCGGGGACAGAGCACAGCCACGCACAGGCCCTCAGCCTGTCTCCGCAGTACCCCATTTCAGCATGGACACCAAGCAGCCGGCCACTAGCACGCGCCTCCAGCCCGCCCATTTTTGGCCGGGTCCTCATCCCAAAGGCTCCTCCCCGGGGCCCCTCCCGGGGCTGCCCCTCCCCTGGGTGGGACCCTAACTCCTCAAAGGACAGGGTGTGTAAGAAAAGCCAGGGGACCTAGAAGCACATTCTCACAGAGCCAGGAGGAAAAGGAAAGGGCAGGAGGGGCGTGGCTCCCTCAGCGGGATGGGCCCTTCCCAGAGGAGAGACCATGCTGGGGCTCTGGTTAATCTATATATAAAAAAGCCCAGCAACCAGAACGGCGGAACAACCAGAATGACCGGTGGCTATGAGGCACACTGTGGCAGCCAACCAGCCTGATCTGGGCCCCCATTGGCCCCCAACACCCCGATTAGAGATGGGGCCAGCCGGCCAACTGCTCTCAGCCCTTCCCCCGCACCGGCCCAGCCTGATGGGCCCCACATGTGCACAAATTCGTGCACTGGGCCTCTAGTGAACATATAATGATGACGCTATTAAAGCTCATTCAGCATCTAGCAAATGCCTATATCGGAACCCTCATTTCACAGGCGAAGAAACCAGACCTGAGTGTGACCTAGCTCGAGTAACAGCGTTAGAGTCAGTGCAGGATTCGGACCCAAACCCATCTGGTCCCCCACGTTCACTGCACAAATACGTAGTGAGCATCTGGGGTGAGCTCCGTACTGGCCTGGGAGTGGGTGGGCTCAAGTAGTGCAGCTCAGCCAGGACGGGGCTGGACTCTGGGGCCACGGACGGGAATCTCAATCCTAGTTTGACCACGAACTGCCGAGGTCTCATGTGAGTGACATAACCCCTCTGGGCACCAGGTGCCTCTGGTGGAAAATGGGAATAATGATCGTTCTCACAGAGAAATGTGGAAACGGGCAAGCCAGCAATTGTAGGTGCAACCCGAGTGAGCGGGCCTCCCTGCCCCAGGTCTATGCGAGATCGGTGTGAAGCCAGCCCCAGGCTCCAGGGACCCAGGGCCTCCCCCGCCTCCCTTCGACCCATGATTTCCACCACTCCTTGGGGTTGGGCTGAGGTCCTGGGGCCCCTCAGCCTCTGTGTCTCTCTCCCCGCCACCCCTGGTGGCCTGGGCATGGTGTCCGTCCCTTCTGTTTCCACCAAAGGCCCTCTCCCAATGCCCTTGGGGCACTCCACTGTCAGGAGATGGTCCCAGAGTCCCAGGCCTCTCTCTCGCAGGCCCCACACCCTGCCCTCTCTGCTCTCCTCCTCTCTCCCCTCCACCCCCAGTGACTTCTCCAGAGCCTCCTCTTTCTGTTAGGAGGCCACTCAACTTCCCACATCCTCCTGCCTGTTTTTTGTTGTTAATCCTCACCCGAGGATATTTTTTCCATTGATTTTTTAGACAGAGTGGTAGGTGGGGGGGAGAGACAGAGAGAGAGAAACATCGATGTGAGAGAGACACATTAATTGGTTACCTCCTGCATGCACCCCTACTGGGGCGGGGATCGAGCCTGCAACTGAGGTACGTGCCCTTGACCGGAATCAAACAGGGCACCCTTCAGACCGCGGGCCGACTCTCTATCCACTGAGCCAAACTGGCTAGGGCCTGCCTGACTTCTTCTAGACCCTTCTCTGCACATCCAAGTCAACCAGGTGCTCACAGAGCAAAACCATCTTCATTTAATGGAACCCCCTCCTTGGACAGCAGTCTGGGTTATCACGAGGCCCAAGGGGCAGGGCGAGGAGGGGGCGTTGAGCTGGGAGGGAAGACGCGCAGGGCAAGTGACCTTTCCCGGCCCCAGCACCGTCCCTGCTGGCAACCCGCCCTTAAGAAGTTTGGGGTCTTGTTGGTGTAATAAGACCAATTCTGTGTTGATCTCCGTTAAGACCATTTGGAACTAAGATAAAATAAAACAGAGAGCTAAGGGCTTTATGTAAACTCAGAGGCGGGAACAATTTTAGGGAAAACTGGACAAGCAGCCTGGGGTCTAAGCCCACTGAGCACTCCCCGTGTGGCCTCAGGAAGGTCTCACCTGAGGGACCTCGCCGTTCCCTTCACCTGTGACGGAGGCAGGGCCGGGAGTGACCTCAGAGGGCCTCTGGCTGCCCCTCCGCTGCCTGGAGACGCGCCGGGAGGGGGGACTGTGCTGAATGCAGGCTGAGCGCCCCGGGCAGCCCTGCGCACAGAGCCGCGGCCACCGGCTGTGGGGCAGCCCTGCGCACAGAGCCGCGGCCACCGGCTGTGGCCCCAGCTGCGGTTTGCGCTGCGCACGAGGGAGGCTGGGGAGAAGTAGACCTGCTTCCTGGCACAACCACTGACTGCTGCTCTGAACAGCCAGCTTCCTCTCCCTGCGTCTTGCTTTCTCATCTGACAAGAGGGGGTTGCGTGGCTTCTCAGGAGGGGCTGGGCCGAGGCCACACCGGCCCTGGGCAGGGAGCATGCACAGGGGCCCCTGTTTGGGGCTGGGACATGGGGACACCCCAGCTCAGGAAAGCTGCCTGGGAGGCAGGGAAGATTCAAGAAAGGAGGTCTCACAGGCTGGGCCAGCCTCCAGACTTCACCGACATGTGAAGAAACCCACATAAGAAAGGAAGGGAATTGTATAGCACCCGGAGCCTAAAGAGAAGCCATCGAAGCCATCGAAGTGGTTGGCCAGAGCACCCTGATCATTTGTCACTGACCTGGACCTACTCAGTGCCAGGCAGCGGGCAAGGCCACACCACCAGGCCCAGCCAGCCTGACCGCCTCCGCCAGGCCCTAGTGGTGTTCCCATCATGCCCTGAGCTCACCCCCCACTACCCCGGGACCCCCTCCTGAAGGGCTCCATCAACTCCGACCCCGGGCCACCTGACTGTGCACCCATCCGCCTTGGGACTTGAATGAATGAGTGAATGAATGAATGAATGAATGTCTTCAACAATGAATGGGTTACTGGGTGCCAGGCTCCAAGTTATGCCCTGAGTACAGTGGGCCCTGCGATGGCCCGCTCAGGTCCCTTTTGGTGAAGGGCCTGTGGCCCCAGCTGCTGGGGGGCCAGTCACTACTGCCCCTTCAGGGACGGCCGCAGCCCAGGGGGCCTCCTCTCCCAAGATCTCCCGTTTCCCGGGCAGCCCAGCCTCAGGGACGGGTGGATTGGAGAGTGCAGAGGCCCAGCGTGGAATGGCCCTGGAGAGCAAGCAGGTCTGGTTCCAGAACTCCTGTGGGGCTGGCAGGGGCTGCGGTTGGCTTCCCCCTGCTCAGACCTGTGCACTTGACGTCTTGTCCAGGGGGCTCGGTTGGAAGGCCACCCCCTAAGAAACGTCCTGCATGTTAGCTCTGCCCCGGAGCCTGCTTCTGGAACCCAGCCCAGGACACGGACTAAAGAGAGCGGCCCTTGGTCTTGAGAGCGCTCAGTCGAGCCGTGAATGGGAACAACATCATCAATAACAACGACAGTGTCTCCCGCGGTCACGCGTTCTGCATCCGTTCTCGCTCCGTGAGTCAGGTCTCCCTCGGCGGAAAGAGGCGCAGATTCAGCTGAAGCGGCTTCCGTACGATCGAGGCTGTATTGGCTCAGGGAATGAAGCCGGCCTCTTGCCTCAGCCACTGCTGCATCCAAGGGTTGGCCCCGTGCCCGGAGCCCACGTCTGTGGCCCTGATTCCCCCAGCGCGGGCTGCAGGCTCAGGCACCCGTCTCTCCCCTCGGTGGCTGCATTCGTTTCCTGTGACTGCGTAACACGTCGCCGCAGACTCGGGTGACTGAACACCACGGAAACTTCCTCACGCGCACTCCCGGAGGCCAGAGTCCGCAATCACGGTGCTGGCGGGGCCGGCCCCTCTAGAGGCCACGAGCGAGACGCGTTCCCCCGCCTCAGCCCCAGCTCCCGGTGCTGCTGGCCATGCTCGGGGCTCCTTGGCTGGCAGAGGGAGCCCTCCCATCCCTGCCTCTGTCACCACGGGGCTTGTTCCCAGTGTGTCTCTGTTCCAAGTTGCCCTCTTTCTAATAAGCCATGGGATTCGGGGCTAACCTGATAGAATGCAGCTTTATCTGAACTTGCTCACCTCTGAAAATACCCTATTCCCCAATACAATCGCGTTCGAAGGGGGTTAGGACTTGAATCGGGGGACACTCAATTCAACTCCCAACAGCTTTTCTTCTACCAGCCTAGCAACTGTGGTGGAAAGAAAGCCTCAGGGACTCTAGCTAAAGTCCCAAATGTGATTTCCATTGCCTCCATCCTCGTGTCTCTGTGAATATTCTCGCCGGCCAGGCCTCACACAGACACCAGAGAGTGAGGTCGGCCCCAGCGGGACCACACATCCATCAGAAACCCCAGGCGATATCATCACCGAAAAGACGAATGGGCGCAGGGAAGGCCAAGCCAACAGAGGGCCCTCAGCCTCCAGGTCTCCCCGGCACCTGCAGGGAGGGGCCGGTTCCCATGGACGGAGCGGGAGGCGGAAGCGCAGAAAAGCGATTTGCAACTAGGCATTGTAATTAGAACTGAGCGGAGACACTAACCCCGGGCTTATCTGGCTCCAAAATTGGGCTCTTTCCCAACCAATGAAGGCCAAATGTTCCGAGAACGTCCTGGGTGGTGATGGGGCGGTGGGCAAAGCCCTGAGGAGGAGGTGGGATTTGGGCTGTGCCTGAAAGGGAGGCAGAGGCCTGGGGCCGGAAGAGCCCAAAGACGGTGGTGGAGGCAGAGGGTCTCTTCGGGGAGGGGAGAGGGGCGGCTGGGAAGGTGGCTGAGGCCACTGCGAGGCCTTCAGAGCCTGTGTCTCACGGGCGACGGGAGCCTGGGAAGGCTTCTGAGCCAGGGAGAGCTGGCCCTCGCTCGGCGCACAGCACAGTCTAAGCCGCGGTAGGGAACGGCCGGCCCGCGGGCGGTATAAGGCCCATGAAACCATTTGGCCTGGCCCTGCCAAGGCAGTAGGGGTGAGTTCATTGTTTGACCAAATGTAGCAGGCTAATTTTTAAGTTGATATTTTTGTATGGCCCGAGAATCTATATATATAAAAGGCTAAGCAACCATCGCATCCAAAACAACCGAAGGGACGACCGAACAGGCTGCGTGGGGTGACCAGGCCGGCAGGGGGTTAGTGAGGGGCGACCAAATGACTGAGCAGCAGGCTGCATGAGGCTACCAGGCCCATGGGGGGGGGTGGGGGGGGAGGCAGTTGGGGGGCAACCAGACCGGCTGGGGGGGGCAGTGAGGGGTAACCAGGCTGGCTGAGGGGGGCAGTGAGGGGCAACCAGGTTGGCGGGGGGGGGCAGTTGGGGGCAACCACACTGGCAGGGGGTGCAGTAAGGGGTGACCAGGCCAGTGGGGGGGGCACTAAGGGGCAACCAGGTTTGTGGGGGGGGGCAGTTGGGGGCGACTACGCCTGTAGGGGGGCAGTTGGGGGTGACCAGGCCAGAGGGGGCGCAGTTAGGTGCGATCAGCCAGGCAGTCAGGTGAGCAGTTAGGAGCCAGTGGTTCCAGATTGTGAGAGGAATGTCTGACTGCCGGTTAGGCCCCATCCTGTGGATTGGGCCTAAATGGGCAGTCGGACACCCCCCGAGGAGTCCCAGATTGGAGAGGGTGCAGGCTGGGCTGAGGGGGAACCGCCCCCCCCCCCCACACCCACCCCCCGTGCACAAATTTTGTGCACCGGGCCTCTAATGATGTTATAAACATCCAAATAGCCCTTGGCAGAAAAAGATTCCCCAACCCCTGGCTGAGCAACCCTTCAGGAAGCAAGGCGGCCCAGGTGGGAGGATTGGTTGGAGGGCGAGGCCCGGGCAGGGCAGCCTGCGAGGAGGCGATGGCCATGGTCCAGGTAAGAGGTGACAAGGACTGAGGGGCCTGGAGAGGGGAGCTGGCAATTCCACCCACCACCCAAGCCCAAGTCCCAGCCTGTCCCAACTCAGGCCCTGCCACTGCCCCTGCCTCATGACACCAGCTTCATAGGACGGGTCCAAGAACCGGCTGGGACTCCCCCCACTCTCATCTGGCAGCAGGCCTCCATGTGGGGGATCCTCACACCCGGGCCCGTTGCATTCTGCCGCCAAAGGCACTTCCCAACCAAGAGGGGCGCTCTGGGGCCAGTGCTGGGCTGGTTTCTCTGCTGCCCCCAGCTGACTCGGGGAGCAGGGTGGGGGTGATGGGGGCAGCTGACTCGGGGAGGAGGGTGGGGATGATGGGGGCAGCTAACTCAAGGAGCAGGGTGGGGGTGATGGAGGCAGCTAACTCAAGGAGCAGGGTGGGGGTGATGGGGGCAGCTAACTCAAGGAGCAGGGTGGGGGTGATGGAGGCAGCTAACTCAAGGAGCAGGGTGGGGGTGATGGGGGCAGCTAACTCAAGGAGCAGGGTGGGGGTGATGGGGGCAGCTAATTCAAGGAGCAGGGTGGGGGTGATGGGGGCAGCTAACTCAAGGAGCAGGGTGGGGGTGATGGGGGCAGCTAACTCAAGGAGCAGGGTGGGGGTGATGGGGGCAGCTAACTCAAGGAGCAGGGTGGGGGTGATGGGGGCAGCTAACTCAAGGAGCAGGGTGGGGGTGATGGGGGCAGCTAACTCAAGGAGCAGGGTGGGGGTGATGGGGGCAGCTAACTCAAGGAGCAGGGTGGGGGTGATGGGGGCAGCTAACTCAAGGAGCAGGGTGGGGGTGATGGGGGCAGCTAACTCAAGGAGCAGGGTGGGGGTGATGGGGGAAGCTGACTCGGGGAGGAGGGTGGGGGTGATGGGGGCAGCTAACTCAAGGAGCAGGGTGGGGGTGATGGAGGCAGCTAACTCAAGGAGCAGGGTGGGGGTGATGGGGGCAGCTGACTCGGGGAGGAGGGTGGGGATGATGGGGGCAGCTAACTCAAGGAGCAGGGTGGGGGTGATGGAGGCAGCTAACTCAAGGAGCAGGGTGGGGTAATGGGGGCAGCTAACTCAAGGAGCAGGGTGGGGTAATGGGGGCAACTGACTCGGGGAGCAGGGTGGGGGTGATGGGGGCAGCTAACTCAAGGAGCAGGGTGGGGGTGATGGGGGAGCTGACTTGGGAAGCAGGGTGGGTTGATGGGGGGCACCGGCACCCCAGGGCCCCAGTGACCGGTGGACCCAGGAGTGGGTGCACGGGGCAGTGGGTTCCTCCCACCTCACCAAGGCCACAGTTAAGGAAGGAGGCTGCTAGGGAAACCCCCGAGACCCTGGATTAGGAGGGGAGTCAGGGGGTCGCTGAGGTGGAGTCCTCAAGCTAAGAGGTGAGTGCGACTTGGCGAGGCAGAGCCTCACAGGAAAGCAGAGAGATCCCCCTTGTCCCTGAACTGGGCGGCGGCAGCAGCAGCCAGTGGTCCCAGGCCACACCTAGAGCCACATTCCCGTCAGGGGTCCTGGAGGACACGAATGAGACCCCCCAGGCCCCTAACCTTCCTAGTGACTCAGCGCAGGCGCCTTGCCTGCTCTCCCTGGCCCGCGAAGGGATCCTCCTGCCTCTGAGAAGGGGAAGTGTGTGGGCAGCGCTGGGATTCCAGTGGCCATCGCGGCCCCTCCGGGGCATTTGCTTCGCGAGCTGCTGGGAAGCAGCCGGCGAGGAGCTGACTGCATCAGCGGGAAGGCCCCGCCAGGCGAGTGGAGTCTTGGCTTTTTCCCAGAGTCCCCACCGGTGCTGGAAGCTGCTGGCTCTGCCCCAGCACCTTCTCCTGGGACCAGCTGAGGGCGTTGCTTTGGGGCAGCAGCTCTGGCTCCCCAGTCCCCAGTCCTCCAGGGCGGAGAGCAGAGATGGAGGAAGAGGAGACCCGAGTTTCTCAGGGGGTGGCTGAGAAAGATGAGAGCAGGGAGATGAGGGGGAGGCTCTGCCCACTGCATTGCTTAACGTCATGGAAACGTTTGAGCCAGAGAATCGTCCATTGTCCTGAGAAGCCGTCTGCCTCCTTTTAGCAGAAAAGGAGAGCCTGATACCAACGGCGCCGCCTCTGGACAAGACGCGGGAGCGGAGCTGAGACACAGCCGCCTGCTCAGCCCGGTTCTGGGACAGCCGTCTCCTCCTCAAGCCCAGCCGTGTATTCTTTTTTTATTTTTAAATTAAATCTTTATTGTTGAAAGTATTACATACGTCCCCTTTTTACCTCCCATTGACCCCTTCTAGCCCACCCCCACGCCCTGCCCCAGGCCTTCACCACCCGACTGTCTGTGTCCACGGGCGATGCATACCCGTTCTTTGGTTGATCGCTTCCCACGCACCCCCGACTTCCCTCTGAGATCCCACGGTCCGTTCCATGCTTCCGTGTCTCTGGATCCATTTGGTTCAACCGTTTATGCTGTTCATTAGATTCCACACCTGAGTGAGGTCACGTGACACTTGTCTTTCTCTGACTTAGCCTTGGGTTCTCTTAGCCTTACTTTACGGCCATCATATTGTTTTCCGTTGTGAGTCACCTCCAGTCTGTTTGGAAACGGGCAGGACAGAGTGAGTGAGTGAGTGAGTGAGTGAGTGAATGAGTGAATGAGTGAATGAATGAATGAATGTAGCCTTTACTCACTATGTGCCAGGCCTGCTCTCAGCACTTCCCAGGATCGGCTTACTTCAGCCTCCCAACAGCCTTATGGGACGCTATCACTAGCGCCCCCACTTTACAGCCACGGGACGGAAGCGGAGTGAGAACAGCCAGGCCGGCTGTCTGGCTCCAGCATCCTCCTCCTCACGGGCCCGATGCTGCCTCTGAGGACGGGGAGGGGGAGAGGCCGGCCAGCACCGAGGAGGAAGGATGAGAGAGCCGGTGCTGATGCTGAGGCTCTGGGGGCCTCCCCCGGCTGTCGCCAGCGCTCCCAGGCGCCGATCCGGCGGGAGGTCCTGTCCCCGGCTTGCTGTGGCCGTGGACATGTCCCTGGTCCTCTCCTGGCCTCACTCCGCTCAGTGGGGAGACAGTGGGGTTCAGGATCTGGGAGGCCTTTCAGTGCAGACATGTCGTGGCTCTTCTTTCTGACTGAGCCTGGCCACAGTGAGCCTCTGAGGACAGGAGAGGGCAGGGTGGGGGGGTCCAAGTGCTGGCAGTTCTTGGGGCTCGAAGGGGGCGCAGACCTCAAGCCCAAACTACCCTGACCTCCCCAAGAACAGCTGAGGCAGAACCTGGTTCTCAGAGCTGGGAAGAAACCGAGACACCATCTGACCTGACCTTTCATTCTACAGACATTATACACCCCCCCCTGACGGCCCCCCGGCTGACCCCGGCACACGCAGCCTGCCCTGTCACTGCCCACGGCTCTCTTTCCTCAAAGTCCCAGCCATCGGGCAAAGGGGTTGCAGGCAAGAGAGACCTCAGAGAACCTGGCGCCATCGGGGTCTCCACCCGGTCCCATAGGGCTTTCCGTGTGCTGGGCCATGAGTCAGAAACGCATCACAGTGGCACCAGCTCAGTGACCTATGACTTTTGGGGTCACGCAGTTGCATGACTAACCCTCACCCACAGGGGCTGAGTGGGCCTGGAGAGGGGAGAGGGTAGGTCTTTCGTGGCAGCTGACTCTGGACCCCGGGACTCGCCCTGGGCTCCTCCTCCACCCACCCGCCCTCGTCCCCGCCTGCCCTCTGCTCGCAGCTGGCGGCATCTTGGAAAGGGTCCGACGGGCACTTCCTATCAGACTGACAGCTGTGCCGGGCGGGCAAACCCTCTGAGGCAGGACCCCGGCTTCCTGCTCCTCACGGCCGGCCGCCGGCCCGTGGTGCAGTCGGACAAACCCTCGCCTCCTCCGTGCGGGGAGAGGTTTGAGCTGGTGTCTGCGCATCCCCCCTTGGGGGATTGACTCTCCAAAGGAAAAGGCTGAAAAGGCTGGGTCTCAGCCAAAAGCTGGAGAGGAGGCGCGGGGCCGGCTCTCCCCTCCAGCACGGAGGCCTCTGTCCCCTCACTGAGACGCGGTCCCTGCAGGCTCTCGGGGCGGCTCAGAGCTGGACGTGTGGCCCTGCCGTGAGGGAGCAGGCCCAGGGCCCAGCCTGGGGCAGGTGGGTGCACGTGCCAGGCTTGGCCATGGAATCGGGGGTCTCCCCCTTCCCCGTGGGCAGCACACCTACCCTCACACTCACACAGGATGCCCCAGACACACTGAGAGCTTCCTTTAGCTCCCCCCGCCCCACCCATTCAGCCCTGCAGTGGGGGTGTGAGGGCCCCGAGAAAAGTGAGGCCTCTCCTGGTCTCCCCGGACAGCTCTGCCCCCCTCAGCTGCCCATGGCCCCCACCCTACCCGCCGTCCACCAGGGCCAATGCCCAGGCCTATGCTGTGAAGCCACTTTCTCCAGAGAAACCTGCTCACAGCACGACAAAGAGCGATATTCAAGAATAGGTTTGATTCTCTCTTGTGAGGCAGGACGCTGGATGAGAAACCTGCTCACGCCGGGGCTGGGGCTGGAACCTGGGGGCCCTCCCCCGACGCGGGCCTCACGGCGGCGGACACCCAGCCTGTCGGGAAAGCAGCGTGTGGGTTTGAGGTTGAGGCCCAGGCTGAGGCCCAGCAGCCTGCTGCCACCATCTGTGCGTGAGGACCCTGCCCACCCCAGCGCCCAGCTCAGGGCCTGCGGAGGAGCTAACAGGATGCACATAAAGGGTACCTATTGTCAATATCAGTTTAGTTACCGGCTCCCGGGGCCACCACAGTGATCGCACCCCGGCACCTCAGGAGCCAAGGCCGGGACCTTGGGAGCCACCAGTGCAGAGGCCCGCCCAGCGGCCCCCCAGCGCCCCCCCCCCTCGCTCCTCAGGAAGCCCCCCGCTGGCCTCTGACGTCCGTCCTCTCTGGGGGCCTCTCCTTTCCTGTGGTTCCAGGTTTGAAAACCTCCCTGGCCTTCCCAGCCACCTCTGCCCAGAACGCCTCAGGCTCCCTGCCCCTCCGTGCTCACGAGTGGCTGTTGCTGAAAAGCAAACATCATGGGGACACCCAGCCTCGTGGTTTCAGGCCGTGCGGTTTACCTCATGACGTCACTTTCCTTCCTCCCTTCCTCCAGATCAACCAGAAGAGGCCCACAGTTCCAGCTGGTCCCGGGAAGGCACCCGCACCGGCTTCTCCCACAGCTCAGCCAGGACCGCGGGTGGGGGCTGGCAGGGGGCGTCCCGGCTCGGCCACGGGCAGGCTGACCTGGGATGGCTGGCGGGGTTCTCTGTCCCCGAGGACGCAGGCAGCAAGGCTCGGCCCGGGCTCCCTAAATGTGGAAATCAGCACAGGCCGGGGCTGGGCCTCCTCTGGGCGTCCCTCCCCATCCTCTCCCGGGGCCGTGAGCCTCCTTCCACCCAGCACAGGGCGGCCCTCCTCAGGCCAGGGGTGTCCCCTCCCCGCTCTCCGGCTCTCCTTTGCCGACAGCCAGACAAGGGTGGGGTTTGCCAGGGAAGGGGTGGGGAAGGGGCGGCTGACATCTGCCGAACACCCACCTTGTCCCAGGTTCTACCATCATCTCATTTAATGTCCCAACGGCCCTTTGAAGTGGCTGATTTATAGAGTGCTCGGCGGACAAATGACAGACCCACAGCTCAGAGAGCTCCGGGCTTGCCCAAGGCCCAGCTCGCCACGGGCCTGGAGCGTGGACACAGTCAGCACCCAGGAATGTTGGCTGCCATGGGAGGAGCCGACATGCTACCTCTCTTCAGAGACGCAGAGGCCGTCAGGGCTCACGGCGCTCACCACTTCCCTCCGAGCCGCGGGACCCACGGGGCTGGCGGGTCCGGGGCCTCCTGAGACGGGGCGGCAGCGGAACAGTCATCGGTTCAGATGGTCCACGGCCGGGAGCATGATGCCCAGCAGAGCCCCGCTTCCTTCCACTGGACCCAGCCCTGCACTTGCCCAGCATCACCACGTGCCAAGCCCCAGACAAAGCGTGTCACACACATGGCTGACTGGGTCCATGTTAGAAAACAACCTGTGAAGGGGCCATTATTCCCATTTTATAGATGAGACAACTGAGCTCAGTCCCTTGTCCAAGGTCACCAGGTGGGAGTGGCAGACTGGGATTTGAACCTGGGACCGCTGGGCTGTAGGACCAGGGTCCTGACCGCAGCACGCCAACAACTCAGGCCTGAGGTGGGAGGACCCGCTCCAGGAAGATGTGCTGGGTGTGCACGGGCGGGGACGCGGCGGGTGCCGGGCTTAGCCGGGCAGGTGTGAGGGCCAAGCTCCTGGTGCAGGTGTGAGGGGCGGCAAAGCGCCCTGGGACAGAGCCAGGCTGGGAAGGAAGTGCTGCTACAGGGAAAATGGGTGCTGGTGTCAGCCCCACCCTGGTTCAGGCCCGGGCTCCTCCCAGCAGGCTGTGTCCTCCAGGTCAAAGGCCAGTCCAGGTGGGAGCTCCTCCTCCTCCTCCTCCTCCTCCTTCTCCTCCTCTCGGCATCGCCCTCCCGAACCCCTCCCTGAGGTCCAGCGGCCTTCCCCGGGGCAGCTGTGGGAAAAAGCAGTCCCGGCGGGGGGGGGGGGGGGGGGGGGGAGGCTGACAGCTCGGAGAGGCGGTCTGTGGGCTGAGCGGAGATCTGGAGACGGAGACTAACGGGAGCTGATACCACCACGTGGGTGGTCTCCGAGAGCCTGGGAGGGAGCCAGGCAGGGCAGCTCTGCCTGTGGCCTGGGCTCCTGGAGCTCAGCTGGAACAGGAGTGGTGGCCACGCCGCAGGCTGGGCTGACTGCAGGGCCCCCAGACCCTGCCACTGGCCCCAAGGTCATTGCTAGACATCAGGAGTCACTCCTCGTTGGCCCGGCCGCCAGCCTGCCTCCTCTGCTGGGGCTCCCAGACGTGGGGCAGGGAGACCTTCCTGCACTCCCGGGCATCCCCTCTGTGCCCCGTGCCCTCGGCCACCCGCTTCTCTAGTCACCCGTCCTCCGCTCCTTCATTAGGAGGAGGTGGGCCTTCGCTAAGTGGCTCTTCGGGGCCCAGCAGGCCCCTGCGCTGGGCGGCGGGTCCAAGGGCGACTGGAGGTGGAGAAGGGGAGGATCAAAGGCAGCGGCCCTGAGCCAGAGCTGTCTGAGCCCGGCTCTCCCTGCTCACGCTCCTGGCAGGAGGCCCGGGCTGGGCGCTGGCCTCACAGGCAGATTCGTGACTGAGGAGCTGCCCCCTGGGCCCTGCTCCGGGAGGGAGGGGCCTGGGAAAGTCAAGGCGCTGGGCCTCCACGGCCCGTGGGGCCAGCCAGGCTGTGGGTGGCGGCTGGGGAGGCATGGAAAGCCGTTTCCTCCGTGAAGCATCTGGGGGGAGGTTGAAGGGAACGACACGAATGCGTTTCCAATTACCCAGACTCGGGCGGGCAGCTGGGCCCAGAAGGAGCGGGTCTGCCTCCTTCGGCCCCGACGCGCCTGCTCTCCCTCCTGCCCGGGAGTGAGCTGGGACTGCTGGGGCGGCGGCCTCTTCCCATCCTGCCCTGCCCTCAGGGGCGCAGCCCTTGACCCTGGAACCCAGGAGGGGCAAGGCCCACAGGACACAGTTGCCACCCCCACAGGGGGCTGGGTGATGCCCGCTCACAGGCCAAGCTGGGGTGACACGGGCCAACGCCCAGCCTCTGGGCTCCTGGAAGCCACACCCACAGCGACCTGCACCTCGGCAGGACAGCCGCTCAGGATCTGCCCTCAGAGCACAGTGCCAGGCAGACCCCAGCCCAGGCACAGCTCTCGGCCGCACAGCCCCTCTCCCATCCTGGGAGCTGGAGGCTGGGCCTCGTCCGTCACCTCACCGGCCTCCCCACAGTCGGGCTAAGTGTCCATTTGCTGACCTCCTGTCCCCGCCTGCTGTGTGGCCTGGCACAGGCTGGGGTGGAGTGGGGAACGCAGGGACTGACGGGGCAGGAGGGTGACCCGGGAGTCCACGCGGGAACTGCGGGGCCAGTGGGGTGAGCACTGACAGGACTGAATGGGGGCAGAGAGGGTGGGGCTGTAGGCAGAGGAGAGAGAGATTTGGGAGGTAGGATAAACAGGACCAGGGACTGGTTGGATGTGGCAGGTCCAGGGAGTGGGAATTTGGGGTGCCGTGTGCCCTCCTCCCGACTCCAGAGGGCCCCCACCCATCCAGTCCCTATGTGGGGAGTGAGGTCGGTCTGTCCAGCATGATGGCTCCAGGTCAGTGAGGGAGAAACTCACACCTGCCACTAACACCATGGAAAAGCGCGCCCCCCCTTACCCCCCCCCCCCCCCGCCACACCCACACACACACACACAGGAGAGAAAGGAGAGCCATGGCCCCGGCTGGCCTGCCCCTCAGTCTCCTCCGGAAAGGTTTAGCCCTGTGTCAGGGGCCGGTCCACAGGGGGCAGGGACAGGCTCTGCCCCCACGGGCACAGACGTGGAACTTGCTCAGGGCACTTCCCTGTGGCCACTGCCAGGAGAGGAGTCCTCCAGACCAGCCTGGGCCGGGAAGACGGGAAGTCCCCTCCTGCCTCCCAGCTCCCCAGGATCAACCCACGGGGCTGGGAGGCCCTTCAATGGGCCATGTCTCCCTCGGGCCCCTGGTCTCCATGCGCTGCCCTCTCGGTGCGCCTGCTGGAGCAACCAGACCTGTTCCCTGCCCTGAAACACCCCTTCTCCCTCCCTTCAGGGCCTGCACATCACCCCCTCTGGGAAGCCTGCCCTGACCAGCCTGGGGTCACGCCTGTGTCCCCAGCATGACTCCCTGGCCCTGTCATGGATGACCATCCGATACGTCGGGGGCTTTCTGAAGGGCAGGGCTGGGTCTGTCGTCGGCCAGCCTCCACTCCGGGACGTTCTGTATGTTGGCTGTACGACTCTGGGTGCAAATAGAGGAGTGAATTCGTGGGAGGAGTCAGTGGAGGAACAGAGAAAATGACTGGGAACCTCGGGGTGGAGACCAACTAAAACCGGATGGAACCAGCAAAAGTGCTGGGGATGCTTCTCTCCTGGCAGCGAAGGGGGTCACCTGCCCCTTCCCATCAGCCCAGGCCCGTCCTGTCCAGTGCCTGCGTCGGGGGGCCTGTCTGAACCCCAGGGCAGCCTCCCTCCCGGGAGCAGGCTGGGAACAGGCTGGGAGCAGGCCTGGGGAACTCGGCCCACGCCCAGACCCCACGCCTGCTGCTGGGGTCTGTTTGCACAGGGTCATCTGGTTTCAATCCAGTGAAATCTTAAAACTTTCCACGGGAACATCTTCTCTTTCAAACGCCTCCCGGATGGGCTGGACAAAGTCAGCCAGGACGGCTCTTAGCTCCTGGCGGCTGCTGGGGCCTTGCCACCTCCCCTCCCGGCCTCGGCCCACAGTCAGGGGTGCGACCCAGACCTCACCGGATTGTATGTGATATTGGGATACACATTATACTCCCTTTCTAAAAAGCAATCGCAAACTCGTGCTGGCCAAAGGTTTCCGATAAGAAACTATGGATCTGCGATAACCAGCACTGAGTACAGGCCTTGTGATAGCGGGGGCAGGCAGGGCGGGGGCTCCAGGCCCCAGGCCCCAGGCCCAGTTCCACTTCGGATTTGCGGGATGACCCTGAGTAAGTCTCCTGGTCCTCCTGGGTCCCGTCTCCTCCTCTGTACAGTGGAGGGTGAAGAGCAGGGAGCCAGACTGTCTGGGTTCAAATCCAGACACCACCCCTTAGTAACTCCACGACTTTGGCCAAGTTCCTGAACCTCCCGGGCTTCCACTTCTTCCTCTATAAAATGGAAGTAAGTTGATTTGTTGGGATTACAGTTGGCAACTCCATACCAGCAGGTTTCACATCTGTGGAGTCAACCAACTGCAAACTAAAAAAAAAAATTAAAAAAATCTTAGAACATTCCGTAAAGCAAGCCCCGTTCTGAGCCTTACGATGGATCCAGATGGATCCATGCAAATAAAAATATGTACAGGCACACCCGGCTGCAGCCCATATGCAAATATGGATTATATGCAAATACTGTGTCATTTACATAAGGGTGGTGAGCTGCAGATTTGGGTATCTGCTGGGTTCCTAGAACCCACCCCGCTGGGGGCACGGTCCCCTTGGGGCTCAACTGTATATGAGCCAGTGCCTGTGAGGGGCCAGCAGAGGGTCTGGGCTGTCGCAAGGCCTGTACTCAGTGCTGCTTATCACAGATCCATAGCTTCTTTTTTTTAAAAAATATATTTTATTGATTTTTTACAGAGAGGGAGAGGGATAGAGAGCTAGAAACATCGATGAGAGAGAATCATCGACCAGCTGCCTCCTGCACACCCCCTACCAGGGCTGTGCCCGCAGCCAATGTACATGCCCTTGACCGGAATCGAACCTGGGACCTTTCAGTCCGCAGACCGACACTCTATCCATTGAGCCAAACCAGTTTCAGCGATCCATAGCTTCTTATCTGGAACCTTTGGCCATCGTGTTGCAGAGTTTGTTATTGCCTTTTTAGGAAGGGGATATTATGCACATCCCCATATCGCATATAACCCAGTGAGGTCTGGGCCGCATCCCGCCATCAAACACATGAGCGTTTCCTCATTAACGCCTATGCCTGGTTACCCCAGGCGGGAACATGGAGGCTGTAGGCAGCTTCCCGTTTGGTGAAGCCAGGTGTTGCTGCCAAATAAATGATTAGAAAAACTTGGGATTTTTAGGGCTTTGGGGAGTTTGGGGAACTTCACACTGAAATGTGTTCCATTGCTCTGGGGTGGCGTGGACAGAAGGCAAGGCAAGCAGACTGCGGAGCCGGTGGCTGGGCATCTCCTGGCGTGGGGAAGTGTCCCCGCAGGCGGGTGTCCAGTGGACACCGGGCACCTTTTGGAATTAGGATGAAGCGCCCTCCCCGCAGGCTTGGCCAGCAGACAGCAACCTCGTGCACAGAGAGGCACCACTTCCCTGGGTGGGCCAGCCCCACACCAGCACCCTCCTCCCATGTGGGCTCGCTCTGAAGACCCGCCTGGGTCCGAAGGGTCATGAATAACAGGCTGTCCCTGGGTGGAGCTCTGGAAGGAGCTCCTCAGGCCAGGCCATCTGTCCAGGGGCCCCCGAGGCTGACTTCTAACCCATCTCCCTCCACCCTCCACTCGGCCACTGGGACCCCAGGGCGCAGGCGCAGGCTGTGTGGGGCGGAGAGGAGCTCTCTGCATCTCAGAATCCAAGTGAGAACTCTAGGCTGGCGTCCCCACAGGGTCACCTCTTCCAACCCCCTCCTGCAGGCAGGTGCGATGCCCAATGCCGATGGGGGTATTTACACAGAATGTTTGCCCTTACAGAGCACTTGAGACTCTGATGTGATATTCACAGGAGTCTCTACCCTCCCCCACCCCATTGTATGTTTCAATAAAACCAGGTTCAGAGGCAAAGAGACTTGCCCAAGGCCACACGGCAGTGATTGACAGAGCCTAGCTTCGCACCCCCCTTTAATGTTCTCTGGACCCCCCCCCCTCCCGCTCTGGGTCCACCGCCCCTCAGCTTGCCCTGCACTGCGTGGTGCTGCGGACAGACACCTGGTGGAAGCCAGGTCAGGGGAGAAGAGGGGTCCTCCTCCGCCTGCCCCACCGCTGGCTTGGGGAACTCCCCCGGGACGAGTGCCTCAGCTTCTAATAAAATACAGAGCAAACAGGACAACAGCGGGGTGGGGGCAGGAGATTCATGCTTATAACGCGTCTGAGGCCCCGGAAGAAAGGAGACACCGAGCACAAAGCTGCATCCCCAGCCTCAGGCCCAGGTCAGGTGGCCCTGAGCCTCTTCGTGCTTCATGGTGTCCACACTCACGGCGTCCCAGGAGGGAGGGGGTGGCCTCGGGCATCACCGGGTCTCGAGGGGATGGTTGTGCCCCTGGCCACGGGGTCTGAAAGGCGGAGGGGGCCACCTGTGCCCGTGTATGTGGGGCTGGGACACGACGCATGCACACAGCACCAGCGCGGTGGGGAGACGGCCAGCCTCTGGGGCCACAGCCCACGGCGGCTGAAGAGGGCAGACGCACACACAGAGTAAGGGCAGCCCCAGGGTTCTGTGTGGGCCGGGGGCCAGGCTGGGAAGAGGCAGGGGCCCCAGCAGGAGTGGACACACCGTGAGGAGACAGAGCCCAGGGCCAGACCAGCCTCGAAAGCAGAAGCCGGGTCTCAGCTCCCAGGCCAGGCAGGAGGAAGGAGGACAGCGGCCGGGGCCAGCGCGGCTGCCGTGGCCCTTCCTGTCCTCCCAGCGCGGGGACGCCTCCAGCTGCGAACACTTGCCCCGACGGGGCAGGTGATGCAAGTGAGGGGCCTGTGGGCCAATTGGAAAAAGGTGCGCCCTGGGCAGCCGTGGCCCAGGCCGGGGCTGCTGAGTGGAGGGGGCTGGGGCTGTGCCTTCATCTCCCCTCCGTAGCCCACAGGGACGGTGCCTGCCCCCCTCCTCACTGTGCGAGGTGGGCCTGACCCCGGTGTCTCCTGCAGATCCAGGACCGCCCAGCCTCCCACCTCACCCCATGCACCACCCCCGCGGCGATGGGCCCCCCTGCTGGGTCCCTGCCTCCAGGGCAGAGGGGGTGAGACAGCACTGAACGCCCAGGCGCATGGGGTGTAGCCCTGGGTCTGAGAACTGCCCCTTCACGCCTCAGTTCGCCCACCTGTGTTATTGTTGGCCCAGTGGCCTTGGTGGGCCTTGGAGGCCCAGACCCTGGGTGACCATTGGCCGGTGCCAGAGGGAGGCTGCCCACCGCCCTGGCTGAGGCCCCGGAGCCTGCCTTTCCCACAGACTGAGGCCCAGGGAGCCCAGCGCGGCCAGGAGAGGCAGAGGGGCTGAGGGAGTGGGAGCAGGTGAAGGGCTCCAGGCTTCCCCCGCACCCCCAGCCTGCATCTCCTTGGTCCCAGGGAGATGCCTCAGAAGGGACTCGTGCTGGAGACACCATGGCCCGTCCAGAGTAGACAAGGACCCTGGGTTGTGTGGGTGTGCCCTCCCCTCCCCCGCAGCTCAGGCCCCAGCCCCTCACACAGGCCCAGCCCAGCATCGCGAAGCTTCGGGCTGCCTACCGAGTCCCAGCCCTGACAATGCCTGCTATGAATGGTGTGGTCATTCTCTGGGGTCTCTATAGTCTTATCTGTAAAATGGGGCTTACAATTTTGACCTTTAGGGTCGTTGTGAGATACCAGATGATATGGGTCAAGTCTTGGCCTGCGGCTGGCACAGGCTGGAATGCTCAACAGAGGGAACGATCGAGCGCCATCAGCCGCCACTGGGCCAGGTACCGCCCCCAACTGGCCCAATCCCTCAGTCAGAGCCCCTGCGGCAGCAAGTGCCCTCCCCGGTTACATTGCTGATCGCCTATTTCAAGAGCCCCTTGTACCTTTGCCACGGACTCTCCCTCTTCCAGACATCCTCGGAGTGTAGTTGCCTCTCTATGTGGGCCCCGGGGGAGGCCAGGTCCGCTGCCTCTGGAGGTGGTTTCTCAGTGCCCGGCACAGAGCCTGGCACATAGTGGGCATGCTAGAAGAGAGTGGGGGATGCCCAGCACTGAGGCCGCCGCTGGGGCCTCCACAGGGCAGCTCAGGGAAGCCTCGGCGATGTGGCGGGCGTGCGGATGGTGCTCTGGCCCTGAGCGAGCCAGGCCTGCCTCGTCCCAGGCTGGCCAGGTGGGCCTGGGCTTCTCAATCACTAACAATAGTAACAGCTCCCACCCGCTGCTCCTCATTACGCCCATTGTCTTGCCCCAAAGGCACACCACCAGCCTGTGAGGTGTGTGCCATTATCATCCCATTTTATAGAAGAAGACATTGAGGTTTAGAGAGGTGACAGTCACGTAGCCTGTGACTGGCTCAGAGAGGATTTTCATTTCCTTGGCTCCAGACCTGGGCTCAGAACCCCGACTGCCTCCTGCCTTCCCTCCAGCCTGGGGGCCTGGGTCAGGCCGAGCCCTCTGTGCCTCCCTCCGTGCTGGCGGGGAGACGGGGGCACCCCCACCTTTCTCCAAGCCATCCCCTCGGTCTCTGAGCCCCTCCCATCTTCACGCCCACACCTGTCTGCACAGACCCAGGTCTCAGGCCTGCACCCCATGTCAGCTCTCCCGCAGCTTCCCTTCCCTGGGGGCGTGCAGGCTCCCTGCCCCGCTCCCCGCTCCCTGCTGCGTCCTCCGGGGGAGGGGGGGTGGTGGTCCTGTGGCCTCCATGTCCCCACTTCTGCTCGCTCAGCCCCTGCTCCTGCTCTGTGCCCACTGGTCTCCAGGCCTGAGGAAGCGTCTTCAAATGCTTTCTCCCTTCCATCTCTTCCTGATCACTCCCTTCTAGCACCTTCTTCTGCCCAGGGCCCCCACCCGCCCCACCTCTCGCTGTGGTTCCTTCGGAAGTTGCCGGCCTAGGTTCCCTCTGCCTTTGCTGGCGGGCCTCAGCCACCACACTGGTGAGCTGTGCTGCTCCTCACTCGTCCCGGCGCTCCCCTCTTCCTCCTTCGTAAGCCACCGTTTTCACTTCTCCTCCCTCCCCACCCGCAGCTCAGCCTGGAAGTGCAGCACCCTCTCCTGTGTCACCAGAGACACCCACCTGGGTGCTTCCCCCACCACCCGGCCGACTATCCCAGCACATTCTCCCCTTGCCCTGCTCCGAAGTCCGAGGCATGACCTGCGCCTGCCCACACACTCCTTTCCCTGTTGTTTGCCAAGTGACCAGCTTGGATCCGTCTTGCCCAAGTGCCATTCCTAAGTAGGTTATAAGGAATTATTTCGGGGATATATTTGCAATGGGGAGAGTCAAGAAATAATTCAAATGGCCAATCGCAAGGGAAGTGGTGTGTGGACAATGAGGACACGTGAGGTGCTAGTCTAAAGCCCAGCCTGAGGGCAAACACATGGTGTCGGTGACACCGGTTAGGAGGATGGGTCGGGGGGCGGAGGGAGAGTTCTGTTCCCTGTCCCTTTCCCAGTGGGAAAAGACACCACTGCGAACAGTTTTGATGGGAGTGACGTGGGAGGCTGGGCAACTAGTTCTGGCTGCGACATCTGCCCAGGTGCCCACCTTCCAGGTCCCGCCCACCTGGGCTGACCCAGGACCCCAGAAACAGCTTTCAGGCAGCACCCACTGCGGGCCCTGCTCAGGCCCCCCGTCTGCCCCCCTCAGGTCCCCTAGGGCTGAGTGAGAGGGGAGGTGGCCGCCACGGACACACCTGCTCCCTGTTCTCCCCTCCTCCTGGCAGGGGGGTGCCAGGGCAGCTCCAGGGGCAGGCTGGGCCGGGGTGCCCAGGCAGGATGGGCGTCAGCACCCACATTTCCTTTGCAGTTCGCGGTATTTTCACCGCGTCCTCAGAGCACCCCTCCCCTCCCCCCACCACCAGGCCCTGCCCTGGCCCCAGGGACTCTGGGCTAAGTGGTGGCAGTGGCAATCTGCCTGGGTGGCTGTGACGTTTCACGGTTCCCAGAGCATCCCCAAGCCTGATCTGCTTTATTCTCACAACCGGCCCACACGGGGGCCTCGGAGTGGGGCAGGTTGGGGAGGAGGAGGGGACCCCGCGCTGGTCACCCTGGTTAAAAGCGCATGCTCCCCGCTCCCTGCTTCGTTTTTCTTCTCCACTCTTACCCTCTCACGCTGTGCACCTGACTATGCATCTCGTCCCTGCTCTCTCCCCTGACGGGAATGGAGGCTCCATGAGGGCAGGACTTGCTATGCTTTATTCGCTGCTTTATGTCCAGTGTCGAGAGCAGTGCCTGGCACCAAGTAGATGCTCAATAAATAACGGGATCCATGAGAACTAGGCCCCACGTGCTCCTCAGCCCAGTGAGAGCCCATCAGGAAGCCACACCACTACAATGAGGCGAAGGATAGAACATGGTGGGACCAGGAGGCTGGCTCTGTGCCCAGCTGGCCCCTCCCCAGGGAGCCCTACCTACCTCCTGGGCCTCCTCTGTTAGCCAGGGTGTGTGCCCACCTTATCTCCCTGCTCCTCGGGGGCAGGGCTATCATCTGCACACCCCCCAGGGCCAGGAACAGAGGGGCGCTCCCCAGGTGTCTGTCAAATGCGTTAATGGGATTCAATCTCTGCTTCTCCCAGGAAGCAGCTCACCCCCCCTGAGCACACAGAAAGTGCTCAATAAATACGCATCGAATGAACGAGGGCCTGCCTGGCTCGGCGCTCTTTTCTCTTCTTCACGTCTGTTCAGTCCATCCTAACCTGTCCGAGCCCCGACTCATGGGCTCACCCGTGTCCTGCTTACCCGAGGCCCCTCTCCGTCAAGGCCTCTGGCCACCGATCCCTGGGTGTGGGCACCCTCAAGGTTTCCGGGTGGTTTTCTCCTGCCCGGGAACCTGCTTGTGTCCAGACCAGGGCGGCTCTTGCTGAGCGAGTGGGAGAGGGTGCTGGAGGGCTCTGGTCTCGGGCAGCTGCAGAGGCCAGGCTGCTGTTCCCCCGCTTCTCCAGGCCGTGGGCCCGGCGGGGCCGACCAGGCTTCCCAACTGGAGTCTGGGAGGCAGTCAGGGCCCAGGGCCGCCAGGCGAGAGTGTAAGGAGGGCTGATGCTTGCTGTGTGTTTACCAGGGAGAAGGCCCCGGCTAATAGGGCATTCTAGTTTTGGCTGGAGACTTGCCACCCGGTGAGGTAACTTCCAGTCTTCGGCGCTCACCAGCAAGCAAGCATGCATCGCTGGTCAGAGGGGAGAAATAAACGCTTACTTACACATACAGGTCAATAACCCGAACTTCTGAAACCAGGGCACCGAGCAACTTGAGGGAAGTGAGGAGTTGGGGACCCCAGGCCACGCTGTTCTGCACAGGCTCACAGAGGGACTCGGGGCGATGGGGGTCACATTGTAAGAGGACTGGCATCTGCATGATGATAAGGCAGGGGCAAAAGAGAGGTTTTTTGTTCAGTTGAAGCTTAAGGGCAGGAACATGAAAGGTAAGGGAGGAATAAAAGGGGTCGAGGGGCAGGTTGTGCCAAACGCAAGGCAGTGACATGGCAGAGCCTTTCGAGGACTGACTATGTGCTGACTGTGGCTGACTACGTGTCAGCGCTGCTCTAAGCGTTTCGCACGTCCCAGCTGCTGCGCCCTCCTGCAGCAGAGGGTAGGCAGCGGCGCCATTTCTCAGAGGAGGAAACAGGACGAGTGGCTTGCTCAAGTTCACGCCTCTAGTAAGTGGCGGAGGCAGGATTTGACTCAGGCGGGCCGGCTCCGGAACCCTCGGGCCTCAGCTTCCACAAGCCGACCAGCCAGGGCGAGGCTTCACGGCAGAGAGGCCCCCGTCTGGACTTAGTTCTGTGAAGGGGTTGCTCCCTGGGGCCACTGGTGGACGAAAGATGGGGGGCCACCGGGCCTGGGTGGCTGGGGCAACAGCAGGTGAGGCAGAGGAGGTGCCCCCGAGGGCAGCCGGGGTGTTGCTGCAGGTGGGAGAAGGCAGGGGAGACAGATGAAGGCAGCGGGCTGGGTGGTGCAACCCAGCAGCCCACGCAGGCCCAGAGCCCCAGGTCGGGCCAGGGGAGGAGTCTGCCCCACCCGGGGCCTGAGTGGGAATCCTGGGAGTGGGCGCTGAGGCAGGACAGGCCATCAGTCACCTAGAGCCCGGGTGTGGGTTGTGTGTGCGTGTGGGTGTGGTGCACTGGGAAGGAATGACCTTTGAGGAGTCACACCCCGCCCCTCACAGGGCACTCTGGCCATGGTAGGCTGACCCTTGCCCCAGACCTCAGGTCCCCAGGCATGACACCAGCCCCCAACTGGGCTATGAAATGAGTCCAAGGTAGAAATCCGTCCACAACCTACTTGAATTTATGCACCCAAATGGCTACTGACCCCTTCAAAGTTGTCCCCTGGGGAGGTGACACTTATGCTGCGGGCAGTGTCTTACTCGGATGGCTTTTGGCCTACAGTCCTGACGCCTTCCTTCGGCCCCAGTGGTGGCCTGTCCCAGTTCTCCGAAGACCAAGAAGGCGATGGGTGCCAGGGACTGGGCACAGGGCCTCATACATACGCACGATGCTGGAGGGCAGCCGTCACTCACACCCGCCCTCCACCTCATTCCCAGAGGCACCTGGCGCTCTCCGGCTTCCACTCGGCGCACCTGTCCAAACAGCCAAAGGTCGGCAGGAGCTGGGAGCTGGGAGCTCTGTGTGAGGCACAAGTGTGATCCTGGAGTTGAAAGGGACAGATTTTCCTGGGTGGTTTCTAAACTGCCTTGAAGGGCATGCTCCAAACAGGGTCTCTGGAATGAGGAGACCTCTGTGAAAAGGGGGGGGGAGATGCTTTGGGGGGACGAGTGTCTGTCACATGCCGTGGGGCTTGTCCCAAGTGGTGCAGAGGCAGCTGGCCCGCAGCAGGGAGGGTCATGCTGGCCGTTCCTGGGTTGCTGTGGGGCTACTTTTATTGCCATGATTGGTCATGGTTTCTCATGACCCCAAGCATGACCTCTCAGGCTTGTAAAGTATGGTTCTTCCAGAGGAATCCGAGAAGAATGAAGGCGCCAATGTGGGAACCCTGGAGGAAAGCATGAGTTCGGTTAGGAAACAACCCTCGGAGCTATTTCATATTTAACCTGGGATCCATTCCTGGGCCTGCTGTTTTATTAAAACCTTAGTCATTTTCTTTCATAATTGCAACTATTTTCATCTTGCTTTCCTCAGATAATGGGCTATTATTTCCACCAAGTGTGATTTGGACTTTAACCTGAGAATACGACACAAGCTTTGAAGTCAGACTTTTTCCAACTGTGGGCTGGTCCTGGCTCAACCATCTGAAGAGCAGTCGCATTTATATATATTTGCATAGCCATATAGTAGACTATCTGCATGCACCCAGGCTGCTCCAAAGCTGGTCTCAGTGGGTGCAGGTGGACACACGAAGCCCCTGTGATGCGGTCTGGCCTTGGGCCCAGCACACACACCTGGGCCTGCCTCCTGCTGACACCTGGTCTCAGCCAGTCCCAGCCATCGCTAGCCCCGCTCCTCCTGTGGAGACGAGGTGGAAGTCTTCCACAGGGCCCTGTATGCAGGACACGCTCCAGAACCGCCTCTTCACCTGGGAAGCAGGATAAGGCGAGGGCAAGAAACAGAGGACCTGGCTCCACTTCCTTTGTGAAATAGAGATGGGAAGTGGGGAAGGAGGGGAAGGAGGGGAAGAGGGGAGAGAGAGAGGGAGAGAAGGCAGAATAGATGAAGGAGTAAGTAAATACCCACTTCCAGTCTTTGGGTAAGTTATCTAACCTCTTTATCTCAGGTTCTTTATCTATAAAAGGGGGATAACACTCACCCTCACCCTGGCTGGGGCACATATAAGAATCAACCGATGAATGCATAAATAAGTGAAACAACACATTGATGTTTCTTCTTCTCTCCCTAAAATAATAATAATAATAAAAAAGAGACAACACCTGCCCTCATTCAGTTGTTTTTGAGGATAACAAAGACAACAGATAGACAGCAGCTAGTATGGAACGTCCTTCATAGCTTAATGAGATACCACCCGCCCACCTCCCTCTTTCCATTTGCCATCTGGTCTCCTCTCCCAACTGGTACTCTGCGGGCACTGTCCGTAAGCCCTGTAGATGCACAGACAAAGCTGACGTCCCTTCTCTTGTTTTCACGTTAGAAAGCACCGATGAGTACATTAGGGTGCCGTTAACAGACTTCAGTGTCATCTTACCATGCTAAGGATGGCGGGACCAGCCCGTCCCGAGGAACTGGGTCAGGATTGGGGCTAGTTCTATTTATAGCCCAGGCAAGAGGCACACTGAATGTGGTTGTTGCTCTGGCAAGGCTGTGACCCCAAAACAGAGTTTGTAGCCACCAGGAACTGAAACTGAGTCAGAAGCAAAAGTGACCTGCGCTGCTCTGGCTGTCCTGCCGTGGGAAAGCACGGGCCGGGTGAGCAAGCAGGTCAGTGGGTTGTTTGTTCCGAGCGTTAGAGCCGGACCCAGTGTGTGTGTGTGTGTGTGTGGTGGGGGGGGGGGGGCGGGTTGGGGGTGGTGGTGGTGCTGGGAACTCCCACAGATACGTCTAATCTCCCATTCGCTAACATCACGATGACTCATCATTTTGTCTTCCTAGTAATCCAGAAAGGGTCACTGGCAGGACTTTCTAACAGGGGCATTCTGACTTTTTAGATGAAGGCCAAAGTCAACATGAGAAAATCCTTCTTCTGGTCTGCAGTGACAGCCACTGTCCAGCCGGCGTTTCTGTGTGCGAGCGCCCCGCTTGGTGCTTCCGGTACTTTCCTCACACAGATAAAGCAGCATGATGGTTCCCATTTCACAGGTGAGGAAAGCAACACTCAGGTTCAGGAAAGACCCACGCTGGAGCCCACTCACCGGCGAGGTCGCCTCCACGGCCCTCCCTGCTCTCCCGCCTGCGTCTGGCGACCTCACACCCAGGGCCCCAGTCGGCATGGTGGGAGTGTTTACACTTTGGGAATCGCCAAACAGTACAAATCAGGGCCCCTCCTGGATAAACTGCCCAAGAACTGCTTGTTAAATATTTACCAGGCGCCGAATGGGCAGAGGCAGGATTCAAACAGAAGTTCTCTCCTCCTCACGCGCATCCTCTTCCCAGCTGCCCCCGGCAGACGGGCCTCTAATCAGCACACCTGCCTGGAGGTGGGGGGTCCCCAGGAAGCCAGCCGAGCGGCAGGGAGCAGGCTGAACGCCGGCCACCAGGGCGCCTGCGCCTCCTGCCCCGGCCCCAGGAGATGCCCTGGTCACTCGGGGTATTATTAGTAAACACCTTAGTCCTTTTTCTGGTCTGTGCTGAGCTAAAGATTCGCTGAAATGATGAGGGCTGGGTAGGCTGGAGGCAGGATTTAGGAGGTAATAATGCGCTCTCCTATACAGCACTTTTCATCTTCAAAGCACGTTGCAGCCATTTGCTAATTAGTCCTGGGCTGCGCCCCGTGTGCAGTGCAACGCTCCGTGACAGGCCGGACTAGACAGAAATGTTTAAACCGATACAGGTGACTGTCGCCCATGTACAAGCGCCACCGCTTCTGCTGCTGGGGGTGGGGGGTGAGAGATAAAATCTCACAACTGCTGGTTTTGAATCCCAGGCACTGGAAATCCGAAGTTGCTATTATCACCTTCTGCTGTTTGGTTCCCCAAACCCTCCCCCTGTGCTGAGGGGGCGGAAAGTCTTTTTAAAAATCATTGTAGCCACACTCAAGCTTGTACATAGTACATCCTCCTTTCCTGGGAAAGATAAAATAAGCCTCGGTTTACTAGAGAGTCGTGGACCTACGTGAAACATGTCTGGGTCGCCAGCCAGGAGGGAGCCTGGGTTGCGTCTGAGCTGGCGGTGGCTGGCTGGGGATCGTGGGTAACTCTCTCAACCTCTCTGTCTCCTTTCCTCCCCTGCTGCCTCACGGGTCTGCTGTGGAGCTGTGCCGAGACGCAGCGTGCGGCAGCACTTCCGAGTGAGGCTGTGCGTGCTTGGCAGACGTGCCGGCACCATCAACGACCGGCCGGCCTGAGCTCCCGTGGACCCCGAGGCTGGCAGGGGCAGGAGGGCCACTCCAGATCACACTGCCCACTGCTGACTGCTGGCACGACTGACTGGCTATGTGAAATGCAAGGGGCCAGGCTACCCACACCTCCCCATCCCACAGTTGCCTCTGCTGGAACTGGAGCTGGGAACCCCTCCTGGGTCCGAGGTAAACGCTGACTCAGTCAGCTCTCGGCTCTGCAGGCAGCGAGCCCCTCCGTGTCGGGAGGGCGGCCCAGCAATCCTGTTAAGGAGCAGAGAGCAGGGAGCTTGGCACACAGATGCGCTGCGGTAGAGGGACAGTCAGCTGGCTGAGGGGTCATGACCTCACTCAGCACAATCGTCTGGGAGTGCTATCAAATCCAGGGGCCGAGGCCTGGCAGCGAGTTCCCATCCAGCACCCTGCGGGGCCCAGAGCAGGTCTCTGAACGCTCCAGGGTGAGTCGCAAGAGCTGAGTCCTTGCACAGCAGGGAGCAGGGACTTCCTCAAGGTCACCCAGGCAGCTAATGGCAGAGCTGGGGGTGGACCCTGGCCTATTCTGTCATGGGGATTCCCGAGGTTTCAGGGCCAGGGGCAAAGTACGCAGTGAGGGATCCGAGCCGGGCAGCCGTCCAGGTGGCCGAGCCGGGAGTCTGTCAGCTCTGCTCCGGCCCCCGAGGACATTCCTGGTGCCGAGAATCCAGGAGGGAGAGCCGTGCCTCGCCAGTCCCCAGGAGGGACTGCGCTGGGTCCCGTGCAGGCTCCCAGGTGAAAGCATGTGCGGCCCCGCACAGGGGGGCCCGCTTCCCCTCCACCTGGGGGCAGGAGGTTTAAGGAAGAGCAGGGGCAGCGGGGCAGTGCTTGTCCCTCACCTCTGTGGCAGGTCCCGCTTCCTCTGTGAGAGCCTTCGGGCGGAAGAATGCTCCATAAGCTGCGAATCTTGTAAAGCTGCCAAGCGGGCTGTTGCAGTCAGCTGGTGTGAGTGAGGGGAGCCGTGTGACGGAGTAGTGAGGCCTGGCTCCCAGCTCCCGGCTCCCAGCTCTGCTGCTGCTCTGGGAGACTCCGCAGCTCTGGGGCCTCAGTTCTCTGCTCTGTACCCTAGGCCTGGGGAGTCGCAGGGGGAGGGCCTGGGGTGCAAGCAAGATGACTCCTGAGACCCTGTCTGGCTCCGATAAGCCACACACTCAGGACCAACGGTCCTCGGCTCTGCTCCTGGATGGTGCAGAGCTGCCAGGTCTGAGCTGGGTCACAGACGTGCCAGAGGTAACCCCGAGACCCCACTTTCAGGTGTAATTCCCACAGTGCCACAGGTGCCCCAAGAGCTCTCCCGTCAGCCGAGGGAAGGGTGAGGGGGAGAGAGGGACGGACTCGTCATACATTCAGCAAACTTTAACAACAGCCTCGGGGTCGGGATGGGCTGTGTACCCGTGCACACGGAGCTGTAGGGGTGGGGAGGGGGTTGGTGCTGGGACCCAGTGGTTCTGAGCTGCAGCCTGGGCCTGGCTGAAACCATGCAGGCTGGTCAGTTTGGTTCGGGCAGCACCTTTCCAGTGGAGGACTGCCCCAGTGGGAAATGGTGGGAAATGTAAACCACACACACACACACACACACACACACACACACACACACACACACACACACACACGGAGGGTTTAATCTTAACACTTACAAGAGGTCTCAGGGACAAAGAATAAGGGTGTGTGCATTTATGATGTCTTACTTTCCCTGGAAAAATATTGCATCATGATTTTTGTGACTTTATTTCTTCCAATCAGGACTACACTGAAGGAAACAAAGGGAGAACTGAGGCGGGGGCTCGAGCAGGTCACCGCAGCCAGCCCCAGCGTGGGCTCCAGGCGGGCTGGCGAAGCTGCTGTGTGGGGTTAAAACGCTGCCGTGAAGACGGTCCAAGTGGCTTCCAGGAAGCAGCCTGTGTGCTGACACGCATGTGGACAGAGCAGTCTGGCTGGCCCCCGCTCCAGACTGGTGTTTCCTAGAGCTTTCCATTGGCAAACGCTGCCTCCTGGAACTGAGGGACAAAGGTTCTGAAATAAGCCCTGGTGGGAAAGAGGGGAGAAAACTGTGGTTAGCACAGACAACTCGGAAAAGTGCAACGCCGAGCTTTCCCCCTAACTCAGAACAGTTGCTCGTTATTGTTCAGGCATCTTGGGCTGGATTTTCCTTCCTGATTCAAAGCCTCTGGCTTTTGCCTAGGGAGATGCATGCACTTCACTATTGTTCTGTCTGCACGGATCCTTAAAGGGCCTGTGCACAGCTTCCTATGAGACATCAGTACTCAGGTCTGTCTGCTGTTTCCCAGGCCAAAGGCAAGGGCCTGTCCAAGCGACAAGCCAGAGACTGACCACGCCAACCACCCGCCGTTCCCGTCACGTGGAACATAAAGAGGGTGTCACTTTTCCCTCAGTTGGACCGCTGACTTCATGCAGACACAGAGGGTCTAAGTAAAAGGATTTCTAAGTAATCCCTGGCCTCCATTTATTTCCAACCACATATGTAGCTTGGTCTCTAGAAAGCCAGGCTGGGCATCAAGAGGACCCTCCCTCCCTGTCAGTCAAAGCCTCCTGCCAGGAGGGGCACACCTTCTGCCGTTTGCCCTGGCACTGGGATTTGAATCTGCAGAAGCGGGCCCTACACTGCACATCAGGATAGGGCACATGCTGGGCCCACCCTGTGCCGGGCACGGCATGGGTACCGGGGCCGTGAGATGACACAGATATGGCACCTGCCACACAGGAGGTCTCAGTGCAGAGGAGACAGACACATACGTAACACCAACTGAGGTGGGAAGGGCCCTTACGGAGGTGCCAGGAGGCACCCACCTGGGGTGATCAGTGCAGACGGAGGGGAGCAGGCATTACAGGGGTGCCCGGGAAAGACAGCAGGGGCAGTGACTTGAGGGCAGGGGCTGGCTTGCTGCGAGCTGGGAACCAAACGCAGTAAATGGAGGGAGAGGAAGCTAGACAGGTTGGGGTGGGCACCCCATGCCTGGTTACCCAGGCTTGCCTCCTCCTCCTCTCTTCCACCCGACTCTTGGAAGAGCGGAGAAGTCGTGCCGTACTTCTCAGGAAGTGGCTCTCCCAGAACTGCGGCGGGAACTAGGAAGGCCACCAAGCAGACTCGCCACCAGTACTGCACAGGCCTCATGCACCTCCCCAGGGAGCCCGCAGTCCGCTTTATTTAGGGAGCAGTTCCAGCCCGCGCCTCTGCAGTTCCCGGAGGGGAGAAGCGCCAGAGAACAGAGGTGCTCGGGTCAGGAAAACCCGGGGGTCCTCCTGCAGGGGCGGGGCCCTCCCTGATCACAGCACCGGGCAGTGATGGGTGGCCCCTGCCTGCCCCCAGCGCCCTCTGGAATGTCACACTTTGCTCTGCGCTCAGTCCCACCTCCACAGCCTCTGCAGCACTTAACCAGTGACCCTACCCCCCAACTCTTTCCCTCTTTCGGGGAGACATGAGCACCACAGAGCTCCCCACTCCCAGACCAGCTCCCCCTGGGGTCTCCTCCATCCTGCCCTGCTCTCCACGCCCCAGGCTCAGCCTGCCGACACCACCGGCAGCAGAGACCCGCCCAGTCTGGGCCTCCAGCCCCATTTCTCCCCCAGACTTCCAGTCCCGGGGCCTGCTGTCTCTCTGCCATTCAGCGTGTTTGTTCCCAAAGAAGTGCTCCCCACTCTTCGGTACCTGCAAGTGCTCAGGCCCATTTGTACTTCTGTTCCCACCTCTCCCGAGGCCCTGGGGTGGACTCACCCTGCAGGTCCTCCCTCTTCCTCCCAAATGTCCTCTCCTTCCTGACACCCTCTGGCTCTCGGTCTTGTTACCTTTCAACAAAACCGCTGCAGGAGCGGTTTCTCGCTGGACACAGGCCTACTCCACCTCTTCTCGCCCCAAACTCGCAGCCGCACTCGGGGGTTTACACTCTGGCTCCACAACACCCTAAAGAAGGTCCCCTTCACCTCCATTACACTTTTGGGATCTTGCCCCCCTCTCCCCGCCCCCTTTGAGAAGCTAAGAAAGCTAAGGGTCCTCTCCCAGCAAAGCTGCAGGTGAGTCTCCCCACTGCGATGTCTCGTGTAGCTGGGTATGTCCGTCACGGTCCTGGGTGTGACCTCCGCCCTCCAATCCGGCCACTGCTCTCCCCTCACACGGGGCCTTTTCCACGCTCAGGCCAAAGGCCCTGCTCCCAGCAAGTCCTCCCCGGCCTCCGGCCGGTCCTCTCCCTGCACGTGGACACCATGCCTCTCCCAGGGCGTCGGTCACGCACACACACGTCTCACCTGCTGGGCTGCCTGCCAGCCCTAGAAAGCCGAGAGCACGTCCCTTCCCGGTGACCCCACACCCCTGCCCACTGCGCACTCAGCAGGCCCTTGGTGGCTGTCGTTAAGTGACTACTGAGGCCGCCGGTTGCAAGCAGTTAAGGCGTGCCCATTGCATGCTGTTTAAGAAGGTGAGAGACGGCACCCAGAAGCACACGAATGCTAATACTCAGGAACTGAAGAAGAAAATGTCGTCCACTCTCAAACTTTAAACTATGTCAACAATTAGTGAGAAAGAAAGATCAACCCCTCCTTTATCCTCATCTTGCTAACACGGTCCGAACTGTCACCTTCTCTGAGACTTCAGACCCCAAGCGCTTACCCACCCCTGCACATGCCTCTCCTGGTCCTCATGGGGGGCGGGGGCGGGGGCTGCCGGGATGAAGCAGAGGAGACGCCCCCCGGTGAGGAGGGGACAGGCTAGACAGTGGAGGAGGAAGGAGCAGCCCTGGTTTTCTTGGGGAACTTCTGGGGGCAGGGGCTGCTCCTTGTGGTCAAGAGGGAGCACGCCTTCCAGCACGCTCCTTCCTGCTTCCGCCGGCTCTGCCGGCTCCAGTTCTGCCCCGGGCTTTCCCGCCAGCCCTCCTGCGTGCCCCGAGGGAAGAGCCTGGAGAAGGCTACTCACAGGCATGAGACCACCAGCCTGCAGTGCCGCTCAGCACCTCGTGAAGTCGGTTAAGGGAGGGGCAGGGACAACGGCTCCCAGCCATAGATAGATTTTTTCAAGCGCTGTTTTCATTTCTTTCACGTTTTTATTGGAGAAAATGGAGAGCTGCCTGAGTATATACTGCCATCAGCACTAGTTATGCGTCACCTTTAAAAACCTCTTTAACCCAGAGACCAAGTGTATGCAGCTTTGGAAGTGTTCCAGGGTCGGGAGGGCAGGCCTCGCCTCCCCACTGACCGGCCGGCTCCTCGTCCTCCTCACACTGGAGTTTATTTTTAGATGAACTGGAGCTCAGCATGCCTTAGGACGAGGGAAGGTTCTGCTCCTTTGTTTACCCCCAGCCCTTTGCACCCGGTTTTACAAAATCAGAACTCAGTGCGATGCCAGGGTCTGAGGCTAGGAGAATACATGGAAGGTTTTCCATGACTTGGAGCAGGTCTGGCTCCTGGCTCAGGTCTCAGCTCGGGGCACAGCAGGGGTTGAGTAGACAGACTCTGGGGAGCAGGGGGCGGGGAGCTGAGATGCTCAGAGGGTCTACTCTTCTGCCTCTGGGATCCAGGGTTAAATCTCTTCTCTGGGCTCATCTAGAAAGCAGGGAGCCGAGCCTGGTGACCTCCGGGGCCTGCAGCTGGCAGGCTGTGACGGACGGGCTGTGCGCGTGGGCTCTGGAGCCCGCCACACCTGCTCCTTACTGGCCTATCTCTTGGGCAAGAGACCCCCTTTTTAGTTTTAGTTTCATCATCTACGAAGGAGAGGAATAATACCCACCTTAAGGGGCAATGCTCATGAGGAGTGAGATTTGGCCTGGTGCCTGTCCTAACAGATGATCAATAGGTGCCAACTATTACCAAGGGACCGAGCTGGGTCTGGGAGGAAGAGGCTGCGAGTCTGTGGGCCCAGTCAGACCCTGTGCGGAGAGGTCCCAGGGTCACTGCCCTCAGGTCATCATTTCCCCGCAGCGGCGGGGATCACTGTTCACTGTCACACTGAGCCGGCAGGGGGAGGCTCGGAGATGGCCGGCCTCAGGGTGAACATCCAGCAAAGTCGCTAGGACACCGTGCATCTCAGATCCAGTGCAGAGCTGCTGGGGACACGCGTGGCGTCTCGGGGTTAGTCCTGCAGCGGAGGCGCCTGCAGGCCCTGCTGGCTCCTGCCACCCTGCTGGGTGCTCCTATGAGGGGCTCTGGTCAAAGGCTTGGCCGGGGAGAATTGATGCTGTGGATTGGAGGGCGTTTAAGAATCATGGGGCTCTGACTGCCCATGGTGGGGGCATTGAAGCTGGCCTCCAATCGACCGTTTTCTGGTCAGGACAGTATGTATCATAAAGGGGAGACAGTGGGGAAGTGGAAAAAGCACTGAACCACGAAGCAGAAGACATGGGCTTAGTCCCCACCCCGGCTTGTTGGTCACTGGAAACTGGGACTCACTTTCTTCAGCTGTAACAAGATTTGTACTTGATGGTCTCTACGTGCCATCCAGTTATGGCTCTAAGATATCCATGTGACCTTGTGTACGCCACTTAACCTCACTGTGTCTTGACTCTTCATCTGTTAAATCAGGGCACCAGCCAAGCCCAGGGTCCAATGTGTCCTAAGTGGTGGCTGTGTGCGAGGTGGCGAGTGGGGTGGTAGTTATCGCCATCATCGGGGATACTTTTGCACAAATGGGGCGGGGTTAGTGATGGACACTGCAGAGCCCTGAGCAGAAGGTGGTGGTACCCCAGGCAGTTCCTGTGAGGCATGGAAGACCTGGCCAGCCCTCTGCCCTCCCAGGAGAGGAGGCGTGGAGTAAGGAAGCCGGAGTAAGTTGATAGGGGAAACAACGCATGAGAAATTCAATAGTCCCCGTGTCTGGGGAAGGCGCTCTAGGCCCCTAAAGAGAGTTACAGGGAGCCGTAGGAGCATCCTCAACGAGGTCTCAGTAGCAGGGGTTTTCCCTACTGGAGTTAGTTTTTAATTTATTAAATGAACCTTTTCAAAAGAACAAAAGTCCATGGAGTCAACATCTGAAAATCTGAACCAGTACAGCTTTAAGGAAGTGAAAATAAAAACAGGCTATAGAGCCCAAGGAGGCGGACTCTGGGAAGGGAAGGAGCGGCTGCCACTCACACCAGCTCCCATCGGCCAGTGGGAAACGAGCTCAGCAGGTTTGCCGAGATGCCTGCCCGATGCCACTCGGACCCCAGGGCCCCGAGCACATCTCACAGGAGCACGGCCGCGCGAAGGGCCCTGTGGTCTTGCCGCCTTTAGCCTCGCTCACGTAGGACCTGTTATTCTGCAAGGACCTAAACAATTGCCTTCTTCCAAAACAGGACCAAAAGTACACTCTCTGGAATCCAAAAATACTTTTCTCTGGACAATCACAGATGAGCCGTATGATGTTGGCCAGAGTCAGGCCAACACAGTGGCGAGGCGGGCAGGAGAAGTGGTTCGGGGACACGACCCTCATTGTCAGGAAACCAAGAACGTATAAATCAAGTCAGAATTCATTTTGGCAAATAGAGGCAAGTTCCCAAACATCCAAGGCTCATTTCTTTTTCCACTTTTCTTCGGCAGCGGTGACTTAACTGGCACGTGTTTTCCATCAGTCACATGAAGACTGATTGTGGTCTGCAAATCAAAGCAGTCCTGTAAATAGTGAATGACAAGTCCCGCTAATCATGCCTCGTGGTCTAGTCCTCATAGTCATGAACGGCCACTGCAAATACTGACTCACTTGGGGTTCCTCTCCCCGTGTCAAAGGGGGTCATCCTTATAATAGGTCTCTACAGAGAGACGGGTTCTACTTCAGTGCCCTTCACCCCAAACCCTCCGAAGGCCCCCGTGCAGACTGCCCACCACCTCTGGGCGGCCTGGTGAGCCAGGGCCTGGCGCAATGGGTGCTTCTTTTGCAGCCGTGCCCCGGGCGATGTCAGCCTGGCACTCTAGTGTGGGCTTTAGGAACAAACAAGAGCTTGTAATGAGTTCACGCCCACAGTCTCCCTAAATGTGCCAACCCCTGAGCCGGCCTGGTTCATGTTCAGGGGTCCAAACTTTCAAATCAAGAACATGAACACGCGATGCAAAGGCTTGGTTTCATACTGAGGAGAAAATACCCCAAGCTCGGGGTCCGGCGGCACCCTGGTCCTGAGCTGGAACCGACCTCCCCTCTGCTGGATTCCAGGCACGTGGCCCCCACCTCGGCCCAGACGGTCTGCTCTGATCTGAGATGTACAGACTGGTGTCTAGACTACGTCTTATGCAGCTCGGGCTCCTCGCCGGCCATGTGGCTGCGACTGAAGTCTCAGTATGTGCCGAACTAAATCAAAAGCTGTCTAGGAGGACTTCCATAAACAACCAACTGGGACCCAATCTAGACATCAAAGAATTGGGATGAAATCTGGCTCCTTCTAAATCATAGGGTATTTTTAAATGCTTTTCTAAACTGGTCAAATTACCTAGCAGTTCTCTCTCCTGAGGCACTTCATGGAGTCCCCCAAGCCCGGCCAGTTCCTTGGGATACAGCCGCTTGCGCCCGCTTCCTCAGCTGCAGGGCCAGGCCTCGCTCCTGGGCACCCCTGGTCAGTGTAAGAGCAGGAGAGGAGGGCAGAGAGGGAGAGCGAGGGGTAGGAGAGTCCTCCCAGGCTCCCGAGCCTCCCCCAGCCACAGGGCTGCTCCTTGCTCTGGGCTTCATCTCTGTGCACGCGTCTGCCATCCCACCATTCTCCCACACCCAGGAGAAGCTCCATGACGGCAAGACTGTGTCACATCCCTCCATCTCTGCACCCCAGCTTCACGAATACTGCCCAACACACAGCCGCTCAATAACTATTGCTCAAACGAACATAAACATTTGGCTCATTTAAAGACGAACTTTAGAATTACAGAATCTTGTAAAAAAAAGAAAAAGAAAACTCAGAGTTCATATTGTCCAATCAGTGCAGGGAAGGGAAAACTGAATATGGCACATAACAGTGACAGCTGTTAGCACAGGTCCCCTCGTGGGCGCCTGAGGCGGAGTGTGGGGCTGGTTCAGCCGTAGGGCCCCATGCTCCTCTTCCTTAGGGCTTCCCAGCAGGTGAATGTCAATTTGGTGCATGAATGAATGAACGGACGAACGAACGTCCTAGGGGCTGACGTCCCAGAGCTAGTAAGCAAAGTCTGAGCCAGTCCTCCAGTCTCCTTACTTTCAGGCGGATGCTGTTTCCATCAAGATGAGAGGCTGGGAGGAGGGGGTGACAATGTGGCCACGGAGAAAGGCTGGACCTGGGGGGAGGGGGGCGGGGCGTCAGCTAAGATGATGACATGCACCTGGCTGGGCTGAGGCCAGATAGTGGGTGCAGGGGACTAAGGAACATGGTGCTGCCTGGGCCAGGGACCCCAGGGCAGAGCTGCAGCCCTGTGCTCACTTTGTCTCCCCATCTGCGCCTCCCAGGTGTGCCTCCAGTGGCAGGTACGTTGGCAGCGGGCACCTCAAGTCCTCTGCTCAGCCTGCCCAGGGCTGCACGAGCAGGAGCTCAGCATAGGTCCCTGCTGACGGCCACGCAGATGCCTGGGCAGGATGCCGGGTCGCTGCACAGGCCCGGCCGGGAGGAGGGCTCCTCCGCAGGCCACCTGTGCTGGACGGGAGGGGGAAGCTGCCGCCTGTCCAGTGATGGTGAGTCACCGCAAAGATCACAAATTACCCTCGCCGTCTTAGTCAGCGACAGGGGAAAAACCAAAGGATGGACCTCAAAGAGGAAGTGCTGGGTCCCCGCAGAGCTGACCATGCGGAGCGTGGGTCCCGGCCACTGTGGGGTCCAGGCCCCAAGTCACACTCTGGTGGGAGGGGCCCCAAGGCCTCTGCTCAGCCTTGCCAGGCACCTGCCTCCACGGAAGGGCCAGGTCCCCCAAGGGCTGATGGAACACTTCGGAGACCATCTCTTTGGGGCATAAAACCACCCTCTCCTCCCTGAGAGCCCCTCTGGCTTCTGTGCTGTTTGCTGCTGTCCCGTGGTTTCTCCCCTGGACTCTCGGCATCCAGGGCTGCAGCTCATGCTGCCCGCAGCGCCTCGGGCCCCACCTCTGTCTTTTGGGCACAGCGTTTGGTCGCTCCAGCACTCTGGGTACTTGCCCTCCTAGCTGGGTGCTCACAGATACCCCTGAAGATGTAGGGGAGGGGCACACGATGGCATGGTCCCTCTTCTTTTCACTGTAATCCCCCGCTGGCAGCTGAAACCATCTCCCCAGATGCCTGGCTCCCGGCTTACAGGTGGAAAAGCAGCAACTCCAGATAAAGCAACTGCCAGAGGCCGCCCTCCCTGCTGGCGTCCCGGCCCTTGGGGGGCTGGCTGGGCGGTGTTTCATGGCAGGCTGGCAGGAGGGCAGGACTTGGGCAGGTGGAGGGCACGGATGCCAGTTACAGAGAGAGAGGGCAGAAAGGAAAGGAGGATCATACATCCACTGTGGGAAAGTGATTATCTGCCGCTGGTATCAACTAGGCCTGTGCAAATGATGGGTGTAACCCGCGAGTGTTGTGGAATCGATTCAGTGGGTCCTGAACAGCACTGAAATAAAGTTAAATAGAAGATAAGTGCATCGCATGTGCAAGGAGAAATATTTTTGTGTGAAACGTTTGTTTCCGTTCTCCATACTGGATTAGGATAGAAATAAGCGTCTTCCTGTGGATTGTGGTAACAGGCTGGACCCTGGGAGTGCAAAGGAAGGGAGGTGCCTACTACTCGCCAGACGTCGCTGCCACCGGTGAGGTATTACTGGCTCTCTTTTTGCCAATGAGCAATCTACGATTCAGAGATGCAGAGGAACTCGGCGAGGATCGCACACCTGGTGGTGGCAGTGCGATCTGTGACCCAGCGCTGCTGGACTTGAACGCTCACCGTCTTTCCTCAGGGCCAGGACCTCCATGGAGAGAGCACGGGAGTGAGTGGGATCCACACGGAATCACGCTGCCGCTTGCGCATCCGCACAAGGAAGGAGGGACATAGGAGGTATCTAATTTTTTTATTTTTATTTGGTGATCCTCTCCCTCCCAAACAACATCTTAGTTGGTTTTTAGTTTCCTCCATTAAAGCTGGAATTACCAACAGCCTGGGAGTGAACTTCGAGAGCGGTTTATTGCCAACTCCTATTACACCCACATTTGCTCTTACAGTCCTTTCTAGGGGTCCTCCCTCTTGTAGGTTTGCGTGTCGGAGGTGGTGACGGGTCTTGATTCCTCTCTAGGAACCTGTGTTGGGTGGCTTTTCAGGAGAATTACAACTGTGGTAACAATGGGCCAAAGGGATGAACTGACTCCCTCTCTCTCACTTGCCCATCTGGTTCCGGAGGCACTAAGGCACCTGGAAGAATGAGGCCTCTGAGGGCGGGGGAGAGGGGAGAAAGAGCAGGACGGGCAGCGCAATTCACCAGGCGCACACGGAGGCACCGTGAGTGCCCTCCAAATGCTGGGCCCCAGGAGGGGGTCCTTTAACATGGAGTCCATGTGGCATCCCAAGACTCCCCGGGTTGCTGAGCACTACTGTGTCGGTAAAGTGCTCTAAAATGGTAAGAATTGTTATCCCAGAGCACTGAGCTGTGGCCTAGAACTGGGGAGGCTGACTTGTGCTTCTGGCTCACTTGTTACCCCTGTGTGACCTGGTGAGCATTCAGCTCACTGTGTCCCAGAGGGATGGCTCCCTAGGTCACTTCCAGGTCCAATTTACTATCATCCATTATTCTTATTATTGTTTTGGTATCAATCCAACCACTTTAGCCAGAGACAGTTTCCTAAGTGGAAGCGATAATTAACAAATGACCTCTTCGCTGTGCTTTGCTAAAGGTGTTCCCTCAAGAGTGTTAATAAGCATCGTCAAAGACATTGCACATGTGTGAGGTTTTCATCCATCTCTCCTTTGTCTCCAGATAAGACCCCAAGAATGGATGGCCAACATCCATCCTGGCCATTTTCCTTCCACCCTTCAGACCAGCGACAACCACTCACTCACTCATTCATGCTTAGCTCCTGTGCCTGTAAAGGACTGGCTCCTGCAGGGGCCAAGGAATGAACCCGAGCAGGGCCCTGCCCTCAGAGGACACATACACTTGACTCCGAGCAGGGAGCTCCTGCTAACCCTCGCCAGGAGTCGGGGGTTCACTTTCAGTCACGGGCCAGCCCTCCTCGCCAGCTCCTTCTTACCACCATTGCTCTGAACAAGCAGAGCAAACTTTCTGCCTGGGGTTCACTTTCTTTTCTGCTCAGAGCTAAACCAGGGCATTATCCAGCAGGCCAGACGTCTAGCACCTTTAATGACAATAATAATAATTTGCATTTATACAAGGCCTTTCATCGGGGGATCTTAAAGTGCATCACAAACAATAATTAATTCCCTTTTGCAACTCTGGGAACCAGCTAAGTAGGAGTCCCTTCACTTTGCAGGTAAAGGGTACTTTCCTGAACCATGCAACATGCTGGGGGGCTCCCTACCTACCCCAAACCTACCCACCCTCAAGGCCTGGCATGAGTGCAGCAGGCCCTCCACAGAGTCTGCCAACCCCAGCCCGCAGTCCTTTGTCCTGCCTCTGAAGCTCCATAGTGTGACCTGCTGAGCCACTCATTTCGTACGAATGGGAGACACTCACAGTGGGAAGAGATGGCAGGACCTTGTCCAGGACAGGATGTGCCCCAACAGCACTGCTGAGGGGCGTCCTCCGGCTTCTGCCTGAGGATCCTTTGTAAGGGACAGCTCATCACTTACAGGCATTTCTAGGTTGTCAAGTTCTTCCTTCTCCTGAACTGAAACCTGTTCCCCGGAAACCCGCACCCATGGGCCTTCCTTTGCCTTCTTGAACAAACAATCCTACCTAAATTGCCTGCGGTTGCTGGTCGATTTCTCTTGTATACACGCTATTGACTTCTGAGGTCAGCCTTGGGCGGAGGTTCAGTGGGGCCTTGTGAACTGAATGTGTGTGAGGGGCAGCTGGGCCTCCATCACATGCTCTGGGCTCCAAGGCCAGGCGGCCGTCCGAGCCACAGGCAGGTGCTCGCTGAGTGCTGCTGCTCTGGGTCCCTGGGGCCCAGCGTTGAATGTAGTTCAGTAGATTCTAGAGGTTCTGTGTTCCTCTCTGGGGGCTGCACCTCAGCAACACAGCAATCCCCTAATTTTCTGCTAACTGACTGACTAAATGAGTAACTGACCTTCTTTCTTTCCTAAATCTATTCTTAAGTCCAGGCAATGACTGGTTGCAGAGGCCGGTTTTGGAGGCTAAGCCAGATATAACTTCTTCGGTTCTTTTTTCTTTTTGTACCCTTTCTTAGGATAATTTCTTGGTGCTAAACCTCAGAGGGATGCATTGATGCCGAGCCGAGAACCAACACGAGGACAGAGCTCCATGATCTTCTCCAAGGAGCTAGAGGCAACGGAGGCCTCGGGATTGGAGCAGGCCAGAGGACAAATGAAATCCTTCATAATTTTATTTCAAATAGCCAGATGTCCTGAGGAAACCAATAACTCCTTGAATGAGTCTGGGTCCTTGCTAGTGGCTTTATGCCTCTAAAAGACACCGCCCTCCCTCTGCCAGGAGTCCTCGGTTCGGGTGAGACTTTTCTCCGGTGGCTGACCCTGGAAGGAATTCCCAGTGTGCACGGGAGGCTAGTGTCTTCCTAAACCTTGTGCCCTGGGAGCATGGGGCCTCGCTTGTGGTGATGGAGCCTTATTCTGCTTTGATTTCACATGATTCCTGCTTTCTGGCCTAGAATCAGGAGTGATCATTTTTGGCTTAGATTTGGTCTGGGTCATTGATCTGGGGGATCCTTGGGAGGAGAAAAACGGAGTAGAGACAGAGCCTGCCGGGGTCATTCTGTGGCAAGGAGAACGGCCTGCAACCATTCCCACCCAGTTCCGAGGGAAGAGCATGATTTTGGAGTCCAAGAGAACTGAATTCCAATTCGGCTCTATCACTTAATACCTGTGTGTCTTGGAAAGTTGCTCCCTGAGTCTCCAAGTATTTCTCTCCAATGGACCCAGAGGATTCATGGGGTATTGTGAGGCAACAGGCCAGGCACATGGTAAGAGCTCAAACCACATTCGTTTCCTTTCCTCCCACCATCCACTCCCACCTCATAGCTACATCAGCACACTCTGAGGAACTCCCACGTCACATTAACTCAACAAACATCTATAGAATAGCTCCTGTTTACGAGGGAGGCCTGGGACACTGGGACCACTGCCTGACCTAGTGCTTGTACCTAGTAAGCGTTCAGTAGTTGTTGAATGAGTAAATTAATTAACTTCATACTTGGTATTTCATAATATGCTTTAAAAATTACCTCATTTTAATTCAAGCAACAATCCTGTCTATGAAAGAGGCATGTGGTAAAGGCAGAGTGGGGTCTGGATACGAGCTAGTGCCCAGCGACAGCACATGTCTGCCCTGGAGGGTCTTCTATGCCTTCTGTGGCCCACAGGCTTGGAGCAGAAAGGGCTTGGCTCTGGGGTCCCCACATTATACTAGAAGGGTCCTGGGGCCCCCATGTTTCACTAGAAGGGCTCTGGGGCCCCCACATGCCACTAGAAGGGTCCTGGGGCCCCCACATGCCACTAGAAGGGACCTGGGGCCCCCATGTTTCACTAGAAAGGCTATGAGGCACCCATGTTCTACTAGAAGGGCTCTGCTGAGTCCTGCTCCCAACCCCCTGTCTGGCCGTAGCATCTGTAGCTAAAAGCGAGGGGCATATTATGAGTTTGGTGGCTTAGAGTGGTAAGTTTTTAAAATAGAAAACATATGCTAAGTGGGAGACTTCTTTCCCTCAGGCCTGGGCCCCTGGTGCCCCGCTAGCGTTCAGGGCTAATCCCCATGTGGACTCCACTGATGCCCACATCCCACCCTCCAGCCCCCCTCTCCTCTCTTTTAGGGCACAGCGAGAAGTACTTTTGTCCACAGGACTCTCACTGCTCCTTAGCATGATGCTCTGCATGTAAATGTTAGGGGCTCAAAGCCATGGCAGACTGCATTCCTTCTTGTTCCTGGAGCCTTTCGGGACCAAGAAAGGGGACTGGAAGCAGTGTTGACTCCTTGGCTCCCATGGGCTCCCAGCCGCTCTTTCTTCCCAATCCTCCAGCCTCTGAACTGCTGGGAACCGCTGAGATGCAGAATGAAAAGGGTTGGTTTAGAGTCTTTCAAAATGTGCCCACATGGCTGGCCCCAGTACAGTTTCCAATGTGATTTGAGAGGTGGAAATCAGATCTGACCACAAAGCCGTCTCACCCACGGAGAGTTCAGAACAGCCTTCTCAAAACCGCTCTGACAACACAGCCCGCTGAGCGGGGTGTCCCGGCAGAATGTCGTCACTGCACACGCTGGGCAGCGGGTAACCCAATGCCTCGGGAGTGAGGTCAGTCCCACCACCGTGAGCTTGTCTGTTCTGGACCTCTTAAAACACAGCTCTTTGTGCTGCTAGCATGTCACCTTTGAGATATAACTGTGTGGAAAATCATGTGCATTCCTTAAGCTGAGCCAGTTTGAGGTCAGAAGTTGGCAGAGGAAAGCCAGGCCCTAAGCTAGATCAGGGCCTACGGTGCCTGCTGGGAGAGGCCCAAGTCTCTGAGATCCCGGCCATGGGCACATCTTCCAGCCCAAGCCTCTGAGCCAACCTCCCGCTGCAGCGCTGCCGAGGGGACCAGCCCAGGCAGCTGTGGTCTCAAAACCCAAGGCCAAGCAGCGTTAACCTGTTGGTGGCCAGCAAGGCCCCTGTGAGAGGACCCACAGACTTCCGGATACCAGGGATCGGGAGTAGCTGCTGCATTTGGGGGTGCAGCTGCTGCCCACTCGCTAAGCTGTGTGTTCTTCCAGGGCTATGTGCCCAGAGAAAGAGACAGGGTTTTCTTACCAACCACAGGGGGCGCCTTTTACTAGTTTGCACAAACGTTCGTTATAGGCCAGAGGCCCTGGTAAGAGGACTGTTCAAGTCTGCCTTCCAGCTTCCCTCTAATGTAGCTGCAATGTGGGTCTGGGATGCCTGTCGCTGGGATGCAAGTTTTATAAATTAGAAGATTAGAAAAATTAGTTCTTTCCTAGTCTCTGCATTTTTAAGGCATCTTTGAGACCCATTCTTGCATTTATTTTTTAAAATATATTTTAACTGATTTCAGAGAGGAAGGGAGAAGGAGAGATAGAAACATCAATGATGAAAGCGAATCACTGATCAGCTGCCTCCTGCATGCACCACACTGGGGATCGAGCCCGCAACCCAGGCATGTGCCCTGACCGGGAATCGAACCATGACCTCCTGGTTCACAGGTTGATGCTCAACCACTGAGCCATGCCAGTCGGGACCATTCTTGCTTTTCTCATCACAGCCACCCTCCTGCTCTGCCACTTAGAACTATTCCTGCCTCATCCCACTGCTCAGACTTGGAGATGGAGGCACAGACAGACAGGGTGCGGTGGGTTTGGGCAGCCATACCAGTCCTCAAGGCAGCATTTCCTGTCATGGGCATCAAGCAGACAAATGAGCGCTCTCTCCCATGTGGATACAAATGTCCCACCCTGAACCATGCCACTGAATGCAGTCAGACCTACACAGCCGGGTGCCTTTTTTCAAAACTGGCGGACACCATGGATACAGTCATCAGACCAATAAACAAACGCAGGCATACAGCAAAACAAGCCCCCACCCTTCGTGGATGCCAACAATCTGAAGGCATGCTTGGATTGTAACTACCATGAGGAAGAGAGGGCCCCTTTTCTTTGGCCCTTTAGTCGCTTCAGGAGCTCTGGTGGTAAAAGAACTGCCACAAGTTCAAAGTCACAGAAAGCTGGGTTTTCTAAACAGATCTAATCCAGGGATCAGCAAACTTTCTGTAAAGAAACAGATCGCAGGCATTTTCAGCTTATAGTCAGAGCGATTTTGAGAAGGGCATATACTGCCTCTATAATTCTCCCTCGTAGTGATATCAGCCATGCTCCATAAGTAAGAGAATGGGTGTGGCCGGGCTCCAATAAAACTTTATTTATAAAAACAGGCAGCTGGTTATGTGTGTCCTTAGGCTACTGTTCGCCAATTCTATCTTGCCCAACCCTCTATTTGCAGAGGATGCAGCCAGAACCATCCGAGACCAAGCCCTGCATGGCTGGGCAGGAGGAGCAGAGAGGCTGCGGGGGGCTGGAGCCTCAGTGCAGAGGGTCAGCCCAGCCATGGGCACACTGCAAGTGGAAAACCTCAGGTTAAAACCCCACAGGATCGGGAAAGACAACCTCCGAGACGTAGCCATCGGTTACATTCTCCTAAGTATGTGTTGCTGACGCGCATTTGTCAGTCAGACCAGGCAGTCTTACAATGTCCTGAGGAGGCTGGGGGAAAGGGAAGCGAGGGCCTGGGAAGCACTGGCACCTGCCCGAACAATGTGAGAAGAAACAGCAAATTCATTCTTTCCAGTCAGTAGCCAGTCAAACACCGAACCGTGCGTGAGTGGTCAGAGAGGACGCGTGCTCTCATCCAGGGCTGAGAACAGGTTGTTTTGGCTGTCAAGCGTTTTCAAAACAAGTTTTCTTGGTCTCATGACAGGTTGTGGCAAGAACAAGAAAATAAAGAGTGGAAGATCCCATGATCGCTGCTCCGGGCTTCCACGTGGCTGGTGCTGCCTGCACAGCAGGCTTGCCTTCAGAGTGTGCAGATAAAGCTGGTCTTAGGGCTGATGCCTCTTCGCTAGTGATACCATTAATAAAGCGATTCCCCCAAGAATAATCATTCTAGTCTGGGAGGAATAGGTCAAAGTCACTCTTAAGCCCAAGGGCGCTATTCTGATCACACTTACACCCTGCTCTGTTTTCATTTTCACCTCATGTTACGTGGCCAATTATGCCTCTGAAACGGAGGTTAAAAGCCATCTGCTCCGAGGTGGATTTTTCCATCTCAACCACAGAACACTGGGTCAGGGTTGGGCAGAGATCAGCAAGGAAGCACTATGGGGAGGGCCAGGACCAAGCTGCCTTAAAAAGTGCCCTGACCTCCCCACTGCAGTGATCGCGCCCTCGGGGGCTTAACCAGCTCTGCCTGCAGGAGAGGATGAGTCAAGCAAAGCTGCACATGGCAGTGCCGAGGACACGCAGGCAAGTGGAGATCTGGAAACCACGTCTACCACGTAACCCAGAGGAAAGGTTCAGAATCACCCCAACAAGTGTGCTGGGAATTCTCAGACACGCTAAATTATTCCTGAAGAACCCAGACTCAAGTTCAGACTCAAATTCTGAATCGCTGTGTGACCTTGGGCACAGACATTCCTTCTCTGGGTCTTTGTTTTCATTTCCAAAGTGAGGCTGCGGGACTGTCCTTCTGCCTCCAATACTGTGACCCTCAGACTCACCAGAGCAGAGAGCATTTGGTCAGCTACCTTCATACCTGCTGTGGCCGTTGCAAGTCACTCGAACCACAAGGGACAGTTGACGAAACTCTATGAGAGAGGCCTTGCTCTTATTCCATGACACAAGTCATCAGACCCCAAAGCATATCTCCATTCTGCCACCTGTCTGAATGCTCTGAAGAAGAGGGCCAGGAATACATGACCACGGGTAAGAAACATCCAACGCCTCTTTCCCTGCCCCAACACACACATGGACAGGTCCCCTCCGCATTTAATGTCGCTACCCAGGAAGTGACCTGAAGGCACTGCCAGAGTCTGCTGTGAGGCCTTCATACCTGAGAGAGAGGCTAGGAAATGAATGAGTCTCCCTTCCCCGTCAGACAGACTGTCCTACTAATTCTTCAACTGCTCTCTGTGCCAGATGCCACCTTAAACTTTAGATAAACAACTACTAATGTTTCAGTATAAGTATGTCCTAAACACTGCACGGGATATGCTTATACTAAACTAGAGGCCCAATGCACGAAATTCGTGCAAGAGTAGGCCTTTGCAGCCATGCCTCAATCACTCCCTCGCAGCCATGGCAGCTGCCTCAATCTCACAGCTGCAGCCCTGGCTTCTTCTGGAAGGTCATCCGGAAGGATGTCCAGACAGTCGTTCTGCTGTTCAGCCGTTCGGTCGATTTGCATATTATGCTTTTATTATTATAGATTGCTGGTTGTTTATCTGAAATTTAATACAACTGGGCATCTGGTATTTTTAATTCCTAAAACTGGCAATCCTAGCTCCGGAGAACAGAGTGGGTTCTTAAAGCGCAGGGCACTGAGGTGGTAAAAAAGGGGGAAAGGGCCCAGGACAAACATTCTTTGATAGCGTTCACAGGCGTGACCGGAGAACTCAGTTTTTACTGCCTTTCTTAATATTTCCAATGCCAAGAGGACCTATTATGATTTACATACCTCCACCAAGGCAGATCATTGTATCAATACATAATTTGTTAATTTAAGAAAAACCTTATTGCCTCCATTTAAAAAAAGGATAGCATGTCTTAGCATGGCAATTAATAACAATAGTTACTGTTAATTGAACACCAACAAAACGCCAGGCATTTTACAATCATTTTTGCATCTAACACCCACAACCCCCTGTGAGAGAGGACTGTTGACTAGCGTCTACGGTAACAAACTACTACCAGAAAGTGGTAGGACCTGGGCGGAGTTCTGGCTGGTTTGATCCAGAGCATGTTCCCTCCACTCTTCAGTGTAGCCCGGCCTCAGGGCCCTCTGATCCCTCGGGCAGGAGTCTCCTCCCTCCATCGCTGCACATCAAACCCTACCCGTCCTCCATGTCAGCTTCCTTCATCTCAGAAACAGACATCTTCTCCTTCCCTCAGGACTCCTATGTGCTTCGCCCGCACTTTGCATGCACTGCTGCCTTAAGAAAGAGAGATACTTGACCGACTTTCATCCCACCTCTACTTCAGTGAAGGCAGGGACTATGTCCAAGACACCCCTGAACGTGGTCCTAATACCTGCTGTGAATTCCAGAATCATCTGCTTCACATAATAAATGAATGAATGGGAAAGTGCTGTGACTTGGGCAGAACCTAATCAGATCCACACCAGGACACACCGAACCCGAGTGTCGGCCGAGGCAGGGAGCCCAGAAACTCCAGCTCTAAACAGACAGCTGGGCTCAGGTGCCGGCGAATTTGGGAAAACTTCCTCAATCTGAGGAAGAGAGGGCATTATGAGAGCAGAAAGCCAGTCTAAAGGTTAGGAAACCGACGTGTAGTCCCAGTTCCTGCACTGAGTTACTCTGTGACATGGACATGCCACTTCACTCTGGGGGCCTCGGCTTCATAATGCAAAATCGGGGAACGGCAGGACCCATTTCATGGGCCATTCTGAGAATCCCAGGAGGTAAACGATGCACAGCGTTTACAGTCGTGCTGGTGCAGTGAAAGTGCTCAGCTCACATTTATTATTATTACCATCCGTAAGAAGGTTGGGAGGGACTGGCCAGGATGCTCCATTATCATATATTTTGAGAAAAACAACATAATCGTGCCTTTACATATATGTTCCCATAAATGTCATTATCTGGAATACTAGAAAAATGATAGGTTAAGGATGATCGGATCCCTAAGATAATCAATAATGGAAACTTCTGGTTTTCTACCTTTTGATTTTGGGGTTAGAAGAGCCACAGAGCTTCCTGCTCCACGACTGACTTGCACTCAGTGTGCTGAGTAGTTAATGCTGTGGCCTCTCCACCAGACGGACCGTCCGAAGTCTATCACAGCCTTTGCAGGGGGGGTCTTCTAAACGGGTGAGCGTTAGCACCTGGAGGGTAGCGACCGCAGGTGCGTGCGTGCGTGTCTGTGCGTGTGTGGTGGTTCCCAGCGCTTTGCACACACTCTGTACACAGTGTATATCACTCTCACGTTTGCAGAATGAATTACTAGCGATATCAGCACTGCAGACACCATTGTCACACTTGATTCCTATAATCACGACTGTCCTCAACCCTCTTCTCACAGTGGCCATGGCATCTGCCGGCGGCTCAGCCCTGACCAGCAGGGCACATGGGCAGATCACACTTCTCCCCAGAGGTGACTGGATTAATGACTACCCTAGACCCCTCCAGCCTCGCTTCTGCTTTCTTGGCTTCCATTTTCCATTAGGCATGACTAAGCACCAGGGCCCTGTCTGTCTGCGAACAGGAGTCACTGGAATTTTTCGTCCTCTTCTCCGTGTGAGCCTCCCTGCTGGCGTGGTGCAGCTGGGAGCAGCGTCTTTCTTCCAGCTGCTTCACTACAACACCCTTTCTTCCTCTGCACACCGATTCTAGCAGTAAGTCCGGCCACGGGAATGTTCACCTTCCCGTAAAGGTATTCAGGGCCAGGTCTTCATTCTCTCAGAAGGGCTATTTCTGTCCAAGAATACCCCGGGCTTTCCCGTGGCTGCAGCAGCCAGCAGGAGGAAGGCTCCCAGGCCAGGCCCCTCCGTGGGAAGGAGGATGGGTGTGTGACAGCAGAAATGCCAACCTCCATCCCTGCCTCCACTGTGCTGATCCGTGAGCAAGGGAGCAGGACAAAGGCTTAATGAAAGCCAGAGGTCAGAGGGCACTTGGGCTGGGCCCTGGACCAGTGATCAGGTACTGACTGGCCTTGAACAGGTTTTCCAGGAAATGAAAATGATGAATGGAGTGTCAAGTCTATGCTAATCATGATATGAAGGGTTTAATACCAATCACTTCATTCAGTTTGCACCACATGGTTAATGCTCACCTCCTAAACGGGTGAGCGTTAGCACCTGGAGGATAGCGACTGCAGGTGCGTGCGTGCGTGTCTGTGCGTGTGTGGTTCCCAGCGCACAGACACGTACCATACTCAGTCTTGCTGCACTAGACCCGTGGTCGGCAAACTGCGGCTCACGAGCCACATGCAGCTCTTTGGCCCCTTCAGTGTGGCTCTTCCACAAAATACCACGGCCTGGGTGAGTCTATTTTGAAGAAGTGGCGTTAGAAGAAGTTTAAGTTTAAAAAATTTGGCTCCCAAAAGAAATTTCAATCGTTGTACTGTTGATATTTGGCTCTGTTGACTAATGAGTTTGCCGACCACTGCACTAGACGATCTGTACGGGTTCTTCATGTTCCATGTCCTGAGATGGGCCCTCAGTGTCACACTTACACTCCTAGATGCGTTCCTGCTTGGCCACCCAACTTAACTCGGCCGTTGGCTGTGGATTTTGGAGGTTACTTCTGGTTCTGCTCACCTCTATAGAGCTTCTATTTTAAAAAGTGTGAATTCAGCTCATTTTCACAGGGGGCCCCTGTGCTGAGTGATCTGACTACAGACAAGACAGAATCCCACTCCCACAGAGCAAGGCCTCTAGTTGGCACTGTGATGTGCAGAATGGATGTCCTGATTGTTCTCTGATGCTTCCTTTTTATATCTAGAACTCATGCCTGAATGAGGAGAGAGAGAAATGAACACGTGGCCCTTCTGTCTTGGCTGGACTCCATGTCACACATGGCAGCCCCGGCGGCACCTGTCAGAACCCAGCACGCACATCGGAACAGTCAGGCCTAATTCCCGAGAAGCTGTTTTAACTTGACATGTGAAAATGTATTACATCCAGAATGATTTTACTGGGTGTGTGCTCAGGGCATATGTGTGCACGTTCCGCAACTGGAGTGTTCTATAAATATCAGACACGGGTTGTTCAAAGAGGCATCACGTACAGAGTGTACTTAATTCCATTTAGTGATGTTTTCAATTTGTGTCTGACCTCTGGCAACAGAGATGGAGTTTTCTCAACATGAATAAAAAAAGTATGCTAAGCTATCTTAAACACAATTTTCACTTAAAATGTCAGAAATAAATCAGCACATAGTGATCACCCGCTAATACCCCGTGCTTTCAGATGAGAGCACTGAGGCCCAGAAAGGTCAAGTGTCTTTCCCAAGATCACAGAGGAAATTAGTCATGGGCCCAGACAAGACCCAGGTCTCCTAAACCCAAGCCACCGTTCTTAGGATTTTCTTGACTCACTGTATGCTTCTTCTTCCAACAGTTCAAAGGCAACTCTGGTTCCTTTAATAAGGGTATGTGTCTACTTTGGTAAACTATCAAAATCCAACTCCTCTACCCTTTCCTTTCTGACTCTCTAAGATGTCTGCCTACTTTTCCAACAAAGAAAATAGATGACCATATCTCACAAACAAGGAAGTGGCCACACTTAATTATCACACATTTTCCCAGTGACAGAGGAGTGATCGAGCCCGAGGCTCAGCTGAGTTCATTTCCCTACAAAGGTGGGCTGGCCTTCCAGTTATTCTTTCCATGTGCAGCTTCTTCTGTTTTCCATGACTGAGACATTGACCCTAACCCTGTGTTTCACTGAGAAAGCGTGATGGACAGAGGCAGGGTTGTCCTTAAAACAGGTCTCAGAGGGGCCAAGGAAAGAAATCAAAGGACGCCAGGAACACAGACGAGGGGCCAGGACCAGGTCTGAGGGTCCTGCTGGAGGGGCGAGGAGGCCGGGCGGGGCTGTGGACCGCTCTGTGCCTGGTACAACCTGAAGGGACAGTGCGCAGCTCAGTCTGGGATAAGGGCTGTGTGAGCAGTAATTGATGGCCGTGCTTTTCAGTGGAGCTTATCTCACAGCAACAGATGTCAGGTTCTAATAAATAACATGTTCTCTCTGACCTACGCAGTTTGGAGAGGATGCCTGGACGCCAGGCAGATCTGGATTCCTCCCCATCTCTGTTACTCTCTCTTCTGAAAGGAAAAACAAACCAAATCCCTTGAAGATACTTTTCAAAAGGATTTTCTTTGAGAGTTCAAGGATCCCCAAATGACACGCAATTGATTTGCTTTACTTCTCTCTTCACAGCTTCTGTATTTCCAAACCTCAGGAGGGCTGGGTGAGCTTGCCCGTGCAGGAGCCCAGGGCATGCAGGTAAATGGAAGGCTTTGGCGACCTTGACCTTCCTCAGTTCCTCGGTACTCCTATCTCCCAGGTTTTGCTGGCCTGGGCCTGGAAAATTCCCTCTTCTCTCCTGAGGGGAGTTCAGCTAAGATGAAGTTGGGATTTTTTTTTTAAAGGGAACTATTCCTTGGTAACTCAAGGCAAAACAAAAGACAAAAGAAAACCCATGAATCATAGCAGCAGTTGAGCCTGGCATTTCTGTCACTAAGGTGACCCCGATGGGCCCTGTGGCAGGGCTTGTTGGGAGCCCAGCCCTGGTGGCTCTGTCTCCCTCAGCACTGTCCCTGCTGACAGTTTCCTTTCCTGCCCAGAGTGGCTCGGATTTGCAGCTGCTCCCCCTTGCAGAGGGTGTGTGGGCATGGGCAGTCACAATGACCAGAGTCTCACCTTCCTGGTCATCCCCTACCCTTGGTGCCAGAAATCTATAATAATAAAGGAATAGTATGTTAATTAGAACAGACGTCCTTCCAGACGAAGCCAGGGCTGTGAGGGAAGCCCGGGTCCTGGGTGCCGGAGGGAAGCCAGTGCCAGCAGCTGGGGGGAAGGAAGGCCTACTCTTGCATGAATTTCATGCATCGGGCCTCTAGTAGAGATATAAAGGGGACAGATGCGGGGGGGGGGGGGGGGGTAGCTGTCCAGGGAGAGGGAGAGGGTTGTTGCAAAGTTCCCACCTGGGTTTTCCTAACACTGAGTGTGGTCTGGATACCCGCTGGCCAGCTTACCAAGCACAGGGACTGCCTGATCTGGCAACTAAACCTCAACAGAAACAAAGCACAATTTGAGCTTCCTTAAGGAGCTGCCAACAAAGGAGTGGAGAAGTGAGACACTAATTTCTAGAGAAACAAACACATAAATAGGCTCACATTAAAACCACTTACACTTCATGAGCACCCCCCCCCCCCCCCAGGCCAACCCAGTTCCCAAAGAATTGCCGGGCCTCGGGGCTCCTGTGACCGCACTGTGAAGTACCCTCTTGGAGCTCCGATTTCCACACTGTGCTCCCTGGCACTCTAGAGGTCTAGAGGGCCTCAGAGGCCCCAGTAAGGGGTGGGGAGGGGGTGCAAACCGAGTGGGGACATTTACCTCCTCCGGAATCAAGGAGAGATCTATTTTTTGTTGTTGTTAATTCTCACCTGAGGATATTTTCCCATTAATTTTAATTTTTATTTTTTTAAATATATTTTATTGATTTTTTACAGAGAGGAAAAGAGAGGGATATAGAGTTAGAAACATCAATGAGAGAGAAACATCAATCAGCTGCCTCCTGCACACCTCCTATTGGGGATGTGCCCACAACCAAGGTACATGCCCTTGACCGGAATCGAACCTGGGACCTTTCAGTCCGCAGGCTGACGCTCTATTCACTGAGCCAAACCAGTTAGGGCTTTCCCATTAATTTTTAGAAAGAGTGGAGGGAAGGGGAGAAACAGACAGAGAGAAACATTGATATGAGAGAGACATCGATTGGTTGCCTCCTGCACGCACCCCGCCAGGGCCGCAGATTGAGCTTGCAACCCAGGTATGTGCCCTTGACCAGAATTGAACCCAGGACCCTCAGTCTGCAGGCTGACGCTCTATCCACTGAGCCAAACTGGCTAGGTCAAGAGATCTATTTTTATCTGTTTTATTTAGGGGACTGGATTGGAGCATTTGACAGCTAATGAGAAGTTTGAAGAAAACAGTATCTTTGAGAATACTAAGGTATCAACAATGAAAAATAATTGAAATAGTTCAGAATATACCACTTAAAAAATTACTGAAAGAGAAAGTTATTTTGCAAAGACAATTGGCTGACAAATAATACAAGCACACATGATGAAGAGCACATATGGGCCACCGTGGACTGCTTGGCAGCACTAGGATAGGTTTCTAAATCAGAAAATAACATCTTTCTGACCTTGAGGCAAGGAGGGAAACAACATGTGATTTTAGGAGGTTCATGATGAATTACGCCCATGTGTTGACTGAGAAGATATTTTTCAAATATTCTTTAGTAATTCTATTTATATCATGAATTTAATGTGTGACAAGCCATTGTAGTGGGTGGTTTCCCCAAATTAAATTAAATTCTATTCTACGAACTAACTTAGTTCTTTAGGATCGAACTGTACTTTGTACGATAAAATTCATGGAAAACTTACTCCATGTATCCATTGATTTATCAGACTAGAAAGAATTACAAAACATCACTGACTCATTCTTCTAGATATAGCTAAAGCTATATACAAATTAGCAAGTAGGTAACTAGTGGGTTCATTTTTTAAAAAATGATAGTTGGGTTTATGTGGATTAAATAACTGAAGGATAGATTTTTCCCACTTCCAAGCTGGCTGTGCTGCCACCAGTAGACACGACCACAGGGAACAGCAGCCATGGATGGGCAGCCTAGAATGTAAGAATCCCTGGCCCAGTCACTGAGGCTGGAGGACTGTTTACTGGGCACCTGTGAGGGCAGCCATGTTGGCTGTTATATTTTTAAGAAAGATAGCAGCATTCCTCCAGGGATGCTGCTGCTGAGAGTTAACATTTACTGAATGCTAGACCCTAGGCTGGGCAATTCGCCTACATATTGTCATGTAGTAGGCAGAATTCCAAGATACCCCTCAAGATTCCGCACCTTTGGTTTACGCTCCCTGTATAATCCCCAGGGCTGTGACAATGATGGACTTCATTCCTGTTATTGGTCTATATTGCACTAGAGGCCCGGTATATGAAATTCGTGCACTTGCGGGGGGGAGTCCTCCTCAGCCTGGTCTGAGCCCTCTCGTAGTCTGGGAGCCCTCGGGAGATGTCTGACTTGACAGCTTAGCATGGGGAGTGGGCCTAAGCCATCAGTCAGACATCCTTAGTGCTGCCCTGGAGGCAGGAGATGCTCCCGCCACCGCCGCTGCGCTCGCCAGCCGTGAGCCTGGCTCAGGGCTTCTGGCTGAGCAGCACTCCCCCTGTGGAAGTGTACTGACCACCAGGGGGCAGCTCCTGCATTGAGCATCTTCCCCCTGGTGGTCAGTGCAGGTCATAGCAAGCGGTTGAGTGGCCTTAGCATATTATGCTTTGATTGGGTGAACGGCCAACTGGATGACCTGACACTTAGCATATTAGGCTTTTATTATATAGGATGGGACAGATGTCTTTAAGAAAGGCAGGTTAACTGGTAGACCTGACCTTATCAAAGGAACCCTTTAAATCTGGGTGCAGAGGTCAGCAACAGAGAAGTCAGAAACATGAGAAAGAGCAGAGCACCACTCACTGCTGATTTGACAACAGTGGGGACCACATGGCAAGGAATGGCCTCCAATTGACAGCCAGTAAGAAAACAGGGACCTCAGTCCTATAACAATAAGAAACTGAACACTGCCAAGAACCTGAATGAGTGCGCTGAGGCCCTAAGCCTCAGATGAGGCCTGATTTTAGTCATAGGGGACCCTGAACAGAGAACGCAGGCATGCTGTCCTGGACTCCTGACCACAGAAACTGAGAGATAATAACTTGTGCTATTTCAGCTGTTAAATTTGTGGCAATTTGTTAACAAAAAACAGAAATCACCCCATTTGATACTCATAATAGCCCTCTAAACTAGCTTCACCATTTTGTAAGCAGACAGCCTCAGGGAAATTATGAATTTGTCCAAAGTCATACTTCCTGGCTAGTGAGGGGTAGGGCACAGCTTGAAATCCAGTCTGTCTTGACTAGGGCTGGTGCTCTTACTTTGCACATGGATTTTCTCTCTACATTTATGTTAGTCAAGTGCCAGGACTCTGAGGAGGGAGGCTCAGACAAGTGGTAAAGAGACTGGGGGACTCCATCTGTCTACCTGGGTGTGGATGAGCAGAAAGGTCAGGGGCTCTGTATTCAGCCCTGACGCTGCTAGAAGTTAGCTGTGTGCCCTTAGGTAAGTCATTTAGTCACTCTGAACCTCAGTATCTTTCTCTGCATGAAGGGCAGACAGGTTCTGCACAGTACCCCTCAGGGCCACAGGGATGATCCTGTGACAGGATAGGGTCCACCGTAAAAGGTGAAGTCCACAGGAAAGGCAGAGGGTGTCATGTAGGTACAGTGTTCTTTTCTTAATGGTGAGTCTGTGTCCTCTGTATATAGGTTGAACATAGTCTCTTTGAAAGCTTGCTCCAAAGCAGACTTTTAAAAATAAGAGGGTTTTTTTTTTTTTTGGGGGGGGGGGGGGGAGGGGAGGGACAGGAAATGATTCTCCATTATCTTTATTTGGAAATTACAAAATAAAATGGAATGTATTTTTTTCTTTCTTTTCTTAAAGTCTTTATAAGTTAACTGAATATTAAAAGCCAAAGTAATAACAATGTGGGACTCATAAAATATGTATAAGTGAAATATGTAAGAGTACAAAGGATAGTAGTAGAAAATATAAGGAGAATTATACTGTTTTAGGTTTTTACATTATACTTGAAGTGTTATATTAATTCATACTATACCATGATATAAGAAAGTATTTTAGTGCATTAATAACTAAAATATGGTACAAAGAGCTATACATAAAAAGACAACAGAAGAGAGAATGGTATACTAAAAATATGCAAATAAATCAAAGGGAAAATTTGGAAGGAAAGAACAAAAAAATAAATAATAAATACACAAATAAATAAAATTAAACAACAAATAGTAAGTTGTTAGACTTAAACTCAATCAGCTCATTAATTATATGAAATGTAAATAAACCAAATACTCCAATTAAAAGGCAGAGATTACCAACTAGTTTTAAAAAATTTACAAAATGTTTCTTTGAAATATAAAGACATACACAGGATGAAACAAAAGGATATACCATGTAAAAAATAAGCATAAGAAAGCAAATGCAACTATATAAATATCTGACAAAGATTTCAAGTCAAGAAGTGTTACCAGAAATAACCATTTCATAATGATAGAAAGGCCAATTGATCAAGACATAACAATTCTAAATATGTGAAAAGCAAAAACTGACAAAACTAAAAGAAGAAATAGACAAATCTAAAATCACAAGTGGAAAATTTTACACCTCCTTTTGGTAGTTGATATAATAATAAACACAAAAAAATAACAGTAATGATATAGAAGCTTTGAATAACACTAACAAGTAATTTGGCTAAATATCCTATATAATAAAGATATGCAAATGGTCGTTATACCGTGAAGCATTACGACCGACCTTGTAATGACCAGATCATGGATCAGCAGGAGGATGGGGCAGTGAGCTACAAGTGGGCGGCGGAGAGCTACAAGAGGGGGCAGAACAGCAAGCTAGGAGGGAAGGCGGGGGGAGTTACAGGAGGGCAGGGCAGCAGGTGGAGAGTTACTGGAGGGTGGCAGAGAGCTACTGGCGCACGGATTCGTGTGCAGGGCTACTAGTGTATATATAATACTATACCTCAAAACTGCAGAACACACATTCTTTTCAATTTCACATGGACTAATTACCAAGATGGATCATATGTGGAGCCATAAAACAAATCTCAACAGATTTCAAAGGATTAAAATTTTACAGATTATGATCTCTGACAAAAACAGAAATCAATAAGATATCTAGAAAAATCCTAAAAGACTTAAAGTTCAAGGAGCACAATTATAAATGATCCATGACTCAAAAAAAAAAATCACAAGGGAATTTAGAAAATATTTCTAACAAAATAATAATGTAAAACAATATATCAAAATTTGTGGGATGCAGTTAAAGCAAACCGTAGAAAGTTTTAAATCTTAAAGGCTATATCAACAAGGTCAAAGCTGTTTCTTTGAAAAGATTAGTAAAACTGATAAACCCCCAGGTAGATTGTTAAAAAAAAAAAAAAAAAGGAGAGAAAAAGAAATACAAATTTTCACTATAAGGAATGAAAGAGGTTATATCACTATAGTTTCTATGGATAGTAAAAGAAAAAAATGAGGAAATATTACAAACAATTATGCAAAACCTTAGGATGGATAAATTCCTTAAAAAGCAAATACACACACATCCAGCTGGCTGGCGTGGCTCAGTGGTTGAGTGTATTGCCCTGTAAATCAGGATGTCAGGGTTTGAGTCCCGATCAGGGCACAGTGGGGGGGGGGGGGGCGTGCAGGAGGCAGCCGATTAATAATTCTCTCTCATCATTGATGTTTCTATCTCTCCCTCTCCCTTCCTCTCTCTGAAATTAATAAAAATATATTTTAAAAAACATACACAACTTGCTAAAATGAACACAAAAAGAAAATTTAAAAACCTGGATATTTCTATATTTAATAAAGACATTAAATTTCTTCCCACAAATAAACACTTATAAAAAAAATAGCGCCCAACCTACACAAATGCCTTCAGAGAAGAGAGGATAAAGGAAACTTGCCAATTCATTTTATGAAACTAGCATTGCTCTGTTATCAAAATCTGACAAGGACAACACAAAGAAAATAAATTTCAGACTAGTATCATTAATGAACATAGACATAAAAATCTTGACACAATTTTAGCAAATCAAATCTAATAATATAAAAAAGGATAAAATATCTGACTGAGAAAGGTTTGTTTATCCTTGGAATGGATGGTTGGTCTAACATCCAAAAACTAATTAATGCAATTCACTTTAACAGCATAAAGAAAAACCATGGGATCATGTCAACAAATGCAGGAAAAACATTCTACAGAATTCAACACCCATTCGTGATAAACACTCTTAGCAAAGTAGGAAAAGGGAATTTATTCAATGTAATAAAGACATCTATGTAAAACCTACTGCTAACATCAGCCTTCATGTGTAAATACAAGGCCAGATGTCTGCTCTCATCATTGTATACAACATCATACAGGAGGTCCCAGTCAGTTCAAGTAAGGAAAAGAAACTTAAAAGACATAAAGAGTATAGGGACTGGAAAGAAAGAAGTAATGCTATTAACGGATGATATAACTGTCTATGTAAAAAAATGCTAAGTAGAGGGGAAATAGCTGCCTGCAAGTTAGCATGGATGGGGAAAGCCGTAAGGAAGAATGCTGAATAAGGAGTAGATTTGAAGGGGAAGAAAGAGGGTGGGAGCAAAGGAATGAGCAAAGACAAAACAGAAGCTAAACTCAGGGGTCCCTCATAGGTCCTCTTGTTGATTGACCCTTCATTTCAAGCCCCCTCCCCCACCCCAATAGAGAGGAAAACAGACTCGAATAGAGAGGAAAACAGACTCGAATAGAGAGGAATTACAGATTTGCTTCACAGAATGGAGTTCAAGCGGTAAACAGCCCTGCCCAGGCTACAGAGCACATGGGATTGGACCTTATGAGAGGAACTGGGCATGCATGGCCTCAGAGCCTGTGCTCACCGGGTAGAGGGGATTTCACTTGTGAGGACAGCATTAGCTGGACCACCATGAGCAAGGAGCACACGTCATGGGAAAAGCCCTAGTCAGTGCCAACAAGTGTCCTTTCTGAGTTCGCATGTTTAGAATTTTGCTCTATAGGAGGGAATAAACAGCTGACTCCACTCAAAGGCTCTACTGTTGTTCAGAAACTGTGAGAGTGTTTATGTCACGGGCAGAGCTCGCGAAGTGAATTATAGCCTTTTATGCACTGTGTACACACAATATTTTCACAGGACAAAGAACCAGGGTGTGGAGGGAGTGCTGCGGTTGACCTTTCCTCCTGTCCTTTCTCTCCAACCTCCACCAGTCTCAAGCCTGTACTGCAGGACAGTACTCTGGTTGTGTTTATCCATTGCCCAGCCTCCTATAGCACCCAGGGAAGCCACTCTGTTCGATTTAGGAAGGAGCTTTTACTCTGTCTTCTTCCTAACATGAGCTGCTGACTTTTTCCTTTATTACACTTAAAATGGATCCTCCTAACTACAGTAGAAGCCAGATTTTTTTCAACATTATTTCAGATGTTTTCTTTAGACTGGTGTTAATATAAAGCAAATGTCTCTTGCAACTCTGTGGACCGATCTGTTAAAATAAACAACCTGCGCTTACAATATTCCCATACTGAAATCATAGGCTTGTGATCTGCAACTCCTTAAAGACTCAATTCATATACATGCTAAATGGCTACTTAACACACATACACATACAAACACACACACACACACACACACACACACACACACACACACCCAGATAGCCTTGCCATGGAAACCACAAAGACACATCTGGTTCAGATTCCACAGCACATACCACAAATAGCCCATCTTCTAGGGGCAGATCCTATATATACACAGGGAAAGCCCAGAGAATTAGACAACTGCAATGGCTCAAACATGAAAACTTACTTTATAATCCCCTTTTGAGTCTGTTTTAAGGTATTCAAGTCTTAATCATTGTTATTAGTTACATTTGCATATGCTCTGTCTTCTTCCTTAAATAGAATTTCAGACTTGGGTGTCATGGTAAAAAGGGCCACTACAGGGAGAAAGGGCACACTGAAGTTTCAGATAACAGCAGCTCTAGATTCCGCAGGTGAATCTGAGGAGGCCTGGGTTCCCAGAGGAAGCCACTCTATCGTTACTTAGGAGTCCCATCCATCCTGCTATAAGTGAAGGCCTTGTGCTAGAGAAAGTATAGGAGATGCCAACAGGTACCCTGGGAGGGAGCGAGGTCTCAGGGAGGGGGTGGCATGAGCAAGAAGTCCTGCTAATCAAGAGCATTCTAGGTCTGGAAGGCCAGGTTTTGTCAGCAGGAACCTGAACACGGTTAGAAGTGTGTTGTGATGGAGGCTTTGATCTCTCCTGCTGGGCTATAGATCCCAAGAGGACATGGACAATTTCTAATGTGCTTATCACTGTACCCCAGCACGGAGTACACTGCCTGGAACATGGTAGTTGCTCAGTAAATACTGAGTGAGCAAATGAAGAAGACACCTAATAGATAATTCTTCATTTGTGTGATACAAAGTGATAAAGTACTAACCATCTGCCACTTAATCAAATTGCCAACCGACATCCATAGGGATTTTAATAGTTCTAAGCCATTTGTGTAGCTACTTATTTAATCAAGGAAAATGCGGCCCTACTTGAAGCTGCGGAAAATATTAAAAGAAAAATGAAAGCAGCTGTCAACATTTCCATCATTGACACCATTTATCCACAACTCTACTTTCTATCTAGTACTTCTCTAAGTAGAGAGGTAGATTTCTATTAAATCCCATAATCCATTAAAAACAACAACAACATGGTCAATCTGATGAGGTTAGACAAGGGGTTGGCAAGCTTTTTCTGTAAAGGGCCAAACAGCAATTTTTGGCTTTTCAGGCTATATTCTGTCTGTTTCCATGACAAACTCTGCCATTATAGCATGGGAATAGCCAGAGAGAATAAGTAAAGGTATGGGCATGGCTGTATGTCAATAAACCTTTATTTACAAAAACAGGCACAGGGCAGGCTTTAGCCTGTGGGCAACAGCTTGCCAACCCCTGAACTAGATAACATGTTCTCACCTGTGGGAAATAACAATGGATTCACTTACTTTGCTCTTTTGGCCATTTCATTTCCATCCCATCTGGGGCTGTATGGATAATTTTTTTGGGCCTGGGAATAAAGCTGTCCACTATTGGTAAAGTGGTAGACGGACTGAAATGTGAGAGTCGGCTGGTCTCGAGGGAAAAACAGGGGCAGGTCAACTGCAAACACAGAAAAAAGGAAAAGAAAGTTAGAGTTAAGTGCATCTTAATACAATTTTTTGGATAAATCTGAATGTTGGGTATAAGACTCTAAACCATACATACTGGTTGAAGCTTAGGTAAAAGTGTGGAGAGAGGGACCAAGAAATACAAGGTGCCTTTCCTGCCTTCAAGGAGTTTACAATCCATGTAGAGAGGCAAATCACACGGAAATAAAACTTGAACCAATCTGAGGCATGGTGTGTAGGTGTTGAAGGAACGCCATTTGAACTCTCTTGTGGCTCTGCCGTGCCCAGTATTCTTGGGAGTTGGTTGTATACTTATTTTAAGTCTCTGTAATACCATAAACTCTTCACAGGTTGGCAGTGTCTTCCTCACCTACAATATGATGGGGTGGAGGGTGTCCTTTGATAATGAATTCAGAAAGGGGATCATCAAGAGGGCAGACGATAATCTTTCTGTCTTATAGGATACTAGAGGCCCAGTGCATGAAATTCATGCACAAGTAGCGTCTCTAGGCCTGGCCAGCCTTCAGGGCCAATCGGGGGCCTTCTGGCTGCTGGCCGGAGCCTCCCTTCATTCAGTGCCACCCCCTGGTGGTCAGTGCACATCATAGCAAGCGATTGAAATCCTGGTCTCCCGGTCGAACTCCCGTGGGGACAATTTGCATATTAGGCTTTTATATATATAGATGGCAACTGGAACCCCAGAAAGAATAAAGTTATCCCTTTATTTCCAGTCAAGCAGGATACTCAGCAGCTCCAAGCTTTTCTGTCTGCTTTACTACATACATCCCCTAAACTGTGGGAACTCCTGAGTGGAATGCAACAGGAGCAGATCTGAGCGCCATGTGTATCTACTGCTGCAGTGCACAATGAGTCTAATCTTTGCTGTTAGCATCATCTGTTCAATTGGGGTTCTGTAATTCCCTTTTTAAAAATAAAATGACACTGTTTTTAGTTGAGGCAAACCATCATTAAAAAAACAGATTATCCTCCAGGTATGTAATGTGTATTTGTGTGAATGTTATCCACTTCCAGGACAAAGAACAGGCACATTAATGTATCAAAAATAACAACAAGAAAAATGTGTACTTTACAGAGTACTTCTACATACTTTATCTAATTTGAAAGCTATAACTCCGAGAAGCAGACGCTGTTTTTGCCGCCTGCCTTTAACAGATGAATAAACTTGAGCCTCCAACAGGTTTACTAACTCGCTCATGCCATAGCTGGGCAGGGGCAGGACTCAGATCTCATCTCATGATTTCAACCCGAAGCTCCTTCCAGGGACCCCCATTGCCTTCTGCTCTCATGCAACTCTGTCTCATGTTGGCATGACCTGCTCACCACATGCTCACTATGTCACAATTACCCCTCAGTAAGCTCAAGTGTTTGCTGTGAGGATACACAAGGTTCATCTTTTTGGTGACATAAGACAAATATGTGAATAAAAGAAACCCCACATACTCTATTGTTATGCCAGTTTAGGGTGACAGTTGACTTGGACTAGGTCCTCTTAGGAGCCACTATGATTTCTTAAAGAAAAAATTAGGTTTGCAAGAAACTTAAAACACACACAGACACACACACACACACACACACACACACACACACACCAAGAAATACAAGAAGAGGCCCAGTGGGTAGGCCTCTTAGCGCCCGGAGTGGACCTGCCTCTGACTCAGGCTGTGGGGCTTTCTGCCTCTGAATCACCCCACAACCAAAGAAGGGTGGCGAGAGTCTGCATGTCCACTCTTTAGTCACATTTCCCACCTCAGTGCAGTCTCAATGTCTATTTGTGCCAATGCAGAGATTTAGTAACATATAGGAACAATACCAAATATGAAAAACAGACTGATTCAAATTATAAATAATTCGATCCAGAAAGCCCCTTTGAGTCCCTTATATTACAAAGCATGATCAGTAACATCTTCAGTCATTTTGAGTAAAAACTGCTTTCTAAAATAAGTTAATGTCTTTCCTGATTACTCATTTTATTTCTTCAGATTAATTTTAGAAACAATGCCTATTCATGTGTACTTACATTATGTTTACATTATGGATAAGTTTCCAAATATAAAACAAGATTCAGATTAACCCTGAAAACAATCACCAATAGCATGGTTGAAAAGTACATGTTGTAAGCTCTCATTCAAAAAAGCCACAGTTTTAAATAATGGAATTCAATGGCAATAACTGACTAATTTAAAGCAAACACTGTCACCATTCAGTATCTAAGTAATATAGATAATACCATAGGCTTCATGATTCTCAAGCAATCAGTTTTTCTGGACTATGAAATGCATCATAATTTTTGTTCCTGTTTTTTTTGTGTTGTTGAAAATCAATTGCTGATATTCTGATATGCTGAAAAATGATTTTCCCACCTAGTTCGGAACCATCTACTCTGTTCCCCTAAATGCCCATTTAGCATCAGAAATAATTCAAAATGCGAATGCAAATGTATTTACTTAGGTAAGTGTGTTGTTCTGATTTTTTAAAAAAATTGCTATCTAGCTACTAGTATATGCTGATAAGGTACCATGATCCCACAAAAGCATTGGTTACAGGATTATTTCTCCATGGGGATTTTTTTTTCTGAAAAAGTATAGTTGAAGCCAATATTAAAATCTGAACACAAGGGCTAGACTGTTAGGAGGCAGGAATGGTCAGAGTATTCCAGAGAGAAAATCAGTAATCCACATACTAATTCACATAGGAGAAAATTAGAAAAATATCTGGCGCGACCTGGCTAAGTTGTAACCTGCTTGTATAAGTCAGCAGTCAATCAAGGACTGGCTTCTTCAAAAATGTTCTCGGCATATGAAGGAGTTAATGAAAATATTTATGAGAAATACTTTGCATTCTTCTTGTAAGAATGATTTGAATGGTACAAATTAGTCAGAACTAAAGAAAAACAAAACCTGTTTTCCTTATCCCCAATGCTCCTGTCTCTTACCATCTGCCTATAGGCTACCTCATGACTTTCTGATGCGCAGTAAATAGTGACTCTAGGCCAGTGGTTCCCAAAGTGGGGCACACGCCCCACAGGGGGGCAATTTGATTTTTAAGGGGGGCAATTCGAGAATGAGTTATTAACAGTGAATTTTTTTTGCATTTCTTATGATTCTAGGGGCCTCATATACAGTATATATGTTGTGACATATTTATACATTTCAGTACTCTATTATGTTTTGAAACTTTATTTGCTATTTTTTCATATCACTTAATATTATTTTTTTTAACAATTTCTTAGTGATTTATTCTCAGTACTTCAACTGTCCTTTTGTTCCTTAATTTTTCTCTTTCATGGATGCCACGTTCTTTGGAAGCTTGTTTAGACCAAGTTAATGGCCTTTAAGGCTTCCTCCGTGTGAACAGGAGCTCACTTTTGCAATAATAAGAACTACATGTCACAGGGGAGGCCTCAGGATTTTAGAGATGCTTAGGTGGGGCACGGCCAACAAGAGGCTGGGAACCACTGCTCTCAGCCTTCATTCACAGGCTGGCTCTGAAGGAACGCCCAGCTTCTAAGGAGCTTGAGCGCAGAGTTGCAGCTTTATCAAAGTTAAACACTCTAACCATTTGCTTCCTCAGCACCCACCCCCACCCACTGGCTCACGTCTGATTCCCGGAGTAGAATCATTCCGTTTGGGTCAGTTACTCATGTCAGGGTTATTTTGACAACTGCTTTCTATTTCCTTCTTCCTGTACACAGAGACTGGGTTTTGGTCAGCTCTCTGTCCACAGAAGGGATGGTCCTCACTTGCTCAGTATAATCTCAGTAACCATTTTCAAAGCATTACTTTCTTCAAGAGCCTGTTGAAACAAGTCACACCCAAACACTCTAACTCTGCACAGCCTGGAGGTCACAGGGCTCCTTCCCGGACGGGACGCCTGGCAGAGGGCAGGAGCAATTAACTCTGCACCAGCTGACAGCGCTGCATGGCAGGCCGCTGGACCGCCCGGAGCCCGGGAGTGCCCCGAGCCACCAGCCGGCCGAGCTGCACTGAGAGGGAGCCGAGCGCACAGCTGCCTCTCAGCCACGCTGCGTTCAGATGGACAGACGGACGCAGCCTCATCTTCTCTATAAACAAGCTTACCTGCCCCAGAGACTCCTCCTCTCACCACCAGAGGACTTCACTGAAGCCGTGTGCAGGTGCACAAGGCTCTCCAGAAACCTCACTTTTCTGAAACCTCAACAATGGAAACGACCCTGAACAACCAAAAGAAACCAGACTCTGCGTGTCTGATCCACAGGACAGCTGTCAGGTACCCAGAACATTTCAGACGTACTTCTAACAAGTTTGAGCATATGATTTTTCCAGAAAAAAATCTCCATATGGCAAGAGGAGGGCAAGGCACGTGAATAGTGAGTAGTGATAACTAGCGGCCTGAGGAAGGAGAGATCATCTATAATAATAAAAGGGTAATATGCTAATTAGACCGGACATCTTTCTGGACAAAGCAGGGTCTGGAGGGAAGCCAGCCCGGGTCCCCGGTGCCAGAGGGAAGCCGGGCTGGCCGCCAGGGGAAGGAAGGCCTACTCTTGCACAAATTTCGTGCATCGGGCCTCTGGTAATAAATAAAAGCAGACTTGGGAAATCAAAAAGGACCCAGTCTGGGGCCACTTAGTGTAGGAATAAAAAGCTCAATGATCTGTCCAGTTACGGCCACACAGTAAGTGACGTTCACCCCGACCTGGAAACCATGGCACACACTCCTGGGTGCCCAACCACAGCCACTCGCCATCGTTCTTTAGGCAGCTCCCCCCACCGCCTACCCCCACTCCAAAGGCCAGAGAGCTGGCTATCCACTCTCTCCACCTTCCCAGGAGCCAGGCAGGCAACGGTGACTCATCCCACTGACGGGACTGAGGGGAAGTCGGCTGGGGGTCTTCTGAGAAATATTTTCCTCTCTGATTAAAGACACGCGTAAGGAGAAGCCCTCATCCCGTCCTGGCCTTAGATCTTAGCATGTGAGATCCTGAGCCCGGGACTGCACACCCATCTCGTGACCATGAAGGGAAAGTCAGCCGATGCCACTGAGGCACTAAACTCATCACCCTCGGAACTGCCAGCGCTGGGGGTTTTCTTGTGAGGCAATTACAAGTCCTAACTGTTTAAACCTCTTTGAATCGGGTCTTCCCAGACTTTCAGTCAAAGGCATCTCAGGAAATGTTATTTCTTGCAGCTCCTGTTTAAGAAGGCAGGATAATTGTATAATCTATTTCAGAAATATTTCCACCAAGCATGGTTAAAAAACACTCAGGGCACATAAATAGGAAAGTTTTAGCAGTCTGGAAAATTCAGTTATGTGGGACAGTTCAATCCTTGAAAATGCCAAACAAATGAGGGGTTAACCATAATTGCTTCCCTGGGAGTCACATCATCACATATTTTCATCATTATTCACCAGTCAGCCATTATTTCATGTCTCCAACCCTTCACAATGTACATTCCCATGCGTCCTCCTGTGCTCTTGGTTAGGAGGGAGGACACTCATGGATTCGCTTTATGGTGGTTATGGATGGTTATGCTCCCATCTCTAGGCCTCGGATTCCTCGAAGCCTCGCAGGAGGCAGTTTTAGCCCCGGGGGCTTGCTGTAAACCACCCCCTCCTGTGTGTTCCCAAGCAGTGTGTACACCTCATTTCAGGCTACCCGTCCTGGGCACACAACCATTAGGGAAGTCGGCCACCTGCTTACTAACCACCCAGTCCTTCTAACTACACACTAACCCTTCGAGACACACGGGGTCCAACATAGAAAGTTAAAGGCCACCACGTATCCCAAGTACTCGTCTACAAGAAATATGAAGTTTTCAGTTCAGAAGGAGCCCTAGTCAAGGCACCAAACATCTCCTTTTACCAACACCACTGCCTTTCGTTTCGGTGACCGGAGACTAAATATTAACCAGGTTTTGTTAAACTGGTTTCAAATTTTCACTACCTTTTGTGTGATTTAATCGTGTAAACAGGTTACCTTTGGGGTTTTACTATCATCAAACTGAAGCCTGGAGTTTCTTGAATTTTGCTGTCAATTCTAATGTGGGAGGAGACAGCATGGTATAGTGGGAAAAGGCACAGCCTTCGGAGTCAGATAAAAAGGGTTCAAATCCCAGCACCACCGTCTATGAATCTTGGTTTTCTCATCTGCAACATGAGGGTGAGAATTCTTATCTGGTAGTGTTGTTGAAAGGACTGAACAAAAACTGAGCAGGTACTAAATAGATATGCGTCCCCTTTTCTTTAGTTTCTTTTCTTAATCGGCTTTCTAAGTGAAATTTCAGATACATGAAATTTCTGAAAATGAGAACACAAGCTTTCATGGTACTTAAATTTTAACTATTTTGATGGAAATCTTTCTAAAATTGGAACATACCTGCACATCTCAGTAAATATTCTGGAAAAAAGCTAGTCTTCTCGATGATGGAGAATACTTCACCCAGTGTTAAGGGAGACCTAGCCTGCCCTTCCACAAATGTCCCCTAAGAGCCGCACTCCCACGCTGTCCACTGCTGAGAGCTGATGTACCTTTAGTGTGGAACACTGAGGCCCCAGGGCTCATGGGGAGTGACAGGCTGTTTGTACCGACCACACACGTTCTCTACTTTATTTCTGTTTTCTGTTTCTACCCAGCTTCTTCTTCCTTTGCCACTTCTCACCAAGGCCAACTCTGTCTCAATATCCTCTCTTTTCCTGCCTCTTTCTTTCCTTTTGTCTGTCACCGACGTGACTCAGCTCCTGCAGTCAGGGACGCTGACTGTCCATCTAGACCAGAGCCTGGCAGAGCAGGTGCTGTGCCAACGTGAAGAGATGCAGTGTGAGCTCCGGGCTGTTGTCCTCAGTTCAGTGACCAACCCTTCCTCCTCCTCTCCCTCCCCCTCCTCCCTCTCCTCTCTTCGCCCTCCTCTTCCTTTGGTTGTTGTTTGCTGTTTCCATCCAGGTTTACAGCTGTCCCAGATAGTTGAAATTATAGGAAACCAGCCCCTGCTTGTATTTTGTTTAGCAATTGCTTTTGAGGTACTTTACAGACACAAATTAATCATTCCAACACCCAGTGAGCCATTCACATAAAAATGCAGGAAGAGCCTGCGATGAAAGGCAAGCCACCGAGGTGGCCCAGGGAGAGCAGGTGTCTCTCCCTGCCACACAAACAGACTGGATCAGCTAGGCTTCTCCCCCCCCGCGATCAGAGGTTCTCAACGGAGGTGAGTGAGCTTCAGCATCGCCATGGAATGAACGTGCAGACGCCTGGGCCCCACCTCAGACCTCTGACCTCTGCAAACGCACCCCAAGAGACTCAGATATGCCTCTCAGGCAGGACTTGCTGTGACAACTGTGAGCTCCTAGGGTAGGGACCATAAATTAGTTACTTTAGTATGTCTAGTATTTATATAGCACAGGACACAGGACACATGAGAAATACACAATAAATGCTTATTGAACTAAATAAAGGAGAAGTTAAGGGAAATGCAAACGAAAACCTTAATGAGATTCAATTTCATATCCATTAGATTGACAAACATTCAAAAACTCAATAATACTCACGTTGTCAAGGCTGTAGAGTGTGTGTGTGTATATATTTTTCAAATAAATATTACTTTTAAAAATGAGAGCAGTTATAAAACTAAGAGGGTCAGGGAAGCTGAATGGTCTTCATGAAAAAAAAATACACACACTAAAGTTGTGAAAAAAAATGAAACACAGAGAATAAAAAGGTGGATGAAACCTGGAATATAGTTGCCTAAAAGATGTACACTTTCTCCTGAGAATACTCAGTTTGGCAAAATCAGCTGGTCAGATGGGTCCCTCCTGTCTGTCCCTTCTTTTCCTCCCAAATTTACCAACTGGAAGAGAGAGTGCCAAGAAGAAGGAAGGTAGACATGCCCTTGAGCTCATGGGCTGGACGAGGAAACCTGAAATGGCGAGCAAGGAATTCCAGTTCAGCCGTTAATGTGACGGATGAAGTGCATACATGGGGTTCATGCAAAGGGGGGACCCTGCTTGAGGAAAGCTCTGCAGAGGAGATGGGCTCTGAGTGGGTTCCAGAAGGTTAAAAGCTGAATGAGAACTGGAGTCTGGGGAATAGTCCATGAAGAGGGAAGAAGTCAATAGACTTTGATACTGTGTTAACGTAATTTTCTACTTTTTACTTGGCTCTTTTGTTATCATATATATTCAATTCAGAAAAGTCACAACCTGCCTATTTTACAATCCCCCCCCCCCCCCCCCCCCCGCCCACTCCCTCTCCTTGCACACAAGGAGAGCAATGGTGGCACAGAGGAGGCAGAAGCCGATGCTGCCCTGGGAAGCTCACGGCCAAGCTGCTCTCCTGCCTGGAGGGCCCTTTCCCTTCCTGGTTTCTCTCATCAAGACTCCGTTTGTACCAGGAAATGCCTCTGTCCTAGAACTCAGCTTGCTTCCAACTCCTACTCCCAAACACGGCCCAGGCGGGTCCTCAGGGTCAAAGCAGGGTACTAGAGGCCCAGCCAGGACCACAGGAACCCTTCCTCGCCCCAGCTTCTCTGTCTGCATCCTACCATTCATCGTCCCCTCCCATGTTCAATGAGCATATTCTTTGTAGCAGGCCCCATGCTAGTGCTGAGGACCCACATCCTAGAGGCAGATGCTTGTGGCTCTCTGCACTTCCCACCTTGCAATGGGCTGTGTCCCCTGGGGGTGCGTCCGGGCTGGATCCTGGCATTTCCTCGGGCCTGGCTCCTTGCTCTGTCCCTGCAACTTGCCCTTGTTTCTGTGACTGGTCCCAGCCCCACCTTCTTCCAGGAAGGCCCTCTTGCCCGCTCTGTCACTCAGGGATTTCCCCGTCCTCCGTGTCCACATAATCCAGTGCTGGCTGGACGGCTAACAAGAGTACTTGTCGTTACTATATTCGCACCTGTGTTCCACTGGATGGGACACACAGCAGGCGGCCATGTGTGTAGTGATGACTGGCACAGACCATCCAAGTGAGGACGTGCTGACTGCACTAGGCATGTGAAAAAGGAGACAGGCTTTGGGAGATGCAGAAAGGAACATAGCAGGAGAGAACACCATAAATAACATTTAGTAGTGTTTCAACTTCCATCTTTAACATAATTTAGTCACAGTAAATAAATTCCTCACCTGGAGGGATTAAAAAAGAAATATGGCTAAATTAGGGAATGATTTTATTAAAAGAATCCTTAAATAAGTTAAAATATATTCAAATACAAAAATTTTTGGCACTTATAACTGGGCCAAGTCTTTAAAGAGCCATAAGCTTTTAATTTAACAAATCCACGGACAGTGTACCAAATGCAGATGGTTAGAAGAAAAGGACAAGTTTAAAATCATTAAGTAGGGGACTGGCGCTGGTCCGTTTGAATTCGTCTTGAGAAACTAGAACATCCTTCCAGGTACAAATGTGCAATTATTGTGACTCCTCCGAAGTGAAGGATGACTAAGGTGGCTTTCGGAAGGAAAAGAGTCTGTAACTCATCTGGTTGTTGTTGTTTTCAAGGAGCTGGTGATGAGCTTTATATTTTAGAGAAAACAGCAACAAATATGCAACTCGACACGCATTCGTGGCGCGCTACGAGCGGCTCCAGGAAAGTGAGCCGACAGCCCTGTGCTCCTCCTCACGGAGCAGCATGAGCTTGGCCTTCCCTCCTTTGACGGGAGAGGATGGTGAGGTTGTAACAGAGCCAGGACCCACAGGGGCACGGGGTGGAAAGACCATCCGCCCAAGGGCTCCCAGGAGGCTCACTGGACCAGCAGGGTCTTGAACAACTTGGATTTTGACAGGCGGTTAAGTGGAGGGTTATGGCTGGGAAGGGAGGGAGGAAGGTGAGGGGATTCCAGACAGAGGAAAGTCATTGACAACCACAAGAGAAAAGAGTGAGGACTGCGAGTGACCAGGGTGCAGGGGACACAGGCCACGGGGTTGGGATGCTGGGGCAGGGGGGCTCTGGATAAGGAGGCCAGACTGTGGGGAGTTGTGAACACAAAGCAAAGGAGCGCGGACATCTTTAGGTGAGCGGTGTTACCCTTGAATGCTTCTAGGGGAAACATCCCGTCCCAGCCACTCTGGCGGGCAGACATGTTCCTACAATTTAAATATCCTCTAAATTCTCTAGAATGGAGGATGTTTGGGAAGTGTGATGCACAAATCAAAACTAAGTTATTTATTATTAAAGGAGAGCAGTCACTTCTCAGTGTGGAAACTGATTCCTCCTACAAAACATCTCCAACAGCTCCCACTTCCTATGTGGACCAGCCGTACAGAAGGGCCTGGGATCTGGCTTAGGGCGTAAGATTGGGGTGGGGCATCGTTTAAGCCTACCTCGGGCAGTGTTTGGAAACCTCACCCCTCCAGGGTGACAGGACAGGGCTAGGAGCCCTGGTCACCATGTCATTCCCCTGTGCAGAAACCTTCATTTTTTATTTGTGGATGATACTTTCCAAGCATTCTTCATTCTAGGTTTATACTGCTCTGGGGTATTAACATTAAAGGGAACTCTCTGACCCACTAGATTAGGAGGTATGAGGTATTTTCCTTGGGAACATTCAAAGATAAGCACTCCATTCTCTGGTTGCTTTGGGTTAAGTTCTGTCAGGAGAGGCGGACAGGAAGTAGCTGGTCTGGTGACGCTGGATGTTTGAATGGAGACGCGTGCTCCGGAGGTGGCAACCCAGGATCTATTGAACAGCTGCTAACTTTGGTGATTAACTGACCTCTCTGAGCCTCTTTTCTTATCCATAAAGTAGAAAAACTCCAGCCTCCAGGTTGAAAATAAAGCATGGAACACAGTGTCTGGCGCATAGCAAGTGCCTGATAGACACAGTAAAGGCCTATGGGAATGTATGAGCAGGATGGTGCTGTGGAAATAACCTGATCTGTGGATTTGACGGATCTGGGCTTGAGTACCACTCTGCCAGTTCCTACCTGGGTGACCTCAGGCTACTTACTGAACTCTCCGAGTCTAGGTTTTCTCATCTTTAAAATGGGATAATTCCTACCTTGCGAGGCTATTGAGTGGTTCACATGATATAATGAATATCTGTACAACACTTGGCACATAGCAGACATCCATAAGGATACCTATTATTATCCGATTTTCTCTTAGAAGCAATTAAACACATAAACCTGAGGCTATATTATTTCTTCTCCCAACCTGACTTCCAGCTCGGAAAATACAGGCCATAGTTAGAAAGTAACTATGTTCTTTCAACTAAGCTTCCAACTTAGTTTCACCCATTTTAGAATTTGAGGGCAATTCGAGAGTCCTTAGGAACTCTCCACTTTTAATTCTACAATCGTCTTCCCTTTAAAAAAATCACAGCTCTGGAGAATCCAAGGTCAAACGAGGTTTTGCAGCAAAAGCTGACCACAGACCAGAAAGCATGTGAACAGAGGAACCTGATGAAAACTTGGTTAGCTATTTTCTTTTGTGCTTGTGTACCGCGATATTCTCCCCATTCTCACACGTGTCTCCTTTAGGGCAAAGGCTTTACTTTTTTTCTTGCTAAACTACTTCTTTGTGAATGATTTTGTTCTTTGAAACAAGAAGACCAGAAATGTAATCAATCTTCGTATATCTAAAGATGACCTAGTTGGTAGGTGAACTATCCAAGTTTCTGTCTGGTTATTACTGCTTGTTTGGCCAGCTCCTTGGTCATTATTTCTTCTATGAATAGAAGAAAATAATAGAAATAATTGGCAGGAGACACAGTCGGGAAATGGACATTAATTCATGGTCTTCTTTGACAGCAATTTCAATTCGAAATTTTATTTGACATGAAGGTAGGATTGCTCTCTAAAATGATGTTTTTAAATGGTCATATTCTCGTATTTAAGTAACTGGAATTAAAGAGCATAAACTGTGTAAACAGAAGGTGATCATGTTGAGGCAAGCCTTGACTTAAATGAGCTGCTGGATTTGCACATCCAAATTCAAAGGAATAAGACCATGTTCAAGCAAAGGTACTGGGTCCGTGTTACCCAACAAAGCACGTTCACAGCCAAAACTGAGGATCTGTTCTGGAAAGCTCCAAAACTATTTTTCTTTTGGTTGTTTTTGATAGAACTCTTTCTAAAGTGAACTTGCTACTTACTTCTAAATGACTCAAAGTCAAAATGACGAATATTAATTTAGAGTGGGCCACACAGTCATGGCACCGGTGAGGCCCGCCAGCCCTACACTGGCCGGCATCTGTGGCCTGTAGTTTCCGGGTCACCCTCACCCCCAGCTCCCAGCCCAGGCTGTTGGGTCGGCACGCCTGTGTACCGCAGACCTGCTCGGGACTTGTGCACCAAACTTATTAGAAGGTGTTTGGGTCAGGCCTGGAGGGCTCCACGCAGACTCTGTGACCCCTCCTTCATCAACTCCCTCCCTTTTGGCTAAGTTTTGACAGTTGTGCTTACAGGGCAGAGCTGGGCTGGGCTGGGCTGAGCTGCACATAGGGGGGGATATTTCCTTAAAAATTTCCATGTCTGGTCACAACGGAGGACACTCCTAAGCCACAGTTCAGAAAGGGCCTTGGGGATCGTGTACCACTCGGTAATGAGGAGCCTGTGGCACGAGGTGAGCTGCCTGGCAGCGCCGTGTCCTCACAGCCCCGGCCAGTGAGGACACGGCGCCCACCGCCGTCACCCAGCAAGTCTCCCTGCAGCAGCAGCCACCGCAGCCACCACCGCTGCCGTCACAGAGTGGCTGTGGTTCTTCGTCCACCCAAATCTGAAAAAGCTCTGACTACAGACAACAGCGAGGATGGATTTTTGGCTTTGTGCTTCATTCTAATAAATCATGTTTTTAAATGCTAAGAAAAAGAAAGAAAATTAACATTTATCAACACCCACAAGGTGCTGGGTGCTTTCTGCAACCTGAGTCTCTGTCCCCCCTTTCTATTAGGGAACATGCCTTCCCGGGGCAAGCCCGCCACCGTCCTTGCAGCCCTGAAGGAGATGGGGCCAGGGTCAGCCCTGCCCACTTGGGGCCGGAGCCCGTGTGCTTTTCACGCAGGTGCTACAATTTAGATGACGCTTGTTTCTGATCTTCTGGAAGGAGCTCTGCTCAGGGGCATTTTGGCTCGTCTACCACCTGAGCCAGGGTTGCTACGGGCAGGCAGTTCTCTGCCATTGATGAAGAAAGTGCACAAAAGTCTGAGACGGTCACGTACAGTCCTAATCGACGGGGAGGAGGCCTGTAATGTTTGTCTTTCAGATCTTATAAGTTACACTCAAGGGTACAATGATCCCAGACTTTTAAGAATTTTTATTTTTGATGTTTCAATTTCCTTGTTTTCTTACTTTTGATTTGGAAAGTATTTTATGGCCATATCTATGGGGCTTTAATGGCATCTGACACTGTTGCTCACTCCTGCTCTTCTCCCATGGTTTCCATAACTCTGTATTGATCTGCTGCTTCCTTTTCTTTTAAAATGTTTACTGTCTTCTTTCCTCCATCTGATTAACAGCCTCTCTCCTCAAAGCTCAGTTGAGGGACTTATTAACCCGGAAGGCTTGGCCCTCAGCTTTCCTCCTGTAGAAAGTCCCAGAAAGTCCCATCTATCAATACCCTGCAATGACTCCAAATGCTCCATAGCCTCCCTGACTACCCACCTGGCTTCCGCCTGATCATTCCAGAGGCCTGGTGACTGTCATTCACATAAGTTTATGGCTTAAAAATGTTCTCACATATATTGTTTCACCCGTAATTTTCTAGGTGGGCATGTCACCCCATTTACAGGTAAGAACACTGAAACTCAAGGTGAGGAAGCAGCTCATTTAGACTTACAGTTGTATGGCAGAGCTGGGCCTATACACTGCCCAGCCTAACCACCTTAGTTCTACCTCTTGTCCTAATCCACAGGGCTAACCCAGGTCTCCCGGGTCAAGGAGAGTGCTGAAACCCTGGGCAGCTCTGGGGAGGCCGCTGTAGCTTTCCTTCCACAGAAGGTGTGGCACAGACCATCAATCTCTGGGAAAAAGGGCCAAGACTTGAATGCTGAAGTCCAAGTTCACATACAGAGTGCATTCAAGGGCAGATGAAAAAAATCAGATTAGGAATTAAAAGGAGAAGGAAGTTCCAAAGGGCTTTAAAATAAAGTACCTAAACCAGGTCACACCTCCGCAGAGCCTGCTGTGGACTCGGCACTGAACCCCTTCTCATTCAGCCTGCACGCCCTCTCCCACCAAACAGCAGTTCTCCCTGCTCCACCTCGTGCATGACCTGCCAATACTCTCTGTGCGAAAACCTTTGTTTCTATAAGCTTCAAAAGTTCACTTCAGGTAGATTATTAATTGGTTCCACGGAAAAACAGGTTTGATTCTTTAAATGTTCAACTTGCTAAGTCATCACTCAACCTTAGGTCAAGGAGAGGTGTGGGAACCCCAGGTCTAGAGAAAGGTTTTACCAAGTGGGTCCCCTATTTTATATGCATACATACACCTGTGTGTGTGTGTGTGTGTGTGTGTGTGTGTGTGTGTGTGTGTGTGTTTGGTTTAAGGAGCAGAGAAGACAGACTTGTACAAAAAGAGAAGAGAGAGCTGGTTGTCTGAAACTCAAAGGTGGCCATGAGCATTCCTGACCAGGGACTCTTGGCAGTGAGAGTGAAGGCATCTTCCAGCATCGCACAGAATGGCCTCTGGGGATTTACCTATTGAAAATCAGTTATGATTTGGTAGGAGAGTAGGGCCAAATGCATTATTAGAAGTCAAGTGAGAAAAGAGTACATGAGTTGTAGATTTGTTCTCTGAGCTGCCCTACCTGCACGAACCCCGTGCTAAGGGTTGGGGATTTTGAGATGAAGCAAAATGAACTCTGCCCTAAGGGCTCATCATTGGGGAGGGTCAGTGATCTGAATAATCACAATACAGCGTGAGAAGTACAAAAGCAGGAGGTGCACTGGATGGCCTGGGGTTCAGAGGAGAGCCTGACTGGCTGCCGTGCAGGCTTTGTTTCCTTTTCCTTTGCTTCATGATGTGCCCTCTTTCTTCGCACACAAGAACACATAGACAGTAAGACCCAGGCCTTGCTCTGCGCTGCGCTGTCCCGAGACTCCTGGCTGACTAAGCCTTGGCCCAGGGGCAGCTCCACTCTGCCTCCCACGCTGCCTGTGCACCTGGTGGTAGCATTCAAAGCGCCCACTCCACGGTATCCACAGTGGCTCCGGGGGCCACTAAGGGCAGCCCGTCGGTGACACTGGCTGAGGGTTCGCTCTCTTCTGTGGTTTGCTCATGAGGGGCTGAACTCGGTGGCCAGGGAACACTGTGGTTGGACAGACCGTGAGAGTCACAGGGGCCACGGGACAGAGCAGGTGACAGGCCACTGGGCCGGCTCTGAGGAGCAGGCGTTTCTATGTCAAGGCCTCAGGCTGTGGGGTTGTAAATTGTGAGGCGAAGGACCAGTTTTGTTTTGTTTTGATTTCCAATCTGCCATTGACTTATAAAATAAAACTGAATGACTGAAACCCCCGTTATGTGCTTAGCTGCCCTAGCAACATCCAATTGCTATAACATTTCTAAATGTTCACTCTGAATTTCTGTGTGTGTCTCTTCACAGTCAGGCTAACAGGCAACGCTCTGCAGCCCACAGACTGAGGGGCACTGAAGAAAAGCTATGGTCAGAGTAGCCACGAGATGTGCCTGGAGCTGGGATAGTCCAGGCCTCTGGAGTCGCTCTCCCAGACCACGGGCACTTGTTGGGGAGCTGCGGGGCAATCTGACCGCCAGGCTCACTGTGCTTTCTGAGGCTCCGTCAGAGTCCCAGGCAGTAACAAGCTTCCCATCAGGGCTCTGTACAGCTGGGCTGCCTTCTTACCCACTGCCTCTGTGCAGACCCTTAGAGACCTCTTTCCTCACCCACCTCCTTCCTCCCTAATCAGTCTCTCATGTCAGTGAGGCTCATCTTCCATCTCTACACACATCTGTCCTCCTGACTCTTCCCAATGCCCTCCGTCACTCGGGATCCTCTCAGGACAAACACCCATATCCGCCCCTGCCTCCTCCCCCCCCCCCCCGCCCCCCGCCGCCTCTGCTCCTATTCCAGCAGCCGCCATCCTCCTTCTCCTTAGAATGCCACCTCCTTGTCTCAGGTGAAACCCGGCTTTCTCCCTGGGCCAGCCCCCTGAATAGAAGCCACTTAGTTCCCCAGACCTGCCTACACCTTCAGTCTTGCCCTCAAAGGAAGTATATCATTGAAGCTCAGACCATTTGGCTAGGTCACCTCTGTTGGTCATTTTTGCTGACCAACTCAGTCTCCTGGTTACACACTAACGTTCTTGAGAACATCCACACCTGCTTCAAGTCTTCGTCTCCATCCTGACTTCTGTAATTACCTGGGGTAACTTGGGCATTTACAAGGCAACCCATCCAGCACCCACTTCCCTGTGGCCACACCCGGAACCTTCTCATCATCTACCCATGCCCCACCTGGAAAATAGTGACTCCTAAAATCCTCCTCTCTGACAATTTTAAAATTCATTCATTCAGAGACATTTTTGAGTGCTGACTATACTCCAGGCACTGTCAGGTGCTGGTAACGGCGAGATAAATTAAACAATTGAAATTTTGTCCACTCTGATAACTATTCCAAAACTTCCCATCTCTTTACAATTCCTAATCCCATCCTGACACCTTCACTCAGGAAACAATCCTGCTTCTAACTTCTTAGGGAAAATGGGCGCTCAAGGACAAATATCTCCGTTTCCTGGCCCTCCCTCCCCACACCTCTTATCACTCTCTGTCTGCATCCTTTCTTCCTGTCTCAGAGGAGGCAGAGTTCCTCTTGTTAAAACTTCCTCCTTGACCTGCAGCCCAGCTTCCATACTCTTAAGCCTCCTCCAGGATTTGCTCTCTCCATGATGTCCCTCTCTTTTCCCTCTAAATTTCGTCCCCCTCCCCGACTGGTTCCTTCTCGCCATGCTGGAGAACCTCTTATCCCCCAAAGTACCCCTCTGGACCACCCCTCTATTAGCCACCACTCATTCACTTTTCCTTCAATCCCCCAACTCTTGAAAGAAGATTGGCTCAGCTTCTTCTCTGTCAATCAATGTGTCACCCATGAACACCTGGCTCCCACCCGAATGCAGGGATGTTTCTTTCACTCCTCCAACACGCACACAATGACCATTAATTACCAACACAAATGCCTTTCCTTTTCGCCTCCCTTCCCACTCCTGCCTTCCGGTGCCCCTCTCTCCTGGTTCTCATCTTACCGCTGCTGCTTATTAGCCGCCCTCCAGGACCAGCTGTTGCCCTCCCTGGAGTTGTTTCCAGGGCTCTCACGTTACAGGCAAGTCCTGTGCTGTCCCACCAGCCCCACGCTGTGTGCTGTGTGGATCACAATCTGCATCAATCAGGATGGTTCTTCTAAGCTCAGTCTCACATTTCTGGCCACTTACTGAATACCTCCACCAGCTTATCACATGAACTCCTCAAACTCAATATGTTCAAGCTCATTATCTTTTCCCCCAATTCCGGTCCCCTTCTTAAATTTCCGCTCTCTACTCACCCATCCCAGTAATCTGCTATTCCTCCCTCTCCCCCGGCCCCTCATCTGAGTAGGCACGAAGGCCTGCTGATTCCACCTTCTCAGGATTTCTAGAAGCTGTCACACCCCCTCCCAATGTTTTAGCACCTTGTATTATTTTCCCTGGACCAATCAGTTACCCCAAATGGTTTTCCTACCCCTGCCTTCTTCCTACGTGAATTCATCTTCGGCCCTGCCATCAGATGTATAACATAAGGGAGATAATGTCACCGCCCTATTTAAAATCTTCCCACGGCTTCCCATCAGTACGAGGATATACTTTAAACTCCCTACATACAAGACTCTTTATAACTGGGCACATTTCTTTCCTGCCTCATCTCCTAGTACTCCCTTAGCTCATGTATCCTAAAGATTCAATTTTATGAATTATTCCCAGTCTTCTGAATTGCACCACATCAGTTCATGAGCACACGGTTCTCTCCGTCTGGGACATCCTTTCCTAGTTATCTACACAGCACATTTCTATTTGCACTTAAAGACCCAGCTCTAGCCGAAACCGGTTTGGCTCAGTGGATAGAGCGTCAGCCTGCGGACTCAAGGGTCCCGGGGTTCGATTCCGGTCAAGGGCATGTACCTTGGTTGCGGGCACATCCCCAGTGGGGAGTGTGCAAGAGGCAGCTGATCGATGTTTCTCTCTCATCGATGTTTCTGACCCTCTATCCCTCTCTCTTCCTCTCTGTAAAATCAATAAAATATATTAAAAAAAAAAAGACCCAGCTCTAAGACATTTCTATAAACCCCGCAGAAGCTGATCTAACACACCTGTGTTACACATCTGTATATAGCATTTCCCACACAGCAGCCATATTAATGTACCTGCATATCTGCTCCTCCCTACCTCCCACCTTCCCCCTCCCCCTCCCTCCGGACTCCTTAGAGCAGGGACCGTTTCTGTGAGCACAGGGCCTATCTCAGGGCTCAGTCCACCGAGTGACTTGTCTACACAGGCTATTCTCTCTGACAGCAGAACCAAGTGCTAAGCCTCTGCGGGTCCTGACCTTCTCTGCAACGGTGCCAGACACGGCAGGTGAGAAAGAAAATAGTAACAGGTAAATGCCAGTCCCAGAAGTGGTTAAAAGTGACTGACGATGGGCAGGCGTGGGGCTGAGTACTTTTGCTTTTCATATTTCTTTCAGGGATATTTGCCTTTGTAACCAAGTTCATGTCTCCTTGACAGAAACAATAAATCTAAAATTCCTGGTTGGTTATGAGTAATCTATTGCCATGTCTTCAAACTGCAAAGGACCATTTTCAGTATATTTGAAAGGACAGGTCATGTTCTGCGAGCTTAACTGAACGGGCTGCGTGGTCAGCGTGTGTCCACGACAAGGGACGAGCTGAGCGTGAGGCTGCACCTCCAGGCCACATGGCCAGCAGAGCTGCGCCTGACGACAAAGTGAGTATTCTTATCAATGTATGCACATTAAAAACATTTTTTTAAAACACGAGAATATGTTTTACAAAAATATTACTTTATTTCTTCTAATCTCTGACATGGGCACAGTGTGGAGGGAAGCAGATTTGAAAACTAGAATTTTAATATATCAGGCTGAAGATTTCACACACACACACACACACACACACACACACACACACACACACACAGACACGCGCGCGCTGGCGCGTGCACACCAGGTTAAAGAAAGTGGGCCCCTGAATGTTGGACATCTTAGCGCCGAAAGGGTGAGGCTGAGCTGTTCACTGAGGACAGCTGGGCACCAGGGCCAAAGACCCACACATGAGAAGGGGCACTGTGATATGCAGCAGCAGACTGATAGCCAACATGGGTCACAAACAGATCTGTCCAGAGGTCAGAGATGAAGATAACTTCACCCTGGCTAAAATCATCTGATGGATGCACGGTACAAAGGCATATTTTGCTCTGGTACATAATTTCCTCAGGACTTGACTACAAAAGTGTATCAGAATTGAATTCTAGTGCTCGTTCTAATGGGAGCTGAGTCACCGGTACCTCAGTGCTGTGTCTGCAATCTAAAGTGGGTGACTCACGCCCGTAAAATTCTGAGAGAAAGTACCAACAGACCCGCTGCTTAGTCATCTTTCGCATGGATGCTGGGTTCATGAGCTCTGTCAACTATAATGAGCCACCTAGCCTTTTGCCATCTCTTTATTCTTTTCTAAACAGTACAAATTACAGCTCTAAAAATAACTTCATCTACGCAAGTGAGTCACCTCGGCCTGACAAGCTTCCACAAGCTACCCAGCTCTACTGTGATATTTACCTGTGAAGGTACAAATCTCAGTCATATTGGCCCCATTTTTTAAAAATCAAAATTTGGAAAACTTGGGGAAGGAAGGAGGGTTTCATCAGATGTTTTCATGAAACTATGGTTTACTCCTAACCTTCCACATGGGCGGAGGTTTGGAGTGGGGATGAGGGAAGAAATCCTTTGAAAGCTATCTCGGAGAGCTTAGGAAAACTAGAATTGTAATATCTCAGGTTAAAAATTAATAAAAAAAACTCTGCACTTTTCTTTGATTAGGGCTGCTTATTGGCTGTTGAAAGAGAAATATCGATAATCTTATTTACATTAAAATCCTGAACTGTGAGGTTATCACATTTTTGACAAAAGACCCAGCCACGCCAACAAAGGCACATGTATTAAACGTTGAACTTGACTCTCCAATAGCTGATCCCCTCACCACACCCTGGATTCTCTAGCCACACACCCAAGCTCTGAACTCCACCTGTTTGCTGGGTAGCGGTCAGCCCTCGGGCCTCCTGCCTTTCTGGGCCTGGAGTGCCAGCTCTCTCTCACCAGCCTCACCCAGGCCCATCCCAGTTGGGCAATCTGTACAATGAATTCATCGGGAGGCAGGGCAGGTTACCCGCAAGGAGCTTACACCTTCTTACATTAGGCGGCGACACTGGAATATCAAAGCTCTTTAATCTACACTCTGGCTGCAGCCAGAGAAGAATGAGTTTCTCTTCAGTGTGTGTTCAGAAAATTACCGATGCCTCTAGCCTAGGACGTTGCCACTGCTGTTCAGGCTTCTCCTTAAGAGATCAGACCGCTTGGCCTGATAGGATGGCCACGTGAGCAGTCTTTTCCAGGGCACGGGGTGCTAAAGAACAGAAAGATGAAACCACTGGTCCATTTGAAAATGGTGCCTGCAGCCTTGCAAGGCCACTACCTGGCTCCAGCGAGGGGAAAGGCTGAATCCCTGACATCCCTCCTGACTCTGGTTCACCTAGCTCGTCCCAAGGAAGCCCATGGAGCTCCTGGGCCCCGTTCTTCCCCTGCAGAGCAGCTGTCCCGCTGTGGCGCCTAAGGCAGCAGGTCGGGGCTGGTTGCTTTTGCTGGGTGCTCAGGAATTCAGCCTCAGCCCCAAGACCCCACCTCGGCCTGTGTACTGCCTGCATTCCACCCCATCTGTGGGCTCTGCCACACTCTGGCTCCTCTAGGGCACAGTGCCCCGTCTCCCTTTCATTCCTACATGTTTGATGTTACTTCACCTTTCTAGGCCTCTCTTTTCGCATTTGCAAAATGGGGAGAATCGCCATCTTCCTCTCAAGTTGACTGTGAAAAGATACCCTTTCAATTGAAGTGCTTTCTAGACTGCTGGTGTGCTATGACCCGCCCCCAACACGTGGTTGGTGAACCCCTGCTATGTGCCTAACACTGTGCCTAATTCTATCATAATTGAAAATATCACATTAATCAGAATAATCAAGCAAATACACAAGGCAAGTAAAGAAGCATCCAAGACAATATAGGTTAAAGTCTCAGAATTACGTTAGCAAGGACTATGAGATGCGGGTGATCAGATTAGAGAGAAAACTGGAGACAAGTTTTAAATGGTGAGAAAGGAAGGTCAAGGAGAGGAGCAAGGATGGCAACCAGGAGGCCAAGGCCAAGTGAGAGAGCAGGCCTCCGGGCAAGGTGACTTGCTGAGAGACGGTGGGCGCTCCCACGCAGTAAAGAAACAAAATGAAAAGCGGGGCTCCTATGCCAGTACTGTGGTGGCGGGCACAGGCGGAGGAGACAAACCAGTTGGCCAACGGACTATTCCTGGGGTGACTGATATATACAAAGCGGGGTGACCACCTTACATTTCTACAGCACAGCATGGTTTCCAGTGTGCTGTCCTGTGAGTTAATCCTCATAAACCCCTGTGCAGTAGGCAGGGTAAGCATCGTTCCCATTTCACAGATGAGAAGTCTTGGGCCAGTGTGTGATGATGCTGGGAGCCTGACCCAGGCTTTCTGACTTTGAGGTGAGTGTTTTTCCTCCTGTCTGTGTAGTTCTCAAGACTAGCTGCACAGCAGACTTACCTATGATGCTGTTTTAAAAATATGTGAGTTCAGCAACCACCCCACCCCCAGTTCTGCTGCAGTGATGGAGTGAGGGGTGCAGGCAGGCGGGTGTTCAGGCGCCAGACCTTTCCAGGCATTGAGGGGTCTGGTGGAGGCTGCAGGCACCATGTACTGTGCACGGGGGCCAGAGAGACAGAGGGGCTCAGAGAAGGAGAGGGCCAGCACTCCAAGGTTGAGCCTCCTTCACATGTTCAGTCCAGGGAATCTGGTAAAACCGGTCTCCTAGTCTGGGATGTCCTGTCAGCTCCAGGTGCCTGGATTCACTCCTCTCCTATCTGTTTTATCTTCACCAGCCAGAGTGAAAAAGTCCGCAGCATTCCAGACTGGCTGAGAGCAGCGGCTGAGAAGACACGTTCCTGTGACGAGGGGTTCCATTCCCAGCCCGGAGCGGGAACTGGTGCTGCAGGGCCCTCCGGCTCCCATCTCCACAGCTCTCAGACACTTCAGCCTGTGGCCCCTTCACACGGCGCCTCTGTGCAGCCTTCCCCAGCTTCCTCAGAATCGTCTTCGGTTCCACAAAACTCTGGAAGTCCCTGTCCCACTGTGGGCTCTCTTAGTGTCAGACTTTCCTTAGACCAGTAGTCGGCAAACACATTAGTCAACAGAGCCAAATATCAACAGTACAACGATTGAAATTTCTTTTGAGAGCCAAATTTTTTAAACTTAAACTTCTTCTAACGCCACTTCTTCAAAATAGACTCACCCAGGCCGAGGTATTTTGTGGAAGAGCCACACTCAAGGGGCCAAAGAGCCGCATGTGGCTCGCGAACCGCAGTTTGCCGACCACGGCCTTAGACAATGAGTAACTGGAGGGCAGGCACCACCTCACATGGCCTGTGCTTTTGACCTGGGAGAGGCTCAGAAACTGCTTCCTCTGTGTGGTGTCCACTGAATCTGGACCACATGCAATAAGCCTCGGCCCAGTTTCCAGCTTCTGCTACCCCTATGGCAGGCCCCTGGCACACACGTCGACTTCTATCAAACCACAGCTCCATTGGACTATTCTAACAAAACTCGGTTTGGGCCAAGCTGGCCTCCCCTTCTCTTTGAGCCTTTGCCGAAGCAATAGGTTCGCCCTTTTACTGTATGAGGTTCATCTTCCACTCTCTTTCTCTCCCTAAAGCTACAAGTTTTAAAAGGTTTTGCCTTAATGACCGTTTCCCCAGGAGACATCCACATTACTAAACCAAGCTGACACAATTCTAAACAAAGCAAAAAAACTTGACACTTCATTTAGCTGGTACAACTTTCGCCTGGGTAGGGACCTGATTTTTACCAGGCTTTTTGAATTGCATCTGTGAACACAGTTCAATCATGGTGCGGCTTCTGTGAATAATAAACAGTAGACTCTGTCTCCTGTTTATCATACCTCCTTACCCCACCTTCAAAGTAGAATCTTAAACCTCTTGGATGCTTTCTCAAAAGAATTCTCCCAACTGTGTAGCAGCTAACATACCTCTCCCTCCTCCCCACCTCTTAGCATGTGTTTGTATCCATCGTACCTGGCCTCTCTCTCTCCACACATGTTGACTGTGAATGCCCCATCAGCAGGAACCACCTCTAAAGTCTATGTGCCCAGAACGAGATGAGTGATCATCTGAAATTGTTACACGTTACTTATTAGCATAAATGGCATAAGCCAGGTGTAATTATCAAGCTTGAGCACATAGTTGTGGAATTTAAAAACCCATTTTAAACCTACCATTTTCAAGCTGATAGGCAGAGTCTTCCAATATTACATCATCCAGTGAAGCTGCATGCCTGGCCCTTTGATCTGGGGTGACACATGCTTTCTGTGTTTATCTGAAACCCTTTCTGGTACCATGGAATTGCTCCGTTTCTATATGTAAACGGAACACTTGCTGTAAAGGGCAGACATTTACCATACTACCCAAAGTGGTCCATGGCTTCACTGCAATTCCGATTAAAATCCCAAGAGAATTCTTTACAGACATTTTTTTTAATTCTAAAATTCATATGAAATAAAAAAAAAAAGACACTGAATAACCAAAGTAGTCTTGAGCCAAGAAGAACAGAGCTGGAAGCATCACATTTCCTGGCTTCAAAATATGTTAAAATGCTACAGCAATCTAGTCAGTATGATACCGGCATAAACGGACATATAGACCAATGAAACAGAAGAGAGCCCATAAATACATCCATGCATTTACGGACAACTGGTCTTTGACAAAGTTACCAAGGACACACAGTGGAAAAGGGATTGTTTCTTCAATAAATGATGCTGGGAAAAGTGGATATCCAAATGCAGAAGAATAAAATTGGACCCTTTTCTCACACCATATATACAATTCAACTAAAAACACATTGAAGACTTGGAGGTGAGGCTGTAAAACTACTAAAAGAAAGCATTAAAAAAGCTTTTTGGTCTAGGCCAGTGGTCGGCAAACTGCAGCTCGTGAGCCACATGCGGCTCTTTGGCCCCTTGAGTTTTTAGCAAAGGCCAGCTTAGGAGTACCCTAATTAAGTTAATAACAATGTACCTACCTATATAGTTTAAGTTTAAAAATTTCGCTCTCAAAAGAAATTTCAATCGTTGTACTGTTGATATTTGGCTCTGTTGATTAATGAGTTTGCCAACCACTGGTCTAGGCAATAACATTTTTGAATATGACACCAAAAGCACAGGTAACAAAAGCAAAAATAGACATGGGCAATCTCCTATGAAATGGGAGAAATATCTGCAAACCATATATCTGATAAGGCCTTAATATCCTAAAGAACTCACACAACAATCAATAGCTAAAAACCAAATAACCCAATTAAAAAACGGACAACGACTTGAACAGACATTTTTCCAAAGAAATACAAATGGCCAACAGGTACGTAAAAAGGTACTCAACATTGCTAAGCATCAGAGAAATCCAAATAGAAACTACAATGAGATATGATCTCACACCAATTAAGATGAACATCATCAAAAAGACAAGACATAATAATAAGTGTTGGCAAGGATGTGGAGAAAAGGGAACCCTCACGCATTTTTTGGTGGGAATGTAAATTGGTACAGCTACTGTGGAAAACAGTATGGTGGTACCTCAAAAAATTAAAAATAGAACTACCATATGACCCAGCAATCCCACTTCTGGGCATTTATCAGAAGGAAATGAAATCAGTATCTTGAAGAGATAGCTGCACTCCCGTGTTCATTGCAGCCTTATTCACAATAGCTAAGATATGGGAACAATCTAAGTGTCCGTCAGTGGATGAATGAATCCGGAAAACGTGGTATGTATGTACAAAGGAATATTTATTCCATCTTTAAATAGAAGGAAATCCTGCCATTTGTGATAAGATGGATGAACATGGAGGACATTTTGCTAAGTGAAATAAGCCAGCCACAGAAAGACAAATACTGCATAATCTTACTTATATGTGGAATTTAAAACGGTCAAACTCATAGAGGCAGAGAGGAGAATGGTTGCCAGGGTCTGGGGAGGGGCAAGTTAGCAAAAAGCACAAAGTTTTGATTATGCAAGATGAATAGGTCTGGAGATGTAATAGACAACATGTGACTCCAGTCAACAAGACTGTACTGTATACTTGACATCTGCTAAGAGGTAGATTTAAAAAAAAATAAAAAATATATATATATTTAATTTCTTTTTTTTATTGATTTCAGAGAGGAAGGGAGAGGGAGAGAGAGATAGAAACAGCAATGATGAGAATCATTGATTGGCTGTCTCCTTCACACCCCCTACTGGGGATCAAGCCCACAACCAGGACATGTGCCCTTGACCGGAATCAAACCTTTAGTCCGCAGAGCAAGGCTCTATCCACTGAGCCAAACCAGCTAGGGCAGAGGTAGATCTTAAGTGTTCTCACCACACATAGGCATGTGTGCACACACAAAAAGAAGCCACTATGTGAGGCAATGGATATGTTAATTAGCTTGACTGTGATCATTTCACAGTGTATACATCAAGTTGAACCCACCAGTGTTGTTGGTGATTAAGCATCGACCTATTAATCAGAAGGTCATGGTTCAATTCTTGGTCAGGGCACATGACTAGGTTTTGGGCTAGATCCCCAGGAGGGGCATGCAGGAGGCAGCCAATCAATTTTATCTCATCATTGATGTTTCTATCTCTCTCTCCCTCTCTGAAGTCAATAAAGATATATTTTTAAAAACAACAACAACAAAAAAAAACCCCATCAAGTTGTATACCTCACATAAAGATGAAAAAAAGGGGCATGGACAATTAAGAGGCTTGTTTCCTTCAGAATGTGTTGACAGATTGACATCTCAAAATTTCTTTCTTTGAAGAAGAAACCCAGAAACTATTTGGAGACTGGCCGAGTCATGCCCCTGCAGCAGGAAGCACATTGCTGTGAGGGGCCCTGTTGCAAGGAGAGGAGGTCAGGCTGGTTCACTACCTGGGTGGTGAGACCTTGGAGGAACAACTCCCGGTGCAGCAGGAAGGGCCCTGGTGGCAGGTGGTGGCCCTGGTCCAACTTGAGGCCCAACGAAATCAAACACACCCAACCACCTTGCATTTACAAAACCCTCCTCTGTATGGCTGAGATGGGTGAAAACACTAAGATCCTGGTCTGTGTTCTTCTGAAGAATTCCACACATTTGAAGCAGCTACCTCCTTTGATCCCAAACACCGCCCGATGAATAAAAACTGCCACTTAGATCTAGCTGTGTGTTTGTGGACAGCCATCTTCTAAACTGGGAAAACCAAATAAGACACTCCACATCCTTCTGTGCGTCTGAGGTTCTGGAACACAACCTGTATGTGTCAATCCGGTGCTCAGGAACCCCCTGCATAACTGACTCCTGACTCCCAAGGAAACGGGGCAAGATCACGTCACTATAAGAATCGAGAAATAACAGCACTGCGTCGTTGAGTGCACAAGGCAGAGCAGAAAGGACTCAGAGTCTGAATGTGGACATTTGGGACCTGACTTACATCGTTCTGCATTTACCTCTGTGGGTTTTTAGGCAAATTACTGAGCCTCTCTGCATTCTATCTATCTATTGGTAGAGGAGCAACTGTGATTTTATCCTGCAGGACTATTGTAAGGCTACACGACATAATGCACGCACTCTATCTAGCACAGATATAGTAAATGTTTTATAAGTGACAACTATTCGTGTACTTTGGATTGAGGGCTGAGACACTTTCTCCTCCATAGAAATAACAGTAGTATTCAACAGACTGAAGGGATGACCATGCCATGTGGGTAAACAGCACGCTAACTCTTGGGTCAGGCGTGACAAGGAGAAGGTGTACCTGGTTCAGGTGCAATCAAATACATGACAGTAGCAGCAGTGGCCCAAACCCTCTCCAAAGCATAAAGGCCACGAAGTGGGGCTGTAGGTACCTGACACCACCACACAGAGAGCTTTTCACAGATCTGGTCCTTTTTCCTTCAGACTCAATGTTAGTATTATCTTCTAAAACTGTAGAATATAATGATGATTTTCTGATTTTAGGTTCCATGAGGGAGGGATCATATCTTATTCATGTATCTGATACAGTGCCTGGCCCAGGACAGGGGTTCAACAAATAATGTTAATGTTTTTATTGATTTTAGAGAGAGAGGAAGAAAGAGGGATAGAGAGATAGAAACATTAATGATGAGAGAGAATTGTTGATCGGCTGCCTCCTGCATGCTCCACACTGGGGATGGAGCCTACAACCTGCCATGTGCCCTGACCGGAAATCAAACCAGCGTCCTCTTGGTTCATGGGTCAATGCTCAACCTCTGATCCACACCAGTTGGGACAACAAATAATTTTTAACTAAATTATAATAATGGACCAAACCCTGTTTCCCAGGGCAGAGTAATAGGAAATAGCACATGTGCCATAAACAATGCCAAAGCCACATTCTTTCCACTATTTACATAACATGTATATAGTTAGCCAAGTACTGCTAAGTACTACTAGTCAAGTACTACTCGAGTCTCTGATGTGATCTTGTCAAAAAAGACAAGACCAAAATCCAAAATCTCTAAAGAGTATTCTTACTGAAGAGCCTGGGTTTGTTTTTAATCTTTCCACAGCCCTTATTCACATCTGTGGCCTCCCTTTATGGGCTCTGGAGCTATAAATCTAAAAGAAGACAGATAAGGTAGAAACCTTGTTAAACAAAATCCCCACCAAAATGACAAACATTCAAACAGGAGTGGCCGCCTTTATCTCATCACCACCCTGACCGAGCCTGTTTCCTTTTTACAAAGGGTTGGCTGTCTGAGAAACGAACATTTTACCCCGGGAACCAGTCACTCCCCAGCTAGGTATTTCCCAAAGGAGCTGGACTGCGTGCTCCAGAGCGAGGCTGCGGAGCTGACTCCCTGGGTGGCTGTAAATGCTTTGATTTTTATCTATGGTTGGACAGATCGGGTTTTTTGATAACTTCAGTCCATTTTCCTGGAAATGCGGGGATGTAGCCACATGCTGACTCACTCCAGGCTCAGAGAGCACAGGATGCCCCACGGAGGGTGGAGACTACAAAGGCTAAGGCTTGGGATAAAGAGGAGAATGGGCAGGAGTGGGAAGGAGACAATGACACCGCAGAGGACTGCTCTGGATTGATTATTCACAGACAGTTTGCCTGCACCAGATAAGAGATGGATCCCGGCTGGCAACTACTCCTGGGTGCTTCCTTTAGGTCTTTCACTTTAAGATAAAGAGGATCTGACTTGTTTATTAAGTGATTTGGTTGCCCTGGAAGTTGGGCACGTACCATGGTGACAACTGTGTAGTAATTGCTCCTGTTCGTTACAAGTCTCAGCTTTTGTTTGCGGAAATGCTAGATGTGGTTGTAACTTTCTAGGTATGACATACCATTAAATGGACCGTATTTCGTAAATTTAGATGTGTAAAACTTGCCTTTCATTGGGAAGGATCACAATATAACTCTGCAGGGAACAATCTCTACAGTAGAGTATGCAGAGGACCGGGTCACTGCTGAGGTGACTGAAGGGAATGCAGGAGGAACTCGGGAAAACCGCAGAGAACCAGACAGGATGGTGACCAGGGCACCAGGCTGATCAAAACAATGGGGCCAGCAACTCTGCGCAGAGGTGGACCCAGCCCCAAGTGGGTCACTGTCACACATCAGAAACACCAATCAATATGTCACCTCTTCAAGTGACGGGCCTGCTCCTTGTCACATTCATAACTAATATTTATTTTTACCATTACTAATGGTAGTGTTTCAGCTCATTATTGTAAAAATTACTGCAATATTTGGTACACATCAAAGAATACTTGTAACACACACTTCAGTCCTGTAACACAGTGAACGGGGCGAATCTACACTCCCTCTCAGAACAAAGACAGCGCCCCCCCCGCCCCCCCCCCCCCCGGGCCCCTCTTGCTATGTAATCTTCCTGCCTCTCTCCTCGGAGAGAAACACTTTCTCAAATACCGATCAATCATTCCTTCGTTTCTTTAAAAACATGGTTTTGATACCTATTCCCGCATCTCTAAATAACATATTGCCTTGTTCTGTTTTGTTTTTTGGGCCTTTTATATAAAAATTCTCCTGTGACTTGCTTTTTTCAGTCAACATTACGTTTTTCAAAATATTTTTAAATATATTTTTTATTGTTGATGGTATTACAGATATCTCCCATTTTCCCCCTTAAAATATTTTATCTTTACTGTTTGTAGATATAGTTTTGTAATTTTCACAACTGCATACTATTCCATGGGGCGAGTTTAACACTTTATCATTCCCTCAGCAGTAAGCGTTTGGTTTTTCTCTAGTTTTCACCACAACTAACAATACTACCATGACGATCTTGTTTACGTGCTCTTCAAACGTTTTTCCTCCTGGGAACAGTCAAACAGACTCCTCAGCTTCCCTGCAGGGAGATGCAGCCAAACGACTGCATCCTGGCCAATGGCTATGGGTGGGAGGAGTACATGCGCCATCCAGACCGGGCCCTCCCAACCTCTGACCAGCTGGCCTGGCAGCAGGTGCAGTGGAGGCTGCTGAGCCCACAGGGGATGTGGAGACAGAAGCCAGGTCCTAGAATGCCTCAGGGAGCAGAGCCTTCCTCCCACTGGTGGCCACCACTGAACTGATACAGCAAATACCACTGTGTTTGCTACAGAGACTGGGGTTGCTTGTCACAGCAATGTGTCCATGTCAGCATCCTGGCTGTTGACATTGCACTATACAGTGTAACCACTGGAGGAAACTGGGTAAAGAAGACATAGGATCTCTCTGCTTATACTTACATGTGAATATACAATTATCTCAAAAGGCTTTTTAAAAACCATGCAAGACTGTATGGTAAATACGGAGAAGTATGAACAAAACTATGGAAGGCAGTCTCCCCGCGTTTTTGGAAAACTAAAGTTAAGTGGCATTCGGTACAGAGGACAGACCTTAGACCCAGATGAGTAACCCAACGCAAAACCCTTTACCCTGATTTCCTCACCTGAGAAGTAAGGACAATGCCTGCCTTTCTAACCTCAGGGGAGCTTTGGAGATTCAAATGAAATGAGGTGATAAGTGGGAAAGTACTCTGAACCACTGGAAAGCCTTATACTGGATACTGAAGAGACATTTCTAATGACAACCTGGAATGACAGAGCATAATATAAGTCCCACCTGCATTTATAAGAGTTGGGAAGCTGCAGGTCTGAGCCCTTGGTTAACTCAGTAACCAAGATTAGAAGAGGTTAGGAATTGCACATCCATAGTAACAAGACGTCAAAAATACTTGCTCCAGGTATTGATAGGGTGTATACTATGCTACTTTTCTTGTAAGAAATGAGAAAATGAAGAATATGTACTTGTATTAGTTTAATACACATAAAGAAACTGTTGGCTGAATTTAAAAAGCTAATCAAAGTGACAAGAAGAGGAACAGGGTGGCTGAGCATGAGACTTTTCACAGTGTGTATTTTTTAAGCTAGATGAATACACTGCCTATTCAAACAATAAAATAAAATAAAATAAAATAAAATAAAATAAAAAAATAAAACATTAAAGGAACATTTCTTAGGGAGGGTTCCTGTGTGTGTGTGTTGGGGGGAAGAACAGTTACTCTTTGTTTTTCTCAAAGCCTGAGATTCCAGGAGTGTACAGTTAGCTGAGTGTTATCACTGAGGTGTAGGGGTGTGTGTGTGTGTGTGTGTGTGTGTGTGTGTGTGTGTGTGAAAGAACAAACCTGCACATGCTAGAGAATTCTGGTCAAGCCCTATCCCCTCTCTGTTCCCTCCAAATTGAAATACTCAAGACTCATGGAAGGAGGATGGGGGATTGCTGTAGCAGCTATCCCTGCTTTTCCATTTTCTGCCCCTTAGTTTACTTTAAGAATATCAATGGATTCAATTGTATCATTACCTTAAACTGAGGCTGACCTAACTCACCTGACAGGACAAAATGAGATCGGAAATAGAAACTGAGGTCTTTACTCCCACTTCTGTGCTATAACCTCTAGTCTGTACCTGTCTGTGTCATACATGGAATAAAAAATGAGTGCTCGCAGGGTCCCAAAGTTAAATCTGGGTTGCTTCAAAGGACTTTCTAGTTGTTAAAAGAATCTAACTTGCAAGGCTGAAATCGAGAAGCAGTTCTGACCGTGGTTTTCTGCAGCTTCAGGATCTCTGGAACAGTGAACACAATGCATGATGCTGGCGTAAACTGTCTTTGAACATCAGAGTGAGTCTCTTTCTGTTTACCCTCTGTGGAGTCCACTGAGCCTGCAATCCCGGCCGTTCACCCCCCAGAAGAATGGGTCTTTTAAAGTAGTCTGTCTGTCCTCTTGGTTTGAGGCCAACTGCACATGTTTTCATCTTCTTATAAACACAGTGTTCAAGCCCTGCCCCATTCAGATGGTTCTACCTTCTTGTTGACTGACTGTGGTGGAACAGTTTGGACTAGGGTTTGGGCCCACTCCATTCTTCCAACATAAAACAAAAGCTGTGCCATTTGGAGATGCTTTCTTGAGACCACATTTCATTTCTGAGGCCTCAATCAAACAAGAGCTTAAGGATAAACTCTAAATTATTTTAATTTGTCTGACACAGGAGACAGTTTACAATACATATGAGGTTTCCAAGCTACAGCCAAATGAAAAATAAGAAATATTAGCATAGCCAAAGAGATTTAAAAGAAGACAGCGTTGGCAAAAGCCTCAGGGAATCTGAGTATAATATAGCGTGAGTTCCTCTGGAAAAGGAACATGTCCCATTCAGCCCTGTGTCTTTAGCGTTAAGTGTAATGCCTGGCACAAAGAATGTGCTTAAATGTTCATGGAGTTAAATTAACATGTGACCTGGGAGTACATAAAAGGTAAACCCCATTTCTACAAATCTTTAGGCCTATGAAGCTAAATAAGACTCTATGCCTAACCAGAAAGACTAACTGGGAAAATGCATGAAACTAAACTTGAATCTTTATTGGGAAACAGATTGAGTAGAGACAATGGTTTCGCTCCGAGATTGCTGGGTGGCTGGCATTTAAAATGTGAATGTAATCACTAGTCTCCTCACCTCAATCACACTGATAGAGTCCCTTCTGCAATTATCTTCCGTAGGCTCACCTGCATGCAAAGTTTGCTGATCAATGGCAGGTACTATGGTTTCCTTGGAGACAAGGAACCCTTAATCCACCTTTTAAACACTGAGGAGTTCAAAAGACTCACACAGTACAAAGAAACAGATTCATAGTTGGGGCATCAGAAGTAACTCTGGGGAAGCCTGTAGGACCTCATTTGCAGAAAGGTAACCCATCATACAGACGGGTTGGGACTCTCTTGACCATGTACATATCTAGGGTCCTTCAATTATTATAGAACAGGCAATATTGTGTTGTACTGTGCTCCCGTGCCTCTTTCTAATTATGGCATGTACTCAGAAAAGTAGTATAATTTCATGGCACACTGGGAAAATGTGTGAAGCTAGCAGAAGTCGCTGACCATGCAGTCCAGCTCCCCCAAGGACTGAAGTCAGCAGTATCCTATCGGTAGCCTATCCCTAACCCTGTGGTGTGCCCAGCACATGGATTGGGAAGCTTTAGTGAACTGTTGAGAGAAAGAGTTCTGGAATCTAAAGGTCTTAGTTCAAATGCTGTTTTCTTCAACTACTAGCTATGGGAGTTCCGGACAGTTACTGCATTGCTAAGTGTTCTAGTTTCCACTAAGGTAAAGCGGGGTAAGTAGCCAGCTTATAGGACTATTGAGAGAATTACATGGAATTATGAATGTAAAGTACTTAGCACAGTACTTGCATATAGTTAGCACTCAATAAATGACATTATTTATATAAAACAATGGCATCACTAGAGGTCACTTCTTATCCCCTCCAATTCAACCTCTGATTGAAAGTGGATTAGAGCCCTGGCCAGTGTGGCTCAGCTGGTGGAGCGTTGTCCCATACACCAAAAGGTGGCAGGCTCAATCCCTAGTCAGGGCGTGTGTGGGAGATAAGCAATCAATGTTCCTCTTTCTCCTTTCCTCTCTCTAAAAAAATCAACAAAAATTTTTAAAAAATGGATTAGAGAAAAAATAGCAGGTTGACTGAGACTGAAGAAAGGTGACTAATAAAAGGACTGCCTACTAATGAATTATTTTTTAATTATTTCATTTTCAAAGTTGTGTTAAAATATACATAACATATAACCATTTTAAGTGTATAGTTCAGTGGCAGTAAGTACATTCGCCACTACCCACCTCTGGAACACTGTGTATTATCCCAAACTGGTGAAGCTGTCCCTGGAAACAACCCCTCCCTCCCACTCTTGGCCTCCCTGGTCCCTGGGAACCTCTAGTCTACTCTGTCTCTATGAATTTGACTACTCGAGGAACCTCAGATAAGTGCAGTCAGACAGTATTTGCCATTTTATGAGATGACTTGTGTTTTGACATTCCTGTCACCCTCAGCTTCTCCTGAAGCCAAGGGTTAAATTTAATCAAGGGTCATTCTCAGACCAGAGGTCACTCCCAATAGCCTCTTTCCATACACCCCAGAACAGGCCATCTCAAGAATTGGACCATTTCTTTGTGAGCAAGTATTTTTAACAAGGTTTCAAGTTCTAACCAGATCCTGTCCAGTGGGAAATATGACTGAATCCTGTTGTTAAGGCTTTAGTCAGGCCAAATAGTTCTGCATCATCCAAACTGGGACGACCAGGGGTTTCAAGGCTGGAATGAAGTCCAGGCTATTCTGGTCAGAGCCTCCACCACACATCTGTTCTGTGTGAAAGTTCACACATTCACTCTCCACCTGGATATCCAGCGGCTCATATAAGTCAACATATCCCAAACTGGGCTCAACATTTCTGCATCTGCTTCTCATAATGGAATCCCTGCTTCACATGAGGGCATCATCAGCTACCTAGATGCCCAAGAAAGAAACCTGTGAATCATCCCAAGTTCTTCTTAGTCTTTTACCTTATTGGGATCAATCAGTAAGTTCTGTGTGTTTCACTTCCAAAATATTTTGTGAAACATTTTCTTCCCCTCCATCCCTAATATGGCTGCTCTAGTTCAGGGCTAATCATCTCTTTAGGTTTCCTGGTTCCGGTCCAAATCATCTTCTATGTAATACCAAACAGTCACTTTTTGAAGAGCAAATACTGGTATATGCCACTTGTCTACTGAGCACTCTGCAGTGAGTCCTTGCTGTCCTCAGAATGAAGTCCATATTCATTAGCCCATATAATGCTGAGTTCTGGGCTCTGGCTGCCTCTTTAGCTCACCCTCTCACCACTCCTCAGGGCCCACCATGCATTTAAGAAATTCTAAACTTATAATTCCTGACGCGTATTCTATTTCTCCCCTAGTGCCTTTGTTTGTACTAGCCTCTCTACCTGATAAGCTCTTACGGCCCTCCCATCCTACTGAGTCCATTTTTAAACAATTTCACTCTGCATTTTCTAAACTCAATTATGTGGAAGGAAAAATGGGTGGCAATAACCATTATTTGGGTCCACATCTCTTCTACAAAAAGATTTTCATCATTCATGTGTCCTGACTTGCTTGGATTCTGATTTGAACAAACCAACTGTAAAAAAAAAAAAAATGTTTGCAATACATAGGTAAATTTGAACAAATACTGGTATTACATGATATTAAAGAATTAGATGTAATCATGTTATATTGGATACATCTTTTGTTAAATCCTTATCGGTCAGAGATACACACTGAAGTATTTACAGGTAAAATAAAATTCCACATTTGCTTCAAAATATCACAGATGATTTTTAAAAATTTAAATTAACAAAGAGGGAGGGATCAATGAAGCAAGGTAGATAAAACTGCAATAGGGGTGATGTGGGGGTTCATTATATTTTTCTCTCTACTTTTGTATTTGCTTGAAATTTTTATAATATAAAGTGTTTTATTTTGTTTTATAAAAAAGATTTATGGGCCATCAGGATAGATCCAGCCCGCAGAAATGTTTGGATTATACTGTTTGCTGTTGTTTTAAATCAAAACTACGTAAAGGGGCATGCCGTTTGCCGTAGTTCCTACCACTCCCTCTTGCCCTAGAACCTGGGGTACTCTCACATCCGCAGTGCCCAGTTGGCTGAGGTAGCGTTTGATTTTGTAGGTCTGCATGCACTTGTGCAATGAACCATTATGTCTAAATAGGTCCAGTCTGGTTTTTGATCATCAGTAGCTAGTTATTTCTTTAAGCCACTTAGTTTTGCTCTTCCTATGGCCACAGAGTAAACCCCACAAGAGCCAATATTTTTGTGCTATTAGAGCTGGACAGCTTGCCCCATTACTGAAAAGTGATGCCAGCCAGCTTCATGCTTGCTGCCTTCAGATCAGCAATGTCTTTGGAGATGTCCACTCTATTCCTGAGAGATGAGACAGTCTACACTTATCTCCGCTTGCTATGTGTCAGATGCAGTTGTGGGTATGTTTACAAAGAGTACATTAATATAGAATAAAATAAAATAATTTATTTTCTTTAAAAAAAATTGGAGGGATATTGACCCTCTACTTTTGTTCCTGGGGCTCCCAGGCTCTCTGAAGCTCCAAAGATTTTCCACGCTGATCACGCGCGATGGGGGGAGGAGGGGATACCGCCCACTGTGATGTGAGGAGTGAAGTAATGCAGGGAAGCACAGGGCTCTGGACTCAGTTCCTCACTGAAATCCGAGCTCTGTCACAGTGACTATATGCACTCTTTCTAAGCCACAGTTTTGTCATTTGTTAGTGGGGCACTACTAGGAATTACCCTAAGAAGAATGTTTTGAGGATTAAATAACACAAATACACGCAAAATACTGAGAGCAGTGTCTGGAGCATGGTGTACACCAATACCTGTTAGCTGTTACTACTATAACTGTTATCTTCAACAACAGCAGAAGTTTTGCACCAAAATAATGCCTATGTTTCACCAATGTAAAAAATACTTCAAAGTTAACTTTAAGAAAAGGTTAGACTGAATAGAGCAATACTATACAAGCCAGTTCCTTTCACTGAGTTAGATGCCTTCTCGGGTTACAATTTATTAGTTTCCATGCAGCTGCATAAACTTTTAAGTTAAAATCACGGAGTTTTCATGACCTTTCTTTGATCAGATAAACTCATTTTAGCAATTACTTTACTCCATTAATTATAGCTGAAAAGAATCATATAACGAACATAAAAGGTACAGGGGGAAATCATCAGATGGTAAAGTGCATCTGACTTACAGCCTCCTCCCTCACAAGAAGTCCTTGTAAGGTCATTACAAAGGTGTCACATAAATCCAAGGCATTAGAATGAAGAGAATATTCCCAGTGAAGATGAATGAAATAAATTCTCAAATCAGTGTCAGAAGTTACAAAAAAAAAAAAAAAAAGGTTTTCTGGAAATAAGCTCTAAAGAGAAAACCCAAGTTTCAATCTGAGTCAAATGGTGACAGGGCTGCCGAGAGACCAGGTCTGAGCTGTGAACTGTGGAAGGGTGTGTTGTTTGTGTGTTTGCTGAAAAGATGAACATCGCTATGCGAGCAGAGCTAACAGCCCCTTCCAAGGAAGTCCAGGATAAACATTAACCAAAATGCTTACAGCATCTAAAGGACCCAATAGGTCTCATAATCAAAGCAAAAGGCATTTAGAAAGTAAATTTTCTCTTATCTTTTCCCGTATCCTTTTATCATTTGGAACAATATAGAGAAGTGGTTGGTTTCACTTTTTGTTCATTAACAGTTTTAGTTCCAACAGCTCTGATAGCTATTATTATTAACTAGTGACCCAGTGCATGAAATTCATGTACATTAAAAGGGAATTAATTAGAGGAAATATTTTAATACTGCTATTTGCCCTTTCTCTATAATAAAATTGTCAGAGATGAAAGAAAATTAGTAAAATGTATATGAAAATCTTCCTCCTGTCAGAGTCTTGGGTGCACCACTGGACCCAGAGTCAAGTCCCTGTCCACCCGCACGCACCTCAAAATCACGCAAGACCCAGACCCGGCCGGCCCCACCCCCATTGGGCAAGATCCAGACCCAGCCAGCCCCACCCCTGTCAAGCTCCACTGAGCAGGGGGCACAACCTAAGGTCCCCTGGCTCAGTGCCGGGCAGGGGGTGCAGCCTCAGGTCCCCTGGCCCAGCGTCAGGCGGGGGGCGCAGCCTCAGGTCCCCCGTTAAGCTCTGCTGCACAGGGGTTGTGGCCTGAGGTCCCCCGTCAAGCTCTGCTGGGTGGGGGATGCAGCCTGAGGTCCCCCAGCCCGGCGCTGGGATGTGGGGGTGTGGCCTCAGGTCCCCTGGTCTGGCACCACGGTGGGGGGCACAGCTTGAGGTCCCCTGTCAAGCCCAGCTGGGCAGAGGTGCAGCCGGAGGTCCCCAGTCAAGCCCCGCTGGGCGGGGGCCACAGCCTAAGGTCCCCCACCCCAGCCTGGCGCCATGCAACCTCAGGTCCCTGCTGATTGCTCATTATTGGAACCCCCCTTCTGCTGTGGGCACAGAAATCTTGTGTTATGGGAACCCCGCCTCTGCTGTGGGCATAGCCATCTTGTGATGGTGTGAGGGTCAATTTGCATACTACCTCTTTATTATATAGGATAGGAATAATAAAATTAAACCACAAATCTTTATATTTGCCTAATCTGAAGTAAACACATTAATTCTAAGATAATGTTACACTTCTTATAGATTTGATTTGAAATGAATTCTAAGACTTAACATTATAGTCTCAAATTTTAATCAGCTTACCAACTCTGACTTGTGCTTCAAATCTATTTCTAGAAAAATATGATATGTACCCCCAAAGAATGCAAGACTTGAGAAAACCTGCAGTGTTGGTTCATCTGAATTATCTAGCAGCCATCTTGTCTGTGGCTGCTTATTATCTCACAGGCCATTGTTTCTGTGGCAACGAGATTAAGTCCACACCACTTGCTCAGGAACTGAGTGGCTACTCCTATAACAGCTTTGCCTCTGAGGGTGAAATGACAGTGCCTCATCAGTGCAAATCATTTCCATGGTTATACCAGCAATCTTATAGCTAACAAAATCAGAGCATGGAAGGGGCATTCATCATAATACACAGAAGCCTCTGATTTTTACTTAAAATTTCAAAAGCTGCCCTAATTTCTAACTTATTGGCCTTGATTACAGGCTTATGAAGAAAGAATCACTTAAATGACTAACAGATTAGTCTGCAGTTGTCAATTTCCTCTAGCTTAGGGAAACCGAGCTTTCTTGAAAAATAAAATAACTGTTTTCTGGACTTAATCTAAGCATAAAACGAATGAACAAATGAATAAAGGAATGAATGAATGAACTGAATGAAAAGATAAAGACAATACCAAAAGAGAAATATAAATAAATGTAAATTTAAAATACAGAAAAAAAATCAGAGTAAAAAACTCATCATCCACTAAACCAAATAAACCCCTCCCCTCTGCATCCACTGTAACAATTATGAAATACGGGAACAGAGCAACCAACATCCTGAGCATTAATATGCCCATTCCAAAGACACGCTGGACATAACAGACAGAGAAAATACAAAGAGCTGGGACAGACTGGGAAGTGTAGTTCTTTAGCTCATAGTCCTCTTATTCTTTTAATTTATTTTGAAAGTATAATATTGTTTATAGCAATAGTAGCAAAAGCTATATTGTTGTGTTTACATTATAACATGCAGGTGTAATAAGTGACAATAATAGCACAAAGGAGGTGGATGAAAAGGAGCAAAGTTGTTATATTTTATCAGAATTAAGTCACTAGTAATCTGAAGTAGACTGTGTTAAATTAAACATGCATACTGCAATCTCTAAACAAGCCATTAAGAAAATAACTCAAAAAATTAGCTAAAAATATCAACAGAGGAATTAAAGTGGCATATTAAAATAATCTGTCTGACATAAAGTAAGGTAATGGAAGAGGAACAAAAATGGAATGGGAAAAACAGGAAACAACTATCAAAATGGCAAGCCCAAATCCAATCATATCAATAATTAAACTCTCTAATAATAAACAGGAGAGATTGTTAAAATGTCGACAAAAGCAAAATCCAACCATGTGCTGTCTACAAGAGACACACTTTAAAGAAAGAAAGGGGGAAAAAAAGCAGCAGATGGAAAAAGATATACCGAGAAAACGTAAGAGAACTGGGATGGGTATATCAACACCAGATGCAATAGACTTTAAGAGAAGTAATATCACTAGCTCCATTCCTCTACCAAAGGCCCTCCCAGCTCCTGCCAGGAAACCCTTTTCTGCAGCTACAGTTACAGCTCTTTCCACCTTCTGGTAACCATGCTCTCCTCTTGCCCATGCAGGCCTAGAGAAGGTAATGACTCCCTGTCCACACCTTTGAACACAGTCCTGCCACAGAATTCTCCTTAGTTACTGTGTGATGTGTCATCTGTTTCCTGATGGGACCTTAACCTAGACAAAGTCCACACTCCTTGCCTTGGTTTGAAAGAGACTAGTAGTTGCTTATTAAGCATCCATTCTATTTCACTCAAAGAACTTTGATTTTTAGTTGGGCATTTGCTGCCCAAGCTAAAGAACTACACTTCCCAGTCTGCCTAGCTCATATGCTGAGGCCACATGAACTACTAGGTGCATCAGTTAATAATGCGGATTTTTTTTTCAATATATGGAGTTATACATATGCTGATATATATGCGATTTGATATGTATGCTATTTTGTTGTATTGACAAGCAAGCTTCAAAACTTCATATGTCAAATTTGCTGAAGGTGTTAACATCAGATATTTTTACGCTTAAAAATGTCAAATTTCGTGCCAAAAAAGAGCATTTGCGGGAAGTTTTAATTCATTACTTTATTTTGAAGAAAAAGTTATCGTATACTTCAGGAAGCTTATGGTAAACATGCTCCATCTCAAGATACTTGTGAATGCTGGTTTAAACGCTTTAAAAGTGATAATTTCTATGTGAAAGACAAAGAACATCCAGGTCAACCGAAAAAGTTTGAAGACCAACAATTACAAGCATTATTGGATGAAGATGCATGTCAAACTCAAAAACAACTTGCAGAAAGATTAAATGTTGCTCAGCAAACAATTTTCTATCATTTACAAGCAATGGGAAAGATTTTAAAGGAAGGAAAATGGGTGCCACATCAACTGAACGAAAGACAAATGGAAAACGGAAAAGTCATCAGTAAAATGTTGCTTCAATGGCACGAAAGAAAGTCTTTTTTCCATCGAATTGTGACTGATGATGAAAAGTGGATTTAGTTTGAGAATCCCAAATGCACAAAATCATGGGTTGATCCAAGTCAACCATCAACATTGACTGCAAGGCCAAATCGCTTCAGGAAGAAGACAATGCTTTGAGTTTGGTGGGATCAGGAAGGTGTGGTGTATTATGAGCTTCTAAAACTAGGTGAAACCATTAATACTGATTGCTACCGACAACAAATAATCAATTTGAACCATGCTTTGATTGTGAAATGACCAGAATGGGCCAGAAGACACGGCAAAGTAATTTTGCTTCATGATAACGCACTATCACACACTTCAAAACCAGTTAAAGACAGGTTAAAAGATCTTGCCTGGGAAGTATTAACCCATTGCTATATTCACCAGACCCTTGCTCCTTCAGATTACCACTTGTTCCAATCGATGGCACACCCACTTTCTGAGCAGCACTTCAAAACATACGAAGTGGAAAATTGGGTCTCTGAATGGTTTGCCTCAAATCAAGAAAAGTTCTATTGGGACGGTATCCACAAATTACCTGAAAGATGGGGAAATGTGTAGCTAGCGATGGACATTACTTTGAATGAAGCACTTTTGATGTTTCTCTTGAAATTATCGTGTTTTCTTTTATTACAAAATCCACCGTTATTAATCGGTACACCTAGTAAGTTCTGGAGCGATGAGATGTACTTGGAAGTGGTGCATGAGACTTCTTCAAAGTCTTAGTAAATGAAGTTTGTACCCTTCTTCCATCTTTTTTCTATTCTGTTACTCAATGTGTGAATGGGATGGCTGGAGCTCCAACAGCTTTCTTGGACTGTACGCAAGAGAGCCACACCCAAAGGATGGTGGAGTAAAAAGCAGGAAGGAACCTGGGTCCTATGTGACCTTTGGACCTGTCATTCCAGCCCTAGACTGCCTACCTATAGAAGAGTGAGAAATAGACTTCTACTTGCTTTAAATCATCGTTTTTCAATGTTTTTTACTACTTAATCCTAACTGATAATACACATGGCCTGTGAGGTCCCAGCTGATCTTGCCCTGACTTCCTTTCTAACCTCACAATTCTCTCCTTGCTCACTGAACTCCAGCCACACTCACTCATGCAAACCTCTTTGCTGCCTTCAGCAGCTCTTCGCACAGCTGACTTATTTCCCTGGAACTCCTCCCTTGACTCTCTAAATGGCTGCTCATTAAGGTCTCAGCGGAAATGTCACCTCCTCTGAGTGGTCTTCCCTGACCACCCTAACAGTAATCCCTCCTCAGTCTCAGTCTTCAGAGCACTCTGCTGTGTCCCATCAAGGTATTTGTTATTTGAAATCTATATATTTGTTAGTTTATTTCTTTTTTGTCTGTATCTCATTAGGCTTCATTAAGGAGGGTCTCTCTTCCTCCCTCTCATGAGTGTATATCATATAAAGTTATCTCCGCCATATATCACTTTGTGCCTTGCAGGCTCACAAATATTTGTTTAAAAAATACATACAAAGTTCTCGCTGGCGCCAATCGCATGCGTGTGTTTTGATCTGTCATTGTTGATCATGAATTTGGTTAACACTTCTAAATATCGTGAATAGTGATATTAAAATATTTATTTTAATTAATTTCCTTTCAATGTGCACGAATCCATGCACCAGGACACTAGTTTTCTTATATTCCCAGGGTCCCCAGCACAATACTGAGCACACAGTACGTTCTCAGTAGACTCAGACCTCTGCTAAGTTAATCAGGGTAGGGACAGAGAAGAGAAAAAAGTGAAATGGAATAGCCAAAATGGTCAGATAGGTATTTTACCAGGGAAATATGGCCCATGGTCCAGGTTGGATGTCTCAAAGGGACATTTACCACAAACTTACAGGTAACTACAGAAGACAGCCTCTCACATCGTCACAGACTCTCTCCTGCCTAAGAAGTCACAGATCTCAAAACCCCTCCTTTCTAAGAGCACCATTGCCTTAGGCAGCTGCCCCTTGTATATGGTGCAACTGCCGATGTTACCCAGTGGTTGCCTTTGTTCTGTTTCTGTGCCTTGCTGCCTGGTTCTTGTCACCCAGCATTCTGAAAAGCTGCTGGCTTACAGAAACATCTACCTCTAGAGGAGAAACAGCTCAGCAAATTCAGAATTACTACATAACCGGTACCAATAGGTATTACACAATGGCCAGGAACCGTCCTGAAAACAGTCTCTGGATGGAGCAAGTCCCTGATCCCACTGTGGCTCCAAGTCCTGTGATCCACTGATAATGGATGGAGGAAGGAATAATAAATAAATGGATAAAAAGGCTCCATGGTCATAATCACAGCCACAGACCACCCTCCCCACCCCCCGGAATCATAGGATGCCAGGTTATTGCAGAATCTCCCGAGAGACCCGAATATGCATCCTGTTTCCCTGAGGGCATGGCTGCTTCCACACACTCCGGGGTCTGAGCCGCCTCTCTCCGGGGAGCAGAGCCTCTTTGCTCAGCATCCACATGCTCCGAATTATTGCCAGCACCTGCCCTCTTGACAGCACTCTTCCCGGGCCTGGGTGGAACGGGGTAAAGGAGGAGCAGGGATGTTACCTGGGGTCCTGCCAGGTCTCCAACCTCATGCAGTAGTGGAGCCAGCCACTTCCTTCTTCCTTTCCACATCCCTGAGCTCTCAGAATAATTCCCTGCACTGTTCTATCATTACTTCTCTACCACCCCATATTCACATCCCCATCATCTTGGAAAAAAACGGGAACTAGTGTTCCCTGGGGTGTTGTAACCAAACAAGCAGATGCTTCCAAAGGAAGGTAAGTGTCAGATGCTTAACTGCATGACTGAATTAAACACACTATCCAACCAAGCTTCGCTCGGATGTAGCAAGTCCTGGTGGAAGAAAGAAGCAAAAAGGAGGAAACAAGTTATTTAAAGACAGGCTGCGAGTTAATGATGGAGCAGGAAGCAGCATCCAAGTCCCCTGATTCAGAGATGAGGTCTCATCTGCCAGAAGAGCCCAACATAGGCAGTGACGCCGAGGCAAGAAGTGAGCACTGGGGAGGGAGGGATCGCAGCCTCAGGAAGCACGTGGTGAAGCCAACTAAACGAATCCAAGGTCCCTGTCACTGCTTTCATGAGCGCCTGGGGGTTCTATGTTTCTGAATAAGATAATCAATACTTAGTGAAAATATGAACTTGGGACTTGGTTTTGCATAGACGTCTGACTTGGAGAAGCTAACGCAGGGAGGTGGAGGGGAACTGGAAGAAGTCCTGGACAGATGGCACTGTGGGGAGATGCTCTGGGGAAGAGGGCTTCTGAAGGGAAGGAGTTGTGACCCTGAGGCACAGAGAGAAAGCTGGCAGGAGCTGAGCGATGCATGTTCTTTCCTCCCTGAACACCGCTCCTTCTGGCCGCACATAAAAAACAGGTTAGAGCAAGCAATGCCAAGGATATATTTTCCCTAATATCTGATATAATCTGACATCCAGTTCTTTGAAAGTAGAACCATAGGTAGGAACCAGAGTAAGTTTCAGGGAAGAGTTGAGATTTCATGCCACTGTGGGATACAGAAACTGGCTGAAGCATCCATCTCATTTAATGTTTGCGGCTGTCCTTTCCTGTGTCCCTCTCCCACAGCCACTCTGCAAGGACTTGGACTATGGCCACCACTGTTGGAGGCAGGGTACAGACCCCTCTTGCTGAACTGGACCAGGGGAATCACACCAGACTAGTCACCCAGACAACCATCCAGAGTCATGAGAGACTAACCGAGGATGCAAACAGGATCTGGGGCTGGGTTAACAGGCTAGAAACAGAATCACTGGGATCAGATGGCGGGGCGAGTGGATATGGCGACTAGGAAGTGAGATCTCACCAAGGAATCATGGCTCAGAATGCAAACCAAGCAGGGACACAGAGTCAGAATCAAATGTGGGGCTGGAAGTGCCCGTACGACCACAGAAGACGGTGAGCAAAGAGGCGACTGCAGGAGGCCTGGACTGCCAGGCTACCTCTGCCACCAGGCCCTGCGTGGTAGGTGAAGCTTTATATGCCGACGTCTCCACGGGACTGAACAACTAGATCCCCAGTGTTCATATGAGAAAACGAAAGTAGAGGGAGGCTCGTCCTAGTGCTTTGAAAGTCATGTAATAAGTTGGAGGTACACCCAAGATTAAAGTCTTCACCTCTCTAACTCTGCTTATCTGTGCACATTATGAACACAAAGTGATAATGCTTCCATTTTCCAGGTGCATGGGAAAGGTGGTCCCAGTGCGTGGCTAGCTATAGGCAGGAGCTCAATGCAGAGCGCTACGCAACTAGGTGGTTACCCCCGGAAACACTCAAAGGTAGGGAGAACCCCCTCCTGACAATCACTGCCAACTCTCAGTCATCGTACAGGCTTTCCTCCCTCCGCCCTACAGACATTTCAGTGCTTCCTCCCTTACTATATGTCGGTGTGAAATCAGGTGAGACAAACTCGTTTAAGAACCATTTCAGCCTAAGCAAATCACAGCCAGAAGGTCAATCTGCTGGGGAAGGAAAATCTCCCCAACCCACTATCTTTATACTATCCAAGGGCCTGGTTACATAGGCCAAAGCTTTTTGCTTCCTGAGAGCTTATTAAGGTCTAGGGCAGTTTTAGCTACTGAGTGAAGTCAACCCAACCCACTGCTATTCTGTAACTTGACTTGAAAGAGCTGGAACTTTTTTGCCTTGAGCTGAAAGACTGGGCGGTTTGCACACCAAATTAATAAAGAATAAAGGTCTTGATTACTTGCAACTTGAACCTGGCACCATGGGTCACTGGTTCTTATAAAACAAAGAAATAAACAAACGAGACTCCAAATTATCCATCAAGAGAAAGCTCGACCAACACTTATTGACTGGCTGATTAATGTAATACAACAAACATTTAAATACACCTACTCTGTGGAATAAAACTGAAAAGCAAGTTTGGGAATACATTAAAACATTGTTTTACCTTTAAGATATAAATATACTAAAGTAAAAGAAACCAAGTCAGGACACTACCAGTAAAGGTTCTCATACTCATTATTGCATGTGGTTTAGCACATTTTCAAATGCATGCTGACATGCTAATAGCAAAAGTATACTCACTGTGTACAAGAAAACAGAAATCTTTCCACATCAGCAGCAGGGTGAGTTTTGTAAAGCCTTCTGCATCATATTCCACGACACCTCTAAGTAATAAAAACACACACACACACAAACAAAAACTCTTATAAAAATAAGGTATAAAAGAAAATAGAACCAAGTAAAGAACATATTCATGAAGTCAGGTTACTGAATCTGGGATGCATTTAGGGTGAGTGAGTGCTACCACGGAAGGATGTAGATTTGGAATGACAGCAGCTGGTTTAAGTGACAGCTTTGCCATTGACTATTATGATTGCAGGCAAATCACTTAACATTTGGACCCTCCGTTTCCTCATCTGTAAAACAAACATAAGACACTCCCACTTAGGCACTGAGCAGCAGTGAGCAATGGCAGTGCTACTCGGAATCCTTCACTTGTGCCCCTGCCATCCCCACCGGGCGCAGGACAAAGCGGCAATGCTTGCTGGATGGACACTGGGCTCAGGTGGGAGAGCAGCTCCTGACCGCGGAGGGCCTGGCAGGGTTCGGTGGGCTCACCTTGCCATTTCCTCCAGAGCTGAGAGCGTGGGGAATGTCACGCCATGACAGCACTACCCGCACACCCGGACAGGACCGATGTTCTCTCCCACACGCAGAAGGCCTCTGCTGTCCTCAGAGACGCCTTCTCTTGGCTGAGTCAGGCCAATCAGACCAGTAATGCTGATGGCCGCCCAGTCTAAGTACAAACATGAAGGAACAGCTGCACCCGCTGTAAAGCTAAAGGGACTCAGACACTGAAGGCTACGTGATGTGCTCCAAGGCCATGTGCATGTCATTTAGATTTTCTGACTTAATCAACAATCTTATTCACCAGTTTATACTTCTTCTCATGAAATTATAACTAACTCATTATGTTACAACACTGATACTTAAACTTTTAGGTCCTACATCCCATAAGCAAAAACCAACGGAGACACCTCTTCATCATGTAACATGGTGTGGCAAAAGTAGGCTTACAGTTGTTCGTATGGAAAATAATACAATGATTAATAAATAATAATACAAGAATAAATTCTGTGTTTCATGTACTGACAACTATAAACCTACCTTTTCACCACCCTATCTAGTCCAGTATTATCGTAGTATCTATATATAATTAAGTAGTTTCATACAAGTATTACTGCATTATATGCATAATAAAACATATGCAAAAATGTACATTTCAAAGAATGAGATTTAAAAACAAATGTAAATGCAATTTTCCTATTTTTCTTGTACGACAATGGAGTGAGGTGGGGCATGCACTCTGGGACACATGTACTTTAGAGGTCACTGTGCTGGCTTCTGCATTTTCAATGATATATACTAAAGATGATCTTACAAATTAATAATCATTTCTTAACTACTGTTTGTATCATAAGTACTTTCTCAAAATGCTCCTAAATAAAGCTGAAAAAATCTTAAGTATTAAAGACTCATGGGATGGCCAACCTTATTTCATTTACTCTTTCCTATTTCTACTTTCCATTTGTCCCAGTTTCTTCCTTTACTTGTTTAAAATTTTAATTTTGTGCTACTGTATTTTCATGTATTTATAAACCTTCTCTGGAATATGGTGGGCTGTACCCAGACTATGAAACCCTAGCGCTTCGTCTCCCCAAATGGGTAGAACGAGGCATCATCAGAGCAGCCTGCGAGGAAAGAGCAATCCTTCCCCCGAGCAGAAGCTTGGTGAGGCCTCTGCCACCACAAGTGGGGACATAGGGGACGGAACTGCACAGCACACTGCCCCTGGCCCCTGAAGGAAGGAAGGGGTGAACACAGGGGCAGCAGCGGGACATGCCCGTCCTGTCACTGCAGTTCCATGCTGCCCCTTTCCCCTCCAGTGCCTTCTTCCAACTCTAATCCCAAGCAGGAGTCATCTGTGCGGCACTGTCGGGAGCGGGGTCCTGTTGGGAGACCCAACCCTGAGAAGCCGGGTCCCACCTTGGTCTCTCTCCCTGTGTAACTTCTGCTGGGTTGCTAGACTTCTCAAAGCTGCAGGGTTTCATCAGGAAGACGTGTCACGCCCCCGGCCTGGTTCGCCCCCTGACGCCCATGAGCTGAGGGAGGTGACAGTGCTCTGCAAACTGGAAAGGGCCCATGAGCTGAGGGAGGTGACAGTGCTCTGCAAACTGGAAAGGGCCCATGAGCTGAGGGAGGTGACAGTGCTCTGCAAACTGGAAAGGGCTCCGTACGAGCGTGTAGGCTGCGCCCTTCCTGCTGCGTGCGGGCTGGCCCTGCTGCTGCGTCAGGGAAGACATTCCGTTTTGTTATCCGCTAAAGGAGCTAAAAAAATCTTCCTGGAGGCTTCAGTGGAAGCAACATACCAAAAAAGAATCAAATATATGAACAATTTCTTTTAATAGCCGTGTGCTGGTTAATTTAAACTGAAAAGGAAATCTCCATGAAAGTTCTGGAAACTATTTCTGGATTGATGTTGTGTCTTAGCTCTTAGACCAGTGATTTTGGACTGCAGCTCACATCAGGGCCATCAGAACGTGAGGGCATTGCTGACATACGGTGCGACAAAGAAGGACTCACGTGCCAAAGTGGCTGAGGAAAGCAGCAATATACTCTCTTCTCTTGTGGTATCCCTGGATCACATACTGCACCTGAAAAAGGAGCCCAAAGCTGAGACATTCTAATGCTTTATTCCGAAAAGTTTCAAAGAGTCAGAGAAGTAAAAATAATAGTGAAATGAATACCCATAGTCCTGCCACATATATTTAGCAACTGTGAAAATTTTGTCTTCTTGCTTCATCTAGCCATCTACCTACCTATCAATCTATCAATCAATGTTGCTGAAACATTTCAAAGAAAATTAGCGGTAGCGTGATAGTTCGCCATAAATACTTCAACATGCCTCTCTAAAAAATAAGACATTTTCCTGCATAACCACAGTATCATTATCATGCCTAACAAATTCAGCAATCATTCTTTGAATTCATGTGGAATCCTATCCATCTTCAAAAGTTCCCAGTTGTCCCCAAAACATTTTGTTAAAGCAGGGAATCAGGCAATTTAATCAAAGGCTTTTCATCTAGAATAATAGTACCTTCTAGGGGTGTGGTCATGTGTCATGTATGTGTGCCTGCACATGCATATATGACACTGACTTTTCAAAGCGATTGGGCAAGTTGTGTTGTAGAATGTTCTGCATTCTAGATTCTCTGATTCTTCCCTTTTCCCACTACCCTCTATATTTCCTATAAATTGAAAGTTAGAGCTAAAGATGTGATTAGATTCAGGTTAACTATTTTGGCAAGAAAAACTCACAATTAATACTGGGTTTGATCACTGGTTCAGGGGATGACAGCCAGATTATCACAGCGAGTAATCTATGGGTATACCTCTCGAAGCTTGTGAAGCTCTAGTTCCCCATAACTTTTCACTCATAGTTTCAGTATCTGTTGGAGATGCTTGTCTGAATCAATTCTTTCATTAGGGCCTGAAAAAATGGTGATTTTTTTAATTCTATCATTTCTTCTGCATTTATCAGCTGGAATTCTCAGTAAAGAGCTTCTTCTCACCAAATTAAATGATTTGGTTATCCTGAACTATACCTCCTATTGAAAAGGCAGGATAATGCTTAATTCTTTTTTTTTTAAATCCTAATATTCAGAATAAGGAGTGTTGCAATAGATTTTATTTTGCCTTTTTATTTTTCCTTGTTATCCCCAAATGACAGTTTCTATTAAAAAACTGTGATAAACCAAAGATCTTATACACTTACTAGTAGCCCTGTGTACGAATCTGTGTGCCAGTAGCTCTCTGCGGGGCCTGGCCGCTCCCACGCCTGCTGCCCAGAGGCTCTCCACAGCCCAGAGGCCCATTCGCGGCTGAGCGCGGAACGCTTGCCTCATCACCGTGGTGACAAAGCAAGCATTCCGCCAGGCCGCTTACGTTGCCTGCTCTCAGTGCCCAACCCCCCTCCCCCGGGACTGGGGGACTCTGGTGGGACTGAAAGGACTGGGTGCCGCCATCTTGTGGCTATGGCGCTGCCATCTTTGTGATGGAGTGATGGTTAATTTGCATATTATCCTTTTATTATATAGGATTTATTAGATAGGATATGCATAGCTCATGGACACAGGAAATTAGGGTAGTGAAGACCTGAGGGGAGGGAGAAGTGAGGGGAAATGTGAGATATCTGTAATACTATCAACAATAAAAAATATATAAAAAAGAAACCTGTGAACTCAGCAAGCTAGGCATCTATCTGAAAGTTAATTATTTACACATCAGCTTCTAACACAAAAATATGTTCCTTCTAATGTCCTTATAATGGTTGCAAGAAACAGTGGGAGAAAGGGATCCCCCAAATTGTTTATACTGGCTGTGGCCACAATGTGTTTCCATGGCTCACAAAAGCTTGAGATAAAGTGCTTGAAATAACCTTGACACAATTGGTACTGATAGCCATGCTGTACCCTTTAAAAGTAAAACAGTTCTATTTATATAATGGGGGTTTATGTCAATTTATAAAAACAGTGCTTACTTTGCAGGATCAGAAATGTTATTTTGGGAAAAGAAAAACAGATGATAAGTTTGCTTAAGTGGCTTTGTTTAGAAAAGGGATGAAAACAGTTCTGTACATTTGATTTTAAAAACAGAAAACCATTTTAACAGAAACCCACAACAAAACTGGCTATAAAGATAGATTCCAACGTAATTATGGAAATTCATTAGAAGAGATTGTTTCTAAAAGCAGCCATACTGTCCTCGTTAGTAGCATGCAGAAGAACATCAATTTTAAAAGACAAGTAAAATTAATGAAAGGGAACCAGATAAGAAAAACAAACTGATTCTTGTATTTCTGGGGAAATGTATTATACTTTTTTTTTTAGAAAAATGTATGACTAGAAATTAATCTCAATTGGAGAGCTTTAAAAAGGCTTTCTACTCAGTTCTGGAAGACCAAATGTGCATTCTTCTCTGTAATACTGGGACACTGGTTGGGAGGCAGTGCAAAGTCCCACAATGTAAGTAAGAATGCTGTCCTCTGATCAGCTTCATAGGAGGGTAGAGGCTGGGGAATTTGGTCCAATGAGAAGCAACCACTCGATGAAAGTTAAATACTCTGGAATCCGTGCCAAGCCCACAGACTACAGAGTTGCCAGGTTTTAGTTTCTCTGACATTTAAAAAATAATATTGAAGTCTTTGAAATATTATTGTACTCTTAAGATATTTTCTATGTAGAGATGAGTTGTTGTGTTTTTTTTTCAGCTGAGTTATCTTTTGAATGAAAGACAAACAAAAGATTTATTTTTCAAGGCAATGTGAACCAATCAATAGGAGCAAAGGAAACAACACTTTGGGAATTAAGCAAATGGAGTCAGTCCAAGTAGGAGAAGAAAGTCAGTGTTGCTTGTGGATCAATATCTCCAGTTTTTAGCTACATGCACTGGCTGGACATACTTTTTGAAGATATCTGACAACAGCCATTAATGCAAACACAGCTACTTGTAATGGCTCATTAATGCAGCTAACAGAAAGCTTTAGATAATCTGGCGAGCCTGGCCACAGCCCAGCTGACCTGAAAACCTTGCCCCTAGGAGCAGGAATCTGGCAAATGGCTCTGAGACATGACAGGGAGAATCAAGAACTGACTATTAACACGTGAAGTACAGAAAAGCAGCAGGAGATTAAGGAAGCTCTATAGATTTGCCCGAATATTAATCAGTGACAAACACACACACAAATACATACTCACATGCACGCATAGACTACAAGAAAATGGAGGAGTTCAAAAATTTTAAGCCATTGAGAGGTATGGATTTAGCAAATAATTAGGACATAAAGGAAATGCAAGAAAGGGGAGATGCAAATTTAAAAGATAAAGATAAGAGTGGAACAGGAGGTCAGAATCCCTAGAAAAGGAAGAAAGAGGGTAAAGAAATAGTGAGAGAAACTGATAAATTGTAACTCAAAGTTGGAAAGCCGCTGTTAGATGGAGGTGGAACATGGGGTGAAGAGGGTGGTGCCTGCTCGACGGGATGGTGCTGGGTGCAGGCTACCCTGGAGGAGGGCCTCACAAGGGGGGTTTACCTTTACCTTGTTGGTGAGCAGGTGGCATACTTGAGGGACGTAATCAATGAGACATCCTCCTCCTGGAAAAGCTGGAATGTGAAGAGCTGAGGAGCCTCCAAGTGCACTGAAAGGACAAGAGCACAGTGGACAGTCTTCTTAGGGTTCAAACCATTGAAGAAGTGATACTCCAAACAGACTTGGCTTCTCTTATCAAAGTCTGCCCACCAACTGCCTGAATTAATGATGGTGGGAATAAGGGCTTCGCTTTATGATTACACTAGAGGCCCGATGCACACAATGTGTGCAAGGGGCTTGGCCCTCGCAGCCCCAGCTTCGTCTGGAAGGTTGTCTGGATGGTCGTTCCGCTGTTTGGCCGTCCGGTCTAATTAGCATATTACGCTTTTATTATTATAGACTAGAGGCCCGGTGCACGAAATTCATGCACGGGGTGGGGGTGGGGGGCGGGTGTCCTTCAGCCTAGTCTGCACCCTCTCCAACCTGGGACCCCTCGAGGGATGTCCGACTGCCTGTTTAGGATCAGGCCTAAATGGGCAGTCGGACATCCCTCTCACAATCCAGGACTGCTGACTCCCAACTGCTCACCTGCCTGCCTTCCTGATTGCCCCTAACCACTTCTGCCTGCCAGCCTGATCACCCCCTAAATACTCCCCTGCCAGCCTGATTGATGCCTAACTGCTCCCCTGACAGCCTGATTGCCCCTAACTGTCCTTCCCTGCAGGCCCAGTCGCCCCCAACTTCCCTCCTCTGCCGGCCTGGTCACCCCTAACTGCCCTCCCCTGCAGGCTTGATCACCCCCAACTGCCCTCCCTTGCAGGCCTGGTCCCTCCCAACTGCCCTCCCCTGCTGGCCATCTTGTGGCAGCCATCTTGTGTCCACATGGGGGCAGCCATCTTTTGTGTTGGAGTGATGGTCAATTTGCATATTACTCTTTTATTAGATAGGATTTGTATTTCAATCCATTTTGTTAAATCAGCATGCTCATGTTACACATGACTAAAACTAATGATTAATAACAATTAATTATGCTATCACACAACAGTAAAAATTAGCAAATTTTAATTGGCATGGATAAATGTCTTACCAACATTAATGGTTTGTACCCATTACTGAAACATAGACTTTTATACTCTTCACTAGAGGCCCAGTGCACGAAATTCGTGCACTGGCGGGGCGGGGGAGGAGTCCTTCAGCCAAGCCTGCCCCCTCTGACAGACTGGGAGCCCTCAGGAGATGTCCTACTGATGGGGAGCGGGCCTAAGCCTCAGTCTGGCCTTCCCCTGCGGGAGGTGACTGGATTGATCAGGGGAAGGCACCAGCCCCATCACCCCACTGCTGCTGCCACTGTCACAGCCGCCAAGGTGTTTTCACCAACACAGACTCCAGTCCCTTCACCTTGAAAAAATGACAGCTTTCTTTAGGCACTTTTAAGATGTGTCTTTCATAGGATATGACATTTCTTTTCTTTCTTTCTTTTTTATCCTCACCTGAGGATATGTTTCCATTGATTTTTACAGAGCTTGGAAGAGAGAGGGAAAGACAGAGAGAAACATCAATGTGAGAGGGACACTTTGATTGGTTGCCTCCTGCATGAGCCCTGACCTGGGCCCTGGCTAGGGAGGAGCCTGCAACCTAGGTACATGCCCTTGATCAGAATCAAACCTAGACCCTGTGGTGGGCAGACCAAGCCTCTATTCACTGAGCCAAACTGGCTAGGGCAGGTTATGACATTTCTTAGTCCTCCAGCAGCAGACCTTTGTTTTTCCTCCAGGAGTGTGGTGGAAAAACCTTAGAACACCTTCTTAGGTTCCTATTACTCAAGTTACCAAGAACACTGTGAGAGGCAGCTTACAGGGAGCTTAGCCAATGAGCCTTCAGAAAAGGTGTTTCTTCTGCAGCTCATGCACAGAGGACCCCCTTCATTGTGTCTGCAGGGCTTCCGTCCACTGGGCTGGGGGCATGCCCCAAGCTGCGCCCCCCCAGCCCAGCGGCCCTGCTTTCTGTCAGCTATGCTTCTGTCTGCTGGGCCAGAGGCGTGTCCCAAGCTGCACAGCATCGCTCCCCGGCCCAGCGTCTGTCCGCTTGGCGTGTCCCAAGTTGCGCTGCGGCGGCTCAGAGCTCATCCCCAGCCCACCGCCCTCTTTCTGTCAGCTGGGCTTCTGTCTGCTGGGCCGGGGGCGTGTCCCAAGCCACGCAGCAGTGGCTCTGAGCAGCCCCGGCTCTGAGCAGCCCCAGCTCTGAGCAGCCCCCGGCCCAGCGTCTGTCCACTTGGCATGTCCCAAGTTGTGCTGCGGTGGCTCAGAGCTCAACCCCGGCCCACCGCCCACTTTCTGTCAGCTGGGCTTCTGTCTGCTGGGCCGGGGGGTGCGCGGGTGGTGGCTCTGAGCATGCCCCCAGCCCAGCAGCCCAGCGTTCTGTCTGCAGCTCTTCCTCCCTCTGTGGCCTGTGAGTGGGACGCTAGCATCGTCACCATGGTGATGACGCTAGCGTCCCACCCTGGTGCTAGGTGGGCCGCCAAGCAGCCCTGGCTCTGAGCAGCCCCTGGCCCAACGGCCCAGTTCTGTCAGCTGGGCTTCCATCTACTGGGTCGGGGGCATGTCCCAAGCCGCGCAGGGCCAGCTCTGAGCAACCCCCGGCCCAACGGCCCGGTTCTGTAGCTGGGCTTCTGTCTACTGGGCCGGGGCGTGTCCCAAGCCGCTCAGCTCCAGCTCTGAGCAGCCCCCGACCCAGCGTCTGTCTGTTTGGCGTGTCCCAAGTCACACTGCGGCAGCTCAGAGCTCACCCCCGGCCCACTGCCTGCTTTCTGTCAGCTGGGCTTCTGTCTGCTGGGCCGGGGGCATGTTCCAAGCTGCACAGGCGGAGGCTCTGAGCATGCCCCCAGTCCAGAAGCCCAGCGATCTGTCTGCAGCTCTTCCTCCCTCGGCGGCCTGTGAGTGGGACGCTAGCGTCGTCACCATGGTGACGACGCTAGCGTCCCACCCTGGTGCTATGTGGGCCGCCATCTTTGGTGCTATGTGGGCCGCCATCCAGCCCTCCCGCGTTTCCCTTCGGCCCCAGCCCCGGCCCCACCTCCGCCCCGCCCTTGTCCCCTGCCCCGCCTTCTCCTCCAGCCCGCCCGCTTTCGCTTCGCCCCCAGCCCCGCCTCCGCTCCGCCCTTGTCACCCACCCCGCCTTCTCCTCCAGCCCGCCTGCGTTTCCCTTCGCCCCCGGCCCCGCCTCCGCCCCCCCTTCTCCTCCCCCCTGGCTTGCTTGCTTCTTCAAAGCTTTACTCCCTTCTGCAGTTCTTGGCTTCTTTGGACGCTGTCTTGATATGCAAATTAGCCGCCATCTTTGTTGGGGTGATTTGCATACTCGTCCTGATTGGTTGGTGGGCGTGGCTTGACTGGTGGGCGTGGCTTAGGTGTAGCGAAGGTGCGGTCAATTTGCATATTTGTCTATTATTAGATTAGATTATGCCTAATTCAGTGCTGGGCAAAGATAAGTCATCCATTAAACACCTGAAGGGCACTAAACTGAACTAATGCAACATCATGACACTGCACTGAAGGCGCCACTTCTGCGGTGACCAGCTTTGTTGCCTTGGGCATCCTCGTTTGGACTTTACGTTCCTCATTTTTAGTGTGATGAGGTGGCTAGGGCAGGCGATGCAAACTCCAGGGTCTACCCAGCCCAGGCAGGGGATGTAGATGAGTGGAGAGAATAGGACATTTTATGCACAATGGGAAGGGCTCTCTACCGCTCAACTCCAGCTGATCTCAGACATGCAGGAACATGAGCCTGGTCTGACCATATCCTAATTTTTCAAGTGAAGCCAGCAATCCAGATGATTTAATCTCTCAATTTTTAAATGGTACCAACTAATTAAACACTTTCTAAAATACTGTGCTACCTGGTCCCATGTCTGTAGGCCAATAGGGGTAAGAAGTTTGCAACTAGTTCAAATAAATGCTGATATTCAATTCATCTATACAAGAAGGTACAATAAAAAACCACTGATCTAAAAAAAGAAAAACAAACAAAAAGAGAAAAATCACTGTTCTAAGAACTAAGACCCAACGTTGATCCAGTAATAGTTCCCATGGACTTTCATGGAGATTCCTTTCCAGTTTAAATAAACTGGTATAAGATTATTAAAAGAAATTGTTCAGAGCCTTACAGCATGCATTTCATATAGCCTTCACCTTGATTTCATCTTTCCTACTCTTACTTTCCTTTGGTCCTAACTTGTTTTTCTTATTTGAATTTTATTTTAATGTACTATATGTTTCTATAACCCCTAAACCCTCTCTATAATACTATGGAATACAAAAAGACCCCTAGCTCCAGCTGGTGTGGCTCAGTGGATAGAGCGTCGGCCTGCGGACTGAAGGGTCCTGGGTTTGATTCCCGGTCAGGGGCACATGCCCGGGTTGTGGGCTTGATCCCCAGTGTGGGGCGTGCAGGAGGCAGCTGATCCATGATCCTCTCTCATCATGGATGTTTCTCTCTCTCCCTCTCCCTTCCGCTCTGACATCAATAAAAAAAAAAAGCTATATATATATATTTAAAAAAAAAAAAGACTCCTAAAATCCCCTCATGCTGTGATTATTCATTACTCAAGTCCCCACAGCTACAAGATTGTAAATGGGCCCAGCTGGTGTGGTTCAGTGGTTGAGCATCAACCTATGAACCAGGAGGTCACGGTTCGATTCCTGGTCAGGGCACATGCCCAGGTTGTAGGCTCAATCCCCAGTGTGGGGCGTGCAGGAGGAAGCCAATCAATGATTCTCTCTCATCATGGATGTTTCTATCTCTCTTTCCCTCTCCCTTCTTCTCTGAAATACATTTCTTTAAAAGATTGCAAGTGGAAGCAAAACAGTTCACAGTAACAGTCTAGAAAATCGTCGCGATGTAGTCTGGAGCAGACAGGCTCCGTCTAGAGCTTGTGACACCGGAAACAATCCACATAACTACTAGTACTGAAAGGGCTCCAGACCAGCCTGTCTCCCGGCTGACTACAAGTTTCTGAAATTAATCTTTCTGGTAAAAATGAGCATTATTTTTTGTTTGTTTATGGGGATGAAAACCCACAAAAAAATAAAATCCCAGGTGATGCGAGGAGTCAAGATGGAGTAGAACCATCCGCCATTGCCTTTTCCTACTCAGATGATACCTGAAAAGCACAACTCTGACAACTGAGGGAGTGATGACAGCGCTGGACTAAGTGACATTAGTGAGTCGTCCCCTCTGCCACTGCACAGAACCACAAGAACATCGCTCCCGTTTGCTTCTTGCAGAGGAGATACTGGGTCAGGTTTAGCCTAAACTCTGACGAGGGCAGAAAGACTCCTGTGACTTCTTGAGAATTGGAAAGAAGGCTTTGTAGCCTGTCTTTTGCATTAAAAAGTACACAGAGGGCACACATGTAACCAGGGATGAAAAACCAATTAAGAAGAAAATTCTCTGGAACAAGAAGAAGAAATTCAATATTTACATCCTATAATTACTAGTGAAATATCTGTATAGCAAAGAGAATACCAAGACCCAGGCTTCTAATAGCTTACGCAGAGCAACAATCCTGAGCAAACTAAAATTCCAAGAAAATAAAATAACTTGGGCAATTCCCTGGAATTGATTGTGATGGGCTTTGACCTGCATAAAATATTATAGGATAAGTTCTTAAGTACTCATTAAACTGAATATAAGGAATGAAACAGTCTGTGGGTAATCCTTGAAACGGGAAGCTCTCTCTGCTTCAGAAATACAGCCGGTACCCAAACACGACCTGTAATGACGGACAGAGGGGAGGTGCAGAGCAGCCCCGAGGCCAGCTGCTTCGCCGCCAGGCCCATCTCTCTGCACTCGCTTTTGTGATTATCAAGATTAACACTTGTTCCTAGGTGCTTTCCACAATCTAATTTAATCCTCCCCACAATTCAATGAGGCAGGAACTATCGCTGTAATTTTATAGGTAAAGACATGGAGGCTCAGTGAGCAAAAGAAATTTCCCTGGGTTCACACAACTAGAAAATGGTAAGCTGAGATCTGAACTCAGGCCTGCCTGCTGCCAGGGTCCATGCTGTGACTGCCGAATCACCTGCCTCCCTGAGAGCGAGGGAGTTTTCATCTAGAAAGGGCTACAGTGAGCTGGGCTGGGACCCAATGAGACTACGGGCTTCCAGCAGCGCTGGGACCACCACCAGCGCAGGCGCGGGGACAGGCAGCCCATCTCCCCTCAGTTTTCCACAGGGCAGCAGAGCAAGCTTTCCTCTCCCTTTCGTTCAGCTCTCCAACCCAACCATCAAACAACCGGATCCACCGAATCTAGGACGTGAGGGACCAACCACTCTGTCCTGTCTAACTCTGACTTTGATGGCTGTGTAGGGTAAGCTTCAATGTGTGACGCGCTTTAGATACTGTAAAGCAAACGTGTCGAACTCGCGGCCCGAGGGCCACATGCGGCCCACAACGAATATTTTTGCAGCCCAGCCAATATGATGGTATGTAAGAAACGTTTTAATAAAAATTTCTTAACTTAATTTTTACAATATCCTGTTATACATAATTATTAATAATGAACTACAAGGTTCGCTAATGACTGATTACTATAATCGTGTTGCATTCACTTCCCTTACACACCTTACGTGTAGGTGCACCATTTCTCTCCACTAATACTAGCAGCGAATATTTTAGTAGCCAATAGCTGCGTCATTACTCTTGTACTGACTTGTTTGGTGTGCGCAACAGGAAATATTTCACTTTCGGAGAACAAGAAAAATAGGTTTATTTGCATTATGCTTATTAATTTGTGCAGTTATTCAGTGCCTGGTAAGTTAATGTTCAAGAAAAAATATTAATTTTTATTAAAATGTTCTATTATTTTATGTTAACGATGACTCATTTATTTCAGCCCTTTGTATTCAGCATGTCTCTATTGAAATAAACCTACGTTTCTATGAAAATTGAAGCTTTTGTTTTTTTGTGGCCCACATACACTTACACCTTGTTTATTTGGCCTGTGTGAGCCTTTGAGTTTGACATGCTTGCTGCAAAGGATATTTTAAGTGAGAGTGTCTTTTTAAAGGACACCTTTTGCCCCTGTATGGAACTCGGTGCAGTAGCTCCTTGGCTTGTGAGGGTACTGAACCTGACTTCCAGCGTCACACACTGATAACTGCTGCTGACTCATGTATAAATATCCGCCTCATGGGTAAATATTTAACAGCTCACTACAGCCTGGATGCTGCCCTGATCATGCTGAATAAACAGAGTTAAGTGCCATAAAATAAAGGAGCTATTATGTCTTTAAAGGGTACAAGGTGGAGGTAAGACCTTGTGATCTCTAATTATTCAGTATTCGTGCATCAAAATACATGGGACTGAGCATGTACAACTGAAGACTCCCTCTGAGCAGAGATTCCAGGCTCACTGGGCTATCCCCAGGAAGCAGGGCTGATCCTGACTTACCCATCAGTGGCTGGTGGCTGGCCTGGGGCCAGGGAGGGGCAGGAGGAGATGAAAGGGACCACTTGCCCTTGATTCCTCTGATCTCTAGAGCGGTGCAGTGGGAAATCGGGTAAAGGTGAGGAAAAGTCCATTGGTGTGGCAGAGTCTCAGGCTGAACTTGGGAGGAGAAAGTGGGGAAAAGGGTTGTTTGGAGAAAGTACTTTCTATCTCTTTCTGGACTGAAATGAAATAGGAAATTAGCTGATAATCCTTGGAACTGAAACTGTAGCTATGCATCAGAAGGACAAAGCCAGAGTTTGAGAAGCCTTTCCAACAATGGAGTTAACTAGACCAAAAGGTAACCAGAAAAGCACTTTCCATCTCATTGGCTCTAAAAGTCGCATATAAGAACTGTCTGTTAAATGTATTAATACTGTTTTCCATGCAAATACAGCGAATGGAGCCCTTTGTGAACCTTTCTCTGTTTGCAAATAGAGCACCTCTGATACTGAAGACTCGCCTTGGCTACAGTGAGAGCAGAAAGGAAATGTTTTTTAGCATTTGGACATGAAAACGACAGGGAGTCGGCCTGTCTGAAAGCCAGACTTGGGACAATGGGGTTTTGATTTTGACAGCAATTCTCTCCTCCTGAGCGGGGTTCTAACCTTACCGGCCAAATCGAGCAAACCAGAGTTGGCACTGGAGCAAATCTGAGGGCAGTGATTCTCAATTACAGTTCTTGCTTCTGCCAAGTGTGCCCTTTGGTTCCACTCAACTTTCTCATCAGGGCAGCAGGGATAACACCATTCTCAAAAAGACCCATCTCTCTTAGGGGGTTAAAGGGTTAGAGTAACAACTGGAGTCACATTAATATTCAAATAGCACCAAGCACTCCGAGGGAGCCTTGACTCTGACATGCCTCTGGTTCGAGTGCTGCACGTCCAAGGGTGACTGAAGGCGCTATCAGAGGCACTGACCAGCCGTAGTGTCCCGCTTGGCCTCGGAATGGGGTCTGAGTTGCCTCCTCCACAGTATGACTCAGGGGCGTGTTGGAGGCTGAAGCATGGGAACAGGGAGCTTCCAGGTGGTAGATGGGCACAAGCTCCCACTAGCCCCCAAATGAAGAGAAACCCTAAGGAAAGGTGAGCCTTCAATTCGACAAGCACATGCTGCATGCCTAATTCTGTTTAAGGTCTCGAGTTTCCCAGTCTGAACTAGGGCACCACTGTTAATTCCCCGCAAGGCAGAAGAATGCCAGGCCTTCAAGAATCTGGGCAACTCGACAACGTCAGCGTGTGCTTCCTGGTGGCCTGCCAGGAGAGCCATTACAGTAAAACAAAAGTCACTGTTAATTTATTGAGTATCCACTTGGCCAGGCACTCTAATGGGCATTTCATTATCTCTAAACCTCATAACAACCCTGCCAAATAGACTTAATTAGCCCAGTTTACAGATGAAGAAACTAAGGTTCTAAGAGTCTAAGTATCTTACCCAAGATTACTCAGCAAGTTGCAGAGATGGGACTGAATCCCTGTCTTTCTGGTTCCAAAGCCTCTGTCCTCGTGCAAGTGAAACTCGACGAGAGATTCCCTGAAGCATGGACGTAGGCCTGGCCATATTAGGTCTGTATTTCCACTAAGCACACTTCACGGCATAGACCCTGTCTTCAGTTAGAGTGGTCTACCACCAGGTCTACTCGGCAGTGGAGTACTGTATTCCATGTCGTTTCCCGTTTTTAGAGGGACATATAAATATGGAAATGTTCTGAGACAATGATAAATATGATTAAACACTCAGAAAATGTTCCTCTGGAACAAAGTCTAAAGAAGTTGACATTGCTAAGTTAAATTACTTAGAAGGTCATGGAATTATTAAATAGAGTAATTTAAAAATGTGAATGCATACTATATGAATAACTCAAATCTTCTCTTTGCTTAGGGACAGTATATATGAAGAGAGTTTAAAAGACAACATGAGGAATTTAGCTGGAATATGAAATTTCCACAGAATGGAGCAATGAATAATGGCTCCATTTTCGGAGCACTATGTACAGGCACTGTACTAGGTGCTTTGCCTATACCAGTGGTCGGCAAACTCATTAGGCAACAGAGCGGCAAACCGTGGCTCGCGAGTGTGGCTCGAGAGCTGCAGTTTGCCGACCACTGGCCTATACGATATCATCTCTTCTTCACACTCATCTATGAGAAAGGTGTTGACTCATTTTGCAGATGAGAAGGCTGGAGCTTAGAGAAACAACACAACCTCTCTAAGGTCACATAGGTGGTAAATGGTGGAGAGGCATCGAAATCCAGGTCTCTCTGACCTAAATCTACGCACTGTCAGGTCTTCAGTTACACTTTTGTGACTTCTGAATCCTGGTCAGGCCCTGCCATCTGGTCCTACATGTGCCAATTCATCAGGCTCCTTCTGGCTTGGGTGTTTCGGGCAGATACCTGGGCTGATTGAGCTCCCGAGGCTGCCTCCAGAAACATTTATTAAACTTATTTAGATACCTGAACTGAATGATTGGAGCCTTTTTCATTCCAGGCAAAGGAACCCCTGGAAACCTGGAAGAACTCTGAGGGCCAGAGGACCACTTTCCAACAGAGAGGAAATGGAATGCAAGCAAGAAAGCTACACTGAAAGCAATTCACATGATGGGAATATTGTAATTGCAAACAGAATGTATCTAATGACATGAACACTAACCAAGCTTTTGCTCAGATATGTGTATTTTAAGTTTGTTAACATCTCAAAAAAGCCTTTAAGGGACAGTATTCTTAACAGATGTCCACCAGAAGAATTGTTAGCATGTGGAAAGCATTTAAAGTAAGCTCCCTAAAACAACAATCTTAGCAGATGTTCTACTAGGATTTGGAATGAACTATTTATAATGATACCCGGCCACGCAAGATGAACAGGCTAAGGGAGAAAAAAAAGCCTTTTTCCTCTTGTTATATATATATATTTTAAATATATTTTATTGATTTTTTACAGAGAGGAAAGGAGAGGGACAGAGAGCTAGAAACATTGATGAGAGAGAAACATCGACCAGCTGCCTCCTGCACACCCCCCACCAGGGATGTGCCCGCAACCAATGTACATGCCCTTGACCGGAATCGAACCTGGGACCCTTTAGTCCGCAGACCGACGCTCTGTCCACTGAGCCAAACCGGTTTCGGCTCCTCTTGTTATATTAAAAAACTTTTTAAAAATTCATTTCAGAGAGAGAGGGAGAGAGAGAGAGAAAGAGAGAGAGAGGAGAGAGAGAGAGAGAGAGAGAGAGAGAGAGAGAGAGAGAGAGAGAGAGAGAACACAACTGATTTGTTGTTCCACTTATTTATACATTCACTGGTTGTTTCCTGTATGTGCCCTTACTGGGGATTGAACCCACAACCTTGGGAAGGAGGTCCCCGGCAGGGCCCCCTCTTGTTGCATTTTGATCCTTGGCCTATTAAAGTTGATTGCATCACAATTTCTTTAAGAAGTGGAGCTATTTCAAATTCCAGTCAAGGTTGAAGCTCCAAATGAATGACTTTACTGCTCTGCTATTAACATGTAGAGGTTACTTTTCCTATGAATTACCTTTAAAACATATTTACTGAAAACGATCAACACATACATATAACAAATCATCACGCACATTTTAAATATCCTATAATTTTGTAAATTTTACTTCAATAAAGCTGGAACAAAACAATGCCTATAATAGTTACCAGACTAAACCCATAGCATTTTTCTAACTTCCACCTCCTCCTTGCACACAGGTTTTAATGGTGGTCAAAGGAAGATGCAGAGAATTAGGAAAAAATCCCTCTGCCTGACTAGGACAGAGAAGGGTATCCACCTGATTCCTGCTTACTGATATCACTGACATTACTGTCTAATGCTGTTTATGGTCTCTGTGCTCAACGAGCTAAGATGCAGGGAGCTGGAGCTGGGCTTGCATGCATGCATGTATACACACACACACAGGGGATGAGATGACCCAGGGTACTGGTACACAGGACTTGACAAGTTGTTTCCAAAGTGCTTCTCAGTTGACTTTTTACAATAGCCTTACAAAGTAGGTAGCAGGTGTCAATATACTCATTGTAGAGATGACACCACTGAGGCCTGAGATGGATAATTTCCCCAAGGTCTTAAAACTAGAAACAGTAAAGCTGGGATTGTAAATTTTTTTCTGCACTAGCAGTTTGCACGATTGCATAAGAATAATCTGGAAAGCTCGTTAAAGATTCACATATCAGGCCTCACTGGGAAACTGCATTTTACCAGGTTCCAGAGTGGATGCAAGTGCAGGGGTTCTCATACCACTGCCCTGAGCTTCATTCTGCTATGCACAACAGGGACCGGGAATGAGGGAGGGTGTGGTAAAAGCAAATGTTTTCCATCCCATAGGCATTAGGTCACTGACTATATGAGAGGGACTATGAACAACAGGAAGGTAAAAACAAACAAACAAATAAAAACAAAAAACAAAAAAAAACATAGCCATGTTCTTCAGGAGTCTAATGTCTAGTATGGGACATTTATGGAAACAACCAGAAAAAAAGGTGACCACTGTTAAGTGTAGACATGGACAGAAGGAAGTACACAGTTACATGCTGGTAACCAGAAGGAAGGGCAAAGAAACTGTCAAGTCAACATGGGCTGGAGTGAGGGGGACACAGAGACTACTTAACAGGCCCGGCACTGGATCAACTGCCGGGAACTCAATGAACAGCAGACGAAGGATAAAAGCGCATTTCATACTTCAGGCTGCCCAAGGTATCTTTTCTGAAATAGCCATTGTGAAAAGGAAGGCCTTAAGGGTGTCGGATAGGGGTTGGGGAAATTTTTTCAGTAAAGAGCCAGGTAGTAAGTGTTGCTGGCTTTACGGCCATAAGGTCTGTTACAACTGCTCTGATGCTATAGCACAAACACTGCCACAGACAATATCTAAACCAGGCGTCCTCAAACTACGGCCCGCGGGCCACATGCGGGTGTTTTTGCCATTTTGTTTTTTTACTTCAAAATAAGATATGTGCTGTGTGCACAGGAATTTGTTCATAGTTTTTTTTAAACTATAGTCCGGCCCTCCAACGGTCTGAGGGACAGTGAACTGGCCCCCTGTTTTAAAAGTTTGAGGACGCCTGATCTAAACAAATGAGCACATCTGTGTTCCAATAAAATTTTATTATGAACACTGAAATGTGAATTTCACATAATTTTTACGAGTCACAAAATATTATTCTTTATATGTTTTTCTAATTGTTTAAAAATGTGGAAAGCAGCCCGGCGGCATGGCTCAGTGGGTGAATGTCAACTCATGAACTAGGAGGTCACAGTTCAATTCCCGGTTAGGGCACATGCCTGGTTGCAGGCTCGATCCCCGGTGGGGGTGTGCAGGAGGCAGTGGATCGATGATTCTCTCATCATTATGTTGCTCTCTGTCTCTCTCTCCCTCTCCCTTTCTCTCTCTGAAATCAATAAAAACACATTTTTTAAAATGTGAAAAGCATTCTTAGCTTGCAGGACATGAAGCAGGCTGCAGGCCGATTGGGCTACCGCGCTGTAGTTTGCTGACTTGATCTAGGATGACAGGATCAGTTCTACAGATGCTGAAGGCAGGCGAAAATACCCAGCAAGAATCGGGTACAAAGGCCTACGTTAGTTAACAAAAATGAAAAGCGGGTAGGTTGAGGTGAACAGGAGTCAATCTCGCGGACTGACTGTGGGAGATTGCATAACATTGGATTGGAACTCCAAGAAAGAGCTATTTATATGATTTTGAATGAAGCTTGAGGCATATTCTGGTGCTTTCTACTTCTATGTTAGGTGAAAAAGCTGCCTACAAAAGTCTTCCTCCCACCCAAAATACTAGCTGTTAGCTGGTGACTGATCCTCAGAAATAATAAGATGAATCATATATGCTCTTTTCACAGTGCAAAAAAATATAATTTTAAAACTCCGAAAATGTCACTTTGGGTAGTCACCAGCCGCACAATAGGAAAGCTGGCCAGCCTGAAAATTGTAAATAAATCCAAGCCTGTCCCCGCTCGGAAGCCTTCTTCCTCATTTAGATTCCAATGCTCGTTTTAGGACTCCACGGTTGGCTGGTGTTAAAACGTGTTGGGCCCCATAATCTGATGGTGGAAGGCAGCCTTCGTTCTCCACCCCTTTGCCCTGGGGCCCTACTTGGTTCACCTGGCTGTTCTCGGTGACCCCCACGCTCAGCCTTGCTGTTCTCAGGCAGCTGTGGCCTCCCTGCCTGTGAGCCCTGCCTGGGGTGGCCTGCAAGGGCGGGCTGCCGGCAGGCTCAGGCTTTACCGGCACAGCACCACGGCACGGGGGAGCGGAGCCCCGTGTCTGCTTCTTCCTGCTTGCAGAAACAGGTAGCTTTGTCTTTGATCCTTAAGCTCTGTTTTCTTTCTCTTGTTACTAAACAGTTCACTCCCTATCTCCCCCTGGCCCCTCCCTCGCCCTTTTTTGCAACTTCATCATTTTTCCACATTGCACCGTTTGGCACAGGAGAAGGAGGGAACCACATCAAATAAAGGAATGTAACCACAAAAGCTGCCTTGAAAAGCAAGGCCCCCAGGATTTTTTTTTTTTTTTGTCAATTTACCGTTTTTAGATGTGTTCTCCCATAATCAAATCCTCCCTATCGTGTTAACAATGTGGTGGTGTGTCAATACATTGGAATTCTGCTTCAATCAGCAACCCAGAGTTTAATAGGAAAATTAAGCAACAAAATGTTGGTCTTACTGTTAACCTTGAGCTAGGCCTGTACTTAGGGTGGGATGCTGACTTCTAGATGGTTCGCAGGCCAAGCCTTCAGAGTTCTGTGGGAGCTCAGGGCTGTCAGCAGAGGCCTAAAGTGGGGTCACCAGCATTATGCATGTCTGCCACTGCGAGAGGGACCACCACTCCAAGTAGCACAGACTGAAGCACGAAGCACCCCCCATTTTAGTAAGCCAGAGAAAGTGTAGATTGAATTCGCTTTCAGAAACGTCAAGTTCACATTCAGCTTACTTACTGGCAGCAATTCCTGGGTTTGGCTCTGCGACACTAAGTTATCACAAAAGGGCTGCGTAAAGTTCAAGTGGGTTTTTAAAAATTAAAAACATGTGTCAATATATAAACCATTTAGGGACAACAATAAGGTGCCACAATTCCAAACGTTGGGAAGTCACCACTCCGTGTCCTCGGGATATGTGTTATAGTTAATGTTTAACAACAGCTGGCTAATATTCATCGCAGATGAAAACACCAGTTAGAGGGCGAGCCCTTTTGATGTTGTGATTTTATCTTTTGTGACTAACCTGGAAGTATTTTTGTTGTTGTTTGGGTTTGGTCCACATGGAGTAGGCACATGCCATTCTGGTTAATGATGGAAACCCGCCTGCTGTTGAACATCATCTATAGCCGATGTAAGCAGTCACCACACAGCCACTAGGCAGTGCTTCCCCACCTCCACCTGCCCCAGCAGCCCCAAGGAACATGGTATCTCTCCCAAGAGTCTCTTAGGGAGAAGCGGGGGGAGAGAAGAAATATCTCTTTTCCCATCCCTGTTCTAGGGTAGCATGTTAGAATCTTAAGGCAGAGAAGTGTGCGATTTGGGGGTGGGGGGGACAAAAAACACCAACCCAATAGCTGGTTGTGATATGAACCAACAGGATAGATTTTGCAACTGCCCCCACCCCAGCATGAGAACCACTGTGTCTGGAAGGAGGAGTCTTGTATCCTAGAGGTCGAAGCCCTTCTCAACTCCCTAATAGGAAACTGCTGTCAATTTTGGCAATATTCAGCCTGCCCGAGCTCCACCTCTCAGAGTAAATCACCTATGTCCAGTTGCCCATTGATCTTCCTGCCCCTGTTCTGGCTCCTCCTCCCTGCCCCTCACCACAGCTGCCCAACAGGACAGGGTGTGATACAGGCAAGGCAGTAGGGCGATGAGGGGAGGTGGGACTGCAGGCAGGAGCTTGCTCAGAAGCACTCCCTCTCCTCTTTCTGCTGATACAGCTGAGCTGCCTGGCCCTGGTGCAGCTACTGCCCCAGGAAATGTCCACAAATGTGCGTACAGGACGTCAGCAGACTACAAATCAGGACCCCGACACTAGTGGGGGTGCAGCTCCCCATCACAAATCACCAGCCATCCAGGTGGTAAGCTCCCAACACCACCTGAACACAGGAGCCTTCTCAGGAGCATGAAGGGGAGAGGGGAGCGAGAAAAAGGTGAGGAAAACGATGTCTGGGGATCTGAAGAGGTGAGGGATTGAGGAGGCTATATGCACAATCAGAATTTTAACAGAAATGCCAAGTATTCAGTAGATCCCTGTCATTTAAAAACATTATCTTACTAAATAGTTTACTTACTAATGGGGAAAGTGGAGTTCAGTTCTGTTAATGCCCATCTGTTCGAAATTGGGAGCCTGTTTCTAAACAGCATAATTTATTTACTTGTTATCTTTTACTTAAAAAAGTATCCATAGGTTTAATACTATTTTTATCAAATTCTCTAAAATAGATGATTCAAAACAGTCACGACAGTAAGCGAGGGCCAGGGCAGCCTGCGGAGAAGCAGCAGGAGGCCCGTCGCTCAGGGGAGTGGAGGGTCTGCAGCTCAGGGAAACCTGTGTTGTGGGGAACTTGATAATCCAAAAGGCAGAGGTGCTTGTTTTCTATAACCCAGTGGCACGGATGCAACAGAAGAAGAAAGGGTTAGTCAGGAAGGGATCAGGTTCTGGTAAATGTAGTTAAGACAATGCCAATTGAATGGGCTAACTATAATTGAGGTCGGCTTAAAACCACACTTTCTTAGTTGCTCCAGAATTTTGATTTTCCTAAGCTTTCAAAACCAAAACACTCAAAATTTATTAACAGAGCAACATGAACGGCACAGAGAGGAATGTAAACACAATCTACTGAAAAAGCTGCGTGGCTGCTGACTCCTGACTGCAGTGTGAATGCATCAACACCGCATCAGTGGCATCGATGGACCTGCAGTAATTTCACCCACGCTCACAGCTCACGCACAAGAACAGGCTGCATGGACCTCTTGGTGGATTCAGTGCAAGACACTCTTCACGCTCAGAAATCCTGGTACTCCCCCAAAATAACAATCCCAGAGAGGTCTAGGTGGATAGTTAGTCTTTGAGGAGAAAGGCAGGGAGGGACCCACAATTTCTGGGCCACCTGGCAAACGCTTAGCAAAGATGCAGGGCTCAGTCATCCATCAAAGAGCTTCTGGCCCTCAGGAGCGCCCAGGCTCCTGTCAGTACCTCTCTCTCCCAATCAACCAAGACTGCTCAACACGGCTGCAGTGAACTCAGGGAAACTCACTTTCTGGATGCTAACTCATTTCTCTAGAAACCAACCTCAGATCAGGGTTACTTCAGAGCAGGGGGAGCCCTTAAGCTCACTTACATCACATCCTTGAACTATTAAGCTGCAGCCATGCTCATAGCCTGAGCAGAATCATACCAACTGACCCCTAGACTCAACATACGGATCAGGCGTATTGTAGAGAGGGGAACCACCTCAGAAGGGTGAGGACTAACACCAAATGCTAGACAGATAAATGGCAAGCTCATATGGGTAGGACCAAAAGACAAGTGTAAACAACAACTTTCAAACAACTGAAATAGCTGCTGATTGAAGAGTTGAATCCAGTAGAGTGGAACTTCCCAATGGAGGATCATGCAGCCACGAGAAAGAACGAGATTGACCTATAGGTCCTGATTTAGAATAATGGCCATGATATATTGTAAAGAGAAAAAGAGAGTTGTAGGATAGTATATAATACATCATACCATTTTTATGGTAAAACCCAAACTGGGTGAAAGGGACAACATTGTGAAAATACTAAATCTACATATCTGGCATTTCCAGCAAATCACACTCCCTCCCCACCCCCCGCCTTCTCATGGAGGTGAAGACTTGAGGCTTCTTGTGCTGAGGAAGAGGGTGGTACCACCCAGGTGAGAGAAGCCCCGGCACAGGAAAGAAGGATATGGCCCGGAAGAGCACCCCGCCCCCAGAGGAATGGAAAGAAACTGGCAGAAGGGGGAGATCCAGAGAGGACAGGGCCTGCCTGGGTGTCTCAGAGACCTTCTGTGCGCCTCAGTGGAGGGAGGGAGAGATAGGCAGATAGACATGCAGTGGTGGTGAAAGGCTAGTTCTAGATTTTCTGAGGAAAATCCAAATGGAGAGGGGTTTTAATTCCACTCCCCACTTGCAGATGAGGAGATCATGTTGTAGAATAACTTCCAGAGTCAGAGGGAGCATCAGCAACACAAAAGGATGGCATTTTACCTTGTACACTTTGCTCTTTGGAGGTACTGGAATGGGGGGTTACAATCAGCATATACTACTTCTGTAGGAGAGAAGTAAGTGAATGCAAAGGATAGAGGGTGTTGAACTTGGTGAGTGAAGGTGTAATGGGAAGGGCAAAGACCAAATGAATGAAGTGCCTGAGCAATGTGCAGACTATTTCATAGTTTGGTTTGGGTCTGTGGTTGGGAACCTAAAATTCCCACGGGTTTTGGGATTCCATATTACTGATCTGAATTCTATTTAGAATAACAGTAACAACAGTTAACACATATTGAGCACTTTCTATGAGCCAGGCATTGTATCAAAAGCTTTCACTTATTAGCTCTAATCAATCCTTACAAAAGCTCTGTGAGGTTGAGGTATTTTACAGATAAACAACAAGGCTTGGCAGGTTAAGTAACGGACTCAATTAATTTATCCAGTAAATGATGGACACTGGGTTGAACCAGGCCAGTGGTCGGCAAACTGCAGCTCTCGAGCCACATGCGGCTCTTTGGCCCCTTGAGTGTGGCTCTTCCACAAAATACACGTGCGGGCGCGCACATACAGTGCGACTGAAACTTCGTGGCCCATGCGCAGAAGTCGGTTTTCAGCTCTCAAAAGAAATTTCAATCGTTGTACTGTTTATATTTGGCTCTGTTGACTAATGAGTTTGCCGACCACTGAACCAGGCCATTGAATTCCAGAAGCCACATATTTCACCACCACTCCACACCCTGCCCCCTCTAATCTGGCTCCAACATCTGGCTGTGGGGACTTTAGCACCCACTTAGCTTTTTTGGTGTACAGTTTCCTTATGTGCACAATGAGGATGGGACCAAGTAACTCTCAAGTATATTTTAGTTCCATCGTTCTACTCTGGCCTAATGCAGTACTGTGGACAGGAAGGTAGCTATTTAGATTCAGAAAACCAAGAGCATATTTTATTAAAGAAAGCCTTAAAAGAACACCTATAACAATGGAAAGATCCAATCTTAATGTACACACTTTGCTAGCACAAAGTTAAGAACTGGTGGGTAGTGGTGAAAGCATATTATTCAGAAGCAGAGGTCTAGGTGCTGGGAAAGGGAGGGTATGAAATTCAGGAAAAGCAGGAACACAGCCAGGACTGTCCAGTGCGATTTTTCTCACCAGCCCTGGGTGCACTAAGTCCCTGCTGCCAGTAGCAACACAGTTTCATTTTGTAACAGGGGCACTTGGTCATTAAGCCCTTCATGCTTGCTTGGCTCCTCAACAGGTTGCCCAGCCCTTCAAGCACTGTCGGCCAGGTCCTGTTACTACCACATACTCTGCTTAGCGCCCCCTCTTGACCACAAGCCTATTCCATTTAGCTAAACATCACACCATCTCTCACTGAATAGCTCCTTTGCTTGCAATCATCTGCCTGTCTTCTCTGATTAAATAAAGGTAAGCTCCCCGCAAATGACTTATCAATTACAAAGACAGAATTAGTAATGTCATTGTAAAGAAACCTCGTAGACACCGCTAAACCAAGTGGACCAGGTTGGCATCCTCAATCCCGGGACAAACTGCCATCCTGGGCTCCTTGGTCTGATGCCCTCAGGACACAGAGCATGTCTGCAGCACTGCTGCCCCAAACTCATCACCTGAATCTCAACAGGAGGGAGCATCAAGTGAACCCCAACCAAGGAACACAATAACTGATCTGTGCTCTTCAAAGCTATCCAGATCGAGAAAGACAAAGAAAGATGGAGACACTGTTCCAGACTAAAAAAATAAAGAGACATGATGACTGAAGACAATGTGTGATCCTGGAGTGGATCCTGGACCAGGGTGAAAATAGCTAAAAGGGTATTATTGGAACAACCGACAATTAGAGTACAGACTGTGGATTAGATGACAGCACTGTGCCAATTATACGTTTCCTGATTTGAAAGCTGCACTGTGGCTAGGTAACAGAATGTCCGTGTGCTTAGGAAACATTCTAAAGCATTTAGGGTAAAGGGCATCATGTTCCCAACTTGCTCTCAAATGGCTGAGTTAAAAGATAATAATAATAATAATAATAATAATAATAATAATAATATATAAATATAAATATATAGGAGGCTAAGGTGAATGGGGCAAATATAAACAACTTGTGAAACTGGTTAAAAGATATAAGGCAGCTCCTCATTCTCTTCTTGTAACTTTTTCTCGTAAGTTTAAATATGAACAGAAAAAAAAAACCATCCCCCAAAGAACCTATAAATTATCTTTCAATTCTCATGCTTATATTAGATCCACTGTTATATGAAACACAAAGAGAATTTGGGGGGAAGAAAACATAAGTTCAATGAGTTTAATTTCTTCTAATGTAAATGCAATATACAGCTGGCTAGGTGCTTTTCAACGCATGCTGCTAATATGTGATATAATACCTTGAATATAGTAAGTTAGCAATAAGTATCTGTGGACTGAGCATCAAGCAATTTATCTTTAGAAGGAAAGTCAGCATCCCGAATAAAAGCATGAAGATACATAACATCATATGAAATAAGAACTTTAAACAAAAAAAGCTTAAAAGTATAAACAAGCCATAAAAATGAGGTGGTTAAGAGCACCATGCTCTGGAATGAGCCGGGCTACAAGGATCTGAAATCCACTTTGGCCATGTAGTATACTGACCGTGGGGCAAGTTGGTTAAAACTTCCCTGAGCCTCAGTTTGCTCACTTGTGAAATGGGGATAATAAAGATCACAAGGCTACTGTCAAAATGAATTAAAGGTTCATAGAAAGTATTTAATGAATGCCTCACACATAGTTTTAAATGTTATTATCACTGAGTTCTAACACTCATGTACCTTTGTTTCTTTTATAATAAGAAGAATCAACATTTAAACCAAAGTAAAAAATTAATCATTTAGTGGGTATCTACTAAAATGCTTGAAAAAAATCACACTTTTAATGAACTTAAGAAATCAATGCTCTGGAGGAAAGTACAGCTAAAAAGTTCCTTTTAAACTTTCTAGGTCACTAGTGTAATGGGCTCCTCCTTCTCCCTCCCCCACCCAAGACTCCACAACTTTAGACATGTTTCCTCAAATAGAGACTTGCTTAAACACGTAAGGCTTCCCACTTCCCCTACTGTAGACCCACTGTCTATTTTCTAGGATGGCCACCTGTATCTTTCTGGTCAAACTAAAACTGTTTCTTTAGGATTCTAAATTCCATCTATCCAGCCTCCTTCTTGCTCACACTACAGTTCATCTGGGCACGAAAAAGGCTCTGACTGAACAAAGGATTATTGACCTCCACATAGCACTTCAGAGTATAGATCATTTCTCACACATAAAATGCCTTCTGGCCATTATCTCTGCCCAACCATCTCCATCTCCATCATCTTTTCCAAAACACATGAGTGCCAGTCCATGAAGCCTTTCTTTTCTCCTCATTTTAATCACTCCCCCCCCCCCAAGTAATGTTTTTTTGGCCTTGTTAGAGAACTGCACAATAAGCAAGTGATTTGCTATTAATCTATTTAAAATAGACAAGGATAATTGAAAAGAAATTATGATATATCAATTGCTGAGCATCAAAGCTGATCTGAAGCCTTTCTTGATCACTATAAAATTTATCACTCTTTTCTTCATTCATTCAAGAAATAATAGGCATGGTAGAGAAGGAGATTATGTAAGACACAATGCAATAATAAAATAATACTAAAATGACAGAAGAAAGCAGAAACACTAAGAAGAAAATAAAATATAATGTCAAAGAGCATGCCTGGATGTGGGAAGGTATTGGGAGGGAACTTCAGGGAACGCCTCTCAGGAAATTAATTTAAACAGACCGAATGATAACATGGAGCCAAACAAGTAAACATCTGGGGAAAGAGTCTTTCTGGTGGTGGGAACAGCAAGTGCAAAAGCCCAAAGGTGGCCATGGGCCCCGAGTGCTTGAAGCACAGAATGAGGCCAATGTGGCCGCAGCAGAGGGCACCAGGGGGACGCAGAGGAGAAGGTCAAATATGCAGTCAGGTGCCGGATCATGAAAGTGATGGCACAATGTTTGGGTTTTATCCTTAATCCTTGAAAGGGTTTCATACTGCTTCTTTATTCTTATGGTAGATAGTTCATAGGTTTATATGAGCACTTCACATAAAAGTAGGTGCTTAATAGATGCTTGTTGGGGCATCAGTTGGAAAAGAAGCTAGGAGAGAAATGGAGCCAATGCTGTAAGATCTTGGATGATGGTTTCTGTCACCAACACATACATGTGCTTCATCAACCTTAACTTGAGGTCAATAGGTCTGTTATACCGCATGAAAACAGAGTTGTCATGACAACTCTAATTAGATGGTTTTCTTTCCAAGGAGGATGAACCAAATACTGCACTTACAGGCTGGTTTGGTTCTCTAAAATACCTGCAAGGGCTGCAATCCTCTACAAGTTGAAACATTTAGTACAGGGAGCGCCCAGTTACCAACAGAGTGGGTTCCCAGAGCTGGCTTGTTTGTGAGGAGTTTAGGGAATGCATTTTCCTTTAGAAACAATGTTGTCAAGGAGGCTAGACTCTTAGGCCAATCCACTAAAGCTTTTAAAAATTCACAAAGTGGCAGACATACTGTAAATCTGCATTGAGAAAATAAGAGAAATGAATTCTTTTGAAATGAAGCAATTAAAAATTAAGCTGGTGCTTTTAATTTCTCTTGATGCTGTTATTTGAAGAAAAGAAGGTTTAATTAGGATAAAATGAGAAGAGAAGTGGAATATTTAGTGGAGATTCTATTAAGGAATTCTGGGCACCATCAAGGCTTTTAGAGGTTAATGTCACTAATTTTTTTTATTATTATGACTTTCAATTCAGGTGTCTCTCATATAGCTTAGTCATGATCATAATCACTTTTGGCTCATAAGTAGTTGAGTACACCATCAGGAGAAGCTGTCCTGAGGTTGCTGGCCTGTGCTGAGGTTGTCTATGGAAGTGGAAGACATTAAAGAGAAAGATGGCCTGAAATAGAATTAGGAGACCTATAAGAAACTGAAAAAGTAAAATGAAAGAAAGAGAAAGAGAAAATGCATTCAAGAGCAGGCAAGATTGGTGAGGTAGAAACTGGTTCACCTAGGACAGCTGGATTGTTACCAAAAAACTGGGAGGAAACGAGGAGAGAGAGGAAAGAGGAAGGAAAGAAGGAAGGAAGGAAGGAAGGAAGGAAGGAAGGAAGGGAGGAAGGAAGGAAGGAAGGAAGGAAGGAAGGAAGGAAGGGAGGAAGGGAGGAAGGGAGGGAAGGCCAGAGACTGACTGGTCTTGGATGGGTAGGAGTTTCCATTCATTTATTCAAACATATGGGATGTTTGAAAATTAAATGGTACCCTTCTAAGATTGAATCTGCACTTCATATAATGCTGTCTCATTCCAAATGCCCAGCACGGCACTTAAAATATGAGAGTTTAATAACTTATCGTGAAATATGTGAATGGTGCAACAAGAACAGCTAACACTTATTAAATGCCTAAAATGTGTTAAGCATTATACTCATTTAATCCTCACAACATGAGATAATTATTAGCCCCATTCATAGATAAGGAAACTGAGGCTTAGACAGGTAGTTTGCTTGAAGATACACATAGGCAGAAAATGATGAAGGCCACATTAGAACAGTCTGAGTCCAAAAATGCCTGCTCTTAACCTCTCTGCTCTATATCTACCTCAAAGGCCAGACATTCAACAAGTATCTGATCAATTCCTCTTGACATATATCAATGGAGAACTAGTAGTAACATGAATTAATATTCCAAATTGCTTTCTCTGGAATCTTCCTTTTTATAGGTTACTATATATATATATATATTAAAACATTCATAATCTGGTCATGAAGACTCAAAGTTCAAGCTTTTTTATATATATTTTATTGATTTCAGAGAGTACTCATTGTTCGGCTGCCTCCTGCATGCCCCCTACTGGGGACTGACCCCATAACTCGGGCATGTGTCCTGGCGGGGAATGGAACCGTGACCTCCTGATTCATAGGTCGACGCTAAATAACTGAGCCACACCGTCCAGGCTAGGTTGCCATATTGCATTACTGGCAATATGAAGCCTGCAATGAGTACTTGGGGAAAGCAGCAGTTACAAGATAGATTTCATTTGCCTTTCATTTGCCAAATTATATAAGCAAATCAGTAGATGCAGACAAAACATTTGATTCATGATAAAGAATATCCAGCAAACTAGGAATAAAGGAGAACTTCCTCATATCGATAAAGAACATTTACAAAAACCCTATAGCAAACATTGTATTTAATGGTAAAAGCCTGAATGCTGTCGCACCTAGGATCAGAAAAAAGGCAAAATGTCTGCATACACTACTCTTATTCAACATAGCACTGGAAGTCCTAGCCAATGCAATAGGGCAAGAAAATAAAATGAAAGGCATACAGATCAAAAAGGAAAGATAAAACTGTCCTTACTTGCAGATAACATGATTATATATCTAGAAAATCCCAAGGAATCTGCAAAAAGCTCACAGAACTACTAATGCACAAATTCAGCAAAGTTGTAGGATAAAAGATCACCATAAAAAAAAGTAATCATACTACTATAAACTTGCAATGAATATTGAAATCAAGATTAAAAGCATAATACTATTTATAATTGTTCTCCAAAATTAAATTAAATACATAAATACATACCTACCTAAGTGTAATGCTAATACAAAAAGCACAAAAGAGTTCTGTCATAATGGTCACATAAAACTATACATCAGATAAAGTTGCATACACACACACAAATGAATGCAGAGTAAAAAGATGATGAAGAGAGGATAGATGGAGGAAGTTATGACAAAAATGTTAAATATGGAGGATGACTATCTGGAGTCCATATTATGTTCTCTGGTTTTGTGTACACTTGAAAACTTTCTTTAAAAAATTATTTTAAAGTTCCAACCTAATTCAGCATAAAGATAGTAGTTGATCTCTTGAAGTTCTCCAAACCAACCTTACTACTATCTTTTTTGGTGACCACAGGACATTCAGATAACAGTAGAATGAAATTCTGTAGTACCCTCTGAAAGTTTTGGCTACTATTTGCTCAGGAAATACAAACTCACTTTATTATCAATCCAAGAAAAGTATGGTAAGCCTGAAGAACCAAATCATCCATATTTCATTCTTAAAACAGATTTAAAATATTTGAATTGTCTTTACTACCACTGTCCTTCATTTGCATAATAAATTAAGGATTAACACTGAGATGAAATCACTTTATATCTCTGTCTCCAAAATGTTCTGCTTAAATGTTTAAAACGCTGTGTTTAAGAGAAATATAATCATTTTAAGAAATCAGCTTTGAGAAAGTACTTTTTTACCTATCCTTTTTGGAGATTCCTTTCTAAGGGATGGCCAAAAGTATTTAATGACTAAGCTTTGCTACCGTACTTCAGTTTTATGGAACACCTAACCCAGGAGCTTCAGTTGACACTATTAGGAGGAGGGATGCTTGCTTGCCCTTGCTTTTCCTTTCTCTTACATTTTATAATGCTCTAACGGTAAAAACAGAAAATCCTTTTTCATTAAAAAAAAAAAAATCACTAGAGCAGATGCTTTTAGCATCTTTCTCTTTTCTTAAGCTACAAAGGTAAAACTATCTTCTGCTACCACCTTTGCTGCCTGGCAAACTCCAAGGCCTTCTTTAATACCTAGCTCAACCATCATTAAGTCTCATGCTTCCCACAATCTGACACTGTAGTTATTACAATACTAGAGGCCCGGTGCATGAATTCATGCACGGGTGGGTTCCGGCTGGCCTGCCCCAATGGGGGCAAATCAGGGCCAGGCTGGTGGGGGTGAGGGGCCAATTGGAGCCGGGCTGGCTGGGGGGAGGGGCCGTGGAAGGTTGGTGGGGCTGATCGGGGCCCCGATCGGGCTGGTTGGCCACTGCAGTGCGCATGATAGTGACCGGTCGTTCCGGTCATTCTGTCGTTCCGATCGCTTGGCTTTTATATATATAGATTATTGACTATGTCACCTAACTAGCACTCTCTTCTATTCCTCTAGCATACTTTGTTCATAACTCAAACACAGCACTTTCTACAGCGTAGCATAATTTACTATTTCAAATGTTGTTCTCCCTCCCTAGGCTGTGAGTACCTTAAGGGTGGAAACACCTATTTCTTATTTATCTTTGTAACTACAGGACCTGGCTCCATTCCAGACATAAAATAGGCACTGAATACCTTATAAATGAATAAAAGGCAGGAAAGCAGGGGAGGAACACCAGAAAAGAGAGGCTCTCTCCTCCCCAATTCCCCCTGTAAGCTTTTTTCAAGAGGCTGAAGTGTTAAAGAGATGGAAGGACATAAGGGGAAGCCACGGAGCCAGTGCCATGTATAAGCCCAGAGATGACCACATGTAAGGACGAAGCGTAAGAACAGAATGGAAAGTTCCTCTTTTAAACACTATGAAAATAGACCTCCTGATTAACAATTAAAACAGTGAAACCTATGTAAATAAGGTACTTAATTTATCTGGACTTCTGTTTTCTTTTGCATTTCTCTCTGTATCAATTACTTTAAAATACAGATAACCAGCCTTGAAGTTTAAAGTTATTTTAAGAAATAATTTTATTTCTAATAAGGAACATCACATTAGAATCTCAGGTAAATCATGTTTATATTTTGGTCTCTAGATTAATTGATTATGTAGAATGATTTAAAAACACTACCTCCTAACGGCAGGAAACCCTAACTGTAGGTCAAATGTCTAAGAAAAAAACAAACATTCCTCAGTAATGGCCCTGAAGAATAAAGAGTCCTCAGTGGCTGGACAAATATCTGACACATGGCTGTTCAATTAATGTATGCTGAGTGAGTAATGTGTCAACAATAACAACACAATTACAGCACATACATCACCTTCGACTAATCTGGCAGGCCTTCTCTCTTCTCTCTCAGTTGGCAATGCTTATAATTCAGTCTAGAAACTTAAAACTTTTTCCTGTTTCTAATCAAGGTAACCCTTTTCCCTCAGGCACACCTTTTACAGGGAATCTGAAGATCAGGCTAAAGTCCAAAGTTTCTATTATTAGCAAAGTCCCCACCCCCACTTTGCGGGATGCCAATCCTAGCTGATTGCTAATAGGTAATCAGAACCTTCTCCACCCAGTGTGGCTACTTACAGAAAACAACTCTGCCTCAAGAGATAAAGTAGTCATCACCCCAACTCCACCTCCACCAGGAGGAAGAATCAGGAGAGACAGCTGTTGACTTCCTGCTATGGACACACATAGCCAGGGTCCCCACAGTTAGCCAGTAGAGGATTATTGATCTGTGGAAATAGGGTGTGACAGCAACTACGACCAACTCAGCTGGCTGTAAATATTGAAGCTTATTATTGAAAATAACTCATCAGGGACCCTCAGACCTATTTTAGCCTGATTGGTACATTTCAGGAAAGCAAGACCCAGACACATTAAAAGACTGAGAACACAGAGCCGGAGAAGGCAGAGTTGTGACTAGAACCACTGATCAAGTACCAAAGAGCACAGAAGAAAGAATGAAACCTAGAACCAGTTCATTGGGAACTGATGTGCTAGATAAGCTTTGTTAGAGGTTGCTGTCCTATCACCCCACCTGTCAGCTCCAGAGCCCTGCTCACCTGGGTATGTTTGCCAAATGCTATGCAAATACTTCGAGGATAAAACTGTTAATAGGACATTAACTACTTAGGAAATTACAGAATGGTCTGAAAAGGGTGAGTACGCAAACACATATGCAAAAAAAAGAAGAAGAAGAAAAAGAAACCAAAATTTATGAAAGGAACAATGAAAGAAGAATCTGTCTAGAAGACCTCAGGGGGCCCCTCTTGGACATTGGAAAGAAAGGCTGAGTAGACAGAGTCCCACCAGGCGGGGTTCTGATTCTTAGTTGTGCAGATTGGTGTTGGAAAAGGGGGCATTCCTACTAACTTGAAATTTCCTGAGTGAAAATTCTGACAGAGTCAGAATACAAAGACCATCCCTGCACTTACCTGGGCATTTGAAATGACCCTGCTCCTAAGTCGGCTAAGAGAAGACACTCCAGAGAGCCAGTTCGATCCCCACAGCTGGCTCAAGCATGCGCACACCGTGGTGACTGTTGAGCCTCCCGTGTTTTTGTCTCTGGGAAGTTCTGAGGAAATGCACTCTGCACACGGCTGTAGCTCAGAGGTCAGGCGGTTCTTGAATTCTCTGAGGTCTTGGCCTAAACACCCTAGTTTTCAGACTCTCTACTGCAAATCTCTAATTCAATGCAAATGAAAAATACATTTTCCCCAGAAAGGTACAAAAATTAAAGCAGAATAAAAAAGGATTTCCATTCAAGGATGAACATAACAGGCAAAATAAACAGATAGGCAACTTACGGGAAGAAGGTAATGGCAAAGGCTAAAACAAGGCATCAATATCTAAAAGATATAAGGAACTCCAGTAAATGAATAAGATAAGAAATAATGTAAAAGTGGGCAAAAACATGAATAGGCGTTTCACAGAAGGGGAAACTTAACATGGGTAAAGCAAATAAAGTGATCAACATACTAGTAATCAGAGAAATAAAAAATTTAAAGCAAGGTGAAATAAAGAACGGCAAAAATTATAAATTGTAAACTCATGTCCTACTAAGTGTGGGATGGGTGTGAGAAAACGAGCACCCTCAAGCACTGCTGGAAAGGGAACAGCCTTTCTGGAAGGGCAATCGGGGAAGGACCTTCCCCACAGGCGCCGATGCACCTTAGCAGGCTATCCTAAGGGGACGGGAAGAAAAATGTGGTGGGTGCCTGAGACAGACCTTACATGGCAATCCGGTTCAACCACCTAGACATTAAAGGAAAGACCTTAAAAGCATAAAGACTGGTGCATGTATGAAGAATAGGAACCTTAGTGTACCACCCATGAAATAAAAAAAAACATCACTCATGGGAAGTTCACAAAACAACACTGTATGTTTTTAAGGGCACATCAAGACCATTATTTTGTTGTGGTTGTTAATCCTCACCCAAGGATATTTTTCCATTGACTCTTTTTTTAGCGAGAGAGTGGAAGGGAGGGGGAGAGACAGAGAGAGAGAGAAACATCAATGTGAGAGAAACACATCGATTGGTTGCCTCCCGCAAGCACCCCAACCAGAGTTGGGGATTGAGCCTGCAACTCAGGCACATGCCCTTGACTGAAATAGAACCTCAGACCCTACAGTCTGTGGGCCAATGCTCTATTCACTGAGCAAAACTGACTAGTCAAGAACATTATTAATGGGAATGGAAATAGAATGGAAATAAAGGGGGAGAGGGGTCAAGTAAAAAAAAATAGCAAAAGCAAGGCCTTGCACAGGCTGGCAGAGCTGACAATAATTAACTAACCAGTACAATGAATTCAACTCTCTACCCCGAGGTTCCATCGATACTAACACCCACACAAAAAAGTAGAAAATCATTGGCAGGCATTAGTTGATATTCATCCATGAAGTTCTGCCTAAAATTACTGACTGATGTATGTAGATAACTGGAATAAATAGGCTACGGGGTGATGAGGATCTCAGTAGAAAAGACTTGAATGCAAATAAAAAATACTGATGTTGTTACTTGCATTTTAACTGCTAGAGTAGATAAAAATTGTTTCAATGCAGCCTTTAAAAGTGAGTCCTTTTCTTTCGAAAAAATGTTTTGCAATGAGAAACCCAGATCCTAAGATATAAGGAAGCGCTAGTGGAACATTTTCACAGAGGCTTAAAAGAAGTAAATAAAGTGAATTCATTATAAAGGTCAAAGTACAACCTGTCACTTTAGCTCACTCTGACACTCACTTTGCCCTCCCTAATTCTGGTATGTGTTAATTTTGGCACATCATTAGGCTATACACGAGTCAGGAAGTGTCCACAATGATTCATCAATAAGAATGTATTCTTTCTGTGGGGGTGTGTAAGGGCACAGGTGAGGCTATGGTACAAATACATGCTGATACTTTTCCATAATCAACTGCACTAAAAAATGGGAGGAATTTTTTCCATGGTTGAAGCACTAAAGGCATATATTTGTATTGTTTTCTAGGCTTTATTTTGTACTAGAGGCCCAATGCATGAAATTCGTGCAAGGGTATGCCTCCACAGCTGCGGCTGCCTCGATCATCCCTCGCAGCTGTGGCAGCTGCCTTGATCCCATGGCTGCAGCCCTGGCTTCGTCCCAGAAGGATGTCTGGAAAGACATCCGGTCTAATTAGCATATTACGCTTTTTATTATTATAGATTACCCGTTAAAGATTTTTATTATATTTTCCTTTTTTTAATTTCTTTTTTCTTTTCTTTTCCCTCCCTCAGCCTCTTTGTTATATCTAAAAAAAAGAACAAAATTTTGATTATTTGTACTTATAGGTTCAATTTCTTTTGCATATTTAAAGATAATGTTATGGACAAGTTATATAATGCCATGCCTTACTCTTCCCCAGCTGCATGTATTCAATTAACAAAGCCCCAAAATAAAATGTCCAAGTCACATAAACCAGAGAACATGACTAAGACCAGCTTTGGCAAATCCAGTTCAACCTGCTATCTCTGAAAAACTAGATGCTGGACTTAAAGTAGAATTTTCTATCCTCTGAGGACCTGCTTACTCAATATTGATAAAGCTACTGAAAGAAAAGCTACATCTTAAAGCAGAGGAGGAGATGGGACAGAGACAGGAAGGGGGAAAGAAAGGGAGGAAGGGGGACAAAATGGGAAAGGAAGGAAGGAGGGAGCAGGAAGCGGGGAATGGTGGGGTGAGTGAGGAGACAGGGAGGGGACTGGAGGGTCAAAGTTGAGGCAGATGAACAGAGCAAAGCTAGAGGACTCCAATATCAGGAACACAGTTAAGTACCCTGGTCACGAATTGTACTCCATAAAGGAGTACTTAACCAAATATTTCTGGTGTCTTCCCCAGGATTTATTTTCATTCTCTGACCCAGGAGTGCCTTTGCAGCTGGTCCCGCACTGCTTATCAGAATAGGGTGTGAACTGCATCTGGAGGTGGTTCCAAGACCTCTGAGCAGTCTCAGTTCTAAAGGCTTTTACTTCCTCTGGCAAAGGATGCCTCTGGCCTGCTGCTCTCAATCGCTCCCCTGGCTCACCCCACATGACTCCCCAAATGCAAGAACAGCCTCTCTCTGCATCTGGAGGGTGACCACAGTGATCTTGCACCACTTGGGACTGCAGTCCCGTTCTGTGGCCTGGCCTCTGGAATCCTCTGTTTCTTGCCAGGGGCTTTGTCTTCATTTTGCAACCTGTTCCTGCTGATGCACTGCAGTTTCTTGCCAGCGTCTCCGTAAGCATCAAGACTTAAGAAATCCCTGGCAAGAAGCTCTGGAGGATTAGTTGAGGCTACAAAATAGAGATGAAACTCCTGATAGAGCCAAATCCTAAGAGTTTGGCCACACTTGTTCTTGATTTTTTTTTCCTTCCCTTCATATTAAAAATCTGCCTAAACACAACAGAAGAGCTTTTAAACCAAATTAACTGTGGTCTCTTGGTGACAACTAAAGTCACGAACCAAAGGCTGCTCCTTACGCACACGGAGATTTAGAACTGCACGGAACACCTAGGCCAGCATCACATCCTCTCTGAGTGGGCACCGGCTTCCTCAGAAATATCATCTCTCTTGGCATCCCACTCGGAGCTCCATATATATAAAAAGAAATATAAATGAAAATGTGTGCATAAGGCAGCAAACAAATGTTGAGGAGATTGGGTCCACATTAGCCATATGGTATTTTTGGGTAAAAACAACCATTATGTGATATTAGAACCAGAGAATATGAAATTCAAATTCATCTCTAAAATCTGGCATCTTGCTTATTTCTGCTATCATGTTGTATACTAGGAGCTCTTTCCTTACAGTTAAATCCTCAACAACAACAACAAGGGACACTATGTACAGAACAGCATACTGTTTTTTTTTAAATGGAATATAGGACATAGTTCCTTAGTTATTACTGAAATTTACTACCACTCCTCCCTGTCCTGCCCTCCCCCCACCATGGAAAATACACAAAAACTTGGTAAACTTGTAAAGAGCCTAGAGTTTTTAACAACAAAAGACAAATTTTGTAGTTTCCATCTATTTTTGGAAAGGTCAATGATGCTAACTATTCTTTAAGTTTGATTGGCTGTTCAGTCAAGTGAGCAAGAAGAAGAAGTTATTTAAACTATTATTTATAGATGATGAGGCCGATTAATTGCTTCAGCAAACGCCCAGCTGTCTACTAATATGCACTTGACCCGTCTGGCTAATTGAGTGTGTGCATAGTATGGTTGTAAATGGATAGCCTATGGTCCTTTCTTCCATCTGAAATGATATACTGCTTTTATTAACAGGGAGTGAAGAAGAGGGTTAGTATCTATAGATAACGTTATATTTCACTTGCTTCTCTAACAAATTAGCCTTTTTAGCCTTCCATTAGTAGAGGATAATAAGGTACAAACATATTCAACAGAGAGACACTTGGACTTCCTGAGAGGCAAATGGCAAACGATGATCCATGAAAAATGAATACAGAAGACTCAGCAATGACTAATGAGGGAAAAGAATTTAGTGAGAAGAGCCAGTCTTTTGTCCTGCCATCTTCTTTTAGTGTTGTTCACTGTCAATAGACTAACAGATAGGAGAGGTTGTTTGGAAAGTACATTCTAAATCAACTATGACAAAGGTAAACAAAGGTGAAACATGTATTTCCCTAAAAGGCACATTTCACACATTTAGTAGAGAAGAAACAGTGCTAACTCTGATTAGCAGTGCACCTTTATTAACACATACAGAATGAATAGGGATTTCCGAATATTTACTTTACAAAACAACAGGGTGTTAAGAACGGCCCAGCTCTACCCATACTCTTATTTAGATCTTATTATCCGGGGTATTTTGTCCTATTCCAGCTGACAGTGGCTCCCAAATTTTGTTCAGACACCCACCTGCCTGCAGGCTCTTCAACTGTTGCACACCGCCACCTTCCTGGAGCCAGGTCTGGTGACTCTGACCCGAGCACTAGTTGGTTCTCTGCACCCTACCTGCTTTCTTGCCAACTAAAGGGACAGCACAACCCCTGAAGTCTTCTTCAGCCTGGCTTAGGACAGTAGGACCCAGCCAATCCTACCTCCTTCGTCTCAGTTTTACCTTTTGGACTTCCACTGCCGTCTATACAAAATAATAATTCATTCAAAAAATTGACTAAGTGCTTACTATTTGCCATGCAGAATTATAGGAGTTGGTGCATAGACATGAACAAAGTCACTGCTAGAAAACCCCACAGCCACTCAACAGCCAATACAGGCTGGGGACAGGAAGAGCTGAAGGCCCTGACCTGTGCCCACCAAGCCAAGAAGATGCACGTAAAACACGCAGCTTGCTGCAAGCCCGTAATGAAAGAGCAGAGGCCGTGTGTGAGCCAAGAAGTCAATTCAGCGTGTAATGTAACACATGCCACCTTGCTTCTGGGATTACACTAACTGGCACAATACTGCTAAAATCCATTGTTTACCCTCAATGCTGACCCAGCAAAGGGATTAGCACTGCACTGTAAAGACATCCAAGAAACATGAAAGCAAGGAAGGCACTAAAAGATATGCTGGGACAGAACCATGGTAACAGGTATACAAATTCAAGCCAACAAGCCCCAAATTCTACTTTTGAAAAATCTTACTTAAACAGTAGGTAGTCCTGAGCCTGTATCCCCAGGGTGCTCAGTGTGAGTGGCCCTGTGGGGACCCTAAGGCCCAGTCACCTACTTTCTCCTTCTTTGGCTGCCCGAGGGGCCTTACCCTAGTCAGAATGCTCCCCTTGCTGTCCTGTTGCCAAAATTACCACACTCTTAATCCGTATCCCCTGGCCTCTATCCCTAAAGCCCACAAAGAGCCTGCTTTAGAGTTGAGGGTTGGGGAGGGGGTTGTTATTGTTAGAAATGATTTCTCATATAGTTAGGGCATAAAGAGCTCTCTTCATTTCTATCTTTTCCCCCCTTCCCACTTGTATCCTTCAGGGCAAAACCAAAGACTATGAATGCCACCGTGGCTCTCTGCTTACCTAAAGGCCTGAGGTAAGATGGATATTAACTAAGCATATTTTGGCCAACTAGAAACTCATATCTGAAGGTCAAAAGAAGACCCAGTCTCATGTTTTCTGGGTATTCAGTCATTGGAGCTAAAGGCAAAGAAGGCAAGGAGGGGGCATGTGCTTTGGATGTAGAGCAGGAAGGCAGCTTGGATATCAACAATCCAAAACAATGTTAAAGAACGCTTTTGGATGAAGGTTTTCAGACCCGCTGACTATAAATGCGGGCTGCAGACTTGTTTGAAGGCTGCCTGTGGTTGTGAATTCTCAGGAGAGAACTTGTGCTCCCTTCTATCCAACATCAAGGTCAAGGCTAACATGTTTCCTTGCTGTCCTCTTCTGTAGTACAGGTTCCTGTCTAATTTATTCTTAGATGGAGGGTATTGCACTGTGGGGTCCCATTTTTATATGGATTCGTCACCTTGAACAAACCTTGGATTTGGCTCATGTCCTCTACATCTAGCGAGTTATCAGAATCTTAGCCCAAGGACATCATCAGTAGGTAGATGTCTTTGGGCTGAAAGCTGACTTCAGTGCTAACTCACTCCACCGGATTCCTGCTTAAACATTATTCCTGGCCTTTAAGGTTATGTTACTTTATCTTAAAAAATTTCAGTTTCTACTTTATCTTATTTCATTTCCAGAATGTTCAGTCAGAGAGTTGTTCAGGTACTTAATCTTACATACTGAGAGAATAAAAGTTGGAACATTTATTTTTCATCAGAAAGTTCCCCACATGCTCTTAACAATGGATGCAGTAGACATAATTTCCTGATTCCTTCTAACAAAAACAACAATTATCTAGTTGAGCTCTTTTACCCCAATTCACCTCCCATCTAGGTTGAAGGGTAGGACGTGTAAACTGTAAAGAGGGATTATTCCAATATAAAAGGGAGAGGAGCACATTCTTCTTTGTGCGTTTCTTTTACTTCTTTCCACCTAGTAAGCTGAGCATTGTTAGCTGTGTTTTTACCAATAAAAAATCAGGTCAGAGAGGCTAAATAAACTGGTCAGGGACATCTATGCACTGAAGCTGTGCTTTGAACCAAGAGTCAGTGTGATTCAAAAGAACGTTTTCTCCTCTACCCACAACACTTTCTCAGAAGCGTAAAGTACAGTTTCATGTCCTCCTGGACTTTCATTGTCATTGGTAAACTGGTGTGCCAATTTGGAGGTGAAGAAACTGAGGTTAAAAAAGTCAGTGACGCCCAGCCTGTGTGACTCAGGGGATAGAACCTGCCTGCGGACTAAAGGGTCCTGGGTTCAATTCCCGTTAAGGACATGTGCCTCGGTTGCTGGCATGATCCCTGGCGGGGCGCATGTAGAAAGCCACCAATCCATGTGTCTCTCTCACACCAATGTTTCTCTCTGTCTCTCCCCTTCCCTTCCACTCTCTCTAAAAAAAAAAAAAAAAAAATCAATGGGAAAATGTCCTCGGGTGAGGATTAAAAACAAAAAAAAGTCAGTGACAAGCTCACAGAAAGAGGTCAGGTTAATGGCAGGGTGGGCAGAGTGAGCATGCTTAGCCTTAATTTATTTTTATTTTTATTTTTGTGTGAAAAAGTCTTAACTTTGGGTTAAATAGGCACTACAGTGAAAAGTACAGCGCTCACCATGGTGGAGTGATTCTTGCTCAGAAAGCACGGCAGCTCACAACGTACCCTGTACCCTATTCCAACTCGTTAAGCACCAGGGGCGACCCCAGCGGTACCACTGGGATACAGCACAGGATACTGTTTTGGGCTTGCTCAAACTAATATTTTATGTGTGCTTTAGACTTAGCCAAAGCTACTTCCATATTAGGCAGACTTGAATTTTCAACTATTTTGTGTGAAAAATGTGTTATGTTCAACTTGGCACTCTTGCTTCTGCCGGAAAGTTGACTAATGGCCTGTGTCAAATATGCTTACTGAGCCCTTGTGTCTAAGGACAGGCACTTGTAAACAGACAGGCCCTGTTCATGTCTGGACTGCACTGTACATGTATGTACATACTCTATAAGCATATGTACAGGTGAGGCAAAAGTAGGCTTACAGCTGTGAGTACACGAAACAGAGTGTATTCTTACATTATTATTTATTGATTATTCTATTATTTTCCATACAAACAACTATAAACTTACTTTTGCCCCACCCTGTATACATACACAGATCCCAAACACGATATTTTCTTTCAGCGATGAGTCACAGGTGTGCCTGAAGGCTCTGGCCTTCGTGACAGACTCCCCGCCCCCAAAGGGATGGAAACTGCATTCACTCAGTTGCTAACAGGACTCATGCTGAAATTCTCATGTCACAGGATTTTTTCCCCAGGTAGACATCTGAATATTAAAAACAAATAGACAATAAACTATCCTGACACCTGGGGAAAATTCTATAAAGATGATATTTTATTATTATTATCTATGAGACAGACCAAGGAATCTGAAAAGTATAGTAAGAGACCCTGTCCAACGAAACCTAAAGCTATGGAATAGAAAGATAAAAGGAAGGCCAACACAAGTACAAATAGGCAAAAACTGAAGGCGCATTCTTAATCATATTCTCGAGGCCCGCAAAAGCACAAAGAGCCCCTTCCCCAGGGGGTTTAAAATGTCAATGTGACACGTAGGAAAAGTGAAACAGCAATGAACTGTCCTCCTGCTTAAAGCAATCTCGTTGCATGTGACCTCAGAGAGCTTCTCCTGTGTTCAGCTCTTCCCTGGTCTTCTCTGCTGGCGCAGTTTCCTCGCTGGTATAGGATTCCCAAGCAAAATGTCTATGTTGCAACCACAGAATGAATTTTGAGGGAAATACTGAAAAGTATGGTTTTACTAAACAGCATAAGTGATACTCACTGTTTATTTGGAGAAGTTTCTGTTTTCTTGGCAGAAAAACAATGTAAACAAAGTCAGTTTGGTCACCATAAGCCAAGTTCTATCCAAGAAAACCTCGCCTAGACAGAGGTCACCAACTTCTTAATCTTGAGACCACCAACAGGACACACAAGTAGCGTGGGGAGGAAGCCTACTGCGGAGACAGGGAGCTGGCAAATGGATCCCACGTGGCTCGATGCTGCTCTGACCATGGCTCTCAAGGCCCCAAATGATCTTTCCCCAGGAAACAGCCCCATCCCACCTCCCTCCTGCTCGCCTTCCACTCTCATCTCCAGTCATATGACACCTTTGACATGCTATCCTTTTGACTGGAACACTCTTTCCTATTCTGCGCATGGCTAATCCTTAACTTACGCTCAGGTCTCAATTTAGAGCTCCCTTCCCCTGACTCCCAAATCTGGGTCATGGGTCCTCCAGGTACTCTAAGCACCCCCAATTTTCCCTCTCCTAGCAGTTATCAAACTGCACCACAACTTCCCACTGGAATGTCAGCTTCTCAAAGGCAGTGACTCATATGTTTTCGTCCTTGATTTATTTCAACTGCCTACAGGACCTGACACCTGACAGGTGTTTAGAAAACACCTGTTGACTAATTGAATGAAGCAAAATGAGGAAGGAGTGGAGGGAAGAGAAAAATGGAAAGAGAGAGAGAGAGAGAGAGAGAGAGAGAGAGAGAGAGCTGCTTTTGAAGGAGCGGGGTGGAGTGTCCATGGCAACAGTATCATACGTTTTAGTGACATCATCTGTTTCTAAATAGAAGTTAAATCATGACATAGCCTTCGTTTCCTTCTTGTAAATTGCAAAGATTGCATACCTTTGTTTTCTTGAGCAATGGATAAGCACCTGCAACAGGGGATGAATCTCCAAATAATCATGCTGGCAAGATAACAACAGAAGTAACACTAACCCCTTGCTTCAGCTTTTAAAAAGTGGTCATATGACTCATATCCATTCTGGGAGGCAGGCAGAACAGGTGTTATTATTACTCTCATTTTACATGTGAGGAAACTGGGGCTCTGCGACACACGACTTGCCAATGCCATGCGTCTATTAAGTGGCAAAGCCTCAGCCCACGTCCAGGCCCCAGACTCCTGTTCAGGGCTGACTTGGGTCCACTGAGCACAATGTATATTTCCAGCATCTTGCCTGGCACCAGAGGAACAGGGGCTCAAGCGTAGAATTATTAGCATCTATCTAGAGCAAATTAAAATCTAATCAAAATTTAATTTTATAATTTGCCTAGTTTATTCTCTATAGGTACTGTAAACAGAACTATCGTTCAAGAGCAGTTTCTTTGAAATAAATGCAAACACAAGCTAAAAACAGGAGCTAGAAGCCCAGCCAAGTTAATACAGTCCCACAAATTGTGATTGCTTTAGCTTTCCTACCTGGCTTAATGTATAATTTCTGCCAACACCAATGGGACACTGAGTTCCTGTTAAAAATATCTTTTTGATTGATGTCAAATGAAAATGACCATATTAAGCAATCAGATTTTTTTTTTACAGCTCTGAGGAGTAACTGGCACACAATAAATTTCCAAGTTTACAATGTTAATGACTTTTGACATATGTATGCACCCAAGAAACCATCACCACAATCAAGATAATGAACATATCCATCATCCCCCAAAAGTTTCCTCTTCTACTGTGTAATCTCTCTCTCCCGCAACTACACCACTCCTATCCCCAGGCAACCACTGACCTGCTTTCTGTCATTATAGATTAGTTTGCATTCTCTAGAATTCTATATAAATGGAGTCATACAGTATGTACTCTCCTTTGCCTACTTTCTTTCACTCAGCATGCTTATTTGGAGATTCATCCCCTGTTGTAGGTATCAACAGTACATTCATTTTATTGCTGAGTAGTCCACTGTTTATGTACCCCTCAAGTTATTTATCCAATCAGCTATCATTTGGGTCATTTCCACCTTTTGGCTATGATAAAGCTACTATGAAAATTCATCTGCAAAATTTGTGTGGACACATGTTTTCATTTCTTTTGGCCAAGTACCTGGGAGTAGAATGACTGGGTCACATGGCAGGTGTGTGTTTAAGTTTGTAAGAAGCTGTCAAACTGCTTTTTCAAAGTAGATACTCCATTTTATATTCCCATGAAAGTTCCAGTTCCTCTATCCTTGCTCACACTTGGTTGGGTCAGTCTGTTTAATTTTTACCCATCATAGTGGGTGTATAGTGTTATCTCATTGCGGTTTTAACTTGCATTTCCCTAATGACTGTGTTATCTGTTCAAATCTTCTTTGCCTATATTTTACTGAGCTGTTTGTCTTCTTATTTGTATGTTGTAAGAGTTCTTTGTGTACATGAATAAAGTTCTTTGTCAGATATATATTTTGAATTTTTTCCCCCAGTCAGTTGGCTTGCCATTTTGTTTTCATAACTGTGCCCTTGAAGAGCAAACATTTTATTTTGATGAAGTCCAATTTATTGATTTTTTTTAATCTTTCATGTTCTTTTATGTACCATACTTAACAAATCTTTGCCAAACCCAAAATCACTAAGATTTTTTCCTTATGTTTTCTTCTAGATGTTTTGTCTAGTTTTAGCTCTTACATTTAGGTCTCTAATACATTTATATGTGGGTTGAGGGAAAAACTGAAGTTCATCTTTTTGCTTATGGCCCAATTGTTCCAACATCATTTATTGAAATTATTATCCTTTCTTTGTTGAATTACCTTAGCACCTTTGTAAAAAATCAATTGTCCATATATGCTTGGGTCTACTTCTGGACTGAATGTTCTGTTTCATTTAGCTATTTTTATCTTTTTATATCAATATCACACTATCTCGGTTATTATAACATTATAGTAAGTCTTGAAATCAGGTAGTATAAGTCTTTCCTCCAACTATGCTCTTCTTTTTTTAAAAATTATAATGGCTATTCCTGGTCCTCTGCATTTACATACACATTTTAGGACCAGCTTATCAATTCCTACAAAAAGCCTGCTGAGATTTTGACTGGGATTGCTTTGAATCTACAGATCAATTTGAGAAGAAATGATATCTTAATATTAACCTTATGATCCATGGACAGTATATTTTATTTTCCACTTATTTAGTTTAGGTCTTCTTTAATTTCTCTTTTACAGTTTTCAGCATATAGGCTTTGTACCTCTTTTGTCAAATTTATTTCTGAGTGCCTCCTGTTTTTGATGCTATTGTAAATAATTTTTAGCAAAAACAATCTTTTGCAAAGGAAAGATGTAAACTTTTCCTTCTATTCTGCCTATCTTTACTCTCCTGTCCTTTTGTTTAACCAATATTTCTGGGTAACCCCCATGAGCCACGATCTGAAGACTCTGGCCCATGCTGACCTCTCCGCTTTCGCTCTCACTGCCTGAAATACTTAATCAGCACCCTTACTCTTATTGCATCGTACAATTGACATTGTTATATGTGCTGTTGTGCTCTTTTATAGTTTCTTGCATGTGTCTTATCTGCCCAATGAAATTGCAAGCTCCTTAGAAGTAAAAACTATAACTTATACTTATTTGTAAATCCACAATGCCTGGAATATATGTATAAGCAAACAGGAAGTAAGTCCTTTTTCAATGAAAGTACAGAGTTCAGCAAACAAAATTTGTCTGAAACTCTAGTCTATCTGTATTCAATAATAACACAATTAAACAGATAAAAAAACAAATATTTAATATGTATTTGTTGTGCTCAACTGTAGCCTAGGGACCGAGGGGTTTAAAGAACTGTGGGCTTACTTCCTTGTCCTTAGGGAGCTCACAAGGAAGGGCAGCGCTGCAGAGACCATGCCCTGCACGTCAGACGCAGTTCTCACGGGACCCAGGGCCTGCTGATGGGGGACGCCTCGTTCCATGATGGCTTCTGTCCACTTTCCATTTCAGTCCCTGGTATGTGCAATTCTGACAAATAGCTGTTAGCATCTGACTAAATCTGTTTACAAGATACAGACAGCTGTTTATAAGACACGGGCCAAATTCTACCCTTCAATATCCAAGAATCATTTTCAGTGATTACAGGCCCATTATTGGATTCTGGCCCTAACTGTTTCTCAATATAGTTTAAGGTTGCAACCAACTTTTCAAGCCCTTGAACTGGAGGGTTTCTCCTCTCGCCCAACAGAAAATCAGTTTCAAGCTTCTTCACTACAAAGGATATGAGACCGTTTAAGTCAGTGATGGCGAACCTATAACACGCGTGTCAGCACTGACATGCGTAGCCATTTCTGATGACACGCGGCTGCATGCCGAGGATGAAACATTTGCGACTAGAGTCTTGGAGTTAGTTTTTTCCTCAAAGTGACACACTACCCGAGTTATGCTCAGTTTTTTGGCGAAGTTTGACACACCAAGCTCAAAAGATTGCCCATCATTGGTTTAAGTCATCAATAGTGTTTTTTAAGAGGCAAGCCAGTTAGATGGTTGGGACGGTTTGCCACTGTCACATACATGAATGTGTAGGTCAAGTGGAGAAAGAGATATATGCCCAGAAATGACAGCATGAGAGGCATCAGAAACAAATACATGAGACAGGCAATGTTGTAGATATACAATCGCCTATGTCTCAGGGTTTACCTAGTTCAGAGATTAAAACATCAAAAGTGCAAATAATATACTTAGGGTCTAGTCTATGTTTACAATTTATCATCTTAGCAAGTTCAACTTTTCTGAGTTTCTCCATGTCAACCATCTCACCCACATTATAAACTAGAGGGAACAGAGACTGTGTAAGCGAATGGCTGTGGCAGTCATATGCAACACTGTATTTGACACATAGCTGCTTAACCCAAACTCATTACAGAGAGTGCTAGGGGCATCCCATCCAGTTTTATCTTAAAAATGAAAATGGAAACAGTGACAGACACGTATGAATGGGAAAACTAAACAGTGTCACTATGGCACGGTTAATTAACAAACGTTAGTTCAAAATCCACCACACCTCATTATAAAATCATTGTTATTTAAGGACCCAACAATATGGTTTTAGATTGCACTTTATTTCTGATACCAAGCAACCCTCAGGTTCAATCCCAAAGAATTCATACATATCTACTGTCTGGACTGGGGCTGGGGGTGGGAGAAGCATTATTTTTAAATTTCAAATGTAGTAAAGAAGCATCTTTTAAAAATCCCAATGGTCAGATTATAGAAGAAGGATCATAATCATATGATATAAGTGTGTTCCAATTCTGTTGGTAAAAACCAGCTGTCATTATCAAGATATATTTTTTTTAGATTTCATATAGACAGGTAAATAGCTAAAATAACTTTTTACACTAAAAGACTTAAAGCACCAAGAATCCCATGAACTGTTCCTGTAGCTCTGCCCTGTCTCTAAAGCACTGTGCTGGGGAATTGTCTGTGAAAGGGGCTCTACAATTCTTCCTCCACTTCCTCGAGGGAGAGCTGTACAGATGGAAGGATGTAGTCACTCAGCACATGTTTCCAGGCACGTGGAAGTCACAGCAGTGCTCCCCAAAACAGCCATGCTCCTGTCTTCAAGAGGCTTGGTTTAGTGGCCACTCCATACAGGTCTCCAGGAGGTTAATGAATTGCTGCCGCCACTTTAAAAGGCAAAACTCTTAGTTGTAGAGATCTCACAGGTAGGTGCACTTAACAAAACAGTCAGTAATCAAGGTTCACGTGCCTCAGAGTAAGTGACACTCACAATCAAAACCTATTTTGCTATTATTAAAAATGCTGAATCCCTGCCCTGGCCGGCATGGCTCAGTTGGTTGGAGCGTCGTCCTGAACACCAAGGGGTGGCAGGTTCAATTCCCAGGCAGGGCACATACCCAGGTTTTGGGTTTGATTCCAGGTTGGGGACCATATGAGAGGCAACCGATCGATGTTTCTCTCTCTCCCTTCCTCTCTCTCTCAAATCAATAAAAAACATATCCTCAGGTGAGGATTAAAAAAAAATTAAAATGTTGATCCACAATATTACAATAAACAGTGCCAAACTACAGAATCAGCTGCCACCCTTCCTCACTGCTGTTTCTCTTTGACTTGCCTTTCCCCTCTCCCTTAGAATCTACTTCTCATCTCATCCCCTTTGCTCTCTATGTGTGACAGTAATGGTACCGTCCTCTAAAATGTCCCCATAAAAGACAAAAGTTCGTACTGATGCTTTTGTATTTGTTTTAAAATAATCCAGTGGGCGGCGGGAAGCTGGGCTGGGAAGTAAGTGGGAAAAGACCACAGATGAAAGAAGTAGGGTGATGGGTACCTGAGGTTCATTATCCCATCCTACTTTGAGATATTTTTGAAGTTACCCATAAAAAGGTTAAGACAAAATAAATAATTTTTAAAAACCTTATCATTATCACATCCACATTTTATCATAGGGTGGTGGGCTAAGGTAAGAATTAACATGGGTTTGCAGACATAATGGAAATGCATTACATTTGCATTCAAGAGTCACTGTCTTTCAAGTAAGGAAGCCTATTCAACTCTCTCTCTCACTCCTCTTTGCCATTTCCCACATTAAACCCTACCTTTGGGGATTTGCCCACTTTTAAGGAAAGAAATCGGTGATGTTCCATTTAGACCAACTTTCTTAGCAGCAGGCACTTTAAACTGTCAGGTTTTAGAATAACTTTCATGAAAAAGACATGCTTATAAAGACAAAAGAACTTCCAACACTTAAGATAAATATGGAAAATAAAAGAAATGCAGTGATCAGGTAATGTTCTCCCTTCCTCAGTAGCTGGTCCTGCTCTTCCTTCACAGTAACTGGGAAGACCTCCGCACTGCCCCTGCCCAGGGGTGACTGGTGTGCCCACACGCACTCAACAAAAGCCTCATGTGTAAGACTGGAACTCGAGACCTAATATATTTTCAACGTAACTAAAGTTTAACATTACAGGAGCTCAGTCAGTTCCAAAATTATGCCCAACAGTGTTTCTGGCAGACGTGCACTCTGGATCATCCACAGAGCTATTTAAAATTGCTTGACAGGTAACCACGACAGATTTTAAAGATCAAAACACAGGTGTGTATCAGGGTTGCACAATCCTGCAGTGAGGGCAGAACATGAGATCATTCCACCTAGAAACAGACCAAACACAAACACCCACCTGGGGCTCAGGTGTACGGCTGTCGGCAGGCAGATGAATTCATCTCTGGAGTTTTGTTCTAATATAATTATGCTCTGATAAGAAATGAGGTTTTGCTATATTAACATTCAACTGGGTGCGTCTTCTTAGCTGGCAAGCATCTTATACACCTGCCTATATGTTCTTTTTAACCTATTCAAAGGTCCATTTCTCAATCTAAATGAACTATAGCCTCCCATAATTTAAATAGACTTTTTTATTCTTTTCAGCCTCAATAAACATGAGTAGCACAAAAGTTTCAGGACAATAGAAGGCATGTTTTCCATCTCACTATGAACCAAGAAAGAAAATCATCAAGCTAAAGTCTTAAGAAAATAAGTAAATTAAATAAAGCCACCTCACAGAGTAGTGTGTGCACTTCATCCAATGATTCACTTCATATTAAATATTATCTCCTAGATGTAAGGCACTACACACTAATTGTTTCATGAGTTTTAAAACTACTGGAGTGCGGGGGAGGGTGTAATTGAATAGAGGCAGTCCAGGTAATGTTCGCAAGTACTGGTCCCGGATCTTTGTTAAGGTTCACAGTAAGCCAGAGATTGATCTCATGTGCAAAAGAAGGCTAACAATAGCCAAGGCATTGCTGATCCAACTGAACACTCACTCCTGTGCCCAAATGCAAAGCTCACCGCGCAACAGACCAGGAGCTGAGTTTTGCGCGAATAAGAACAGGAAGTACGGTTATGTGTGCATCCTTGTGAACAAATAACTATCCTGTTCCTCTGATAGGCTTTCCCAAGAGAAAGAAACCCTCCTTAAAAAAGAAAAAAAAAGAAAGACGCAAACATAAACAGGAGATGCATTTTGTACACCACCACCATTTGGCTAACAGATGTTGGCATCTGCCCTCAGCTCTCACAAACAACTCATGTTTTTGTGTAGCATCTTCTATCCAAGAGTAACATGAAAGCCGTGTGGCTGGTCTGACAGTGCGTCTACAGACTGAGTAAGAATCATAACGGAGCGAACACCTGTCAGGCTTGTTTGGATGCTGTCACAGTGATTGGCTCCGTGATACAGTGGCTGCTGGGTGGAGAAATGTTCAGTCTTTTCTAAAGTAAATCCAAGCACTGACATTTGTCACAATGTGCTATTGCTTGCTTAATTCATGCCTCATTATTATATGACCTTCACTCATATTGAGGCAAGAAGAATACTTTGTGAATTTTTCTGATTCCCAGTGATGTTTTGGATTAGTGGGAACCATAAACAACAAACTGAAAAACAACAATAAAAACAACACTCACTTCTGGATCCAAGAGAACCAGGACCTAGTTCCTACCTTATCCCTGACAATCGCCCCAGGCTAAGGCAGTCACATACCTCCTCTGGAGTTCAGAGTGCTAGCCTGTAAAGTTGGAGGGTTGGACTAGATTTGTTTCCCGATCTTCTCAGGAGTGAGGGATGTTTTAACACATCAAAGCCTCCCTTAGACTAATCAAATGACAGCAATTATACTTTAAGAATTTGTGCAGTTAGAAAACATATAATGATAAAAAGATACTTTTGATAGTTACCACTAGAAGTAAAATTCCAATTTCTTAATCGCAGCAGAGTCTGCACACAATGTTTAAAGTAACAGTATGCAGATGTTGGACATTATTTATTTAGTCTGAAAACAATATTGGTTTACATAGGAATTTGCAGTCTTTGCAGTAACTCCATAGCAGATCTTTCCAACCCAACACTGTCTTCTGTGTAAAGGCTGGGAACCCTGAACAATACAGACGCTCCACATCCTTTCTGACATGGACCTTCCATAGTTCTAGTCCTACCATGACCGTTTCCTAGGCCATGTTACTCTAAACATGGTCATCAGCTCCGACACTGCCAGCCATCCCACGCATTCCATCTCACAGCACCGAAAAGCAGAGAGAGAGAGACTCTGGGAGAGCAACTTCTTTGAATCTGAGACAACACCTGGGGACACTCACACTTGGCTTCATCCAGAAAACCTGTGGCTGTGGGTAAAAAAAAAACAAAACTGAATGGAGGAGAGAGGAAGCTGCTACACACCCATATGCAGGTTTGCAATAGCTTTCTGCAACAGTTCAGAAGAGGTTCTTAGGTTCCCAGAATCACTGAATAGTTTGAGGCCCTAAAATAATGAGGCTAAAAGGAAATGTCCAGATCTACTTCACAGTCCTTGGGAATTTCATTATTAGCATCAGTTTATCTAGATACTGTCTATATATGCATATTTATTGCTTAGGTAAGTACTATGTAGTGATAAATTCAGTTATGTTGTAAGCCATTTTAATGAACTAATTTCTCAAAAACAACATGAGACAAAGCTGCACCATCTACAAATCCTGATCTTTGCCTTGGGTAAACTTTTACTACTCAACTTCTGTTACTATAACTCAAAGTTCTTCAGATGGTTACAAGGTTCTCCTATATATCAGTGACAATTCTTTGGAAGTCCTTTCCTAATCCCACCCACCAAACAAACCAACCAACCAATAGATAATTACACAAACAACTCAAATTAAAAAATGATTCAAAGACGTTAACAGACATCTCACCATAGAAGATATACAGATAGCAAGTAAGCTTACGAAAGATGTTCCACGTCATATGCCATCAGAGAAAGAGATACCACTACAAACCTATTAGAATGCCCCAAATCTAGAAAACGGACAGTACCAAATGCTGATGAAGATGTGGAGCAACAAGAACTCCCATTCGTTGCTGGTGGCAATGCAAAATGGTATGGACACTTAGGAAGACAGTTTGGTGCTTTCTTACAGAGCTGAACACTGTTACTTTACATCCCAGCAATTGTGCTCCTTAGTATTTACCCAAGAGAGTTGAACATTTATGCCCACATAAAAACCTGCACACACATGTTTATAACAGCTTTATTCATAATTGCAAAACTTGGAAACAGCCAAGATGTCCTTCATTAGGTGGATGGATAAAAACTGGTATATCCAGACAATGGACTATTATTCAGTGCTAAAAAGAAATGACCTATCATGCCATGAAAAGATATAAAAGCATATTACCTTAACTAACCCTAAATGCACATATTACATAACACATTACCTTAAGTGCATACTACTAAGTGAACAGATACTTATTATCAAGAGAACTCAATGCCATGTATTCATGCCTTTGTCCCCAAATTATAACATGCACACGTCACTCCCAAATTGTAGAAATAACCTTAAAAAAAACAAAATCAAAATAAAACAAACATCTTTCTAAGTAGTTATCCCATGAACTATCTTGGGTAAAATATTTAATGATATTTACTATCAAAAATTTATTACTTTTATGCAATCCAAATCTCTCCTGCTACAAATTTGCCTCTTTTTCTGTAACTGACCTCTGTTGATTACTCATCTTCACATCTCCAGTAATTTTTATGTAATTCTCCTTATCTAAGTGAATTAAAAAATAATAAGGCACCAAACAAAGTAAATCTTAAAATTAGGACTTCTCTAGATCAGGCCAAACCAATTTAATAAAGTGTAACATGATAGCCTGGCTCTCTAATCAGAAGGGATTCCTGGAACAGAAGAAAGTCCTCCAGCCTCAGGAAGAAAGGAAAGACAGAAAGTCTTGGCATGAAGACAAGTGTGGGGATGTAGCAGGGTCAACATATCATGCTCATGGGCCAAATCCAGCTTGCTGCCTGCTTTTGTGAAGTTTCCCTGGACACAGCCATGTTTATTAGTTTATGTACTGCCTATGGTTGCTGTTTCATTCTACTGGCAGAGATGAATACTTGGCCCACAAAACATAAACTATTTACTGTATGGCCCTTTACAGAAAAAGTCTGCTGACCCCTGACTTAGATATCCATCTTTACCCTGGACTAATTCATGTTGGAGCTCCAGGGTTCAAATTGGGTCTTCTCCTTTCCATCTGACTCTTGTTTGCTTGCTCATCTAGTTTCAAGACTTTCAAAGCCACCTATCCACCAACAACTCCTAAACATGTATCTCCAGGCCAGACCTCTCCCCTAAGCTCCAGATTCACATATCCAACTGTCTAGTGGACCTATCCAGTGGGGGAGCTAATAGACAACTCAAGCTTAATGCATTCAAAACCTAATTCCTGATCCCCGCCCTCCCCCTTCTTTACCCACAGTGCTTTTTATTTCAGTAGAAGACAACTCCATTCTTCTAGTTGGACCAATAAAAACTTGCCAAACAAAAACCCTGGAATTACCCTAAATGCACTCTCACTCCACATCTATCAGAAAATCCTCAATATATTCAGAAACCTGCCACTCATCATTTCTATTGCCATCACTTTGCTCAAAGCTACCACCACCCCTCACCTAGATTCTTGCAGGAGCCTCTTATCTGGTTTCTACCCTTGTCCCTTTCATCTATTGGCATGTCAGTTGTCAGAGTGACCTTGTTAATATCATTCATCTTCCCCACTGCCATCCTCCCCTCCCACTCTGCTCCAGCCACAATGGCATCCTTGATCATGCTCAGTGAGTTCCCACCCTAGGCCATGGTGCTTGCTAATTCTTCTCCCTGGAGCACTCCACCCCCAGATACTGCATGGCTCACTCTTGTTCTGCTCAAATGTCACTTTCTCAGTGAGGCTTTTCCATGACCACGTGCTCCAAAATAACAATTTCATCTTGCAACCCCACCCCACTCACATACCCTATTCCTTCTCCCCTGCTTTATTTTTCTCCACTTTTCTTGTTTATTTTGTTGTCTGTCTCCAACAGTTAGAGTGTAATCTCCACGAGGTCAGGAATTTTTGTCTGTTCTACTCACTGCTGTATCCTCAGTGCCTAAAACAGTGCCTGATACACAGTAAGTGCCCAATAAATATTTGTTTAATGAATGAATGGGTGCATAGGACTTCCCAAAGGTTTAGAACACCTATGGAAAACAACATTTCTGATTTTATTATGAAGATTAATGGGAAAATTACAACTCCTCAATAAAACGTGCTTCACAGACAAACTGGCTGGAAGGTAACATTCTACTCTAAAGCAAGAGATCGTGTCCTCAATAATTTGTTTGTCTTTCACTTGAATACCTATATACTAAAGGAGTTTATGGATCATCTTTATCTTTCTTTTCAGCCTCCTAATTCTCTTAACCTTTATAAATCCTATTTCTCAATCTTGTCTTCTTTTCTTTCTCCTGGATTACATCCAAGGCTTTCAACCCCAAAGGTCATGTGCCAACGTGTACCACTGAATGCTTTCAGGTGCTGTCATTGATTTCTTGGCAGTACATCACCAAACAATGCATTGAAAAGTCAAACAGAAATGACAATATCACACCAATCTACAAACTACACCTGACTGAGCTAAAAGTCTAAAAACAGCAAGAGAAGATCAGGGATGCTGTGGTCCTAGCATGAAGCCAGGCTGCACACCTTAAAGCAGGGGTCCTCAAACTCTGGCCCGCGGGCCACGTGCTGCCCGCCGAGGACATTTATCCGGCCCAACGGGTGTTTTTGCCGCCACTGCCTGTCCTGCTTAGCAGCCGACTTAGCAGTGTGCATAGGAATTTGTTCATAGTTTTTTTTAAACTATAGTCCGGCCCTCCAACCGTCTGAGGAACAGTGAACTGGCCCCCTGTTTAAAAAGTTTGAGGACCCCTACCTTAAAGCCACACTCAGCATGATCCAGAAGCCTTGCACCCTGCTGGATCATGGAGCTGTGCTGGGTCATTGTAGTTGCTTTTAATGACTTCAAGTACACCCTGATACTCTGCACGCTAGCACATCCCAGAGAGCTAGCTTTAGAAATCCCCTCCTTATCCCTCCCGGAGTCGTTAAGATTTAGGGGATCTGGCAGACCATGTGGTCCTTATCTGAAGTCTTATGAGACCTAGAGCCTTGGACTGCATGGTGAATTGTATGCACCAAAGGGGAAAAAGTAAATAGAGTCAATTATTTATATATCATGAATCAGTTTTTGCTCAATTAGGATCTTGTCAAAAGTAAACAGTAACCTATACCAGAGCAACCCCCTCTAAATTAATCCAAGCAAGAACTGAATGTTTATATCCCCCTCAAATTCACATGTTGATGCTCTAATTCTCAATACAGTGGTGGTATTTGGAGAAGGGACCTTTGGGAGGTAATTAGGGTGAGATGAAGTCATGAAGGCAAGGCCCTGGTCCAATGGAGTTAGTGCCTTTATAGGAAGAGACATAGACAGACTGCTCTCTCTGACATGTGAGAGGCATCTTGCAAGCCAGAAAGAGAGCCTCACCAGAAACTGACCAGATCGGATACCTTGAACTTGGATGGCCTAGCCTCCAGAACTGTGAGAAATAACAGTTGGATATTTCTGTTGGTTAAGCCACCCATTCAATGGTATTTTGTTAATTCTCACCATTCTTCTTCTTCTTTTTCTTCTTCTTCTTCTTTGAGAAAGAGAGAGAAACATCGATGTGAGATACACATTGATTGGTTGCCTTCACACACACCCCAACAAGAATGAAGCTGCAACCCAGCTATGTGCCCTTGACCGAGAATCAAACCCACCACCTTTCAGTGCAGGGCCGATGCTCTAACCATTGAACACACTTGCCAGAGCTCTATGATATTTTGTTATGTCCATCCCTACACACACACACACACACTGCTCTGAGAGCAGCCACATCTTGCTGAGACAAGGTTTCCTTTTTCTTTGCAGGGAAGTATAAATTGGCAGAAAGAGCAGTTCCAGGATGTCCTGGGGGAAAAGACAGGTCAGGGCAGAGTCCCATGGCCCTGGACTTCTGGTCCAATCCCTTTCCAGTATTCTTCTTGTCCAAAGGAGCTACTGAAACTATGGGTATAAAACACAGCTGCATCTTCCCTGCTTTGTAACCATTTGGAGGAGATCCTTCAAACTCTTATAAGAACCTCTTCTTGTCTTTTTAATGAGAAAAATTAACACATTATCAAATAACTAGAAATAGGGAGATCAAACCCACATATATTATCAAAGCTGTTCTCCAGAGCCCTGAACAAATGCACTCATCTGACCATGCTAAGTGCCAGGAAAAAGGAATGGTCAATTCTTTTAAGGAGAGTATGCTGGGCAATATTAACACACACACACCTCAAGACAAAACAAAATAAGCCACAGAGCAGGTAGGTAATCCTTAACACGATCACATTTCCTGAGTCCTCTGACTTCTCAGTTCCCTTTTGATCACATCCTTGAACTAAACTTTGAGAAGCATATAACACATTAACAAAGTCCTTTGTTCAACAAATATACACACAAAGAAATCAGTAGTCATTGTTTCTAAGTTAACTGAAGAGAAGAAAATAAAATTAATTTTAAAATCTGAAGAAAATAAAGTCTTAATTTATGACCTTCTTTGACACACATCTGTTAAAAATCACTAAACATTCCAGGTGCTACTCATACCCTGGGAAAGCCAGCTCTGGTGTTGATTCACATGGATTTGTGAGGTACGCCGAGCAAGGGGTAAATGAAATTCTCAACCACAATCATCCAATTAAAAATGTGCATAGGGCACTAAACATAGAAAACAATTAGTATACAGTGAGATTTCCCTCCTTCTTTCCCATCTTTTTTCTTGTAAGAAAAAAACACTAACTGTTAAAAAAAAAAAGTTTTTCTCATGCCAAGACCTATTGGACACAAAGCAAGAATGGACAGCCTCACCACTCCCCTCCCTAGCCAGAAGGCACCCCCAACCATCAAATAAATGATTCTCTCCCCCTAACAACCTTGTAAATGCACTGGATGGCCGACCACCTCCAGCAGTAAAGAACTAACAATTTCTGAAGGCAAATCAAATGAGGCAAATAAGGTAATATATGGGAAAAGCTTTGAAACGGTCAAGTACTACAGAAATATGAGAATGCCACCAGCATCTCTAGTCGTTTAACAGATGTGACTGCTATAACAGTCCTCCTCAGCGTATGTACAAAGATATTCATTGTTAGTTATAGTAGCAAAAGACTGAAAAAGAACCCTTATATGTCATTCAATGAGGATCCGGTTAAATAAATTACCTTACAATCATTCAGTGGACCTAACTGGCTTAATATGGAACAATCTCCACAATACACTTTTAAGGTAAGAAAGAAAGAAGTCTGCAGCAAGTATGACACCATAAAAGTGACAGAAAGGATACATTCGTATACACTTGTACACTTGTGAAAGACACACAGACTTGTAACTGGCCATCTTTGGGGACAGGAACTGGAAGTCTAGGGATTCTGGGGTTGTAGGAAATGTACATTGCATTGTATATCCTTTTATATCATTTTCTTTACTTTAAATTTTTATATCTTTTTATGGATATACTGTTTAATTTTTCTTCAATGATGTTTTAAAATGTGAGGGAGATGGAAAAATGCCCAAAGTCACTAATCATCAGAGAAATGCAAATTAAAACCACAATGAGATATCACCTCATACCTGTCAGAATGGCTATCACCAATAAATCAATAAACAACAAGTGCTGGCGAGGATGTGGAGAAAACGGAATGCTAGTAACTGCTGGTGGGAATGCAGACTGATGCAGCCACTATGGAAAACAGTATAAAGGTTCCTCAAAAAATTAAAAATGGAACTGCCGTTTGAACCAGTGATCCCACTTCTGGGAATATATCCTAAAAACCCTGAAACACCAAACAGAAAGAATCTATGCACCCCTGTGTTCACAGCAGTGTTATTTACAATAGCTAAGATCTGGAAATAGCCCAAGTGCCCATCAGTAGATGAACGGATAAAAGAGCTGTGGTACATTTACACAATGGAATCTATGCAGCTGTAAAAAAGAAGGGTCTCTTGCCCTTTGAGACAGCATGGATGGACCTGGAGGGTATTATGCTAAGTGAAATAAGTCAATCAGAGAAAGACAAATATCAGGTGATCTCACTTATTTGTGGAATCTAATGAACAAAATGTATTGACTGTTGCAACAAAGTAAGTCCCTAGGCATGGAGGCATGGAGTAGACTGACATATCTCAGGGGAGGAGGGGAGTGAGAAGAGATAAATCAAAGAACTTATAATCACAGCCCATGGACACAGACAATAGTGTGGTGAAGGCCTGGGGGGGTAGGGGCTGAGCAGAGGGGGATGAAAGAGGGAAAATAGGGGACATCTGTAATACTGTCAACAATAAAAAAATATTTTTAAAAAATAAATAAAAGTTTTTAAATTTGAGGGAGAAATGAATTTATTGCTAAGTTATATTCTTTTCCTTTATGCTTATGAATCTACTAGAGGCCTGGTGCATGAATTCATGCACAAGTGGGGTCTGGCTGGCCCGCCCCTATCGGGGCTGATCGGGCTGGGCCAAGGGCGGTTGGTGGGCTGGCCCTGCCCTCAATTAGGGTAGAGGGGTGCCAATTAGGGGTGGGGCCGGCCAGGGAAAGGGGCCAAGGGCAGTTGGCCAGCTGGCCCCGCCCCATGGTCAAACTCCCAGGTGAACTCCTGGTCAAGGGGACAATTTGCATATTAGCCTTTTATTATATACTAGTGGCCGGGTGCACAAAATTCGTGCACGGGGAGGGGGGGTGTCCCTCAGCCCAGCCTGCACCATCTCCAATCTGGGACCCCCTCGGAGGATGTCCGACTGCTGGTTTAGGCCTGTTCCCTCTCACAATCCAGGACTGCTGGCTCCTATCCACTCACCTGCCTGCCTGCCTGATTGCCCCTAACCACTCTGCCTGCCGCCCTGCTTGCCCCCAACTGCCCCCCACCGGCCTGCTCACCCTCAACTGCCCCCCGTTGCCGACCTGATCACCCCCAACTGCCCTCCCCTCCTGGCCTGCTCACCCCTAACTGCCTCTGCCTCAGCCCCGCCACCATGGCGTTGTCCAGAAGGACATCCGGAAGGTCTCCCGGAAGGTCTCCCAGTCTAATTAGCATATTACCCTTTTACTAGTATAGAGGATTTAATGTCTTAGAACCATAAAATACAAGACAATAATAAAAAGTCCTCTAACCTCTAACTGTTATATGATTCTGTTATATTTCAAAATATCTAAAAATAACTTAAGACTATGACACTATCAATCAACTGTATAGATGTAGCATAACTTTTAGCTAGGAATATTTCTTATATTTTAATTGTTCTATATTTTCATCATTAAAATCTAAGTTAATTACTTTAATGGCAATTGGTGGGTGGAGTTAATATTCCTAGCTTTTTAAACACACTACTTGTGATACTTTGGGTATAAGAGAAGTCAAAATATTGGCTGTATTGTTTAAAGTATTCAAATAACATTTTTCTGAATAGAAAGTAGTGCATGTTCATTGTAGAACACTTGAAAAATAGAGGAAAGCACAGAAGAAAATTAAAACAATTCATTATCCCACCACACCAGAGAACACCACTATTAATTCTGATGTATAGTCTTCCTTTTTTATTTCCAATGCATGGAAGTATATTTATTTTACATAACTGGAGTCAAACTGCACACATATTGTTCAAAAAGTCTACTTTAATAAATCATCACCCCTACTTATCTTCTGTTTTATAACTTTTCTGCTTAAGATTATAAACTATACATTACTTGGAATATTTCAAAGATACATTTTTAATTTCAAATTTTTTGTTCCAGTCCCTCTGATAAATGTTATCTGAAAAAAATTAATTACCCAAAATTCAGAGTGAAATAAAATAAATTTAAATAATTTTAAAATTTTAATAATTTTTTTTAACTGAAGCATTTATACTTCTGAAGTTATTAAAGCTTAAAACTGAACTAAGACTTTTGGAATGCCCTGTATTATACATACATTTCCATGACATTACTTATTTTTTAAAATGGCTAATGGGACTCTGTTATACTGATATGTCATAATACACTAATCTAACCCCTTATTACTGGGTATTTGGATTGTTTCTTTGAAGAGGTCATGAAGAATATCTTTATAGGTAAATAAATGCTTGTAAGCGACAAAGGCCCCATCCAGGTTAGAATTATATCAATATTTTGAAATCCTGGAAAAATAGGCATGTACCTTAAAAAATATTTAACAAATATCATCAAGTTATCTTCCAGAATGGGTAATAAGCAATAATGTTATCCATATTGGGCTTACTTACAGTAAAATAAAAATGTCTTTTAAAATGTAAGTGGTTCCACCTCACTCTCCCCCCCCCCCCCCCCCCTTAACCAAAGACACCTACCTCTAACAATAATTAAAGTAACATGTTTCAGGCTTACTTTGTTACCACAGCTTGAAATAAAATTCCAATATATGGCTTAAGGGCTCTTAAAAACTGACCCACAACCCTTACTGGCAGGCAAAGTTTTAAATACAGTTAGCCAGGTCTTCAATGTGAGTAGTAAGATAAGCAGCCCACATATTGGAGCCCAGCTAAATTTTTCATCCGTTTTCTCAGAAGCCCACCTCACCATGTAGAAGTATAAAAGAGGCCATTAGTGTCAAACCAATAAATGACTGAGCAATAAGACTGAACTCATACCTACAGTGTTGCTGTATTTCTGAAAGTTTGGTTGAATTTACTGATTTGGGGAGCAAAAGGGAAAGCAACTATCCTGGACCATAGGGGAAGTTACCAGATCAGGGCCTGGACAGGACACAAAGAAAAAGGAAGTGAGGATTCTAATCCATTTAAGACACAAGTTTCAGAGATTAGAAAATTGCTCAGAACTAAGCTTCTTGTCCTCTAAGAATCATAAATATGATAACTTTCAACAGTGCATTGAATGAAATAGGTAATAAGGACCTTGGACCATAAACCATTTCATTTTTGCATACCCCTAACTTTCAAAACCTCAAAAGGGGGAATTTGGAATAAATAAAGGGAAAATATTCATAGCCACTAGGCGTGATCATTGCCCATACAAAGCAGATAGGTAAACTGCCATGATACCACACCAAGCCACATACACTTCCAGAAGTAGCAGCCTGTGGCTTATAAAAGTACCAAATGTACTGATTATAGCACAGGAGCCTGGAAGCAATGGCCTCCCAAAGAAATCAGATTCTGGCTAAATTATTTAATTTGGTACAAAGGATACAACTTTTATACCAGCCAAAGATAGAAAGGATATATGTTATCCCTCCTACACAGGTAACCCTGGCCCTTTATGATAAAACTAGAGGTCCGGTGCATGAAATTCGTGCACTGAAGGGGTGTCCCTCAGCCATCCTGCACCCTCTCCGATCTGGGACACCTGAGGGGATATCCGACTGCTGATTTAGGCCTGATCCCGCAGGGATTGGACCTAAACCGGCAGTCGGACATCCCTCTTACAACCCGAGACTGCTGGCTCCTAACCACTAATCTAGCCTGCCTGCCAGATTGCCCCTAACCACTCCCCTGCCAGCCTGATTGCCCCCAACTGCCCTCCCCTGCTGGCCTGTTTGCCACCAACTGCCCTCCCCTGCCGGCCTGATCGCCCACAACTGCCCACCCTTGCTGGCCTGATCTCGCCCCCAATTGCCTTCCCCTGCCAACCTGATCACCCACAACTGCCCTCCCCTGCCAGCCATCTTGTGGCGGCCATCTTGTGACGATGTGGGGCGGCCATCTTGTGATGATGTGAGGGTGCGAGGGCCACCTAGGCTTTTATTAGTATAGATGGCTCAGTGCTGGGCTGAACCTTCTTTTAAGGTATCTTCTGAGTCTAGACCACAGAAACACCTTTTAGGTCAAAGTGGGTTTGTTACTTTCAGTTCCATTTGGGCTTCTGTAACAAAAAAACCCTTGGATGGGGTCCAAGAAATTCTTTCCAAATATTACTGAAAACCCTCATTTATTCAGATAAATAGAAGAATTTGGCTCTGACATTTACTAGTTGTATGGTCTTGGGAAAATTATTAACTTCTCTAAGCTTCTGTTTCATCATCAGTAATAAAGAAGATATTAATGGCACCCACCTCATGGGCAGAAATGCAGATTAAGTAAGCCAGTTCAGGAAAAACACTTAGTATCTGAACATTATTATTATTTCGATTTTATAGGTTAACTGCTTTGGAATATATAGAGTAACTGAATCTCAGGCAATAAAGTGTCGGCTCTCAAAGGGACTTAGCAAATTGCTTTAACACATAGATTAAAACAGTGATGGGCAACCTTTTGAGCTTGGTGTGTCAAACTTCACCAAAAAACTGAGCATAACTCGGGTAGTGTGTCACTTTGAGGAAAAAACATTATTTCGCAAATGTTTCATTCTCGGCATGTGGCCATTTCAGCGGCCACATGTCATCAGAAATGGCTACGCGTGTCAGTGCTGACACGCGTGTCATAGGTTCGCCATCACTGGATTAAAATGACCTGTCATTAAGTATTGATTGCTTATAAATAAATGTATTCCTGAAGTCCTTAAAGATACTTGAAAATGTTCTCCTTTGTTAACCCACTTAAACATTTCCATTGAAACTCTTTCTCTAGTTACTGACTAAAAGAACAGAACTTTATTTCCTCACAGTTCTAGAGGCTACAAGTCCAAGATCAAGGTGCTGACAGAGCTGGTTTGGTTCTGAGGCCTCTCTCCCCGACTTAGAGATGGCCTTTGTCTCCCTGACTTAGAGATGGCCCTCCTCTGTATATGCCTGTGTCCTCATTTCTATGTGTAAGGACACCAGTCATATTGGATTAGGGCCCACCCTCATTTTAACTAATTACCTTTTTAAAAACCCCATTTCCAAATACAGCTGCATTCTGACATACTGGAGGTCACGACTTCAAATGTGACTTTGGAGAAACACAATCAGCCCACAGCACCGAGCGTGGATTTTCGCTGCATAAAGGCCTTCCCTGCCCACTTTTAGGTAAGACACACTCTAGATTTTTCAACGTGGCATGCAGAATGACCTTTACTGGCTGCCATCTTACTTTTCCAGCTTCATTTCCTCAATCTCCCGTTTTTGCACCGAGATTCCGACCCCACTGAACCAATGGCCATTTTCTACACACATTCCCACTTCCTTGTCTCTGGATACACTGTTCTCTGTCCAGAATACCTTCATGACAGGTACTCTGTGAAGTGATTTTGATGCCTGAGGCAGAGCCAATTATACTCTTCCCACTCCTCAAACAACCTTGAACGCCCTACTATTATAGCAAGCATCACCCTGAACTGCAATGAACTCTTACATGTCTTCCCCCGACTATACTGGGAGTTCCTTGAAGGCAAAGACCATGTCTGGTTTTGCTCATTACTGATTCCTCTGCACCTGGCGCAGACCTGGTACACAGTAGAAGCTAAAAAATGTATTTCTTGAATGAAGGAAATGAATAACAAATGAAAGTATAAACAAACTAATGACTGAGAAAAGGGTTTAATTTCTCTCTTTAATGCCAGGTACAGGGTATGGTATTCACCAAACTTAGTATATGCTTAGTAAGTGCCCACTGAATAAAATACTAACTAAACCACAGGAGAAAACCCCCAAAAGTGAAGGGGTCTGCAGTCATTTACTTTTGGAAAAGTTGTGGAGGCTGACCATCTTTGGGATAAAAAGAAAAGGGATTTTAAAAAGTCTATAAACTGCAGGGAAGAAACGCCAAGATACACGTGACAAGGCAATCTGAGCTCCGCTCCGCTCCAAGAACAAAGGGTTCCTGGTTAAGCTATGGAAGGGTCTGTTCCAGAAAGCAGCTGGGCAGAATTTCCTTGCACGAACAGAGCTTAATGTATGGAAAAAAGAAAGGAGCAAAACAAAACAAGCAAAGGCAGCAAAAGGGAATAATTAGTATAAACGTGTTTTTTTAAGTGCATTGGACAAACCCCAAGAAGAAAAATGTTGTGGGATAAACATCTGTTCATTCGGAACAGGACAGAGCCCCTGACAGGCTCTGTGGCCTGTGTGTCCTCATGTGCCCGAGGCTTGTATTTGTGCTTCCACTGCCCGGCGGCCCAGACACTGGCCCAGAAAGAGGCCTATTCTAGGCCAGGACGCACTCCACTGACTTCAGTTGGGGCTGAGGGGGAGTAACTCTCACTCAGTTGTGTTTGACATGACAAAAACCACATCGAAGGGAAGAACAAATACCAACTGCAGGTACATGCAGAACGGCCTTGCTCTATTTGCACAGGTTTCCAGCATTATGTTTTACTGCTGTCATCAAAGTGACCAGCCCTTTCGCAGTTAGAGGGATTAGCATCTGTTTTCCATTCCTATGACCCTTGCTATCAAGAAACTCAGTACAATAAGTTAAAAGAGTTTGTTCGATGTGCCCATTGCAATCAGTCACTGAGTCTAGTTCTGTTAAGGAGAGATCCCCGTGGGAAAATTCTTCTCCAATCTCCAGTATCACCTGGTAGTTTCTGCCTCCCCCACCAAGTAGAAGTAATAGCTGTGGGATTAGAGATGAAGCTTGATGGGAACAATCTAGCCATTTTCAGCGGGTGGTTTCCAAGGGGCGGGTGGTCTTAATTCCCCTTCTCAAGAAACTAGATCCTCTCACCTTAGAGTACTGGGCCACGTGGGCCACTTTGAGCCCTCTGACCCGGGTCCATCAGCTCAGTCCATCTTACACAAGTTTCACTCCTTGGGGTACACTGAGTTAAGATTGAGACAGACTTTGCCTCACCCCTCATCTTTCTTTCTGGCTGTGGTCAAAACTTTTGCTCTGCCATCTAATTTACTTCCCTTTTATTTCTCGAAGGCCCAGAGATGTCAGTTTTTCATTATTCTCATGGCATTGCTGTCTAAACCAGGCATTTTATTAAATACCAGACAAACAGACTGGACTTCCGTTTCTAGCTCCGTGGGATCTGTACAAGGAGGTAAAGGCATGATAACCATAGCACCCTGATCATCAAAGTCATATTGGGTGTTTTTTCAGACATACATTTTCTGTGACCTGCCTCAAGTCCAGAAAAATGCCCCCGACCCCCAGACATATAGCTCTCTACATGTCTACACAAGAGGCCCCATTTAACAAAATCATTTTGAGAGTGGCCAGTGTGGCTGGTCCACCTGCTGAGTTGGCTGGAACAAGTACCAGCGCTCAGAGCTTCACAGTCAGAAGGTCACAGAGGAAGCAGGGTGGCTGCAGGCGGGAAAGCGTGTGGGGAAGAGCAAAGACTTCGCCAGGGGAAATGCCATAGGCTGGCCCCAAAGCACAGTTCCAACACCTTTCCTTTGAGACACTCCACTCTATCTGTCCACATATTCACAATAAAAATGTTTATAAATAAAGATCTTTGGTACCACTTGTGATTTTCTACCGAACTGTGATTGAACAAACCATTTATTCGTATGGATTGGTTACTTCAGTTTAATTTTATCTGAAGGGGAAAAAGAAGCTGACATCTAGCAGTTAAGCAAGTCTTTGTCACCAAAGGCCTGTGACACAAATCTCAATGATATTTCATGGGGACATGTATAGCTTTTCTTCATTTGTGGCTATAATTGCTGCTGGAGAAGCCCCAATGTGTAAAGGTTGATGCTTCCGAAAGTGCTGAAAGATGCTGGAACTGAAGCATGTACTGACAGCTATCAAAATGTCACCGATGCAGTGCCATACTCAGTCAAGATGCTTAAAAATTCAAATGTTCCACTAACACTGTTCTAACCATGGAAGAAAGAGGACTACCTGGCGGGTTGGTGGGGAAATGAAATGAGGCAACATGTGTAACAGCACTTCGAAGGAGCCTGGCCCGGAGCAGGGAGCTCTGATCACTGGGTGCTGCCTACGTGTAGTGGCGTGTGCCAGGCACTACCCTCAGAGCTTTGCATCATTCAACCCCACTAGTCCTCACAACTAGCCTTAGGTCCAGTTCACAGGTGACAACCTGACGCACAGAGAGGCTAAGGAACTTGTCCAGTATTACTCAGCTGGTAAGTATTGGACCCAAGCACAGGTTTGCCTGATGCTGGGGTCTGTACTTGAACCATCCTCCCAGTTCCTGCCTTTCACAGTGCTCTCCTGCAGAAAGCGGCGCACATTTCAGGTGCCTTTTATCTTTCCTGCCCTGCTGTGAGTCTTGCACTCAGAGCCCCAAGAGGGCACTTTCTTCTCTTGGCCTAAACACTTACAGGAGGGAGCATAGAAAAAGCAAAAGTATATTTCAAATTTCTAAATCATTTCTGCTTAAATGATTGCAACTCCTCGTCACTTGATCATGAATTCAAAAGACTTCATTTGAAACCACTGGTATTCATTTTAGGAATCAGTGACTTTTCTGAAGAGAGGGTTGCAATAGCTAAAATTTAGACTGTTGCTAATTAAGGGTGCAGGAAACAGTACAGTCAAGGGAATTGTATTTGAAATTGAAAGCAAACAATAAGACGTCCAAATATTTGGTCCTAGATCTATCAGTCCATTTCTGGCTTTAAATAAAATAATTAAAGTTCCCATTCCTTAGTTTACTCCAATTGCAAAATGGAACTAGTGCCTCACTCAATGCACGAGTGGTTAAATGAGCTGCAGCTGTGCCAGCTTAGCATTGAGTAACTGCTGTGCAAGAGTCTCTGACCACAAAGAGCAAACTGGAGGGGGACCCGTGCCAATAAGGACACACCCGCTGTGTTCCCTTTCAGACTCTGAATGCAGGGCTCAGCACTGCTTCAGGGGGTTCAGGGTAAGATCCCGGGCAGGTTTGCCACAGAGCTCTGCCAACCCTTGCTTCAAAGTGGAAGGCGAGTGTGGGTTCTAAGGAGTTCCAGGATAAAATGAGGAAGGACCTTTGAGATACTTTGGGAGATTGGACTAAATCAGAGACTCTGAAAATGGGGAAAATAAATTGGCAGATCTTTACCCAATCTTTATCAAATACCTGCTTTCCAGTACTCCCAGCCCAACTCATGTCCCCATCACTATGCCCAAGCTCTGCACTAGAAACCTGCTCGGTAGAGTGGATTCCTGGCTTCCTCCAGCTCCAACCTGGACCCCGGAGCCACTCCAAGAACCCTAGGGGTCACAGGGCAATCCTGGGGGTGCTTGCCACTCAAAACAAGAATGTGCCAACCACTGTCCCTCCCCAAAAAGGGCAATGGTTAGACATGTGCTCTTTGCTCTGCAACGGCATTTTTCAAATGCTTTATAAGCCACTTAAAAAGAAAACTGCCTACCCACAATTCCCTGACAATGTCTGGCTGGTTTAAATAATTCCTCAGTTATGAGCCTTTCCAAGGGGAATCTATTGGGAAGCTGGCTCTTCACGACTAGAAAACTTGGGATCATTGCGACTATAAACCACTTTTAATAAATCCAGCGTACCACACCTAATAGTTTTAACTTTGCAGTAGTCTCCAGAAATTTGACTAAGTTACATTAAATTAGAAAGCGGGTGGGGGGGGGGGGCGGGGGGGTGTGCATGAGTAGTAGAAATCTGTCATGTACCAGATTCTGACAACTCTTAGACCACATGTTTCTGTACTTTCCAAACTATCCTCGTCATCACTTTCTAACAGCCACCAAATCACATCCTTTGCTCATTAGCCCACACTCATTATTTCATTACAATGTCCCATGTACCCACTCTATTTTTTAAAAACAATTTATTGAGTCCCTCTCCATGTTCTCTGGATAAATGTGTATGTAATATTTGTATGTGCTAGATTCTAGTGCTTGTGCCAAAAAAAAAAAAAAGCCACCAAATATTTAGAAAGTACTTCCCAAGAGCTCAATTTTTTATTAAGAATGATGGAAGGGAATACAAAAAAGCACATTTATGTGACTGTGCGTGTGGTGACTGTGCGTACATGCCTGGGTGTGGGCCCCTCTAAACTGCTGCCTCTGCAGCCCAACACTGTGGCTGAGTGAGAGGGAAAATGCCGTCGCCCTAATGTGGGAAGAGACAGTCACACAGCTGGCTGGTGTTCACACAGCTGGCTAGTGGCCGAGGGACCTAAACACACAGTAAGCTCTGAGCATAGGACCAGCAGAGAAAGAACACACTGAACACCCACAATTTCCTGAGGGTTTTTTTTGGTGTGTTTTTGAGGATGTGAAACCCTTCTGGATCATTACCCTTTACCTAACTAATGACTGAGCTATGGTCAGGACCACTCAGGATTAAACATCCATATTGGTCAGGCGTACGCTTGCCTCTGGTCTAGTTCACATGCCCTTTCGGTCGGGAATGCCCATCCACTCCTTCACCTTCTGGAAAAAACTCAATTCTTCCTTCAGTGTCCTAGTCAGAAGCCGCCTCTTCTGAGGATCCTTGGTCCTCAAGCAGGCAGAGTTCAGAGCGTGCAGGCTAGCTGGGTGGTGCATGCCTCCAGCACAGACATACGTCATCACACTGTTCCAGCGAGTCACTGGAGTGCTGGGCTCTCCGAGTAGACCACATTCTTCTCATGGGCCGGACATCTGCATTCTTACTCTACACCCTGGGACAGTGGTAGCAGAGTGACTGGCATTGGAAAGGCACCTAAATATGTTCGTTGAAAAAAATGAAGAGCTATACATTTTTCTTACAAAACAAATAAATAGAAATGCCTGAAATGCTTTTACATAGATCAATTCACTCAGAATGTAGGAATTTCAGATCAAATGTTTTTCTCCCTCAGCCATTCAAATGAAGAGAATCTTGTTGATGATGTTAAAGCTCCCAAGATGCTTTCCATACCAGTAAAATTTTCAGGCATGAACTAAACAGCAGGATTGAGGCTGTCACACAGCTTAAACCACTGTTGATCAATTGATACAGAGAAAGAAAGGACAGTGGCACTAATGAGAATAAGCAAAATTGTCCTACTCTGCCAACTTTAAATTTTTTCTATTTAAAAAAACCTTCCACAAAAACCTAAACTATAAATCATGCACTCATAACAATAATGAGGCAAAAGCTATATTAACAAGTAGTATCAAGAAAAAGGGTAGAAGGCTCAAGCGACATTACTAGGTGTACCGGTTAATAATGAGGATTTTTTTTTCAATAGATGGAGTTACACATATGTTGATATATATGCATTTGATATGTATGCTATTTTGTTGTATTGACAGCAAGCTTCAAAATTTCATATGTCAAATTTTCTGAAGGTGTTAACATCATAGATATTCTTACGCTTAAAAATGTCAAATTTTGTGCCAAAAAAAGAACATTTTTGGAAAATTTTAATTCATTACTTTATTTTGAAGAAAAAGTTATCGTATACTTCAGGAAGCTTATGGTGAACATGCTCCATCTCAAGATACTTGTGAACACTGGTTTAAACACTTTAAAAGTGATGATTTTGAAGTGAAAGACAAAGAACGTCTAGGTCAACCAAAAAAGTTTGAAGACCAACAATTACAAGATTATTGGATGAAGATGCATGTCAAACTCAAAAACAACTTGCAGAAAGTTTAAACATTGCTCAGCAAAAAATTTCCGATCATTTACAAGCAATGGGAAAGATTTTAAAGGAAGGAAAATTGGTGCCACATCAACTGAACGAAAGACAAATGGAAAACCGAAAACTCATCAGTAAAATGTTGCTTCCACAGCATGAAAGAAAGTCTTTTTTGCATCAAATTGTGACTGGCGATGGAAATGGATTTGAGAATCCCAAACGCACAAAATCATGGGTTGATCCAGGTCAACCATCAACATCGACTGCAAGGCCAAATTGCTTCAGAAAGAAGACAATGCTCTGAGTTTGGTGGGATCAGGAAGGTGTGGTGTATTATGAGCTTCTAAAACCAGGTGAAACCTTTAATACTGATCACTACCGACAACAAATAATCAATGTGAACCACACTTTGATTGTGAAACTACCAGAATGGGCCAGAAGACACAGCAAAGTAATTTTGCTTCATGATGACGCACCATCACACACTTCAAAACCAGTTAAAGACACGTTAAAAAGATCTTGCCTGGGAAGTATTAACCCACCCGCTGTATTCACCAGACCTTGCTCCTTCAGATAGGTTACCACTTGTTCAGATCGATGGCACACGCACTTTCTGAGCAGCCCTTCAAAACATACGAAGAAGTGGAAAATTGGGTCTCTGAATGGTTTGCCTCAAAACAAGAAAAGTTCTATTAGGACGGTATCCACAAATTACCTGAAAGATGGGGAAATGTGTAGCTAGCAATGGACATTCCTTTGAATAAAGCACTTTTGGTGTTTCTCTGGAAATTATCGTGTTTTCTTGGATTACAAAATCCGCATTATTAACTGGTAGTAAGAATTTGGCTTACAAATAATGAACCAAACAGAGAGCATAAAGGTCCAACAAATGGGGAATACAAAACAAGTGGGAATATTGCTAACTCTAAGAAATCACACTACTGGAAACTTAGGGAGATCCAGATGGTGACCAGGAGTTCCTTACCTGAAACCACCTTCGCTACCTGTAGCTTTAGGGCCACTAAGAAGCATAAAGTGGCAGCTGCCTTAGTGAAAGAATGTTATACAAGCAGCATTTGGGTTTTGCCTCTGGATCTGTCGTTTCTCCCTTTGTGAGTTTCTTCATTTAGAATTTATTTGTAAAGTTTTACCATCCTAATGAGTTAAATCTTATGCAAGTATTTTGTTGTTTTTAATGTTGAATCTTTGGATCATTACGTGAGGGTGAACATTGTTCCATATTCATTAATTGCCTTATTTTGTCTTTTGAAAACTGAATAACATTATTCTTTATCCTTTTACAATGAAATTTTCTGATCAATTTTATATAGAAAGGATGTTAACTTGTCATACTTGTGAGAGATACCTTTCCACTTGTTTGTTTTCATGATATTTCTGACATGGAAGAAAAGCTCACCTTAAATACTTGGTGAATTATTCATGATTATATCATTGTATCTGAGATCAGAAGCCAGGCCTGTCTGAGCCCATAGTTCATGCCCTTAGTTTGCCAAACAGAATTAATGAATTTTGGTACCAATTCTATTGATGATGTAGAGCCATCACTGAGGATGTCAGTTAATACATTGTATTTTTGTTTGTTTTTTCCTGCTTTCTATAGCTCCTTTTTTGTTGTTATCAAAGCATGTCTATCCATAGCAGCCTACTTATCCTTAATCTGTTGTTTTATATACGCCAGGGGTGTAAAGATAGGCTAACCAAATAGGTCAGTATAAAACAAAATAGCTGGGTGCATTTTAAAAATGGGTTCTTTAGCTACACAGACTCCCTGTCTCTGTGTCCAGTGATCAAGGCTCTTTTCCAGGGGGTTGCCAGGAGTCTCACCTTTGGATGAGTGGGGTTTTTCCAAGGGACTGGGAATATGACCTTCCCAGAGCAGGCACTTGATAAATGTTTGCTGAAGATGATGAAATACTTTTCTTTAGTTTTCTAAATTGCCCTGGAGAAACTTTTCCAGTCAAGATTAGAGAAATGGAAATTTTCCATACACAGGGAGATCATTGGGATATCATTTTTATAAGGAAATAAAAAAGTATTTCCATTAGTTTAAAGCGCTTACTATTTTCATTCTCACAGAAGCCTAAGAATTATAGACCAATACATTTACTTTCTAAAGAGAAATACATAATCCTCTTTAAAGAAAAGTTGGCCAGGGAAAAGATTTCTATCAAGTGAACCGAATGGAGTGAATCATATTTCCCATTAAATTCCACTTAAAAATTTGTAATATAGAATCAAATTTGGCCTGAACTACTTAAACTCATTTAAGCAAAAGATCTATATTGTTTCAATTAAAGTAAGAAATAAATGTATTCCAAATAAGCCACAGAGTTAAAATTCCAAATAAGCCTTAAAATTCCATACATCTGCTGTACTGGGAGTAGACCTAAGGTAAGATAAGATAAACCTTATATATTGCATGGTCCTTGGAACTAATCCTCTAACCCTTTCACTGTTAAGATAAATACTACTTTCTAAAAGTCTTCTAAAATCACTTATTTTGTAAGCTGACTCCTGATAGTTTATAATCCTGGGGAAGACTGCTCTGTTACTTACTTAATGTTCTGTAAATAGTCTATGAAAAACTGTAATTCACAAATATTTAAGAGTTGCTTATTCTGTGAGTGCTCAGTTTTGTACTCAGCAGTGGGTAGCTATATATAAAACCCTAATATGCAAATAGACCGAACAGCGGAACAACTGAACAACCAGTCACTATGACATGCACTGACCACCAGGGGGTGCGTGTGGAATATGGTGGGCGTTGGCAGCAGACGGCAGAGCACAGAACATGGTGGGCATCGGCCGCGGCGGGATGGTGCAGCAGGTGAGCGGGGCACCAGACCGGCGCCAGGGCACCAGTTGCTGTCATCAGGGTGAGCCTCTGGTGGTTACTGAAAATTCTTTGCTCCTGCACACTGCGGTCCCGCCTGGTGCTCACACCCTCTGACAGCACCAGTCCCACTTGCACCCACTGCTGGCGCCGGCCCCAACGGCTCTGCACCGTCAGCGGGTGCGAGTGGGGCCAGCGCTGTCAGCGCGTGGGAGCGGTGACAGGGGACCAGGAGCCGTGATGAGGGGGGACGGGCGGGGGCATGGAGGATGGGCCAAGACTCACCCCTTTGCCCTCCGCAGCCTCGCGGCCAACACCTTTCAAGGTGTACGAATTCGTGCACTGGGCCCCTAATAATAATAAAAGCATTATATGCTAATTAAACCAGATGTCCTTCTGGACAAAGCCAGGGTTGCGAGGGCCAAGGCAAGCCACCACAGCTGCAAGGGCCGAGCCCCTTGCACAAATTTCATGCATCGAGCCCCTAGTCCATATATTAGTTTATATATATATATATATATATATATATATATATATATATATATGCCTAAGTGACCATTACAACTGGTCGGCCGAATAACCAGTTGAACAGTCGCTATGATGTGCACTGACCACTAGGGGGCAGATGCTTAATGCAGGAACTGCCCCCTGGTGGTCAGTGCACCCACAGCCAACCTCTCATGGCTGGCCAATCTCCCGTGGCCCCTCCCCCCGGCTGGCCGGCCCTGATCTGTCGCAATCGCTGGCCTGGCCAAGGGACCCCACCAGTGCACAAATTCGTGCACCGGGCCTCTAATAGAAATATAAATAATATATAGTTTCAAGAATCTTCTAATTAGTGGCAGAGATAGATAGGTAAAAAAACTAATAACTCAATGAGATAAGAACTATAGAGAATAAATAGCCATGAAAGCATAGAAAAGAGAGCATTCTTAATTCTGTCTGTTAGAAGGGTGCCAAGAAAGGTTTTGGAGAAGAGGTGACATTTGAGCTGAATTTTGAAGAAGTAGAAATTAACTAGGAAGGCAAGATTATAGGCAGAGAAAGTAAGAAATAACTTTTCTTATGCTCTCTCTTAACTCTGAGTACATATGCTCAGACAAATATATCTGTACTTGCCCCAAAATAAATATGTAAGCATCAGAAAGCTAATAACTAGCATTACTTCATTTTAAAATCTAATCAAATTACTCTAATTTTCTTCTCAGAAGAAGGGGTAAAAACAGCAGTGACCTATAGAATATAGGTAAATATTTTGCCTAACAGAGGTACCTTGTATTAATGAATTACCCATATATACAATAATTAGTTTCACACTTCTTCCACCTCCTACTACCCAGCAGGAAACCAGTTGAACAGCAACTGCGCTGCCTGTGGCTGATAGCCCCACCTGGTGGTTAGTATGGGGAACTATGTGGTTAGTGTTTCTGTGCCTACACCATACTTTTTCTTCCCCACAGGCAAGAATGAATATACTAGGTCCCTCACTTTTTCTACCTTTCTCCTATAGCACCTGGTCCTTAGTACACTGGTATTTATTTTTTAGATTCCCAATAAATCTTTATAGAACTGAGTTGTTTTGAGTAAGAAATCACTAATACAAGGATTTTGTATGGCCCTTTCCATTTTTCTCAAGTTCTTGTACATTTACTGAGTACCATTAGCTCGGTCATTTTAGTATGACGATGAAGAACAACGTTGCATAAATCCCCAGGAGTCTCATCAGCTTGCATTAAAATATGGTGTAGTACTCTATAAAGAGACGATTTCTCTCTAGCAATCAATTATTTGATGAATAAATGAATAAATTTCCTATCCTCTTTTCTTCAAATTCTTAACCTCTTAGGTTAGGAACTGTTCATTTTACTTGTAAGGCAAAAGTCACCACAAATCTCCCATAAGAGCAATACTAGTTATGCATACACCTGCAGCCGAACAAACCTAAGTGGAAGATGGTGATATAAAGAATTATCTATTTCCACAGCTGTTGAAGTGTTAAAAAACAAACAAACTCAAATATTCCATAGGTCTCCCAGTACTTTTTTTCTTTATCCTTTAATTAGATCTGCTTTTTCTAAAGTATTGGTCTTCATAACAGTATTAGTTCATAAAAGCAAAAGAAAGAGAATAAGAAGAATACATAAAAAGCAAATGGAAGAAAATTTAAGGTGGTAATACAAGGAAACACCACAGGATCAAAAGTTGAGGTGAAAGAAGGAAAAATGGCGATAATTAAATAGGGTCTCAGAAAGACCTGAAGTGATTCTCAACTCTAAACTGTATTCATTTAATACATACTCCAACTCATGTGAGAAAAGATATATAATAAAGCTCACACAAAAAGAACTCACAGAAACAGCAGCAAAGTGGTTCCAGGGTCTGAGGGATGGGGGACACAAGGGGAAGTTGGTAAAAGGATACGGACATGCTTCTAAGCGGAGTAGGTTCTGAGGATCTAATGTACAACAGGGTGACTACAGCTGATTATGACACTGTACAGCATAAATGAAATTTGCTAAGAGAGTGAACTTCTTATCTGCCATACCCAAAGTTTCCCGGCCATTTGGGTGAGTCTTTTACTTAACCTTTACTAAAGTATCTTGTTCTAAAAAACAAAGGGGCCTGATGATATGCTCTTTAAGGTCCTTTCTAGAAGGTTCTTCTTCCTTTTTCTTACATTCTCTGACTTTATAAATAATTAAAAAATAATGAAGGCCAGGAAATGGCAAGGCAGATAAAGAATCCAGAGGAATATGGGATTTGAAGCACAGAAATGCTAGTAAGAAAAATGTTGGTGCTTTCCAGCTAAACTTCTCTAGCCATTAAAGGCATTAGTTAAAGTAACCAAAAATGTTATTTTCCACTCAGGATATACCCTAAAGTGCCAAAATAGCTACCACCCTACCACCACTCTCCCACCCCCTAAAAAACCACAAATGTCTCCTTTGAAATACTCCCATTTCTCCAAGTTGGAGGTGTCATTATCCAAGAGAAGTGTCTAAGCTAAACTTTCGTCTTCAGCTTCAGGTTTTAAATCTATAAAAATGAGGAATTTAACACTGACCTCTCTTGCCAAGGTGTTGCATACTCTGTTTAATAAGGCACTTTAAGGCTTTCAGTTTAAAGACACTTGAGAAATACAAAGTATCATTATGTTAATTACTATTATTATAAGGCTCCAGAATTCAGACTAGCTAGAGTTTAATGTCTAATGCTCTAAGCCAGCGGTCGCCAACCAGTGGTCCACAGACCACTGGTGGTCCGTGAGGTCCAAAAAGTTGGTGACTGCTACACTAAGCAGTCCTCTCTGACCCAGGTGATTTCCAAGCATCCTGTGTAGGCCGGTTGCCCTGGTCTACCTCCAAAGTGCCACACACACTAGGTCTAAGAGGGCCCAGTGACGGGCTTTGGTAACATTGTTGGAGTCTAACCTCTGAAACTCTCTTGAATACCAGGGAAAGTATGACCCAACTCATTGCAAAAGGTATTCTTCACGGAATTCAAATCAAAGATAGACCAAACAAAGGCCAAAACGCAGCCATTGTATGTCCTGGAAAAATTTAGGTAGTAAATTCCAAATAAATAAGTGGTGAGCCAACTTCAAGGCAGAGGTTCGCAAACGTTTTGTACATACAACCACCCATGAAGCTTTTAAAAATCCAGATGTCTGAGCCCTCAATATTCTGACTTGTCGATATAGGATGGATTCAAGGCATCTAAACTATAAAGTTCCAAGGCTGGTGCAGGTGATCTGCTGAACACACTTTCGAGAAGAACTGTTCTGAGGTTCCAGAAAGCCATCGACTAAAACAGCAAGATTCTGACTCAACGCCTTCAACAAAGATTTAGAGGTCTCAAAGACGGCAATACGAAGTGGGACATATTATTTTTTAGTTTCAATTAGGCAGCAACTTAAGTGGCTAGGATTTAGATTCATTCTAAAGTCAACAACAGCAACAAAAAGCTAAATTGAGAAACTTTCAAAAATGCAATATCAAAATGTATAGGAACAGAATGAGGCAGAAGAAAGGCCTTTTAGATAGCAAAGGTGATTGTTGTACACTTTTTATTTTCAAATGCACCACCTAGCAGCTCAGAGAACAGGTGTGACAAACAACAGGCCAACTGAATGCCCACAAAAAGAAAAAGTCTGAGCAAAGAACCCATTTGGGAATAAGCCTCTGTGAGGAGGAGCATCCAAGAAACAGGATCCAACATTTTAATGTGTCTTTACATTCTTAAATGCTAAAGTCATGGGGGAGAAAAAAAGAACTCCAAGTGAAATGTTATGAGGTGTTAATGTATCAAAGTGTTAACCACTAAGAATAACACACAGAACTGCTCAAGTTTTATTACAAAGACAAGTCGAGGTGGAAGAGAGGTAGCTGAATAAAGCAGAGAATGGCTCTGCAGAGCAACAGATCACACTCCCACCCTCCAACAACTAAATTACATACTGCACTACTGGCCAGGAGTAAGCAGCACACAGGCGTGATGTAAAACTCCTGGTGTGGCCGAATAAACTGCATTTGTGATTAGAGCTCCAGTCTCAGTGGTTGGGACCATCCTTTAAGACTGCTCGAGTAGCACCTCTCCCGTGAGGCCTTCCCTTCCCTGTCCCAGCAAGAGAAACTTACTAGTGACAGGCTTTGGATATCCTGGAATTATACTATTTTCACAACCCGATATTTCTGTTGGCCAACAGCATGACTGCAGAGTGGGTGAGCAGCTCCACCATCCTGGGCTCTCTCCAGTGGTTGGTTCTCCAATTCTTCCCCAGTGCCTACTTCTGCCTTCCCAACCACTTGCCTCCGGCTCCTTCACTATGAAGCAGATGAAGTCCCCCAGCCTTGGCAATGCTCCCCTCCCCACACCAAATCCAAACAAGGCCCAGGCTAGACTTGGAGAAAGGGCAAGACCCCCTGAGCTGGGGGACCTCTTCCCTGGGGAAGGACTGGCCTGGAGGGAAATCAAAGCCCATATGGAGGCCAGTGGCCAGAGCTGAGAAGTACCGAATGTACCAGGGTCAGGGGTCGGGGTGGGAGTCCTAAAAGCCCCACTGAGGGAAGCACTTGAAAGGTGGCAAAAAAGTTCCAACGCCCTGGGGCATATGACGTGGCAGTTCCAGGAAGCCAGGGCAGAGGGGCTGGGGTCAAAGCCACTAGGGGTCCATGGATCCTCATTCTAAATTGTTTACAACAGGAGTTTAAACCTCTAAGTGGTAGGTTGCTAAATGTTAAGTGTGGATCTTTTGAGGATGCAAAGGAGTGATGCCGTGGGCAGTGTGTTCTAGTTAAAATGACTCAGGAAAACATTCCTAATCACAAAGTTTACTCTTATATATTCTAACATGACAGATTCATTTGGATTACACCTTCTAATTTCATTGTTTGAAAATAAAAACAGCGCCTAGAACAATTCGGTTTGTCATTTATTTACAGTGCTATACAAAGAACCTGGTGGTCACACCAGGCCAACCTGCCCAATCTCTGCTGAGGTGTTTGGTGCCCATAATAGTGAGGAAAATCTGTGTTAAAACCCCCGACACCAAAAGGGGTCTCATGTCCCAACAAAGGCCTGGAAGCTCTTCACTTCAGGGAAAGACGCAAACTGAATTTTCTACTTAGGAAATCGCGAGGTAGATTATGGGAAGGAACAAATTGTATAAAAGTATTCTGAACTATCTGGCTCTAAATTATAGTTTTTCTCATATTTATTACATAAATATTAGTCATTGGTTATTAGTTTCAGCTCACTATTTAAGTACTGTTGTAGGAAAATCTGACTATACTGTAACTAGTCCTTGCCTGAAAAGCAGCCTGGAGCATGTGTGTGGAACAAGACATCACCGTCACTGGGTGTCAATGGAAGGAGATGCGATGCGACATAGTGTCCGAGAGAATTTCAAAACCTCATGCACATTTACTTTAGATCCAACAGAGTAAGAACAAAAGTCATAGGTACATTAAAGACCCTCAACACTATTCACCAATCTGATTAGAACATGACCTTCGGTGGCCCCTATTTTCCTTAAATAGTCAGACCTCTAGGAGCTGTTAACATTAGGTTCTTAACTGGCAAGGTCCTTAAGTACCAAGGCGTTTGCCATCATTCTCACGGCGTTGTTTTCTAAAGATGCTTTTCCTATAACATGATAAAGACATTTCTATGAATGATAATAAAACTGCGGGTGCTGGGAGGGTCATTCAGTTCCCATGTTTTCTGGTGGGAGAACTGGAACCAACCCAAGGTCACATGGCTAAAGGCGGCAACGGGCCAGAACACAGTGCCCCTGCCCCTGGGCTGGTGCTCTCTCCTGGCCTCCCTGACTTCCAGGAGAGAATGGCTCTTTCCAAAGAGCTTTACACCTGCTCATATGGGCGATGTCTATGAACAGGCCCGCCCTTAACACAGACCACTCTTAGTTCCCCTCAGTGCAATAAGTTACAAGTTCAAACTTACATCAGAGCACTTGTCAACAGATCCATGATCTTTAGAGGAAAGAGCAAGGCGTGAGTTAACTCCTTCCTGGCGGGGGTCAGGAAAAAGAAATGGCTGTACTGCAGCTCTCCTTCCCCACCTATCACCTGTGTCCAAGGCGATCTTCTGTTTGTTATAAGCCCTGAAAATGGCACTCTCTGTGAGAGGAGAGTGTGCAGGATAGTAGACAGAACATAAGCCTTGGATTCAGAGAAGTCAAGCTTTTAATATTCCCTCTACCTTTTCCTTGGAGTGTAAGTCACTTAGCTTGTCTGAACTACCGTTTCTTCACCTGCAAAACATAAAACATCATCTACTACATAGGATTCTTGCAATTAAATGAGATCATATATTTAAAGCACTAGTACACTGTCTGGTTCATATAAACTCAAAGAAATTACTTCCTTCTCCCCTCTTCTGCTGTGATTGTTGAGATTTCAGACAAGTAATTTAGCTAGTTAACTTCCCCTATATAATGGCAGATAATATATGCTTCTGATGAAATGACACTATAAAAAAATATGATTATTAACCATCAAGATTAATACTTGAAAGCATTCGTTCACTTTGCAAAATATGCAAAGGTACCAATTCACTGATAAATATGCTATGGCAGGAGCCTGTCCTAAGGTGCCAATTTGCTGAAGTAAGAGGGCTGTCGAGGCCAAAGTGCCAAGAACACTGACTAGAGCAGCCTGAGAGGGATGCTGAGTTCTCTACTGGAGACGTTTAGCCCTGAAGTAAAAATCCGAAGAGCCAACAGCAAGGAATAAGAAGAGCTGAAGAAAGCAGCAACAGCACAGCGTCCTCAGGGCAAAGAGCATGAGGAGACAGGCCCAGAAACCCTGCATCCAGCTCAGATCTGCAGGAGAGGCTGTGAGAGTTTGGCAAGTCCTTTAAATATCGATTTTAACCCTAGAAAACAGAGATGACAATACCTGCCCTATCTAGCTTGCAAATATAATAGTGGAGAATGCACTTTTAAACTAGAAAGTGCAATCTATATATATAAAAGGCTAATATGCTAAGTGTCCAACCATCCGACCAGTCACTATGATGCGCACTGACCACCAGGGGACAAAAGCTCAACGCAGGAGATGCTGTGATGTGCACTGGCCATTTACAGAGAAATGGCACTGAAGACCTGGTGCCCACAAAGCAACACTCGGCTTCCCCCAAGTGGGACACAGGCCCCACCACCACCCTGGAGCAAAAGCCCACCAAATTGCAGCTGATGCTGCCGAGACCCCATGGCGCAAAATGCGGCCCACATCCCAGCCCAGTCCGGAAATGGTTGCTGTGGGTGCAGGGTAATGATGTCACATAGCAATGTCCGGCTTCCTCTCCCTAGCGACTAGCCTCCTTAAAGTTTCTTCAGCCCAGGAACACAACTTGCTTTATAGCCAAGTGGAAACATTTTACACTTTAACCAAATGTCTGTGAAGTGTTTTCCTGTGCCTCATCTCATTTGATTCTCACAGAAGTCCTGGAGTAGTTACATAGGAGACTCGGTGGAATCCTATTTTCATTAGCCAGAAAACTGAGATTTAGAAAGATTAGAAACTTGACCTGACTGAAAAAAAGTAAGAAATGATGGACCTTGAAAATGACTTCAGGTTTTCTCACTGCTTAGAATATAGTCAAACACTGCTTCAGTTAAATATTTTACCCTTTGTTCTCTCTGCATGATCTACAATAATAATCTGCTTCATGTTGATATTTACTGCTGTGTTGCTGACAATTACCTGAAAGAGAAGTTGGGGTGCTTCACTGGGCGGGAAAAAGTTAAGCTACATCAGAAAGCAGGTCTAATTAAGCAAGTTTATCTATATAAATATATATATAAAGCTCTTGCTGGTGCTAATCGCACACGTGTTTTTCGATCTGTCATTGTCGATCGTGAATTTGGTTGACACTTCTACTACTGAGAAAGGGCAAATAGTGATATTAAAATATTTCTTCTGCCGAAACCGGTTTGGCTCAGTGGATAGAGCGTCGGCCTGTGGACTCAAAGGTCCCGGGTTCGATTCCAGTCAAGGGCATGTACCTTGGTTGCGGGCACATCCCCAGTAGGGGGTGTGCAAGAGGCAGCTGATCAAGGTTTCTCTCTCATTGATGTTTCTAACTCTCTATCCCTCTCTCTTCCTCTCTGTAAAAAATCAATAAAATATATATTAAAAAAATAAAAATATTTCTTCTAATTAATTTCCTTTCAATGTGCACGAATTCGTGCAATGGGCCACTAGTATAAACACAAAGTTAAATTATTGTTACTAAGCCAGCATACAAAGACAGGCAATAAATAAAATCATGAAGCCCTGAAGGGTGATGACAAGACAGGAGGATAGAAACCATCACCTACACCTGGCCAGCATGGCTCAGTGGTTGAGCGTCAACCTAAAAACCTGGAGGTCACAGTTCAATTCCCAGTCAGGGCATATGCCTACGTTGCAGGCTTGATCCCCAGTGTGGGGCATACAGGAGGCAGCCAATCAATGATTATCTCTAATCATTGATGTTTCTATCTCTCTCTCCCTCTCCCTTCCTCTCTGAAATCAATAAAAATATATTTAATTAAAAAAACAACACACAACAACACACTACCTAACCAGGAGGACACCAAGAGAAGATTCCAAGGAACAATTGCAGGATGGCTCAGCACTCTGTACCCAGTGCTCAGCTGGCTACCATGCCAAGGGATAGGTCACGTGACAAACAGGCACAATAAGCATTTAAGTTATACTCTGCCTAATTTCAAGTAAGACTATAAAAACACAACAATAATGCTGTTACCGTTCCTGTCTCTGAACAGTACACTGGGCCTAGTGTTCTCTCAATTCCTTAACACAAGAACCTAGATCGTGGGGTAATGAGCTTTCGTGGACAGGCCCCACATCCAGTTTCAGCTGGGTGGCTTTCTCTGGGTGACACAGGGTCCACACAGACTCCAGAGACAATCCTTTATTGCAAGAACACTGGAATCTGCTCTGCACTCACTCCAGCTCCCTTTCTGGCTCTGGGATGTCGGGTGGGTTTCATGGGCAGGAGGGGCAAGATGCTCAGCGCTGTTTCAAATACCAATCCAGAGCTGAGCAGCAGCTCAGCTGTTGTTTGCCCTGCCCTATACTTTCTATAGAGAAGATGCCTGGGCGTTGGGGTCTCTTGGTATATGGACTTCTGCTGGGTGAACTGAGCCTGCCCATCTGCCAGGGCTGGATCACTGCTGGCTCCCTGCCATCCCCCAGCACGGCAGGCTGCACAACCAACAGCCACTGCAGAAAAAGGAAAAGGCCTGGTTCTGTCCCTCCAAATGTAATACATATCCGGCAGGCACTATGACTTGATGGAATCCTTCAGTACATCCAGTTTCCTTGGAAACTTGACTATGTACTGAATGGTTTCCATGGCAAAACATATCCCAGAGTCCAAACAATCAACATACACGTACAATTTGAAATGTAACTTATTAGTGGGGAGCTGCCCACACTTGAAAAAACTAGTAAGCTTACAAAACAGTCCTGATAACCTTATTGTGGCATCAAAGCAGATATCTCGGTGAAGCTCAATTTAAGAGGCACCGCCATCAAGGAAGGGCCAGCGAAAGGGAGAGTCACACCTACAGTGTGCCAGCCTGAGCCACGTTAGTTTCCACATGTCCTAGACACAAGATTCTGATCTAAAATAGGCCAGACAACCACAGAATATGAGGAAAGCACTTCTGGGATTCCTAGAAATCTCTTCAAAGAATAGGAATAAGATTCTCAAACAACCTAACAAGGTGTTCAGTTTGTAATCTGGAACGCAAAGGAAAAGCAGTTATTACTTTCTTCCCCAACTGGGGTGATAGCACCCCCTCAGGTGGCATATGGAAATGTAGGGGGACATAGTAAGTGGTTTCGATTACTGAGGGTTCTTCATACAGCAGACGGGAGCAAGGATGCTAAATGCCTTGCATTGCACAGGACAGTACCACACAACAAAATGAGAATGAAATGTGTCACATTACCAAAAGAATTTTCTAATGGGAACAATGATCAATTTTGATAAATTTCTTGCCATTTTTTTCTTCTTTAAAAACAAAAGATAAAAAGGGAGGAAGTAAAAATATCTAAGTAATGTTTTTAAAGTTCTTAATCTATTTAATAAGGGTGTTAATCACAGAGATATGAACTCAAGCACAGGTTCCCGAACCCACTCCCAGACCTTAGATTCAGAATGTGTCTGTGGCCTTAGGAATTCAGTTTTAACCACACCCCAAGCTCACATTGATGCAGATGTTCTGAGGACCACACTCTGAAGCAGAGCACCGTTCTCAGTGATCTGTGCACCCCCCTCTACCTCTCCCCCGCCCCACCGTCCCTCTCCATGTAAGAGCAAAGGCTTTGGAAGATAATGGATCTGGGTTTGAAACCCATTGCTGCCACATACTCATTGTTGACCTTTGGCAGTTAACCCTTCTGTGCCTTGACATCCCCATGTGTAACTGAGAGTCAGTAGTTCCTGTTGTGCAGATTGAATACAATAGCATTTGTAAAGTGTGCCATTGACCAGAATTGAACCCAGGACCCTTCAGTCCATGGGACGATGCTTTCTTCACTGAGCCAAATCAGGTAGGGCTCATTTATTTTACATTTGCTCCTTTTCTTCAACTTAGAAATATTTCCATGTGAGTACACAGAAATCACCTAATTCTTGACTGCTACAGTTTATGCCAAAGTATTTTGTAATTTCCCTACTAATCAGTTATTTCTACCATTTGGACTCTTAACACTAAATTCTCCACTACTGAGACTAAACAGGGCCAAATAAGTTTCTCTGTATTTTTAAGAAAGAGTTTGTAAAAAGTAGATGGACAGTTAGTCATTGGTGAATAACCATAACAGAGTGGAAATCATAACCAAAACAAATAATATCTACAAATAAATATTTTGAAGGATTTCTTTATTGTATAAACAGAAAAATTTTAAATTTAAAAATAATAATATACTCTATTATCTGTTTTTAAGGAATCATATATGATATTATAGTTGATGAATTCTTAAAAGCTTTCAAGATAATTTTCTTTGGCTTAAATACACATATTAGATTGGTTATGTTAAATTCTGACAAAGCTGAAGTTAGGAAAACATACTAGGTCAGAGGAGAACATGAAAGTGTTATCACCCTTTGGTCATAACCTCCTTTTCTCAGAGAAACATGGCTATAAAAATTTGTTCCAGGATGAAAACTTGGCACAAAACGACCCAATCTTACATCATACTTTTTAAAGATTGGAATAGAATAGGGAGGCAGGGAGGGATTATGAAGTGGGAGGGGAAAGCTCTTGCTTGAAAGGGGGGAGGAGGGAAGTGAAATTAATTTTCCACTCATGTATAACTTCTTCAACTTAATGGTTTGGTTTAGCTGAAATCTGGCAAGGTAGCGGGTTTTAATCTTTTTCTAGACTGGCCTCCCTGTTGTTGAAGCTGTCTACACAAGATAATGTTCATCGACAGGATGTTCATTCCCTGTTATGGTCCTATTTAGAATATTATGTTAACTCATCATTTGTTTCTTTTAAACTAAAGGCTTCTCCATTCATTAAGCTCATAATGCTGCTAGTGAAAGAGAGAGTTCTACATTTTAACAAGTATAGAAAAACTCCAATATACTGCTAACCCTGTATTATAGGAATCAAAATCAGACACACCAGAATCAAATTGCATGCTCTTTAATGCAAGTTCACACAGTAAAATCTGACAACACTGGTGTTAGGCCTTTCCTCCCACAACAGTGGAAGGGTTCCACTTTACCCATGGAGAGCCTTAGTCATGACCTCCTTACACCAAACACCTGCAATCAAGAGCCACGCCATTACTTTGGGATAAATAATTACTTTCTCAAACCATGCTGTGGACATAACAAACCATATACTTTTTTAGGGAGAAGATGAGGTAGAACAACTTTATTTTTAAAACCCAACTGACGTATGTGCCTATCCACAACCACACTCTGCTCTGAAAAGGAAGTAAAAGATATTATATTTATGTACCAGACCAATTCACAGGTCACTGTGTAGACAGAAACACATTGAGAAACATGAAAAACTAATGGCACATCTGAACGCCAGGAGCCTGGAAAAGGAAGTGTGTGCTGTGAAGCACAGGAGCTTCTCGGAGGTCAAGGCCCAAGCACAAGGAGAAAGCTCCGCAGTGTTAGTTTCAACACCCCAGGTCCCTCTCTCTCTGGAGTCTCTCTGCGCCCCAGGAGCTAAGTTAAGAAACCTGCGTGTTTGTGTTGGGCAGAGAGGAGGCAGAGTGGCCGAGCTCTTCATGGGCCTGTCTTTCCACCATGAGACAAAACAAGGTCAAACTGCTTCCTAACATAGTAATTATGTTAGCTATTTTGAGAGCAAGAAAGTTAAAATGTGCTCTTATTTAAGCAAATATCAATAAATATAAACAACAGAATTCTTGGGAAAATGGTCATTCATTATACATCCTTTGTAGCAAATGTTCCCAATCTGTTGGCTTCACGGCACTATGGGGCCTTAGACCTGATATAACGGGTTTACTGATTTATAAGACACCAAGCATCTGAAGCCTGAATAAATGTGTGATATCACATGTATAAAATATGTAAATGCATGTGTACACACACGTGTGCACATCTAAATGTGTATAGATATGTATATATACACATATCCAAATATGTATAGCACATAAAAGTGAATATATATTTATCCATTTTTCAAATATGTATATTTGAAATGAACATAAATTCATTTAAAAGGCATTTGATTCATTATTTATTTTTTTGTTGATCCTTACCAGAGGATATTTTTCCATTGATTTTAGAGAGAGTGGAAGGGAGAGGGAGAGACAGAGAGAAACATCAATGTGAGAGAGACACATCGATTGATTGCCTCCTGAATGAGCCCTGACCAGGGCCAGGGAACCTGCAACCAAGGTATGTGCCCTTGACCGGAAATGAACCCGGGACCCTTCAGTCCGAGGCCAACGCTCTATCCACTGAGGCAAACTGGCTAGGGCTGACTCATCAATTATTAACATGAAATGTTAAAACATATCACTTCTGTTTTGGTCTGTGAAAGGTTTTTTAAATTTATTTTTAACACAGTAAAATACACTCTTTGTGTTGTGCAGTTCTAAGGGTTTTGAAAAGTATGTGAAGCTGTGTAGCCACCACCACAGTCAAGATGGTACAGAACAGTTGCATCATCCTAAAAAGTTCCCTGTGCTGCCTTTTTGTGGTCAAACCCCCACTTCCACCCTCATGTAAAAGGTTCTGACATTGAAGACAGGTCCTCACACTTGAAAGGAGCTGGGAGTAACTGCTTATACTGCTGACAACCATCTTTTCCATAAATTTATGCCCCCCTTTGACACACTAGCTTCACTTCTACCCAGTGTTTGACAAAAAGGATTAAAGGGGGAGATACCTGAATCTATAGTAAAGGATGAAACAAAGACTTGGAGGAGTTCAGACTTCAAGATGGTATGAAGAAAAAAAATGACAAAACTTGATAATAAGCTAGATATAAGTAGTTTAAAATAATAAATATGCCTGGGAGATACAGGGAAAAGCTCGAGTTGGATAAAGCTGAGAGGTGATCATTTATGAGGAATGATAATGAACTTTGTTTTGAAGCAAGACAACGAGGAGGTCAGATTTGTTTTAGAAAGTCCACTCTGTCTGCAGTGTGGCAACTAGCTAGAAGTGGGGAGAGAATGGATGCAGAGACTGGCTAAGTATTTCAATGGTCCAGCAGAGAGATGACAGTATCTCAGGCATCTCAAAGAAGAGGTTTCTAAAAACCGCAGAGGAAGAACAGAAAGAGCCTCACCAGCTACACAGCAGAATATCACTGGAATGCCATTTGGAGCCCATCTACGATCTCGGGCACTCCCTGTAGGAAAGTGAATCAAGACAGTGCAACATCTCACAGCATGGCTCCTGAGCTATCTACAGTCCTCCCACAAAACACCTCCAAATGGGCAAGAAATGTCAAACAAATATAGCTACACTTCTAAAAATAAAGAAAATACCTATCCCTGGTTCTACCAGCTGTGGTTCAGGTGTCTGGGATACACGGTATACTGGGGAGGGAGAGAGGCTGTGAGTGTGGTGGGCACTGAGGCTCCTCAGACAGGTCAGTGTAACATGCATTTTTCTCGTCTGCCCAATAAAGAGGCACTTAGAGAGCTTAAGCAAGGGAGTAACATGGATCGAGCTCTGCTTTCCAAAGATTAATCTGGCAAAGAATAAGATACATGGAGGCTTGGAACAGGGTTAGGGAAAAGGGTGAGGAGACGGATCTGAGACACCTTGGAGGCAGATTCAACTGGCCGGTGTTTGAATAGGATGCCCAGGTTTCATGGCTGCAGTCCTTGGGGTGATAAAGTCATCAATAAAATAAAAGAACCTTGGAGAAGAGCAGATTTGGGGGAAGAGGAGGTGGGTAGTGTTGGATGATAATTTGCACTCTAGATATTAAATTTGAAGCCTCAGTGGTTATTCCAGCATGAGATAGTACAGAAGGCTAAAAATGCAGGACTGAAATCTAGAACAAGGATCCTTAAATGCGGTTTAATGAACTGGCTGCAGGGGAGGGTGTGTTACAAAACTGTATGTAAACTTTTTATGTCTGTACATTCTTCTTGGGGTAAACACGTGTCTCTCATCACATTTTCAAAGAGGTCTGTCTCGAATTTCTATTCCTTTAAACATAATGTGTCAATTTGGGGTACACTTAATCTTTGGTGTTCTGCAGTCTCAGATGATGTGTCTAGGTGTCAATTGCTTTTTATTTAGCCTGTCTGAGATTCACTGTACTTCCTGTTTCTGATGACTGGTACCTTCCATCAGTTCTGGAACATTCTAGGCCATTTTCTTTTTCTCTTCCACTTTCTCTGCTCCCACCTATAACAGAGCCTAATGTTTTTGTTAACTAGCACTCTTCATTTCAGACCTTCCATTGAGAAATATTTTCCTACTTGTGGATAAACATAAATGAATACTGGCTGCATAAAACAGTAATGCTCAGTGTTCACAGCTTGGCTGCTGAGATACGGTGTTGCACTGAAAATCATGAAAAAATCTTCCTTACAGAAAAACTGCACAAATCCCTTAGATGTTTAGCAGAAAGGTGCTAGGCCTGACTTCTAAAATGAAAACACGCCTTTTTAAGCTAATCATTACGCTGTAGAGAAGAGAGTAGCATTTAAGAGAAACAAGGCACAGAGCTGCCCACAGACACAAAATAAATCTCAAAGCTGAAGGCTCAAACAAGTTTAAGAAACACGTACCGGTGAGATGTGAGTTATCACAGACATATATACGTCTTTCTAAATGTATATTTTCTGCCTAAAAAGAAAGCAGGATAAAAAACATCAACATATCACTAGCTTAGGCGGCTGGGGAGGTGGGAGTTCTGTACCAGAATGTCTCCAAAAACATGGTATTTGGGGGCTGATTGATTTTCTCCCTCAACTAAATTCCATTCTGGTTCTTTTTTGTGATGTTTCCAAGTGCAGGCTGAGCTCTTAATCTTTTGGGAGGCACAGGCAAGACAAAACGCCAAACTCACTAATGAAAACTTGCTGAACTTACTTTTCAGAATTCCACTCCAAGTCACGAAGAACCCCTTTGGCGCTGCTCCCAGACTAGTAAAACGAACATGTCAAGTCCCGGGAGGCTAATACAGCTCGCTCCACTAAAACCAATACACATCTTCTCCTGACAGCTGGTTGTCTCAGCATACTCAGAAGTGTATATTTATCAAAGGGGGGACCCTCCAGGACACAATATTTATTATAAGATTATCTCAGAGACTCAAGTAAATATGAGTGAGGCTGAATTAAGCCATGTTGACTATGATGTTCTATTACTTAAATTCTAACACAAAATCACTCCAGGAGATCTAGGGTCTCATTTCTTGAGACAACTGGTGTAGGTTAAAAAAAAAAAAAGGCAAGAACTATCTTTTTCTTTAAATCTATCTGCGTTTAGCTATGTAACTTTTCTAATTATTCTAAAAAATCTTTGGGCATCTAAAATGAAAATTGTCCATCCTGTTCAGATGTTGAATTCTGTATTAAATGTAAATAAAATCACAAAATATTGAATTTGTTTATTGTTTTAAAAAATATATTTTATCCTCTTTATCTGGATTTAATATCTATAATCTCATTCATTCTAAGTAGCACTATTTTCATTGGTAGCTTCCCCCACGCTTTTCCTAGGCTCCTCACTCACGTTTCAGTTTATCCTGCCTTTGTGGATTATAGGCTGCCCAAATGTTCTAAGTGACCATGTCTGTGGGATAAAGGGAGGGAAAGGAAGGCTGGAGAGGCCACAACAGGAGTAGATGAGAGGTCATATGAGGTCACGATCCTATTTACCACCTCCAGGATTCAGCTGATAAACCACACCTCTGAAATAAAGCCATCTCTCAGCAACAACCAGGGGTCCATATGGAAACAAGCCTGCTGCCAGCCACAAGGCACAGCAATGAGGAAGGGCTCTGGAGACCACCTGCCTTTGCGGACACAGGACCCAGCAGGTTCAAACCTTTCTGCCACACTGGGGAGTCCAATCAGTGGGGGCTGTGGCTGAGCTCAGGCAGGGCCCAAGGGCAGGGCTGGCGTGGGGAGAGATGGGCTGTGGCTCACCAGCCCTCAGCTGATGGAAACAGCGGCGCACCCTAAGGAGCCCAGGGAAACAATATGACAACAGAGACACAGACACGGGAGGGGAAAGTCAGTCTTGCTGGGGGGGCAGGTGGCAGCGGTCAGAAAAGGTCCTGTGGAGGAGGTAGGACGGAGAAGATCAAAGAGGACAGACAGAGTTCTGACAGATCCTATGGGAGAGGGAAATAAATTCAATGTTCTAGAAGGTATGGAAGTGAAAAAAAGCATAAGGTGTGTTCACAGGAAATCACAAAAAACCTCAGTGTGACTGAACAACAGGAAACATACAGAACCCAGAATGGAGTGGAAAGGTCGGTTAGGACTGTGACAGAAAATACTCTGAATGCCGGATTGAGAGATGTGCGCCAATTCAGCTAGTGATGGGAGGCGCTGATGACTCTGAGCGAAGAAAGGCCATGACGTGACCAGGACCTACTGCCGGAAGACAGTGACAGTCTGTGCCGGATACACTGAACTAGGAACAAGAGACAAAAGGCCATCAGGAGACATGGCCACTGAACTAGGGAATAACAAGAATGAGAGGTACTGTGGAGAGAGGATTTCTAGTACAAAAGGACAGGGGGGCTAATGCCTTTGAGATGTGGCACCTGGGCACCTCGGAAAGTGAGAGTGTCATGAAAAACAGGCTGTGAAGAAGAAACATTCGTTTACTGGAGAAATGATGAGTTAGGCTTCCGACAGTGAACTTGCAGTGTCACCTGAACACACAGACAGACCTATCTATCAGGCAGCTAAAAAAGCAGATCTGCAAACTGGGAAAACGGAATTCAAATGGGGACTTGGGGTCATCCACAAAGAAGTAAGGCCACAAAAGGGCTCCAGGGATGAAATCATGGGAAATATAATTTCGTATAACTTAATGGGTTGAAAAGGAAGTAGAGGCAGCAAAGGAGACCAGAAAAGGTCTAAAAATTCAAGGTTACCAGATATACCGGTTAATAATGCGGATTTTTTTAATAGATGGAGTTACATGTATGTCAATATATATGCGATTTTATATGTATGCTATTTTGTTGTATTGACAACAAGTTTCAGAACTTCATATGTCAAATTTTCTGAAGGTGTTACCATCATAGATATTTTTACACTTAAATATGTCAAATTTCGTGCCAGAAAAAGAGCATTTGCGGGAAGTTTTAATTTATTGCTTTATTTTGAAGGAAAGTGCTGCTGAAAGTTATCATATACTTCGGGAAGCTTATGGTGAACATGCTCCATCTCAAGATACTTGTGAATGCTGGTTTAAACACTTTAAAAGTGACAATTTCTATATGAAAGACAAAGAACGTCCAGGTCAACCAAAAAAGTTTGAAGACCAACAATTACAAGCATTATTGGATGAAGATGCATGTCAAACTCAAAAACAACTTGCAGAAAGATTAAACGTTGCTCAGCAAACAATTTCCAATCGTTTACAAGCAATGTGAAAAATTTTAAAGGAAGGAAAATGGGTGCCACATCAATTGAACGAAAGACAAATGGAAAACGAAAAAGTCATCAGTAAAATGTTGCTTCAATGGCATGAACGAAAGTCTTTTTTCCATTAAATTGTGACTGGCGATGAAAAGTGGATTTAGTTTCAGAATCTCAAATGCACAAAATCATAGGTTGATCCAGGTCAACCATCAACATCGACTGCAAGGCCAAATTGCTTCAGAAAGAAGACAATGCTCTGAGTTTGGTGGGATCAGGAAGGTGTGGTGTATTATGAGCTTCTAAAACCAGGTGAAACTGTTAATACTGATCGTTACCAACAACAAATAATCAATTTGAACCATGCTTTGATGGTAAAACCACCAGAATGGGCCAGAAGACACAGCAAAGTAATTTTGCTTGATGATGATACACCATCACACACTTCAAAACCAGTTAAAGACATGTTAAAAGGTCTTGCCTGGGAAGTATTAACCCATCCGCTATATTCACCAGACCTTGCTCCTTCAGATTACCACTTGTTCTGATCGATGTCATACCCACTTTCTGAGCAGCACTTCAAAACGTACGAAGAAGTGGAAAATTGGGTGTCTGAATGGTTTGCCTCAAAACAAGAAAAGTTCTATTGGGACGGTATCCACCAATTACCTGAAAGATGGGGGAAATGTGTAGCTAGCGATGGATATTATTTTGAATAAAGCACTTTCGATGTTTGTCTTGAAATTATAGTGTTTTCTTTGATTACAAAATCCACATTATTAACTGGTACACCTGGTATAGAGGAAAAAAAGATGTACTATGAAACACGTGCTAGGAATACTATGAGGATCAGATGAGGCAGTAAAGTGAAAGGCAGATTGGACATTTTAAAGAACTAAACAAATGCATTTTTATTGTGGTTACAGTAGTGCATGCTCAATCTCTAGAAAAGTCACATTACATTGGAAGAGCCAGACTTTCCAAGTTCTTCCGAAGTCCCCTCTCAACCAACCAAATGGAAAATGATCTCCTCCTCCCTTGAACCTTAGAGTCCTTAGCGACTCTTTTCTCAGGCAGTTATGTAATTCCTGTTGTACTAACTGAGTATCGCCCATGTGCCTAACACCACAGAGGGGCAGTGAGGACTCCCCCTTGGCATAGAGGATACTGGCATTTAAGATTTAGCCCCCTTTACAGAAGAGGCTCAAAAAGGTTAAGTATCTGAGTGAGACTGCCAGTCAATAAGGGGAGGAACAGAGGGCTTCCGATGCCAAGTCTCACTGTGCCTTTTCTACTAAAACACAAGCTGGGACTTGCCATACTGTTCATATTCCCTCACTCCACCATCAGCAAGGCAAGGGCACAGCACGCCTCATGCATCATGCTGCCCTCTGAAGTACCCAGCAAAGGCCTTTTCTCACTCTGGTTGGTGCTGTGTTTTTGTTGCCCGAAAGGATGAGTGCACAGATTTGCAGGCCCATGGGCCTCGCTCATGGTGCGTGTTTGTGGGCCGGGAAGACTGGAGTGCTTATTTCCAAGGAGGACTGTAACTTCACAGAAAGTTCTAAAGACAAATGCTGTTCTTGTGAAAGACGCCACCTGGCCTGCCTCAGGGGCTAAAGTCCTCTTTATGCACCGAGTGGGAGCAGCACAGGGAGTGCGGAGCTGCTTTGTTTCAAGCCACTCCCACAGCCCGGCTCACGCCAAGAAAAGGCCTACACCATCCGGGGAAGAGAGCCTTGCAGCCCAACTAACCTCTGGTGTCCCTGTTGGGGCTGCCAACAGTCTGGGGAGGAGGGTGTGCTTAGTACCAGCTCTGATGACGTAACCTCACAATTCCAGCTTTTCTGCCCAGAAGAAAAAGGCAACTGGTTTGGGACCTAGATTCTCCCCCTCCTCTAATATTCAACCAATGTCAGTTTTGCATAATTGACCACTACGTGTTGTTTCCATACCTCACTGTTTTTTAGGAAAATGAACAGCCCTAGCCGGTTTGGCTCAGTGGATAGAGCATTGGCCTGCAGCCTGAAGGGTCCCGAGTTCGATTCCAGTCAAGGGCACATGGCTGGGTTGCAGGCTCATCCCCAGTAGGGGGTGTGCAGGAAGCAGCAGATCAATGATTCTCTCTCATCATTGATGTTTCTATCTCTCTCTCCCTCTCCCGTCTTCTCTGAAATCAATAAAAAGATTTTTTTTTAAATGAATAGTAACTAATTCAACGGACAGATTCGGGTCCTTTGGAAAATGAATGTCTAGAGCCTGGAACATGTGTATGTCACGAATGTCCCTGTGTGCGAGCAGGAAGTCCTCAGAAGCGTTTACTTTGCAAGCCGCATACAGGCCCAGTGGGAGACCAGGAAACAACACGCGTTAAGCACCATGAAGGCGTGCAGCCACGTGCTCCAGCGCTGCCAGAAATACCAGACAAGGATCCAGGACCCGGGGAAGCAGACTTCTGAAGTGGGACTGCATTTCAGGGCTTCAAGAAGAATAACGCACTGGGGACTTTCCTGCCCAATGTCTCTGACAGATGTTCCTTCTTGTGGGGATTGTCTTAATTTGGAGACTTTTGGTATCCATGTCCCTAGGAATCTTTAGGGTACAACAATTTGATCCCTTTCCCTACATGTGAAGGCAAAAGTCCAAAGTAGCCTTTTCCTATTTCTGAGACTAGTTAATATGAGCATAATATCCTTGCCCACTGCATGGGCAAACCAGGACAGAGATTAGCCAGACTGAAATGGGGTATCTCCCAGGCTCAAGATATCTTTTTCCATGCCCACGGAGAACAGATGGTGAGAATGCAAATCTTCACTTGTCAATTTTTACCTAATATCGGATCAGGCCATTGGTCTCACTTCGGCCTCTGCCTGTCAATCCACTGCACAGGGCTTAGGACTTCTTAGAAAGAGACACAGCAGAAGCCAAAAAGAGAGCAAGCCTCAGCTAGGGCAAGCGTCTGGCATCAGCTTTGGGAGGGTCCACATGGGATGCCTTTCCTATGCCTCTTGGAGGAACTCTCCAAGGCTGAGTCTAAATCAATGCTTGGATAGCTATGAGTTGACAGGATAGTATGAAACACAAAAAATAAATGAGAGCTTAGTATCAAAGGCAGTTACCAACCCTCTTCACTTAGTTCTTAACCTTGCTTATGACCTTTGCCTTACTGAAATGGCATTACTTCTGTTCTGTACTCTGACCTCTGCAAGAGGGAACCAAAGATATTAATAACTAGCAAATATGTAAGCCCTTAGAAAGTCATGCCATAATTTGACCACTTTCCATTTTAACCTTTCTCTAAAACCTCATTTGTACAACTTCTACTTAAGGGTGTAACAACTTCCGGTAGTGTTTTGTTGTTTTTGTTTTGTTTTTGGTATTACAAATACAGTTCTACTGTGTGAATTTTTACTAACCAGGAATAATGTAGTAGCTCTCAGGGCAGCATTTTCAAATTTTCTTGTGAGAATTACTTACCGACCTAGAATACTGCCAATCAGGCTACTAAAGGAGCAAAAAGACTTGTTCCTTACTCTTGAGTAGCTTGCAATTTAGTAGAAGATGAAAAAAAAATGCACATGACTAATTAAATCTATGGGGAGCAGATGATAACAGTGATGCAAATTCAGTATTATAAGTGTTCAGGGAAAGGCTAGACTAGTTAATTGTGTTCATGGAAAATCGTTGGTAGAGATGGCATTTAAATAAGGCCTTAGAAAATGTGTAACTTCAAGGGCATTTTAGAGAAGGGCATTTTACGGGGCTGTAATGGCTTTAGCAAAAGGACAGAAGCAAGAGAGTACAGGGGAAGTAAGGAAACTTCAAGGGAGAGAGCCTGGATGCAGGACAGGCCACAGGAGGGAAAGGAAGAAACCGATCTGGAAAGGTACTCGGTGGCCAGTTCTTAACCTAACATGGATGTGGAGGAGAATGTAGGAAACTAGATTTTAGAAGTAGGAAGTAAGTTTTAAAATGTACCCTACATTAATCATTTTTCACAGCACATCTTAAATTTTTAGAGGGAGAAATATTTTATTATTCCATTTGCAAACTAGATAGAATAACTTCAAAGAAAAATACTGTGGGAGCTGGGAAAATTGTTTCTCAGAGCTGGCAAATTCTTGACTGCAGCTTCAGTAACATATTCTTCTTACCAACCTCCTGAGATTGTCCCATTAATGTCTCTCTTTCCGCATCCCCAAAATACCTTCTTAACTCATTATAGACATACTAAGTGGCTACTCTGAAACTAGTACTTGCTCACTTATTTACCCATCCTCTCTTATTCTGCTCCACTTGTCCTGGGGCTCACCACTCACTCATTCATTCTTATCCTATGAACTGTATCAATCATAACATTAATAGCTACTACTTGCTATAATGCCAGGTCCTGAAATTAATTAATGCTTTATGAACACTATTTAATATAATTCTCAAAACAGCACTATGAAACAGGTATTATTATCCCTGTTTTACGGATGAGAAAACAACTTCAAAGATGTTAAATACTTTGCCAACTGGTAAGTGCAGAACCAGGTTTAAGCCAGATGTGCTTGTTACAGAACCTTACTTGTTACCACTTCACCATACTGCCTCCAAAACCCTTTGACCGCTTCCTGAAATGGCATTACTTCTGTTCTGTGCTCTTACTGATATGGGTTAGTATTTTAGGTTAAAAATTAAAATATTTATGGAGTGCCTGCTACTATAAACTCCTGTCCTAGGTGCTGTCAGAGGTATGTAAATAAGAGAGCATGTCTATAGATTATTAATGCTCATAATCTTCCATATTTGAGTATAAACAGTGTGTAAGATGGTATAGCCACGATTCATGAACTAGAGTAACTAAGGTTAGAGGGAGTGAAAATGGCTTTGTATATGAATGTTGAATGGTGACCACATATCACAGACAGAAACCAGCCAACCCTGACTGTGACTTTCAGAGAATTTTAATTATACACTTCAATCAGAGTCTGTAAAAACTCTTTGCTGATGAAAAATCTGTCCTGTCAAAAGTTCGCAAGCAAATCTGGTTACAATCTATTTTCAATGAACTTCAGGTTCCTTTGAAGTCAAATAAGCTACTAAACATTTTAGCCAACAATAGCACTCTGTGAGGCTAGTCCTTGTAAAATTCATTACTGATGAGTCAAGTTATTGGGTTAAAATAAATGTGATATCAAACTACTTGTACCATGTAGCCAGAATGTTGTGTAAAATTAAATAGAGCTATTTAGACACAGAAAAATAATTCAAACATGTCATTTTTTAAGCTATCTGCTTTTACTGTAATACTGCCTTTACTAACTTCTGAATAAGCTTTTGCTTAATATTTTCAGGAGACTAGTTACATTTTTACAAATAACTATAATACTTACAAATACATAAGAAACTGGGTGGGATGATCCACAGTCCCCTCTAAGCTGTAACCATGCAGGCCCAGGGAGCATTTGGGAGGAGTCACAAGTTCAGATTCTGTCTGCCTACTCATCTCTCTCTGCAAAGGTACAGTGTTCACATCACAATGTACATAACCAAGACTCAAAGACTGCAGTGGCAAATACTTACTGCATTTACTCTGCAATCTAAACTAATCCAATTCATTTTAAGAAAACAAAAGTCAATAAAGAAAAATCCTTTTAAGAGTTCAAGAGTGGCAAAATAATTAGCCAGACACATTTAGTTCACAAGGAGAAGCACCAGCCTACAGAAAATTAATGACACTGAGACTTACTGTTCAATTCGGGGTGACAGGTACAGCTTGGGGTACACCTGAGTGGCTTCGGTATCCTCAAAACTGACAGAAAGGAGGGCCACATCTTCTCCAGGGTCTTCATTTACATCCTTAAACAGAAAGTGAAAAACAGTGTCATCAGCACCTGCTCTCGTAACATCTTTTTGGTGCTGAGCTCACAGTCCACTGTCGTTTAGGCTATGAGGCTTGAGTTACCTGGATTTGAATTTAGCAGCTCTGTACATCCTTTGCCACATACCTAGCCACTCCTATAGGGTGGTGGCTTCCAAACTTTCTGACCAAAGCCTACCATGGTGAGAAAAAGACCCTCACCTATCTACTTGTTCTCACATTCCAATAGGGGAAATGTAAATCTGATGATAACAAAGAATTAGACAAAAATATAGTTAACAAAATACAGTAAACATATAAATATGTTGCTGGCCATATGTACAATGGCTCATAATTTATATATGTATAAATGGCTTCTAATTTACTTTTTATAAAAAGAATATGAGTTAAAAATAAGATTTATATCATAAGACAACAACAAAACTTAATTACCCAGTAATTTTATTATACCTACCTTGATAGTATGTTGTAAGTTATATAAATAGAAAAAATTGCCAAGAAACATATCACTTTGAAGTGTGCCACCATATAAGCAAATGGCAGGGGGTTACATACTAGTACACATGTATTTTATCAAAATGATCATGGATGATTCATATATGAACCTTATGACATATATATCTTAAGTTTAGTTATAAGAGTATTATAAGACAAAAACACTGTTGATCCAAGTATGTATTAAGAAACACTGAGAGGTTAACCAAATAACTAACAATAAATTAAACTGATAATGATAAAGCTAAAATGTAATTTACTATTAAAAAGCAAGAATGGCAGCAATCAAATATCATAACCAACTCAAGCCAACACTGATGATACACTGAAGTGTCCTGAATCAAAACTGTGAGACCTACAACTGTGTGTATGCTTTACAGTTACTGCCAAGCACCAAGTGTCTGCCAGACTTCTGAATTGAATATTGAATTAGAATAAATTATTGTAGCATGTGATTTTAATTTGTGAATACCAAACTTAGTAACCCTTAATAATTTATTTTTCGTGGGTAGTGGCTCCAAATCAAATATAAATTTTAAAAAAAACTTAATAGAGTGCACATCTTTCACCCACCGTGACTAATAAGAACTTACCTGGATTAGTTCATAGTTCCCCGGAGGGCTCAGCAGCCATCCTATGAGGGTCCCAACCTAGACTTTAAGAATCACTAGGTGTGAATATTGAGAACTTTAGAGATGATGTCCTTCCTTCTGTCTAAAGCTAACCTCAGTCCTTCTTTCCTGGCATTCTGAGAAGCTGTCATCACACTCATCCTGCTCAGCATTAGCATGGTCAGTCTCCTAGCTCTGCCTTCTACTGTGACAATAGGATGCACAAGTGTGGCATGTTTACAAAGGGACAAGGACCAGAGTGAGTATCTCCTGTCTTAAAAAATAAAAATAAAATCATACTTGTCTCTATATAATTCCCTGGATTTCCTCTCATTTCTCTCCTCCCCTTCAGACTGCTTCAAAGAATTGTCTACATCCCCATCTCTCCTCCCACCTATCCCTTAGCCCAGCATATAGACCTTCTGACCCTCCTAGTTCATCAAGACTGCTCCCACCGAGGGCATACACTGAACACAGCCAATGCTTCTCTATCCTTATTCTACTTGCTCTCTACAGTATTTGACATGGTGATCTCGCTCCTCTGGAAATTCTCTCTTTTCTTGCTTCTAACAACACTGTCCTTGTCTTCTCATCTCTCTTGCTCTTCCCTTTGTATTCTTTGTTTCTTAACTTCTCAATTGTGTTTTTTTTGTTTGTTTGTTTTGTTTTGGTTTGGTTTGGTTTTACATTATAAAAGTTAGGCAGTTAGGCTTGTTGTAACAAGTCAAATCATACAGAAGTTTATAAAGAAAAACTTCTTACACCCTTACTTTTCAAGGTAACCAATATTAACTGTGTGTGTGTAGCTTCAAATGGCTTTTTCCATGCTCATAAAAACATATACACATATACCCACACCTGCATATAGATAGCTCTTTAACCTTTCTGTTTTGTTTTCCCTAATGAAATCATATTACACACATCACTCCACTAATTGCTTTATAAATAGCCACATAATAATACTCCATGGCATGGATTTATTTTTCACTAAATCATTCCCCTGGCCACAGACATTCAGATTGTTTGTAGTTCTTAGCCACTTCATAGTATTATAATAAATACCCAAATATAGCCATTACTAGTGGGGCTAATATTTCTTAATAAACTAGAACTGAGCTTGTTGGGTCAAAGGTTATGAACATTTTACCTTTTACTGGAGTTTAAAAAATTACTTTTCTGAAAATTTATAGCAATTCACATTTGGACCCATGAATTTTCATCAGTATGAGAGCCTGTTTCTGCTCATCCTGAATAACTAAATAATAGTGCTGTTGTCACTCTAATTTAATGTTGGCAATCTGACAGCTGGAAAATGGTGTCTCAATTTAGATTCAAAAAATAAAGCTGAGCAGCTTTTCACTTGGTTTACTGGTCATTTACATTTCTTCTGCAAATTATCTGATCAAATCCATTGCCCATTTTGCTTTCAGGTTCTTATAGACATTTTTAAAATTGCTACTTATTAGGCTTATTAACCCTTGTCTATTCGTGTGTTATACATATTTTCTCTCATTCTAGATTTTTTTAAATATATATATATATTTATTGATTTCAGAGAGGAAGGGAGAGGGAGAGAAAGATAGAACATCAATGATGAGAGAGAATCATTGATCGGCTGCCTCCTACACACCCCACACTGAGGATTGAACCCCCAACCGGGACATGTGCCCTGACCAGGAATCAAACCATGAACTCCTGGTTCATAGGTCAATGCTCAACCACTGAGCCATGCCAGCCGGGCACCCTCAGTCTAGCTTTGATGTTTTACTTTGTTTGGGGAATTTTCTGATATCACAGAAAATTTAGATTTCCCTAATGTTAAATCTGGTCAAAATAACTGAGGCTATGTAACTTTTCCCCTAGTTTTTCATCTAACATTGTTATAACTTTATTTTTTCATGTACATTTGAATAGCTCTGTAATATATTTTTAGATGGTATGATAAGGAAGTGTGTAAAAGGAAGGCCTTAGTACAGTACCTGGAACATGGAAACTACTCAATGTTGGCTGAATGAATGAATTAGTGACCAAACTAATGTTAATTCCTTGCCTTTATCTCCACCCCTAGTTATTTGCAGGAGCCTGCTTTACAAAAGCTGCTGTCATCAGTGATGTCTAAAAACGGAGCACTGACTCCTTGCTCCTGCCCCCATAATACACCAAGTTCCTTGGAATCAGTGGTTTTAAAAAAAGCCAAGATTGAGAGTCTGAGTTTGCCTACGGCTTTTTGCTCTTTTACAGATAATAACGTATTCATCCTTGAGTATTCTTTTCTGTAAAATGACGATGAATAATTTAAATTTTTCCTATTTTAAAAATATGATCTTAACAGATAGAAACTACATCATTATATGACTCAAACTCATAAAATAGTTAAAACTAAGGTTGAAGCTCAGTTTGAAAAAATTCACATTTATAGGAATAAATTCATTTTATGATCTAAGTTTAAAGTAGTCCTCTTTAGTCTCGGGAAAATGGCGACGGAATAGAGTCGGGTTTGGAGTCTGTTCCTGGGGCGGAGAGTCGGAGCAGCAGAGGCTCGCAGAGGGAGTGTATGTGGGCAAGCCAAGGGACCGCTAAACTCCAGGAGAAGGCGGGGGAGTGCTGGGCAGTGTTCCTCTGACCGCGCAGCACCCACAGGGGCTGGGTCCCCTCCTGGAGCTGCGGGCTCGCCGGGCGCCTCGCCATCTTGCAAGGAAAGGAGGATTTTATTGGAAACCTGACTTTCTGCAACAACTGCAAACACTGCGCTGCTGGGAGCACCAGACCACCGGTCCCCTATCAGCGCAAACATTTGGATTCAAAGAAACTCTTCACTGCACCACGGAAAGGTCAGATTTTGTCTGAAATAAGCTGCGGTTTCTAATCCCCGCGGTGGGTGAGGGAGGCGCTGGGTGAGGGAAGCGCGGCAGCCGCAGGACCGGCAGGAGCCGGGAGGTCTGTGCCTAGAAAAATCAGCGGCAGTTGGAACTGCCGTGATCCGTGAATGAGGAGGGGGTTCTTCTGAGCTGCTAACAGAAGTGACCTCTTGAAAGCAACTCATTTTAATCTGACGAGGAGGGTCAGACTAAGAATTTTCAAAGGAGTGCAGGCTCCTTAGTCTGGGGCACAGACCCACGGTCCGCACACCTGGGCTCTTTCCGACTCTGATTGCTAAGCCCAATACAGAGGTAAACCCAGGTGGAAACCCTGAAAGACTGCAGGGGGAAGGTGTTTTTTCGGAACCTGGGGCCAGAGCTGCGTGTGACCATCAGAGAGGCAGCTCTGAGGCGCACATCTCTACAAACCGGTAGTGAGTGCCATAGAAGGGGAAAAAAAAAAAAAGAAAAAAGAGCTAGAGAGGCCCGGAAGTCAATTCAGAAACACTGCCACCCAGGGGCTGAAACGCTAATTGTCTCTGGTGTAATCAAAAATAAATACGAGAAATTAAGATAGGGCTGGCTTAAAAAGCAGGACTGGCTTCCAACACTGAGGAGCCCTGGAATGAAGCTGAACTGAAATACCGCCCAGACTGGGAAAAAGGCGTACCAAACAGAATAATAGAGGAAGTGAATGACAGCCGCTACGGCACATTTTAGTCTTCCTATTTTTTAATTTTCAATTCTTTTTTCAATTTTTTAAATTTTTTATTCTCATATTTTTTTATTTTCATTTTTTGCATCTTTTACTTAAGAAACTAATATTTTTTTCTTTTTCCTCACTTGATTTTCACCTTTTTAATTATTACATTTTTATTTTCAATCAGCACTATTATTACTATTATTTTACTTTTTTTTTTTTTTTTTTAATGTCATTTGATTTTCTCTTTCTTTTATTTTTGGATTAGTGTCCTACATTCGATTTGCATCTTTCCCTTACAATCGCTTTACCCTATCTCAAAGCTAACATTATGCCATCACTCTCCTAACCTTTCCCCTTTTGCTCCCAGTTTATCTTAACCCTTTCTGGCTTTAGATTTTCCCTACTTTTCCAGTTTACTCTCTGCTAAAACTTCACCCTACTTATATATCTAATTCCCAACCCCCTGCTCCAAATCCATACAAACCTCTCTCTACGCTACCTTTAAAAAATTATTTTTCTCTCGGGACTTTTGTTGTTGTTTGCTTGAATGTTGATTAGATTGAATTTTTATGCTTTTTTATGAGATTGTTTAGATTATTCTTTTTGTTGGTTTGGTTGGTTCTTTTGTTTGCTTTGTTTTTGTTTGTTTGTTACTTTTGTTTTCCCTTGCCTCACTTGATATTAGCTGCTGTTGCAGTTTGTATTAATCTCCAGGCTCGTGTTGCTGGAATTTGCTGGGAATAGTGGTTGTTCTAGTGGAGTTTACTCCCCATATATATAGTTTGTTCCCCTTTTCTCTCTTAGTATCATTCTTGTCTCTCTTACTTTTTTTTTCTTTTCTTTTTCTTTTCTGTTATTTCTTTTCTTTCTTTCTGCTCTTTTCCCAAGTTCAGACTCACACTCTTTGTTGTTGTTTTTTTCTTCGTTGCTGTTCTTTCTTTTTACTCTCCCTCTTCCACTCCTATTCCCTAATTTGTCTTTCTCTGGTGGTTACCTCTATTGGAGGTTATTAATATCGTGAATACAATCTGTTTAGTGCCTTGTCTGTTGAGCCTGGTTGTGTTGTATTTTATACCTTTAAATCAACGCCAGAGAGAGAAATCTATATAACCAGACATCCGGAGAAGAGAGACCATGGGGAGACAAAGAAACAGCCCCCACAGGAAAGAGAAGCAGGCATCACCAGAAAAGGAAGTAAACGATTTAGAGGCAAACAACCTATCAGAGAAAGAATTCAGAGAAATGGTCATAAAGTGGCTGAAAAGGATGGAAGACAAATTCGACAATATGAGTAAGAACCAAGAAGAAATGAAGAAGAACCAAGAAGAAATGAAAAGTGACATCACTGCTGTAAAGAACTCAATAGAAAGCATCAAGAGTAGACTAGATGAAGCAGAGGACCGCATAAGTGAGCTAGAAGACAAGATGGAAAAAAATACCCAATTACAACAGCTTCTAGAAACAAAAATTAGAAGGATTGAGGAGAGTGTAAGGGAACTTCGGGACAATACAAAACAAAACAACATCAGGATAATAGGGGTGCCAGAAGGAAAGGAAACTGAGCAAGGAATAGAAAACCTGTTTGAAGAAATAATAACAGAAAACTTCCCTGATATAGGGAAGAAAAAACCCACACAAATCCAAGAAGCTCACAGAGTTCCAAGCAAAATGAACCCCAAAAGACCGACGCCAAGGCACATTATAGTTAAGTTGGCAAACACCAACGACAAAGTAAGAATCTTACAAGCGGCCAGAGAGAGACAGACAGTTACATACAAAGGAACCCCCATCAGACTAGCAACTGATTTCTCAACAGAAACTCATCAGGCCAGAAGGGAATGGAATGAAATATACCAAGTCATGCAAAGGAAGGGTCTAAATCCAAGAATACTGTACCCAGCAAGGCTATCAATCAAAATTGAAGGTGAAATCAGGAGCTTCAGAGACAAAAAAGGACTAAGGGAGTTTATCACCACCAAACCAGCAATGAAAGAAATGCTAAAGGGTCTGCTGTAAAAAGAAAGAAAGAAATAGGAAGCAAAGAAGGTACACAGGGGTATAGAATAAAAATGGCGTCAAATAAGTACCTATCAATAATAACTTTAAATGTAAATGGATTGAATGCCCCAATCAAAAGACACAGGGTAACAGACTGGATAAGAAAACAAAACCCAGATATCTGCTGTCTACAGGAAACCCACCTCAAAAAAAAGGATGCATACAGACTGAGAGTAAAGGGATGGAAAAAGGTTTTCCAGGCAAATGGAAATGAAAAAAAAGCTGGGGTTGCAATACTTATATCTGACAAATTAGATCTCAAAGTGAAGGACATAACAAGAGATAATGAAGGCCACTTCATAATACTAAAGGGAGAAATCCAACAAGAAGAAATAACTCTGGTAAACATATATGCACCCAATACAGGAGCACCAAGATACATTAAAAAACTCCTGGAAGATATCAAAGGAGAGATTGACAGTAATACAATCATAGTAGGAGACTTCAATACCCCACTATCACCATTGGACAAATCCTCTAAACAAAAAATCAGCAAAGAAACATCAATCCTAAATGACTCACTAGAACAGATGGAATTAATCGACATCTTCAGAACATTTCACCCCAAAGCCACAGAATATACATTCTTCTCAAGTGCACATGGGTCATTTTCAAAGATAGACCATATGTTAGGACATAGGCAAAGTCTCTCCAAATTCAAGAAGATAGAAATCATATCAAGTATCTTCTCAGATCACAGTGGCATAAAACTGGAAATCAACTACAATAAAAACAACCCAAAGAAATCAAACACTTGGAGACTAAACAGCATGTTATTAAACCATGACTGGGTTACCAAAGACATCAAGGAAGAAATAAAAAACATCATGGCAACAAACGACAATGAAAACACAACAATCCAAAATCTATGGGACACAATGAAAGCAGTCCTGAGAGGGAAGTTCATAGCTCTACAAGCCTACTTCAAAAAACAAGAAACAATGGTAATAAATTACCTAACCCAACAACTCAAAGAGTTAGAGAGAGAGCAACAAGATAAGCCCAGTGTAAGCAGAAGGAAAGAAATAATAAAGATCAGAGCGGAGATAAACGACATAGAGACCAAAGAAACAATACAAAAGATCAACAAAACCAAGAGCTGGTTCTTTGAAAGGATAAACAAGATTGATGGACCTCTAGCCAGGCTCACCAAGAAGCAAAGAGAGAGGACCCAAATAAACAAAATCAGAAATGAAAGAGGTGAAATAACAACAGACCCCGACGAAATACAAAGGATTGTTACAAAATACTACGAACAACTCTATTCCAACAAACTGGACAACCTAGAGGAAATCGACATATTCCTAGAAAAATACAACCTTCCAAAACTCAATCAGGAAGATTCTAAACAGCTCAACATGCCAGTAACTATGGAAGAAATTGAAGCAGTCATCAAAAAGCTTCCGGCAAACAAAAGCCCGGGGCCAGATGGCTTCACAGGAGAGTTTTATCAAACTTTCAAGGAAGAACTAAAACCTATCCTCCTCAGACTATTCCAAAAAATTCAAGAGGAAGGAACACTTCCAGGCTCCTTCTATGAAGCCAGCATCACCCTAATACCAAAACCAGATAAAGACAACTCAATGAAAGAGAATTACAGGCCAATATCCCTCATGAACATTGATGCCAAAATCCTCAACAAAATTCTAGCAAATCGGCTCCAGCAGTACATCAGAAAGATCATACACCATGACCAAGTAGGATTTATTCCAGGAATGCAAGGATGGTACAATATCCGCAAATCAATAAACGTGATACATCACATAAACAAATTGAGAGATAAAAATCACATAGTCATATCAATAGATGCAGAAAAAGCATTTGACAAAATCCAACACCCTTTCTTGATAAAAACTCTCAACAAGGTGGGGATAGAAGGCTCATACCTCAACATAATAAAAGCTATTTATGATAAACCCACAGCAAACATCATACTCAATGGGCAAAAACTAAAACCATTTCCCCTAAGAACAGGAACAAGACAGGGATGCCCACTCTCACCACTTCTATTTGACATAGTACTGGAAGTATTAGCTATCGCAATTAGGCAAGAAGAAGAAATAAGAGGCATCCAAAATGGAAAAGAAGAAGTGAAGCTGTCCTTATTTGCAGATGACATGATATTGTACATAAAAAACCCAAAAGATTCCATCAAAAAACTAATAGACTTAATAAATGAATTCGGCAATGTAGCGGGATACAAAATTAACGCCAAGAAATCTATGGCTTTTCTATACACCAATAATGAACTTACAGAAAGAGAGACTAAAAAAGCAATCCCATTTACCATCGCACCAAAAAAATTAAGATACCTAGGAATAAACTTAACTAAGGAGGTAAAAGACCTATACGCAGAAAACTACAGGACACTGAAAAAAGAGATAGAGGAAGACGTAAACAGATGGAAGAACATACCATGTTCCTGGATTGGTAGAATCAACATCATTAAAATGTCCATACTACCCAAAGCAATCTACAGATTCAATGCACTCCCCATCAAAATACCAACAGCATATTTCACAGACCTAGAAAGAACTCTCCAAAAATTCATCTGGAATAAAAAAAGACCCCGACTAGCCTCAGCAATCCTCAGAAAGAAGAATAAAGTAGGTGGGATCTCAATACCAGATTTCAAGCTGTATTACAAAGCCACTGTTCTCAAAACAGCCTGGTACTGGCACAAGAACAGACATATTGATCAATGGAACAGAATAGAGAACCCAGATATCGACCCAAACCACTATGCTCAATTAATATTTGACAAAGGAGGCATGAACATACAATGGAGTCAAGACAGTCTCTTCAATAAATGGTGTTGGGAAAACTGGACAGATACATGCAAAAAAATGAAACTAGATCACCAACTTACACCATACACAAAAATAAACTCAAAATGGATACAGGACTTAAACATAAGACGGGAAACCATAAAAATACTAGAGGAATCCACAGGCAACAAAATCTCAGACATATGCCACAAGAACTTCTTCACTGACACTGCCCCTAGGGCAATGGAAGCTAAAGAGAAAATTAACAAATGGGACTACATCAAAATAAAAAGCTTTTTTACAGCAAAAGAAACCATCAACAAAACAACAAGAAAGCCCACTGCATGGGAAAACATATTTGCAAATGCTATCACTGATAAAGGTTTAATCTCCAACATCTACAGGCAGCTTATGCAACTCAATAAGAGGAAGATAAATGATCCAATAAAAAAATGGGCAATAGACCTAAACAGAATATTTTCAAAAGAAGACAGAAGGAAGGCCAAGAGACACATGAAAACATGTTCAAAGTCACTTATTATCCGAGAGATGCAAATCAAAACAACAATGAGGTACCATCTCACACCTGTCAGAATGGCTATCATCAACAAATCAACAAACAACAAGTGTTGGCGAGGATGCGGAGAAAAAGGAACCCTCGTGCACTGCTGGTGGGAATGCAGACTGGTGCAGCCACTGTGGAGAACAGTATGGAGTTTCCTCAAAAAACTGAAAATGGAACTCCCATTTGACCCAGTAATCCCACTCCTGGGAATATATCCGAAGAAACTAGAAAAACCAATCAGAAAGGATATATGCACCCCTATGTTCATAGCAGCACAATTTACAATAGCTAAGATTTGGAAACAGCCTAGGTGCCCGTCAGCAGATGAGTGGATCGGAAAACTGTGGTACATCTACACAATGGAATACTATGCTGCCATAAAAAAGAAGGAATTCTCATCATTTGCAGCAACCTGGATGGAATTGGAGAACATTATGCTAAGTGAAATAAGCCAGTCAATGAAAGAAAAATACCACATGATCTCACTCATTTAGGGATAGTAAAGAACATTATAAAGTGGTGAACAAAAAGATATCTCAGAGACAGTAAAGCATCAAACAGACTTTCAAAGTACAGGGGGAAAGTTTGGGAAAGGTGGGGGAGTTATGAAATCAAACGAAGGACTTGTATGCATGCATATAAGCATAAACAATGGACGCAAAACTCTGGGGGGGGAGGGCATGTGTGGGTGTGGGGTGGGGGGGGGGGGTAATAGTAAGATATGTACACATATAATACCTCAATAAAAATATTAAAAAAAAAAAAATAAAAAAAAAAAAATAAAGTAGTCCTCTTTAGTGTTGGATTGATCACCTTAAGAAAGACAATAAAGAAAAAAAGAACTAATACTGATTTTTAGATACCTTCCCCCGATGGCTGAGTTTCCTTGTTAAAGGTCAAGGCTCTGACTACAAAACCCTGTTAAACAAACAAACAAACAAACAAAACAAAAAACAACGAAAACCTCACCACCACCGCATAAACTAGGGGACACTGAAAACTTTTGATTACATATGCCTGTGTCTAATTTATTATTTTTTTTCTTTTCTACTTTTTTGCTTCTCATTTCACTACTCTTTAAGTAAAAAACAGAAATGCTTAGGGACAGTCCTCCAAAGAAATGGAGTGACCGTGGTTTCTATAGTCAGCATTTACCTTGGCATCCTACAAAGAGTACACAAAACATCAGTCAATATAAAAATGGTTGTTTCCAGGAGTTCCTTTTACAAACTACTTTAACCTGACTCATTCCCTGTGGAGTAGCATAAGAGTTTTCCCCGAATTGGGATGTGATGCCTAATGGCTACCTAAGTCTGACTTTGAGTGCCTAAATAAGCCCAAATAGTTCCAAAAGTACAAATCCACACAGTGCTGTTTCCAGTTTCTGCAACTCTAACAGGCTTGCACATGTGTTCCTCCCCATCTGGGAAGTTATAAAAGAAGCTCTTGTACCATGGTTCTTAGAAGCTAACATTACAGATGATTATTTTAACCACTAATGGCAGCATTTGGAAAACAGGAGGAGGTTACAGTGTAGTAAGGGGCATTTAAAAATGTACAAGTGTACATTTTCAGGGTTTTCTATCTGCACCATTTGAAATTGCAGCAGGCTAAAATGGAGGAAGAAATGCCGAATCTGCTGAAGCAATATATATATATACATGTATATATACTCATATATACATATACATACATATACATATATATACACACATACGTGTGTGTGTGTGTGTGTGTGTGTGTGTGTGTGTGTGTGTGTGTATTAGAGGCCCGGTGCACGAAATTTGTCTGGACATCATTCCAGATGAAGCCGGCAGCGGTTGGGGGGATATGTTCCTCAGCTCGGCCTGCACCCTCTCGCAATCCAGGACTGCTGGCTCCTAACCACTTGCCTGCCTGCCTGATTGCTCCTAACCCTTCTGCCTGCCTGCCTCATCATTCCTAACCACTCACCTACCTGCCTGATGTCCCCTAACCACTCGCCTGCATACCTGATCACCCCTGTTTGCTTGCTTGCCTGATCACCCCTAACCACCTCTGCCTCGGCCCCCACCACTGCGGCTTCGTCCAGAATGATGTCCGGAAGGTCGTTCGGCTGTCTGGTCTAATTAGCATATTACGCTTTTATTATTATAGATAGATATGTATATGGCCTACTACTTTTATGAAAGTGTGTCAGACACTGACATACACATAGTGAGATGATAATGGCCATGATATATTGTTGCAATTTCACAGTGAATTTGGCTCAGCACTTGACTGTAGCAGAAAGGGTTCCTATGGCTTATAGTGAGCAACTAGAAGGTGAGTTCTTTGCAGGCTGGAAGCTTTTCCTGTTCATTTTTGCATTCCCAGGGTTTGAGACATTGTACATATATAGCAAGTTAACTGGAATAAAATGAATTAATGTAGGAATGACTGTAAGAATAAGTAAAAGATGGGAGTTAAATAAAAAAGTGCTTTCAGTTAGAAAAATTTCTAATATTTATTTCTTAGTTCCTTCAATCTATGACTACTTACTGGTAAGGCTTTATTAAAGCAAACCAAATCTGAACCATATATAAGCAAAGGACACACCTACTAATAAGAGTTACCATTTTGCTTAGGTCATAATGGTTAGTTATATAACTATTCTCAATTGGGGCTCTTTTAAATATCAAAAGGATGCAGGAGCCCTGCAGCTTGGTTCAGTAGTTGAGCAAGGACCATGAACCAGGATGTCATGGTTCAATTCCAGGTCTAGGCGCATGCCCCTGTTGCAGGATCGATCCCCAGTGTTGGGGGTGCAGGAGGCACCCAATCAATGATACCCTCTCATTCTCTCTCTCTCTCTCTCTCTCTCTCTCTCTCTCTCTCTCTCTCTCTCTCTCTCTCTCTCTCTCCCTCTCTCTCTTCCCCTTCCTCTCTCAAATCAATAAAAAAAAATATTTTTTTAAAAGGGTGAAGGAAAAACTCCCAACAATTAGCCTTGGAAATGAAAGCTAAGCACAAGTACAGTTTCTCATTATGCTGTATCCCTTTGATATGTTAATTTTCCAAGAGAAGACAAAGCCATTAATCAAGCCCCTATATGCTGACTGTCAATATAGGTACAAACTACCAATTCACTAATTGCTGATAGACATTAGCTGAACAATAAATATTACAAACCACAAGTCACATGAGAAGACTATAAAAAAGCCATTGTATTTCTCAATTCAAAAAGGCTTATAACAAAGCTATAACCATTACTAGCAAAACCAGTTTATAGACACAAGAATGATAAAGAGGCTATTATACAATATGTCAAAAATCAAGAAAGAACCATTTTGAGTTACATTTAAAATGGTATTAAACTAGACCCAGGATTAATCATGATCCTAGGGTGACTAAAAATTAGGTCTGGCTCTAGCCAGTTTGGCTCAGTGGATAGAGCATTGGCCCGAGGACTGACGGGTCCCGGGTTCGATTCCGGCCAAGGAAACGTACCTTGGTTGCAGGTTCCCCGGCCCTGGTCGGGGTGTATGCAGGAGGCAACCAATCGATGTGTCTTTCTCACATAGATGTTTCTCTCTGTCTCTCTCCCTCCCTTCCACTCTCTCTAAAAAATCAATGGAAAAATATCCTCAGGTAAAGATTAACAAAAAACAAACAAACAAAACAAAACAAAACTAGGTCTGGTAAGCACCTCATTATATAAGGCTATGAGGGTTTTTTTAAGCTGTAGGCAAATTTAAAATTTCCAAAACAGAATTTTAAAAAAATTATACTAAGAATGGCTTGTACTTATTTTGATATCAAACTATATACTAGTAAACATAGGTTTTTCAAAGTCAAGGTGTGTGTTTTTTTTCCAAGAGAACAAGACTCTCATGGTGCTACCATTCATTTGTGCATTTAACAGAGCAAATAAAATATTCAGTATGTTGTAAGTGTTATGGAGGGAGGAATGGAAGTTTGAAGAGGGTGGACAAGATGGTGACTCAGTAGTAGCCTGTCACCATGTAAGACAGGATCCTCTACTCACTGTGTGTGTTATATATCAACATAAGGAGCCCCAATCAAAATTTGAGTCTGGATTCTTTTGGCATGAAGGCATGTCAATGAATATTATAGGAATGTTATTAACTCTAAGGAGAAGAAATAAATGAAGAAAAAGGGAAATGATGTATATGAAACAAGACCTTAGTCTTACTGTTAAGGTGTGTCTGCCCAATAATGACACTGGGATGGCTTTGGAAATCAGGTCATTTCCTTTTCACCAAAGTGCTGGGAAATTTACAAGTGCCAGGGAAAGCAGTATAGTCAGGAAGCAAAGTGAATGAGAGAGAGAGGAAGCTGAGGAAGAGGCGTAAATGGGGACTGAGTCTGGCTCTTTTGTCTGATGATGTGGCTCCCAATCTGAGCCTCCTCCTTCCCAGGCAGCAGGGAGTTGAAGCACTGGCCAGAGGTCCTGAAGGCCTAGGTACAGCCTATCTCCACCACAAACTGAGTTCTTGCTAAAAATTCCTTTGACATTTGATATCTCTTATGGAGATAGCATTTAAGAGAGTTACTTCTGATCTGGTTTCCCCAAATGGAAGCAAGCAAAAAGATTCTCCCTGCCTAGTCCAGACAAACTGAGCCACCCCCTTGTATTTTACTAGATCTTGACTACACGTCTACACTTTCCATTCCCCTTATCAAGAAGCTCTTTCCCTCCTTTTCCTAACTGATGTGGTTTTAATTTCTTTAACTGTGATAGTAAATTCACTTGTTCTACTAAGATTCCTATGAGATCTATATCTGCCCTTGGTAGCTTTCACCATGTTGCTTCATGAATTCCCCAAGCCATATAAGCAGTATGTTTTATATTCCAAATAGATTGTGGATTTCCTGAGGGCAGGGTAGAGACCTCATACTTCCTATTATGTCTAATAATAACAGCTGACATAATAACAGTGTTTACTCAATAGTCACTTTGCCTGGTGTTTTATATGCATTATCTCACACAGTCATCACAACAACCTTATAAGGTAGGTACTATTATTATACATCTCCAGTTGAAGAAACGGAGACTCAGAGAGATTAAATGGTGAAGATGAGTTTTGGACCCATGTATGTTGGCTCAGAACCTGACTCTTATTCACAAATGCCATCCCTCCAGCATGCTGTTGGGCGCAGAGAAGACTCCGTATTGATGCTCGGAGAAAGGTATAAAAACCTTGGAAAGCCACAATGCAAGAAAGATAGCAGAGATTTATTATACATTTATACTTGTTCTCCATTTAGTGTCTAAATCTCCAAACAACCATGAGCAACTTAACAAACCATTTCTTATTCCCTTTTTACCCAAGATAGACTATCCCACCTGCACCAGACATATAATGCGTATTCAAAAGAAACGGAGAAGTATATGCTTTATGTGTTTTAATATTTACTTTTAGAAACTATGGAGCAAGAAATTAAAATTAAGAGGATACAGACTAGAAGCTATAAAGGCCACTATGCCAAATAAAATGGATTCATCCGACATCTTTACACAGACTCAGTTAAGGAAAGAGATGGCTTCTCTGAGAACACTGGGGAGGACTATGGAATTCTAAGCCACAAATCAACCTTCCTTCAACTACGCACGCACGGCTGGGCACATTCTATGATTAACTACACTCAGAGAAATAAGAAGAGCTGACTGTCAGGTCAGGAAGGATAACTGCAACGATCTTGAAATAGCTAGGGTGAGCCCAGGACACCAGGATAGAGTTGTTGTCACCTACCCATGTTTTCTTTTCCAAAAGGAACATCTTGAGTTCATTACAACTAGATGTCATGATACAGTATGTGTTAGGGTTTTTTCAAATTTATATCTTGCTTATTATTTTCACAAACAAAGACCACTTCACTGCTCTCATTTGTGCAGTATGAAGCTAAATTGAAACACATGTTGTGCAAATAAACTTTGGTGGGGAGAGTGGGGGGGTTGTAATCCTTGCTCTTTTAAAATAATAGTGATCAAGATTTTGCTGGTCAGCCCGGCCAGTGTGGCTCCGTGATTGAGCGTCAACCTATGAACCAGGAGGTCATGGTTTGATTCCTAGTTAGGGCACATGCCTGGGTTGCGGACTCAATCCCCACTGTGGGGTGTGCAGGAAGGAGGCACCCAATCAATGACTCTCTCATCATTGATGTTTCTATCTCTCTCTCCCTCTCCCTTCCTCTCTGAAATCAATAAAAATATATTACCCAAATAAAAATGTCACTGGTCAAATACTGTCCCATCAGGGATTATGCCTAACAGAGAGCCTGGAGAAGCACCGGGTTTCTGGGAATTGCCCCAGGGTTACTGTGAAGGTGTGTGGAATGGAGCCTTCTCTCCAGGAGGCCTGATTGGAGATGAACAGGGGAGCCTTTGCAGTACAGCCAGGGTCCGCACTGGAAGCAAATGATGTTTTCTTGCTTCCACCACCTTCTCTAAAAACTCGCCAAGGTTTTCAGAGAAAGAATCTGGGGTGTGAGGATTCCTCTGTTGCCCCAACATCATGTTCTTAATGAGTCAAATAAGAGGCAGACTTTAGTTAAATAAGCATCCATTATTGCAATTGTTTAACAAATCATGCTGAACCACATCTTCAGACATCTCTGAGTTGTGATTTTACACACACATCTACTGACACAAGCCTTTGCCAGACCTTTATCCTAGAGCCCAACACAACAAGTGAAAATAATCATGAGTTTTATTGGAGCCCATACAGAATAAATATGAACACCATTTACCACACCTCCAGTGTGTCCCCATAATGTAAAGAAAAGGTAGATAAAGCTTTTATATAAATAGTTTATATATATCTCCTACCATTCGCAGCAGCATGGATGGAGCTGGAGAGCATTATGCTAAGTGAAATAAGTCAGTCAGAGAAAGATAAAAATCACATGATCTCACTCATTTGTGAATAACATAAACCGATGAACAAAACAGATCCAGAGACAGAGAAACATCGATCAGATGCTCAAACCTCAGAGGGAAGGTAGGGGAGGGTGGGGGTAAGGGAGAGAGGTCAACCAAGAGACTTGTAGGCATGCATATAAGCACAACCAATGGACGCAGACAACAGGGTAAGAGTGAGGGCAGGACTGGGGGGGTGGGGGGGCAATGGGGGGATAAGCACACATTTGTAATACCTTAATAAAAAACAAAAATAAAAATAAAGAATAGCTAACATTTTCTCAGACAAAGGTTATACAAATCAGGAACAGCATTTACTTCTAAGAATATATTATTTGGGCAAATTTTAATAAATGATACAATTGTTTTCACCAAAAAAAAAAATAGTTTATATAGCAGAGGCAGTACTGGCAGTTGATACAGCGAACGTGGTGATATTACTTGCCCGCTGCCCTCTCTTCTCCTGGGAAGCTCCTCTCTCTAGGCCCCACCGCCAGGACCCGATCCGTATAGCCCTGACCAAGCTGCCTGTTCCTTCGCCCTGGGGACAGCTGATGAGTCCAGGGAGAGGCTGTTTTTTTCCCTCAAGATCTGTGAACTTGAGAGCTATGTATAGGCCAGTCCCTTTGCAGAGGCAAAAGAAACTGCCAGCAGCCATGTTCCCCACACATGGAAGAGGCGAGGCTGTAATGTGGAGCATAAAGCCAACAGGCCGAGAGAAGCAGACATGAGAGAAGGGAGCCCTGGCACCATTCGCACCCCTAGTCCCTGTGGTTCCCGGTCCAACTGTGCCCTGCTCCTCCTGTGGTCTGGCAAGCCAGCCTTCTCCTGGCTCTGGAAAGCAAATAAATTGCCCATATGCTTAAGTTGGTTTGAAGTGGTTTTCCTTCACTTATAACCAACATTTTCTCTTGTAAATTGTTAAACTAATATAGATGAAAACCATGGCAAATCAAAATCTTTAGAATTCTATGCTGAAGAGACTTTCCTCCCTGGGTTATCTGAATACTTGTTACATACTACTCAATGCCAGGCCCTACTCAGAATCTAGAAAGGGCGTTGGGGTAGAGATGAGCCCTGCACAGCAGAAGCCAGCTTGGCTGAAGTAATCTGCTGCTGCTCCAGCCCTGGTTGCAGCCAGACTTTCCCTGCACTTCCTGCTTCTCGTCCTACGGGGCCTGAAACAGCACACAGCCCATCCTGGGCCTTGGATAGAACACCTCGCCCTCCCTGCTCTACTAGTAGATCCCCTCCAAACCACACCCAGTGAAGGAAAAGGTAGTACAGGTGCCAATGCTACAAGCAGAAAAATCCACAGCAGCATGCCACGGGAATACATGAAATGTTTTGCAAGTTCATAATGCAACTTAAACACTGCACAGAAATGGTGTCTCCTATCTATAGAAATAACTTTTTTTGCAGAGTTTACATGTTTTTGGTTTTTCCATATGATATGCTAAACGTGGGCCTTATGGAAAGCAACAGGTTTGCCCAGCTTTGGTGAGTGTATGTGAAAGTGCTGAGCACAGAACCAGGCAGAAGAAAGTACTCAATAAATGTTAGTCTCTCCTCTCTTACTTGTTCCGGACTCTTGGTCTGACACCATTTCCATTACCATGCTTTTCTTCCTACTATTAAAGCTACATCCTATTCTTCCCTCTCCAGGGTGCTTTGCATTATGGGGCTTAGAAATTCTTTCCAGGTGGTTCTGTGTGTGAGGCAGAAGGGAGAGGCACCCTAGAAGCGCATAACACCTTTGCACCCACCCACCACCCACCAGCAAGTCACTTGGCGCAAAATGCCTGGTGCCCATGGCAACTAGGCAATTGGTTACTTCCAAGTTCTTTCAGCCACCTGGCACCACATTCTCATTAACTGGAAACTATCACAAACCACAGGTGCTAACACAGAGACTGGAGCCTACTAGAGACTCTCTCCTTGAATACGCAGGGACCTTTGATTTGCATAGTTATGTGATCTGCAGCTAGGAGCTCTGGAAAAAACAAGAAGCTTGGACTCATATCCTTCTGGAACTGGCTGGAGGGATGGTTCCCGTGTAGAAAATGAGCTCTGAGAGGCAGAGTGCATACTGAATCTTTCTCCCAGTCTCAAAAGCCCTCCCCTGTCTACAGTGGCTGGTAGGCAAGCCCCTTCAAGGTATCTTTACAACCTCATCTTTCCACTACCCCAGTTGACACACCCTAACGGCAGCAGGAGCCCACACTTAATCCTGTCACTTCATCATATCATATCTACTCTGCCACTCAGTCCTGAATGCCTTCTTCCAGCCCCGCCTCCACCAAACCCACAACTCCCAATGCTACCTGCTCTTTAAGGTCCCGATCAGATGCCATGTCCTCTTGAAAGTCTTCCTTGATCTCACCGTCTGATGTAATGGTTTCTCCTCTGAAATCCTATGGGTCTTTAGCTACACCTTTTATATGGTAGCATGTCACTGTTTCTTCTGTGCTTTAAAGTTGTTTACACATATGCTCTTATCATTTATCTGACTGAGTTCCTTAAGAGCAGTGACTGTGTTTAATTCATTTTTGTATTCCCAGTGCCCAGTATGGTGCCTACCACAAAAATAGGCACCCAATAGATGTTTGATGAACAATGTATGGATATCCATATGAGAGAATGACTACATATGCCTGCCAGTAAATGACTGATCCAAACATGGTTCCACAAACAGACTTCCCTGGTAGAAACAACAGAGGTCTATGTAAATTAGTAACCTGACTTCCAATATAAATCAGACAGTACAAATCTGGGCAAAAATAAACCATTATCCCTTGGTTTCAGACCATCCCCTGGAATAAAAGGCATGGAAAGAGGGTCTGGCCTTCCCAGCCTGCATGATGTCAACCAACAAGCTTTGGATATTGTCCAATGAAGAGAGTTCTACCTCTTCCATATTTCAGATGATCTAGTTCAAAATGCATAGACAGAGGACCAATACCACATCAGAAGTGCAGGTGTGGCATAACCCTTGTGAATAGCAGGCAGCTACAGCCTGAATGAATGGAGCCTTGATATTCAGACCAACCACAGCAGGTTCACCTGGGGGATACTCAATGTGACTTGTATGCACATTAAAGTTTGAGAAGCACTTACAGAATTGGCACTTAAGAAAAAGATAATGGATCCAAAGGTGAAGAGAGACCTGGAAAGCAGTGGACTGAGATATCCATCCTGTGATTAAACAGGAGGAGAATAGAGATGAACTGTGATGTTTTCACTGGATGAGGAGAGGACAAGGTATCTTAGACCAAGTTTATGATCTCTATGTATAAAACCCTAATATGCAAATAGACCGAATGGTAGAACAGCCAAACAACCGGTCACTATGACGTGAGCTGCCCACCAGGGGCGCGCGTGGAACATGGCGGGTGTCGGCCACGGTGGGATGGTGGAGCAGGTGAGCGGGGGCGCCAGACCAAGGTGGGGCGCCAATCACTGTCATCGGGGCGAGCCTCTGGTGGTTACTGAAAATTCTTTGCTCCCACGCACCGCAGTCCCGCCCGGCGCTTGCAACTGCTGCCTGTGCTGGAGCTGCCACTCGCACCCCCTGCCGGCGCCCGGCACCAGTCCCAAATGCTCAGCACTGTCAGTGGGTGCGAGTAGCAGCTGCCGGTCTGATCACCCCTAAGGGCTTCTCCACCTCCTCCTGCTCCTGAGGGGCGATCGAGACAGCAGCCACTGCTTGCACTTGCTGACGGCCCCGGCCCCGCTTGCATCCGCTGCTGGCACCAGCCCAAATCGCTCTGTGCCGTCAGCAGGTGCGAGCAGGGCTGGCGTGGTCAGCGCGAGGGAGCAGCGGCGTTGGGAGCGGGGCTGCCAGCAGACAGGGGACTAGGGGCCAGGCAGGGGCTCAGAGGATGGGCCGAGACCCGCCCCTGTGCCCACCGCAGCTTTGCAGTCCACAGTTCCTTTCAAAGTGCACAAATTTGTGCTCTGGGCCCCTAGTTTAAAAATATCTATGGCATATTCAAAAAATGGAGAAAAGAATCATGGTAGAAGTTGAAAAGTACAATAAGGTACTTCTCAAATATTCTCACAACTGGCCACATCAGTATGCTATGGAGAATTCAGAGAAGGAGGGCAGGTGGAGAGAGCTGGCATTGCTGACACTACTCCCGTTTGGGTCAATGATACCAGTGAAAATGTGGCATAGTTATAATAACCTCTATGAGGGTAAATAAAACCAGAGACGGTTAAAGGTAAAAAGGACCCCTCAGAGATCTGGTCCAGTGGTCGTTACCCTGTGTTCCGAGGAGAAATAGGAATCATGTGTACCTTAAGAGTATGTGTCTTAAGAGCAGCGACTATTCTGATTTGTATACTGGGCACCAGCAGAAAGATTTTATTCATATAAAGGTTTCCAGTATAATTGATTCCAAAACGCACACTTCACAGGTTTACAGATGGAAAGACTGAGATATGGGAAGTGATTTGTCTAATGTGTACAGCTAATTAGTCACAGGGCTGAAACCAAAACCCATGACTGCTGATTCTTGCATCAATGCCTGTTTTCACTACATCATTCTGCTAGAACGAAATTTGCTTTGAAAACTCTTTGTCACATACTAAATGAGGTCTGTGTGAATCAAAAGGGAAATGTAAGACCCAAAGAGGAGGGAGTTATGAAAAGTAGGAAGAGTCATATGAGAAAGAACATATTGTATTAAAAACTCCAAAAATGAAAAACTATAAATGTTGGGCTTAGCATAACCGTTGAGTGGGTGGCTTTGTTATTTAGAACTTTACTAAGTATAGAAGTGCTGATGACCAGATTTAGAAGAACTATAAACGGAGTTAGACTTTATAATTGACTTAGGTTAGTGAATAGCTCTTTAACTCCTAAACTAGTAACAGGTTTAAGATAGGCTAATTGACGAACATTTGCCATTTTGTGCTTGTGAACAGAAATTGTGACATTTCACGATGCATAAATGATGATGAAAGTATGAAGCCTCCTAGCAAGTTGCAATTCTCCAGGGAAGCTATTAACAGCTTAACATTTCTAGTTCATATTGGAATGTGGATTCAACTTACTGAAAAAAAGTTTATACTAAGTAAGCGTGAAAGAATGTAATTAAGATAGCAAGCAAGGAGAGAGCCCTTTAGCTTCTTGGGTTTCCTGAGTCTATTACTGAATCAAACGTCGGTAAATGTGCAAGAAAACCTGTATAACAATCCAAAACAGGTTTCAAAACTATGTTTAAAAAACAAACAATGCTTGAAAATATAAAAGCAAAAAACTGCCCCAACAAACTAAATTGGGCTTTTCCCCCAGATAAACCAAGGCTGGACTCACGACTGCCCATACATTGCATATTTTTAAAATTTTCTTCTCTCTTCAGTTACTCCAATTCTGAAGTATAGCTATAGGGGCTGACCTCAGGAATCAATCGTTCATTGATTCTACAAACATGTAAAAATACCCTGCTATGTGTTAGGCACTATGTAGAAGGCACTAGAGATACAAGCCCTCAAAACCTTCACAGTCAAGTAGGAAAAATAAACATGCAGACTGACCATTAGTTGAGGTTAAAACTGTAGTGATTAGGTTCGAATAAAGGTATGTCATAGGAGACATGTGCACCTATGGCAGGACAAAGGAAGGGTACCAAAGACAAGACAAAACTGGCTGTCACATATGGCTTTTCAAAAAGAAGACAATGTTTTTAGTTGGGACAAATCCAAGTGTTCTAAAGGAATAAAAAGTAGAAGGAAGAGAGAACAGCACATGGAAAGACAAGGAAGCACAGAGGCACATGGCACACTTAGGGCTCTGTTCAGGAGGCAGAAACAATGGGTACCAGAGAGGGACAATAAAAGATAAAGCTGGGCAATTACAAACAACTTTGCTGCATTTAAGCTAAGGAGCTTGTTTCATTTTAAGGATAATGTGAAAAGGAATTATAAATAATGACATGATCAGATTGTAACAGCTTGGTTGGGAAGGATGGATTGAAGAAGGGCAAGGCTGGGGCAGGGGAGGTCTACAGTGATCCAGAGCAGAGTGAGGATGTCCCCACAGAAAGGCAACTTGGTGCAGATATCAGAGCCCAGGAAGAGTGCTACATGAGGGAGGGGCCACAGCAACAATGGAGGTTAGTTACAAACAGGGGGATGGACACACACTTTGAATAATTATAAAGGCAGTGTTTATTAAAATACATTTCATTTTCAAAATGTAATAGAATCTACAAACATTGTGTGCATGCACTTTTGGGATACCTTGTATATTTTGCATTATATTATAATATATTAAGGATAATGGGAACCAGATTTATCACCTTCAAATAAGGAATCTACAAATATGTATAAAGAGGAAAATAAAACCAACTCGGCACACTGAATTAGAATTAGAGATATCAGTATGAACACAGTTATTCAATATACACAGACAGACATAGAAATAATATTGAGCATCAAAAGAAATAATGATAGTAACTGACTATAATCCATTAAATAACATGGACATCATGAGTCCATACTGCTATAAATAAATAAATTTAACATCTGATGAAAAAATGGGACATTTATATAGTTTCAAATGACCTCCTGACAAAATACCTACCAATTACAAAGGAAAAAAAGTGACTTTGTGGTGGATAGCCTTAAGCAGGTGATCACACAATCAGTATTAAGTCCAACAGGCTGGGCCACTTGAGAAGGGCAATACCGAAAAGCCTGAGGAACTATTGCAGATTGAAGAGGCTTAACAACTGAATGTCACACACAATTCCAAATGAAATTCTTCTGCTTTAAGAAAATCATTAGGCCAGTTGGTAAAATTTGAATAGGGTCTTAGAATTGGGTGGTATTATACCAATGTTAATTCCCTGATTTTTATGCCTATATTATAATTATGTAGGAGAATGTACTTATGTATAAGAAACTAGAGGCCCAGTGCATGGATTCATGCACAGGTGGGGTCCTCCTGGTTGATAGGGCCCTCTTGCCCAGTCCCGATCGGGGCCGACTGGGGCCAATTGGGGCCGGCCAGGGGGAGGGACTGTGGGAGGTTGGCCAGCCATGGGGGAGGTGGGGAGGACGGCAGGGGGAGGTTAGCTGTGGGAGCACACTGACCACCAGGAGGCAGCTCCTGCATTGAGCATCTGCCCCTGGAGGTCAGTGTGCGTCATAGCTACCAGCCAGTCATCCAGTTGTCCAGTCTTAACGATCGCTTAGGCTTTTATATATAGAGATACACTTACAGTACTTGGAGATGAAGGGCATCACATGAGAAACCTACTCTTAAAAATTTTTTTAAAGTGTTTTGTACTATTCTTACATTTATTTCTATTATACATTTGTGATTGTTTCAAATTAAAAAAAAAAAGAATTAAAGGATGATAAAATATGGGCCAGACAATACAAAGATGCTGTAGAGAAGCTGAAATTTGAAATCATAAATCCATTACACATGCTTTAAAGTTTTATGGTACATATTTACACTTAATTGCATAATAAAATATTTATGCTTCTCATGGATTTAGTAATTTTCCCCGATATTGCTCTTTTCCCGAGATTACGGAATCTTGCCAGGTTTGGTTACAGCTGTCTCCCTGGAATGCTGACCTCTGCCTGATCCCAGAGTCAGGATTTGATGCCTAAAGTCAAACCTAGGTTAACAGTGCTTCTTACAGACAATTGTTTAATATGGCTTATTCCTGTCTGGGTGCTACATAGCACTCCTAAATTTCTATCAACAACAACCCTTTAAGATAAAACTGTTATTTGTCTCTATTTTGCAGATTTGAAATTTATAAAAGAAATGATGCAAAATGTCCAGAGTCTTCGACTAGTAAATGGAGCATCAATAAACAAAGTAAATCTCTAACTCACAGCCATGCTTGCCCCACTGTTATGCAGTAGATCGCTACATACACGGGAGAGACAAAAATGAATGAGAGGTGTCCTCAGAGAACTATTTCTGCCTTCTCCCCTTCATGCTGTAGCCACAATCTTCTGCCTCTTACCTCTTGCCATGACTCTCCCACATCCCAGTTTTCATCAGTGGGTGAATTCAGGGACACTATTGCTTCTCCCTTTTCCATCACTGAAGAGATGCTAAAGCAATTCTGAAGATTTAAAAATGTGCCCTAGACTATGTACTTGTGAAATGAGTTTACTGAGTATATATATAATGACCACCTAATAAGCTCAAGATGGAAAGAATAAATGACACAGAAGGAGTATAAGTAAAATTGTATTACTTCTGAATAACTTGATGTTGAATAAGAAAGGCACAGATCAACCCAAGAAATGTTAGTTCTGGATGAGTGAACTGCTTACTCCCAAACTTTCAATGTTTCACTTGACCAAAGACATCACCTAAGCAGCTCTCAGAAATCAGAGCCAGCCCCTGACTAGAAGAGATGGGACTGAAGAAGCAATGGAATCTTAAATTGTTCAATTATCTCTGTGACGATGATGGTATTGTTCTAACTTCAGTGATAATTAAGAAGAAACTAAAAGCAGAGGGAGGGAAATAAGATGCCACTTTACTAAGTCAAAAATGGATTCCCTCAACCAAGTTCATAGTACAAAATATGACACGCTTAATATCATTTCTGTAATTCTGACTTAGCCATCTGGAATACTGGATATAAGGTCTTGGTAGAATTTTGAAAAGCTTATATATATTAAGTTTTCCCATAAAACAAATATTCAAAAATTCAAGGTATCATATATGGAACCATATAATTACTTTAAAAGATTTTTGGAAAAGGGAAAAGAAAACCCTCCCCATAAAAACAAAAATAAACTTGTTTATAGATTATTCAAATCAATAAATTACTTTATCATAGGAACGTATAGGAAAACTCAATGTTGTTACGTTTCTTGTCATTAGTAGTATGTCAGGGAGGTCAGTGGCTTCAGTTTACCTCCAATGGGTCTCTTAAAACACCACTGACTGAGTCTATTCCTGGAACTGCTCTAACCTCCCCAGCACTTCATCCTTTCACACGCAGTAATGTGCAGGGAACAGTGGTAATATGTGAAACAAGTTCAAAGATCCCAAAGTGGAAGACATTGTTTTCCTGCATCTACCTACTGTAACTGAAAACTGGGAATTTACTGGAATTGAGGATTTATTATGAGTCAGATGGTTGATAGCCTTTCCAACCAAAACATCTGCTCTACAAAGGCACAACTGCTACAGTCCATTTCCTCTTGGATCTGGAGAATGACCAAGTTGTAGCTTAGCCCTTTCCTTAAAGACACAGGGACTTGAAATGAGAAATGAAATAAAAGCAGACCTCTACATCACCTTCCAACTTTCACTATTTTCTTTGATGGTATTAAAAATAAAATAAAGAATGAGAATTAACATAATATTTGAACATTAAAAAATTACAATCAGCTCAGTGGAATAACCAAGGACTTTATCAGATCATTCTAATTCACAGCGGCACAGCTGAAACCAATTCTTTCTTTAGTATCTGAGGAAAGAAGGGACATGTATGATCCAAACACAGTAGGAAAAGGGTTTCATCATTTATTCATTCATTCAACAAATATTTACTGAGCACTTCTACTAGTATGTGTCAAGCTCTATTCTAGGAACAAGTAGTGAACAAGCTAACTAATTGCTCACCCCCTTGGAGCTTACTTTTCAACAGGAGATAACAAACAAACAAGTAAGCCAATTCATAAACAGCCTTCAAAGCACTACAGGTTTCCTGTTTGTTATAATTGGCACCAAGGTTTTTCCAGCAACTGTAAATATTAAGATAGTTTTTAGGGACCATACCTTAGAGCAGTGGTTCAAATTTTGGTGCTTGTTAAAAATCACATTCCTGAACCCTACCATTGGAGATAATAATTCAGAAAGTATGGGTGGGCCAAGGAAATTGGATTTTTTTTTTTTTAACTTACCAGGAGATTGATCTTCCCAGCCAGGTTTCTTGTCTATTGCCCAAGAGTAATGACCTCCAAACATTTAAAACAATATCCCATCAGTAAAAAAATGTGTGAACTTCACATCAATAAATCTATATGTATTTATTTACAAGCTATATACATGAATTGAGGAACTAATACATTGTGAACATCATAAAAATAAACAAGTAGTAGAAATTCTAAGAGGGTGAGCTAAAAATAAGTACAGTATAAACAAAAGTTTTTCCCCAACCTGGGTGGCTGCCTGCATAGACTATAGCCTATTACTTACTACATGGGGCACACCAGGAGGTCTGCAGGCTCCTCAGATGGACCAGGGCCTTGCAGGACACTAGTCCTATCCAAAATGTCCACAGAGGCAAGTGGTCCAAGCCAAAGCATCCTTGAAATTTGGTCCTGTTCAAAACACCCACGCTTAAAAAATGTCCCTATGTTCAAACAGCCCATAATGTTTATTTCTACTTTTGGTTTACAAGATTAATACATCAAAAATACTATCATGTTTTATTGTTCCAATAATTGTACTGTGACTATAATTCCAATAATAACCTGCTTTGCCTCAGTAGCCTAGCTGGAAAAAGCACATAGGTTAAGTAGATGGGTTAGGGTTTGAATTTTGCAAAAGAAAGAGATTTATATTATTATCTATGGATCAAATATTTCTATGGATGTTTTAGATAAAACCAAATATCAAGGATCTTTTAGAGTGAACCAAACGTCTCCAAGGACATTTTGGACAGGACCAAATCAATGTCCACTAGTTGGACCAGGGAGTAGGACAACCACAGAGGAGGCCCTGTGATTGATAGCCTGGGAAGACAGACTATCTCAGCTCTCACTGCGTCCCATAAACTTACAAAAATATCCCTTCTAGCACAGGTGAGAGGTTTGGGCAGAGGCGCATTAGATTATAGTCATCCCAGTGACAGGTATGTGGGAGATCCTGCCTCACTCTACCTGCCATTATGTACCTACTAGTTCTTGTTAACCTTACACTAAGTAAAGTATGGAAAACTCAGACCTGAAAAAAATATAAACTCAATCCTAGGTTTAGCAGCTGTAACTTATCGTGTCAATTGTTTGAATCATGTAAACGTGTCCACACACGTTAGACCCCAGGCAATGTGGTGTAGTAGAAAGATCATGGGCTCTGAATTTATGCAGATTAGTGAGAATCATGGCTCTACTGCTGCTTGCTTGCTGTGTCGATCTGGCTGGGTAACTTATTTAAAACCTGGATCAGCCTCTGTTTCCTCAACTGTAAAATGGGAAGAATAATAAAACTGTTGCGTCAGAAGCAATACGTATAAAGGATAGCCACTAGTATGGCCACCATCGTTGTCATTGTTATCCCAGGTCCCTTGGAATATCTGACCCACATGTTCTCTGATATGCACACAATGAGTCTAGCTCATTTCCCTGGAATGATACCTGATGCCTTCTTTGGCAAGCGCTGGCCTATCTGTGCAGAATCAGTTTCTTGTTTGATTGTGATTCTTGTTTGAGTGGCACCACAACTGGTGATATTAGAAGCCATGCCCTACTTTTCCAGACCTACACACAGCCCCCTGACTTTGGAATTCAGTGTTCAGCCTTCATCTGCCCTTTCATTTGACTTCCTGGTTGTTATCTCAGCAGGTAATAGCTTTTCTAGTTATAGGCTCTGCTCTAGTGTCTTCTTATTTGTACCTCCTATTGTTAGTATTCAAAGAGTTACGGGTAGTGAAACCATTTGAGTTCAAAGATTAAAAGGCAATGCTCAAATTATCTACTCACAACTGCAGGAATAGCCATATACATATACCCATAGAGCATTTCAACTAACAGGACTTAAAAAGTCAGGCAGCCATCGTAGGGAAAATCAGGCCTCTTAAAGATTTTCCAACTGTCTAGAATACCAAGGAAAAAAATAAAAACAATTAGGAATATATCTAAAAGAATTAAGAAAAAGAGCAAAGAAGCAATATCAAACTAAAATTAGAAAAGGACAAAAATAAAACTAAGAACAGAAAAAAACACAGCAAACAAGTTAAGTACCTGCAGTCAATACAAAAGAGAGAAAAATTCATATTATTAAATCAAGACTATTAGTTTTTATTTTAAATTAAGGCAATACATTTTAGTTATATACTAATAAATTTAGTAATTAAGTGGAAGTGAATAAAAATTCAAAATTAAAAGAAGATAAAAAGATGCCGAAACCAGTTTGGCTCAGTGGATAGAGCATCGGCCTGCGGACTGAAAGGTCCCAGGTTCAATTCCGGTCAAGGGCATGTACATTGGTTGCGGGCACATCCCCAGTAGGGGGTGTGCAGGAGGCAGCTGGTCGATGTTTCTCTCTCATCGATGTTTCTAGCTCTCTATTCCTCTTCCTTCCTCTCTGTAAAAAATCAATAAAATATATATTTTTTTTAAAAAAGAGGATAAAATGGAAGGTATTGGGAAATAGCAAACTTGAATGAATGGACAATTTACAACAAAAAGAAATGCTATTTAAAAATTTCTGTTTTAAAAGATGCTTACCACCAGTGGATTTGTTGTAAGAACAAGCATGTCAAACTCGTGGCCCACAACGAATTATTTTTGCAGCCCAGCCAATATAATGGTATGTAAGAAACGTTTTAATAAAAATTTTGTAACAATTTTTACAATATCCTGTTATACATAATCCTATATAATAAAGAGCTAATATGCTAATTAGACCAGATGGCGGAATGACCTTCCAGAACGACCAGTGGGCAGGGCCGCGGGGCAGCCAGGCCACAAGGGCCAAGGAAGCCAGGCCTGCAAGGGCCGAGCCCCTTGCACGAATTTCATGCATCGGGCCTCCGGTTATTAATAACAAACTACAACATTCGCTAGTGACTGATTACTATAATCGTGTTGCATTCATTTCCCTTACGCGCCTTACGCACAGGCGCACCATTTCTCTCCAATATTTTAGCAGCCGATGGCCACATCATTAGTCTTGTACTGACTTGTTTGGTGTGCGCAACAGGAAATATTTCGCTTTCGGAGAACAAGAAAAATAGGTTTATTTGTGTTACGTTTATTAATTTGTGCAGTTATTCAGTGTCTGGTAAATTTATGTTCAAGAAAAAATATTATTTTTTATTAAAATGTTCTATTATTTTATGTTAACAATTACTCATTTATTTCAGCCCTTTGTATTCGCATGTCTCTATTGAAATAAACCTACATTTCTATGAAAATTGAAGCTTTTGTTTTTTTACGGCCCACATAAACTTAAACCGTTTATATGGCCCGTGTTAGCCTTTGAGTTTGACATGCTTGTTGTAGAATGTTTCTAAACTTTCTAAATAGATAAGAATAGTTATGCCTTTCAATCTACTTCATAAGGCAAATATACTTTTATTTTCCATAAACAGACAAGACATTCACAATGGTTTTTTATGAGCAGAGCTCTGATAACTAAATAAAAATCTTAATAAATAAAATATAAGACCACATTAAAATAATATTCCACTAGGAGCAACCAGAATTTATACTTGTGATGCCAGAGGAATTAAGGGGCCCAATTTCCCAGACAAGAGTGGGGATGAGGTGGAGGTTCTTGGGGTGCTGCTGAAATAAGCATTTTCAGAAGCCCCACAGGAGGATGGGATATTGAAGAAGATTTCATTAGCGTGGAGTTACATTTCTCAGGTTGCAATGTCCCTTTCCCTCAAGCCAGCTGGGAGTTTAGCAAAGAGGGACAGCTGAGAGTTTAGCAAAGCCAGAAACAAGGCCAGTGTCCAGAGTTTCCCATCCATGTTGCAGTCAAGTGTAGTTCAGCATCCAAACTAATTAAAACCCATTAGTCCATGTGTGGAGTTCAACATGGCCGTGCGCATCCCCCTGCCACAGGAAGAAAAGGAGGGAGGGAGGGAGGGAGGGAGAGAGGGAGGGAGGGAGGGAGGGAAGGAGGCTTTGTTTGATATATTTAGATTTCACACACTTGGAGTGGCCACGCCCATCCTGGCTACTGACTTGCTTTAGGGTGTGACTGTCAGACATGCAAGCATCTTCCAAGTCATTCAGACCTTTACTGGGGATTTGACTAAACTGCCTTTGTCCGGTCCCTTTCCCCTTTAAACAGCAGGGAAGAGATCTGGAGAATGTTACAGCTTTTTGGCAAAGCTATGTAAATGGCATGCCTATATTATCTGGTCTCCCTTTTCACTCCTTTCCTGTTAAATAATAACAGGTTATTAAAATGGCATCACTTGGACTGCATGGCTGGACATAGGAAAACAATATAATTTGACACATGAGAGGGGAAATAGTAAGCATCATATTATTATTGCAAAAATGCTCTCAGAAAACTAAAATAGCCTGTAGCAATACAAATACTATAGCCAGGTGTCAGGCTCTCTCCAAGAGGCCTCCGGAGTGCAGTTTATGCTCCTGGTAAGCCTTCTGGGCTCAGAAACTCAGTTTTGTTGCACACCTACTGCAGAGCCATCTCCCAAGGGTAGATGATGTAGAACCATTCGTTTATTATGGGAAATTAACTAGGTACTAAAATATTCTAAGTTCATTCTTTCCCCATAATGTTATTACTTTGTAAATCACATTCACAAGCCCCTAAGATCAGTACTCTCTAATGCAAGCATGTCAAACTCAAAGGCTAACACGGGCCAAACAAACGAGGCATGCAGCCTGCGGGCCACGATTTTGACATGCTTGCTCTAATGGGAAGATTCCTGTGGCTTGCTAAGTGAGCAAGGAGTCAGAAGAAAGGGAATTAGAGGAACTGCATTTTAACAAAGCCTGATGCACTAATCTTACCCTCGGGATAACATTGTCATTGGGACCAATAGGACACTTGAAGTCGGTGAGCTATATCCTCCTGTGCCCACCTCCACTCTCGGGTTATTCAAAATCACCGACTAACCCATCCTTTATTTTGGATGATGCAGAAATAGTTACTGTCAATATTTGACTCTATAACATTCCTTCTTCCTTATTCTTTCCCTAGTATTGATTTGATACATTATTTCTTCAGATACATGAACATGTTTAAACAGGTTTAATATTGCTCACCTGGGATCCACTTCATCCCTCACACAGAATATCATATGTTAATATCTTTATCCATTTATGTACTGGCTGCAACTTTCACGAGGGATCCCAATTCCCTTATTTTTTAGTTCTTAGGGAAGCAAGGGTATTTACTTCACTGAATGAGCAATTACTTATTAGAAAGGAAAATAATTTAAAAGTATAAACATAGGAATGATTGAAAAAATACGTTTTATGTATGAAATCATTCCATATCATTGGTATAATATTATATGGTTATACAGGATGGGACAATAGTAGGTTTACAGTTGTGAGTACAAGAAATAGAGTTTACTCTTGTATTATTATTTCTTAATTATTGTATTATTTTCCATAGCTCAAAATCAATATAAAATAACAAGTGTTAACAAATTACTTCAGCAAAGTTGCAGAATAAAAATCAATTTGAAACTACTACAAGTCTATGTACTATGGGCCACAGCTAGAAAAATGCATGGAAGGGATCCCTCTTATAATGCTAACAGAAAATTCAATAAGTGAGTATTAATTTAAATCAGAAAATTAGAGGCTTATTCAAAGATGACATAAAGTCTGATGGCAGAATTAAAGAAAGATGAATAAATGGAGAAATATAATTTGTCCCATGCTGGGAAAACTAAATATAGTAAAGATGACAACATTCCCTAAATTATTATGTAGATTAAATAAAATACTGATTTTACGGATCTTGTTATTGGTACTAAAATGCATGTGTTTGAAAATAGAATATCAAAAGAAAAACACTGAGGTTATGATAGTGGTTTCAAACTATCAATTGTTAATTTGTTACAAAAAAATTATTTTTTAAAAAGACATGGTATTAGTTGAAATAGAAAAAACTCGAAATAGAATTCATAAATAAATGTAAAAGGTTAGTACGTGATAAGCCAGAAGCGTGAGCAACAGAGATGCAGAGAGCTAAGGCAGAGCTTTAAGCTCCTGTCATCCGTACAGGCTGACAAGTGGAAATATATGTAGAAGAAAACAGAACAGCATATTTATTCCAACTGTGAGAGAGAGAGAACTTTATAACTGCCAACAAGGTAAAATATTATCACAGACAAAATACTTTCAAATATAAAGAAAAGTTCTCTCCCCAAATATATCAACTATCAAATACATCAATATAATGTAGTATTGAATATCTAAAGGACAGAGAGAGCAAAATAGCTAAATGTGACAAGTGTGACATAAGATTATTATCCATGGCATAGAAATAAAGAGTCAATAATGAGATTTTACTTGAAAAAGTGGCCCAAGAACATGAACCATGGAAAAATGTACAACTTGTCAAGGCAATGAAACGTTATTTAAGATCATTATATAACTCTTATCTTAGCAAAAACAAATAAACATGACAGAAATCCAATTAGGCCTGGGTTAGTGTATACAAAGCTTTGCCTCCTGTTCTCATGTCTCCACCTATCACCCTATCTGGAAAATCCCCAGATTTTCCGGTTATGTTTGTGGGTTTTGCCTGGTTACATATGGTCAAGAACTTACTGTCTCCGCACTCCAGTAAATGAATCTAACTTTTACCTTCCTGTCCCTGGGAGCTTTGCTGCCAGGCACCACAGACCTCCTGCAGCTATGGCCCCATCTGGTTCTTGCCCATGCTCTTGGGGAATGAAATTAAATAATTAATGTAACTGGTCTTTTTTTGTGTGGGCTTCAGTGCCCTACCATTATCTGGTACTATTTACCTCCCAAGATTGACCACCCTACCCAATGGACTGGTTTAGTTTGTAAGCCAATCTTATGTCACACTTAGCTATTTTGCTCTCTCTGAGCCTAACCCATCCCACAGAAAACTGAATCTTCATTAATAATGGAGATAATTTTCACAATGTTGGGAATACTATAAATTGTTTTAATCTTTCCTTAATGCAACCTGGAAATATGTAACAAACTGTGCTTATCCTCTGACCCAATAATTCTATATAAGGAAATTATTCCAAGAAAATAACCCAAAAGAAAGTAACAGAAATTAACACTACAAGATATTCATGGCAGCACTATTAGAAACAAGAAGGAAAGTGAGAGAGGAAGGAAGGGGGAAAGCAGAGAGGGAGTGAGGAGAGATGGTTGGATGGGAGAAGAAGGGAGAAAGGTAACAGAATTTGAATACATAATGATATGAGGAGAATGATTAATTACAACTATGAAATATTAACATAATTGAGTGTTCAATAACTACTTAAAATGGCAACTGTGTAAACCATATATGCATGGAAACATTGAGGTGGGAGGGGAACTCAGTGATATTAGAAGTCAAAGGATTTAGGAATTATCTTTCTGAACTCCCATCTTCGCCCCAAGCCTTTTATGATTTCACAAGGTGGTATATTTACTTTTGGACTCAATAATATTGAGTTAAAATCTGCAAATCTGTATGTTTGAATTTATAGCTTCAGGTCTCCCCACGAAACTACAGAGAAAAATCCTCTGTTCTATATGACACCCTTGAAAATATCTGGAAACAGGACATCTTCCTTAAGTTGTCTTCTTTCCTTCATAAACAGCCCTAGTTCTTTAAACATACTTGATAGAAATCCATGTCCTGCCTTATCATAATCACCTTCACTGTTAGTCCTCCTGTCCACCTATATGCATTTTAGGATGTGGCACCCAGAATGATAGTCTGTCCGAGACAGCTATTACCTCCTTTGTTCTGGAAACAGCACTTTCATTAATGAAGTCTATACTGCATGAGATTTTTGGCAGCTGATTCCCAAATCCTCTTCATGTGAGTCCTAAATACCCTAAATCTTTTTCACATGAACTGTTCTAAATATTTCTCCCTATAGTCTGCATGTATTTTTGCATTTAACATGTTGTTGTTGTTTTTAAGTGAGTGTAAGAGTATAAAATAGAATGATCAGAAGACCTAATTTGTTTCCAATATTTATTCATTCATTCAATAAGTATTTATAGAGCACCCACTCTGTGTCAGGCCCTGTGCTAGTTCTCAGAGTTATAATGATGAACATATAGACAGGACAGGTAAATAAACCAATAATTACAATCAACACATGTGATAAAGCTTTGTTCTGGGAGGTAAATGGTATTATGGGAGCATGGAGGAATTGCACCTATCCCAGACTTATCTAGAAAGGCCTCCTAGAGGTATATCCTGGCTTTGCTACTCCTAATGGGTGACTTAACTCCCAAAGCCTTAGTTTGCTCACCTATAAAATGAAGGAAACTTGGCAATGCCCATCAAAATTACAAATGTATTTATAATTTTGACCTGGCAACACTACCTCTGTGAATTTGTCCTACAAATATATCAGATACACAGGACATAATGCATATTCAAGGTAATTCAGAAGCAGCACCAGTATAAAATAGCCAAATTGAAACAACCCAAGAGTCTATAGAAGATAATTAAGGAAGTTATGATACATCCACATAATAAACTACTAGGCAACTGTGAAAAAATAGAAAAGAAAGCAGGAGTTACACTGCAGCATGAAAAGATTGTCAAAAAATAGAAAAGAATGCAGGAGTTACATAGCAGCATGAAAAAATAAAGAAAATGTATAATAGTATGTACAGTATGCCACCTTCTGAAAAGAGGATAAATAAGAATGTGTGTGTGTTTGCATCTGGATAAGGAAAATCCTAGAAGGATATAAGAAACTAATAAAAGTAATTATCTACAAGAGATTGTCAGGAAATGAGATGATACATGGAGATGGGATGGGAGTTGTTTTTTTCAATGTGTACCTGTCATGTAAATTAAGGTTGGATTTCTAAAGCTCTTCTACTTGTAACATTCTATAATTATATGAGTTAACCTGCATTTAACTTGTAATAATATAGTCAAATATTCATGAGATTCTTTGGTTATTTGCAAGGATGCTTAGGTTTATAATTTTTTAAATTGATCCCTAGGTCAGACCAACATGAGTACCTTAAAACACTGAATTCTAAGGCTAACACAATCTTCTCTTTCTATCTATATTTAACTTCTTTAAATGTCTCTATATTTGTTGAAATTTAATAAAGATTTATTCAGTGCCTACCCTGGGGGACAGGAAGGACATTTACCTATGCAAGTTCAACAGAAAACACTGAAACCCTAAGCCAGTAAAATCTAAATATTAGGTATTCATTAGATTAAAGGACTCTCTATTAAAGGAGCTAGTATTTTTTCACATCATTTGTTTGTTTGTTTTGTTAATTCTCACCCATATCGATGTGAGAGAGACACATCAACTGGTTGCCTCTACTCACATCGGGGAGAATTAACCTGCAACCCAGGTAACATGCCCTTGATCAGAAATCAAACCCGAGATCGTTCTGCAAGGCTGATGCTCTACCACTGAATCATACCAACCAGGGGGTTCACATTATTTTTAGTATGTTTTTTATTGATTTCAGAGAGAGGAAGGGAGTGGGAGAGAGAGAAACATCAATGATGAGAATGAATCATCGATCAGTTGACTTCTGAACTCCCCCTAGTGGACACGTGCCCCAAGCAGGAATAGAACCGTGACCTCCTGGTTCAGGGGTCGATGCTCAACCACTGAGCCACACTAGCCATACTTTACATCATTTTTAATCAAAGCAAGGTCCTGACTGACATAAGGCCCCATTTTAATTGTTTAAGAACTGAAAAACAAGAGGTTCTAACAGATATTAGAGCTAATATGAAAAAAAATTAATTTTTCCTGTCTTTATATAAAATATGAACTTAAAAAATAAATTTATAAGGATAATATAACAAAAGAAAAATATATATTAAGATTCAGGAATGATGAAAATAATATCATCATAGCAGATGATAAAAACAATGATATCAAATATTTATATAGCACTTGACAATTAATATGTTTTCACTAATGGCAGCTATTCTGACAGGTGTGAGATGATATCTCGTGGTTTTAATTTGCAGCTCTCTGATGATTAGTGATGTTGAGCATTTTTTCATATGTTTATAGGAGAGAGTGGGGGACTGGATAAAAGAAGATGAAGGGATTAACCAAAGAACACAAATGCATAACCCATAGACACAGACAACAGTGTGGTGATAGCCAGAGGAAACTGGGGCTGGGAGTGGGAAATGGTGGATAAAAGTGGGGAAATTGGGACATCTTTAATAGTGTCAACAATAAAAATAAAGCTAAAAAGAAGAATATGTTTTCACATACTTCATCTGATTCTTCCAAAACCCAGGAAAATAGGAAGATAAATAGTATTATCCTAATTTTCATGGTGAGAAAATAGGTTCAGAAGCTGAGTAACTTGCTCAAGTTTATGCTAATAGCAAATGGCCAATATGGGCTTTAACTCTTGTCCTCTAATTCCAGATAACAAAATCACTCTACTCTGTCAGGGGCCCTTTGGTTGGCTATACAAAATTTACACATGAATATGTCCAAAAGGTAAGCCAAAAGATACCTATTGAAAGAATAGAGATCTGAAAGAAGTACAATCCCCTAGGAGTAACCCTGAACTAGAAGCATACCTATTATTTCAAGTCCAAAATTAAATATTCTGATAAGTGACACCTACAGGAAAGACAATGAGGACATGAAATCAACAGCTAGAAGAGAAACTACAAGAGGTAATTTACTTTTCTCAGGGACCTAAGTTCTTTGTGCCAGATACAAGCACTCTGTCATTTGGCCATCTCTTGATTACTATCTTTTACTCATGTATTAGGAGTTAAGAAGTTGTAAGTATAATTCCTGCTAACAAAGACAGGTAAAAATTATTCCAAGATTAATACTGAACACTGGGGGACTGAAAATCCTTGCCTTCTGTGTTATAGCTGTGGCTCTGCCAACTCATCTCAGGGCCCTTCAAATCCCCAAATCTTTCTATAAAATAATGCTAACTCATTACACCAAAACACACACCAAAAACAAAATAAAATAAAACAAATACCACAAAGCTTAACAATGAAAACTACAAGGTAATTTCAAAACAAATATTAATGGCACTGAAACTGATTTATTGTGACTAAATGTTTTAAGTTTTTAACTTTGCTGTGCTAAGCACAAAATCTAACCAAATCAGCCATTATTTAACAATTGAAATATTAAGACTTCTTACTCATAGGATTTGAAGTCAGAAGGACTAGATTGAAGTCCCAGCTGAGCTACTTACTACTGGTTATTACTCAAAGTGCATTAAAAGTGCTTCCTCTTTTGTAAAATAAGGATAATAAAAACTATTTTTTTCCTCATCAGGCTTTTATTGTAAACTTCAAATGTAATTATGGATTTCCTCATCTATTATAATACCTAAAAATCTACCACTTGGACTCTGGCCCAAAATATGACTGTGAAGAAAAAATGAAAATTAGGCCCTAAGGTTGTATTTTAAAATTACTCAGCAATATCAGGGAATTTGATAAATTCACATCAGGGCCTCCTGCATTTAGAACAGCGATTGGGAAATGGCCAAGACATACTTGATAAATAAACAAATGAATCTATTACAGTAATTTTCACTTTTGTATTGAGATATTTGTTATTTCTCCATAGGTTTGTGTCTCCAAGCTTTATTTCTTTCTAGGAACAATAGCTGAGGTGTGGGTTTGATCACAGCCATCACAGCCCAGTGCAAACCACGAATGAACACAGAATGAATTAGGTTTTGATATCCTACTAGGACAGGCACTGTTTTAGACACCTGGATACAAAAGAAAGAAGTTGCCTTTCCTCCTAGTGCTTAGGATTTGTCACATCATGGCAGATACACACACAAGTGAGCATGGCCTATAGGTCAAAGGTCATAAAGTGGCTGCAGAATCCCACAGGTGGTGCTGAGATTATAGTGAGCTCAGAGATTATTTTTCCAGGTTGGCCCTGAAGATCCAGCGGGCTATTGAAGAATGAAAACATGTTACCGTTTCCTTTAGAGCAGTGGCTCTCAATGTCAGCTGCACATTGAAATGATCTGGAGAGTTTTAAAAACTATAGATGCCTGGGTCTGCTCCACAGCGATTCTGATTTAGTTGGTCAGGAGTGCAACCTAGGCACTGGGAGTTTTTAAAACTTCCTGGTTACAACTGAGGTTGAGCACCACTACCATAGAGCAGCTCAGGATTCCCTAGAAATTAAATAACCACCTGTCCCACAAAAGTCTCCTCACCTGGGAGAACAGAATAATTGCAGGAAGCCCAATTAGAGGGGATCCGAACAGTGAGTTTTAAGGCAATAACTGAGGTCCTGCTATAAAGAACTACTGCTACCTGGCAGGCATGGCTCAGTGGTTGAGCATAGTCCTATGATTCAGAAGGTCACAGTTCGATTCCCCCTCAGGGCACATGCCCAGGTTGTGGGCTTGATCCCCAGTAGGGGGCATGCAGAAGGCAGCAGATCAATGATTCTCATCATTGATGTTTCTCTCTTTCTCCCTTCCTCTCTGAAATCAATAAAAACCTGTTTTTAAAAAAGAACTACTGCCGTTTTTACCTTATACACCCCAATGGCAAGTTTCAATTCGCAACTAGTCATTGATCATCCTAAACATGTAGATGAGAATAAGTTGGAAGAAAACAAACTGAAAAGAGAATCTTTTAAGCACTAGTGAATAATTACAGGTACATATTTCTGTTTTCTGAGAACTCTCTCAAACATTTTTATTTGTAACATTATAGAAACACTAGAGGCCCGGTGCACGAAATTCGTGCACGGAGCAGGGTTGTCCCTCAGCCAGCGTGTACCCTCTCCAATATGGGACCCCTCAAGGGATGTCCGACTGCCCGTTTAGGCCCGATCCCACCGGGATGTACCGACCCTGGTGGGATCGGGCCTAAACGGGCAGTCGGACATCCCTCTCACAATCCAGGACTGCTGGCTCCCAACTGCTTGCCTGCCTGCCTGCCTTCCTGATTGCCCCTAACCGCTTCTGCCTGCCAGCCTGATCACCCCCTAACCACTCTGCTGCCAGCCTGTTTGCCCCCAACTTCCCTCCTCTGCCAGCCTGGTCACCCCTAACTGCCCTCTCCTGCAGGGTTGATCACCTCCAACTGCCCTCCCTTGCAGGCCTGGTCCTTCTCAACTGCCCTCCCTTGCAGGCTGGGTGCCTCCCAACTGCCCTCTCCTGCTGGCCATCTTGTGGTGGCCATCTTGTATCCACATGGGGGCAGGATCTTTGACCACATGGGGGCAGCTATATTATGTGTTGCAGTGATGATCAATCTGTATATTACTCTTTTATTAGATAGGATAGAGGCCTGGTACAGGGGTGGGGGCCAGCTGGTTTGCCTTGAAGGGTGTCCTGGATCAGGTGGGGGTTTCCTTGGGGCGTGGGGCGGCCTGAGCGAGGGGCCTGTGGTGGTTTGCAGGCCGGCCACGCCCCCTGGCAACCCAAGCAGAGGCCCTGGTATCTGGAATTTATTTTCCTTCTACAATTGAAACTTTGTAGCCTGGAGCAGAGCCAAGCCTGGGGCTCCCTCCGCGGCCTGGCAGCCATTTCTGTTGGGGTTATAATTGAAACTTTGTTGCCTTAAGCGGGTGGGCCCGGCCAGGGTGTGCGGAAAGCTTTGCTTCCCCTGTTGCCGACGGCAACCCTGGCCTGCTCTCTCAAGCTCCACTCTGCCGCCATTTGTTTGAATTTGTTTACCTTCTATAATTGAAACTTTGTAGCTTGAGTGGAGGCTTAGGCCTGGCAAGGGCAGGCGGAAAGCTTGGCTTCCTCTGTTACCTAGGAAACCTTGCTCTCTGTGGCTGTAGCCATCTTGGTTTGGGTTAATTTGCATGCTAACTCTGATTGGATGGTGGGCGTGGCTTGTGGGTGTGTCGGCGGTATGGTCAATTTGCATATTTGTCTATTATTAGGTAGGAAGGATTAGAAAATACAAACAGAAGAAAAACATCACCCACAATACATGACTTATATATATGTAAATCATACTATTTTCCTATGTCTGTATGTATATACCATGCATTATTTTATATAATAGGCTATTTTCAATGAATAATATTTTGTGATGAGACTTCCAGTTAAGATGACAGATTAAACTGCAGAATGCAATATTGATGAGAAGTAAATTTCCATTTGCTGTTTCACATTGAGAAATGCCTAAAAGGCAAGATAGAAGTTGCATGTTCTGTGGAAGCTTAGGTCAGAGGCAATCAATATTGATTCAAAGTCTACAGAAGCTTGTAAAAGTGTGATCACCCTCCTATGATTTATGTGGTCCCAGAAACATGTTCTCAGCCTCAGCTTCCAGCAATGCATCAAAATTCTAGCTTAATTTTCCTACAAGTATCCGACTTCTGTCTTAGGTAAGCAAATGCTTATGTCCTGGTCTCCTTCCAGATTCTGAGATGGTCATTTGTTCAGGGACCTTAGTTCTTTGATGGTTTCACAAAAATCTGTCTGCCCAGTGTTTTTCTTGGGGTAAAGATGGGACTTAATGTTGTCATTCTAGCTCTTTATATCACGGAACTGAAACCAACAATTCACTCCTGAATGTCAGCAGCCGGGCTGATATGATCTAACACCCCACCTTCATTCCCAGGCAAGATACCAAAAAGTTATTCTCTGGAGAAAAGACCTACTCATACTCATCTGAGGGTCTACCAATGAGAAAGACAGCTCACTGCCTGATCTTTCCATAATTAAGTCCTCAATTAACAAGTCCCCCTACACACATGCCCAAACACACATTATCTATTCCCCCAAACACACACAGTATCCTTTTCAATATAAAAGAACCACCAGGCTTTTGAGGAAAGCTTCCAATACAAAAAAGAAGAAACTTAAGAGAAAACAGAGAAACTAAAATAAAAACCCAAAATATCCTAAAATATGATAGCAAAATTTAAAAATTCAATGGAAAACTAAAGATAAAGTCAAAGAAGTCTCCATAAAAGCAGAATCAAAAAAAGCAAGGAGAACCAAGGGAAACATAAGAAAGTGAAAGAAAAATAAAATAAAATCCTGGAGTCCAGATATCCAACAATGTGGGCCTCTAGAGAAAAAGATTTTTAAAAAATGGAATGGAAAAAACTTTCAGAGGAAAAATATAATTTCCAAGAAATGAAAGACAGGAGCCTCAATATAGAAAGGGTCCAACAGTTACCTTCCTTTTATCCATACTAAAGAAGGAAAAAAATGAATGGGCAGATAGACCATAATGAATTATGTGAATAAGATTTTTTTTCTTTAAACAGCAGAGTTGCTTCCCTGCTATGTAAGATTTGCTTAAACAATTAAAATTAATTTCTTGAAACAAAAATATATCGGGAGGTTGCTAAAGTATGGTGGCAGAGCAGAAGAAAAACCAAGTCAAGGGAAATGTTTTTTCCTAGTTTAGAAGGTAGGTGATTCAAAGATGACTTATTATGGCCCTGACTGGTGTGGTTAAGTGGTTATAGCATCAGTCTATGCACAGAGGGGACACGGGTTCGATTCCCAGGCAAGGGCATGTACCTGGGTTGCAGGTTGGATCAGGGTGGGAACGAGAGGCAATTGATTGATGTGTCTCTCTCATATTGATGTTTCTCTCTCTCCCATCTCCATCCATCCCTTCCACTCTCTCTAAAGGGGATCAGTGGGGGGAAAGGGGAACATCTGTAATACTTCCAACAATAAAGATAAATAAATAAAAAATATTTTTTAAAAAATCAATGGAAAAATATCCTCGAGTGAAAATTAAGAAAAACATTTTAAAATAAAAGTTGAATTCATACAAAGCCATTAGAAACTCAGAAGCCATTCAAGAAACTATGTCAGAATCAAGGAATAATCATTTATTGGAAATTCATAGGATCATTTTTGTGCTTATCATAAGAACTCTTTTGAAATTATTAATCTGAAGAGGGCAAAAGTACACCTTAAGCTCTTATATTGCTATTTTATATGTAAGTGAAGTTTTACAGTAGCTAATTAACAATCATAGGACTAGAAAAAATACACTAAGACTCTTGAAAACACATTTCAACATTCTCCTTCCTTCAGGCAAGAACACACACATATACACAAACACCTCAATTGGCCTCAAAAGTAACTATAGGGACCCACATACATTAAGCAAGAATTTATAGGTAAACTTGTCCACCTGCAAAGCAAAACTGTCAGATCCCTGAAAGGTGGCAGCATGCTTACTTCAGGGTCTAAATTAACTAACTGTGGTTAATAAATAATAACATGAAACTAACATAACTAGGAAGAAAAACAGACTATTCTATGAACTCAAAAGGATATAGATTTTAAAAGCCCAAGTCAAGTATCCCCCTGTACTTGGCTGGGGACCACGTCCATGTATTAGGACGCTCACAGGGTCATACACAAACCAGCCTCTTCTCAGATATAAGCTTCACACAGATGTACTCAAAAGTCTTTCTTCTATTTGTCTAAGCTCTAAATCTTTTTTTTTTTTTTTTTTGCACTTGGGCATATCCTTTCTACAATTTACAGATGGACAAGCTCATTTGAAAACTGACTAATTAAAATATATTGATCGTAAAATATGTACTGTTATCTTTTTTCCTTAACACATCCTAAAGCTAATCTTAGTTGAAAATGTATATGTACTTCTCCTTGTACGGCACACAACAAGAATATAATTCAATGAAACCTTTACAAAATGTCAGATTAATTACATTTTTTCAGTGCAGATGGGTTTAAGGAAATCATCTCTGAAAACAGTATTTCATTTAAAATAAAATAAAGACATAATCTTCCCCGATAAGTCAATGTGTAGGAGATGCCAAAATATTATAACTGCCATATATTACAGATGCTAGGGTATGAATTTTTAAAAGCAAATACAAGTAGGTTGTGATGATCCTGAGGCAATGTCCTAGAAACACTAAGGTTCTCTGGGCAGCCCAACAGGAAGGATCTAGAACACGATTCAGAAGAAATAAACTTCCAGGCATTGGGGCTAAAAATGTAGAATTTTAGAAAAATATTCAATACCTAACTCAGGTAATAAGTTAAATATTCATTCATTTACTTAGTATTTATTAAGTATATGCAATGTGTAAGTTTTCAACTATATCTGTGACCCTGAAAGTAAAGCTGGAATGAAGTTAATCGTACCAGAAACTTTACCTCTCCCTCAATGCAGGTCAGCATGACATTTCTCTAAAATGACGTCTTTATGAGGTTTTGAAATTCAGTGCCATAAAAGTCAGACGCATAAATCACTTCTAAAGAATACATTTATAACGTTCCTTACACTGTGTAATGACTTCATGTTTTGGTGGACTTAAAAGGTTTACTGTTACTTGAGTTAAACATTAACAGAGACAAAATATCTCTTTGCCCAATAAAGCTTAATATGCACCTTAAAACAATTTATATTTATGTATTTGTTAACACAATACAAGTAATGTTTTATTCATCCCAAACTGAAATTTGGTATTTAAAACATTCCCTATGTCATGCCTGACTATACATGACATTTAAAAGCAATATTCAAGTTGGGAAATGCCCTTAAGTAGAGAGGTTGAAAAGTGTTCTTTCTTGTAAAAGGTATTGATGCTTTCCTTTATTGTTTCTAGTACTATTATGCTTCATTCTGTAATAGGAACCATTTTTTATCTTTTTAAAATACAAGTAAAGAAGAAATTAATTTCACTTGCCTCTATACTACACTAAGTAAAATGACACTGAGCCTGCCTGAATACAGTCTGCCTTTTAAAATATATTACACAGGACTGGGGACGTGTCAAAAATGGGGACACTTAAGGTTTCCTTAGGTTTCCTCTCTGTATCAGATTTCTGAACAGACTATGAGAAGGGAGAAGAGCTTCTAGGGCCAAATTTTCATGGACCAAGGACCACGGTCCCTAAACTACTGCCCAGACCTGTAAGGGTCCACACCTTGCTCCCTGGATTCCTCCAGTGAATCAAACCTCTAGGAGTACTCTCGCCAGCAGCAGGTTAAAATGCCAATAGCACATGTGTAAGCATGAACACTATGTCCTCAGGAAACTACCCAAAATGAAGACACCCAACGGCACTTGCATGATAAAAATCTTTCCTTCCACATACCCTTGGCTCCCTCAAGACCTATAATTCTACAACGGAAAGGCACTGCCTGACCTATAGCTCCCATAGTTCTACTTTTAAATAAAAGTAAACACAGAAACATTGATGGGCAAATTCTATCTACAAACTCCTCTATTTTCCTCCAGAGGAATGCCTATCTGCCCTCATCTCATCAGAGCAGAGACCTGCTCTCAGGCTCTTCCAGCCAAGATGGCCACTCACATCCCTGAGATGTCCTCTGCACACTAACAACCTCACCGCATGACACCTCTCCCTCCCAGGCCAGGCTCTGCTTTCCCTCGTAACAACAGAGGCCTCTCCAGGTCCCCTATTCTAATCAATTTGGTAGTTCCTACTATTTTTCTGCCTTCAGACCCCCTCCAAGTCTTCAGCTCAGTATGAACGTTCTGCATGGTTGCAGCCGTGTCTCTTATGGATCAGGTGAAGAATAACAGCAATCATGAAGGAAAAGACAGCCACGCTACCCATCAAGGTGCAACTTGCTCCCCCCTGCACCCAAGAAAAGGCCGGATACCTTTAAGGTTAGAACCAAGTGCATATAATGAAGTTTTACATACAATAGGTAGGTTTGTCTCTCTCATTATCAACTCAGAGAAAGGAAGGGTGGGCTGTGTGTTCTATTCTCTCTAATTTTCCTTACTACCCGCCTAACAGCGGGCACTGTGCTCAGTAAGTACAGATTGGCAAATGACCGAATACATACATACAAGTAAAGAAACTTCATCTTTTCAAAGATAGCCACCTTCCAAAGCTGGGACACAGATGAGAGTTAGATACCTGGTTACTTAAAGGATTAGACCTCAGAGACACAATTACAAAAAAGGGAGTGTCACATTTTGTTCATCAATCTCCCAGAGACAATGAAAGTACATGCACAACAGCAAAAAACATCAATAATCTTAGGAAAATAAGAGGCAAGATCATCTCATAAGAGGAAGAGAATGCTAGTTAGAATTGGACACACAGGGAAAAGAGAAAATTATTAGTCATTAAAGAAAATGTGCTAAAGAATTTAAACGAAATTACTGTCAAGCCAGAATAAAAGCCAAAAATAAAATTATAATCACAAAATTTGTAGTGGGCCAAATCAGTATGGTTCGGGATATTTCTGCTAAAATGTTCTCCCATCAGACTGCACAAAGAGGAAAAGCATGCAGTGACTCTCACAGTAGACCAAGCATGAGGTTAGGAGGCCAGGGAGGTGGTACTGAAGTGGCAGGTCTTTGGGACAAGACTGGGCAAGAGCAAATGGCTCAAGGCAAATATCCATCTCCACAGATCAGGACTGAAGAGGCAGCAGTTCAGGGCTGTGCAAACAGAGGAGAGTAGTAAGATCTTCAAAGCAGAGCAGTGACGATGAAGTACAAGACAGGAGGGGTGGGGGTCGAGATGGAGGGGAAGAGAATCTAGCAGGCTGAAGAATAATGAGTAGATCATCATCTCACATGTCAGAATAGGTACAGAGGACGGCAGAGGATGGAGAAAAGATGACCTGGGTGCTGAGGCCGTCTAGCAAAGTGGGGATGAGTCCTAAGTGGGCAGTCAGCAATGATTATGTGAACAGAACGGTGCAGGTGGACAAGAGATTATGTTTTAATACTTTCTCAATGGATCAGAAGAAGTGGGAAAAGGTGAGGCCTCCATATAGGAGGGAAAAAATCCATTTCACTTAGGACAAGAGGGGAAGCTGCATAAAGGAACGGAGAAATGACTTAGGAATGAAGAGGTTTGTCTCCAGGTAAAGAACGTTTCTATCACTGTAATGCTTACTGGATTAACCAACCTGAGAGTCTATTAGTAATATATTCTGAAAGCCTTTGAGCTGAAGTACCACAAAATAAAAATGTCACACTCTTATTTTCTGAGAACTTAAATGCTAGGCACTATATGAAGTGATACATGCTAGTAAACTTAAGTGAACTTAAGTGAACTTAAATGCTAGGCACTATATGTAGTGATACATCATTTCATCTCATCCTTACATTTAGACCATGAGGTAGATATTACACTCATTTTAGAGAAGAGGTTACGAAGGCACAAATAAGTTTAATAGCTTGCCCCAGGTCGGAGTTGGTGACAAAGCTGGGACTGGAACCCAGGGGTGACTTGACAGCCCTTGCTGTTCTTAACCACTAATAGAATTCAGATGGCATAAAGTATTCCCTCTTCTCAGAGTTCTGCTCTTCCTTCTTTTATCTTTAAAGCATTTCTTTTGAAGCTATGCAATACCAATTCTCAACCACATCAGAGAACCAACACCACATACTTATTTGCATTGTACTGAGAGAGCACTGGAGTGTCTTCCCAGGAATGCAATGCTTTTAACCTAAAACTCAAAAATGCATTATGCTGAGGAGCAATTGCTCTTTACTTTCAAAGTACTGCCATCACAGTAAATGACTTGGGTTTTTCCCCCCATAGCAATATGCCATGGTCACATTAGCCCAAAATCTTAAGCAGCTCTTATTGTTTAGTCTCAATATTTATTTCCTCTCCTCCAAAGAAATTAAACAATCCTAGGTTTGTCTCCACTTTGTTACTATTCACTCATTACTAAAAAGCACAAAACACAGACCTGGCCAGGTAGCTCAGTTGGTTGGAGCATCATCCTGATATGACAAGGTTGCAGGTTCGATGCTCAGTCAGGACACATACAGGAGTCAACCGATAAATGCATAAATAACAAATCAATGTCTCTCTCTCCCTCTCTCTAAAACCAATAAATATAAAAAATAAAATAAAAAGCACAAAACATATTATACATTGTTACCTTAATTCTTATACATGACAGAATTGGTTAAAAAATAAACCCTCAGTTGGTTGAGCTTCATCCCATGCACCAAAGGTCACTGGTTCAATTCCCTGTCAGGCCACATACCCAGGTTTCAGATTTGATCTCCGGTCAGGGTGCATACAGGAGGCAAACGATCAATGTTTCTCTCTCTCTCTCTCTCTCTCTCTCTCTCTCTCTCTCTCTCTCTCTCTCTCTCTCCCCCCCTCTCCCTTTTTCTCTCTATAAAATCAAGTTTTTTAAAATATATATATTTTTTAAATCTTAAGAAAATTTGTTAAAAAAATTAAAAAATAAATAAACCACACGTAAAAATGTATTTAGAATAACATTTGATAAAACATATTTCTGTGCCTTTTTGGTAGTTTCATCATTTCCACAACCAGAGAATGAGGCAGGTTTGGTTTACTGAAACTAAAGAAACCATGGGTCTATTCTAATTTGGCTTAAAAAGAGAGTCATAGTCCTATCTACACTTAAGCTTAGTCAAAAGGCTGAGAAGAGAATCATGGTCATTTCTTTTCAGCAACCTAAATTCTTTTGGGGATGCAATGAGGGAAATTGTAGAAAAAGAAGAGTTGCACAGCATTAAAAATGTGTGAGGGCCCAATGTAAATTAGGCTGGAAGAAAATGTGGGTTAAGATGTGCTGAAGTATAATAAGCACTCTCAGCAGCTCTCCAATCCATCGATCGTTCAGGTGCATCAAGCTTACTTAGTAATGATAGTCTATAATGTTTAAGTTACCACTGGGTACACTAAAAGCAACAATTTCTGTTCTGAGTAATTTGCCTCAACACAATGGATACTCCTCTGGTCTTAGCCACATATTGGCAATTAGGGAAGTGTGGCTTTAGCCTGTCTGCACCACTTATCTGCACCACAGACGTTGACAAGTTCCTCTTGTAGAAGAGAGGAAGTGACTACTGCCTTGCCTGCCTTAGAGGGCTGTGAGAAGAGGTGCAGCGAGGCGCCTCGCCCAGGGGCAAGTGCTGGCAGAGATGTAGAAGCGCCCCTGGCTGGAGTCCGTGTCCCTCACCGGCCCTCGAGCCTGTGTGAGCGCACTCCGTTTGCCTGCCTTCCTCTCCCACTACTACATAAGATTGTTTTTCAGGCTCATTATTGCTTCACACACTGCTAGGAAGGAAATATTTCTATGCAATAAAAATTCTTTTGGTGTTTTTTACTCCCTTCTCATCCATGCAAAACAGGAAAGCAGACACGTTGCCTTTTATGGTTATGAAAGACCCAGACCAAGGTTCTTAATGTTCTTAGACAATTGTGTTCACAATATTATCCCAACACTTTCCTAACTGAATACTGTTTAAAGAGAAAAAGATGCCTTACGTACTCAAGCTTTATTTACATCTCCAGAAAAGACATTTCCTAACAAATGTTTACTAACTCAGATCACTAGTTCATCAAATAGAGAGTTCAATGATACAAAGGAATTAATATGCTTGTAGAGGATTACTTAAAGTAAGAACGCCAAGGGAATTTTACGTGGTGTTAAAAGCAGTTTTATTTCTATTTAAACCAATGTGTTTCATAAGGCACTGAAAACTTAAGGGCCTAGATTTGTCTTTCATAATAAGATTACTTGTTTTGTTCACTGTTCTTCAACAACCATCACCATAAAGAGTTCTGGGAGCCCAGCCGGTATGACTCAGTGCTTGAGCGTCTACCCATGAACCAGGAGCTCACAGTTCCATTCCAGGTCAGGGCACTTGCGTGCTCTGTCCTCAGTGTGCTGTGTATAGGAGGCAGCCAATCAACGATTCTCTCATCGTTGATGTTTCTTATCTCTCTCTCTCCCTTCCTCTCTGAGATAAAAAAAAAAAAAAAGCCATCCTCTGACAGATAGCTAATCTAAAGCAGTACCATCTTCCCCATAATTTCTGGAGATTTCCTTTCCCCTTAGGTTGAGCCATGTGATCTGTGAATTCTTCTGCTTCATCCAAATAGTCGGCCCAATAGACAAATCTACATTATTGGGATCAAACCCACTCCTTTTTTCCCCAGTGCTCTAACACTGCCTTTATTTAAGGATACAAGAGTCATTAATAATTTTTTAATGCTGTATAGTATAGTTATTTTTAAATGAGTATCATAGGGTTTTAAGGCTGAACCTCAGAGATAATCTAGTCTAATTCTGGGATTGTAGATAAGAAGGCTGAAACTCAGAGGTTTAACTTCCCCAGAGTCGTATCATTAACGAAGGACCAATATGATAATATGATAAAGGGTAACCCAAGTTAACTATCTTGAAAAATCTAATCTAAAAATTTGATCTTAGAAAAAATTATTCATTTTATAGAAGGACTAGCTGAAGAATATTTTTAAATAATGAGCTTCTGTAGTTTCTTTTTAGGAATTTACTATGCAAAATAAATGTACTCTAAATCTGTACAAATGTATCCATAGCATAAAGTTAACTATGAGCCTACATTCAAGATTGATTTTTAGGTGACAGAAAAATTTTTTTATGTTTGTAAAATATTTTTTCAATTTGTAAAACAATGTAAAATAACTTTTACTGTTTATGTCACCATCAATAAAACATTAGGATATTTCTGTCTTCTTCAAACAGGGTTCATTTGAGAAAAGAGTGAACAGTTTACTTTCCAATATCTGTAACACTGTTTCAGTCAATAAAATAAAGTTATTCCACCCTTAATTCATATTAAAGGTAGTGCTTACAATTACAGAGTATTATATTCCTTAATAAGAACTGTGAATCCAAATAATGTAATGAAACTTTGAATTTCCCATGAAAAGAATTAAGAAGGAAGGATATCTGACCAAGGACCTAGAGCTCAAAGTTTTATTTGAAAACATATACAATGGTGCTGTTTTATCAACAATAAAATAATATACTTATTTATTTACTACTAGAGGCCCAGTGCACAAAAATTCATGCACTCGGGAGAGTCCCTCAGCCCCGCCTGTGCCCTCTTGTAGTCTGGGAGCCCTCAGGGGATATCCCACTGATACCTTAGGCACGCTCCCTGCTTGTGGTTGAGCAGCAGTCCCCATGTGGGAGCGCACTGACTACCAGAGGGCAGCTCCGGCCCCGCCCCCCATTGCCCTTCTGCTGCTACCACCGGTCGTCACCGCCCCTATCACCATCCCCTCCCTCTGCCCCTTGGCACCCACCTTGGCTGGCCTGGCGCCACCCACTCACCAGCCCCACCCCCTGCTGACCTGTCATTCTGCTGTTTGGTTGATTTGCATATTAGGCTTTTATTAGATAGGATATAGAATAAATTTTAAATAAATAAAATAATATTACAATTCTATAACTAAGCATAAAACTTTTCTTTAGTAACCTACATATTCTAATTCAGGAAGCAAAGAGCTTTTATTTTACCTGTTCCCAATTCTTGCCTTACTTTTGTACAACAACAAAAAGAAAATGAAGAAACATTGGAGTCATCAGGATGGAGGGTGGCAATGGGGCGTAAAATAGGGGACATCTGTAATAGTGTCAACAATAAGAAAGTTATAAAGATATCTGCACTTTTTTTCCTAAATGACACTGATATATATCCAGACACTAAGATATGTGCACATTATTTTTTCCTAAATGACACGGATATATATTCAGACACTGATATCAATTAATACCAATCTACTCACCAAGCAGATAAACATATTAAATACAAAAAAATTGTGGGTATATTCCCTACACTCTTACCCCAACTTACCACCCAATTATCCACCATCCTGAAATTTCTGTTTTGAAACCATTTTGGCATACTTAGTGGCTTTTTGAGAAATGGTTTTTATTGCCATGTTTTTCCTCTCTGCAAATTTCTCCATATTACACTTAGAAAGTAAGTTGCTGAAGAAGTTGGTATCAGTATTCCCCAATTTATTTGAAAGTATCTGTTAATTTGTATTTCAAAATTTACATAAAAATAGATGGAAATGGTTTGTGCTATAAATATGAATAACTTTAAAATATAAGTAGACATAACCACTTGTTTAATAAATAATTACAAGTGAACAAATGAATGAATAACAAGCAAGCTAATCACCATATTTTTACAGTATTGTCCACTTAATCAGTGACTAGCAGAATTAGACAGAGCTGACCATGCTCTCTCCTGGAACAATGCTTGGCTTTGGCAGTGCTACTTTCTCCTGGTTTTCCTACTATTTCAACAACCATCCTTGTGAGTCTTCTTTATTAACAGCTTTTCCTCTAAATAACCTCTAAAAATCCCTCAGGATATTGGGGCTCTTCTCTCTCTACCTTCTCCCCAGGTGACTTCCAGCATTCCAATGGATATAAGTAGTGCCTTCATGCCAAACACTTCCAAGTTCATATTTCTACTTCAATCTCTCTTCTAAACTCTAACCTTACATACCCTATCTATGGACATCTCCACTTAGATGTGTAATAGGCAGTTCCAAATAACATGTCCAAACTGGAATTCTTGATCAATGCCTCAACCTGCTCTCCCACCCCAAATCTGTACCCCTCTCCACCTAAGCAAACCGCACCAGCATCTACCTAATAACTCAAGCCATAAACCTAGTTGTCATCCTTGATGCCTGTTAGTATTTAATTTCCGTGCAATAGTAACAGATTTCATGAAAACTACATTTAATATTGTCCTACCTTTCCAAGATAATGGCACTACAGAACTAAAGAAAGGAAGTCTGGTAACATGATTTGGTGCCTTTGTTGTATTTCCTGAGCATTTTCTATGGGGTGGGGTTGAGGGAGTGGAAGAGGGGTTAGGAAAGGAATTGAAGCAATATGATCAAATAGCACTGCTAGACATTCTGGGTGTTCACAACAAAAGATGCTGAAATATATTTGTTCTTCAAAACGAAAGACAGTGTCCTTAATAAAAACTTAATCAAAAGAACATTTAGTTAGCTTTAAATTACCTCAAAAAGAAAAGTCTTTATTTAGAAAGTAAGTTCTAGAATCTTATGGGAAATTTTTTTGTGAGATAAATAGCTCTTCCATACCCTACCTCTTCTGAAGTCTGTAATCAAGGATAATTATACTGTAGAATAAAAGCCAAAAGTCACTACAATTTTAATAGCATCTTATACACCCTATAAAAATATTGTAAATTCATAAGACATATAGGAAAAGAGAGCAGTAGTCTTCTCTTAAAACTAGCCCTTAAAGAAGAAAATCTTTATTTACACATGCTGTAATATACTTAAGACAGAAAGTTGTACTTTGTTGTTATAAACATTTATGTAATTTTATAACTAACCAGCTCTCCACCCCCATTAATTATATTTAACTAGAGGCCTGGTGCACGAAATTCATGCACTCGGGGGTGGGGGGGGGTCCCTCAGCCTGGCCTGCACCCTCTCACAGTCTGGGAACCCTTGCTCCTTACCACCCGCCTGCTCGCTGCTCCTTATTGCTCGGCTCGCTACTCCTTAGTGCTGCCTCAGAGGCAGGAGAGCTCCCGCCACCGCCGCTGTGCTCACCAGCCATGAGCCAGTGTACTGATCACCAGGGGACAGCTCCTGCATTGAGCATCTGCCCCCTGGTGGTCAGTGCACCTCATAGCGACTGGTTGTTTTGCCATTCGGTCGATTTGCATATTAGGCTTTTATTATATAGGATTCCATTGTCAGTAAGTAGGCAAAGCTCTGGGTAATTTTAGTGTTGTCTCTAAAACCTAAAGCCTGAAATGTCTGCTCAGTCTCTTACAATGAAAAACCATAGCATCTGAGAGAATATTTATAAATTTTCTAAGTCATTCACTCCCACAGTCAATTTCCAAGTAATGAAAGAATATGTTGAGTTGATAAACACTGATGATCACCTAAATTAGATATTTATGATACAAAGATAAATAAGGCACTTTGTCTGTCTTTGAAGAGCTCATGGTACAAAAATAACTTCACACAAATTTAAAAAAAATGAGATGATACAATTCTCTATTAAAAATGTTGAAGTGGTAAAATTTAAATGATCTCAAGTTGTATGTTAAATTACCGAAACAAGAATTATTCTCACAAACATTTTTAATCTAAAATTTTACAAAGACAGGGATAAAATGTTCTACCTCAAATTTTTTAAATTAAATCTGATAATCTACAATATATAATTTATGCAACATACAATATATAATATATACAATAAGTGAGGAAAAATACATGAAATAATATGGAAATAGAGAGTCTTATTAAAATAAAGTGAATATAATGATTCTATTGCATTCAAAGTGGTTTTATTTGTGACTCCATGAACCATTCAGAAATCCTTTGTATTTCTGAATATTTCACTCAAACTTGGCATCTGAAAGTTTGACAAAATTATTTTAAATAAAAATAAATATTTTTATAAAGACAAAAAAATGATTCTATTACAGTTATAGAAAACATACATGTTAAATACTCCACTTGAGTTGGCTGCCTACTTCAATGACCTCTGAAGTACAAGTAGCAAGCACTGCATACTACATTTGAAAATTAGTTAAAATGATTTTCCCTAGCTGTCAAAACTGTAGACTTCTATGATAAACAAAGCAGGTAAAGGCCCCTAAAAGGGACACAAAGACTTCTATGATAAACAAAAGCAGGTAAAGGCCCCTAAAAGGGACACAAAGACTTCTATGATAAACAAAAGCAGGTAAAGGCCCCTAAAAGGGACACCTGAATACACACTGCATATACACTGCATACACACACACACACACACACACACACACACACACAGTCTTTGTTTTCATAGTGGCTATAATTTGAAATGGTAATAAGACATTGTAAGGTTCTTTCACATTTAACCTTACTTTCATCCTTTTTTAACTAAGTAGAATTTTCCTTGGCTAAAAGGGGATGCCATTATATACCAGGAAGCCACCCTTTACTACAGGGTTAGGGGCCCAGGCTGTACAGCCCCATCACTAACTTGTTAGGAGCCTGGAGGCCAAGTTAATCTGCATTTGAAAGAGAGAGCTGTCCTCTCAGCTTTGCAAGAGAGGTGTGGTCCAATCCAGACAATTGTGTGTCCCTGCATTCTCTCCTAGATTCAAAAAGTTTTGTTGTGATCCAGAAAAAGGCTTGCTTGTTAGAACTTGTATTAGCTTTATTGGGTGTACTTTGTATTAACATGGGAGCAGGAAAAGGCAACACTGACTTCTTAGGTCAGTAGCAGAGAAAATCTTCAGAGTTCAATGCAGATGTGTCCCAAGGGTCTGTGAACTGGGAAAATAGCACTACTGACATTTTTGGCCAGATAAAATTTCTTTTTTTGAGGGGTGGTTCTGTGCATTGTAGGATATCTAATAGTGTCTCTGGCATCTAGAGGGTAGAGGCTGAAAAATCCTGAATGGCAATTGGTCACAGATAAATGTGTATCTATGCTTTACCAGTTGTCTTACAACCCCAACTCTAAGAGTCTCAGCAATTTGCTCCCAAGTGTAACCAAGCCTTAAAGCACCAATCATAAAAATTAAAGGAAGTGTAAACTGATACAATCTTTCAGAAGAAAGAATTATATATTATATATTCTTTTATAACATCACAAAAAGAGTGACAACCAGACATTTATATGTCTCTTGATAAAAGAACACACCACACCCATAGTCTTGCCAAAGCAATTAAACCCAGATCTGATAAAGCCTTCAATTCAGCTGCCAACTTGCAGGAAATATATAGGAACAAGCTGAACTGCACAATGAGTCTGCATCAGCAAAATCTAGACAATGGGAAACTCTAGAAGTGAATGACCTGGGTTCTTCAACAACATTGTAAGGAAAAGAGAATAAAAGATGAGCCTGTAGATGAAAAGAGACTTTAGAAACGTATCAAATTTAAAACAATAGGTAAGACTCAACTCTAGTTGAAGGACCCATACTTGGGTGATGAAACCATTAAGAGTCTCATGGGTTCCTTTCTAAAGTTAGGATAGTGATTACTTTTGGAGGGAGGAAGTGGTTGGCTGGGGATAGAGCACATGGAGTCAAGGGAAAACTCTCTACCAACATGACATTTGGGACAGACATTACTGTTCTCATTTTATAATTCAGGAAACTGAAGCTTAGGAGGTTTGAGTGATTTGCCAAGGTTACATACACAGTAAGTGGCAGGTGTATAGTTTTAGTTCAAACACAGGTGACCTGACAAGCTGCAACTCTTGCCCAGGGCTTAACTGAGACTTAACACCCCTTTTTAAAGAGGTATAATTGTCTAAAACTAAAGTGCACAAATCTTGAGTGTACCTTAACTTGAGAGTAAAGTTCAATAAACTTTACATATGAAACACTGTTTTGTTCTGATGGTCTTAAATGTCCTATCATGAGAGGAAGGCATAACCTCTTTAAGAAAATACCTCAGTGCAAAGCCAAGTTGTTGACAATTTAAGATTGATAAGAAAGGCACTGCAGAACTTCAGTAGTAGCGAGTTTTTCCTAAAACTAGGGGTAGGACAGTCAGGATATGCATCTTATGTGATCCAATGTTTTAGTTTTCTTTTTTACTGATCAAAATAAACACTTTCCTGGGGACTTTTGAATAGAACTAAGGTATGTTACTACAAGTGGGAGATGACAAAGTAGCTTCCCTCCAAAGAAAAAGAGACATGCATGGGGCATTTGAAAAGGAGCTCTCAAAGATTTAAAAAACAACAACAACAACAAACCTTGTCAGGTTAGCTAACAAAGGGGAAAGTTTACATAGCACCACCAGAGCAGGTGGGGGAAAACACTAGGAAGCTTTGTGGGAATTACAAAATTTTCTTAAAGCAATAAAGAAAAAGTAATTTTACTATAGTGAGGTTTAAAGAAGCTATTTGGAACTATCCATTAAAGTAGGTTTAACTCTTTTAAATTAATTCCATGTAATAAAGTTAATTCATACATAAGGACCCACAAAATGGGGGCCAGCCTATGTCACAATCTAAACCCAAGTCATTCAGCTCTTAGAGGAAACACCTGTCAAGGAAACCTAACATACACCAATCATAACCCTCCAACTCAGCTTTAGCCAGCTCACCTTACGCTAGAAAATAAGACCCTTAGGAAACCCCTAACTATGTCCTGTTACCTCTCCTAACATCCTATAAACTTGCTCTTGCCCAATATCCCACAGGAGGAATGCTCCATGTGTGTGAGGACATCAACGCCATACTAGTTTGTTTCAGTTTTGTTACCTGACACATCTAACATTTAGGCCTGGACATGTTGTAAATCATAGTAATTAGTAAATATTTGTCCTGTTATTTTAATAATTTTTATAACAATCAGAGTAATAGGAACAATAATAGATAACATTTATAGAGTGTTCTGTGGTAGTCACTGAATTAACCAGTTACATGTATTAACTAAATCTTCATGACCACTCTCGCAAGTAGGTAGTAATATTTCTTATATTCAGTCACACAACTAAGTAAGCAGCAGAGCTGGAATACTGATCATTTTGTGTGTTTGCATTTATCCACAGCTCTGCAGTTACTTGGCAGTTAATCTTCCTGTTGGACTAACCCCACTCTAAATTAGCACCACAACTCCTGTGGTGGGCACTCCTAATGGAAATTAGGAGAAACTAAGTGTTCTCTAGAGGGAATACCTATCTGAATCAGTTCCAACCTGAGGAAGGAAACATTAGAAGTAGACTTACCTAAAACTTAACTAGCTGTAACTCTTTGACCCATTATATTCCAAACACATGGAATATTCCAAACTCGTGTGTTCTAGAAATTCATCAGAAAAGATTCATCCTGTAAACTACAGGTTTCCCTAGTACAGCGGTTGGCACATAGTAGGCACTCAACACAGACTGAATGAAAGTGAACGTGAACACAAGAGGTAGCAATCACAGCACATGCATAATCTAATACCAAGAAATTAAACCAGATAATCTCTAGTGGCCCCTTTCTTTTTTTAAAAAAAAAAAGTTATTTTTTTATTGAGTTCAGAGAGGGAGAAGGAGAGAGAGATATATAGAAACATCAACAATGAGAAAGAATAATTAATCGGCTGCCTCCTGCACGCCCCCTACTGGGAATCGAGCCCGCAATCCAGGCATATGCCCTGACCGGGAATGGAACCATGACCTCCTGATTCATAAGTCTATGCACAACCACTGAGCCACGCAGAAGGGGCTGCCCCTTTCTTTTTAAGTAGTAGTTGAAAGGCTGAACTAAAGAAAGGGTTGAAGGAGGATCCCTGGAGAGAAGGGAAAGGAAGAAAACAAATACAGAACGATGTAACTGAGAGAACCAATGATAACATGATGACATAATTTTCTCACTAATGTATAAATTTACATGGGTATTTGTCTTTATTTTCAGTTTGCTTGGAGTCTCTATTATCATGAAAGGTAAAAATATAATTAATATGCATCCCTTCATCACTCTCATACACAGACACATACACACGCCATTAAAAACATCCTCTGAAGTGGAGAAAAAAAATCAGTAAACTTTGTTAAATTCACACATTCTTTTTTTGGAGGGAGGGGGGTGTTAACCCAGTTTTTTGGCTTGTTATTCACTAAAAACTATAAGATATGTCAGTGTCGAGGCCATGTGTTGAGAGTCTACGGGATTCTTTTTCTTTAGCATTCTCTTTTATTGGCAGGTTTTCTTAGATCTGTCATCTGGAAGAGCTCGTTCTGCACAGTTGATGATTTTCCATAGGTTATGTTTTCAGGCTGAATCATAGTCTTTGGTAGCCATAATCTGCAAGTTCTCGTCACATTCGTACAATATTTAAAACATTTTTCAAAATGTAATATATGAGTTTTTCCCCATCTTCAGAATTAAACCAACATCAAAATGTCTTGAAAGAATTAATTATGGGGCAGGGGATAATTAAACTTTAGAACTTAGAACCCTAAATCTACCACAGAGTTGTAAACCTAGTATTTTATGTATTCTTACTAAAGGTTATCTGCATCAGCCAAGCAGGTTCACCAATGCTACACTGCGTGACTTGATTTTGATTTACAGTTAAGATTGTTAAAACTTGTATTCTGTGCCCTTGCTACACATGTACATTGTAAATATTGCATAAGAAGACTGGAATGCAATAGCCATAAAAATAATTGTAGGCCATTACATAATCAGGAGTCTGTTTCTATTCTTTATTAGGCTAGTCTCATCATATCAAGTAAAATATATGTATTGAATAAAAATAGAATGAGTTCTAGAATTATATTTCCTTTTATGTTTTCGTCAGATTTTAAGATTTTAATTATTATAATTGTGGATAATATTTCTTTTTTTACAAAAACAGAGTTCACTTGAATAATATAAGAACTCATCTACATTATCATTAAATCATTTTATATATACTATATACACATACATACATTTTTTTCTTTAAAAGCAAATTCTTCCTGAGTATATATTGTGTTCAGGGCACTGTGCTAGAATACAGGGAAATACAAAGGTGAATTAGACTAAATCTTCCACAAGCAGCTTAAAACTCATAAATATCAGCCCTTCCCTCCCATTTGTACGACTACCAGCGTATCACTTCACTTCTAGGCTGTCCAAGGAAACAGTCCTGGATAATGTGCTACTGAGGTAAATAAATTAAGTTGAACTTTTAGCTATGTGCCATCAAGTACAAATGTTTCACTGTGATTACGGATTGCCTGGGTGTCCCACCATAAAACCTCAGCCTTATTCATGTTAATTCTCAACATATGTGTTTATGCTAATTTGTTAAAATGGATCGACTATCAAATGAACACTAGAGTATAATAATAACTCAAAAGGATGATGCTGAGAAACAGAAAAGAATAGCCTCAATTTGATTTCCAAGTTTTTTCAACATCAGTTACAGCAACTAGAAAAGGCTGAATCATTCTAAAATTATTATGAGAACTTACTTAACTTTGTTCAGGGTGGAAAACAGATCCTACATAGCATTAACAGGGCTCATCAGTCTTGCTCTTGAATGACGCAATTGTTTAGAGGCGCTAATACAGTTTCCTGGACAGGCTACAGTATTTCAAAGGAAACAAGGTTGGATTACTGCACCAGTCTACAAGGCAGCATGTGTGCGACCACAGGACTGAAGCAGGTTCCATTCACTGCCAATTGCCTTGCTGAAATCACTTTTTAGAAAGGGGTGGAGGTGAAAAGTGTTAACAGGACTGTTAAGTGTTTCCACCAGAAAGTTCCTGTCAAAAAAAATATTTTCATAATTACATCATATCAGAGGCTAGAAAGAACTAGGCTGGGCACTGAATGTGCCAGAATGAAGTTCCACCCCTTTATGCAGAGAAAGGGCCTGCTCATAACCAGCTTCCATGGGCAATCTCTTGTGGTGGGACGAGCATGGCTCTGAGTGAGACGGACCTGTGCTCTGCCATCCACAGCTACCATAACCCTGGCCAGCCCACTTAACTGCTCTCAGCTTAAGTTTCCTCACCTACAAGAAATGGAGATAATAATGCCTTCCTGTATGAGTCAAGATTTTTCTGATTATAAATGACAGAAGCCTAAATCATACTTCAGAACAATAAAAAGATAATCTATTGGAAAACTATGGGAGAGGCTCAGAGACTCCGAAAGACAGCTCCTCCAACGTGAAGAACTGAAACCCAAAGTCTCACCACTGATGGTACTCTTTCTCTCTAAATCTTTCTCTTCTGTACTTCTTTTTCCATGTTTCTCATCTGTACTCTTTTTCCATCCTTACTTCTTCACTCGCACAAAATAGAGCTGCTCTCTTGAATGTGGTAGCCATTAACCAAATGTGGTGATCGAGCATTTGGAATATGACTAGTCCAAATTGAGAGAAGGTAAAAAATAAAATATACACCAAATTTCAAAGACTTTGTATAAAATATATATATAAAATATCTCATTAATAATCTAACTTTGAATACATATTAAAATAATATATTGAATGTGTTAAATAAAACATATTATTAAAACTAATTTCACCTGTTTCTTAGTTCTTCAATGTGGCTACTAGAAATCACATGTGTGGCTCACACTTATGGCTTGCATTATATTTCCACTGGACTGTGCTGATCTACAGGCTTTTCCCACACAGTGAGGAACATGGCCACCTGTGGCTCTGGACTCAATTCATGTGAGCTTAAAACATCACAGCAAAGAAAATGTTTTCCTCTTCCTGCTTCAATTTTCAAATGTTCTAGGAAAAACTCTGGGGCAGCTTGGATGATGTATCCAGCCCTTGGACTAATCGCTTCCAGGCAGAAGAGGAACTATACTGTACAGCACTCTCAGAATCTCAGTTAGGGAAACTAAGACTTGAAAGAGAATTCAGTAAATTATATATTACCAACAGATTATTTAAAAATGAGAGAGAAGATGGAATAAAAAGGGAAGAAAACAGAACGAAAATAAAAAGAAGGAAGTAAAAGAAGGATGGAGAATTCACCCAAGTAGAAGGTGTAAGTAAAATATCAGCTAAGAGAGCATAGTATTAAAATCCACCCATGCTCATTAAACCAGACCCCTTTACTTATCTTTCTATGCCGCCCCAGGTGCGGTTGTGAAGAAACATTCTTCTCCATAATCTAAAAGAGATGGGCAAACAATTGCCCACATGCCAAATCCAGCCCAGTGCCTGTTTGTGAAAATAAAGTTTTATTGGAACCCAGCCCACATGGGTACATTTACATACTGCGTATGGCTGCTTTCATGCTATGACAGCAGAGCTGAGTAGTTGTGACAGAGACCATCTGGCCTGCAAGCCTAAAATTTTACAATCTTGCCCTTTAGAGAAGACGTCCAGGCACTCTGATCTGGAGTGTATTTTCCTCCAAGCCCTGCTTCTCTCTCTAGAGAAAGGAGGGAGAATAAGAACAATAGAATGAGAGCAGCCTGGCTGGTGTGGCTCAGCAGTAGAGTGTTGAAAAGGAGAGGTCACTGGTTCAATTCCCCGTCAGGGCACATGCCTGGGTTGTGGGCTCAATCCCCAGTGGGGGCTGGAGAGAGCTGCAGGAAGCAGTCAATCAATCGATCAAGGCTGTTTCTCTCTAGCCCTCTCCCTTCCTCTCTCTCTAAAAATCAATAAAAAACATATTTTTAAAAAATAAAATAAACTGAGGGCAGTCATGGGTCCCCTTCTTCATGAAAGAATAAAAGGAAGTTCCCTGCAGAACAAGTTTTTAGACAATCTCACAACTTCCTTTGTGATTAAGTCTCAAATGCAAATTTTGGCTCAAATTTAGCCATGATAAATCAGACTTACTGCAGGAATAAACAGTAACCTACTTTTATGGCACTCTCTTCCAGGTACATATTCCTACTTGTATAAAAGTATGCCCACTCCTATTTGGTTATAGAGAAACTATTTCCTTTAAGATAAGATGAGGGTTCTCTGTGAATCCTTTATGGTCTTTCAAGAAACAGACAACTGTTTTGCTTTAATACCAGATTTCACAAGAATGAGTTAAAGCAGTCTTTATTTCTAAAAGCTACTTATTAAGTGTAACTTTATGGATCCAAAAAATTCCGTCAACCAAACAGTCTCAATTTTTGAAGCATCATTTAATCTGTGGTTTAGAGAAAAATCTTTGTGAGGTCAGCTTTTGAATTTATACTCATTTATCAGGATCAGGGAGCTTTTACTGTCTGCTATCTTATGCTCGCTGAGAAACAACTATCAATACATGTCACAATAAAAGCTTGCTGGATTTTAAATAAAGAGAATATTTGGGGAAAATTATCAGTTTCCTTCATAGCAATTGTATAAAACTAAATGAACTTTCAAACAGTTCCAATAATAAAGGACAATGCAAGAATTCATCCAAAAAGAAATTCTAGGGAGATAAATTAGCCTAATTCTCCTCTTCTGGGTACACAGAATGCCAAACGCTCCTCTTTCCTGTGGAAGTTGAGAAGAATGAAACATTTCAAAACTGCAAATGTACTAAAACTCAATCTTTAGTGACAAGTCATACACATGTTTAACTCATGCCATGACCTATTGGCCCTAACTATATGAAAGAATGATAGGACCACCTGAAATGGTTTTTCCCCCAGCAATATTTCCTTTAAACTTTTCAAAGACAGAGCATCAGTAAGATTATTACATTCAAGTATATCATGAATTAAAACTATTTCTTGAAAAGCCAGGATTACTTTGGCCAGTATGCTATCATTTTAGTTGTTTCTTAACAATTTCACTTGATGGGTTCAGTTTTTCAAGTTTCCATCCCATTTCTACAACTCATTTTGTCTATTAGTGGATAAAATAGGTACAATTGGACATATAAACTTATGATGGCTTTCACAGTGCAGTAAAATTTCACTATAGCAAATCAGTAGGGTGTGTGGTCAAACTCCATGCTATCTAAATGTTAGAAGTCTACTTAACCTTTCATTTATTTGGGATGTCAAAGTAAAACTACACTGATGCTGGTAAAGAGTATCCTAACCCTAGAAATTTGAAGAGTTTATTTTAGGACTTAGACTATCAGTCATAAGCCTAGTAATTAAAAATTAGAAGCATCCAAATGCAAATAATATGTAAAGCAGTTTCTAATGCAAACTTTGTTTTTAAGAGTACAGCCAAATATTCCAAGATTATGATTCAACAACTTCAGGAACTTAGATCTTAAAGCCCTCAACAGATATTCTGGGTTACTTCTAGAATGCCAGTTGGTTGTTGTTGTTGTTGTTTTTATTGTGTTGGGATTATTGAAACACTAGATAAGATGACAAAAATCACCAAGAGCTTGTAATTTTTAAAATATATATTAAAATTGAATTTATTGGGGTGACATTTGTTAATAAAATTGTATAGGTTTAAACAGGTGTTTGTTTTGTTTTTTTTTTTACTACTGTTTTATGTTATACAAAAATTTCTTTTTTGGTCCTTGTTGTTTTACTCTCTTTGCATGAACAACAGATCCAGAAAGACATCAGTGCTTCAATGTACCCATTTCACCTACAGGAGAAAAATTATTTCATAGTACTTTTATTTGGGGGAAGGAGAGAAGCTTTCTAATTTGCCAAACAGATTCCACTTTTCTCCTATTTGACTAGCAAAAAAAAAGTAAGGGCATCATAATATAAATTTAGAAGTCTCGGAAAAGATAATGGGAAAATTTGATTTTGAAAAGAAAAATTTAAGACAGATTATGATTCAAGAAACATTTTTTTCCTTTGACCTTCAAGAACAGGAGCAGAGGCAACATCAAGTTCAAATAAACAAGACAATCAATCAAACTGATAAGGCCCCAAAAATCAAACCAAAGATACTGTAATTGTAAATTATGGAATAAAGTGATTACATAAATAAGGTACTTTCCTATATTACTGCATCTGGTTTTAAATAGTCTGAAATAGAGTTTTAACTGGAATATATGGAGGTCAATGAGTCTGTGATCTAAGAGTTTCCAAGGAAACTGCTTGCTATTCTAATGGAGCACAGTAAGTGCTGAAACCGAATTAGTTATGCTTAGTAATCACAGCTCCAATACATATATTTTCTACAACAGGAGTGAGGAGAAACTAATGTAAATTGCTCACTTCCATTCTCACTTGGACTTCACAACTCCTGGATACAGAGTAGAAAACTAGCCTACTAGAAACTAAAAATGAAAGTGTAATGAAGCACAAAAATCCAATGTTTTACTTAATGAAACATGAAAATTAAAAAAGTGTTCCTTAATCTTTTCTATTGCCTATTATTTATATTCCACAAGACCACACTTCCAATCATTATCAAGATTAATATCTAATATTATTTACTCACTACAGTATGCAGGAAAACTTGTACAGGATTCTGTCTTCTCTTTAAACTGTTATAAACACTGCTAACTCTTTGAACAACATCAAATTAGGAAGGTAGAGATTTTTCCTACCTTAGACTAAAGCTATATAGCCCCAAGTTGAAATATGGAACTGAGGGCAGTCACAACCAAAACCTGCATCTAGTGATGAACCTAGGCCTTTGTCTTAGGCTTCCAGTTCAGAACTTGCTCCCTGGTCCACTTAGTTTCTTTCACCCTAACCACAGCCTAGCCACTTGCATTCTACCTTTCTCTGCAAAGCATCTGCAGATCCCTCCCCAAGCCACACCTTGCCTGCATTCATTTTAAAGAATGTCATGGCCCAGCCAGTGTGGCACAATGGTTGAGCATTGACCTATGAACCAGGAGGTCACAGTTTATTCCCGGTCAGGGCACTTGCCCAGGTTGCGGGCTCAATCCCCAGTAGGGGGTATGCGGGAGGCAGATAATCAATGATTCACTCTCATCATTGATGTCTCTATCTCCCTCTCCCTTCCTCCTTGAAATCAATAAAAATATATTAAATATTTAAAAAAATAAATATAAAGAATGCCATGTACACTGGCCTAATTCGATTCTTGTTCTCTTCAGGTCAGGCTAATTATGAGGTGTCTGAGATCAACTGCTAACATAAGTACAGAAAATAAAATGCCCTTTAGCAAGGCACAGTTAGTATGCAATCCGACTTAAAGACAGAATGTATATTAGACAACTTCTAACAGATCTTTCATGCCAAAAAGGTTATAAAGGGGTGTTTTCTCCAAAGTTTAATTTACTTATACTAATTTTATCTTATAATTAAACATCATTTCAAAATTACTTTTAGGGCTACACTTTTAGCTTTTAGGTAACAAAGGAACTTAATGGATCTTCATGCAATTAATCTATATATATAAAAGCCCAGCAACTGGAACAGTGGAATGACCAGAACAACCGGAACCATCAGTGGCTATGACGTGCACTGCAGCAGCCAACCAGCCTGATCTGGCCCCCGATTGGCCCCCAACACTCCGATTGGGAGCGGGGCCAGCCAGTCACCACCCATGGCCCCTCCCCTCCTGCTGGCCTGGCCCAATGGGCCCCCATCGTGGCCAGCCGGCCAGACCCCACCTGTGCACAAATTCGTGCACCAGGCCTCTAGTATTTTAATAGAATTAATCATCCAAACAAATGCTGGTAAGCCAATCACATATATATTCAGAGTAATATAATTACTTAAAAAGTTCATTTATAGTCTCATATTGACAACTACATAATTTTACCTTGAGAAGGTATGTGGGAATATTACTGAAATCCACCGGCAACTTCAAAAGGAAACGAGCTGAAAATTCACCAGTCTGCAGAAAGAAAGGTATAATAAGATTAAAAATCAAAAAATAGATTGTGACATGACAATTACTGCCAAAACCACAAGTTCAACCTGTTCAAAATATAGGCATCTTCAGTTTGGGTAAAACAACATGAAACAAACAAACAAACAAAAAGGATGAAAAAGTAGGGGAAGATAAAAAAAGTATTAAATTATTAGTTACTAAAAAGTACAATTAAAACTTTTAAAATCTGTATTATAAATGCAATAAAATTATAATGCAGTAGTATTACCTTTGTTTATTTTTAAGTATAAAAAGAATACCTTAATGTATAGTTTCTTAAAAACCTGAACAATAGAGACAGACCTGCCCCTTTGATTCCTTTGCTTTTACTGAAGCATTCAGACCACTTCACTAATATAGGGGTGGGCAAAAGAAGGTTAATAATAATAATGAATCCTATCTAATAAAAGAGTAATAAGCAAATTAACCATCACAACGCTACACCTACAAGCCACACCCAGCAGCCACGCCCACCAGCCAATCAGGAGCTAGTATGCAAATTAACCCAACCAAGATGGTTGCGGTCATAGAGAGAGCAGGAGAGAGGCTTGGGTTTCCCTGGCAATGGAGGAAGCCAAGCTTTCCGCACACCCTGGCCGGCCCAGGCCTCCACTTAAGGCTACAAAGTTTCAATTATAGAAGATAAATAAATCCCAACAGAAATGGCAGCAGCCACAGAGCTGGAGAGAGCAGGAGGCTAGGGTTGCCCCTGGTGATGGAGGAAGCCAAGCTTTCCGCACACCCTGGCTGGCCCAGGCCTCCACTTAAGGCTACAAAGTTTCAATTATAGAAGATAAATAAATTCCAACAGAAATGGCTGCTGCCACGGAGTGAGCAGAAGGCTTGGCTCTGCTCCAGGCTACAAAGTTTCAATTGTAGAAGATAAATAAATCCCAGATACCAGGGCCTCCACTTGGGTCACCGGGGGGCGTGGCCAGCCTGCAAACCATCACAGGCCCCTCGCCCAGGCCACCCCATGCCCCAAGGGAGCCCCCACCCTGATCCGGGACACCCTTCAGGGCAAACCAGCCGGCCCCCACCCATGCACCAGGCCTCTATCCTATCTAATAAAAGAGTAATATGCAGATTGACCATCACTCCAACACACAAGATGGCTGTCCCCATATAGTCAAAGATCCTGCCCCATGTGGACACAAGATGGCCACCACAAGATGGCCAGCAGGGGAGGGCAGTTGGGAGGGACCAGGCCTGCAAGGGAGGGCAGTTGAGAGGGACCAGGCCTGCAAGGGAGGGAAGTTGTGGGCGATCAGGCCAACAGGGGAGGGCAGTTGGGAGGGACCAGGCCTGCAAGGGAGGGCAGTTGGGGGCGATCAAGCCTGCAGGGGAGGGCAGTTAGGGGTGACCAGGCCAGCAGAGGAGGAAAGTTGGGCGCAAACAGGCTGGCAGGGGAGCAGTTAGACATCAATCAGGCTGGCAGGGGAGTGGTTAGACATCAATCAGGCTGGCAGGGGAGTGGTTAGGGGGTGATCAGGCTGGCAGGCAGAAGCGGTTAGGGGCAATCAGGAAGGCAGGCAGGCAAGCAGTTGGGAGCCAGCAGTCCTAGATTGTGAGAGGGATGTCCGACTACCGGTTTAGGCCCGATCCTTCCTGGATCAGGCCTAAACGGGCAGTCGGACATCCCTCAAGGGGTCCCAGATTGGAGAGGGTGCAGGCTGGGCTGAGGGACACCACCCCCCCATGCACGAATTTCATGCACCAGGCCTCTAGTAATATAATAATTAGTAAATACATAATAATACAAGAATAAGCTCCGTGTTTCATGCACTCACAATCATAAACCTACTTTTGCCCCTCCCTATATTTATAACCCACAGGCTCAGGACATATATCATCAGCCTTCATAATTTTTCTAGAAGTGCACACAAGGTCAAACTTCTACCCATATAAAGCAATTCATCAGTGGATACGACAAATAAGATTTAATTCCCTGGAAATCTGTTAATAATATCATCAACTAATATTTTTCAGTGATTCTATCTATAAACCAGCCTTCATAGGAAAGATATACAAAGGTTTGGCAATTTAAAACATTTAACTAAGCTATCAATAATACTTTGTATTTTTAAAAAGAGAAAACTCATTAGAGAAAAAAAATTTCAATTTTTATGATGGGAAAGGCTAAGGAATCACATTTTTATATGCTTTTATTGATTTCAGAGAGAGGCAGGGAAAGGGAGAGATAAAACCATCAATGATGAGAGAGAATCGTGGATTGCCTGTTTCCTGCATGCCCCCTACTGGAAATCGAGCCCACAACCCAGGGACGTGCCCTGACCAGGAATGAAACTGTGACATCCTGTTTCATAAGTCACCGCTCAACCACTGAGCCACACCAGCCGGACTAAGGAATCACATTTTTTAACATCTTTGCCATAGTCTAGAGGAGGGGTTTTCCAATTGGGTTGTACAGACACATAGGGGGTTCCAAGGGAAGTCTTGCAAAGGCAACCAAGATGGGTGCTGAGATGGTGGGACTCTGGGTCTTCCAGCCTCTCTCGTTGCAAGCCTGCAGCTCAGCTTGGGATTTTGACATGTTGGGTTTCACTGTTACATGTTGTCTGGACAAAGAACTTCAGGGATAATCTAGAACCCCTCTAAAGAGTTTATTTCTATATTTTCATATTGTGACTACTGTAGAGCTCCCAGTATCTCCACTCCCTTCCCCCCTTATGAAAACAAGCACCTCAAGCTCCCCAAAACATATATTTAAACACAGCACGCACTTACAGGTTTTTAATGGATGAGTGGCTGAGCACACACAGTACACATACACACTTCTCACAGTTGATCCACTACATGCACCATTCGTTTCTACAAACACCCTAGCAACTGGCTCCAAGGTCTTGGCCCTAATTTTAAAACTCTGACCTGAAACCTTAAAAATGCAAACAGAAATATAAACCTTGAGCTCAAAAAGATCACAATGATAACCACCATCTGCATAGTTGTTTGCTGTTTGTTTTACTGCTTACAACATCTTTTAACTTACATCAACTCTGGCTAAGGACAGAGCACTTCTTCATTACCGCAAGCCTAACCCTGTGACAGAAAAGGCAGAGAGAAATGAATGAACAGAATCAAAGCTGAGGCAGCCAGAGTCACAACAGGCACTGTGCCACCAGGACTCCAAAGGTGAGAAAGAGGACTAAACCTGAGAGCTGAGAGTTGGACTCAGTATAAAACATCAATCCATTCACTCTACTCAAAACCCAACATCTGAGAGGATAGTTAAGAACCACTTAAGGATATATAAACAACTCATCATAGTGGGTGGAAGGAGGTCTCTGAAAGATCCTAATAAAACTCTTACCTTCTGTTATGGTCCAAGATTATTAAAAAGGTGTGGTTTTGGTGCTATGTTAAGCTTTTAGAACTAACATGAGCTCCTAGAACTCTAGAACTAACATACCCTGTTAAATGTGATTCTTTGGACCTAGGAGAGTCTGTTTTTTTAAGTATGAGAGGTCATACTTTAAAAGGAGTTAAGTACAGGGGCAACATAAAAAAAAGTACAGAGTTAAATAGGAGCTTTTAAGAGGGGCACGCAGCCCAATTGGAGTTTGGTGAGGGATACTGGAACAAGAACAGAAAAGTCATCCTATCTAATGAACAAAATAAACAAACAAACAGAACAGAAACAAACTCAGAGATACAGAGAACAGACAGACAGCTGTCAGAGGGGAGGGGAGTTGGGTAGGTGTTACTGTAGTGAACAAGCACTGATACTGATCTGAGTCACCCAGATACTCCCTTCTCCATAGGTGAGCTATTTCCAAACCCCTGTAGGAACGTGCAACCATCATTCATAAAATCAGTGAACACCAAAATGGCTACTACATGTATGTGGAACATTTGTTAAGTCATTCCTGTGGAGGTTGACACAGGTTTTTAAAAAGTACCAAGGAATTAGAAGAGGTTGGTTGAACAAACAATAGTAAGTCAGACTCCATTCACTTATTATTCATTTTCAAATTTTAGAGACAAACAACCTACCAAGTTATAAGTAGCCATTTCTACCCACTAGTCTAAAATGTCAATCTGTAAGTTAAAATGGCAATCTCAAAACTTTGCATTTCTTAGACTCAATGGGTCTTATATTTTTAAAGAACAAAAGGAGTGAAATGTGGGATTTAAAAAATTAAAATAACTCTTGTACATATAAGGTAATAAGGAAAATAATTGCATAATTAGCACTTGGACTCATTTGAACTGCTAGTTATTTTAGTACATGAACAGAACTTTAGTTCTTTTGCCCTTTTTTAGTTTGTACAATATATTTTTATTCTACCAGCTATTTCAGACCAACATTCTTTTAAAAATGCTCAGATGAGCCTGGCCGGCGTGGCTCAGTGGTTGAGCGTCGTCCTATGAACCAGAAGATCATGGTTTGATTCCGGTCAGGGCACATGCCCGGGTTGCAGGCTGGATCCCCAGAGTAGGATGTGCCGGAGACAGCCGATCAATGATTCTCTCTCATCATTGATATCTCTCCTTCTCCCTTCTTCTCAAAAATCAATAAAAAATATATTTTTTTGAAAAATGCTCAGATGATCCCTACATTATCCCTTCTCAAAATGTTGATCCTAGAACTAGTATAAATGTATGTTTATTGGCAACAGACTGATTTATACAACTAAATTCACAATAAATGAATCTTAATGCTGTGAACAGAATTTGATCTAACAGAAACCATAAAGAGTACTTTATGATCTCCAACTTTCAAGCCTACTCTACATTCTTTCTTTTGCTGTTGAGAGACTAAATAAAACAGCACATGTTTCTAATAGCATTGGAAACATCAGAAACTAGGCAAGAATTCCGTTTTCAGTTTTACCCTGATTTTCCTTGTGAGCTGTAAGGTAATCTTCCTCTGCGAAATTGAGTAAATAGTGATTTAAAACCTATCTTACTATAAAAGTTCAATTATAAACATGACATGAGGAGCAAAACATAAGTCAGAAATCCTTTCTGAGTTCTACCTCAGACAATGACTTTTCCCGTGTTTTTACATTTGAAGTTCCAAGTTATTCAAGCAATTTATGGTCACTCTGTGGTAATGTCAGACTGCTTCCATAGCAATCTTTCCTGTAAGCTGAAAACGAGACATTTAGATGCAGCCAAGTGAACAGAATAATTTGATTTTTTTTTAATCCTTGGTCAAATCCTCTCTTGGATAGATGTAGAAAATTATCTGACCTATGACTGTTAAAATGTCAGCCATTCTGCCAACTGCCTTAATGGCAATTTCCCCAGCATTAGCAATAAATACATGCATCCTTCCTTCTTTCAAGTTATAGTACATTGGCAAGTAACAAACTAACAACACTGAGTTTGGGCAATGTATTAGGTCTAAGCTTTTCTCCTGGTAATAGCAGCTGTGTCATAGTTCTCTCACCCTTTTGGAAGTGACAGGTAAGCATCTTATGCAGAATGGATTCCAAATCCAGGTTGCTCTGTAAAGGGGAATTTTACTTTCTTAGAGACTGTTCCCTGTCAACAAGCTTTCATCTGAAATTAACTGCTCTTACCATTTAGATAGCTAAAAGCTAAGAAATACTCAAGAGTGGCTATAATTTTAGCTGGGTGACAGCCTGGTAAGGGTGATTCTTCAAATGGACTCCGACAACCAATAGGCTAAGTCTGGAGATTGTTCCTTGGCAAATGCATAATTATCTACTGCATGTAAAAAGGAAAGCCAAAGTTAGGCTAATTAGAACATCTCATACTTTACAAAAAGGTGTTCTAAGATTGTTCTAAGTTCTAATACTGTTTAATTATTCCCCAAACCCTGTTCAGTAGATCTAATTCATTTATACCTATTTTAGAAATGAGAAAACTGAGGCTTGGAATAGTCAAAAAACTTGCCTACAATAATTGAGAGAATAATAGAGTCAGAGCTCAACCTAAGGCTCAAGATGTATTCATTCATTCATTGCTATAGGTTAAGAGCCTAAAACATGTCAGGACCTATAAGGGCACTGCAAATATTATGAGTAAAGTATAAATGATATAGTCGACAGGATGAAAGGGAAAATGCCTACAATCAAGAATAGTCTATCTGGCAAGGTTATCATTCAGTACTGAAGGAGATAAAGAATTTCCCAGACAAGCAAAAGCTCAAGTTCGTCACCACGATATCAGCATCACCAGAAATGTTATGCCCAGCTGGTGTGGCTCAGTGGTTGAGCATCGACCTATGAACCAGGAGGTCACAGTCCGATTCTGGTCAGGGCACATGCCCAGGTTACAGGCTCAATCCCTATTAGGGGGCATGCAGGAGACAGGCAATCGATGATGTTCCTCTCTGATCAATGTTTGTATCTCTCTATCCCTCTCCCTTCCTCTCTGAAGTCAATAAAAATATATTTATTTTTAAAAGAAATGTTAAAGAAAATTCTTTAAGTGGAAAAGAAAAGGCCAAACTAGAAATAAGAAAATATATGAAAGAAAAACTCTCACTAGTAAAGGCAAACATATCGAAAAAGTAGTAGACCAACCATTTATAAAACTAGTATGAAAACAATAAAAATGGCAATAAGTACATACCTATCAACAAATACTTTTTTAATATTTTTATTGATTTCAGAGAGGAAGGGAGAGGTAGAGATAGAAACATCAATGATGAGAGAGAATCATTGATTGTCTGCTTCCTGAATGCCCCTCCACTGGGGATTGAACCTGCAACCTGGGCATGTACCCTGACTGGGAATCGAACCATGATATTCTGGTTCACAGGTCGACATCAACCACTGAGCCATGCTAGCCGGGCTCAACAAATACTTTAGATGTAAATGGACTAAGTGCTCCATTCAAAAGAAGCCAACTAGGTATCCACTGATAGATGAATGGATAGAGAAATGGTTATGTATGTATACACACACACACATACATACACACACACACACACACACACACACACACTGGATTATTATGAAGCCATGAAAATGAATAAAATCTTGCCATTTTCAGCTATATGGATTGATCTAGAATACGGACTTACTTATGCTAAGTAAAATAAGTCAGAGAAAGACAAATACTCTATCATTTCACTTATATGTGGAATCTAAAAAAACTAAACAAATGAACAAAGAAAACAAACAGACTCATAACAGAGAACTGATAGCTGCCAGAGGGTTGGGCAGAGGAGGACTGGGCAAAAAGATGAAAGCAGTTAAGAGGTACAAACTTACAGTTTTGATATAAATAGTTAAGAGGGTAAATTAATTGTATATATCTTTTACCACAATAAAATAACAAACTATATTTACAAAACAAAACCCAACCTTGAACTGAATAAACAAGATGATTTGTAACAAGAATAAATTTTAATCCTACTAGTTCAAAGGCATTAATCATGTATAAGACCTTGGAAACTATGTCCTTTTAAGAAAAAGCTGAAGAATAAGACAGAGGAGGCATATTTAACCTATGTAAAGGAAGACTAAGTGAAACCTAAAAGAATTAGCACTGAGAAGGGAACCTAAACTTATTCTGTGCTTAACTAGACTAGAGAGTTTATTAATGTACTTATTCAACTAATGTTGACAGAGAGTAAACGATGTGGCAGGCATTGTTCTGGGTGTTTCTGATATAGGACGAACAGAACAAAGATCCCTGCCTCCATGGGATTTATATCCCAGTGTAAGAGACAGACAAGCAATAAACGTAAGTAAGTGTGTAGGCTGCTTCTAGGTGGCTTCCAATAGTCCCTGGTAGTCGCACTCTTATGTCATTCCTCCCTATATATAGACTGGACTTAACAAACAGCATACAGCAAAGATGATGAGATGTCTCTTCTGAGATTAGGTTAGAAAGAATGTGACTCTGTCTTGCCCACACTCTCACTCTCCTGACTGACTGATTGCTCTGATGAAGCCAGCTGCCATGCTATGAGCTGCCCTGGTGAGAGGCCCTGTGAAGAGGCAAGGAGCTGAGGGCAGCCTCCAGCCAACAGCCAGCACTGAACTGAATGGTACCAACAGCCTCATGAATGAGCTGAGAATGGATTAATCTCCAGGTGAGTCTTGAGATTACTGCAGCCCTGGCCAATACCTTGAGTGCAGCTTGTGAGAGACTCTAAGCAGAGAGTCTACATAGACTACTGACAAACAAAAACTATGATAATCAATGTTGTTTTATCTCAGAGGGAAGGGGGAGGGGCGGGCAGAGATTAACCGAAGAACTTATATGCATATATGCATAACCCATGGACACAGACAACAGTGCAGTGAAGGTGTGAGAGGAAGGGAATGAGGGGGGTTCACTGGTGGGAAAAAGGGGACATCTGTAATGCTTTGAACAATAAAAATAAATTTTAAAATAATAATAAAAAATAAAATACTAACATGCAAAAAATAAAAATAAATATTGTTTTAAACCACTAGTTTCTAGAATAATTATCTAATGCAGCAACATATAATTAATACAATATATTAATCATATGGTATGTTAAAAAGAGATGCAAAAACGTAGAGCAGGGTACAGGTGGAGGGGTGCGAATTACCCTTTTAAAAAGAGATGTTACAAAGACTTGCAAGTGAATGTTTACAGCATTATTCTTAACAGTTAAAACGTTAAAACCCAAATGTCCATCGGTTGGTGAATGGATAAACAAAATGTGGTATGTCTATCCAATGGAGTATTAGTCAACCACAAAAAGAAACGAAGTGCTAAGACATACTACAACATGGATGAACCACAAATGTATTAAGAGAAAGAAGCCAGTTACAAAAGACTACATATTATATGATTCCATTATATGAATGTTCAGGAAAGAACATCTATACAGCAGAAACTAGTTTAGTGGTTACCCAGTTCTGGAGATAGGGATAGGATTAACTTTAAATGGCATGAGGAACCTTACTGGGTGATGAAATCATTAAAAAACTGGATTGTGTTTGTGGTTGCTCAACTCAGCAAATGTGTTAAAAATCATTGCATTATACACTTAACACAAATGAATTTATGGTATGTAAATTATACCTCAAAAAAGTTGTTTAAGAAAACCATGCATGTTAACACAGGCATGGCTGAGACTATGACAAATGAGTAAAAACTATAAGGAAGGGTATTAGGCATGCAAATATTTGGGGGAACTACACCATACAACAGGAAAGCTATATATACAAAGCCTACAGCACAAGCATACCTGGTGTGTCTGCAGCACTGCAAAGGTGTGGCTAGAGCTGAATATTTTTAATAGGAAGGAAGGAGATGAAATAAGGGAATTAATGACGAATAAAGGATGGTGGTGATAGAAATCATGTAGAGCATATGCCACTGGCTTTTAACATGAGAGTCAAAGAGAGGTATACCAGTATGAAAGTTCTAGGCTGAGGAGTGATATGATCTGACTTGCATTTCAAAAGGATTATACAAGCCTGGCCAGTGTGGTTCAGTGGTTAAATGTCGACCCATGAACCAGGAGGTCATGGTTCAATTCCTGGTCAGGGCACATGCCTGGGTTGCAAGCTTGATCCCTAGTAGGGGGGATGCAGAAGGCAACCAAGCAATGATTCTCTCTCATCACTGATGTTTCTATCTATCTCTCCCTCTCCCTTCCTCTCTCTGAAATCAATAAAAATATTTTTTAAAGAAAGGATCATATAACATAAACTATAAAAAGAAATTATAAAAGCTTCATATAAACTAGCTATCTCCAGAGTTAACCTCTCTTATCTGACTGGGATACTAAAGGAGGTCTGGATACAGACAATAAGGTGGTGAAGGCCTGGGGTGGGGGGCATGGCCTGGAAGAGGTAAATGGAGGGGGGGAGGGGACATATGTAATACTTTCAACAATAAAGATGTTAAAAAAAAGAAAGAAAGAAAGGGAAACTTGCCAGTGTCTCAAGATGTGGCCTATGAACCACCTGCATCAAAACCTGGTTTCTGAATACTTGGGGCTGGGGATGTGAGACTCCCAATTTTACAAATTTCCCAGGTGATAACTCTGAGAAACAATGAACCAGATAAACATCAAGGTCCCTTTAAATTCTAAATTATGAGAACATATGTAGGCCACCTGAACCATGTCTATCTAAAGAAACGGCTAGGGTTTATTGTAACTAGATGAATTCGTGCACGGGTGGGGTCCAGTCAGCCCACCCCAATTGGGGCCAGTCAGGGCTGGCTGGGGGGAGGGGCCACAGAAGGTTGGCCAGCCAGCCCCGCCCTCATCGGGCCGGTTGGCCATCAGCAGTGTGTGTCTTGGCGACTGGTCGTTCTGGTCGCTTGGCTTTTATATATATAGATATCTGAATTGATTATTTTATTTTATTAAAGATTAAGTATATTTTTTCCCCATTCCCAAAAACCTTACCCAGTTATTTTTTTTCCCAGCATAAATTTCCATGTTCTCTCCATACTGGGGCTCTTCCAGCAATGTCTGGTATTCGAACATGAGGCGGGAGCTCTCGCGGAGACGGCTGCATTGAAATTGGTGATATTGCTGCACAAGTTCCTTCACCACAAGTAAGAGACATTCGGGATTTGAAGGATTCCAGGAGGCAAGGTTCTGTAGAAGCCATAAATAAAAGGCCAGTTAAAAATGAATTTTCATACAAATCCAGCATACAGTAGCACATCAATATAGAGGGAAAGAATGATGAAATGCTAAGAGGAGCATACTACTCTTAGTGATAAATTCAGAGCTGAAGTTAGAAAACTCTTTTCAGCTTGGCAATTTCTCCTGCCTTCTAAAAACCCTCACAGAAAATCAAGAGAAATTCCATCATGAGTAGCCAGAAACAGTAAAGTGTAAAGCAGGGTAGTAATAAACAATAAACCTAAATATCCTAGAAGATATAATTTTAGCTCTGGAAGACTTAATTTGTTTCTTACTCATTTATAATTTTATTTTTTTAATCTGCACCTAAATTCAGCATTATATGCTAATGGCATCAATTCAGATCCACAGACCATCTGTGATACCAGATATAAATAAATGTTCTGTAAACACTAGAGTCCCACAGAAATATAAGCATAATGGTGATGGTTTAGCCTGAAAAAGACAGGAATGGAGTAGAGATGAGGGAAAATACAATTAGGAAATGTAAGATTCCGAGAAAAAAGAGGAAGAAAATGGCTGTGAGAGCTTATGACCAAGAAAGGGGCTAGAAATGAGGGAAGAGCTGGTAAGTATGTACTATTTTTAAGCTGACATTCATTCATTCAACAACTATTTACCAAGTGCCTATTTTGTATGCACCACTGTTCTTGGCAGAGATGAGAACAAGCCAAACCCTTGCTCTCAAGGAGCTTACATTTTAGTAGCCAAAATAAACAAATAAGGAAATATGTCAGATGGTGATAAATGCTACTCAGAAAAATAGAGCATGCATCCCAGAAGCCTAATGAAGGAAGTTCTTCAAGAGAAAGAAGCGATCAGATTGTGTCAAATGATGTTGATAAGTAAGACGAGACCTGAGAACTGACTGCTGGGTCTAGCGACACTCAGGTCAATCCTGTCCTCAACAAGTGTTACTCGGTGAAGTAGAGCTTGATTGCCGAGGGTTTAACAGAGAATGGGCAGAATGCAATAGCGGACAGCTACACCAACAATTCAGTCTGATAACTAGAGGGGAGTGTGGGGTTCAAGGGAAAGTTTTGCTCAGATATTTGTAGCCTAATGGAATGTCGGTGTCGAGAGGGGGTAAACGTGATGATGCAAGGTGGGGAAGCAGAATCCCAGGAGAGAACACAGTATATAGGGAGCTAACCATGGGATCTCATAGAGAGCTGGCCTTGGAGATAAGCAGAGAATCCACCCAAAGGGAAAGGAGAAAAGTCAAACTAGATGAGTGGGAATGCAGGCAGGCCATTCCGTGTGGTGAGAGGAGCTTGTGGCGGTTCTCTCGGAGAGCTGGTATTATCTCCTGAAGCAGGAAGAAAGGTTATCAGCTGAGAGTGAGAAAGAAGGAATGGATATTAAAAGTTTGAGAAGTGTGAAACAGTCATTTAGAAGAATCATTCAGAAAAATAAATGGACTGAGGAAATTAAGAGGAATTCCACATAGTGCTAAAAGCTCCACTGAGGTTGCAAGTATGGTTATTAAGTGAGTCCACTTAGATAAATTCCACTGTCTGGATGCAATGTGGAATGGGAGAAATTTGAGTTTAACAAAGGTTGAGATCTTGCCAGACAAGTACAATAGACAGAAAGACGGGCAAGAGATCTTAGAAAGTTTGCAAAACAATTATTGTAACTATGAACCACGCACTGTAAGTCAGGAAAAAGCCAAGTCAGTTCATAACGGAAGTGAGAGTTGGTGTAAGGGTGGTAGGACCTATAGTCCTGGTGAGCTAAAAAAAATGTTGGCGTTGACATACTAAAAAGAATGAATTGGAAAGACAGGAGGTGTGGTCAGAGAATAAGACATTTGAAACTGAGATGATGGAGGTGACCTGTAATTGGTATTAACAAGATCTGGCTAAGAGTGGGCCTGGGCTAAGGTAGAGAGGAGGACAAGATCACTGAAGGAAACGAAGTCAGGGACTGACTGAGAGGCCAGGGTGTTGAAAGGGTTATTTATATGAACATTAAATCACCTGAAACCATGGCAAGCATAATAATGCAGAGTAACAGCAAGTCATGTGCTTAAATCTTCGATGAAGGTCTATAGATAACAACAAGGAGGGATTGGTGGGTCGTATAGTCTGAAGGCATGAATTTCAAAGCTGGGGCTGGGTGATTAGAGAAAACAAACTGACATTTTCCTTGGTAGCAGCATGGAAGAACACCTGCCACACCTCCATATAATATTATATCATTTTATAGATGAGGAAAGTGCGGCAAAAAGAAGTTCAATATCTTATCCAAGGTTACAGAGCTATCAAACAATAAAGCTGGGTTTCTGACAAGCAATTTGACTCCATGTCCTCTTTAAGCACTACAGCAGATGTTCTTCCACAGTTTGGGCTCAGGTACCTTTGACAGTCTTAAAAAGTATTAAGGATCCTGGCTTCTGTATATATGAATTATATAATTAAATTTACTATAGTAAAATGAAAACTGAGAAATTAAAAACTTTTTAATTATTAATTCATTTTTAAAAAACAATCCTACTACATGTTAATATAAAAACATTTTAATGAGATAACTATATTTCCTGGAAAAATAGTGAGAAGCCTGACATTGTTTTATACTCTTGCAAATCTCTGTGTCTGGCTTTTTAAAAAGCTGGACTTCCCTATATGCTTTTATAAAATTCAGTGTTGCAATATGTTGTTTTGGCTGAAGTATATAAAGAAAATCCAGCTTCACTCAACTGTACATTGAAAGAGAGGAGTATTTTTAATAGCCTTTCAAATAATTCTTGATATTCTTATTTGATACTATACCAAAACACAACAGTAGTAGTTTCTTAAAGGTTAGCTGCAATGTGAAATATGAAGGTATATTAATAAGCATTTCATGTTCTTACATTAAATTCCATTTGTCTATCCTGCACTTTTAAAATTTTTCAATTAGAGTTGACATACAATATTGTATTAGTTTCAGTTGTACAACATAGTGATTAGACATTTACATAACTTCCAAAGTGATCAACCCGACAAGTCTAGTACCTATCTGACACATACATAGTTATTACAATATTATTGACTATATATTCCCTATGCTGTACTTCACATTCCCATGACTGTTTTTATAGCTGCGCAATTTGTTTCTTAATCGCTTCATTTTTTTTCACCCATTCCCCTATCCATCAGTTTGTTCTCTATGTTTCTGAATTTATTTTGGTTTTTTTAGATTCCACATATAAGTGAAATCATATATTTGTCTTTCTCTGTCTGACTTATTTTATGTAGATTTTAAATGGATCTTTTGCTCTTGTATGGTTTTTGTACCGTCGTGCATTGGTTATTTAGAAAATACTGATTCACTGAGTTATGCAGATCTTCCAAATCTTGACATATTTCATTTATACAATATCAAAAAAAAATCACATTCATTAATATCATTGACCAATCTCACCAGAAAGATTTTCTATTAAAAGAAGACAAAAGTTAAAGAAATGCATCCTTTAAAGGGATAATAATTACTCTGTTCTACAGAGTGTATGGATTTACAGGGACTAAAAATCATGAAATGTTCTTTTATTTATAGGCAAGATAGGTTTAAATTAAGACTTGATGAACAGAGAAAAAAATTAGAGCTTCAGCATCATACAGTGACTGAAAGAGGCCTCTTGCTATGAAGTAATCTGATCAAGAGTACAAGGTCCTGTGCTCACTTTTGAGCTCCTCAAAATATAAATAGGATAACAACATAGCATAAAACAAAATGATCATTATGTAGTTTGGGATGCATTTTCTTCAGAGATCAATCAAACATTAATAAATAGAAAAAATACACAACATTCCATTTCTTGGTTAAGTGTTCCTTTTAAGTCTTTGTTCCCGTACAAAAACAAAAAGCTTCAGTTGCTTCATTAAAAAAAAAAAAAAAGCTTTTGTAATTCAATCATTTCTCTTTAGATCTCTGCAAGTTAAAGGCTATTATCTATACACACATACCAAAAAAAAAAAAATTATGAAAGCATATAAACTGGCAAACATCGCTTACCAATTTGAATTCATTTCAATTGATTCAACCTAATTGTTAAATGCATAGTAAAGACAGGCCAACCAGTCCCTTTCCATTAAAATACAATCTCCCGATACATGAAAATGCATCTGACCTCTTTGGCCATTAAATGCACACTTCCCTGGGAAATGACTTAGCTGAAAAACATCCCCATCAAGGGAGATACAGATCTGCTCAGTGAGATAAAATGTCCTCTACTATTGCTACATGACTACTTTTACTTATTAGGTCATTTGTGGTTTGAACCACTTTGCCTAGAAGAAGAGACCACAGAAGATATACTAGATTTTGGTCACTTCCTAAGCCTAGAATACATTTTAAAAACAGGTCTAGCAATGCAGTATATTAGAGCTTTCACTATCTGAGTAGGAGAGAGAGAGAAAAAAATGTCCAAAGCTTCTTCAGGAAAAGGGGACAGGGGAATAAATTAAGTGTGAAAAACAGAAAAATAAGTATTTCTCTATTCGCAAAGCTCTTACTGTACTTTTTGGTAGTTCATGAAAAAAGAAATTTGAAATGAGAATGGCCATGAAGAGTAGGCATAGTATTCATAATATATTAACAAAGAGAATAGAAAAGAGATTTCAATAATGAGTAATGAAAAATACATTAAGAGAAAGTGATAGCCCTGGCCAGTTTGGCTCAGTGGATATAGCATTGGCCTACAGACTAAAGGGTCCCGGGTTTGATTCCGGTCAAGGGCACGTATCTTGGTTGCAAGCTCAATCCCCGGCCCTGGTCAGGGCGTGTGCAGGAGGCAACCAATCGATGTGTCTCTTTCACATCAATATTTCTCTCTGTGTGTCTCTCCCTCTCCCTTCCACTCTCTTTAAAAAAAAAAAAAAATTAATGGAAAAATATCCTCAGGTAAGGATTAACAAAGAAAAACAGAGAAAGTGATAAAATAGCAAAAACAAAAGAATTAGCTACTCTTTTGAAACCTTATTCAGTCTCACTAAACACCTATGAAGCAGTTCAGGGAAGGTATTATGCCAATTCTTTTCAAAGACGTGTTAACCATTAACCAGAGGAAGAATAACTGCTGGTACTCAAATGCAGACAACTGACAATGTAGAGTGTAGACCTGCCAACCCTCCCCCATTCAGCTTACTGAAGTATCGCTTTCTAACCAAAGAACTGGCACCAGCCTCTGTGCAGTTACGACCTATTTCACGCCTAGTGATAATTCTGACTCCCAACTTCGGCTTTCCTGTCCAGGATGCCTGACTTGAGGGATGCTCCTGCTCATGCAACCCCCAACCTTCCCACATTTCTCTCTTAAATACACTCCACCACACATTTTATCTCCCCTAATTAATAACCTCACGAACTTTAAAAAGCCCAACCAATTCTCAACTCCTTTTTGAGCTTCCTTATTGTCAGTAATATAGAGAGGGATAATGTTTTCAGATGCCTAGATCACCCCATTTCATGTCTCACTTATTCAAAACATGGCTTCTCAGCCATGCTGAAGCAAATTCATGTACAAGGACACCAATAAATGAAAATGTTGGGAAACATGCACTAGGTTCATATCTATGGGGAGATGAAGAAGGAAAATAAGCAACTTAGCCAATGAGTCCTAGGACCATCACTGCCTAATAATGGAGGGGGAAATCTTCTACAGGGGAAATAAATTCTTCTAAAAAATTAAAGCTTATAGCCCGACCAGTGTTGCTTAGTGGTTGAGCATCAACCTATGAACCAGGAGGTCAGAGTTCAATTCCCAGTCAGTGCACATGCCCAGGTTGCAGGCTTGATCCCCAGTGTGGGGCAGGAGGCAGCTGATCAATGATTCTCTCTCATTATTGATCCTTCTCCCTTCCTCTCTGAAATCAATTTAAAAAAAATCTAATTAAAGCTTATATAAGAGTTTCCAATTAATTAAAGGATAAAATACAGAAATAAATTAGAAATATTACTAAAAATTATATGGTAGTATTTTCCCAATATATACATATATTAAATCAAAATGTGTACACCCAAAACTAATATAATGTTATGTCAATTGTATCTCAGGCAATCGGGGCCTGTCGGCTGGGGGGAGGGGCTAACAGCCACCACAGCAGACAGGCAGCAGACCAATTGGGGCCTGTCAGATGGGGGAAGGGACCTGGGAGGTTGGCCACCACCCCAAGGAGGGAGCCAGCCCTCGGCCCCCCTGGGAAAGGGGCCGCATTTGCTGCCACCCATCCCTGGGTTCCCCATCCCAGCCCGGGGGCCTGGCCCCCAACCAGGCAATCAGGGCCTGCCGGCCAGGGGGAGAAACCAGGAGGTTGGCCGGCAGGCCGCATCGGCAATCAGGGCCTGTGGGCTGGGGGCAGCTCCTGCATTGAGTGTCTGCCCCCTGGTGGTCAGTGCACATCATAATGACCAGTCATTCCAGTAGTTCCAGTCATTCCAGCATAACGGTCGCTTAGGCTTTTATATATATAGTTTTTTAAATCCTTTTTTCAAAAATCATTCTCAATATCCCCTAGAAACCCTATTTCTAGAACTCTAAGAAAACAAAAAAATAAGTGGGGTTCACAGACAAAAAAAAAAAAATATGTACATACAGTCATTTATAATGAAATGCAAATAACCTAAATGCCTGGTAAAAAAAAATCGCTGGAAAAACAATTATAGTCATTAAAAAAATAATATGGAGCCAATATGTTTACAAATACTGTGTAATAGTATAGAAAGTACTTTTGTTAAAATATTAAATGAAAGCAGATAAAAAATAACTATATGATCTTAACTTTGATTATCCCCATCCCTTCCCAACCCTCCACATCAAAAATCATCTATGCATAGAAATACTACTAGAAGAAATGTTAACAACTGATGTCTATGGTTGGGAGTTATTTAGAAGAGGTTTTTCCTTTCTATATTTTCTCTATTTTCCAAATTTTCCCAAGTATATGTTTATACATACATATGTATATGTGCACATATATAACATATGCACATACTTTCATAATGGAAAATATAATTTTTAAAATAGAATAGCATACTTGATACTTCACTTCAAACTGTTTCTCAATCTCCAAGTTTAAGAAATTCCACTTGCCATTTACATATTTTATGAAGTCAGACTTCAATTGTGTCTTCAGATCAACAAAATGTTAGCCAATTCCACAGCCTTCTGGAGAACAAATCTTGCATCATTTAATCCTAAGTAAATATGCTTCAAGTAACCTTGAACTCACTGTTTCTTAAATTCCAAGCTTCACAGAACATTTCCAGAAAACTAACGCAATATGCTAGAATGTAATGGTCACAGTTGTAGGAATTTATTATGTTTTTCTCAACCAAAACTCTTTTGTGTTACAGTCCTCTGAATGGAAATCTTAGGAAATGACCAATGGCATTTTACACTTCTAACACAACTGTAACTAGACAGCATGGATTTTTTTTATAGCATTAATTTTTAAATGTCACTTCATCTGAAGAATACAAAAGATAACAAAAATCAATTTGCTATTTGTCATATTTGTAAGAAGACCAAGTATTAACAGAAATTTACACTCTACATTAGGGCAGAGTTGTATATGTATAACTCCTCTAATATATCATCTACAATAACTTAAGTGAAATTATCTTAAACATTTTTCATACTTCTTTAAAATACAGCACCTTCTTAACTTCTTAAAATACAGTTAATATAACATGAATTTGCGGGTAGGTGAGAAGCAAGTTGGATTAGGAGAAACTAACTTTGGGACTACACAGAGCAAATCTACTCCCACCTCCATGTAAATATAACACAGCACTCACTATAGCATAAAAATAAGTATAAATAGCATATCCTTTATAGTTATAGTTAACTTGTAGTTAACGTTTGGGGATTTTATTTTTGAGAAGATTCAACTATTTTTTAAAATGGGGTACATGGAAGGGGAGAGAACATTATAGTTGTATTCTGCTCCACAGCAATTTGTAGGGTACTCATAGAAATAAATTTTGGTAGGGCAAATAAATAGGGTCATTTTGTAATCCTCAGTGGCTTTGTTGTTGTTGTTGTTGTTGTTGTTGTTGTTGTTAATTCTCACCCAAGGATATTTTTCCATTGATTTTTAGAGAGAATGGAAGGGAGAGGGAGAGACAAAAAGGGAGAAACATCAATGTGAGAAAGACACATCCATTGGTGCTTCCCATACATGACCCAACCAGGGCCAGGGATCAAGTCTGCAACCTAGGTATGTGCCCTTGACTGGAATCAAACCCAGAACCCTTAAGTCCTTGGGCCTATGTTCTGTCCATTAGGCCAAACCAGCTAGAACCTCAGGGGCTTTATTTAAAAATATTCTAATAATTCTCTTCATCTTTATAAGCAGAGCCTACTGTTGCAATGATGTTTGAAGTTGTTAATTTCAGTCTTTGAACACTCTGGATTCTTAGAAACTCAAAAGCTAATTCAAAGCTAATTCTGACAGCCAAATGAATAGCTTAGGAGACAACCAATCAAAGGTCATTTCTGGGATTAATATGAGCTAGTAAAGGTATTCCTACTGTGTCTGACAAGTAAATTGAATGTACTCTGATGAAATGTGGTCTTTTGTGACCTGTGTTCAGCAGCTACTGCTGGTGCCTGGAGTAATCTGCATAGAAGTCACTCCAGACCAACACCTCTGCCACTCTTTGGTTTGGTTTGGTTTGGTTTGGTTTGGTTTGGTTTGGTTTGGTTTGGCCTGGGTCTTGGTTTTGTTGAAGTTTTACCTAAGATGTCATTTGAAAAAAAAAAGGGTTTTTTTAAAAAATGGATGTCTAATACATAGTGAATACTTCAGTGAAATCTTATGCTCCTTCTGCCCTTCCTATTTGTGACTATCTTCACCTAGATATCAGAAGCTATGCTAAGAAGAATCCAGAACCATAAAATGGCCTGGAGGGCCTTTAAGATGTGCTGAAATTTTCTCTAGTTTTTAAGACATTAGCCCCAAGTCACCAAATTAGTCTACAAATACACACATTAGTCTGCAAGTACATGTTTTGAGTAAAGGGATTTGTCTCCTTAAATCATACATATCTTGTCAATAAGTAAAGTGGAATTGGCATCTCCTCAAAAAACCTAGTGTGTTTGGGGCAGCCATGGAAGCATCTGGCTGTGGTTCTGCCACGGCTTTCTCTAGAGCTCTCCAAGGTTCTGACCTGCCTGTCAACCAGCCAACTTCCCTGGATTTTGTAAAGAATTGTTGTAACCTAGGATCTTTCTAAAAGGACTTTTTTATTGCCTTGCCAGGATACTGGTTACTAATGGTAATGTGATCCTGATTCTATGTCAATACAGAGATGACAATTACATATCCTTGAGAAGAATAAAAGTGCCGAGACCGGTTTGGCTCAGTGGGTAGAGCGTCGGCCTGCGGACTCAGGGGTCCCAGGTTCGATTCCGGTCGGGGGCATGTGCCTTGGTTGTGGGCACATCCCCGGCGGGGGGTGTGCAGGAGGCAGCTGATCGATGTTTCTCTCTCATCGATGTTTCTGGCTCTCTATCCCTCTCTCTTCCTCTCTGTGGAAATTCAATAAAATATATTTAAAAAAAAAAAGAATAAAAGTAATGTCTTGGGCAAAATATACAAATACCGTCTGGCCAGCATGGCTCAGTGGTTGAGCGTTGACCTATGAACCAGGAGGTCACAGAACAATTCCCGGTCAGGACACATGCCCAGGTTTCAGGCTTGATCCCAAGGTGTGCAAGAGGCAGCCAATCTATGATTCTCTCTCATCATTGATGTTTCTATCTCCCTCTCCCTCTCCCTTCCTCTCTCTGAAATCAATTAAAATACATATATATATATATATATATATATATATATATATATATCAAATGGGTAATATGCAAATAGACCAAATGGCAGAACAATCGAACAACCAATCAAAGTGTAATATGCTAATAATATGCTAAGGCTGCTCAACCGTTCTCTGACCACTAGGGGCAGACAGTCAACTGATCGGCCAGTCGCTCTGATGTGCACTGACCACCAGGGGGCAGATGCTCCAACTGGTAGGTTAGCTTAATGCTGGTGTCGGGCCGATCAGAACTGAGCAAGATGGGCCGAACACGCCCTGGAGCCCTCCTGCAGTCCCTCCCCAGCCCGATTGTGCACCAGTGGGGTCCCTCAGCCTGGCCTGTAACCTCTCGCAATCCAGGACCCCTTGGGGGATGTCGGAGAGTCACTTTCAGCCTGATCCCACAGGCCACTCCCCTTGGGAGGGCGCCAGATGCAGGGCTCATGGCTGGCGAGTGCTGCTGTGGCAGCGCGAGCCTCTCCCAATCAGGACTGATTGGGCGTGAGCCCGCAGCAGGCACAGTGGGGCTGGCATGAGCAGGAGCAGCAGGTAGGAGCTGCAGGTGGTGTTGGACTGTGGGTTTCAGCCCAGTCCCTGCAGGCCACCCAGAGGGACCCTACCCATGCACAAATTCATGCACTGGGCCTCTAGTACACACACACACACACACACACACACACACACACACACACCTTAGTAGCTGAAAAATCAATTTTCCATGTGAATTTATGATAGAAGTGATAGAATCATAACAGAAATAAAGCAAAATAGGGAACCTTAAATCTGAATTTTTTAAAACGCCATTCAGTAGGCAACCCACAGTTGCTAGGTAAACAAAACTTCCAATTAACAGAGGAGTTCTGGGGAATCTTCAAATACCTACCAAAAGATGACCTACTGGGGCATCACCCCAGAATTTCTCTATCATCCCAGTTTTGTGCTAGGGTGTCAGAATCATTGGAATTGGTACACTTAACTTACTTAGTTTCTTCCACAGGAGGCATACATTTTTAAAAATATATTTTTATTATTGATATTATTACAGATATCTCCAATTTCCCCCCCCCCTTTTCTTAGCCCCTACCCACCCACCCCCAGGTCTTCACTACCTTATTACCCATGTCCATGGGCTATGCATATCTACACTAATAAGAGAAACATGCAAGTTAATCATCACTCCGCTACACCCACAACCAATCAGGAGTGAGTATGCAAATTAGCCCAACCAAGATGGCGGCAGCCACGGAGCTGGAGCAAGCAGGAGGCTTGGGTTGCCCCCTGGCAATGGAGGAAGCCAAGCTTCCCGCCCGCCCTGGCCGGCCCTGGCCTCCACTCAAGGCTACAAAGTTTCAATTGTAGAAGATAAATAAATCCCAGATACCTGCTTCCAGCCAGCCCCGGCCTCCGCTCAAGGAGGTGCTGAAAAAAAAGAAAGAAAAGAAAAAAAGGAGGGGGTGGTACCTGGATCACCGGGGGGCATGGCCAGCCTGAAAACAGCCCTCAGCTCCTCACCCAGGCTGGCCACACTCACATGGGATGAGGGTCCCCACTGTGGGGCTTGGCCAGCCTGCAAACAGGCTGGCCAGGCACCCCAGTGGGGACCCCACCCTGAAGGGGGTGTGGCCAGCCTGAAAACAGCCCTTAGTCCTCACCCTGTCAGTGGGGTCAGTTGGAGGTGATCAGGACAGCGGGGGGGGGGGAGGGAGAGTTTGGAGTGAGCAGGCCAGCAGGGGGGTAGTTGGGGGCGAGCAGACCAGTGGAGAGGGAAGGTGGGGGCAAGCAGGCCAGCAGGGGGGTCATTTGGGGGTGAGCAGGCTGGCAGGGGAGGCAGTTGGGGGTGAGCACACTGGCACGGGGAGCAGTTGGAGGTGATCAGGCTGGCGGGGGGGCATTTAGGGGCGAGCAGGTCGGCGGCAGGGGGCAGTTGGGGGTGAGCATGCCGGCAGGCAGAGTGGTTAGGGGCAATCAGGCAGGCAGGCAGGCAGGTGAGCGGTTAGGAGCTAGCAGTCCTGGATTGCAAGAGGGATGTCTAACTGCCAGTTTAGGCCCGATCCCTATAAACCGGCAGTAAGACATCCTTCGAGGGGTCCCAGATTACAGAGGGTGCAGGCCAGGCTGAGGGACACACACACACACACACACACACACACACACACACACCCCGTGCACGAATTTCGTGTACCAGCACCAGACCTCTAATAAGTATATAAGTTCTTTGGTTTATCTCTTCTCATCCCCCCAACCCCACATTGAGTTATGTCAGTCTGTTCTTAATCTAAAATATATAAAAGTATCTCCAAATTATACCTTTGGCTCCATTTTAAAAAATCAAAAAATTGTATTATCCCATCTTCCCCTTCAGAATTGGCTGTAAGATTATCTTTCAGTTCCTCTTAAAGTGAACAGCACACAGCTAGCTCCATATCATATTGAACTGCCACTTTAAATAGGTCTCAAGGATCACACAGTGTGCCAACTTCCATTTCTTTCTTTGGAATTAAGGGTAAGTAGATGGAAGGAAACAAAGTGGGAGGGAGCAGGGGAAGGAAGGAACCTCAAACCACACCTCTTGGTCCAACCTTCCTTGTTTATTAAGGGGTAAGAAAGACAGCAGATACCTCTCTATCTTGGAAACCTCTCAAGTGGACCAAGTCTTGAGAAGAAAGGAAATGCGCTCCACAGAACATTTCTAGTCCTTCTTCTCTTAACAGTATAACTAACCTCTTGGAGAATAGATATGGTATTTTTCCACAAAATGAATAAAATAACTAAGACTGGGAACACTAAAATCACTTAATATAAGCATGAATATAGAAGAAAAAGGTGGATTTAGTTATTATCCAATAATATTATTCTCCAACTCTTTGGAGAATGCTAAATTGAATAAAAACTAAATCCACTCTATTTCTCCAGTATAATGCTATCTTTATCCACACAACTTTATGGTACTATCTATTTTTAAAAAAATCAAATCTATTTGAGGTTGAAGTGCTTATATTTTATACCTATTATTTCTCAGAAAAAAATAAATAATATTATTATTAAGTTCAATTTTAGATAAAATGCCAGAGTAGAATAAAATTTGATTTAAAACTATACAGCCCTGATGTTGCTCAGTGGATCAAGTATCAGCCCGTGCACAGAAGGGTTTGATTCCCAATCAAGGGCATGTATCTGGGTTGCAGGTTCAAAAAGAAATGGGCATCTACCCTGAGATCTGGTCCTGATCTGGTCCTGCAGGAAGCAACCAATCGATGTTTCTTTCTCTGTCTTTCTCTCTCTTCTCTCTCCCTTCCACTCTCTCTAAAAATCAGTGGAAAAAAATATCCCCAGGTGAGAATAACAACAACAAAATAAAAGCCCTATACATTAAAAAGGTAATTTTGCCTATACAACAAAGTGTTTTTTAAAAAATTGAAACTTAAATTCCTTTAAGCTGAGCATGCATTGAGTTTACCAAGATCCCAACAATTACCCCCCAAAAAAATACTTTTGTGGTTACAGATGCTCCAAAGAATGGTTGCTGCTGTTTATCTGAATCACTGATGCCACAGACCTTCTCAACCAATGCTACTCAGCCTCTGAGAATACAAAGCAACGTTGCAATGGCAGAAAAGAAATTAGTAGCCCACTGGCGTGGCTCAATAATTGAGTGTTGACCTATGAACCAGGAGGTCAGGGTTTGATTCCCAGTCAGGGCACATGCCCAGATTCAGGCTGGATCCCCAGTATGGGGCGTGCAGGAGGCAGCCGATCAATAATTCTCTCTCATCATTGATGTTTCTCTCTCTCTACCTCCCTTCCTCTCTGAAATCAATAAAAAAAGTTTTTAAAATGAAATTAGCAAATATGATTTCTAATTTAATTCAAATTGTTTTTCCTGTGGATGTATTTAAATTGTCCAGGTTGCTAGAATATTATCCAGGGATGTGATTTTGAAGGAGACAGCTTGTTACTGGTTTTTCTGGCTGTACTACAAGAAACAACAGTGTGAGCTTATTTTAAGTTAATGTGTGCTTCTGTGTTTCTTTACAAGAAATTAACTGCAATCGTTTAGTTAAAGCAAACACTTTGTTCAGGCTTCACTTTTCATCAAAAAAATGTCTTTAAAACTTAGAAGGTTAAGAATCCCAATTTCTGGGAGAAACCAAGATGGTGGCATAGGTAAACACCTGAACTGCTGCCTTGCACAACAATTTCAAAACTACAAGTAAAAGACAAAACGGACATCATCCAGAACCACAGGAAGGCTGGCTGAGTGGAAATTCTACAACTAGAAGGAAAGAGAAAAGCTCACGGAGACTCAGAGGAGCTGGAGGAGGCAGAGGTACTGAGACGCACGGGTGGAGAGGACTGGCAACTGAGTGCACGGCTGGCTTTCTCAAGTGGGAGGGAGACAAAAGCTCCCGACTGCGCTGAACTCCAGTTCCGGGCAAGACTCTGGGGACCCAGACTCATATGGGGTGAAACTGTACTGTCAGGAAAGAGAAAAGCACACTGAGACTCAGAGGAACTGCAGAAGGCAGAGGTATCGAGGCGCGCGCACACACGCAGAAAGGGCGGGCAACTGAGTACGCGGCTGGCTTTCTCAGCCAAAAAGCTCCCAACTGCACTGAACTCCAGTTCCGAGTGAGACTCTGGGGACCCAGACTCATTCGGAGAGAAACTGGACTGTCTGGCAGCAGGCGGAACTCGAGGGCGGCTTTCTCTCAGAGGTGCTTGCAGCAATTACCACGGGACACTGAGACACAGGAGCCTATTAGGGCAGGGCTGATGGGAAAACAATGCTGTCTGCTACACCCTGAGACTCCACCCCATCCAAGCTGAGCACAGAGGCTTTTGCAAGTCTTCTCCCATAAAGGTGTCTCTAGCACAGAAGTTCTCCCAGCATAGATAACTGGAGGTCAATTCCTCCCAGTGATATCAACAACAATCAAGGCTTAACTACAACAAGACTGTGCACACAGCCCACAAAGGGGTGCACCAAGAGTGTCCACCTCAGGTAACTGGGGAGACTAGGCCCTATAGGACACCTAGCACACAAAGCCACTCTATCAACTCAGGGAAGCAGCCAAAATGCGGAGACAAAGAAACAGATCACAAATGAAAGAAATGGAGGAAAGCAAACGAGTGGATATAGAGTTCAAAACCACGGTTATAAGGTTTTTCAAGAACTTTCTAGAAAAGGCCGATAAATTTAGCAAGACCCTCGAGGATATGGAAAAGGACCAACTAGAAATTAAGCATACATTGACTGAAATAAAAAATATTATATAGAGATCTAACAGCAGACTAGAGGATCGCAAGAATCAAGTCAAAGATTTGAAATACAAAGAAGCAAAAAACACTCAACCAGAAAAGAAAAAAGAAAAAAGAATCCAAAAATATGAAGATAGTGTAAGGAGCCTCTGGGACAACTTCAAGTGTACCAAAATCAGAATTATGGGGGTGCCAGAAGAAGAGAGAGAGAGCAAGACGCTGAAAACCTATTTGAAGAAATAATGACCGAAAACTTCCCCCACCTGGTGAAAGAAATAGACTTACAAGTCCAGGAAGTGCACAGAACCCCAAACAAAAGGAATCCAATGAGGACCACACCACGACACATCATAATTAAAATGCCAAGAGCAAAAGACAAAGAGAGAATATTAAAAGCAGCAAGAGAAAAACAGTTACCTACAAGGGAGCACCCATAGGATTGTCAGCTGATTTCTCAACAGACACTATGCAGGCCAGATGGGAGTGGCAAGAAATATTCAAAGTGATGAATAGCTAGAACCTACAACCAAGATTACTCTACCCAGCAAAGCTATCATTCAGAATTGAAGGGCAGATAAAGAGCTTCACAGATAAGAAAAAGCTAAAGGAGTTCACCATCACCACCAAACCAGTATTATATGAAATGCTGAAAGGTATTCTTTAAGAAGAGGAAAAAGAAGAAAAAGGTAAAGATAAAAATTATGAACAACAAATACATATCTATCAACAAGTGAATCTAAAAATCAAGTGAATAAAAAAATCTGATGAACAGAATAAACTGGCGAATATAATAGAATCCAGGGCATAGAAAGGGAGTGGACTGACAATTCTCGGGGGGAAAGGGGTGTGGGGGGTGCGGGAAGAGACTGGACAAAAATCGTACACCTATGGATGAGGACAGTGGGGTGGGGGGGTTAAGGGCAGAGGGTGGGGTGGGAACCGGGTGGAGGGGACCTATGGGGGGAAAAAAGAGGAACAACTGTAATAATCTGAACAATAAAGATTTATTATATTTTTTTAAAAAGGAAAAAAATCCCAATTTCTGCCTATAGACTTTTAAGCTTGGGGCAAATTGTTTAAATATGATGAAAGATAGTCCTCACTTAGTGATCTCTGCTACCAGCAGAGTGTTTTCCAGCTATAGGTGTGTCACATCAAAAGAGTCCTATCCATTCTCCTATATCAAACCAACAACTTTCTTCCTGCCTCAGTCAGATCAGATCTCAGGGTAGATGCTCATTTCTTCTCGACTACCATAATCGAAAAGAGACCCATGGGAATGGACAGTGTGGAACAAGACAGAACAAAAGCTCCAACCAAGTTGTTAGTTTTAAATAGAGAAACACCTGCAGGCTCTGGCACCTGGTTTCTGATCCCTGCCCTAAATGATTTCCCTAGCTAGACTTGGCCTCTGGGCCACACTGCACAACTGCTTCTCCTTCCCTTAACTTAGCTTCTCCTTACCTTAACTTTGCCAGACCTTCTTTTTAGTCAATATCCCAGTCCTGGGCCTTCCTAGCCAGTGATCTTAAAGGCACCAATGTCTTAGTAACACAATTTGTGTATAAATAATTAGAAGAAACTCCAACTGAAAAGGAAGCTACCCCAAGCTCTTCCTGTTATACCAGCCACATGCAGCTATAAGAGCAAGAAAGAAAAGCCACACAAAGTAGGCCATCAACTAAAGGAAAGGACAGACACAAAATTCAATACATGGAGTAGTAAGAGCTTTCAGTGTCTCTATTGCTCCCCCTAAAAACTCTATCTCCCACTCCTTGGGTAAAGGAAACAAAAGAAAAAATGAACAAATTGACTATATCAAACTAAATAGTTTTTGCACAGCAAAGGAACCCATCAACAAAATGAAGAGACAACCCACTGAATGGGAAAACATATTTGCCGATACATCTGATAAGGGGTTAATATCCAAATTTTATAAAGAACTTATAAAACTCAACACCAAAAAAAAAAAAAAAAAAACGCCAAACAATCCAACTTAAAAATGGGCAAAGGACCTGAATAGACACTTCTCCAAAGAGGACATACAGATGGCCAACAGACATATAAAAAGATGCTCAATGTTACTAATCATCAGAGAAATTATAATTAAAACCACAATGAGATATCACCTCACAGCTATCAGAATGGCAATCATCAATAAATCAACAAACAACAAGTGATGGCAAGGATATAGAGAAAAGGGAACCCTCAATGCACTGTTAGTGGGAATGCTGATTGGTGCAGCTACTGTGAAAAGCAGAATGAAGATACCTCAAAAAATTAAAAATGGAACTGCCTTATGACCCAGCTATTTCACTTCTGGGAATTTATCCAAAGAAACCCAAAACACTAATTCAAAATAATATATGCACCTCTACATTCACTGCAGTGTTATTTACAATAGCCAAGATTTGGAAGCAGCCCAAGTGTCCATCAGTAGATGTGTGGATAAAAACAACTATGGTACATTTACAGAATGGACTACTACTCGGCTGTAAAAAAAAAAAAAGAAGAAAAATTTACCCTTTGTGACAGCATGGATGGACCTAGAGAACATTATGCTAAGTGGAATAAGCCAATCAGAGAAAGACAAGTACCATATTCATATGTGGAATCCAATGAACAAAGTGAACTAGCAAGCAAAATAGAGACAGACTCATAGATAGAGAGCAGGCAGCAAGCAGTGGCTGGGAGGGTGGAGGGATCGAGCAAAAAAAGAGAGAAAGAACTCATGGACACAGACAACAGTGTGGTGATTGCAGGGGGGAGAGAGGGAGTAGAGGTGAAGGAGGGTATGGGGGGAATAAGCGGTGACAGGGAAAAATAAAATAAAGATGAAAAACAACAGACTCTATCTCCCAGCCCCAGGTCCATATATAATGGTCTTGGCCTAAACCCACATTTAGTACATCTATGGTTTGATGTGCATTTCCCTCCTCTGGAACACAAACCCAGAATTCCTTGGGAAAACCACCCTTCCCCATTCTCGGGCATGGGTTTGGGGTAAAAACTTCCCTTCAAGCTCCTTAGGTTCTGACTGCCTAACCCATCAACATTTTCGATGCACCTATCATGGATGACTGATTCAACACATCCTAATCAAACCCAATGAGATAAATGAAAACATCAGTGGGACTTTTGAGAAATAAAAGTGCTCTTTCTTCTCAACATAGGAGAATATAAAAGTCTGAATGGGAGTAACAATTCCATATTCACAAGGGAAGGGACTTGAGCTGCCAGGCGAATATGGAGACTAAGAACAAAGTCAACACAGTGGGAAGCCAAGCAAAGAAGAAATAGAAAGAAACTAGGTCCTTAATAACATTATTTCAGCCACTGGACCAAGCCTTATCTGAAGCCCTTTTAAGTTCTGTAAGCCAAGGAATTCCCCTTATTGTCTGAGCCAGTTTCAATCAGGTTTTCTATCACTTAAAAAAAAGGAGAGGGAAAGGGATGAGGAAAAGAAAAGGAAAAGAAAGTGGAGGAGAGAGAAGAAATAATAAAAGAGGGCTGATACTATACCACCATTTTACCTCCTCTAAGAGAAAGATAGCCGGAGAGGTGCATGAATGAACTCTAAATTTGGTTTGGAACCTTATGTTTTCTGCCAGATAAAAAAGTTAAGTAGCTTCTTACGTGATCTGCAGGTAAATCTAAATAGAGGATTAATATATTCCCACTAATCCAACAATAGTTACAATCATTTCTCTTAAGGAAAAAGAAGGAAAGATGGAAGACTATACACTTGTGTATTAAAACTCACTCAATGAACTTAACTTAAATGGATCTGAAATAGGTATGTCAGATGCTCCCCAACCCAGAGCTTTTAAACACTAGTAAGTGGTATTTGAGTCAGTGGGAGTTCTGCTAAAGAATGTAAAGAAAGAAAGCAAACAACTGTTCCAGGCCAGAAAGGATCCTTTGATTACTGGCATGTGTCTTGGGGCTATTCAACAAGCAGCAGCCACCTTCATAGCACTGAGCTGAGAAAGGAGGCTTCACTGGCTCATGGGTCGGTAAACAGGAGATATTTTTAACTCTCCTCCACGTGACTGGAACATAATCAGCACATACAAATTGTGCTGTGGTGTCATGAATGCTAGCCCCATGCCAAACCTGAAATGAGTACTTTGACCAGTAAACCTTTTACGGCTTTTGCACATTCTCTCTCCAGAGAGACTGAAAATTGGGCCCCCACAAAGCAGCTAGAGCAACTGCCTTTGAACTGTTTGTCAATTTAGCAATACATAGTGATTACACAATTTCATCTATTTTCACTTCCTTAAACACCATCCTTCTCCAGCCCCCAAAGCTATTCCTCAACAGTTATTTTAACTGTGGTGTTCCTCACAATTAATTTTTTAAAAGTATGTTCCAAATTGTACCATCCAAACAGCCTTCCCTGGATCTCAGGATAAATAACCGTGACTAGTGACCCCTCCTATGAGATGCATGCACCTTAACAAAGCCCTTAAAGAATGAGGTTCTTTCTATTAATAAACACCACTTTTTGCTTTTTAATCTCGTAATAGAAAGCTATCAATACACCATCTTCAATGACTAAGGAAGCCTACTATCTTCAGTAAGTGCATGAAACCTTTCCCATCTACAGCTATAGTTCCCTTCCTGGCTATAGCTGGGAAAGCATCTTAAAAAGACAGGTTCTCAGGTCCTACCTTCTGAGGCACTGATTCCGTGATACCAACTCCTTGGCCCTAGAGAATCTCTTTTGTGATTTTGATAGCAAGGCAGAAATCCAGAAAATTTGATCATCTTCCTGATGAATTTTCTCATTGTAATCAAAGGCCCAAATAATTTCACATAAACTCATTAGGTCTTCACAGAAAATCCACTGTCTAAATGATGGCTAAAGGCTCTGTGAGCTTTCCATTAGAGCTTCCCCCATAGAATGTGTCTCCAGACCTCTGATCTACTTCTAATAATAATAAACACCTGGAATCCAGGGCTACACATACCCAGAAAAAAAAAATTCAAGATGTGGAGAGATTTGAAGATAGTGGTGTAGGTAAATGCCTGTATCGCCACCTCCCACAACCACAACAAAATTACAACTAAAATACAGAACAACCGTCATTCAGAACCTCTAAAAAGTTGGCTAAATGGAAGTCCTACAACTAGAGAAGTAAAGAAGAAAGCACACTGAGGTGCAGAGGTGTGGAACGGGCTGGTCTGGTACCCATGTGTGCCGCTTTTTTTTTTTTTTTTTTTTAAATATGGAACGCTTCACAAATTTGCATGTCATCCTTGCACAGGGGCCAGGCTAATCTTCTCTGTATCATTCCAATTTTAGTATATGTGCTGCGAAAGCCGCTTTTTTAATCAGGAGGGAGATTGTCTCTGCAGAGGCCGCCCGAGAAGAGCAAGGGGTCCCAACACCACACCAGAGCCTCAGCCCAGGCTCCCAGAGCTAGGAAAAGAAGTTCCCATAATGAAGGGCTGTAAAAACCAGTGTGGATTGGGGCTCAGTAACACAGAGGCTGCTGGAGACCCAGCTGTTCCTCTTAAAAGGCCAGCACCACAAACTGAACTTACAAGGTCCTGCTTCCTTTGAGCTCCAGCACCAGGGCGAGGTTTCAGTGAACACAGACATATACAAGGAGAAACTGGATTGTCTAGCATCAGGCCAGGAACTCAGAAGCAGCTTTCTCCCAGAAGGAAGTGCTCGCAGGGATCATTGTTCTTATGCTGGGACCTCCCCAGTCGCAGGACTCACTGGCAGCTATTTCTGTTTGCTCTGCCCTGGTGATTCCCTAAGACCCGCCTCATCTAATTTACAACCCCACCCAAGATGTGTGCAGCAGCTTTTGCATATAAATGGCCTAAACTTGTTCAGGCTAAACTCTCTCAAACAAGCTGCAGTTGGGTCAAGGAACCCCAAACTTATCAATAAAAGGCCCAAGACCCAGCACCAGCACAAGCCTACCTTGCTCCATAGCTGGGCCTCATCAGGGCACTTCCAAACCTGATACAAAAAGGAAGAATCTGCAGATCTCTCTGTAGCTTCTGCTGGGTGGCCCCAGGCAGTGGCTAACTGTGCACCTCCCTAGAGTCCCAAGAGCCAGTGTAATCCAGTGGTTAGTATCAGACAATACCAGATTATATAACTCTACACATCCATAAGTGACACACTCAAGGGGCAGACTCAGTGAGCACCAAAGCCCCACTGAAGCAAGTCCTGCTCCATAGGGGTGTCTCCTGCACAGCAATTCTCCCCCTGAAGTCGCAGCTGGTCCTCACAGCCAACTGGCCTGCAGGTCAATTCCTCCCAGTGACACCAACAGCAATCAAGTTTCAACTACAATAAGACTGTGCTCACAGCCCACAAAGGGGTGCACCTAGAGCTCCCAGCTCAGATGACTGGGGAGGCTGAGCCACTGGGTCCTATAGAACACCTACTACACAAGCCCACTCTACCAACTCAAGGAGACATAGCAGCTCTACCCAATATATAGAAACAAACACAGGGAAGCAGCCAAAATGCGGAGACAAAGAAACATGTCACAAATAAAAGAAATGGAAGAAAGCAAACTACTGGATATAGAGTTCAAAACCACAGTTATAAGGTTACTCAAGAATCTATATATATAAAAGGCTAATATGCTAAGTGTCTGACCATCTGACTGGTCGCTATGACATGCACTGACCGCCAGGGGGCAGACGCTCAATGCAGGAGCTGCCGTGAAGTGCACTGGCCATTTACAGAGAAATAGCACTGCAGACCTGGTGCCCACAAAGCAACACTCAGCTTCCCCCAAGTGGGACACAGGCTCCGCCACCACCCTGGAGCAACAGCCCACCAAATTGCAGCCGATGCTGCCGAGACCCCATGGCGCAAAATGCGGCCCACAGCCCAGCCCAGTCCGGAAATGGTTGCTGTGAGCACCAGGTAATGATGTCACATAGCAATGCCCGGCTTCCTTTCCCTAGCGACTAGCCTCCTTGGAGTTTCTTCAGCCTAGGAACATGACTTGCTTTATAGCCAGTGCAAAAATTTCACACTTTAGCCAAATGTCTGTGAAGTGTTTTCACATGCCTCATCTCATTTGATCCTCATAGAAGTCCTGCAGTAGGTAGAAAGGAGACTCGTTGGAATCCTATTTTCTTTTCATTAGCCAGAATATGGAGATTTAGAAAGCTTAGAAACTTGACCTGAATTAAAAGAAGTAAGAAATGGTGGAACTTGAAAATGACTTCAGGTTTTCTCACTGCGCAGAATATAGTCAAACACTGCTGCAGTTAAGTATGTTACCCTTTATTCTCCCTGAGTGATCTACAATAATAATCTGCTTCATGTTGATATTTCCTGCTGTGTTGCTGACAATTACCTGAAAGAGAAGTTGGGGTGCTTCACTGGGCTGGAAAAAAATTTAGCTGCAACAGAAAGCAGGTCTAATTAAGCAAGTTTATCTATATATATAAAGCTCTTGCTGGCGCCAATCGCACGCATGTGTTTCAATCTGTCATTGTCGATCGTGAATTTGGTTGACACTTCTATTATAGAGAAAGGGCAAATAGTAATATTAAAATATTTCTTCTAATTAATTTCCTTTCCATGTGCACAAATTCGTGCACCAGGCCACTAGTCTTCTATAAACCTCCAATAAAATGGAAAAGGAGCAGTCAGAAATTAAGCATACACTGACTGAAATTAAAAATAATATAGAGAAATTCAACAATAGAGTAGAGGATTCTGAGAATCAAATCAATGATTTGAAATATGAGGAAGCAATAAACACCCAACTAGAAGAGCAAAAAGAAAAAAGAATCCAAAAATATGAAGCTAGTGTAAGGAGCCTCTGGGACAACTTCAAGCATACCAACATTCGCATTATGGGGGTGCCAGAAAAAGATACAGAGCAAGATATTGAAAATCTAGTTGAAGAAATAATGACAGAAAACTTCTCCTACCTGATGAAAGAGACTTACAAGTCCAGGAAGCACAGAGAGTCCCAACCAAGAGGAACCCAAAGAGGACCATACCAAGACACAACATAATTAAAATTCCAAGGGCTACAGACAAAGAGAGAATCTTAAAAGCAGCAAGAGAAAAGCAGTCACCTACAAGGGAATGCTCATACAACTGTCAGCTGATTTCTCAACAGAAACTATGCAGGCGAGAAGGGCAAGAAACATTCAAAGTAATGAATAGCAAGGACCTACAACCAAGATTACTCTACCCAGCAAAGCTATCATTTAGAATTGAAGGTCAGATAAAGAGCTTCACAAACCAGAAAAAGCTAAAGGAGTTCATCACCACCAAACCAGTATTATATGAATGTTGAAGGGTATTCTTTAAGAAGAGGAAGAAGAAGAAAAAGAAAAAGATCAAAAAGTATGAACAATAAAATGCCAAAAATACATACCTATCAACAACTGAATCAAAATAAACAAATAAGAAATCTAATGAATAGAATAAACTGGTGAATAAAATAGAATCAGAAGCATGGAAATGGAACAGACTAACGATTCTCAGAGGGAAGGGAAGTGGGAGTGTGGGAAGAGATTAAACAAAGATCTTATATGCATATTCGCATTACCTATGGTGGACAGAGGCAATGCGGGGGGGGGGGGGGGGGGGCAAGGAGGGACATCTGTAATAATCTCAACAATAAAGATTTTAAGAAAACTTCAAGATGCCCAGTGGTGTGGCTTAGTGGTTGAGCATCGACCTATGAACCAGGAGGTCATGGTTTGATTCCCAGTCAGGGCACATGCCTGGTTTGTGGGCTTGATCCCAAGTGCGGGGCATGCAGGAGGCAGCCGATATATGATTCTCTCTCATCATTGATGTTTCTATCTTTCTCTCCCTCTCTCCCTTCCTCTCTGAAATCAATAAAAAATAAATAAATAAATAAATAAATAAATAAATAAATAAATAAATAAAACTTCTTGCTAATTCCTATTTCTCCTACAGTAATGGATTCTACAAACTTGATCCCCTCATCTGACTAGATCCATAATATCTTCCAGACTCCTCCTGGGATTCCCATCATCCTTAATGTATTTTTTTCCATCATCCTTAATTTAAATGACATCTATGCCCCAGAAAAAAAACACCAAATCGCTTACTAAATGAAGTGATCATTCTTAAATTGGATTACTTATTTCAGTTTAATTTTAAATCACCATTTGTTTTTCTTTCAAATGTTGTGATGGGTTCATTAATATTAAGAAAGTATGGAGGGGTCCCAAATTGGCAGCCTCAGCCTGTAGTCATGCTTTCTTTGACCCACACAAAAAATTTTATTTGAAAATCTTTAGACAAAACGTACACACTCCAGTAGGTCACAATCCCTACCAATTACTTCCGTTTCATACTTGTCCTTTCCACTCATTTGTACTACTTGACTGGCTCCTTCAGGCAACTGAGTTTGCAACACCCAAATTAATATTTCAGGGCAGTTCCTACAGATATGTTTCAGTTCCTTCCATGTTTCTTTCACTAGAGATATAAGGTGTTTTTTTAGTGTCACATAAGCAAAATGCAGCAGAACAAATGGCTAAAGTTCCTCAGGGTTTGAAAATGAAAAATAAAAAGAAAGTTCTATTCAGTATACCCACTAATTTTCATAAAGAATGACTGATTGTCTGGATGATACAGTTACTTCATATTATCATCCCTCTATCTAATCTAATAATAGACAAATATGCAAATTGACCGCACCTTCGCTACACCTAAGCCACGCCCACCAGCCAAGCCACGCCCACCAACCAATCAGGACGAGTATGCAAATTGCCCCAACAAAGATGGCGGCTAATTTGCATATCAAGACAGTGTCGAAAGAAGCCAAGAGCTGCAAAGGGGAGTAAAGCTTCGAAGAAGCAAGCAAGCCAGGGGGGCGGGGGGAGGAGAAGGGAGGAGCGAAGTCAGGGCCGTAGGCAAAGGGAAACGAAGGCGGGCTGGAGGAGAAGGCGGGGCCGGCGGCAAGGGCGGAGCGGAGGCGGGGCCGGGGCCGAAGGGAAACGCGGGCAGGCTGGAGGAGAAGGCGGGGCCGGTGACAAGGGCGGGGCGGAGGCAGGGCCGGGGCCGAAGGGAAACGCGGGCGGGCTGGAGGAGAAGGCAGGAGAAGGCGAGGCAGGCAGCAAGGGCGGGGCGGAGGCGGGGCCGGGGGCGAAGGGAAACTCGGGCGGGCTGGAGGAGAAGGCGAGGCGGGCGGCAAGGGAGGAACGGAGGCGGGGTAGAGTGCAGCAGGAAATCCCATTGCAGGAATTTTCCTGCAACGGGAAAGCTAGTTAACTATAAATTATCTGAGAACAGGGACAGTGTCTTACTCATCTTTGAGGAAGGGCTGCGCTAGACATCATGGGCTATTCAAAGGGGGCACTCAAATGATTTGTCACGTGAATGATCACTACTATTCAATTAATTATAAACTAAGTTAAATACATTAAAGGATCTAAATTTTTTCCAGGGTCCATAGAAATACTGGCTACTAGAAGCCAAGCTAATCTGTAGATAAGAGCAGAGTAGACAAAAGAAAACTGGAAGCAATTCTGAAAATATAATATTACAATATGACTAATTATAGCCACCAATAATTAAAAGAGACTTTACTTTGGTGGTGAACACAGTACAGTATGCAAATGATGTTATTGAGGTGTACACTTGAAACCTATATGGTTTTATTAATTAATGTCACCCCAATAAATTCAATAAAAACCTAAATAAAATAAAAGGCTAAAAGAAGTTTGAAGTCTAAAAAATATTAGCTTAAAGGTATTTTAAGACATAATTTCTTTTCAAAGCCTAGCATAGTTAAAATAAAAATGTAAAAGAAAAAAATCATATAAACAAAATCAAATTATCATGGCTCAATAGAAAGGTCAAAGAGGTACAAAATAGCACATTAAATCAGTTCTCAGTTCAAAAAAATGCATGAGAGAGATGTTGATCTTCCTGTTTTTCATAAACCATATAATTGTGCTTCCAGAAAACTACCAAGCATCTGCCTCTATGTAGCTATTTCTTTTAATCTTGGCGCTCTCACAAGGAAATAGAGAGTATACTGTGCCAGGATCACTATCTTCTCCAGCCAAAATCATTATGCCTTGGAGCCAATTTCCTCTTGGTAAATTTTGATCAAATTCTTTCAATTTGCAGCTTCCTTAGTGCTAGTAAATGGCTGCACATGTCACAAGTCGGTATACATGCATATATGCTTAACAATATACATTATAAATTTAAAGTAATGTATACACATCTGCACACAAGTAAACATATATCTATGTATGCAGCTGCACATATATATCCATGCATATCAGTTCTTATAAGTCTCTGTTTGACTCTCTTGTGAATACCACAGTCACGAAGCCCATTTGGGCTTTCTTAATCCGGTGATAAGTCTCTGATAACTAACAGTACTTTGGAACGCTGCATTAATCAACTCTACCATGCAGCTACAATTTAATATTGATCAAGGTTAATACCAATAATTCTGTAAAGTTGTACACCTAAAACTTATATAATGTTATTAACCAATTTTACCCCAATAAATTTAATTTTTATTTATAAAACAATAATTCTGATGCAACAAACAGTCCCTCAAAAGTTTGAATCATCAAAGAAAGATCAAATTATGTTCTACTTTTAGTGTAAAAGGTATTTTATTAAAAAATCAATTATTTTAAAAGAACTGGTGATCTATATACAGTTTATACAGTAAATTTTGTCTGAATATTTGATTAACCAGTATGCCTTATTTCCCAGTTACTCACATAAAGAAAAATTTTATATGACTCCTATCTTTTATATATACATATTACATATATTAATAGCAGGGATTTCAGATTAACCACAACACCACATTTTACAAATATGATGTATAATTTCTCAATCTTTTAAGGACCAAATTGTTGACTCTCTAGTTGTTGTTGTGATTCTTTAAAATAATCCATATTAAATCTAATTCACCTTTCCTGGTGAATCAAGGTCATTATTATGAGAACATATCATACTGTCAATTTTTAAAAACAGTGGCATAATTAGCGGATTTTAAGTGAACAGGGCTGTCTGTCCTTAAAATGAATGACTCCAGGATACTGTACCTTTATAATCCTTCTATGGCTTTTGATAGTCTTTTTCCTTACTATACACTTACTATACACACATTTGTCTCATTTTGCTATAACCAGTGTTGCAAATTCAGTCATGCATTATATACAATTATCCAAATAAAAGCTAAAGATGCCTCTATATCTCACATATAAAATAAAGCATATAGTCCCTATGACAGCTACCACGAAATTCAAAACCTCTTTTATAGAGGGAGTAAGGTTGTTATTGGTTTTTTACTGTATACCAGGTGGTTGAGGGTGCACAAAATCTGGGACATATATCCATCTATAAATTTACAGAAAATACAGAGGAATAAAGTAACTTGTGAAACTATGCCATAGGAATACAATCAGAAGAATCCAGTCTGTGGTAATTTTATTGGATAAATGGCCCACCCTGATTCTTCAAATATAACTTGTAAATGGTGGGGAAGAGGGAGGGTGAAGAAATCAGATAAGTTAAAAAGGACTGAAAAGACCTAACAATCACAATGCATAGATTATGATTCAGACAGTTTGAAATGTAAACAATGACTGGTTATTTTATGATGCTAGGAGATTATTAATTTTTAGATAAAATAATGGTATTTTGTTTATGCTTTTAAAATATTTCTTATCTTTTTAGGAACATACCGAAATATTTACAGATGAAAATATAATGCATAGGATTTGCCTCAAAATAATATACTAAGAGGTAAATGGATGATGGTACAGATGAAACAAGATTGGTGATGAGTTGACAGTTATTGAAGGGATGGTGATAGCCCCATGAAGATTCATTATATAATACTTTCTACTTTTGCATGTATTTTAAATTCTCCATAATACAGATGCTTTAAAATTAGGCAATTCTGGCATTTGATTTCTAAAAACTAGATCTAAGAATTATACTTTGATTTCTAAAAATGGCTAGTTATAAATTTACAGTCATGAAATGATGTTGAAAGTTAAAGAAGCTATATCATTAAACTTATCATAATTCTTTAATCTGGCTAAAAGAATTTCTCAAATTTCAAAACCTTCATTAATTCTTCAACGTAAATATTACAAACATCTTATATTGCATTATTTTCTTAGAAAACAAAAATTCTCCCAAGGCATGTTGTAAAACAGTACAAAAAGTTAGAGCACAATTTTAATAGTTATAAATTAAAGTTTAAAAAAGTAACGAAAAAGTAATAAATAGTTCTTAGGCTTTCTTCGGGAAGTTAACGCCATTAGGTTAATGGATAGTATTCCAATTATTTGTTTTTAGTCTTAAGAGTTTGAAATTACTATTACTGATTTTCTGATTCGGTAAAATATTATTAAGGTTGCCTATTTTCTTCACTATGAACTAGATACACTTAAAACATAAATCTATAGCTAACCTCAAAATTATTTCTATTCCATTCTATTCATATATCAATACAAACTCAAAATGTTTGAAATAGTTATTTCATCTTTTCTTGACTCTAAAATGCTTTTAACTTTCCTGACTTCTAAAATGTTCTCAACCCCTAGTTAGGCACTACTCTTAAACCCAAATTCATTAAATCCAGGGTAGGTAGGAGTTGAAAGTAAAACAAATGGTTAACTTAGACTTTTAAGATATTAATTTTTTTTAATTAAATCAAGCTTCACTGGGACAAATTTTGCATTTTTTAAAATAATTCCCATAGGGGCTGACTCAGCTAAAGTTCATGTTAACATTGCAAACATCTCCAAATTTAAAAAATAACATGTCCTTTTAAAATACACCACTAGACACCCAAATTATATGTAATCTATTTTTACCAATTAATTTTTCAACTCCTAAAGGGCTCCTTTGATTTAAAAATAGGACTGATGCTCACTGGTAGACTATTTCTGATACTATAAGTAATTAGTTGCCCTTCTTTTAAAAAATGTATAATAATCCAGACTTTTTACTTTTCAATCTGGCTTCTTCATAAATGTTCCTGAAACATATTCAATAAATTATATTAAATGTGTTAAGTGCTTTGCTTACAACAATATTGTGCTTCTATGGCATTTTCATCATTCCAACAACTTAAAAACATGGTCTAAATGTATACAAGGTCTCCTGAGCCACTGTTAATTCAAGGCTACAAACCATTGTGTGGTTAAATGACTACATCGGATCAGCATAAAGGTTGAGCTGGCACTTCACTTTGCAGGTTTAAATATCTTGGCTCTCCAAAGCTTGTGTGGGGGCTGCAACCTGGCATAAAATTCTCAGCAGGATGCAGATAATTTTTCTGAAAAATGTTTTTAAATGGCTAAGGTTTTTTGCTTTTTAAAAATGTTGAAAAAAGCATACATTAGAACCAGGTTCAAAATATTTAATATTTCTTTTTAGAGAGAGAGGAAGGGAGAGGGATAGAGAGATGGAAACATGGATGAGAGAAAAATATCATCGATGGGTTGCCTCCTGCAGGCCCCCTACTGGGGATAGAGCCTGCAACCCTGGCATGTGCCCTGACCGTAATCAAACCATGACCTTCTGGTTCATGGGTCAATGCTCAAACACTGATACACACTAGCCAAGTGAGACTTTTTCCTTTTTAATATGCCTAACCTTTTAGATAAAACAAGAACAGCAAAATAATCCCAAACCTATAGACTTTCAATAAGTACCAAAACCTCTCTCCTGAAATTAAGTGTGAATGTGCTGCTTCAAATCATAAAGGGAGCTAGAGGACTGCTTTGAAAACAAACACTTCCTAAACCCTCTGTAGTTATAATTATAGATTGCCCTTGTCATTTTGGCTTCCACATCTCTAGTTTCATTTTCATTTGTCCATTCGAATGTTACTTTTTTATTCCTTATATCAGCCTTGTGAGATAAGTACTAATATTAGCAGTTTTATCAATAAATAAATGAATAAATGTTAGGTACCTTAGACAACATAATCTGCCTTGTAATCAATAGAGCTGAGACCAGAATTCAGATCAGTCTCACCCATACTCGTTTCCAGTACCAATTGTCTCAGCCCTGGTTATACACTAGAATTGGCTTTCTAAAACCACTGATGCCAAGGCTCTACCTAAATGACTAAATTAGAACCTTAAGAGATAGGACCCAGGCTCAGGATATTTTCAGTTGTCCCCATGAAAAAATCATAGCATTACACAAAGCACTACAAGAGAAAGAAGGATGGCAGACATGGTTGTTATGAAGTTATCTATTTGCAAAGCCAAGCTTCAATGCCATTTTCTTTTGTACCCTACAGGTAACCATTCCCCACTCCCAAATCAGTAAACATCAAGAAAAAGTCACTTAATTTTAATATTTGTCTAGATAATGTGCATTGGGAACATAAATCCAAACACCCACCAAAATGTATAAGATAATTCCAGTTAAAACACCCTCTGGATGATTTACAGTTTTATAACCTCTTTACTGCTCTCTCCCATTCGTTTCTGCATCACTGACCTTCAAAAAGAGATTTTTTTCCTTCTCCCGAAAGAATTAGAAAAGTTAAATTTTAAATGGTCATTGTTTTCATTCATCACATTAAAGATATTATTAAAATGTCTTCTATTTTCCCTTGTTGCTATAAACAGTCAGCTAACAGTCTAACGATCACTGTTTTGTTTTGTTTTCTCTGGCTGTTTTTAAGTTTTTCTCATTGTGTTTGGTTTCCTGTAATTTTGCCATGATATATCTAGAAGTGTATTTCTTTCAATATACCTGCTTAGAGTTAATTGGACTTCCTGAATCTGAGAAATTACACTGATTAATTTTCGTATGCTGGATATATTCAGTTCTTTCAAAACAATTTATCTATATATATAAAAGCCTAAAGCGATTGTCCAACCATTAGCCTGATGGCTATGATGCACAATGGCCACCAGGGGGCAGACGCTCCAACCAGTAGAGGAGAGAGCCCGATTCCTCTCGGAATCAGCCGTGGGTTAGGTTGCTGCTGGGGCACTGTCTGCCCCGAGTCTGTTTCACCTGCACCCCAGACCCAGAGATCGATTTCCACCAGATCCCCACAGGCCAGGCTGAGGGACCCCACCGGACCTCTAGTTTTACTATAAAATATAACAAGTATACTAGTAGAGATAGGTTCACAAAGCCAAAATGTATAGCTCAATTAATAATAATAAAACCAACACCCTAAGTTAACCAGCGCATTCTATCCCCCAGATTATGCCCGTGGACATGCTAACAAGTCTAATTCTAAGACTTTCATTCATGATGTCAGACTTTCTCTTCTTCTAGTGTTCTGATGCTGGTTGGAGCTATTGGGAGACATTAGGGAGACCTGAGAACAATGCCAGCAGAGCAGAAGGCAGAGCAAAGCCCTGATGACATTGTTTGAGCCCTAAAACCAGTCATGCTACAAGCTAACTTACCCCTGGTCTTTTTGGTTATGTGACTCAATAAATTCTCTTTTTACTTAAGTCAGTGTGGTTACATTTTCTGTCACCTGAATGCTACCAGTTTCTAATTGCTGCAATTCATCATGTGGTTTCCCTTTCTGAAGTATTTCTCATTCATCCAAATTGTGTTACTTTTCCTTTGGACCAGCCTTTTAAACAGGTGGAGAATGTGAAATAACTTAGAGATCCTGAGGGAGTATAATCAACAATCAACTGTATATTTTAAAATGTATAATAAAAATTTGACTCCCCTAAAAACTGAATATACATACATGAAGTTTATAACTATTTCCAGAAGTGTACTTAACAGCAGGTGGCTAAGAAGTAAAAGCTTCAAACATTTCTGGAATCCTCAATACCAAAGAGGGAAAAACATCTTCAGGTCATAAACATCTCACAAAAGCTGCAATGTCTTTGTAAACCATATATTTTTTAAAAGAAAAGGACAAAACATAAGGCTGAAGCAATTTCTTAAAATCACAGCCTAACCTATTAATGAACAATATCTAGCTCTATATTCTAAATCAATTACCACGTTGCCTCAATCTACCTCTGCATTTTCTACTATTTGCCAATGCAAACTCTCCTCCAAGAAAACTGGTTCACTCAGTGCTTCCATATGCCATCCTTGGTTTGTGATGATTCTCTGTAGCTGTCTTTGTGCCCACAGTGCCACCCCCTCTGTTCATCTTCTGAAGCCTCCTCCTGCTTAACGACCTTCCTCCTCCAGAAAGCCTCAGATCACCACAGGCTTAAGAATCACTACTTCATCAAAACCTCTGTACCATTAATGTGGTATTTGGCAGAGTCATTCATTACAAAACAAAAACCTTAGCATATACTTACTAAGTGCCTGTACCACAAATAATAATAAAAATACATAAACACCCAACTCTTTAAGGAGAGTGGAGAGGATAGGAAGCAATAAGGAATGACCAATGAGAGATGACCAACCAAAAACAAATAATTTTGAAAGCTGAATTTTAAATTACTCCTCTGAATAAGCAAATTCTTGAGCTACCATGCTTCACACTCAACCTAGTACCTCATTTTCCCAAAAGCATTTTTACATTTTCAATCTAGTAAATCAAAACTAGCAACATCTGCTAAACGTTATATTTGCCATTAGATTTCAAAAATAACTTGGGTTGCCTTTTTTTCACTTGTCTTATGAGAGTGAACATTTTGAATGTACCTTCTTGTACTTTCAAGATGTTCTGTTTTTCTACAACTGTGCTTTTAAAGCCTTGTTTATAACACAAGCCTTCAAAATTATATGTGTGTATTGCATATGTGTATATATTAATACTCCTTTCCTTAATCCAAAATTGACTATAATAGCAACACCTTTGGAAAAATAGATTAAATCATAAATCATCATTTTTAAACCAGGTCACTTCCACTGTCTCCTCTTAGGAAGTACATTTTACAAAGAATAATGGCACCAATATTCTTCCTTCTTTGTAAAATGTTTCCATGGCTGAGGAGTAAAAACATCATGGTAGAAGTACAAATAGAGTTTTTAATACAGTAGTACATAAACCAATTTTGCATTGAAATTTCTGGTAAGTTTCTCATATTCACAGACAACAGTATAGTGATTACCAGAGGGAAAAGGGATGGGGGGTGGGGAAGAAGAAGGTATAGGGGGATAAATGGTGATTGACAGAGACTTCACTTGGAGTGGTGAACACACAATACAATATATAGATGATGAACTACAGAATTGTATACCTGAAACCTATACAATTTTATTAATCAATGTCACCCCAATGAATTCAATTTAAAAGAAAAAATAAACTACCTCTGAAAAGCAGAGTGGAGTTATCAGCAATCTTACAAGACAAAATTTAGAATTTGAGATCCACACTGTTTGGGTGATTTAATGTTTGAGAAATCTTAAAATATTTTGAAGACTAAGGCACTTAAAAGTGTCTAGGAATTGCCTGGCTGGTGTTTCTCAGTGGTTAAGCATTGACCCATGCACTAAAAGGTCACCAGTTCGATTCCTGGTCAAGGCACATGCCCGGGTTGCTGGCTCAATCCCATGTGGGGTGTGCAGGAGGTAGCCAATCGATGTTTCTCCTCATCGATTTTCCTCTCTCTCTCCGTTCCTCTCTCTCTAAAAAATCAATAAAAACATATTTTTTTAAAGTGTCTAGGAACATTGATCGCTCCAGACTCTTGGATGAAAACCCTAAAGAGCTCTACCTCAGGAACAGTAGTGAGCCAGAGGTAGCCAGACCCTGACCAAACCAGCCAAACTCAGCAGAGTCCCTATCTGGATTAGGGTGATCTGCCAACATCGATATGCCTGTGAGAATAGACAATGAACCTTCTCTCTAGAAGAAGATAGCATCATTTGGAGCTTCTATAGCTTTTTTTAAAATATATTTTTATTGATTTCAGAAAGTGGATGGGAGAATGAGAGAGGGAAAGAGGGATAGAAACATCAATGATGAGAGAGAATCATTGATTGGCTGCCTTCTGCACCACCTCTCCCCACTGGGGATTGAGTGCGCAACCCAGACATGTGCCCTCACTGGGAATCAAACCGTGACCTCCTGGTTCATGGGTCGATGCTCCTCACTGGCCAGGCAGAGCCTCTATGTTTTCAACTGAACTGTCTGATGTTCATTCAAAACTATTAGAAATACCAAATACAGTACCAGTACCACATGGTTGATAACCAAAGAAAAAAGCAGGCAAAACAAATAGACCCAATAATATTCCAAATACTAGAACTGACTCATAAAGACTTAGAAATAAGAATGATCAGCATGTGCAAGAAAATGGAGAAAATTATAGATGAAAAGACAAATTCACCAAAGAGTTTATGGAAATAATCAAACAGAATTGAAAAAGATTTTACCTAAAGTTAAGAATTCATTAGAGGGGTTTAATCGCAGATTACACATGGCAGAAAACACACTAGAAGATAAGTTAGGCATTATCTACTTGTGCTAGTTATTCATTTATTGCCTCTCATCTCCCAAATCTACTTTTCTTTTTCCTATTTATGAAACTGAGGCTGGATCTTGTAAACATTTTTTCCTTTGCCAGCTGGTGGTTAGCTTGTCAATGGAAGTGATGAAGGAACAGTACAAGGCATAACAGAAGAGAAGCTTCTTATCCTAGTTCTGGTGGACTTTTTATAGCTGCTCCTATGGTACAGCAGCCAGAGGCATGTAGGAGACCCATTCGTGCTCACCCTTCCGCCTGTTTAACTGCACCCAGCCCATTTCTACTCTCCAGCCCTGGCCAACCATGAACTGCAGCCATGGGTGATAGATACATGCTGGGTAGGCCACACACCAGTTCTGGCCTGCAGCACCCCCAAGTGAAGGTCTCCACCATCCATGGGCTACAGCCACACCCTCTCCAGCCCAGACGTCCAAGTCTCGGCATTAGTGGTAGGGGGAGATGTGAGGGAGGATCTTCCAAGTTTGTTCCTTCTTGGGTATCCTCCCTCAGCCCTGGGGTAACTATTCTATGCAATTGCTATTCTTACATTCTTTAGAATTCTCTTTTGCTCCTTTAAATTGTTAATAATTCTCTATATTCAATTTTCCTATTCAAATTACTAGTATGGTTTCTGTCTCCTAACCGAAATCCAACTGATAAACTGTTTCATTTTAACTTGTTTGTTCTTTCAAGATGTTCTGTTTTTCCACAATTGTGCTTTTAAAGCCTTGTTTATAGCACATGCCTTCAAAATTATATGTGTATGCATATGTATATATATTAATAGTCCTCTCCTTAATTCTCTATACATGTGACCCAATAAGTCCACTCTTCAGCAAATACCCACCGGAAATGCACACATACTACTATATTCACTGAGATATGTACCACTCACAGGAGCACTATTCACAACAGCAAGAAACCAAAATAATCCAGATGTTGATCAATAACAGTGGATAAAGAAACTGTGATATGTTCAGTTTATATAGTTTATATATTCAGTTTATATTGTTCAATACTATGAGCAATGAGCATACAACAACAAATTGTATAGGTGAAGTTCACAAATAAATGTTGAATGAAAAAAAAGTCAGACATACAAGTCCATCCTTGATTCCATTTGTAGAAAGACTGAAAAAGACAAAACTAACCATGGTGGTGTAAGTCAGCATGTTTACTCTCGGATGAAATGGTCACGGTGATGGAAGGGGCATGAGTAGGGCCTCGGGACACTGGAAGCGTTCTGTTTCTTGATCTAGGAACTGGTCATGTGGTGTGTTTACTTTCTGAAATTCGCCAGGCTATACACTTGTGATTTGTACACTCTTCTCTAGTATATTATTCTTCAATAAGTTACACCAAAATATAGAGTACTTATAAACAATCAAATAATGTTTCTAAGTCCCTGGCACCTCTCAAATGTGGTTCTGATAACTGCTCCTCCTACACGACCCCACAGCACCCTGTGCATATACCTCTACCCAGCACGTACCACCCATGGCTGCAATTCTATGCACTTATCGGTCTTGCGCGCTATGTCCACTTGAACGCTAAAGATGAAACTTTTATAGGTCTCAAATGAGGCATTAATAGATATCTGAACAATGACGGAGCACTCTATTTTAAAAGATATTATAGGCCATGGACATGGAAGTGTCTAGGACTAGGAGCATCACATATCTGGGCGGCATTTTTCAGCAGGGGGCGGTGCGCTCCATACCAGCTTCACACATTCTTTGCATCTATTTCGTGTCTACAGGGCATGAGCACTATTTTGCAAGGACACATTCAAAAGATGTCTTTCTGCAGGTAGTACAGTGAAGAGCAGGAAGAGTAGTGACAAAGCGTTAGTACAATACTTCTTTCTATTCTAACATTCCACGCCAGCAGAACAGAGTCAAGAATTATACAACGTGGGCAGTGCCTGCAGTAGCAGTAGCTCCCCCAACCTAAAGATGATTGTCTCAAAGACAAACTGCCCTCACCTTCTTCAAACTAGGAAGTAAGATATCAGTGGTTCCCAATATTGCTATGATTACAACATGTTGTTCTCATTTAAATTTGTGATCCACCCTTCCTCCTTTATGCAACTTCATTTTAAATTAAAATGAATTATCGTTATTATTTTCAGGGGCAATAATTTCACAATACCCTTTGAGGTAGCTGAATATACCACAGGGTATTGCAAAAACCAGGCTGAAAATCACTGCTTCAGAGCTTCTGTTAACTGATTTTTATGCCCCAAACTTCTCTAAAACTGAATCTTTTTCTTCTATTTTGAAATTATCACTGAAAACATATTTTCTAGTTTCATAAACCAACAAGTCCCTTAAGGAATACAGAACCTTAAAACAACCTATTCCCCTAACAAACACGAATATAGAGGTATATATATTTGTATACCTCTACACACCAGATGCTCTTCTAGGTACTAGGATACAGCAGTGAACAAAACTAACTCCATTCTCTCATGCAGCTTCCATTCCAGTGAAAAGGTGCAAAATATCATTATGATGCACAGCCATCAGGGAAATGCAACCCAAGACACAGTGAGATACCACTTCATACCCACTAGGATTGCCATCATCATAAAGACAGATAATAACAGACACTGGTGAGGATGTAGAGAAACTGGAACACTTCTACACTGCTGGCGGGAATATAAAATGGTACAGGCACTTTGGAAAACCATCTGGGAATTCCTCAAAAAACTAAACACAGAGTTACCATTTAACCCTGCAATTCCACTCCTAGGGATATACCCAAGAGAAATAAAAATTTATCCACACAACAGCAATATTTATAACAGACGAAATGTGGAAACAACCAAATATTCACCAACAATGGATAAATAAAAAGTGGTATATGCATACAATGGAATATTATTTGGCAATAAAAAAAAAACAGTGATATATGCCACATTGAAAATGGTCTCCTACACGGTGCAACATACAGATCTTGTAACAGAAACCTATATGTTCATATTGACTAATGTCACCCCAATAAAGTTAATTTTAAAAAGCTTAAAAAAAACACAGTATGCTTAGGGAAAATCAGTCACACACAGTCACACACACACAGACACAACACATATTGTATAATTCCATTTATAAGAAATGTCCAAAACAGGCAAATCCACATAGACATAATATAGATTAGTTATTGCCTAGAGGGAACAACAAGGAGTTTCTTTTAGGGGTGATGACAATGTTCTAAATTTGACTGGTGATGGTTGCATGATTCAATGAATACACTAAAAATCATTCAATTATACACTTTAAATGAGTAAATTGCAAGACATATAAATTATGTCTCAATAAAGCTGTTACTTAAAAAAAATTAGAGCTGTCCCCAAACTGGAAAATGACCCTTCATTGGAAATAATGTGAAGCAAAGGCAAATTGCCTTCTGTTGGGAATATTACTGTAAAAGATTAATTTAATTAGTGGTTCCCAATAGCAATTCAGACTAATATATAAAAATTACTCAGAAAATTTAATTACTCTGGCTTCCTAAAGTATCTAACTCAGTATGCCCACTGGGTTCAGGAATCTGTATTTTTAACAAGCTCCCTAAATTATTCTAATGTATATCAAAAGTGGGAACCACTAGACCACTAAGATTCTAACTCAGTGATTTATGATTCTCTGGTATCTATGAGAGATCTATCTCTAGATCTGGTATCTATCTAGTATTTTCCACTCATCTAAGAATTTCAAAGTCCTTAATGGCACTCACTTCCCTGAGTTATAAACGTTTGCGTTTAGAAAGAGGTGGCTTCATCTGATGGATTAGAACACCACATATTTGTATTAACCTTATGTGTATCCTTTATTTAAGCTAATTCACTTTCTTCAGGTAAGCCCTTCAGCTCAATATGGGATGAATATATAACACACAGCATCTACAGGCGTCATACCTAAACTACAATTTTTTTTTTAAATCAGCCAAAGTAACAGTTTTTTGGTAATTATTAGAAATTTAGCAACAAAACCATCCTACTCCTGCCAACCATATTTTTGCAACTGTGTTATAAAATTTAAGATAATGCTTTAAGTTTGGGTTAAAACTTCCTATTTAATACTTCCCCTTTTAAAGAGGGAGGGGGGCAAGATTTCCGAGTAAGTCATCAAAACTCTAAATTACAAAACCTAAATGAGACAAAAAATTCCAAAATCCAAAACTAAGAACATAGTTTTGAACAACAACAAAACTTCTTATAGTAGAGGTACCACAGCAAAATCAAACTTGGTAAGGAAAGAGACATTTTGTCTAGTCAGACTTTTTTAAACAAAATGGCATGTTTTTCTCCACCAGGCATGCAAAGCACACCATGTTTATATAAACCTCATGTGCTCTGACAAGTCCCACCACCCCCTTCTCTGCCTTCATTCCAGAGACATCTTACTTCATCTGCGAAGCTTTGGGTCTTGTAGACTTAATCTGGTCTTTACCCTTCTGATAATAATACTGAGATAATACGGATTCAAGTCCAAATTTGACACTTTCACTTATATTACAAAAAACAAAAAAGGCCTCTCAGCCAAAAAACACTCCTCTAACAAGCCCTGTGATGAAGTGTTAGTAAACATTAGAAAATTGATTGCAGGCATGAAATATTAAGTTAAAACAAAGAAAATGTTTTCAACATGTCTCAAGCTGGAGTAAAAATATTTTAACCAATATGCTAGAGACTTTCATTAATTCAAAATAGTCTGAAAGTAAAGCTGCAATGAAAAAATAAAAACACCTCTTACTTAAATTCTTTTAGCACATAAAGAGTTGTACTTACTTCACAAAACAGAGAAAAAAGTGGTGGAAAAAGTCCACGTTTGGCAAATTTAACTATTAAGCAATTGTCAAAAGCTAATCTTATTTTCTTTCAACAAATGAAGAATATCCAAATGAGCCTGCAGTTACTCACATGCAGAGCCGAGGGGTCTGGCAGGAATTCAGCATCTTCTCCAAAGATAAAATCAGGGGGCAGCTCTGGGTATTGGGCATTGAAAATTATATCCCCTGAAATAAAAGAAAATGTCAGACCCTTCTCATTTCCTTGTTAAAGTATAACATTCTGAGGAATGCACCAGAAAAACTTCTGGAAGACGTTTATGTTAGACAAAAAAAACAAAAACTGAAAAACACTTTCTGAATGATTAATTCTCCAAACAAAAGAACTGATATCCTCTTTCAAATTAACATCCACAACACGAATCAAAAAATTTTAATCTCCTAACACACTATAAATATAAATACACAGTAGGAAGGTTTAAGCAGCCACATACAAAATATATGGAGATACTTTTGTAGGAGATGTTACTGTCCAATCACTGCCTGCTAATTAACAGGCTTTGAACGAAGACTGATGCTATCAAGATACAGTGCTTTCCTGCAAGAAATTAAACATATAGACCTTTGGTATAATGGAAAGAACATTTGGCTTGGAGAAAAAAAAAGTCAGGTTTATAGCCATAAGGTCTCCTAATTACTTATTATTCAAATCATCTTGGGCAAGTTGTAACTTCTTTACACTTCAGTTTCCTCATCAGTAGAAGTGGGATATAAGATCACTAACTTCACAGATTTGTTGTGAGGATAAAGAGACCAACCACATGTGAGGATAAAAGACCACCATGTACTAGCACGGTGTCTGGTATATAGCAAGCACGCAATAACTGATAAGGGAATACTAGTATTGTTATTACTAGTATTATTTTGAAACATGAGTAATTACAAAGCCTCCTTAGTTGTAAATTCTCTTACCTCTCTGTTCCTTTCCTGTCTCCTCCTTTAGCTCCCCTTTTATTCCCTCCACTCACCCCAAGAATCAGTCCTCACCATTCTGCTAATATAAATAAGCAGATTAGTACGCCAATAATCTAACATATACTGGGTTCTAGTATATAAGAGTATGTATACTTGTGTACTTGCATACCATATATCCATACACACACGTACAGTTATATCAGTCCAATCATTTTTACTGCTTAAACAATGTCTTCATGGTGATATCCAAATTTAAACATTCAGACTTCAGTTCTCCTTTGAGCCTTTCTACCTCTATGTACTATGTATTTCAATGTCAAACTCCACAAGTCTGAAAACATGCTCCTCACTGTCCCTTTTCTAACCCCTCTCTTCCCCTAGCTGACTTCCCTATCTCTAGGGATGGCATTGCTATTCCTTAATCATCATGCTGAAGCTTTGGTATCATCTTCAACCCTACCTGTACCCTTTATACTCATAGAAAACAAAATGTTTCTCATATGGATATGTCCCACTGCTCAGAGCTCTATCCAGGCCCAGATGACCTAGTCCATACATTCATGCATCCAATGAACAAACATTTAAAATCTGCTCTAGGCTCTATGCTGGCACTAAAGACCAAGCAAAGAACTCTGCTCTTGAAGAGTTGGCAGGACTAGAAGAATTCAGTTATGACCATATCCTCTTAAATGGCCTTAAAATACCAGTTTCCCTCCAGCCCATAATACATACTATCACAAAGTAAATCTTCTTGAAGTACCGCTTTGCCCCAAAACTTCCCAGCTAAAAAAAAAAATTTAATTGATTCTCTGATGTCAAATGGAGTGAGGGCAAGCTTTTCCAACTGGCAGTAAGGCTTCCAAAATACAATGTTCCTATTTATTTTTCCATTCTTCTATCTACAAGCCAATACCAATTTTCTATTCCAGTTGATATGATCCACTCACTGACCTTCAAATACTATGACGTGTAGTTGAAATGCTCTTACCCCTTCCTCAGTTCTTATCCATCCTTTACGAGCCTACTTAATTATCTTTTGTTGCATAAAGGCTCCCCTAATAAATTCAGAACTGATCATTGTTCCTTATGAAATTCAACAATACTATTTGGTTATGTCATTCACTTGAGTATTAAAATGTAGTCATATTATTTTTATTGTTTCATTAATTTTTAAAATTCATAATAAACAAACCCTATAATGTGAGCACCGTGATACACACTGTGTCAATACAAAGATAGTTATCCTCAAGGAGCTTACATTTTGTGAGAGAGACAAGACATAAACTTGATCTTCCTAAATATCTTGTAAGCATTCAGAAAACAAACATGCTCTTATATTTATTTCATGTCTCTGACAAAGCAAAATGCAACACATATAGAATAGATTCAAGAAATGCTCAATATATGAAAGAAATTCTATTCTCTACATTGAATATCTAAAGTAAAGATATCTACAGTAAAGAATAAAGTATAGAATAGTTATTACTTCTACCACTTTCTGTAAGGAATAAATTTGAGCAATAATATATCCTTCAGAAGTTGGGTTTAGAATTAAATTATCAAAAGTTAGTACCAAAAGAAAAGTTGGTACAGCCCTGGCTAGTGTTGCTCAATAGTTAGAGCATTGACCCGCCCACTAAAGGGTCACAGGTTCGCTTCCCAGTCAAGGGCACATACCTGAATTGCAGGTTCAATCCCCAGCCCCAGTCGAGGAGTTTGCAGAAAGCAACCAATTGATGTGTGTGTCTCACATCAATGTTTCTCTCTCTTCTCTCTCCTTGTCTGTCTCTGTCTGTCTCTGTCTCTGTCTCTGTCTCTCTCTCTCTCTCTCTCTCTCTCTCTCTCTCTCTCTCTCTCTTCTCTTCTCTTTCTCTCTCCCTCTCTCCCCCTCCTCCTTTCCCTCCCTTCCTTCCACTCTCTCTAAAATAAAAATCAATGGAAAAAATATATTTGGGTGAGGCTTAACAAAAAATAAAATAAAATAAATAAAAGTTACTACAATCAGTCCCTTCATCCAACCCACAATCTGGTTTTCAACTATATCTATTATGAGTTATAAAATTTCTTCAAATCTGCCAACTATAAAACATTAATCCAAGCCAAGATGAAGAAGAACTAGTGAAAACAATACGAATGCCCTGATTACTCATTCTTATTCAACTACACCCAGCATGAACAATTCCTTAGGAGGACATGTACATTAGGATACGTTTTCAAAAGCTCTATGGCTGGCTTACTTTAGTGACCTTTAGAAAAAAAATTCATGAAGTTAATAAAGCAAAGGCATTACAGTTTTGGAAAAAGCCAAGCTGCAATCCATTGTGCCTCAATGCTCAAAAAATAAATAGCATGCTAAATTCCAATAGAAGCAATTTTATTATTTTTGTTTCTATTGAAGACACAAAGCTTGATTTTCAAATTCTCAAAGGAGCATTGTCAGTAATACATAGTATTTCCAAACCACCAAACATTAAAACTCTGATCCAAGGATATTCACTCTTGCCAATTCTATTCAACATTGTACTGCAACTTCTAGCCAGGACACTTAGGCAAGAAAAATTAATAAATGGCATCTACATTGGATATAAAATCCAAAAAAAATAAATAAATAAACTATGAGAACCAATAAGTTCAGCAAGGTTTGCAAAATAAAAGGTAAATGTATAAAATCAATTGCATTTCTATACATTATCAACGAACAATCTAAAATGAAATTAAGAAAGCAATTTCATTTACAACAGCATAAATAAGAATAAAATACTTAGGAATAAACTTAACAAAAGAAATGTAAGATTGTACACTTAAAAACTACAGACATTGTTGGAAAATGTTAAAGAGGCCTACATAAATGGGAGACATCTCATGTCCATGAATCAGAAGACTTAATATTGTTCAGATGACAATACTACCTAAATCAATCTACAGATTGCATATAATTCTTATCAAAATCCCTGCCTGACTTATTTATTGCAGAAATTGACAAACCAATCCTTAAAGTCATATGTATATGCAAGGGATCCAGAATGGCCAAAAAGCAATCTTGAAAAAGCAAGGTTGTAGGACTTACACTTGCCAATTCAAAACTTATTCCCAATTCAAAACCACAATAATCAAAACAGTGTGGTACTGGCATAAGTAGAGACATTCTGATCAATGGAATAGAATTCAGAATCTAGCAATAAACTTTCACATTTATAGTCAATTGATTTTGACAAAGGCCCTAAGACAATTCAATGGGGCAAAGAGAAAATATTGAGTGTTGGCGAGGCTGTGGAAAAATTGGAACCCCTGTGAGCCACGGGTGGGAATGTAAACTGGTGCAGCCACTATGAAAAACAATATGCAGCTCCTCAAAAATTTTAAAATGGAATTACCATGTAATTCAGCAATTCCACCAAAACAAGTGAAATGAGTGTTTCAAAGAGATATTTGTACACTACTATTCCCAAGATAATAGTCTAACTAAAGCAACTGTCCACTGACAGTTAAAAAGATAAACATATACAATGGAACATTAAATTTAACCTTAAAAAGGACATTCTGACACATGATATTACATGAATAACACTTGAGAATGTTATGGTAAGCAAAATAAGCCAGTCACAAAAAGACAAAAACTGTGTGATTCTACTTATATGAAGTACCTCTGTCAAATTCATAGAGACAGAAAGAAGAATGGTGGTTGGCAAGAGCTAGGGGAAAAGGAAATGGGGAGTTGTTTAATGGGTATAAAGAGTTAGTTTTGCAAAATGAAAAGAGTTATGGAGATTGGATGCACAACAATATGAATGTACTTAACACTACTGAAATGTACACTTAAAAACTATTAAGATGTTAAATTTTATATTATGTATATTTTACCACAATTTTAAAAAAATTTTTAGCCCAGCCAGCATGGCTCAGTGGTTGAACACCAACCTATACATTGTCAGACTAAACCAGGAGGTCATGGTTCGATTCCTGGGCAGGGCATATGTCAGGGTTGCTGGCTCGATCCCCAGTGGGGAACATGCAGGAGGCAGCCGATCAATGATTCTCTCTCATCATTGATGTTTTGATCTTTCTCTCCCTCTCCCTTCCTCTCTGAAATCAATAAAAATACATTTTTTTAAAAATTTTTTAATAAAAGGGTCTGCTATGTGAATGTTTGTGTCCCCTTAAAATTCACATGTGGAGCCCCACCGGCATGGCTCAGTGGTTGAGCATTGACCTATGAACAGAAGGTCATGGTTTGATTCCCAGTCAGACACATGCCACATGCCCAGGTTACCAGATGGATCCCCAGCAGGGGGCATAGAGGAGGCAGCTGGTCAATGATTCTCATCATTGATGTTTCTATCTCTCCCTCTCCCTTGTTCTCCAAAATCAATTTACATATATATATATATATATATATATATATATATGTGTGTGTGTGTGTGTGTGTGTGTGTGTGTGTGTGTGTATTTGAAATTTATATGTGGAAACCTAATCCCCAATGTGATAATATTTAGAGGTAGGGCCTTTGGGAGGTGATTAGGTCGTAAGCGAAGGGCCCTCAAGAATGGAATTAGTGCCCTTAATAAAAGACCCAAGAGAGCTCTTTGTGCCCTTCTGCCATGTGAGGTTACAACGAAAAAACAGACTGAACCAGGAACAAGACCCTCACCAGACACTGAATCTGCCAGTATCTTGCTCTCAGACTTCCCAGGCTCCAGAACTGCGAAAAGTAAATGTTTGTTGCTTAAGTCATTCAACGTCTAATACATTGCTATAGCAGCCCAAACAGACTAAGAGTCTTTTCAACAAATGGTGCTGGGACAATGGGATATTCTCATGCTAACCAATCAAGTTGAGTCCCTAAACTATACCAAAATTAACTAAAATGGATCAAAGGTCTAAGTGTAAGAGTGAAAACTATAGAATTCTTTGAGGAAAACATAAAAGTATTATCTTTATAATTAGGTAGTGTTTTCTTACATACGAAATCAAAAGCACAAGCAACAAAAGAATAACTAAGTAAATTGGACGTCATAAAAATGTTACATTTTTTGTCCTTCAAGGACACTGTCTAGAAAGTGAAAAGACAACTCATAGAATAGGAGAAAATATATGATTTGGCAAATCATATGTCTGATAAAGAACTTGATCCCAGAATATATAAGGCACACTTATATATAAGATACCTCAATAATAAAAAGACAACCCAATTTAAAAATGGACTAAGGGTTTAAATAGCTATTTCTCCAAAGTAGATATGGAAATGGCCAACAAGTATATGAAAAAATGCTCAACATCATTAATCATTAATAAAATAAAAATCAAAACCACAATGAGATACCACTTCACACCTATTATGATGGCTACAATCAAAATGACATAGAATAATAGATCTTGGGAGGATGTGGAGAAACTGGAACCCTCATACACTGCTGGTGGGAATCGAAATTGGTACCACCACTTTGGAAAACAGTTTGGCAGTTCCTCAAAATGGTAAACACAGAACCTTATGACCCCCCAGTTCCACTCCCAGGTATATACTCAAGAAAAATGAAAACAGGTTCACACAAAAACTTGCACATGAGTGTTTATAGCAGCACTATTCACACTGACAAAAAGTAGGGGGAAAAAACAATGTCCATCAACTGAAGAATGGATAAATAAAATGTGAGATATGTATGTCATTCAGTTATTTAAAAAAAGGTACTGTTACATGCTACAATGTGGATGAACCTTGAAAACATTATGCTAAGTGAAAACAGTCAAACACAAAAGGCCACATATATTGTATGATTATTGTATAATTTCATTTACATGAAATGTCCAGAATACATAAATCCACAGAAACAGAAAGTAGATTAATGGTTGCCAGGGGCTGGAAAAGGAGGAAATGGGGAGCGACTGCTAAAGAGTACAAGGTTTCTTTTTATGGAGACGAAAATGTGGTGGAAGAGTGCTGAAGGTTGCACAACTTTGTGAACACATTAAAAATCACTGAATTGTACACTTCAAAGAGAGAATTGCATGGTATGTAAATTAAATTTCAATAAAGCTGTTATTTTTTAGTGTGATACAAAAATTTGTCCTACTTTAATCTCAACTTAAACAAATGAACTAGAAAGTATTTACTCAATGGTTCTGAATAAATTTATTTTTTATAAATAAAATCATCTTGAAAATGCAATTAGGGAGTCCGCCCATGTTTAAAACTCTGAAATGAGCTCTTTTTAAAAACAAAGAATATTTTGATAATATTCCCTGAATACTTTAAAGATCTTTCATTTTCAAGAAGTTCCCATATGGATCCTTTTAAACAACAGTACTGGGGAAGTTAATTTCTTTTTTTTTCTTACTTTAGTTGATATTTTTACATTTAAAGCAGCTAAAAGTATTTGACTATACAATATTTTTTAAATAAAAGATGTATACCAAATTATCACACCCTCAACTGGGAGGATCTTTTTAGAGAGAAAGAGAGAAGTTACTATAATATATATAATAAAAACATTATACAGGTATTTTTCAAAACAAGTAAATTTAAATACCTTTCAGAATCTCACTCTTACATTTCAGAATTTCTCAAACTCTTATCTTCAACCTCTAAGATCTCCTGAAACACTGTGCTCAACATCTATAGCCTCTTTGCAATAAAGTGCGTCATTGTTTCCTTGCTATGGAGAACAGTCAGTAAATCAGTCAAGAACATTATTAAAAACCACGATGCACAGATGCACATACTGGACACCTGGGGAGTGATATGGGAAGGAGAAAACACAGCACCTGACCTCAAGGCGGAGATGGTGGAGAAAAGACCAACACAAATCATATAGGAAAGCAATAGCCTCGCATTTCCTTTATTTCACCCTGGAGAAGATGAAAGGAACACAAAGTACAGACTACTCAGATACTGCTTATTTCAACTTTCCAGAAAAAAGAAGAGTAAGCAGGAGGACAAAGAAATAAAAGGGTGACATAAGGTGAGGTTAAAAAAAAAAGTAAAGACACAAAACACCTAGAATGTCTAGCAGTTGTGATCAACTAAAAACAAAATGGTAGTTTCAAGTTTTATTTTTTATCACTCCCTGAAAATGTCCGGGCTACAATACTGGGACCAATGCTTCATAATATGACCCATTCATGAAATCACAGAAATTCCAAAACAAAAAGAGTTGTTATGTATATTAACATATTTCAAGGTAGTTTTTATTTACACACCTGGGCCTTAGAAGCTGACAATTTTAATATATTTTGTTTTTATTTCAGAGAGGAAGGGAGAGGAAGAGAGAGATAGAAACATCAATGATGAGAGAGAATCATTGATCAGCTAGCTCCTGCACGTCCCACACTGGGAATCAAGCCCACAACCTGGGCATGTGCCCTGACTGTGAATCGAACTGTACCTCCTGGTTCGTAGGTCAACGCTCAACCACTGAGCCACTCCAACTGAGCTAGAAGCTGACAATCTTTAGAGGATTTCACTATCGTCTCAGGAAGGCCCCATCCCAGATTGCAGAGTGAGCCATCATCCTGATCCCAGTCACAGAAGGAGCACAGCTTGTCCACAGGCTCCTTTCCCTATTCTTACCACTGAAATAGTATCTCCCTTAAAGTGTGTGTGTGTGTGTGTGTGTGTGTGTGTGTGTGTGTGTGTGTGTGAGAGAGAGAGAGAGAGAGAGAGAGAGAGAGAGAGAGAGAGATAATCCTCACCCGAGGATATTTTTCCATTGATTTTTAGGAAGAGTGAGAGAGAGGAAAAGACAGAGAGAAACATCGATGTGAGAGAAACGTATCGATTGGTTGCCTCCTGCATGAGCCCGACCAGGCTCCTTTCCCTATTCTTACCACTGAAATAGTATCTCCCTTAGTGTGTGTGTGTGTGTGTGTGTGTGTGTGTGTGTGTGTGTGTGAGAGAGAGAGAGAGAGAGAGAGAGAGAGAGAGAGAGAGAGAGAGAATCCTCACCCGAGGATATTTTTCCATTGATTTTTAGGAAGAGTGAGAGAGAGGAAAAGACAGAGAGAAACATCCATGTGAGAGAAACGTATCGATTGGTTGCCTCCTGCATGAGCCCGACCAGGGCCTGGGCCGGGGAGGAGCCTGCAACCAAGGTACGTGCCCTTGACCAGAATCGAACCCAGGACCCTTTGTTCTGCAGGCGGATGTTCTATCCACTGAGCCAAACGGGCTAAGGCGTACCTTAAAGTTTAAATAACTGCCAGGAAAACATAGTTTCAAAGAAATAACTCAAGTGGTAAATAACTGGAGTTTTGCCAATGATGGAAGAATTATTCCTCAGTTGCTACATAAAATGGTTATTTACTGAAACTCCAAGTATGGAAAGTAAGCATCAGACAAGAACCTTGTGGAAATGACAGCTGAAGGAGAGTCTCAATGGGAAGGTGGATTCAAGCAATAATTTGACAAAAGACTTCAGAGAGGTGACTCATTGCCAAGAGTTCTAACTCTTGATAGTGTTTCCTTATACTGATATTTAATCTCTCTCTTTCACTTAAAATTTTATCCACTACTTCTTAGGAATTTATGGAACAATTCTAGTTTCACTTTAATATCATAGACCTTCTACTCCCTTTATACGCAGCTCTTGTGACCTCTCTTTCAACCCCACCATGAGTCACATCTTGACCAGGCTAAATACCCCAGTTTCTTTCACTATTCCTCATATGACTTGGTCTCAATTTATTTTATCATCCATTCCTCTCTTCTCTGTAGGTGTACCAGTTTTGTAAATCCTCTTAGAGGATAATACCCAGAACTAACCATAATCTAAAGAGCACAGAATCAAGTTCAAAAATCCATGCCTTCATTTTAGATACTAACCTTCTATTTAAAAAATACCACTGGAAGTTGAAATAGCTTTCTTTGGCAGACACATCAGTGTTGACTAGTATTATGCTTCCTATCAACTAAGAGCCCCAAGACTTTTATATACATACTAGAGGCCCGGTGCATGAAAATTTGTGCACTCAGAGGGGGTCCCTCAGCCCAGCCTGTGCCCTCTCACAGTCCAGGCCCCTCAGGGGATGCCCATCTGCCAGCTTAGGCCCACTCCCCAGGGGAACGAGCCTAAGCTGGCAGTCAGACATCCCTCTGGCAGCCTAGGAGCCCTCAGGGGATGGCTGACTGATGGCTTAGGCCCGTTCCCCGTGGGGAGCAGGCCTAAGCCACAGTTGGACATCCTTAGCGATGCCATGGAGGTGGGAGAGGCTCCCACCACTGCCGCTGCGCTCGCAGCCATCAGCCCAGCTTGTGGCCGAGTGGTGCTCCCCTTGTGGGAGCACACTGACCACCAGGGGGCAGCTCCTGTGTTGAGCGTCTGCCCCCTGGTGGTCAGTGCACTTCACAGCGACCAGTCGTTCCACTGTTAGGGTCAATTTGCATATTACCCTTTTATTATATAGGATACACTGTTGTTAAGTCACATAGTCTTCGTTTTTCTTTTCTTTTTTTTTTAGTCTTCATTCTTAATTTGGACTGCAAAACTTGAGAATGTACTTCAGGGATTTAAATTTGTCCCTTATATATATTTCAATCTTGTTAGATTTACCTCTCTGTTTACAGCTCAGCATAGTATTCTTAGATTATATTCCAATTTTGGGTTGGTGCTCCCGGTTTCAAGTTATAAACAGACAGGCTGAACATGCTTCTGGAAAACTCTCTCTCTGGCAGACTGAGTTCAATTAATCAGTACCTCATGGGTGCAATCATTTAAATAATATTTACCCAATAATACTACAAACCTAGAACATTCATTACAAGAATACCACAAAGAAACTTATCAAGTCCTCAAAGATATACTCTGCTTTCCTACAAATTCAGATATAGTGCCAATGATTCCATTGTATAGCATGCTTTATGTCTTGAGAGGTAGAATTTCTTTTCCTATATCAAGGAAAAGAATTATGGTATCGGAGAATTGAGATAATTTGTATGACACAGGCCCTCAAGAAATACCTGTTTAAAAAAAAAAAAAAAAAAGGATGATCCTGGCCAGTGTGACTCAGTGGTTGAGTGTCGACCAATGAACCAGGAGGTCACGGTTCGATTCCAGTCAAGGGCATGTGCCCAGGTTGTGGGCTCAATCCCCAGTGGGAGGCATGCAGGAGGCAGCGATCGATGATTCTCTCTCATCATTGATGTTTCTATCTCTCTCTCCCTCTCCCTTCCTCTCTGAAATCAATTAAAATATATATTTTTTAAATATATAAGTGAGGGAGATTAAATGCAAGTCATTTACATTGGCCTCCTTTCCACATAAGACTTCCTTCTATCAGACCCCTAACTCTAGACTGAGACCACATCTAATCTTTCTTTGCATTTCTAGTATCTGAGGTTATGCTGTACAACAGAAATATATTTCATACACATAATTTAAAACTTACTAATGGCCACATAAAAAGAGTAAAAGGAAAAGGGTAAAATTAAGTATTAATTAGCTATTTTTTAATTTATACAGTAAAATTCACTTTTAGAATAGTTATGAATTTTATCACATGCATAGATTCGCATACATAGATTTATATAAATACCACCAAAATTAGGGTAGAACAATTCTATCACCCTCCCAAATTTCCTCTTGCTATCCCTTTGTAGTTAAACTTTCCCACCACTCCTCATCCGCAGCAACGTCTGATACGCACTCTCTCACTTCAGTTTCACCTTTTCCAGAATGTCATACTGAGATAGGATAGTAAGCCAGGACAGTGGAATACGGAAACTGAAACAGACAGTTAAACAGTCAAGCAATTTATTGCCATCTAGTAAATCGAAAATTCTCATATTCTGAAACCAAGGACACTTAAGAGTAAATGGTTTACATTTCTCTTCTCCAAGCAGAGGGTAAATAGCTTAAATCACCCTACTCAAGGAAGACAGAGAGCAGAAATCCAATCAGAACCATTTGCCAACCACACCCAAGAACAAATAAAGTTAAGAGTTTGGTGCAGCAGCATAAAGCTAATTATATTGATATCTACCCCAAGACCTCCCCTAAAAGCCCAGTCTTTAAAAACTATCAAAATGAAGATCCCAACATGTGCCTTCCCTCCTACAAGCATGCCCGAACCTTTCCCCTCTTCTTTCCCCACAGGCATGCATCTCCTAAACTCTAAGGGTTCCCAAAAGACTTGCAACCAGGGGAGCAATTGGGCAGCGGCAGCTCATTCCAGCCTGACCCCCTGAACCTGTCTCTGACTTTTCACTCTGAGTTCAATTAATCAGTATCTCATTCAACCACTGAGTCAAATTATAAGGCCCTGCTCTTATACTTTCTTTACCCATTGTTTTTATTGAGTTGGTTCTTTTCTTATTGTTGACTTTTGAGAGCTCTTTATGTGTTCTGGAAATCTGTCCTCTGTAAGATATGTTATTTGTAATTCCAGTAACAATATAAATGGAACCACATAGTATGTAACCTTTTGAAACTGGCTTTTTTCACTTAGCATATGGTATTTAAGAAACAGCCAAATGTATTGATACATTTAAGTACATGTATCAATCGTTTGTTCCTTTTTATAGCTGACTAGTATCCCATTGTATGGATGTAGCATAATTTCTTTATCCATTTACCCCAATGAAGGATATCTGAGTTAGTTCTGTTTTTTTATTATGAATAAAGCTGTTACAAACGCCCATGTACTGTACATGCTGTGTGAATATAAAATTTTCATTTATAGAAAAATGACTATCATTTCTAGATAAATACTTAAGAGTGGAATCACTAGGTCATATGAAGAAGTATATATCTTTAACCTTAAAACAAACTGCCAAACTGTTTTCCACAATAGCTGTTCCATTTAACAGTCACACAAATAATGCATGAGAGTTCCAATTGCTACACATTCTCACCAACACTTGATATTGGTGAAATTTGCTGTTGTTATTGTCCTTATTATTTTTAGTCCTTCTAAGAGGTGTGTCATGACATCTCATTCTGGTTTTAATTTCTATTTCCCTAATGATTAATGAAGTTAAGCATCTTTTCATATGCTTATTTGCTATCTGTATACCTTCTCTGGTGGAGTGTGTTCAAATCTATTGTCCATTGTTTTTTATTCAGTTGTTTCTTTTCTTATTGTTAACTTTTTTTTTTATCCTCACCTGAGGGTATTTTTCCATTGATTTTGAGAGAGAGAGGGAAAGACAGAGAGAAATATTGATGTGAGAGAAACACACCTATTGGTTGCCTCCTGCACTCGCCCAGAACAGGGCCTGGGCCAGGGAAGAGCCTGCAACCGAGGTACATGCCCTTTTCCGGATTGAACCCAGGACCCTTCAGTCTGCTTGTCAAAGCTCTATCCACTGAGCCAAGCCAGCTAGGGCTTATTGTTGACTTTTGAGAGCTCTTTGTATGTTCTGGAAATCTGTCCTCTGTCAGATATGTTATTTGGAAGTATTTTCTCCCACTGTGCCTTATCTTTTCATTCTCTTAACAGTATCTTCAGCAGAGCAAGTTTCTAAATTGATGAAATCCAATTGATTAACTTTTTTCTTTGATGAGTTGTTTTTCATGTTGTATCTGAGAATTCATTGCCTAACTAAAGTCACAAAGACTCCATCCTATGTTGTCTTCTCAGAGCTTTATAGTTTGAAATTTTACATTTCAGAATGTGATTTGAGTTATTTTTTGTACATGGTTTAAGATAAAGATCAAGATTTTTTTTTTGCGTACAGGTGCCCAATTGTTCTAGCACCATTTGCTGAGAAGACTATCCTTTTTCCATCAAAGTGTCTTTGCATTGTGAAAAATCAATTAATCATATGTACTATTATTCTAAGGTTCTATTATTTACCTTTCAATTTAGTTTTACTGATCTGTGTCTATTCTTTTTCCCATACTGCACTGCCCTTGAAAATGAGTCTTAAAATTAAGTAGTTTAACTTGTGCAACTTTGTTCTTCTTTTCAAAATTTGCTTTTCTAAGTCCTTTGCCTTTCCAAATAAATTTTAAAATCATCTTGTCAATACCTATAAAATCCTGCTGGGATTTTGATGGATATTACACTAAAACTATAGATTAACTAAGGGAAAATTGACTTAACTATATTCTGTCTTCTAATCCATAAATACATATTTCCATTTATTGACGTTTTTTATTCCTTATATCTGATATAGATCCTGAACATATTTTACTAGATTTATAACTAAACTTTTCTTTGTTTTTTTTAGAGGGTAGCTATTTTAAAGGCATTGTTTGTAAATTTTCTTTCCAAATGTTCTTGCTAGTATAAAAATAAAAATAAAAAGGCTGTTTTTCCTATATTGACTTGTATCCTGAAATCCTGGAAAACTCACTTATTAATTCTAGAAGTTTTGAAATTTCTTGGAATTTTCTACATAAACAATCATGTCATATGTGAATAGAGACAGTTTTATTTATTTCCAATCTGTATGCCTTTTATTTCTTTTTCTTGCTTTATACAATGCCTATGCCTTTCAGTGTAATGTTATATCAGAGTTGAGAAAATGAACACACTTGCCTTGTTCTCAATCTTAGGAAGAAAGCATTTAGTCTTTCACCATGTACGTATGATGTTAGTTGTAACTTTTGTGTAGATGTCCTCTATCAGGTTCAGACTGAGAAAATTCTCTTCTATTCCTATACCACTAAGAGTTTTTATCATGAACATATTTTGAATTTTGTTAAGTGTATTTTTTCTGCATCTATTGATATGATTATATGGTTTCTCTTGTATTAGTCCATAAATATGGAGAATAACATTGATTGACTTTCAAATGTTGAATCTGTTGTTTATTCCCAGGATAAAATCCACATGGGCATGATGCATTTTTTTTTTTCCTGATGGATTCCATCTATATATATAAAAAGCCAGTGACCAGAATGTTGTAACAACCGAAACGACCGGTCACTATGATGCCCACTGTGGCCAGAGAACTGGCCCAATCAGGGGGTTCAGCTGGCTGGCCAACCTCCCACAGCCCTTACCCCTGGTGGGCCCCACCCCTGATCGCCCCCAACCCCAATAGGGGGTGGGGTAAGCCAGCCAACCGCCTGTGGCCCATCCCCCAGCCGGCTTCGCCCCTGATCGGCCCCCCACTCTGATCAGGGGCAGGGCTGCCTGGCCAACACCCATGGCCCTCCCCCAGGCCACTGGCCTCCGATCAGCCCCCCCATCCCATTCAGGGGTGGGGCCAGGTAGCCCACTGCCCACAGCCCCTCCCCACAGCTGGCCCTACCCCCAATCAGCCCCCATCACCCCAATCGGCCCGCAGCCCCTCCCCCAGCCATCCCTGCCCCTGACCAGCCCCCACACACACACCAATCGAGGTGGGGCTGGCCAGCCAACCTCCCACAGCCCTTCCCCCAGCCGCTGACCCCAGATTGGCCTCCCACACCCTATTCAGGGGTGGGGCCAGCCAGCCCACTGCTCACAGCCCCTCCCCATGGCCAGCCCTGCCCCCCATTGGCCCCCTCACCTCAATCGGCCAACCTCCCACCATCTTCTCCTCCCAACAGGCCCGGCCCCAATCTGCCCCCATTGGGGCCAGGCCAGCCGGACCCCACCCGTGCACGAATTCGTGCACTGGGTCTCTAGTTTGCTAATAATGTTTTTAAAGTTTTTCTTCTCTCTTCAAATGAGGGATGTTGGTCTATGTTTTGTTTTGTTTTGTTTTGTTTTTCTTGTACTTTCTTTGACTGATTTTGGTATCAGGAGAATGCTGGCCTTATAAGATGAGCTGGGAAATTTTGCGTCCACTTTAATTTCTGGGAGAAATTGTGTAGAATTGGTGGTATTTATTCCTTAAATATTTGGTAGAATTCACTTGAAGCAATCTGGGCCTGGAGTTTTACTTTTGAAAGATATTTTTTTAACTATGAATTCAATTGTTTTAACAGATGTAGGACTATTCAGAATATCTACTTCTTCTTGAATAAGTTTTGAAGTCTTCCAAGGAATTTCTTTTCATTAAAGCTGCCAATGAATTGGCATAACATTAGGTTCAAAATGAAAATGCTAGACCATCTTCTGTGAACTTGGTTCAAATGTCAGTACAGTTTTCAAAGCCTTATAATGCTATTTTGGTTTTCCCCAAGTGTGTTACTGAGAAACCAGTATGGAATCTGGTCACTGAACTACAATACAGTTCAATTCTCAAAGCCTTTGCTATATTCATTCTGCCCAGTTCCATACATGTGCAGCTCAAGAATAAGCCTGGCCCTAGCCACTTTGTCTCAATGGATAGAGCATCAGCCCGCAGACTAAAGGGTCCTGGGTTCGATTCAGGTAGAGCAGGTACCTTGATTTCAGGCTCCATCCCCATCCCTGGTTGGGGCACCAGTGGGAGGCAATCAATCATGTGTCTCTCTCACATCAATGTTTCTTTGTCTCTCCCTCTCCCTTCCACTTACTTTAAAAAAAAAAAACCTACACTAATAAAAGAGTAAGATGCAAATTGACCATACCTTCACGACACCCACCAGCCAATCAGGAGTGAGTATGCAAATTAACTCAACAAAGATGGTGGGTTAATTTGCATACGCAGGCGCCAAGTGGCCGGGGGCGGGGCAGGATGCCCCGGGCAGTGTGGGAAGGCGGAAAGGTGGCTCCGGGCAGGAGCGAAAAGGCAGCTCTGGCTGGAGCGAAGGCAGTGCCAACAGCCAAGGTAAGGAAAGCCCATTCTTGCACGAATCTTTGTGCATTGGGCCTCTAGTCAATGGATAAATATCCTTAAGTAAGGATTAACAAAAAAGAATAAGCCTGAGACTTCATACATAAATTAAGGATACTGTCCTCCTCTCTGTGATTTCTTCCTATACTGTCTTGCTCCCATATTTCAAGTACTCCACAGCCACTGTGGCTAGTAGCAACCATGTTGAAAAGCAGAGATCTAGAGGATAAAATGAAAAGAACAAAGGGGAAAAGCTCATCCATTTTTCCGTGACCACTTCTAGGTAAAATGTGCTCACTACTTCATAGGCAGCACATTCTATTGCTGGGCAGTTATTAGCTGCTGGAAAAAAAGTTCTTTCTTATATCTGAAAAAAATATATGGGTTTAAAATCACTTTTAGTTATTAATGCTAGTTCTACCTTAAGCATTATTCTACATGGTGTTATTCTACAAAGGACCCCTTCTATTAGTCTTCCCTTCTCCAAGTTAAGTGTGCCCAGTCATTTACAGTGGTTTACAATAAAAGACAGTTCTCAGAAAACTGAGCTACATGATTCTTAGGTATATCATAGGAAATCTGCTATGTTGCCGACTCTTAGAAACTTAAACTAATTAGGAAAGGGGTATCATGTCCTATCTTCAGATGTTATATTATGTTTTAAATGAACCTTTAACCTTATACTCCTGTATATTTATTTCAGTGCATAAAATAACAATATTTTAAGCCAAATGCTATGATTTAGCATTCCTTTATTGAGTAATAAGCATTCTACTGTAGAAATTTTTAGTCTTAATAATTTTCTAATGCGTATTCATAAAACTGTTTCATTAATACAATTTATTACCAATTCTTTTTTAATTATTACAATGCATCTGACCCCATAAAAAGAAAGTAAGTTTTCTCAATCTTTCTATGATTTTGTTTGTGGTTTTTTTAAGTAGCTAAGAATGAAATATAATTTTAAAAATAAATCAGTAATGATGATATCATGAAATAGTAAAAAACTGAGAAAATAAACTTAGCATGTAAGCTTGATTTTTATAGATACACATAAACCATTAATTTAAATGGCTTAATACCTCAAAAAATATTCTAGTGTCAGTAACAAAAAAAGAATTAAAAGATTCTGCCCCAATATGTCAGAATGGAGCAGCTCTGAAGGGCTGGAAAAGAAGCTGATGGCAGTACAGCTGTACAGCTCCAACTGAATGAAGATTCCAGGCATTCCTTTAGAAGCACTGGCTCGGGTGGCAGGGACACAGTGCAGGCAGGCAGTTCAGTGCAGGGGACAGATAGCTTAGTGCAGGCTTCTCCCTGAAGTGCAGTTTGCATTAGAGGCCCCTGTATAGAAATGGCTACTGATCTTTTGTTGTTGTTGTTGTTGTTGTTGAGGATGGGGGGATTAAATATATTTTTATTGATTTCAGAGAGAAAGGGAGAGGAAGAAAGAGACAGAAACATCAATGATGAGAAAGAATCACTGATTGGCTGCCTCTTGCATGCCCCAGGCAAATGCCCTGACCAGGAATTGAATCGTGACCTCCCGGTTCATAGGTCGATGCTCAACCACTGAGCAACACCAGCCAGGTTAAGCTCTATTTTTCTAAATCTGAGCCCAGTTAGCCACCAGGAGCCTTTCTCAGTAGGTGTCTTCTTCTTCAGGGTCCACAATACCCACTTACCAAGGACACCACTAAAGAAACTGCTACAATGGGTAGCAGATTAGATGAAATTCAAGGGTCTTTAGTTCTAAAAATAAAGTTCTTCTAGGATGACATAACTTTTGGCAAATCCATGTCTCTCTTTTTTTTTTTTTTTTAAATCCTCACCCGAGGATTTCTCCATTGATTTTTAGGGAGAGTGGAAGAGAAAGGGAAAGAGAGAGAAACATCAATGTGAGAGAAACACATCGATTGGTTGCCTACTGCAATGGGCCCTGACCAAGATCCAAGCCGGGGAGGAGCCTGCAACGGAAGTACATGCCCTCGAGCAGTATCCAACCTGGGACCCTTCAGTCCGAAGGCCTGACGCTCAATCCAACGAGCCAAACCGGCTAGGGCTCCATGTCTCTTAAGAAGAACTGTAGCAAGACTTATAGATTGAGGAGAGACTATTCTACTTGAATTAAATTTGTTTTTGATAATATCTAATTTCTTTCAGATTCCTTACAATCCTAAAGTAAAATAAAACTGGGTACCTAACATTTAAAGCATATGCTAAGGTTAGAGTATTTTGACAATTGCATTTCTAAATAAATTTTAAGTATATTTTAAGATTTTTTTTTGCCCAGAGTTTAGCTATACATAGCCAGTCCATCTTATTATCTGGATCTTTCAGTTATCTTGACCTTTAAATTTTCTCCCTTCATCTTTCCCACATTAAAGAAAACGATCCAAATGATTTTAGAAAGTGGTTCAAAATTGTTTTAATTTACCATCTGATTGCAAATTAAACCAGTTTTTAGCAAAAAGATATAATTAAGACAATTAAAGATATATCAGGACAGGTAATAAGACTTGAATCATAAAGCCATGTTACTAGATCAAGGTTCAAAAGATAAGATCACAGCCCTAGATGGTTTGGCTCAGTGGATAGAGCATCAGCCTGCAGACTGAAGGGTCCCAGGTTTGATTCCGGTCAAGGGCACATGCCTGGCTCGATCCCCAGTAGAGGGCATGCAGGAGGCAACCGATCAATGATTCTCTCTCATCATTGATGTTTCTATCTCTCTCTCCACTCTCCTTTCCTCTCTGAAATTAATAAAAAATATATTTTTTAAAAAATAAGATCACAGGCTGATGAGTCTTAAAGACACATATAGTAAAATACATTTAAGACTATTCTCTGCATCTCAAAGCTGAAACTGAGCCTTTCTCTCATAAACCCGATCAACTTCTCACCCTATTTGCAGCAAATTCTGCTTATGTTTTCTACCCTCAAAAACAAGCAAAACAAAAATAACCAACTACAAGTTATTACTCTTCAAGGGTCCAAGAGAGTTCCACACAAAAGTAGAAGTTTGTCCGTTAGTTTCCCAATCAGCTATTGGTCAACTGATGGATGGCAGAAGTCATCAGCATTTGATGCTGGTTTACCTATTCAGGAATGTCATTGCTTGTTCTTATTTCTTGTATAACTCTTTCACCATGAGCACCTGATTATTCACCTTGATTTGTTCTTACCTGCTACTACTGAGAAGCACATTGTTACTGTGTGATAATATAAGTGATATTTCTTTCCCAGAATGTTACAGTGGGGAAAGCATCAAGCCTATACATGGAAGCCTTGGATTTGAGTTCTGGATCCCTGACTTTCTAGTTAGTGACCTCAGGCTAGTCATTTAGACTGTATAAGTCTCTCCACACACACACACCCCCGCCCCCCACCACATACACACACACACACACACACACACACACACACACACACACACACACACACAAAGCGGGATAACTGGCCTTCTAAAGCTGTTGGGAAATTAGCGCAAGATCATTTAAGTAAAAATACTTTTGAAAATATACAATGCTATACAATTGTAAATACTTCTTTCTAAATCTGAGCTGAATTAAACAAAGCAGAAATTTAAGGCTGATGTGGCAAAGCTTGACACAGACAAGCAACACTTGCCAGAAAATCAGAAGAATTAACCACAAAATACTAGATGGCGAGGGAGCAACGCACCAATCTTTCTTTGAATCCTGAGGTCATTGTGTAACAATGTATTTTGCTGAGAGCATCCGCAGGCACAAACCACAACTCTAGCAGCAGAATCAAACTAGCACACAAAGAACAGTATCAGGCTGGACCTTGTTCTTCAGCTCCCACAAAACAGTGCTTGAAGATCGTGCAAAACCCACTCATAAACTCTCAGAAACACTGTGAAAACTAAGCAATAGCCTTTGGAATTCATGGAGGGAAAAAAAACTGAATAATACTTTCTACTGTCAAATAATTCTGAAATGCCCAGCAACTGGACCAAGAAAGATGTAAAAAAAAAAAAAAATAGTATGAAGGGTCCTTTGAGTTCACACACGACAGAGCTAAACAACAAGTCTAACAATGAACAAAAGCAATCCCGTAATTCATAGAAGCTAAAGTGGGGGGAATCTATGGAAATTAATGAAAATCTAGGATGCTGAAAAATAAGGATAAGTAAATTAAAATTCTTCAAAAGTAGATATAAGAAGATGCTTTTCAGAAACAATGAATAAAATAAAACTATGACCAGAATAAAAACAGTTAAAGCTACACAAGCTCTAGCCAACATTCACTGAAAATAGGAAAAAAATAAAAAATAATCAAGCAACAGAAAATGAGCAGTCTTTTAAAAGCCATGGTATCACGATGACAACTTTTCTGTTTGATAATTTAAATTTAAGTTGATGAAAACAAAGCAAAAAGACAGTCATGCTCCTGCCAGGAAAATTATGCAAGTCAGAAAGAAATCAAGCAGGGTCTGAAAGAGCAAGTTATCTACGTGTGCCACAATTTTCAGGGAAGAGATGGAGAAATAAACAAAACACAAATCACATCTCAGATACACCAAAGTCACTCCAACACGGGGGTCAGAGGGATTAAGAAATGGTGAAATTAAAGCATCTAACAGAGACTAACTGAAATATAGTAAAGTCCCTGATAACACAGGGGCAAATTCTATCTTCTAACTATTACACATGAAATCAAGGTTTAATGCATCAAGGCTACCCTGTCATAAAAGTAATGTTCTTTTATCCAGTAATAGCATTTCAATAAGGTTCTACAGCATCTCTCTTTCTACAACCGTAATTAAAAGATTTCAACAACAAATTAGATATTTCCTAAGGAAAACTACAACTTGCAGGATTCCCGGACTCAAGAGTACATTTACACATGCAGTATGTCATCCTTCACAGAAACAAACTGACTTGCATGTGGGCTGGTGGCCACATTGCTGGATGCTACAGAAAACGAGAATCAGTTCCGCCATTCAATTAACAACACTTGCTGAGGCCTCAATGTGGTCAAAAGCTCTCTGAAGCTCCAGAACTAAAACTAGATTTGTTCCCTCTCCTCTCAAGAAAGCTGCTACTTAAAGTCCCCACTCTACAGGTAGGCTTCCTTTCATTTCCTAAAACCACAGCAGCTTTGGGTCATTCGAAATCCTAAAGAGTCATGTTGTGGTTCAGAACTTATAAATGGAGCCACAGAGGTACAAGGCTCTCCTCTGGAGAGAATCGTCTTTCTTCTTCTGAAGGGCTGGAGTACCTCACACCTACATATTCACTACACACAAAACTCTCTTGAGGAAGGCAGACCAGGATGATAAAACCCAAGCCTCTGTCTTTCCTCACATGAGTACTTGTTAAAGGACAGGAACTCGACCAGGCAGTCAGGCCCTTGCTAGATCTACCTCTTGCTAAGTATCTCCAACTTCACCTTTATCCAAATATAAACATAACAAAATATACATGCATTTATATAGTGAATTACCCATGCTTTCTCCTCAACATCTACCTATTTCTTTCCTGATCCTTTTGTCTTTTCCTCCTCCCTCTGGAGACTGAACCTCTGTATCCCTGCTCCTAGTCCCATCTCTTCCACCCTCCTCCTTCTGCTCCTATTCTTCAGTGTCTCTGTTCCAATTACAAATGCTACCTAACATACTACCCCAAAACTCAGAGGCTTAAAACAACAACCATTTTATTATGCTCACAGATTCTGTGGGTTAGAAACATGAGCAGAAGGCAGACGGTGATTCTTTAGCTCCTGACAGTGTGGAAAGAGGCCTCTCAGTGGTATACAGCTGGTATATAGGCTGGTCTGAAGGGTCCAATATGGTTCCACTCACATATCTGGTGCCCAGGGCTGGGATAACTCTAAGAACTGCCAACTGCAGTGCCAACATGTGGCATGTGGCCTCTTCATGTGGCTTGGCTACCTGACAGTAGAGCAACCTCAAAGCAATCAGGTATCATAGGTAGTGGCGCAGGGCCCTAAGCACAAGTGTTCCTGCTAATGAGAATGAAGCCACCAGTACCGTCATTTATAACCCAGCCTCATTAGTCATACAACTTACTTTAGTCATATTTTATTGGTCAAAATAGTCAAAACTCCACTCAAATTCAAGAGAAGAAAACTTACATTCCAATTCTTGAAGTGGAAGGGGGTGCCAAGGTCACACGCAGTATAACAGACCATGTGGGACAAGAGATACTGTTGTGGCTGTCTTTGAACAATCTTCCCCCGTCTCCTACTTCACTGACTACTACCTTTTAGTCTAAAGTCAGGCTCAGTCTAATCAATTCTTTTCTTAAATGTCTACTCTTAGTGCTATTCATAGTGGGCTTAGATAAAAACTAAGAAATATAAGATGGTAGTTACAGGCAAGGGTAAAAGAATTAGCAAAATTTAAGGAGTAGAAAACAAATTATGTGCCCCTTAGAATAGACAACACTAACAGAAACAAGATATTGAAAGGGAGAGCAACTGTAGAGTGGAAAATGAAAGCTGGGACAGTAGAGAAAGGGGTAAAGAGAAGAGAATGCTGGAAAGGTTATGATGGTCCCAAACAATGGAGGCCCTCAAAGACTGTGCTTCGGAATTTGGACTGAGTAGGTGCTCAATAATGACTGGATAATGGTCGGGTGAAAGTTTTTTGAGATTTGTAGATTCTTTCTTTCCTTTCTAGAGGAGATGGTCAACCCTGCCAAAGAAGGTAAAAAGTCTGATGTTTGAGTGTGACCAGCTGGAACTTGTCTTACCCAACTGCAGTGAAATTACACTTAGAAAAACAGAAAAAGGAGAAACAGAAAGAGCAGTAAAAAAAATAAATTAAATTAACTGGAGAAGAAACAATTTTGCAATTTGCTCTATATTAAAATGACCAATTATCTTATTTCAACATTAAGCAGCATTCATTCTTTAATCATGACAGACTCTAGGCATACTGGCAAGCAACATATTTTATGTCTAACTAATCATTTCATGATCTGCTTATCAGTTCCATCCCAAGGACAGAATCAAAGGCCATGCTACTCTGGGGATAAATTCAACTTATTCTTTTCTTCCCAATGTACCATACTCATCATTCTATAATAAGAGTTCAACCTATTAATAGTTATTCTTTACAAAGTAAAATTAGTCCTATTCTAGCCCAAGTGTTGCAAATTACTTTTGCTAGTCTTTTCCTAGGTTCTTTCTAAATATGCATGTAAACCAGTTAGATCTATATAATCTTTCATAGTTATATAGCCCTTTTTTTGATGAAGAAACTATGCTGCTCTTTCTCAAATCTTTAGATACCCCTTGTCCCACTTACAAGGTCCCAAAAATTAGTATCCTTCCAATTAAGACCTTCCACATAAGATATACTCTTTTAGTGCCCTGGTTTCACTCATTTAATAAACAAACATTTCTTGATCAGCTACTATGTAAGCCATGTAAACCTTAAAGATCACAGAGGTTCCTATCCCTGGAGTTTAACAACATATTATTTCAGGAACTACAGATTTGACTTGCTATAAATAATCTAGATATCAAATTCTCCCATGTCCTGAACCCCAAATTTCTTCCTTCATGCCATCCTTAGTGCATTATCAGCAGTTGGGCTATTTCTATGGTGATAGTGCCTGGTGTCCATACATCTGACTTAAAATCCACCTTCAGAAAATTCACTTTTTTCTGTAAAACAACACAATTTCTCTTTCCTTTCCCTTCATTCATCTTAAGGACCAGAACACACACACACACAAAAAAAAACCAAGAGATATACTAATGATGTTGTTGAACCTTACAAAAGATGGGAATTTGTTTTTAAAGATGGAGTTTTTATAAAAATGAAAAGAAGAAATAAAAATGGTCTGTGCCACAATGGATTGTAAGAATACTATTTAAGCCCTAGCCAGTGTGGCTCAGTGGATAGAGTGTGGGCCTGTGGAACAAAGGGTCCCAGGTTCAATTCAGGTCAAGGGCACGTATCTTGATTGCAGGATTCTCCCCAGCCCAGGCCCTGGGCAGGGCTCATGCAGGAGGCAACCAATCAATGTGTTTCTCTCACATCGAAGTTTCTCTGTCTTTCCCTCTCTCCCTAAAAAAAATAAAAAATAAAATAAAATAAAAAAAATCAATGGAAAAATATCCTCAGGTGAGAATTAACAAAAAGATAAAAAGAATACTATTTAAGACTGACCCCTGTCAGAGGGGAGAGGGTAAGGAACTGGGTGAAAAAAAGTGAAGGGACTAAGCAAAAAGCAAACAAAAAACCTTATAGAAGACAACATGGTAATTATCAGAAGGAAAGGGGAATGGGGTGAGGTAGAAGAGGGTAAAGGGGGATAAATGACGGAAGGAAATTTCGTTTGGGGTGGTGAACACACACTACAATATACAGATGATATATTATAGAATTGTAACCTGGAAACCTATATAATTGTATTAAGCAATATAACCCAAATATTTCAATAAAAAGAGAATATTATTTAAAATAACTCATGTGCCCTAGCCAGTTTGGCTCAGTGGATAGAGCACCGGCCTGTGGACTGAAGGGTCCCAGGTTCAATTCCGGTCAAGGACACATGCCCAGAGGCAGCCAATCAATGATTCCCTCTCATCATTGATGTTTCTATCTCTCTCTCCCTCTCCCTTCCTCCCTGAAATCAATAAAAATATATATAAGAAATAATAACTCAAGCATGAGTTTGTATTCTCTTTAGAAATAGGTTCTTCTCTTACATGAACTGGGCTAGAGGTGATTCCTATTCTACATAAATAAAATCAAGTTGCCAAAATGAGACTTCTGAGTCATAAGACAGGAGGAACATTGCTCACTTTTCTAAATTCTCAACATAGTTTACCCATTATGGTATGATAATTGGAACAACTCAAACAATACATTTATCTTAACATTAAATAGTGAAGACATGTGCTTTAAATATCTCTGTGTTTCACAGAGTTTGAAAATCCAAGGCAAATACTCAAGTCATATCCAAAGTGAATAGTCTTAATAGATGCTGGAACAGGAGTAGAAAAATCCAACTGTAAAGGGAAAGAAACAGGGGGGAAAAATAAGTGGGCAATAATATTCTTGAAAAATCAAAGCCCAAAACAAAACAAAACATCTTGATGTGACTGATGACTTAAGCATGACTTCATTTGCAATGAGTGGGGTAAAGGTGTCTACCACTAATGCACATACATATATTATGGGGAAAAAACAGACAAGATTTCAAAGGATGTCAAAGATCACTCAAGTTTTTGTCCTAGATTAACAAAATGGAAAGGGTAACTTCAAATTGTTACCCAGCACTTTTCGAATTTGCCAAAGTTTGAAGATTTTTGTTCTTTCAAAGGAAGAAAGCAGCAATGAGTAACAATAGTGTGCTTCCTGGCCTTAGGAAAAGGGAGACCAGAGCTCCAACTGCACTTCCTAGAGAAGTAGACCAGCTGCCTTCTGCAAACTGAGATCAAATTGCCAAGAATGTACAGGATAGCAGTTGTGATAGATGACCTAAAATACTGATCTGTTGCAAAGAGGATGTAGTGCAAACCACACAGGAACTGACAGGAAATCAGCCCTCAGGCTGGCACTTACACATTCGAGAAGGCTAGGAATCCTGGACCTTTGACAGCCAAATTTCATCATCTTCCTCTGTAGGCAGAGTTATCCTTCAGAGAGAACAGTCAGGAAAATCGTGTACAAATATCTGGTGCCTATTCCTATTTAAAAACACTGGGCCCTGCCTGAACCAGTGGTTTCCTCACATGTTAAAAGTCCACCCAGGGCCCTACAGCACTACTTAACCAAAAATCACATGTTTGCTGGCACACACCTTCATTCTCTCAGCCATGAGCCCACTGAATGCCATAAATGATTCACAGGCTGTGATGATGGTAAGAAGAAAAACTAATAATTGGAGTTCACCAAATAATGAGTCATACTCTAAAAGAAAATAAATCATTATTGTCAGTCCAATGGGATGAAATTTTAAAAATTGTTTTTAATATTAATATTCATTCCATAAATTTGGCAAAAGGAAAACAATTGAGAAGCATGTGATATTTGGTTTGCTTATGCCTTATAAAAGTCCAGTTCATGCTCCAAGAAAAAGAATGAGTAGGATATCTATTACCTATTCCTAGACTTGCCTTCTGGACTCACTGCTGCCAAGTTACTCATTCTCCCACACAACACTTTCCATACTAATTTTGACCCTTAAGAATCAAAAAGAAGTCTTGCCTTCTTTGCACCCAAATGCCAAAATGGAATCTTTTAGTATTTCACCTTTATAAAGGGAATGTTTGAAAACAGGCCTCTTTGGCTGTGACATCAGTGCGTTCCGGAGGCCTCCAAGGGCCGGAGGAAACGTTCCCAGTCCCTCGCAGTGCTGCGGCACTCCTACGGTGCAATCTGGCAATGGCCAGGGACCAAGTCTTTAAAGCTGTTTTATGGTATTTAACATATGGCCAGAAATTGCTCAGTGCTCTAAAGAGGGGCTAAATTTGCCACCCCGATTGATGAGAAATGTTCTTATTTATTTAAATTTAGTAGCAAATTGGCACTTCTCCAGATGGAGAGGTTTGGGCATAAGTACAAAGGAAGAAATAACTAGAGATGAGTTGTAACTTTTCTAGACACTGAATGCAACCACATCCTCTTAGGCTTCTAGCACCACTATCAAACAGGGTTACCATATAGAACAACAATACATGAAAAGATTCTAATTTCTAAGGCACAATGAAAGAGAAAACATAATTTTTATAGAAAATGCAGAAGAACTTTAAAAAAAGAAACATCCTCTCGCCTGGCTGGCATACCTCAGTGGTTGAGCACAGATCTATGAACCAGGAGGTCACGGTTCGATTCCGGTCAGGGCATATGCCTGGGTTGCCGGCTTGATCCCCAATAGGAGGCATGCATGAGGTAACCAATCAATGATTCTCGCTCATCATTTATGTTTCTATCTCTCTCTCCCTCACCCTTCCTCTCTCTGAAATCAATAAAAATATTTTTTTAATCATTGCTCTTAATCTTCAAGCTAACTCTATTCCCATTCATCTCTCTTCCCTTGTCGCTTCATTCCTCCCACAAGTTAGATGTGTCTGGTCTTCATCTGAAATCCTGTATCAACAAAACTCCCTGCAACTTCCTAAATCCTCTAGCATCCACTTTTCTATTTTGCTGGATTTTTTAAGCTGTTTATTTGTTTAATGGCTCTAATGCCCCATCACTAATGATGACCCTACTAAAACATTTTGTTCCCTTCCTTTTACAACCTGGCCCTGTAGCCAAAGGCAGAAGAAAAACAAGGATTTATTTTTTTGTTGGAGTTGTTACTAATGATCTTAGTGTGAATGGTATCAAAAGGGAAATGTGAAGGGTAAAGCCATTGCTGGTTTTCTTTTTTATATGCTGACACAGAACTGGCTGAAGAAGAATCCAAAGATGATTATCTTGCCTGACTCTGGAAACATGAATAAGGATTTCAATAAATTAGAGGTTTGATAGCAGCCTGGGAACAGTATTAAAAGAACAGTTCTATGAAGAATTAGTAGTCTGGTTATAACAGACAGAGGTCTTACTTTTTAATTTCAACAGAAACAAAGATCTATATCTACCACATAAATAAATACATATAAAAAGATAAAATTATTAAGAATCAATATATACAAGTTAATGTGAATGATGTCATATACTAGAAATTAAGACATGGTTCATATCTTTTGGAGGAATGGAAATATGAAATCTCAATTATTCCCCCGAAAGCAGACTAATGATCCAGTGAAAATCAATGGAGATCAACTATCAGAGAATGCCACGTAAAGCCAGCCATGCAACAACCTGAAGTGTCTGGAATGCCTGGGCCATCTGGAATTGCCACCAAATGTCTCAAAGGTCATTTGCCAACTTCTGTCTGAAATATCCTAGAGATGAGGGCAATTCAATGTCCTTACAGGCCAAAATAATAAAAAATAAGGACTAGTTCAAAACAAACAGAAGCACATCTGGGCCCTCCATACACTTCCATAAAGAACCTAGTGTCCTAAGTACCCTTTATTCTTAAGTCAGACCAGAATTTTTAAAACTCTACTTTACCTCCTCTGAAAAAGTATGCCTTTCTTTTCTGATCTGAAGGCACTATTGCCAGTGCCATAATCTTGCAAAAAAAAAAAAAAAAAATGGGTGGGGGGAAACCACCCTGAAATACAAAGATAATTAATAGAAATGTAGGCATTTGTTGGCACCAACATTGTACCCTCAACAAGATGCTGTACACTTACTAAAATAGTCATATTTTAGGCCATAAAAGAAGTCTCACTACATTTAAAAGGATCTAAGTTATACAAAGTATGTTCTTGGATCATAATGGAATTAAATTCAAAATCAATTACAGAAAGATATCTGAAAAATCTAGAAAATTCTGGAAACTAAATGACACATTTCCAAATGACTTGTCGGTTAAAAAAGAAATCAAAGGGGAAATTAAAAATATATAATGAATTAAAATGAAAACACAACATATCCAGACAAATGGGATACAGCTAAAGCAGTAGTTAGAAATTTATAGCATTAGACACCAACTTTAGAAAAGAAGAAAAATCTCAAATCAATAACCTAGGTCAGAGGTGAGGAACCTTTTTCCTACCAAGAGTCATTTGGATATTTCTGACATCATTCGAAGGCCATATAAAATTATCAACTTAAAAATTAGCCTGTTATATTTGGTCAAACACTTAATTAACTAACCTCTAATGCCTTGCCAGGGCCAGACCAAATTCTCTCTCAGCCTTATATAGCCCTCAGGCCTGATGTTCCCTACCAATCCTACATCAATAAAATTGAAAAATTAGCCAACTGTTAAATTGGACTTCACCAATATTAAAAACTTCTGCTCTTGGAAAAATACCATAAGAAAATGAAAAGGGAAGACACAGAGTGGGAGAAAATATTGACAAACAACTTCTTTCTAGACTATATAAAGAACACATAACTCAACAAAAATACCAACAATCTAATCAAAACATTGAGCAAAAGATTTCAACAGACACTTCACAACAAAAGATATATGAATAGCCAATAAGCACATAAAAATGAAAAGTCAAAACCATAATGAGATACCACTATACATCCACTAGAATGGATATAATGTAAAAGACCAACAATACCAAATGTTGGCAAGTATATGGGATAACTAGCCTGCTCATAAATTGCTAGTCCTATATAATAAAAGCATAGTATGCAAATCATCCCCTTGACCGGGAGTTCGTCCAGGAACTCGACCAGGGGGCGGGGCCGGCCAGGGGAAGGGAGGGAGTACCCAGCTGGCAGCCAGCAGCCGCTAGGGACCCCAGTGAATTTTGTGCACTGGGCCTCTAGTCCTATATAATAAAAGCCTAATATGCTAAGTATCCGGTCATCCGGTCATCCATTCAACCAATCAAAGCGTAATATGCTAAAGCTGCTCAACCGCTCACTATGACATGCACTGACCACCAGGGGGCAGACAGTCAACAGGTCGACCAGTTGCTATGATGTTCACTGATCACCAGGGGCAGATCTTCGACCAGTAGGTTAGCTTGCTGCTGGGGTCCAGCCAATTGGGACTGAGCAAAACAGGCTGGACATGCCCTGGAGCCTTCCTATGGTCCCTCCACCGCTGGCCAACCTTTCCACATCCCTCTCTGGCCCCGATCGTGCACCGGTGGAGTCCCTCGGCCTGGCCTGTGCCCTCTCGCAATCCCAGACCCCTCAGGGGGTGTCAGAGAGCCAGTTTTGGCCTGATCCCACAGGCCAGGCCAAGAGACCCCACTGGTGCACAAATTCGTGCACCAGGCCTCTAGTAGTTATATAAAATAGTACAACCACTTTGAAAAACAGTTTAGAAATGACATACTTACAAAGTTAAACATACACTTAGCTTACAACATAGCAATTCCACTCCTAGGTATTTACCCAAGAAAATGAAAACATACCTTCACAAAAAGACATATAAAAATGTAACAGCAGCTTTATTCATAATAGCCAAAAACTGGAAACAACCTCAAACGTCCTTTAATAGAAGAATGAATTAAAAAACTGTGGCCTATTCATACAATGTTATACTAGTCAGCAATAGAAAGTACTAATATAAGGGATAATATGGATGAATCTCAAAAACATCATGCTGAATGAAAGAAGACATACACAAAAACTATCTATTATATAAATAATGAAATTCTAAAACAAGAAAAACTGTCTTATAGTTTCAGAAAGAATAAAAGCTCAGGCAGTGGGAAGATGATGGCAGAGGACTGACTTAAGGAGGGAAGGAAATGTTCTTTATCTTTGGGGAATGAAAATGTTATATATTTTGACTGTGGTGAAATAATTAATATAGGTATTTACAACAGCCAAAATTTATGTAACTGTACATCTAAAATAGGTACATCTATATTAATAAAAGGCCCATGGCCGTAACGCCATCACAACCAAACGAGAATCGGCTCTTGTGGCAGGCAGGGCGGGGCATGAGCTACGAGCAGTGGAGAGTTACAGCAAGCGCCCAGGGCGTGAGCTACTAGCGGCAGAGGGTGGGCCAGCAAGCTATGAGCAGGAGGAGGGTGGGGCGTGAGCTACGAGTGGCAATGGGCAGGGCGGCCAGCTGAGGCAAGCGGAAGCGAACTACCGCGTGCTGGGCCTCTAGTTTTATTAGATGTAAATTATACTTCAATAAAGTTAATATTAAAAAGTGGGCTATAAATATATATCTCAGAATTATTGTGTGATTAAAGGAGATAATGTGTTTAAATAAACCTAACTCTTTATAAAATAAATGCTCAGTAAGTTAGTTTAGCAATTTATCAGCCACATTTAATAAACTATAATCAGCAAAGCCAAATTTATTTATTTTTATATACTTAGCTATAACTAAGCTGACTTTTTAAGTTAATATTCATTGCTATTCTTAAATTTTTTTAAACATTCCATGAATTCAAAAAAAAATTCTGAAATACCAGAACAAAGGAGAAATAATGTCTAATCCACAAAATTAGCACTTCTTACTTGCCTTTCAATGAGCATTTTAGAACATTCACTAAATCAAAGGTGACCTGCCTCCCTAATTAGCCTCTAAAAATACCTTGAATGCTAGATAATAATCTTTAAGTAAATGAATCCTTTGAAAAGATAAAAATAAAGTAAAATTAAGTAAGCTACCAAGGAAATATAATGCCTCTCAGCATGATGCAAAATACTAAATCCACTTACACAGTGTCCAACTTTTTACTCAGCTCAACTGTTACAAGTCATAGTAAAAATGGTTAACTCCTACTCTCCTTGCAGGTGATCTTGGAGACTATGTTTGGCTGCACGAACACACACATATCAGCCAAACCACTTTAGATAGGATCAAAATGAAATTGATTTCAATATTCTGTAAGGCAGAAGTTCTAGAACACTATTTGCAACGTGTCTATTAAAATCTTTGTATATGTTTGACTATTGTTTAATTAAATGGTGCATGCCATTTAAATAGCAGTTCGAGATTGGTTTAATTTCATTGTAATTATTCTCCAAAAAAATACAAACTTACATTCAGTGATGTGTTATCAAAGCCTCAGAAATGAATGGTAATTTTACACTGCTCCTCTGAGAACATAGGAGAGAATGTATTATCCAAATCATAATCTTTTTTTTTTTTTTCTTTTCAGTTTTTCCTCTGGAATAGTCAACTTCAAAATCTTTGGAGATAATTTTTTGGCATGACTTCTTCACTGTCACAAATGGCTTTGAAATAGTCATCATTCCCTCTCAGATGATAAACAATAGTATTGCTTCTATTGTTAAAGATAAAGTGGAAAATGTCTACAGTTTCATTTGGAAGCTCTTTGGAAAGAATTCCTGAGACAGTGCAACAGGAGCCCTCTCAGAGTACCTGCCCAAGCCCATGCTGACCTGTGATAAACTGGCCTCTAGTAACCAGGCTGTTAATACATGACCCAGAACTCTTGGCTAAATGACTGGATCACGGGTGGACACCCAGCTCAAGCTGCCAATCAGGCCCTCTCTCTGAGGAATTTAGATTCCAAGACCATAGGCAACCTCTGGTGGCCTTGAATTGAGTCACCACTTAAGAGGCTAAGGAAGTGATTTCTATTCTATGTGAAGAGAAACAGAAATCTAGGGGAGTCGGGGTGAGGAGAATAAAGTGACAATAGAATATGATGTGGGAGAAAGAAGACACAAAGACACAGATACTGACTGGCTACTGTGGTGTCTACCATCTTTCTGGAGTCCCTGGTTCCAGTGCCTATGAGGAGTGGCTACACTTCCTACCCATGGACACCATGGAATTCACTTAATTTCTTAGAGAGACAAACAAAAAAGCCTCTTTAATTTATGTTTATTCCAATGGGTTTCTTATAACCAAACAGTCCCTGATTAAAGTAAATTGTTAATATGAAAAATCGTTTTTAAAAAAAGATAATTTCAAATTTAAAACCAGTTAGCAAACCATTTGCTTTACCAACCACAGACTTGACTGATATACCAGTAACTTACAGTATTTCAACCATCTCTCTTTATAGTTACATAGTGTTATTTAACCAACTTGTAAAACTGAAAATACTTCAGAGTTCTGTCACTTCCTCATCAAACCTCATCATTGCCAGATCCAAAGAATGAAGATGGTTCATTCTTTCCACTAACACTTACTGAGCCCCTCTAAATGCCAGGCAATACACCAGAGATTGGAAATAAAATATGATCAAAACAGCCTATTCTCTGCCTTATTTAAATAGGGTACACAAAACACAAGCATAATCTCTTCAAAAATTAAGTGCTGTAGATCGTGACTAGGGTGGCTATTTTTTACAAATATGCATTTATATGAAGCTCATTGAACTTCCTCTGTGCATTTTACTACAACTGGTAAATTTTCACTCATTTGAGTGGCACCATCATAACATGTATTTTATTTAAACCAACCATTGGAAGATGTACTTTTCCAATCCTCTTTAAGTACCAGCTGTCTCTTCTACAATAATGAAATTCCAGAATTTCTCTTAAATTCAGGTAGCCTTTGAGAATCTTACACAACGTGGTAACTCTTTCACTGTCCCAACATTGAAGAGTTGTCTCTTCACATTAATAGAGCTGAGTAACATCGTTCCTAATGTACTGCAATCTGCAGGTCCTTTGTGTTTCAATTACTTCATTTTGAATGTGGGTAATTCTTGTAGGGATCAATTCATGAATTCATGGGTAGAAATATACCCTCCCCTTTGTCTTTCATTCTCAATATTCTTAACTGCACAAAATGTCCTTCATTCACAGATAAACATTTATAGAAAACTGTTTTCTAATATATAAAATATTCTAAAATATAAAATTTAGTTGTACTAGTATGCTATTTTCACTGATCTGCTTTGAGAAAGTAGAGTAAAACATATAAAGACAAAATTGACACAGACTCCAAATCTGCAAAGTACTCTATGTCCTTTCTGTTTTCTGTACTGTTAAAGAGCAATGTTCCAGTTACAAATTCCTTGCATAATAAATAACTTCTAAAAACTGAATTTATGTTGGTAAAAGATAATATAACTAGCAGAATGTCACATTCTCTTTAACACTATACTTCAAACAACAAAAATCTGAACACAAAGATTAATTTATGCATGAATTCATTTCATTTCTTCAACAAATACTTAATTGACTATCTTTACTGTGCAAGGGACTGAAGATGTAACTTAATAAACAATACCATCTCAAACTTCATTGAGTTTAAAGTTATGAAATAAAATTACCATAAGCTCCAAATAGTTTGTTTCAGCCTTGGTTAAAATTATAATTTAAGTCACACATCATAACTTTTCAATGGGATTTATTGAAAAACTTTAGATAAAATTGTATACTATGATCAATGCAAGACCCAGCCTCCCATTAAATGATAGTGAAGAAAGAATAAGATAAAAATCCAAAACAGGAGAGTGAAGAGGAAGAAGAAAGAGTAGCAATTGGTAGATGAGACATTTCAACAAATTCCTAGAAGGCAGAATGCAGATAGAAGAGTAGTAGTTGATGAAACAGGGCAGAGAAAGGTCTGGCTGCAGTAACATGAGAAAGAGGCTACTGATGAGCAGGAAGCCATCTGCCCTGGTAAATCCATAAAAACTTGTGGTCATCCGGTGTAAGGAGAGGCAAGAATGAGACATGGAGCTAAGAACGGGGAAATTTATAATTAAAAGCTCCACAGGGAGCCCGACCAGTATAGCTCAGTGGCTGAGCATCAACCTATGGACCAGGAGGTTATGGTTCGATTCCCTGTCAGGGCACATGCCTGGGTTGCAGGCTCATCCCCAGTAGAAAGTGTACAGGAGGCAGCCGATCGATGATTCTCTCTCATCATTGATGTTTCTGTCTCGTTCTCCCTCTCCCTTCTTTTCTGAAATCAATAACAATATATAGTTTTTAAGAAAAGCTCCACAGGAAATATTTACTGTTGAGGTAAAAAATGTCCAAACCTGTAGAAGATTTTTATAAGTTTACTTGAGTGAAACTGACAACATATGCCAGGGAGCAAGATCTCAAATGCTCGCACAGAACAAGAGTTTTGCAGCTTCTTTTATGCATTTGAAATTAAGGTACATAATGAAGACTGAAGAAAGCAAGGAGGGGATAGGATTACACAATAGTTAACAAGATTATGTGTTCTCTTGAAGTTTGACACCCCCTTAGAGGATTTCAAAGGTATGTTCCTAGATGCACAAGCACAATGGACAGGCTGGTTTAAAATATTTCACTATAGAAGTTACAGGCCTAAATGATACTTTAGACCAGATTAATTTAATTGATATTTTTAAAGAATCTCATCCCAAAGCAGCAGAATATATATTCCTTTCAAGTGCACATGAGCCCAGCATTATTTACAAAAGCCAAGATATGGAAGCAACCTAAGTGCCCATCAATGGACGATTGGATAAAGAAGAAGTTATACATATATATCTTGGCCATGAAAAAGAATGGAATCTAATCATTTGTGACAACATGGATGGACCTAGAGGGTATTATGCTAAGTGAAATAAGTCAGAGAAACATAAGTACCATATGATTTTACTTATATGTGAAATCTAAAGAAAATAAATGAACAAACAAAATAGAAACAGTCTCATAGATATATAGAATAGAATGATGGTTGCCAGAAGGCTGGGTGAAAAAGGTGAAGGGATTAAGAAGTACAAATTGGTAGTTACAAAACAGTCATAGGAATATAAAGTACAGTATAAAAAAAAAAAAACCAACAATCTATATATATAAAAGCCTAAGTGACTGTCCAACTGTTTGGCCATCCAACCAGTAGCTATGATGCGCACTGACCACCAGGAGGCAGATGCTCAACACAGAAGCTGCCAAGCTGCGGTGACTTAGCAGCTGCAGCTCTCGGGTGAGGCACCCTGGAACCAGAGAGGAGGGTGCCCAATTCCGGGTTGTGTCACCTGAGAACTGCCTTCTCGCAATCTGGGACCCCTCAGGGGGTGTCAGAGAGCCCGTTTCAGCCTGATCCCTGTATGTCAGGCTAAGGGACCCCACCAGTGCACGAATCTGTGCACTGGGCCCCTAGTGTTGCAATAAATGTCTAACCACTATTCCATACCCCTAAAACTAATATAAAATAATATTGTATGTCAATTGTAATTGAACATTTTAAATATAAATAAAATAACGTTATAGGCCTGGGGCATAATTATCCACCACAACCTGCCCAGTTAGGGATTTATAATCAGATCACCCTATAAGGTTACCCATAGAACCCCATTTTTCATCCACAATACCAACCCTCTCAAAAAATGTCATGGTGGCCAGAAGTATAACTCCAGAAAAAATATGCAAGGAATTTTCTCAAGAAATAGAACAAATTATTTAAGGGAGAGCTACAACAATTAAACTCTAAAATATGACATGTAAGGGTTCCTCATACCAATAGCTAGCCCACCATTAACCCACACACTCAGTGAGCCCAGCCTATACAGAAGTACCAATCAAAGTTTTATTATCTGTCTTAAATATAATTGGACATAAAAAATCACCTTTTATTTTAAGAAAGGCTATAGAATAACAGAGTGGGAAAACAAATGATAAGCAAATAAAAACATAATCCCTGAGGAGTGGGGGAAGGGGTCGGAATTAAGATAATTCAGAAAACTTTAAAAAAAACTTCTATATCTTTTGAAAAAAATTTAATTGATTTTAGAGAAAGGAAGGAAGAGAGGGAGAAGGAGAAAGAGAGAGAGAGAAAGAAACATCAATCGGTTGCCTCCTGCTCATGCCCTGATCAGGCATTAAAACCCTCAACCTGGGTATGTGTCCTGGGTGGGAATCAAATCCATCACCATATGGACAATATTCCAACCAACCCACACTGGCCAAGGCTGAAAACTTTTAAGATACTGTATTCATAAAATAAGAACAAGATGTTGTGAAAGAAACAGAGAGCAAGAGTAAGAAAGAACTCTTAGAAATTAAGACACCTAATTATGACTGTGGCAATAAAAAATTATCAGAAGAGCTCTAGAGGAAAAGTGGAAGGTTGGAGGGAGACAAGAATCCGAGCAAATTATTTGAGACTATGTTCCAGCAAGATAAAGGGGTAACCTGTTTACCAAGATATAATTATACAAAACAGATTTCTCAATACGTAGATTCTATAAAACAAAGTCAAATCCAAGAGAACAACAAAGGTAAATCCCATGTGACAACTGTGCAGGAGCAGGCCTGCAGAGCAATCATTCAAGCAATTTATACACAGAGTCCAGAGACAATTACAGATTTAGAGTAAATCATGTTATCAATCTTGACAATGCAAAGGAAAATAATAGAAAACAAAAGTTGAGAGGTAAAGGGCAGGAGCTATTATCTTCGTCTTACAAAGGGGGGAGCCAAAAACACTGTAGTTAATGCGAAACTAAATAAAAGCATACTACATGTTCATTGTCACTGTAGAGAGACTGTGCTTAAGTAATAACAGTGCTAACTCTGTGCCAGGCACTTACTAAGAACGTTTACAGGCTGTTCATTTAACTGTACAACACAATGATTTAAAGAATCCTTAAAAAAATGTAACCAACACAGGAACCAATAGTGATGATACATTAAAGAGGAGGAAAAGGGAGAGTTAAAGGATGAAGTGAAAACAGGCTGATGCTTCATGTATCGAAGGAGGAAGTCAAAAGATAATAATACCTAAAATTGATAAGTCAAGAAACAGAAGCACAAGCATATTATTTAACTGTATAGATCATCCCCAGAAGAACTGAACCCTAAAACAATTTCTGTAATGTACATTTTTAATAAAACAGTCATCACTGACTTACATTTTAATGTCTCTCCAGCGTATGGTATATGCAGTTTAAATCGGTCACAATTGGGTCCAGGAGTCAGTGACGTGCATCTTTTAAAAAAAGAAAAACAAAGTATTTTTTTTAAACCCCACATATTTAAGATATTTAACAAAGTAAATAAAAAGTGATTTATAAATAAAAGATTAATACAATGGCTTACAGAACAAAATAAAAGCCCATAGTGGTCATGGAAGCCAAGACAGTAAAGACTAGCCCTAAAACAAATAATTCATTATCTCACAATAAAATATATACGCCTTCTAACAACAAATACCAACACTGCTTCAGTTATTTCTCTCAAAGAAATGTATTCTTCTTCTAACATTGGTATAGCGTCCAAAAGAGGTCTGTAGTCTTTGATGCCAAGAATTATAAGAGTAACTTTATGGTCACATTTTAAATACAGACTCTTAGCTTTCACTCAGCACTAAAAAGAGCCCAGGCCCAGCTGGTGTGGCTCAGTGGTTGAGTGTTGAACCAGGAGTTCCTGGTTTGATTCCTGGTCAGGGCACATGCCCAGGTTTCGGGCTCAATCAATCCCCAGTGTGGGGAATGCAGGAGGCAGCCCATCAATGTTTCTCTCTCATCATTAATGTTTCTATCTCTCACTCCCTCTCCCTTTCTCTCTGAAATCAATAAAAATATTTTTTAAAAAGGGGAAACTTAGTGAAAAATGTGAATTATGATTGTTTTCAACAAATGCTACTTTATTAAGTACCTATAATAATGAAAAGTAAAAGCTGATGAAACACTGCCAAAAAGAGTGTTCTACCACACATTTTAATGAAAAGAACATTATTTTCTCAGTAATAAGCATAAGAACTGTATACATGTACCTCAATGACACAAGAGGGAACAAAGCTCTTATAACTTGATTAAATAGGCTCTACAATGTGACACTACTGATTTATTTAGCAAACTCTTTAAATAAATAGTGAAAGGTAAATTTGGATTTGAATCCTCTTTGTCATTACTAGGTCCTAGTTACTGAGATCATTAAAGTCCCACTATAAAGAGAAAAAGTTGGCAATTTCACTGCACTTTATATGGTTATAGTGACAGCTGAGAATTAATCTGGATTAACACAGCTAAAACAAGATATAATATAACCCTTTAAGACATTAGCATTTTAAGACAATGCAAAATTAAGCAAAATAAATGCTTTCTAATTTAATGCTAAACCTATTATTTCACGTATTTTCTGTAAAAAATAATGATTTGAACCATATCTATGCTTCAAGCAATCTAAAAAGAACAAAGTAGATGGGTCCAGGGTTCCTTCCCTGAGTCTACGTCAGCTTCCTTTCCCCAGACTATTAATTTACCATTTGGCATGTTCTCCTACACAGCTTCCTGTTTTCTTGATAATGACGTTTGTGCTTAACAATATTCAACATCAGCTGAGAAGGAAGTCTTCAGCTTTGGCAACCTAAAATAACAGGTGACCGTGAAATAAAATAGGCTCAAAGACCAATAACTGCCTGTTAAATAACTATTAAGTCATAAATTAAAGTGAATTATTGTTAGCTGATGTTCACCACATTTTCATTTTACAGAACTAATTTATTTTCTCTATCATCAATGATTCCACTCGACTAAATCAGTTTTAGAATTATCAGTTTCTACACTGAAACACAGCAGTAAAGAAGCTAGAAAACTGATATGGGCTATCTTAACAGCTATCAAAATAATCTATAAAACAAAATTGCACTAAGGTAGATTATTTACAATGTTCTCTAGCAGAATGGAACTATCTACTTGATGACATATGATGTTCCTAATTCACCAAGTATATCCTCTATATTTCTAGAGCCTGAAATCTATTTCTAGGCCGTACTAGAAAATGATGGATTCAATTCTTCGCATAAGATTTCAAAATGCCATTACCAAAATAAGTGACTCAGCCCAGAATGCTTTTAAAATTATGAAAATAAACTATTTTTTAAATGTGTTTGCCAGTTCATGTGGCATCCAGTGTAATTCCCAGTTTCTATGCTATTTCTCCACTTATGGATGATAGATTTCCAATCTACTTCAGAGTAGGGAGTATTTTTAAATGTTAGTAAGTACTCCTATAACAGAATTGAGGTTTAGATTAAGTGTTGTTTCAGTAGGAATAATGGGCTCAAATACTATTTTTAACAGTTAACTAGGAGAGGGAAAATCTTTTAATTTTTTTAGATGCTTAGGTCATTCGTGTTTAAGCTTTCTTCTCTAATATGTGCATTTAATTTACTGTTAACAGAAGAGAAAATTAATAGAAAATTGCAAGATAAAATTCACATCCATTCATGATTTTTAAAACTCTTTGCAAATGAGGATAAAAAAGAAACTTTTTTAATATGATAAAGGCCACCTACAACAACATCATACTTAATAACAAAATGTTAAATTTTCCCCTTTGAGATAAAAATGAGACAAGGATACTGTGGACCCTGACAAAGAAGATACCTACTAAGAAGGGCTCCTGGTGGTTAACTGGGCTCAAATGTTCAAAAACAGAGCCCAGCAGCCATTTCTATACAGGGGCCTCTCTTGCAAACTGCACTTCACAGAGAAGCCTGCACTTAACTGTCTGCCTGCACTGTGTCTCTGCCATCTGAGCCAGCCCTTATAAAGGAGTTTCTGGAATTCTATTTCAACCAATAGGACTAAAGCTTTCCCCATCCAATCAGAGCTGTGAAGCTATATCCCACCCCACCCCCCATCAACAGCTTAACCAACCAGAGCAGCTCCATTATGACCAATCAAGAAAGTACCCCTTGGATGAATCAAACCAGGAGGATTTGGAGTCCTCATCTGCATGAGGACAGACCAGCCAGGGACAAGGGGGTGAGCAGCTCTGTCTATATAACCCTGTAGGTCTAGAAGCACACTTTCCCTTTCCAGTGGGGAGCAGAGCTGTCTAGCCAGAGAGGGGCCTACTCCCAGGGCTGCCCCACTACCATGCTGTATCACAATTGAGCTGTTTTACACTTAAGAAAGTTTCCTTCTTCACTTCACCCCAAATTGGATTCATATTGGTGTCGAATTGGTGCCAACAACCATCGGTTGACAATACCTACCTGTTCTTATCACTTTTATTCAACACTGTACTGGAGGTCTTAGCAAATAGAGTAGCATGGGAAAATAAGGATGTAAATACTGAAAAGGAAGAAATAAAACTATATTTTTTGCAGATAATATGACTGCATGTAGAAGTTTTTAAATCTTCATATGCATTACTGGAAATAATATGTTTAGCAAAGTTGCTAGACAAAGAACATACTCAAAAATCCACAGTACACTGCATAAATCTATATACCATCAACAATCACCTGAAAGATTAAAAACTTTTACAAAGATGCCATTGAAAAAAACATCAAATGATCAAATCTAAAGAAATAAATGTCACACAAAAAAGTGTAAGGTATCTATTTAGGAAGCAATTTTTAAGAAGAAAATAAAGAAAAATAAATAAACGAACACAGACATATGTTCATAGATTAAATTAATCTGGGACCTAAAAGGCAGATTCATAAAATGTTAATAACAGCAGCATACTTTGAAATAGCCCCAAACTGAGCAATTAAAATGTAATTTCAAACTAGATCCCCAAATGCCCATCAGCTATAGGATAGGGGAATAAATGAGGATACAACCATAAAATGAAATATATAGCAATGGAATAAATAAATTACACCTACAATCAACAATAGAGATTAATCCCATAAACATATTGATGAATGAAAGAATAAATACTGTATGAGTCCATTTGTTTAAAGTTCAAAACCAAAAAAAAGCTATAGTGCTTATGTACTGATAAAAATTTATAGAGCAGCAGGAAAGCGATGACTGTAAGTCAGAACAGTGGCTTATCTATGGGGAAAGAAGGGAGCAGTGACTGGAAGAAGACACATAGGGGGCTTTGGGGGCATTGCCAACGTTTGATTTCTTGATCTAGGTAGTGATAAAACAGATGTTCAGGTTTTGGTATTAAGATGCAAGAATATGATTTCCACTACCTGTGTTTCAACAAGCCCTCCAGGTGACTCTGGTTCACACTCAAGTTTGAGAGCCACTGCTTTAAATATGTACTATGTCTGGGCTTAGTAATAAGCACAGTAATTAATGCCAGTGGATCAACATAGCCACCTGTATATGCAAGTTCACATTTTCCTTTCTATGAGGGGTTGATGATGGTTCTCTCAATTATTCAGTTACCTTCAGCATACTGTGATATGCTACATGAATGTAAGAAATCTACTGCCTAGTTTTAACTATACTAAAGGACTTAAGAAATGAATAAGTGGCTTAAACTGATTCTTGCAAAGAATCTGTGGCTAGAAAATGATACCAACAAGTACAGGCAAATCTTAAGATGGGTGGAATTGAAAACTAGTCTTATGGCATAGCGCATGCAGCCACTGTTGCATTTCTTCCATTAGTATTTATATATTTTTAAAGATTTCTTTTTCAGGTATGACAGGTGAAAATATCATATTATAAGTAACATTACTAGTATGGTGTTGCTTTTTTCATCTTACATCATTCTTCTTAACTTATATTTTACACTTTAAATAAATATATTTTATAATTAAATAAATATAATATGCATGTATTGGGGGTTCATTAGCAAATTATTTGAGGTGCATAATCAAAACAGTTGAGATTGCTGCTATGAGTTAAAGAAAGGAGCCCATTCTCAGGAAACTGTAATCAAAAAAGAAAAATCAAACTTATGAAAGTCAAACAAGGCACAATTTAAATAACACTTCAAGACAACCATAGATACAAGTCTCAAAGCAATTAACATAATTAATTGACAAATTAGTGGTTAAAGAAAATAAGCACAATAGAATCTGAGAGAGCAGAGAAACCACTTTTATCCAGGGTAATCAAGGAAGGGTCACTGAATAGGACTGGCCTCTAATAATGAGTTGGATCTGAACAGGCTAGGAGGAAGAAAACTATTTACCCGCAATTGTCCTTAGATAAGGATAAATCCAAGGCGACAAAGATATTCTGCTAGACTGAAAGCTCTATAATAAAATAGAGTTAATTACATTTAGAATCCCTCAGTGCCCAGCAGCATACCTGCTGGCCCACAGGAAGCACCTGATAACTAGTGCATAAATAGCACAGGTGAGCAAGTGGAACTGGAGAGGACAAGCACACTCCAAGGTCATGTCAAAGTCAAAGCAAATTACATAAATGCCCTGCACTGACTCCTGTTCCAACTGTGGGAATGCTAGTAATTCTTACATTAATAAATACTATAAGAAATCCCCAGGGCCCTAGCCAGTTTTGCTCAGTAAATAGAGCATTGGCCTGTGGACTGAAGGATATCAGGTTCGATTCCGGTCAAGGGCACATGCCCAGGTTACAGGCTCGATCTCCAGTAGGGGAGGTGTAGGAGACAGCCAATCAATGATTCTCTCTCATCATGGAAGTTTCTCTCCCTCCCCCCTCTCCCTTCCTCTCTGAAATCAATAAAAATGTATTTTTTTAAAAAAGAAATCCCCAGGGACAAGGCCAACTTACACACTATTTCTATTCATTTAATGTACAACATCCTAATATATAAAAAGGCAAGGGCCATCACGATCAAAACAATCGAATGGACAACCGAACACAGGCTGCGTGGGGCAACAAAGCTGGCAGGGGGGTTAGTGAGGGACGACCAAATGACTGAACAGCAGGCTGCGTGGGGCAACCAGGCCACCAGGGGAGTTAGTGAGGAACAACCAAACAACCGAACAGCAGGCTGCGTGGGGCGACCAGGCCGGCAGGGGGGGCAGTTGGGGGCGACCAGGCCAGCAGGGAAGCAGTTGGGGGGTGACAAGGCCAGCAGGAGGGGCAGTTGGGGGCGACCAGGCCGGTGGGGGGGGGGCGGTAGCAGTTAGGGGCAACCAGGCCAGCAGAGGGGGGCAGTTGAGGGCGACCAGGCGGGCAGGTGGGGCAGTAAGGGGAGACAAGGCCAGTGGGGGTGGGGCAGTTGGGGGTGACCAGGCTGGCGAGGGGGGCAGTAAGGGGCAACCAGGCCAGGGGGGGAAATTAGGGGTCACCAGGCCGGCAGAAGGGGGCAGTTGGGGGCAACCAGGCTGGCAGGGGGAGCAGTTAGGGGTGATCAGGCCTTCAGGCAGAGGTGGTTAGGAGTGATCAGGCTGACAGTGGGGGGCAGTTAGGGTAATCAGTCAGGCAGGCAGATGAGCAGTTAGGAGCCAGCGGTCCCGGATTGTGAGAGGGATGTCCCGGATTGGAGAGGGTGCAGGCTGGGCTGAGCCCCCCCCCCCATGCACGATTTCATGCACTGGGCCTCTAGTCATTTATAGAAGTAATTTTACACTAAACACTTAACTTGCTCAATAAAAATATTCTTGTAACCTTTTTAGGCCACCATTTTCATTCCTTGACGTGAAACATGTACTAAATGGATGTACTCCTTAGCCTCTGCATTCTGGGACTTTATATTTCATACTAGAGGCCCAGTGCATGAAAATTCATGCACTGGAGGTGGGTCCCCCAGCCTGGCCTGACTCCTCTCACAGTCTGGGAGCCCTCAGGGGCGGGAGGCAACCCAGCGATCAGGGGAAGGTGACGCTCCATCACACCTCTGCTGCTGCCCTAGTTACCTGAGCCTCAGGTGGCCCTGGGCGGCTGGGCAGCCACCATCCGAGGCTTGCCTGCGCCTCGGGCCAGCCCTGAGCAGCTGGGCAGCCACCATCCAAGGCTTGCCTATGCCTCGGGCCAGCCCTGGGCGGCTGGGGGGCTGAGAGGACTGGGGGACTCCGGAGGCAGGCATGCGGGGTGGGCCCGGCCTTGCCAAGCGCTTGCCGCCCCATTGGGGCTGAGGTGACTGGGTGCCACCATCTTGTGGCTGCAGATGCCGCCATCTTTGAGGGTGGGGCAGTCAATTAGCATACTCCCTCCTTATTGACTGTGGGTGTCGCCATCTTTGCGACGGCATGAGGGTCAATTAGCATATTCTCTCTTTATTAGATAGGATCATTTGGATACAGTTGACCCCTGAACAACACAGGTTTAAACTATGTGGATTTTTTTCAATCAATACTGTAAATGTATTTTCTCTTCCTTATGATTTTCTTAATAACATTTTCTTTTCTCTAGCTTACTTTAGTGAATGAATATAGTATATAATACATGTAACATACAAAATATGTGTTAATCAACTGTTTATGGTACCAGTAAGGCTTCCAGGCAACAGTAGGCTGTTAGTAGTTAAGTTCTGAGGGAGTCAAAAGTTATATGTGGATTTTTTACTATGCGGGGGGATGGGGGATTTGGTGACCCTAATCCCTGCGTTGTTCAAGGGCCAACTGTACTATATATCTAAACCCCAATCTTAAATTCCTGTTCCTTACAGGGAAGGAATGGAGAGCATATATCTTGGCATATAACTCAGATTCTCAAGGGAATGAACTAGCAGAGTTTTGATCTCTTTTTCTTTTGGCTTTCATGATATGTGCTTTATTTATGTTGGTATCTCCACAGTGCCTCACACTTAATAGGTGCTCAATATATGCTTTCCTTTAAAAAATAATTAAATTAAATTAATTTGAGTAAACATGAATAGTACAAAGGGAGGGTACAAAAAAGAATTGGATTGAGACCTAACAAAAAGATTTCTTAACACGCCAATGGTTTGCAACATAAAGCTCTGTCCAATATAACCTCAGGGAATGTAACTTCCAGAAAACTGAAGAGAACAGTACTCTACTCCACACTGGTCAAAACCATTCCTTGAACACTTCATTCATTCTAGGTCTAACACTTTAAGAAGTACAGAGACTAACTGGATCCCACTCAGAAGAAACCAACAACGATGGTGAAAGATCACAAATCACATGGTATAAGCAAAAGCTACATGCAGCCTGCAGAAGAGAAAAATAAAAGGCATAATAGCTATTTTCATTTACTTGAAAAATGCTGTCTCATGGAGGACTAATTAAGCTTGTCCTATATAATACCAAGAAGTGAATAAAAAAATGGTTTCAGGTTAGCACAGGAAAGCACTTTCTAACAGTATTAGCTGCCCAATGAGCAGCCTTGTGCCTCAGGGTGTTTCCCTGTGACATGAGAAACCTAGGCACAGATTGGGTAGTCACTTGGCAGGGAAGTATAAGGAGGGGCTCATATATCACATGGTGGCCATCAAAATTCCCATCGTGAAATTCTGTAATTCTAGCCTAGATTAACACGGTATTACACAATAATAGAATGTCTAAAGCCAACACCAGTTCTTCATTAAGTTTTTAAAAAGAAATAAATTCTACCATGAACTACATAAAACAAATTTGAAATGGCAAATGATCATATTTTAACAAAAACAATGTGATAAAAATTGACTTAATATGCCTAGCACAGTCATTAAAAATCTTCACCAGCCCTAGCTGGTTTGGTTCAGTGGATAGAGCATTGGCCTGCAGACTGAAGGGTCCCAGGTTTGATTCCAGTCAAGGGCACAGGCCCGGTTTATGGGTTCGATCCCCAGTAGGGGGCATGCAGGAGGGAGCCGATCAATGATTTGCTCACATCATTGATGTTTCTATCTCTCTTCCTCTCTCCCTTCCACTCTGAAATGACTAAAAATATATTTTAAAAATTAAAAAATAATAAAATAATTTAAAATATTCACTGATTACAGTTATATTTTCTAAGTGATAATTAGCCATATATAACTTTAAGCAAATAGCAAAAAAATTTTGATCTTTAAAATGCGCAGGAATAGGGGAAGATGGCAGCGTAGGTAAATGACTGTACTCACTGCCTCCCACAACCACATCAAAATTACAACTAAAATATAGAACCACCATCATCCTGGATCACGGGAAAGCTGGCTGAATGGAAGTCCTACAACTAGAGAAGTAAAGAAGAAAGCACACTGAGACTGGTAGGAGGTGCAGAGGCACGTCGGTGCCGCTTTTTTAATCAAGAGGGAGATACTCTCTGTGGAGGCTGCCCAGAGGAGCAAGAGTTCCCAGACCCAAACCAGACCCACAGCCCAGGGTCCCAGAGCTGGAAAAAGAAGTCCCTATGGGCAGTAAGAACTATGGGCTGTAAAAACCAGTGCGGATTGGGACTCAGTAACACACAGGCTGCTGGAGACCCAGCTGTTCCTCTTAAAAGGCCCAGCACCCCAAACTGAACTTACAAGGTCCTGCTTCCTCTGAGCTCCAGCACCAGGGTGGGGCTCCGGGGAACACAGACAGATAAGAGGAGGAAATGGATTATCTGGCATCAGGGCAGGAACTCAGAGGCAGCTTTCTCCCAGAAGAAGGTGCTCGCAGGGATCATTGTTCCTATGCTGGGACCTCCCCAGTCGCAGGGCTGACTGGCAGCCATTTCTGTTTGCTCTACCCTGGTGATTCCCTAAGACCCCGCCTCACCCAATTTACAACCCCACTCAAGCTGTGTGCAGCAGCTTTTTCTCAGGCTGTAATCTCTCAAACAAGCTGCAGTTGGGTCAGGGAGATCCAAACCTATCAATAAAAGGCCCAAGACCTGGCACCAGCACCAGCCTGCCTTGCTCCATAGCTGGGCATCATCTGGGCACTTCCAAACCTGATACAAAGAGAAAAAATCTGCAGATCTCTCTGTAGCTCCTGCTGGGTGGCCCTAGGCAGTGGCTGACTTTGCACCTCCTTGGAGACCCAAGAGCCAGTGTACCCAGTGGTTAGTATCAGACAATTCCAGATTACAACTCTACACATCCATAAGAGACACACTCAAGGGGAAGACTCAGTGAGCACCAAAGCTCCACTGAAGCAAGTCCTGCTCCATAGGGGTGTCTCCTGCACAGCAGATTTCCCACTGTAGTCGCAACTGGTCCTCACAGCCAATTGGCCTGCAGGTCAATTCTTCCCAGTGACACCAACAGCAATCAAGTCTCAACTACAACAAGACTGTGTTCACAGCCCACAAAGGGGTTGCACCTAGAGCTCCCAGCTCAGATGACTGGGGAGGCTGAGCCACTGGGTCCTATAGAACACCTACTACACAAAGCCACTCTATCAACTCAAGGAGACATAGCATAGAAACAAACACAGGGAAGCAGCCAAAATGTGTAGACAAAGAAACATGTCACAAATGAAAGAAATGGAAGAAAGCAAACTACTGGATATAGAGTTCAAAACCATGGTTATAAGGTTACTCAAGAACCTTCTAAAAAAAATAGAAAAGGACCAGTCAGAAATTAAGCATACATTGACTGAAATAAAGAACAATATACAGGGATTCAACAGTAGAGTAGAGGATTCTGAGAATCAAATCAACGATTTGAAATATGAGGAAGCAAAGAAACACCCAATCAGAAGAGCAAAAAGAAAAAAGAATCCAAAAATATGAAGATAGTGTAAGGAGCTTCTGGGACAACTTCAAGCGTAACAACATTCGCATTATGGGAGTGCCAGAAGAAGAGAAAGAACAAGATATTGAAAACCTATTTGAAGAAATAATGACTGAAAACTTCCCCCACCTGGTAAAAGAAATAGACTTACAAGTCCAGGAAGTCCAAACAAGTGGAACCCAAAGAGGATCACACCAAGACACATCATAATTAAAATGCCAAGGGCTACAGAGAGAATCTTAAAAGCAGCAAGAGAAAAGCAGTTATCTACAAGCAAATCCCCATACAACTGTCAGCTGATCTCTCAAAAGAAACCATGCAGGCCAGAAGGGAGTGGCAAGAAATATTCAAAGTGATGAATGGCAAGGGGCTACAGCCAAGATTATTCTACCCAGCAAAGTTATCATTTAGAATTGAAGGTCAGATAAAGAGCTTCACAGACCAAAAAAAGCTAAAGGAGTTCATCACCACCAAACTAGTATTATATGAAATGTTGAAGGGTATTCTTTAAGAAGAGGACGAAGAAGAAGAAAAAGATAAAAAATATTAACAAAATGGCAACAAATGCATACCTATCAACCATTGAATCTAAAAATCAAGATAAACGAATGAGAAATCTAATGAATAGAATAAACTGGTGAATAAAATAGAATCAGAGGCATAGAAATGGAACAGACTTATGATTCTCAGAGGGAAGGGGGTGTAAGGACGGGAAGAGATTAAACAAAGATTTTATATGCATACTAGAGGCCCGGTGCACAAAATTCATGCACTGGAGAGGCAAACCTCAGCCTGGCCTGCACCCTCTTGCAGTCCAGGACCCCTTGGGGGATGTCCGCCTGCTGGCTTAGGCCTTCTCCTGCATTGAACATCTGCCCCCTGGTGGTCAGTGTGCATCGTAGCAACCAGTCATTCTGGTCATTCTGCCATAACTGTCGCTTAGGCTTTTATTATATAGATATGCATTATCTATGGACACAGACAATAGGGTGGTGAAGGCCTGGGGTAGGGCGTTAACCGGGTGGAGGGGAGCAACATGGGGGGAAAAAGAAGGACATCTGTAATAATTTCAACAGTAAAGATTAAAAAACTAAAAATAAAATCTGCATGAATAAAAGAAAAGTGTTCACAAAATGAGACTGTATTGTAAACATTTCTCCTTACTCAAAAGCCATGTGTACTAAGTACAGCATAGGAAACAGAGTCAATAATATTGTAATAAGTGTATATGATATCAGTGGGTATTAGACTTATGGGGGGGATCTCCTCATAAGTTATAGAAATGTCTATTATGCTATACACCTGAAACTAATGTAATATTGAATGTCAACTATAATTGAAATAAAAATATAAATAAGTAAAAGTCATGCTTCCTTGATATATATACAGAAAACATAAACAAAGTAATAATGCTCTCTGATCCAACTAACTGAAAATTTTTGTAATTTCAAGAGAAGTCTCATTCTTATAACCATCTATCATATTTGTTTTACTATATTTATTATAGAAGAAAAAAACAGTATTTTGGATTATCCAAAGTGTAGTTAGGAATTACTTATTACTAATGTACTACTGTCTAAACTCTGAGATAGAATTCTAAAAAGGTCAACTCCTCTAGACTGTTAGACTGAAGAAACCCTTCTAGAACAGTACAACTCAAAGTGGGGTCCAGGGACCAGTGCTGGACTATAAACTGTTACTAACCACAATGAGATAAGCACAGAAATTGAGAGTACAAATTTAGAAACTTTTATAGCAATTTGTAAAAGTAGCTTTAAGTCTTATGAATCCAATACTTAAAGCTCAGCTTTGTATTTCATGTATTTTTAATTTCATTTTTCTAGTAATTCATTTTTATTGTATTTTACAAAAATATCACTTGGTGACAGATTGGAAATTTTTTTAATTATTTTTAGAGAGACAGAGTTAGGCAGAGACAGAGAAACATCAATTTGTTGTTCCACTTATTTATGCATTCATTGGTTGATTCTTGTATGTGCCCTAACAGGGGATCAAACCTACAACCTTGGCATATTGGGACCACGCTGTAACCTACGGAGCAGCCCAGCCAGGGGCTAAAAATTTTTTTTTTTTTAATTCTCACCCAAGGATATGTTTTCACAGATTTTGAGAGAAGAGGAGGGGGAGAGAGACAGAGAGAGGCTGGGGAGAGAGAGACAGAGAGAGAGCGAGAGAGATCAATGTGAGAGGAAAACATTGATCAGTCACCTCCCGTACACTCCTGACCGTACACTCCTGACCGGGGATCAAACCTGCAACCCCCATATGTGCCCTAACGGGGAATTGAACCGACAACCTTTTGGAGCAAGGGATGACACTCGAACCAACTGAGCCACCCAGCCTGGGCTTAAAATTTTTTTAAACATTTAAGTAACTTTGGTCTTTCACCAGAGTTTTAGAACACTTCTCTAAAGAACCTTTAAATGCTGAATGTCCTTGAATAGGAAGATAAACTGTTTTACTTTGCTGTCCTCCAATCTCCCTGTTCACCTTGGTTTCCCACTGTGATAACAAACACTATTAATTTATTCCTTTCCAAGTGTTCTTTTGATATCTCTGCTAAGTTGACAATAATATCAATATAGTTCACTGCTTAACATTTATCATCAGCTTTATCTGTCTGGTTGCTCATAATTTATAACACTACTTCGTTTGCATGCAGATGCAGCTCCAACAAACTCTTGAATTCATTCCTTATAAGAAGATATTAGTTAATTTGATGATCCAGTTTGCCAGGGTCACCCAATCTTCCACATGACTGCTGCCATAATCCATGGCAGTAAATCATATAATTTTTTAGACAGTCTAAAGATAGTACAGTTCAGTTTTAAATCCCAGGTCCCCATGCCTAAAGCAAGGGCCTGCAGAATCCTGAACTCATGCTTAAAGACCTGTTATCTCTGCAATTTTGCCCATCTCCCTGGATTCTCAATTCTCCATTTGAACTATTTTGGTTCCCAGAATCTTTTTCTGACTTACATATTCTTTTATTCCTTATGTAAATATGTACAAAGATGAATTTAATAAATATATAACATGAGCTTTTTCCATATATTTTCTTCTAAGAGCGTTATAATTTTAGCTCTTGCGGTGCGGTCTTTGATTCATTTTAAATTTTGTGTACAGTGTATGATAAGGGTCCAATTTCATGTGGATATCCAGTTTTCCCCAACACTCTGTGGAAAAGACAGTCTTTTCTCCATTAAATGATTTTGGCAGCCTTAGCCATATATCTGAGGGTTTATTTCTGTGCTCTCTATTCTCTTCACAATTAGTCTTTATGTCTTTCTCTATGCTAGCACCATGTTCTTTTTTTTAAAATATTTGATACGTTTTTAATGATTTCAGAGAGAGGAAGGAAGAGGGAGAGAGAGATAGAAACATCAATGATGAGAGAGAACCATCAATTGGCTCCTCCTGGGGATCGAGCCTGCAACCCAGGCATGTGCCCTGACCACAAACTGAACCGTGACCTCCTGGTTCACGGGTTGATGCTCAACCATTGAACAACACTGGCCGGGCAGTACCATGCTCTTTTGATTACCATAGCTTTATAGTAAGTTTTGAAATCAGGAAGTGCAAGGCTTCCAACATTGTTCTTTTTTTTCTTAAGATTTTTTTGGCTATTCAGGGTCTCTTGAGCTTCCATACGAATTTTAGTATGGCTTTTTTTATTTCTAAAAAAAAAATCATTGAGATTTTTATAGGGATGGCATGGAATCTATCAATTGCTTCGTTTAGCATTGATATCTTAATATTAAGTCTTCAGTGAACGCAGGATGTCTTCCCATTACCTATGCCTTCTTTAATTACTTTCAGCAATATTTTGTGATTTTTGAGTGTCTAAGTCTTTTGTATTCTTGATTAAGTTTATTCCGAAGCAGTTTATTCTTTCTGGTTTTTATCGAAGCTCAATCACTGAGCCACGCCAGTTGGGCATGAAGTAATGGGTCTTTTTTGTTTGTTTGTTTTTGTTTTATTTGTTAATCCTCACCTGAAAACATTTTTCCATTGATTTTTAGAGAGTGGAAGGGAGGGGGAGAGACAGAGAGAAATATCGATGTAAGAGAGACACATTAATTGGTTGCCTCCCGCACATGCCCCACACGCCAGGGATCAAGCCTGCAACCAAGTTATGTGCCCTTGACCAGAATTGATTCCTGGATCCTTCAGTCCACAGGCCAACGCTCTATCCACTGACCCAAACCAGCTAGGGCTGAAATGATGTTTTTTAAATGAAAAGAGTCTTAGGAGTCCATAGATGAAAAAAACAATTGTTCTAAGGGCATCATACCTACTTAACAGTGGAACATCAAAATGTTCTCCAAAACTCCCACTTGATTCAAGATTTCTTATCAATAAGTTAGCAAGAGCAAAGGTTGAGATAAAAACCTTTTCAGAAAACAAAAAGGATATATTTTTCAAAAAGTCAAGAGAAACAAGGTTAATGGGAAAAACTACTTTCATAACAAGCCATTAAAAAGATAACCAAATTACTCAGGAAATGTGGCCCTGAAAAGGAAGATTACAAAAGTATTTCTCAAGAACATGGCACCAAAAAACAAGATTAGTCAAGTAACATGGATGCTAAAAAGGAGGCTGGTCTACATGGATATAAGGCATACATGGGCATTTTAACAGTGATGGTATAGGAATAATTAATTTGGAATAAATGTATGTGTCTATTAACATGTACTAAAAGAGCCTCGCTTATCTTCTAATTATAACGAACTTGGCAAACGTTTTGTTCTAATAAAACAAAACATTTTATTCTAGTAAAACAAAACAAAAAAATACTACCTTAAAATTGCACAGAATAGAGGGGACAAACAAAAAAATACCACCTTAAAATTGCACAGAATAGAGGGGATAAAAGTAGGAATGGGTTCTTGTTTCCTTGAACAATGTAAAGCAGAGCTAGGAATAGACTAGATGAATCTCCTATCCCCTTTCCTTTACACATTAGACTGGCTACTACTTCCCTTCACCTCTTCCCTAACCTCCATACCAAATGAAGCCACTCTGAAATGAAGTCACTGCAAGATATGAAAAGCCCAAAGTTCACAACTACCTAAAACTCCAGACCCAGATTTATTCTAGCATTTACCATCCCAGATTCTATGGAAAGAATGTGGAATCCTAGCAAAACTTCCCAAAGTCAGTGATTTTAGAGTTGACTGGGACAAGGCCAATATTACCACTTGGACTTTTTCCCCAAAAAATACTAAGTACAAAATATAAAATAACCGACAGCACTTTGAAATGTTTAAAGATTGCTGAACTATTTAATCAACTGTCTTCCACTATTACAATTAAAAGAAGGCTGAACAGGCAGCTACCCAGGTTAAAGATCTAAGAGTAGAAAAGAGTATGAGCTGAGGCATAAGGACTAGGGAAACTTTGTTTCTTCTGGTTAAAAAAAGCCCCAAGAAATAATTCCTGAAGGACAACCTGGACTCAGTAATAGCACTCGAAATATCAACACCACGCACGTGTTCACTGGGTTTCTAGATGCTCTGGCTCCTAGATAAGCACTCCAAATCCTAGCAAAAATTCTGCCCTGTAACATCCACAACCCCACACACGGACTGCCCACACTAAGCCTCCAACCTCCAACCTCCAACAGAATTCCTACTCTAGTCTGCGCACCATCTTTTTTTTTTTTTTAAATTTTTTTTTTTAATCCTCACTGAGGATCAAGCCCACAATCCAGGCATGTGCCGTCTGGTTATCGAACCTGCAACCCTTCAGTGAATGGGATGACACTCCACCAACTGAGGCACTCCGGCCAGACTGCACACCATCTTAAGGGGCCTTGGCAGGCAGGCTTCTTCAACCCTCAGTCAAAAACTATTGCATGCAAGCTGTCGCAAATGGTAGGAGTTCCTTCCTTTTTACAGCAGCATAGTCTTCCATTGTGTAGATGTACCACAGTTTTTTAATCCACTCATCTGCTGATGGGCACTTAATCAATAAAGAAAAAAAAAACTATTAGCATGTCTTTCCTTAAGATAACCAATGTTCTATCTTTAATAACTATTGAAAACTGCTAGGTGTATCTGATTTTAAAAAGTTGGCATCTCCAAGCCCATTTATCCTTCAACCTAATCAATCTTCATTAACATAAAAAAAGCTTTGCAAATCAATAAGAAAAAGACCCCACCAGAAAAATGGACAAATGTCATGAACTGGTAATTTTTACATGCACATACATGTGCACTCCAATAACTAAGCAAAATAAAAGAGCAATTAAATATAATTTCTGGCCCAGCCAGCATGGCTCAGTGATTGAGCACTGACCTATGAACCAAAAGGTCACGGTTCGATTCCCGGTCAGGGCACATGCCTGGGTTGTGGGCTTGATCCCCAATGGGGGGCAGCCGATCAATTATTCTCTCTCATCATTGATGGTTCTATCTCTCCCTCTCCCTTTCCCTCTGAAATCAATAAAAATATTTTTTTAAAAAAAAATATATATATACACACACACACATATATATATAATTTCTGAAAGGTTAACATGGTGGTATGCAGGCAGGCTAAACAGCCATGTCAGGCAGTGGATAAAGAAAAATTGAATTTATTTAAGGAAAGGGACTGGGGGATGGGATATCCAAAGGGAAAGGCTGCACAGCACTGAGCCAAGGGGATACTGGGTGGATGATGGCAGCAAAACTATTCTTAGGGCAGCAAAACCAGGAAGGGCATAGAAGAAGCAACAGCAGAGCCTAGGCTGGGCTGCTTTGGCTCACTGGGAAGTCAGAGAAAAGGGGACCTTAGAGACAGGTTCAGGGAGTTATCCCAGGACAAGCTGCCGCTGCCCACTGCTCCCTTGGTTGCAAATCTCATGGGGTCCCTTAGAGGGGGATACTGCCTGTGAGAAAGGAAAGGGGGTAGGAGATGGCAGAGGCATGCTCCTTGAAGGGAGAGCACCCACTGGGTCCCTTGTTCTGAGCTTATTTCTCTCTCTCACAGGTGGAAATCTCAGGGGAGGTTTCAGGGGAGGGTCTCAATAGAATATTCATCAGCTTTCTAGGTGTGCTCTTTCAGGATCGTGGTCTCCGCTGATAGGTCGGTGCCAGGGCAGGGGGTCACTAGTCAATGTAGCTGGTCCTCAGGCAGCCATTGTGCCACTTGTCTGGTTTTGCTGCTTTTTCTGGGCCTGGAGCCGAAATACAACTGAGGCCTAGATGTTATCTTTAGGAAGGAAAAGGTCAGGGGATATAAACCGCCTGACCAGCGATATGAAAGATCAGGGGTCCAAACCGCATGACCAGCGACATGCTAGGGGAGGATAGGTTACCCTGGGGGCAACGTTCTTGTTTTCCCAGTTTTGCCCCTTGCTAGGCATCCGGGGCTTTCTGCTCATGTCTAACATTTTCCATCTCCTGAATTAGCAAATAATCTTAAAAAATTTATAATACTGATATTATCAAAACTGTAGAGGAACTGGCATCCTCATATACTGCTAATGGAAGTGTAGAGAGAAATATGTATTTTTATGTATCCTTACATATAAATATACCAACATATTAAATACATCAGAAGTCTTAAAATTTACATACTCTTTGGCTCCAAAATTAAAATTTTGCTGACAGATAGAAATATATGCATCCATCTAGGCACTGTTATTTTTTATAGACCCAGAGAAGATCTCCTGATAATGAATCTGACCATCACCTAATAAAAGGCCAGGTAGCTGCCTGACCACATTGCCTGAGGCTCAATAATTGGCAAGCCCACCTATGCACAAAGAGCTTCAATTCACATTTTAATGCCTTACTCTTTAATAGACATGGACAGCCAAGAATCATCAGTTTGAGGAAAGCCATCAAGATAAAAGACAATGCAAGGTACAGAGAAAAAGGTGTTTGTGAAGTTTTTTTTTAATCCTCACCCAAGAATATGTTTATTGATTTGAGAGAGAGAGAAACATCAATGTGAGAAAAAAAAACATTGATTGGCTGTCTCTCATACACACCCAGGAATCAAACTTGCAACCTTTTTGGTGTATGAAGACAATACTCCAACCAACTGAGCCTTCCAGCTGTCGTAAAAAAAGATTTTTTTTAAACTGTAATTAATCAATTGTACCTCAATTTTTACAAAAACTATAATTACTATCCTTACAGAAAAGATACTGCATCCATGAAACTACAACAGTAAGTGTGTTAAAGATCTCCACAATTACAGACCAAGGCCTCCAAAATTTGAAGGGAAGATTATTTACAACCTAGACTTCTGTACCTGACCAAAGTATCAATAAAGTTTAAAAGTAGAATTAAAGACATTTTCAGACTTCCAGGATCTCAAAAAACAAACCTCCTCCTCTCCCTCCCATGGGCTGCTATTGGAGTACATGCTCCAACAAAGCAAGAGGACACAAGAAAGTAAGATATGAGATTCAACACAGGACAGAGGCAAAGGGAAACCCACAGTGATAGCTGTATGACACATCTAGACAACAATCAATCAGATTAAAGCGGCTCCTCCACCAATCTTCCATCTCAACAGATGGCATGACCATCTACCAACTTGCTCAAGCACTCTCACAGGCCAAATTGAACATCCTCGTGATTGTACCTTCTAAATAGCTTACAATCCCTTCTTTCAGCCTCCATTGCCACCTCCATATTCTAAGACTCTGTCATCTCTCACCTGGTCTATTGTAATGGACAGCTAACTAGTCTACCTTATCCCATACAAGCTATTTTCCATATAACAACCAGTGATTTTTTAATACAAATAAGATCCTGTCACACTGAGTAAAATCCTCTAAAGGCTTCTCATTCCACCCAGAATAAAACTCAAGTTTCCAAATACAGCTCACCAACTACTGTATAATCTGGCCTGACTATCTTTAGAATCTCATCTCATTTCCCTCTCACCCTCTCTCACTACATTCCAACCATGGTAGGCCTTGCAGGTTCTTGAATATGTTAAGTTTTATCTTGCATTTGACATGGCATTGGCCTTTTACATCAAATTCCCCAGCTCTTCACAATGAATTGTTCTCATCTTTCATGATTCAACTTAAATGTCATTTCCTCAGAGCTTTCCTGACCATCAATTCTCAATTAGCCCCTCACCAGGTCAGTTTCCCTTCATTTCCTTTCCTCAGTGAGTTAAAATGAGGGAGTTTTATCAACTGAATTATGTATGTCCTAGTAGAACAATATGCAACTATTTAAATGAGGTTATCAAAAAGTATTTATATAAAATGGCTCAGCAAGACAATTTTTAAGAATTAGAAGAAGATGAATAAGCAGAATTTTTCCTACCAGTTATCACTGATATTCTATAAAGTTGTAATCGCTAAAACAGTATAGAACTGGCACAAGAAAATTGAGGTTGAAATCAATAAAGAAATTTAAAAAAAAAAAAGAAAAATGAGGTTGACATATCAGTACAAAAAGTCTAGAAACAGACATATACTTGATCTAACAAAGGTAGCACTGCAGATCCATAGACAAAGGATGGCCTTTTCAATAAATGATGCTGGGATAACCAATTATCCACATGGTGGAAGGGGGGAATATATCCCTCTCACAACATATTTTATAGAAAAAATAAATTTCTATTTAAAGACCAAAAGAGGAAAAAGGTAAACTTTAAAATCCTTAAAAGATGATTTATGACTTTTGGGTAGGACAGAGTTTCTTGAAATGTTCCCTTTCTCTCTCTTACACACACACACACACACACACACACACACACACACGGGCACAAATATAAAAAGGAAAATATTCATAAACTAGAGGCCCAGTGCACAAATTCGTGGATCAGTGGGGTCCCCCGACCTGGCCTGCGGGATCGGGCCGAAAGCAGCTCTCCAACATTCCCTCAAAGGGTCCTGGATTGCAAGAGGGTGCAAGCCAGGCTGAGGGGCCCCACTGATGCACGATCAGGGCTGGGGAGAGACACGGGAGGTTGGCCAGCCAGGGAGGGACCACAGGAGGGCTCCAGGGCATGTCCGGCCTGTCTCGCTCAGTCCTGATCGGCAGGTACCCAGCAGCAAGCTAACCTACCAGTCGGAGCATCTGCCCCCTTGTGGTCAGTGCACGTCATAGCAACTGGTCGACCCGTCAACTGTCTACCCCCCTGGTGGTCAGTGCACATCATAGCGAGCGGTTGAGAGGCCTTAGCATATCATTAGCATATTATGCTTTGATTGGTTGAACAGACGACCAGACGACCAGACACTGAGCATATTAGGCTTTTATTATATAGGATGTGGCTTAATTAAAATTAAAAAGACTTCTGGACATCAGTAGCACAAATTAGGAATATAAACCACAGATTGAATGCAGATATTTGTAATACATGTAACTGCCAAAAGATCAGTATCCAAAATGCTTAAGGAATGTTTTAAAATCTATACAAAAATACAATCACTAAAAAGATGAGCAAAGGATAGTCCCCCAAAAAAAGAAATCTGAACTGGCAATAAGGATATAAAAAGATATTTCATTATACTAGTAATCATGGAAATACAAATTAAAATCATAAGATACTATTTTATACCCATCAACTTGTCAAAAATTTAAGTCTGACAACACAGTATTTTTGAGGCTATAAAATAAAGAAAACACTTATTTCTGATGGAAAGAAATTGATACAGTCTTACAATATCTAATAAGATAGAACAGGCATATACTCTAAGAGCCAGCAATTCTATTCCTAGAACTATATACCCTAGAGAGGTACCTTTCAAACTTTTTTTTTTTTTTTTCAGAGAGAGAGAAGAAGGGAGAGGGAGAGATAGAAACATTGATGAGAGAGAGAGACATCATCAATTGGCTGCCTCCTACACACTCCCACCAGGGATCGAGCCCAAAACCTAGGCATGTGCCTTGACTGGGAATGTAACTGGCAACCTCTTGGTTCATGGGTTGATGCTCAACCACTGAGCCACACCAACCAAACCCTCTCACACTTTTTTGATCATCACAAACATATTTTACCTTGTGACCCAATGCACACATACTTATTTAACTGAAACAAACATTCACAAAGCAGAGTTTATTCTTAATATGTGTCACATATCCTGATAGTTTCCATTCTTTCTATTCATGTTTTAAATGTTGGAATGACTCACTCACTTGCTTTTAGAACCACTAATGGGTAAACACACCCAGTTCAAAAAACTCTGCCCCAGAAAATATTCTCATATATATCTTCTTGTGCAAAGGTAAGAGCATGTTTATTATGACATTCTTTGTCAAAATAAATTTAGAACAACATAAACGTCAATCAGTAGGAGAGTGAATAAAAAATTGAAGGCATATTCATACAGTGGAATTAGATATAACAGCACAAATGGAAGAACTTAAGTATTGATAAAAATAAATATCATGAATTTAAAATACTTAGCAAAACAAGCAAGTTGCAGAAGAATACATATAGTATATCATGTGTATGAACCTTTTAAACGTGCAAAACAAGAATACATTGTTTAGAAACACATTTTTACATAATGAATATATAGCATATAAAAATATGCACAGGGAAAAAGAAAATATATCCCAGGAAAGTACAGAAAAGAGAGTGAAATGAAAAAGCCAAGTGAACATTTAGAAACTAAATCATTAAAAGTTGCCCATCTTGCCCAGCCGGCATGGCTCAGGAGGTCATGGTTCGATGCTCGGTAAGAGCACATCCCCGGGGGAGGGGGGAGAGATCAACCAAAGGACTTGTGTGCATGCATATGAGCCTATCTAAGATAGGGGATTAAGTTCAACAGGGGGTTGGGGCATCCGTGGGGAGGGGTGTGGGATGGGAATGGGGGGGATGAGGACAAATATATGACACCTTAATCAATAAAGAAATTAAAAAAAAAAAAAAAAAGAGCACATCCCCGGGTTATAGGCTCCATCCCCAATGGGGGGCGTGCAAGAGGCAGCTGATCAATGATTTTTGTCATCATTGATGTTTCTGTCTCTCTCTCCCTCTCACTTCCTCTCTGAAATCAATAAAAATATTTTTTTAAAAAGGTGACCATCTTAAAATTAAAACTGCCTCCTTTCCAAGCACCAGACTAATAAAGAAAAGTTTGCCTGAACTGTGTGGCTCAGTGGTTGAGCATCGACCTATAAACTAGGAAGTCACGGTTTGATTCCTGGTCAGAGCACATGCCCGGGTTGTGAGCTCGGTCCCCAGGAGCGGACATGCAGGAGGCAGCCAATCAATGATTCTCTCTCATCATTGATGTTTCTATCTCTCTCTCCCTCTCCTTTCCTCCCTGAAATCAATAAAAATATATATTTTTTAAAAAGGCTCAACTGGACTGTCAAACCTCAGAGGGAAGGTAGGGGAGGGTGGGGGTAAGAGGGATAGATCAACCAAAGGACTTGTATGCATGCATATAAGCCTAACCAATGGACACAGCATGAGTGGGGGGTGGGGGGAGGTTGGGAAGGTAATGGGGGGATGAGGACACATATGTAGTACCTTAATCAATAAAGAAATTTTTTTAAAAAGTTCAACTGCCAGCTAGAAAAAATAATACAGTCAAATTGAGATCAGTCTTCAAACACACATTTTTTAAAATTTTTCTATTAAGTAATCAAGTACACTGAGTATCTATTTTTAACTAAGTAATGAAATCCAGAACATGGACAAAAAATGCAACAGGTACTTGTGGGTGGATGAGATGTCACAGCAGATGCCCCAAACACAGCCATGTGCCAACAAGGCTGAGTCACTGTGAGATGCTGAAAAACGATATTAAGGCTCAGCTGCCACCGGCTGCAGTGAGCCCTCCCTGCTTGCCTCTCTGTCATATCTGCCAGGCATCATTCCAGAATGCTGAATACTCAGACATCTTCAAGAATAGTAAATCACTAAAAATGACAAAATGTGGCATCTTACAAATAGCATATGCTTATGATCAAATTAACACCGCAGATAGCTAATAAACATTCAGTGGGCTCATGGAATAATTCCCTAAAATTAAAATGGCCCTAGGTCTCAATATATACGACACCCAGAAGATTAAGCCCAATGCTGTAATACCCTTTGCTGTAATTTCAAAAATGTCAATCCACTTGTCAGAGAATGTCATTTAAAAGGACTATGTGTAACAGAATTAGTAGCAATAAACTATCAGACCAATAAGCATGCCTCCGAGCCACAAGTTCAAACCACTCTGATCCCCAAACCAAGCAACTTCTCTAGGAAAACATCTCACCCATTCATTCAGTCAACCCTTATTTATTACACTACATGTCAAAGGTACCACAGTAGACCTTAAGGAAGCATCGTGTTAATTTTCTATAACATTTTTGTAAACTTTCTGTAAATCTAAATTTATTTCAAAATAAAAAGTTGAGTATTTTTAATGTAACTTCTGTAGGCATGAGATCTTACCATTTCAACCACGTTATGAAAATGACTCATCTGGGCTAGCTATTATAATTTTCTTATTAGGAGAGATTATTCAATGATGTCAAATTCAGAATCCCAAAACCCAACTCTTACAGTGCATCCTGAATTACAGAAGACATAACTGGAAAACCAGTCGGTGACTGTAAAGTACACTTGCGAAACACGACATGGTACTCTGTTAGCAAAGATACATGCTCCCAGAAAGTCATAAAGCAATGATCATAAAGCAATGGCCCACAACACAAATGAAACGACTGAAAACATAAAATGTCAAGAACTGGACAAAACCAACTGAATCAATATGCGATTAAATTATGACTTGATGAATGTCTGTGGCCAATTTTTATGCGTCTGGCAAAAAAAGGCTTTTCATTAGGTAAAAGTTGGATTGGTTGAATTACATACCCAGATTTCAAGTCAGTTATCCTCAAACAGTTTGTAGCATCCAGTCCCACTTTTCCATTGCGGACCACACTAGATATAAATGGGGAGAGCATTGGAGAAATTCGGTTCAAGGCCACTTCTGGGGACATTTTAACTTGACTTGCAAATCACCACTGAAAGCAGAAGGAAAGAATGGTGATCAGAACATCCAAAGAACTACATACACCAAGCTTCCTGAAAACCGGCACAGCACACAGAAGTTTCTCTTGCACGAATAAATACCTCATTTTCCTGTCTTAAGCTGCCTTTCCCAATGAAATCATCTCCCTGCTACTCACCTACTTAGGACATAGACTACACCACTGCTTTTCAGGAACAGAGGCAACTCTTGAAATCCAATTCCCTCCTCCTTTCCAAAGTTGATTTCTACAATGCTACACTCCACTTAAAGCTGTCCCATTCCGCTTACAACTGGCCAGTTCTACTGTAGTTGAGGTTTTAAGAAGACTTTGCTGACAATCCTCTCCCTCTAACACACAAAACCCACATACCACTAGGTTAGGAATCCTCGCTTTATGAGTAAGAACTTGGCTGATAATACTATATAAAGACCTAGAACAAGCATAACCTGCTTGCAAGTCACTTACTAGAAATTATTTTTTTCTGATATACTCCTCTACCTAATTTTCATAACTGTTACTGCACAGTGTATTATAACCACTGGAGAGAGATCACAAACTAAACACCCAATAAACATTTTTAAATAAATAAATAAAGTAAGGAGACAAAAGCTAGAGAAATATGCAGGTATATAGAGAAGATAATATGCCCTCAAAAACTTGGTAGAGGATAGCATATCTAAGGAATAGATGTAGCAAAAATCTACTTAACAATTAAATCATGAAAGCATATACCTGTCCAGATATTCAGCAACACAAACTAACATGGATCTAAAAGTCTTTGACTGTAAGGCGCTAAGAAGGCCTTAAACTTGAAAATACAAAAGTAAAACCAATAAATCATATCTAAACTACTTGGAAACCCATGGGGCGGGGGGAGGGAGTACATGAATTCCTCTTAATAGACGTCTAAATGAAAGCCTCTACTTTCAGAGGTGAATAAGTCAACTTAAATGATCATTTCTTTTTCAATCTGAAAGGATAATCCCACATCTAAAGCAATTAATTACCTGCAAGTTACAAGTAAATGATGTTTTGCTTCTAGTTTTCATATATTATACCACATGAGGACTTACGTGTCACTGCTAAAATAAATGTTGAAAAGTAGTACCTGTTTTAATAATTTCAGACAATAATAAAGAACTACAGTGATCTTTCAAAAAATAATAATACTGTGACCCTTCTGGGTGATGGCACTCAGAAGTATCTTGGGCATGTACCTTGGTCGCAGGCTCCTCCTCAGCCCAGGCCCTGGTCAGGGTGCGTGCAGGAGGCAACCAATCAATGTGTTTTGAGATTTCTCTCTGCCTTTCCCTTTCTCTTCCACTCTCTCTAAAAATCAATGGAAAAATACCCTCGGGCCGAAACCGGTTTGGCTCAGTGGATAGAGCGTAGGTCTGCGGACTGAAGGGTCCCAGGTTCGATTCCGGTCAAGGGCATGTACATTGGTTGCGGGCACATCCCCGGTAGGGGGTGTGCAGGAGGCAGCTGATCGATGTTTCTCTCTCATCGATATTTCTAGCTCTCTATCCCTCTCTCTTCCTCTCTGTAAAAAATCAATAAAATATCTTTAAAAAAAATAAAAACAGAAAAGAAAAATACCCTCGGGTGAGGATTTGAAAAAAAAAAAAAAAGAGCTTCCATATGCATTATTGCAGTTGATCTTCATACCCCTAGGTAGTAGGGAATTCCCATTTTAAAGATGACACAGATAACTTTTATGATGCCTTTGAAAAGTATACTAATCCATATTATCATTTTGAAACCTATTTTTTTCTATTCTGCAATGTTTCCACTTTTTTTTCTAACCAATGATGTCACAGTTCTTGAAAGGATGATTACCTAAATCATATGCAAATACAAAAACACTTATCTAGGGAAAAAACTGAAGGACCTCACCTACATTACAAAATTATTCTTCCTCTCCCTGGTCTGTGTTTCTTAGTGGTTAGAGCGTCAGCCTGAGAACTGAAGGGTCTCAGGTTTGATTCCCGGTGAAGGGCATGTACCTGGGTTGCAGGTTCATCTCCAGCCCCTGGTGAGTGCATGCAGGAGGCAACCAATAGATGTGTCTCTCTTACATTGATGCTTCTCTCTCCCTGACTCTCCCACCTCCTTTCCACTCTCTTTGAAAATCAATGGGGGAAAAAACATCCTTCCTTGTTTTTCCATAATTTTAATTATGGGAAATATCTATTATAATTGTATCTCTCATTTCTATGAAAAAGGAAAATAGAACATTCTGAACATCTATTCATTATCAAGCACTGTACTACCCACTTCAATCTGTAATTTCATTTACTTCCCCTGAACAATCCTGTCCTCTGTTTAATATTAGTTTCCACTTCATAGATAAGAAAACTAATACTCAGCAAGACTACCTAACTTGTTCAAAGTCCCCAACCTAGCAAGCAGAAGGATCAGAATTCAAATCCAGATCCCCCTCAAAGTCCACTATTCTCATTTTCCTCTCAAATAAACATAACTTCAATCACCAAAGAGAAAAGCATCAAAGTGAATTTTTTTAAGTATACAGCTCGTAAAATTTGCACAAAATGGCATGAATTTAGACTAGCTTTACAACTAGAAACAACTACTATAGGCCTACTGCTGAAATTGGCCTGACTGCACCAATCAAATGCTAAAGGAAGAAGAGATAAACCAAATAACATATATACTTATATGCATAGCCCATGCACACAGGCAATAGGGTAGTGAAGACCTGAGAGGGAGGATTGGGGGGGGGGGAGGGGGAGAGTGCACGGGAAATATCTGTAATACTATCAATAAAAATATATTTAAAAATGAAAAAAATGCTCAAGGGAAGCCAAACTATACTTAAGGTGACAACAACCCATTCCATTTCAGCAACTGTCATGACCTTAGAATGACACCTGAAGGAATGAATTTGTCTTTGTTTCCAGAACAGCCAAAATACTATTTTTTGACAGTTCAAGGTTTCATGCAGTGCTAAAATCTGTTTCAAGCGTGAGGTGCTGTGACTTCTCTAAAGGAGAGGGGGAAATACTCCCAAATCAGAGGTCACAGAGTGATGAGGGTCTTTTGGTGCAGTCCTTTTGAGCCAGGGGCACGGCTGTGGGGACCACCCCCGGGAGCAGCTTTTACACATCTCAGCATTGTAACAGATCGCAGGCAGGCAAAACTTGACGGTGGCCAGCCTCCCTTGAATGCTAGTTAGGCAATTTGTATTTCCTGATTTTGACATATTACAGAAGGAAAATGCAGAAATACAATTTTTACAGGTGTCTGCCGCCTCAAACTAAGGTCACATAAGGGCCTTTGATCGGCCACCTGGGGAATACAAAGACGTCTAAAGCGCTGTCCAGTTTCTTGCAATTAAGATGGGATGACAAACACGGAAACATGTGCCCTGCTGACGTCATGGAACGGAAAGGGGTAGCGTCCAGCTGCGTCACGTCCACGTCATAGGGCGCACAAGGGAAGTGACACTGGGGGGAAGTCATTTCTCCAAGGGACAGCAATCGAGAAAAACAAGCCGGCTACGACCCAAAGAATGATCACCCCAATTTAGGAGACATTTAATAAAAAGGGGGCGCTCTCCCTTCTCCCGCATTTTATGATCCCCCTCATCGCGCGGGAAAGAGGAAGAAGTCGGGTTAATCGGGGACCAGGAGCGGTATAGACGAGGAGAAAGGATAACTCCTGGCCTTGAGGAGCCCGCTCCTGAGGGGGCCAGCGTGATGGGGATGAGCAGGGCATCTTTGGAACCGGGCCTTCTCCACAGGAAGGGGAGGCGAGCTCTGGGCACGGTCCTCGGCACCACCTGTGCGACTCGGGATCCAACCTCCCCACACCAGCCCCAGCCTAGGTACCTGGAACTTAGTCCGTTCGGTAACCGGCGACTACGTGGGGTACAGGTTACCCGAGCGCGCGCCCCCGACCGACGCGCCGAACTGCGCGCGCACCGCGGGCCTGTTGCGTGCTCGTCCCCGGATGTCCGCCCCGCCCCTTCGGCGGCCCAGCCGGGCGGCGCGCGCGCCCCGAGCCGAGCCGAGCCGGGCTCTGGGAAAGGCGTCCCCGCGGTGCCTGAAAGTTCCCTCTCCAGGGCTTTCCTCGGCTGCAGCGAGCAGCGCGGGTCGGGAACTGTCAGCGGGGCCTTCTGCGGGAGGCGGTGCCGGGAGACAATTCCTGGAAGCACTGGGGGCAGCGGGTGGGCGGGGTCATTTCGGGCATTCAGGTGGGCGACCCGCCTAGGCATCTGGAAGGCCCGGGTAGTTAGGGAGGGTCGGAACGGCGTCTCTGGCAACGGGGATCGGACAAAGGGTAAAGGGCAGCTTCCTGGTTGGAGAGCACCTCGTTTTGAGCCATGGCCGCGTCTGGGGAACCCGGGCGGCAGAGGCAGGAGGAGGTGGCGGCCGTGGTAGTGGTGGGCTCCTGCATGACCGACCTGGTCAGGTTTGTCTGGGGCCGGTACGCCGAGGCCGGCTTGCGGGAGGGAGTGTGCTCTTCTCTGCGGGTGCACGGGGGCTGCTGAGGAGGAACAGTGGTCGCTTTGGGTGTGAGCTGCAGGTTCCCCCAGCCCGCCGTGTGCCTGCTGGGGTGCAGGAGGTAGGATACGTTTGTCAGGTGAGGGGACATTGTGGCCGGGGCGCAGTGAACGCACGAATGGTACTAGACGCGCCTCCAAAGCCATCCTGTTTTCCTGACCAGGCTGCTGAGCCTCCCCGCTGCGTGGCCCAGTGAGTTTGGCCAAGTCATTTTACCCCCAAGAATGTGATGTGCCTGCCTCCCTGAGCTGCTGGGAGGACTAAGTGAAGTAAAGGGTTTTGGCCCGGAACACTATCCAAGTTGGGTATTCCTGTCTGAACTTGGATAAAATGGGTGGAGCCAGAGGTCAAAAAGGCGATCAGTCACCTTTAACCATATTGATGGTTGGCATCCCTGCAGTATCTCATATATACAACTTATTTTACAGTATTCTAGTAGCCATGGATGGCAACATGAGTGTGAGTCAAATAAAACCCGGTAAACACAATATTTAATCCATTTTTTAAATATGTTTGTCTGTTTTTAAATATATTTTTATAGATTTCAGAGAGGAAGAGAGAGATGGAAACATCAAAGATGAGAGACAATCGGCTGCCTCCTGCTCGCCCACACTGGGTATGGAGCCCTCAACCCAGCCATGTGCCTTGACTGGGAATCCATCAGTGACCTACTGGTTCATAGGTCGATGCTCAACAACTGAGTCACACCGGCCCCACTATATCCATTTTTTAAAGTGATCAGATCATGGCCCCAGCTGGTTTGGCTCAGTGGACAGAGCCTCGGCCTCAATTGGGTCAAGGGCACATGCCCGTGTTCAGGGCTCGATCCCCAGTGGGAGGTATGCAGGAGGCAGCCAATCAATGATTTCTCTCTTCATTGATGTTTCTAGCTCTCTCTCCTTTCCCTTCCTCTCTGAAATCAATAAAAATATGTTTTTTTAAAGTGATCAAATCATGAAAGAATGGTTGATGAGATTAGTAAGGGAGAGCCTTTCAATTTATCTTTTTTTATGAAAATGGCTTATTTTATTATAAAAGTAGTATTCATTGTTTTGGTTTTTTTAAAAAAAGGATCAGGTATTCCAAGAAAATCATACCACCGAGATTGCTTCAGTTTAATATTTGGTGAATAGCTTTTCAGATATAATGCTATTTTTATATTATAAAAATAAAAAATGATCAGGCATTACTATAGTAAGACCTCATCTGTCCTGCAGCCTTGCTTTTCCCAAGGATAGCAGAGAACCTAGAAATAAATAAAAAGACCTTGGGACAATCTAAACAAGTCGCCAAATCCCGGCACCAAGCCACCTTTGTTGTTTTTTTTAACCTGGAAAATAGTTCTAAGGTCTTCACATAACCAATTTAATCTTATATAGCTTAAAATGTTTAGAAGCTCAAATTTCCAGGCCAAAATTAGAAAAAATGGAGAGTAAAGGGGAGAGATGCTAGGGGCAGACAATAGTGATTGCCTGAAACCTAAAAGTGAGTGGGGGAGTGTAACAACAGCCAACAAAAGAATTTTAAGTGCCAGTAGCCTTTGTTTTCCACAAATATTTGAGCTACCTTGTCCGACACTGCCAACATAGACGTCCTTCCTTTGGTGACAGCGTATAACATTCAGTCTAGTTGTGAAGAGGCCTACACATATTTTGGTAGAGCAAGAGTCAGCAAACCTTTCTGTAAAGAGCCAGATAGTAAGTATATAAGATCTATTCTTTAAAAAAAAAAAAAAAAACTAAAAATGTAAAAACTATTCCTATCCCCAAGCCTTGCAAAAACAGCCTTCAGGCCATAGTTTGCTGACTATTCTCTAGAGCATCCTTGTCTTACAGCCCACTATGATGTTAGTCATATGACTCTTTTCAAGAAAAGACAGTATGGTACCCATTAAATTTTATATAAAAGTAGGGCATGTGTTTTTTAGAAATAGTTCCATCAAATATATTGAAAGCTTGTTACCTAGAGGAATGTTTAGATGTTCGGACATCTAAAATAATAGATTACTTAGAAAATCCATCTAGCGAAATTTTTACCATAGGTGAAGTAAGAAGAGTAAGGAAGCTAAACAAGTTTTCCAAGTAACCTACCTAAATAAGAGTGTCAGGGTTAAAATTCAGAGCCACTTTCTTGTTAAACTACGTCGGGGCTTTCTATGAAGCTTGACCCTCAGACATTAAAGATAATTACAGCACTTCCTAAAATGAATACTCTTTAACTTTGGGGATGGTGAGATGTCAAAGATCCATGTTAGCATCTGTCAGGATTTTAAAATCTCATTTCAGAGCTAGAGGAACTTAGAAATTTTTTTTATCCCAGCCCTTCAGTTTATAGATGAGTAAACTGAGGTCTTCATGGTGGGTCACCTCGCTAATGTCTCTTTTCTTGCCATTTTCTTACCTTCATAAAAGGTTCCTATTCCTCACATAAATCACTAGTAAAAATTTTATTCCCCTATAGACTCTCTCCTATGACTTTCCTACAACCTTCTCATGGTATCTGACTACTTCTGCCTCTGAAGATCTTTACAAAATACCTGAGTATGGGTTTTTGCTTAAAACCAAGCATCTGTGATAAACTTGAGTCCAGCTTTGCTAGTTATGATACATATCATGATTGTATTAGTTTCCTATTGCTGCTGTAACAAATTAACACAAACGTAATGGCTTAAACAGTACAAATTTAATTGAGTTCTGGAGGTCAGAGGTCTGACACAGATCTCACTGGGTAAAATCAAGGTGTCTATAGGGCTGTATTCCTTTCTGAAGGCTCTAGGGGAAATCTGTGGGGGAGTTTAATTTGTTTGTTTTGTTTTTGGTTTGTTTGTTTGTTTGTTTGTTTTGGTTTTTGGTTTTTTGCCTTTTCCAACTTCTCATGGTCTGTTCCTCCCATCTCCAAAGCGAGCAATTGGTCAATCAAGTCTTTCTCATATGGCATCACTCGGACACACTTCTCCCTCCCTCTTCTACATTATAAGAGCCCTTATGATTATATTGGGCCCAAACAGATAATTCAGGATAATCGTCTTATTTTAAGGCATCTTATTAGCAACGGTAATTACCGCTTGTCATATAACACAACATATACATAAGTTCCAGGGATTAGGATGTGGACATCTTGGGGGAGGGGTTAAGCTTAAAGGTCAAAAATTTTTATACTACTTAGAGCACTGAAGCCTATCAGTCCATCATCCATATTTTACATATGAGGAACTAAGAGAGGTTAAGTAACTCGCCCCAAATCACACAGCCAATCAGTGGCATAGTGACAGCTAGAATCCAGCTGTCCCAACCTTTATCTTTCCATTATATCGTTCCACCTCTAACTCTGTCTAGTAGTTATTGCCCTTTTCATCTACAGTTCATTTGAGAGCTTGTAGTCTCTACATTCATTAACTGATTACTTTGTAAGGTGATAAGGAATAACAACTAAGGATTTGTAATTCTCAGGTCTAAAGATAGAAATAAAATAAGGAATAGGACTGAAGATACTAAGTTTAACTGTACACCCATGCCTATAGTGTAGAATCACTAGACATAAAACTGCTTCAGTAACTCAGCCCTCTTGGATGGCATCCAAGTCCAACTCACTTTATACATTACATTACTGTGTGCCAGACACAGCTAATTCCACCAGTGAGCTACTTTTTTAATTCATTTCTAATTTTAGTCCTCTATGAATAGTAAGTCCTGTACTAATAATTTTTTTAAATCATTAGCTCATCTAACATGGCAAATAGTGAATATTATTTAATACCTACCTGTATTTATCATTCTTCTCTTCCTTTTTAGAACACTCTTCTCTGAAGTTCCACATTGCTAAATCAAGCCTCTTCTGGTGGAAAATTAAGTCAGTTCTTCCAAAGACAGATTACCATGAAAAACCAATAACAAATGGACTTCGTTAGACATTAGGCTCACAGGTCTTGGCTAATCATGCTTTCACTAATAATCTTTATTTCTTATGACATGTATCACACATTTTTTTTCAATTATCCATTCAACAAATATTTTATACTATGTGCCAAGCACTTTCCTAGCTGCAAAGGACACAACAATGAAAAACACAGCCAGAAATCCCTGCCTCGTGGAGCTTACATCCTAGTGGAAGAGACAGGATCGGTAGAAATAAGTAAAATGCATAGTATGTAGATAAATGCTGAGGAGGAAAATAAAGCACAAAAGGGGGGTGGGAGTACTAATTTTAGTTCATTGGCCAAAAGCCTCACTGGGAAGCTGATTTTGCGTAAAGACCTAGAGGAGGAAAGGAAGCAAACCATACAGATACCTGGGGCTTCCCATTTGCAAAGACCCGGAGGTGGGACCATGCCTCTTATGATCAGTGAACAACAAGGAGCTCCGTGTAGCTTAAGAAGAAAATGGATGATTACAAGACATTGGCTCATATCCTGAATGAAATGAAAATCCATTGGCAAATTTGAGCAGAGGAGTAACATAATGTGACATTTTTTTATACATTTTTTTTATTGATTTCAGAGAGGAAGAGAGAGATAGAAACATCCATGATGAGAGAGACATTGATTGGCTGCCTCCTGCACACCCCCTACTGGGGATCGAGCCTGCAACCTGGGCATGTGCCCTTGACCAGAATGGAACCTGGGACCCTTCAGTCCGCAGGCCAATGCTCTATCCACTGAGCCAACTGGCCAGGGCGTGACTTATATGTTAATATACTCATCTGGGAGCTATGTGAGAATGGACAGAAGGAAGGTAGAGGCAGGGAGGCCAGTTCGGGGCCGTTCACAACACTCTAGGCCAGAAATGATGACAGCTTGAAAGCAGTGCAAATGGAGAGAAGTGAGCATCTTTTGATTGTATTTTGAATGTAGAGCTGACAGGTTTTGCTGAGGAGTACATAGGTCAAGGTTACTCCAAGTTCTGTGGTCTCTGCCAGCAGAAAGGGAAGTTACCTTTGCTGAGATACAGAAGATTGTGAGCAGAGCAAGTTGGGCAGGGAGAGGGCAATATCAGGCGCTCAGGATGGACATCTGAGATTTGAGATGCCTATTGGACATCCAACTGAAGACCGTTAGATATAGGAGTTCAGATTTTAGAAGAGAGGTCCACCTGGAGATGTGAATTTACGAGTTGTCAGAGTATAGATGGTATTTAAAGCCGTGAGGCAGGATGAGATCACCAAGGGTCTGAGTTTCTAGGGCACTCTAACATTCAGAGGATACATTTTTTACACAATTTATCTCCCGTCTCCAGGTCTCTACCACTAAAACTTGCTTTGAGACAAGTCTAATAGAAACCCATGTTTACATTTCCATGGCAATAGACTATGATGTCAGCTAAAACCCTGTGTTACATGTTCCAATTAAAAGTGATGGCTTGAGAGATAAGGCTCATGTTCAGCCAAGCATCCAAATTTAATCCCTGGCAAGTCAGGAAGTGATTGCTCAGTTCTCAAGAGATTTTAATTGGATAGTGGAATAAGTGAATTGAGAAGCTTTTAGATCCAAAGTGGATAAAACATTGGACCTGCATTACTAACAAATTTAAAAAACAGAAAAAAAAATCAGCTAAGATGTTATAATGTACATAGAATGTGTTTGACATGTTACAGTGACCCTCTAACCTGCATTGTACCAGAAGCCCTTTGACTTGTGATATCTAGAACATCAAAATCTTTTGCAGTCACAATTTCAGAGAAGCAAAAGCCAAAGGAATATTGGTCCAAAAAGTATTATGCTTTCTCAACTTTAGAGGAATATAATATCCTATATTATTCTTTCTGCCCCTTAAATTGTCTTGCAAGTTGCTTAGCAGTTGCCAATCAATATTTAAATTAGTATTTTGTTAAACATGTTTCTGTCAACTGAATTCCCTAATATCAAAAAGAAATCACTTATGGGAAACTTGCTAATTGGGGGCCCTTCCAAGAAAATATGTTAAAAAGTAAATTACATATGACAAAGAGCACATACTGTGTGGTCCCTTTATAATCCATTCCTTTGCCAGCTCTTCTTGCCCTAGTGTCTATACTCTTGGGAGAGCAAGGTAAGGAAGGCTGTGTGATGAAAGTTGCTCCAGTGTTTTGATTACTTGTACATAATGAAATACTGGCACTGCACTACGTTCTAGGATACCGCAATTAGTTCATTGTCTTTGAGGAACTTAAAGTCCAAGGAAGAAGGCCCATAGAAAAATAGATCATTGTAGTATGATGTTGTAAATACTTGCAGGTCCTGTGGGAACACAGGGAAAAGTTCCTGGATGAAATGCCTCCCGAGTCAAGTCTTGACAAATAAGCAGGTGCTAGCCCAACAAAAAAAGAGCAGGGAGTCAGAGATGTGGGTGTGCATGGGGTGTGCCGAGGACAGCAACCGCTGGGTCTGTAGCACATCAGACGTAAGGTGTTGACGAAGGGCCTTATTACCCAGGCTAAGGTGCTTGGGTTTCATTCTGTAGGCCCTGGGAGCCAGCGATGGGCTCCAAGTACAGGAATGATGTGGTCACATTTATATTTCACATAGCTCACTCAGTGCCAAGGGCAGATGTAAAAGGTGGCAATGTTTTGAGGGTATCAAAGGCATTCTTCTTGAAGACTGGGAGACCCATTTGAAAGGTAAAGCAATAGTATTCACAACAGATGATGAAGGCCTGAACTAGGACAGTAGTGATGGGGATAAAGAAGTGGGGAAAAGTTAAAGAAATATTTAGGGGATAAAATAGTTGAAAACATCTGTTAAGTAAAATCTGTTAGGTAAAAACGCATGAATCAAGCATTCGTTTTCTGGTCCTTTCTGAGCAAACCCTGATGCTGACAGTTAGCGTTCCCAAATTGACAAGATCTAGAAAGTGGAGTTCTTGGAAAGAGTCTCATCTTATCGAACAAGAGAATTCTATGCTTCATGCTTGTTGGGGGAAGACCACTCTATTGTAATTTAGTTTTCACTATTTCTTTTTTTATTAAATGTATTGGGGTGACATTGGTTGATAGGGTCATATAGGAGTGAAGTGTACATTAATATGATACATGATCTGTACATTGCATTGCTACCCACCACCCAGAGTCAAATCATCTTCCATCACCATATATTTGGCACCTTTTACCCTCTACCACTCTTCCAACCCCTTCCCTGTAGAAACCACCAAACTGTTGTCTGTGTCTCTGAGTTTCAGTTTTCTAAATATTGCTAAGTGAAATAAGTCAGAAAAAGCTAAGGATCATATGATTTCACTCATGTGGGGTATAAAACTGAAACTCAGTTTTTACTACTTCTTAAATAACATTATTATGTCTTCTTTGATCCATCAGTTATTTAGAAACATTTTTAAAATCTCTTTACTCTAGAGCCCCGTGCATGAAATTCCTGCACAGGTAGGGTCCTTAGGCCTGGCCAGCAATCAGGGCCGATAGGGGCCACCTACCGGGGTCTTCCTTCATTCCACACCACCCCCTGGTGGTCAGCGCACGTCATAGCAAGTGATCGAACTCGGGTCTCCTGGTCGAACTCCTGAGGGAACACTTTGCATATTAGCCTTTTATATATAGAGATATGGAACTTTTTAATTTATCTTTTTATTATTAACTTCTAACAACCTGTTAAGGTCAGAAAATATTTTCTAAACAGACTATTCTTTGAAATTTGAAGAGACTTTATTTATAGCCTGGTACCTGGTTAATTTTTGTAAATGTTCAACGTATACATTAGAAAAATTATGACTTAATAGATGTTAGCCACGTGTTTTATATATATACTAGAGGCCTGGTGCATGAAAATTCATGCACCAGAGGGGGGTCCCTCAGCCCGGCCTGCCCGTGTGAAGCCACAGCCTGTGTGGCCTCGGGTTCAAAGACTTGGAGAAAGGGCTGTCATGCAAATTAAGACACAAGACAAGAAATATAAATTTGAAATTATGGGGGAGCCAGTTGTGAATCTAGTTCAAGGGACTAAGTTCTACTGAATCTCCGTTCCCATCTGCTTTTATTTACTAGAATACACGATTGCCTTTTAGGAACGCAAACAGACATCTCAAAGGTGATTGTTTAGTAAACAGATTATCAGGTTGGGGGAGTTTGCTTTAGGCCACTGAGTCAGGAGTAGGTAATAAAATGCAAATATTCACCCTGTGAATATCAAAGAGCCCAATTCAGCCTTCTGACCAGTCTTCTCACATTTATATTAATTACTGTTGATCTTGGTTCTCAGCATGCCCCTTCTCAAGCCTCTGCCGGCCCTGGTTACCTGAGCCTCGGGTGACCCTGGGCGGCTGGGCAGCTGCCATCCGAGGCTTGCCTGTACCTTGGGCGGCGGCTGGGCAGCCACCATCCGAGGCTTGCCTGTACCTTGGGCGGCGGCTGGGCAGCCACCATCTGAGGCTTGCCTGTGCATCAGGCCGGCCCTGGGTGGCTGAGCAGCCGACATCTAAGGCTTGCCTGGGCGGCTGGGGGCCTGAGGGGACTTGGGGACTCCAAAGGCAGGCGTGTAGCGGTTGGGCCCACCCGTGCCACACACCTGCCGCCCCAGCAGGGCTGAGGGGACTGGGCACTGCCATCTTGTGGCTGTGGGCGCCGCCATCTTTGTGAGGGTGTGATGGTCACTTAGCATATTCCCTCTTTATTAAATAGGCTATATGTTCATTAGGCCAGAGTGACCTTTTCTCTGATCTGTCAATTCCTTAAGGAATTGTGTTAAAATTACCAACCATGATGGTAAATTAGTCAATCTCTCATAGTGTGTGTGTGCGTGTGCGTGTGTGTGTGTGTGTGTGTATTACACACACACACACACATATATATATACTATTTTATTGGTTGTATTAGAATTAGGACCTTTTGCTGCTCAATTTAATATTTCAGTTAAAGTTTACCTCATCTTTATCTTTTTGTACTCTAAGCTTTTACTTTGGATGACACTGGTAAAGCTATCCAGTTTTATTTTAGCTGCTATTTGCCATATTTTACCTTTTCCCATATTTTTCAGTTCTTATGTTTGAGGTGTGTGTCTTATAAAGAGCACATAGCTGGATTTAGTCTTTCTGTTGGCTTGTTCTATTATATTTCTTTTTTATGACTGTATTTTTTGTGTGTTTTATCTGGAGAATATAATCCATTCACATTTAATGTGAGTTCTGATGTATTTGGAATTATTTCAAACATGTTATTTTATAATAAACTACTCTTTGGAATAGTTTATCAAGCTCATTAAGGTTGTAGAGCACAAGGAAGTCATGACGCTTTTTGTGTATTACCATAAAATATTAAGCTTAAGTTAACTATATTCATATTTCACATGAAATTACATTTTCTCTTCTATTAAATTACAATTTACACAGAGTAGTGAGCCCAAGGGTTGAAGAAGAAAAGTTAAATTTGAGAACATTCTGTTCATCAACCTAATTCCTTCTGAACTCTAGAGAAAGTAGCAGCTTATTTGGTCTTTCCATCTTAGCATCTTGATTCAGTTTGCACAACTCCAATGTTCTTCAGAAGCATAGCCACCAGAAATTACACAAGAAGTTACAAAAACATGAAATATGGATGGGTCCAAGGGGCTTTAAGGACATTTGTGAATAATATGTTTTAATGGGTTTGGGAGTCAGACCAACCTGGCTCTGCCATCTTCTACTGAGCGAACTTGGGTATGTTTTTTAATCTAATTCTCATTCTCCTTATCTGTGAAATGGAGATCAAAACAAGAACAATTTTTTCATGGGATGATTGTAAGGATTAAGTGATTTAGTGGTCATAAAGTGCTTAGTGCAGTATTTATCTCATGATAACCACTCAAGAAATGGTATCTGGCACAATTAATGTATTACTAGTATATGTTTTAATAAATGTTTATGGGGCACATGATATGAATAGGCACAGTCTTAGGCCATAGTGATACAGAAATGAATGTGATACAGCTATGAGAGAAACATGCATAGATTGCTAGAACGCAAAGGCAGGGCAACCACCCACACTGTTACATTAGGACTCCCAGAGGAGTAACATCTGAGTTGAATTTTAAAGGATGCATATGGATAAGCTCAGCACAGAAACGGGGAAAGAACTTTCCAGGCATAGGGAATCAGCTATGAAAAGAGGTTTGAAATACTAATAAGATTTTAAGAATGAGCACTAATCTATTATGACATTTAGTGGAGGCTGCCACTCTCTCCCTTGTAACATCACTTGGTATCACAGCCAAAAGAAGCAGAGGAATGGAATGAAGTATATAGGTCATTTTTAACACAGAGTTTGCTCATATTAATAATGTTAAGTATTTATCTGTTATAGCTACTGGCTGTCCAACATTATAGTCAAAATTGAGAGGAAAAAATCCAAAATATATAAAGAATTAATACAACTCAGTAGCAAAAAATATGCAAACAATCTGATTTAAAAATGGGCAGAAAATCTGAAGAGACATTTTTCCAAAGAAGATATACAGATGGCCAAAAGGTACATGAAAAGATGTTCAACATTAGTAATCATCAGAGGAATGTAAATCAAAACCACAATGTGGTATTATGCCAGACCTGTTAGAATGATTATCAAAAAGACAAAATATAGTATGTGTTGGTGAGGATGTGGAGAAAAGGGAACCCCTGTGCACTGTTGGTGGGAATGTAAATTGGTGCAGCCACTGTGGAAAACAATATGGAGGTTCCTCAAAAAATTAAAAGTAGAACTGCCATATTTCCAGCAATTGCTCTCTGGGTATTTATCCAAAGGAAATAAAAACACTAACTGAAAAAGATACCTTCACCCCTATGTTCATTGCAACATTACTCACAATAACCAAGATATGAAAACAACCTAAGCATCCATGAATGGGTGGATGGATGGACGGACAGATAGATGGATAAAGAAAATGTGATGCACACACACACAATGGAATATTGTTATAAAGAGGAAATCTTGCCATTTGCAATAACATGGTGGACTTTGAGGGCATTCTGCTAAGTGAAATAAGTCAGAGAAAGACTAATAACATGATCTCACTTATATGGGAATCTAAATAAACAAACAAACAAACAAACAAGGTCATTGACACAGAGAACAGATTGGTGGTTGCCAGAGACAGGTGGTGGGAAGGTGGGCAAAATAGGTAAAAGGGGGTCAAAAGGTACTACTTTATAACTTCCAGTAAGTGTCGTGGGGATGTACTGTACTGCAAGGAGACTATAGTTAATAATACTGTATTGCATATTTGGAGGTTGCTAAGAAGGTAGATCATTTTAAAAAGTTGAAAGAAAGCTGCTTGCCAAAGCCAAGTAGCATAGTATGGTTTAAAAGACCATAGCAATGGAATCTGTTAGACTGGAATTAAAATTAGACAACCTAACAGATACGTGCATTTTGAAAAACCATTACTGTTTTGAATTCTCACTTTCACCTAAAACCGAGATGATAAGGCTTATGCTAACACATCTTACAAATGCATTGTGAAGCTCAAATATAATATAATCAGTTCTTGATATTCATGATGATGCGAATGCGAAAGAAGCATAAGCACCAAAACCCAAAAATAGTAGATAAATTAAAATTTGTATTAATTGGTTCCAGGAAACATTTTTGTATGCTGATTTATCCTTCTAATTTTATTTTACTTAGGATAAAATTAATTCCATTTGTATTTCTTTAACCTACACCAGCAGATGGCAGGAAGAAGTAGCCTAGATAATTACAGCATGGTGACAGAAGTCATTTTGGAATTTAAAAATTACTAAACTTAATTGGCAAAACAAAATAAAATATCGATTTTGTAGTTGTTGCTTCATACTTTGCTTGTCTTCAGTGAATTAAAAGGTTTTTTTCATCAGAACTTCAGTAAATGCTTTAGTCTCACCAATTCCCTTTCTGCTCTATTTTTCTGCATCCTGATTTTTCCACATACCTTATATGCCATCCTATAGTTGTCCAGTCCGCACTCCCTGAACCCCCATATGCACGTATATATTTCTCCTATCCTCTCCTTTTGTAGCTTCTAGTTCCAAAACTAGCTCCTCTGTACCTTCCTTCCAAGTTTCTATTTTTTCTCGGGACTTTTCTCAGCTGGGTGTAAATATATATTTTTTTTCAAAAAAATTAGTTGACATTAGATGGTATTTTCATTTTTAAATATATCTTTAATATTTTGACCTACAAGCTTCTCCTGGCGCCTTCTGTACTCAATCCTTTATCCCACATATTAAGAATGAAGAAAGATGTGGCCACTTATTGTCCCCATTATTCTGACCATATTCATGTTTAATAACTGGTTTACATTTCTCCTTGGGCTATAGTTGCCCTGCCTCACCTCATGTATTATCATGTATTTAGGCATCTATCATCCCAACTATCTATGTGTCTTTTGCAGTATAGACCATTCATTCAAAAAAATATATTAAATCTTACCATGTTGGAGTAACTAGTACCAGACCTACCTTCCCACCATAAACAACTAGAAAATGGGATATACTTGAAACAAAATATATGAAGCAGCCGTTTCATCTATTGAACAACTGTTGTGTTATCCAGAAGAGAAAGAAAACAAATAAGGTGATTCCAGGAGGCTCATTATTGGCCCAGAGAGGAAGAACTCGAGGAAATCATGGCAGTATCAGTGAGTTGAGGAAACTACGTTTATAGCTTAGGGAGACTCAGGTGGCTAGAATTTATGGGAACATGTACTGGAGAGGAAGGAGCTAATCAGGGAAAGGTCCAGAAATCTGCAAAGGAGTCCCCTTAAGTCTATTACTAAATACTAAATGGAAATATAGAGAGAGAAACTCCACAAAGCTGGGCAACTACTGAAGAGTTCTAAGCTGAACATTTCCCAGAAATCATACAGGAATGGGAGGTGTTGAGTTCTAACTAGCCAGAGAGCATTCCATAAAAATCCCAGAATATCCACAACTTAGTAGAAGGGTGAACTTGCCCTAAAGGCTACCCTACACTCACCTTAACAAATCTCAAAACTATCCTCAGAAGAATCAGACAGATCCTCAAATTACTTAACTGCCTGAAAAAAAAAATCTACCTTTTGGAAAAACACAAATTAAGACACTCAACAATGTAATATTTGCAATATTCAGCATCTAATAAAAAAAATCATTAGTCATGCAAAAAAACTAGGAAAATGTGATCCATAACCATCTAGTTTATGAACCTCAGAAGTCAGAGACATGGAGGATTTAGAGATTTCTCCCCTGGACACATTTATTTACATTCTAGAGGTTGTAAACCTAGAGACCTGCCCCACCTCTTGAGAAGATTTCGTTATATTACAATGCAAAGGTCCTCTTTGCTCTCCTTCCCTCCTCCTGACCCCCACCCCCCCACACCCCACCCCCGCTTCCCAGAGGAAAGGAGGAGCAACAGCTGTGTCAACTGTCCTATATAAACTCCAAAAATTCATTATTTTGAGGTTTCTCTCATCGTGTTACCCTGTTGGGATTGGGACAGAGAACTAATTAATGCAATTATGAGTAAAAGGCTGTCTCTGGTCCAGAAAACCTGGTGTTTCTTGCCAGAATGGATGAATAAATACTTAACAGAAATTAAAATAGGAACCAGGAGGTCACGGTTCGATTCAGGTCAGGGCACATGCCCGGGTTGCAGGCTCAATCCCCAGTGGAGGACATGCAGGAGGCAGCCAATCAATGATTCTCTCGTCATTAATGTTTCTATCTCTCTCCCCCTCGCCCTTCCTCTCTGGAATCAATTTTTAAAAAGTTGAAAAGGATAAAATAGAAAGGTGGTATCTCCTATAATGTGGCTGGGAAGGCCTCTCTGAGGAGGTAACATTCGAGCAGAGATGTGAATGAAAGGAAGCCATATAAGACCCTACCCCGGGAGAAGACCATACATAACATACTCCTCTTGTTGGCTCTCCTAAGTGCCTAGCCCAGTTATTCACACATAAGCAGAATTTAGATAAATAAGGGTCGAGGGTATGGCATTCTGCAAGGCTGGCCACGTCTGGCGAGAGGATCGTTTTTCTATTCTATAAATTCAAGAGTGGCTACATCTTCAGACAAATGACTTGTTAGCCATAGACTTGTTAGCTAGGAAAAGATCGGCTAGAAATCAAACTTCAGTTAAGAACTGTTTCAAGCATAATTCGTGTTTCACTTCCTTGACTAAATCATATATATGTCTGCAAATGTAGGGTTAGGAAGCACGGAATGACGTTTCAGTTGGGCGGCTAAGTTCTTTCTACAGAGGTAGAAATAGATACTAACTTGGTTTGGAAAGTACTCTCCTCCTCATAAATGTGGCATACACCAATGCCGAGAAGAACAGATAGGGTTGGAGAGCACAGGCAGTAGGAATAAGAAGTGAGCGTAATGAATTTTAATTGGGTCATAACTAATAGAACGATCCTTATTCTAGTTGCACAGTGTGTCAGGAGCTTGTAGCCAGAAGAAGAAAGGATGGAATGCAAAAGGCAGCATAGTCCCGGACTCTGGGCTGAGCCAGTTATTAGTGTGACCTCTTTGGTCGAAACCCTTCTCATCTCTGTTTCACCAGGTCATTCCTTTCTCTGCCATGAATCATCTCTGAGAATCTGTAACAAGCACATCATTGTCAAGAAGTTAAAAGCAATGATAAGTTGTTCTGCTAACACCTGTCAGTGAAATAACTCAGAGCACAAAACCCGGGCATTTAAGGAGTTGACAAGTATTATTAAACCTGTTTTGCAAGAGAAGAAGCTGGTTCAAAGAGGGAAAAGCTGTCAAAGGTAATTCAGTCAGTAAGAGGCTCGGGCCTCCTGCCTTGCACAACGAGGCTCACCCCTCGGCCTCTTGTGGCCCAGGAAACCGGAGGGCCATCCAGGAACAGTTATCGGCGTTTCCTTCTGTCCAACTTTAAAATGCCGTGACCTTTTTAAAGCTACGAATATGTCTTAAATTCAAGTATAATTCTTATGACTGGTTTTCTCTGTTTGGGTTTTCTCCCCCATTCAGAAATTTATACTATGTTAAATTATTAAATGCTAGCAACAGTGTATTTCTCCCAGTATTGCTTCCTTTTTTTTTCTTCTTTGAGCACTGTAACTTGTCTATCTTTAGCACCTTGCTAAGCCTCATGTTTGAATTGAGGTGGATCATAATAATGCTTTCATCCAGGGGATGAGGCTTTCTGCAGTTCCTTCCTTGAACCTGAACTGAATTTCATGATTTCATTAAAGAAAAAAGATAGGAAAGCCTAATTTAAAGTAAATTAGGATTTATAATTCAGAAATACTTCTGCCTTTTTTATAACTTTTTAGTTGCTCTCCACTCTATTTACTTCTATAAAAAAATAATAAACAAGGAATAAACGGTATTAGTGTGGGTTTAACAGAAAGCAGAGCATAAGACAAACGCTTAAGCGCAAATACTCTATTCAGGACTCTGACCCAGGGAGCAAGAGCCAGGGACAGGGCAAGTGAAGCAGAGGAGTTGGGAAGAGCCTCACAGAAATGCCTGACATGTTCAAGTTGGCCACCCCTATGCACAACTAGTTGCTCAATCCTGCAGGACAGCCTGAAGAACCAGAAACCCAGGAGTGGACAGAGCGTGGCACTGTTAGGTGGCACCTGCAAGAAGCCAGCTGGAGCCCAGGAAGAACCAGTGGCTGGAAGAAGATGCAGGGAGGACAGATGACTCTGAGGTAGTAAGAAGTGGTCTCCCATAACACACAGCTCTATTCTCGTTGCATGCACTTCCGCGCATGAGGATAGAAAGTAAAACATGAACTCTTGCTCCCTACCCCCACCCTTCTCATGGATACTTGTCGTTAACATTTCATTGTCTATGCATTTACATATCATCTGAGACCATATACGTATACCTTTTTTCCTTTTAAAAATATGCATTGGGTCATACTAATCTTGTTCTGTGACATGTTTTTTCAAATCCTGTGTTACTTGTAGCCAGAAGATCGTGGTTAGGTTTTTCCTCATCGTCAGCAAGCTGATTGTGCCCTATAGGAAGTACATTGGAAAACACTGACTTTACATTTTGGAATCAATGCATTAGTGAAGGAGTGACAGAGTTCCTGCTTGTAGAAGAGGAAAGCTGCTGATACTGGGAATGCAGTGGGCATGGTCTGGTAAAACATGGAATTGTCATTGCCAGACAGCTGGTCATCCCTGCCAATCTCCTCCTCCTTCCCATTCATTAGCACCTCCACAGCCTCAATTCAGAAGTAAGAATGGAGACTACACAAAGGAGACATAGAAAAGAGATGTAGGAGAGGAAAGATAAGTTTCCCTCCACCCTTCTGAGTTCTTTGACCGAGACCCCTGTAATAAAAGATCAACAAGAGAAAAACAAACAGAAGTTTATTCAAATTGTATCCCTCATTATATACATGGGGGAAACCCAGGAAAAAATGAGTAACTCCCCAAGGTGACTTCAAATTCAGGATTAAGTAGCATTTTAATAGGGTAAGGGGAGGGGGAGGGAGAACTTTTAAGAAAGGTGAATGGGCCCTGGGAAGAAATGGGCGGTACGATTCTGATAAGCAGAGAAGGAAAGTTCAGGGAAAGCCTCTCCCTGAATCTGCTGTTTCTCAAGTGCCTACAGCTCAGAATAATATACCAAAGCAGCATGTTTTGGGGTGGCGTGTCCCGAACTCCTACAGTCATATTTTGGGGTGGCATATTCTGCTAACCCTGAGAGAGAAGGCGAGCCACAAAGATCTGTTCAATCAGCAAATAAGTTAACCCCATACTAAGTGACAGGCACTAGTAATAAAGTGGAGAACATGACAGACTGTCCTCAGGCAGAGAAAGTCTACAACTGAGAGAAGAAAGAGAAGAGTAGGGCAACGATGCAGAAGATAAAGAAAAAAGAATTCCAAAGGAGTGAGGAATTCCAGTAATGGCTACATCAGTACGGTGCTTGTGTTACTACACATTGTTTAAATCCCAGCCATCTGCTCCCACATCAAACCCGATTTCACTTCTCCCCCACATACTAGTACATGTATATCCCAATAATAATATGGTGATATATTTTTCATGGTTTCCCACAGTTGATAATAAATACACTTGATTCAAACCAGTGGCTTGTGACCCAAATCTAAGTATAAATATAGTGGAAGTCATACGTTTCTTTAGTGACAGTCTTACTAATTCAATTATTTGGCCTGTTTTTAGCCACATTGGATAGTTTTTCTCTTTAAAGTTGTTATGAATGTTGTTTATAGCAGCATCAATAAGCCACGAATTCACATAGTTACTCAATCACACAGATTACTCATCACTGCCTGTTCATAACAGAATCCTAAAATGTTTAAGATTTCTGATGCAAATCAAAATCTCATCATCACTTGTCATTGCTAAATTAAATGACAGGATAATAACATTACATTAAAACCATTTTTCCCTTGATTGAGTACCTTTTTCAGAAGTGAACCTTGTAGATGTATATTTTTTTCATCAGTACTATAAATGCATTTAGAATCCGAGATAAAAATAGAATTGAAAAGGGGAGGAGTGGAGTGGGATGTTTTCAAATTATTGATGAATCTCTTGAATCTCAAATAACCATATTTGACAGTGCAATGCGAGGGAACGGAGTAGCTTAGCTCAATTTGAGACTGTTAGAGCTACATAAAGGAGGTTCCAGGTCGAACTTGGTCTTTATTGACACAATCATGCGTTCCGGTCAATAGTCATATGGCATCCCATTGCAAACAGGCTGTGAGTGACCTGTAGGGACTGGCATTGTTTTGTTACTCTAATATGAAAAGATACTGGATAAATCACAGTCTCTATTGGAAATGAACGTAAGTTTCTAATCTGCTAAAACAAAGTAGATTCTCAGTTGATTTACCATGGTCAACTTCTCTCTTGGCCTTTCTTTCCTGCCTAAAGCTAATTAACCTTTTTGGTCACACCTACCACTGCTCCATCCGGCCCTTAGCCCACTTCTTTGTGGCCAATCAGTCCTCATGCCACTGAGCCCATCTTCTTCACTTGCCCCTCCACCCAGAACTCGTTTTCCATCTTAAAGTCTTCTGTCCTTCAAAGACTTTGTTTCCTCACATCTTCCCCCTGTATGTTAGGAAAATCATATAGTGGAGCAAACCTTTTACTTCTACTTTTTGCCTCATTTAATACTACCTTAGGCACTAATGTGTCAGTAATAACCTGGGAGTAAAAATCCTTAGTTCTTGAAGTTGATGAAGGTGCAGACTGAAACAACATTGGCTAACTGTTGACTATAGTTGAATCTGGGTGATGGGTATAGAAAAAAAATCAATATACTATTTTCTCTAGTTTTATGTGTTTGGATTTTTCTGTAGTAAAATGTAAAACTAAACTTAGCTCTAATCCACTTTTTGTAAATAGATGCTCTTTTTTAGTCAGTGCATGAAATGGGTAATATGAAGGACCGTGGTCAGCAAACTGCGGCTCACGAGCCACATGCGGCTCTTTGGCCCCTTGAGTGTGGCTCTTCCACAAAATACCACGGCCTGGGCGAGTCTATTTTGAAGAAGTGGCGTTAGAAGAAGTTTAAGTTTAAAAAATTTGGCTCTCAAAAGAAATTCCAATCGTTGTACTGTTGATATTTGGCTGTGTTGACTAATGAGTTTGCCGACCACTGGATTAGGATGAAACCCTGAACTGCCATCCAAATACCCCACTCCTATCCCACCCTCAAGGAAACAAATAAGATTCTTTAGCACCTGGCATTGCAGCTTCACTCTTCTCCTGAAGTCCTGAGAGTTCCCCAAGATGAAAGCAGGCTCCCCTGAATGGCCCGGCCCCGATGCAGTCCAGACCCCAGGAGCTGCCCTCTGAAGTAGGGCTACGGTAGCACAGGGCCGTGGGGGAGAGGAATCCTGTCAGGCAGACACATTCTCAAAAGTGATGCAAACTACTGACGGTTGTCTGGAAGGAAAGGGTCTCTCCCTGGCCTGCTTCTGCCTGCGGTTCTGACTGCTTAGAGCTCCACCACACAACCTTGCCTCTCTCTCCTGAAGAACTTAAAATGGATTGCAGTTACCAGTGTGTGTGTGTTTGTTTCTTCCCTTCTCCTTTTCAACTATGACAGCCTTACTTCTCGTTTGCCAAAAACCGGAGAAACCATCCATGGACATAAGTTTTTCATTGGCTTTGGAGGGAAAGGTGCCAACCAGTGTGTCCAAGCTGCCAGGCTTGGAGCAAAGACGGCCATGGTGTGCAAGGTAAGTGTCAAGTCCAGTGGACAGTATTCTAAAGGCAAGAATATGGTTTAAAGGTGTGAGTTCACTGGTTTTATTTTTTAACTATTTTAAAAGGAACAATTCAGTGGCATTTAATATAATCGCAGTGTTGTTCAACCATCATATCTATATAGTTCCAGAACATTTCCATCATTGCAAAAGAAAGCTCCTTACATTAAGCAGTCGCTCCCCATTTCCTCCTCCCCGTGGCCCCTGGCAACCACCAATCTACATCCTGTCTCTATGGCTTTATCTATTTCTGACGATTTCCTATAAATGGAATCATGTGAAAACTGACATTTTGTGTCTGGCTTATTTCACTTAGCATAATGTTTTTAGGGTTCATCTACCTTATAGCAAGTATCAGTACTCCGTTCCTTCTGTGGCTGAATAGTACTCCACTGGCTATGCCACAATTTGTGTATCCATTTATCTGTTGGTGGACCCTGGGGCTGTTTCCACCTTTTGGCTCTTATGAGCACTGCCGCTATTAACATGCATGTACATGTACTTGTTCGAATGCCTGTTTAATTCTTTTAGGAGTTCATTGGTTTTAACTATTTAAATAGGAGGGAGTAATCTTCCTTGTTTTTTATATTCATTTCTAACTCACTAGATCCTCTGGAAAGTAGCAGTCCTCAAATAACTTAATGGATTGTAGTTACCAATGTGTATGCGTTTGTTTTTTTCCTTCTCCTGTGTTTTCTGATGGTCTTAGGCGACCCTGCTAGTGGTTCTCAACCTGTGGGTCAAGACCCACAGGTTGAGAACCGCTGCTGTAGAGCCTAAGACCATCGGAAAACACAGATATTTACATTATGATTCATTAACAGTAGCAAAATTACAGTTATGAAGTAGCAACAAAAATAATTTTATGGATGGGGGTCACCACAACATGAGGAACTGTATTAAAGGGTCGAGGCATTAGAAAGGTTGAGAGTCACTAAACTAGAGTGTGAGGCGAGGAGAATTAATCTACTCTGACGGGTTTATCTAGTTCAGGTTCTAAACAACAGCATGAGTCCTCCTGTTTTTAGCAGGGGTTTTTTCTTAAATTATATATATTAATAAGATTTTTTTAAATTGATTTCAGAGAGGAAGGGAGAGAAAGGGATAGAAACATCAATGATGATAATCATTGATGGCTGCCTCCTGCACACCCCCCTACTGTGCCCTGACCAGGAATCGAGTAATCCTGTATAGGTTTTAGCTAACCTGGTTCATAGGTGGATACTTAACCACTGAGCCACACCATCCAGCTGTTTTTAGCAGGTTTTACTGCAGCAACACAGCTTTTAGAAACTTGGTTTAATAACTGGTGATATACTCATCTCTGAGTTTTTTCTTCTGATGCTATATCTTGCATCAGAAAGGAATCTGGGCCTTACTGAACTGGACATCACTGATCTTTAGGTGTAGTTATGTCTTCAGGTATTTAAAGAAAACTAAAATTCGTATTCCTATTTCCATCCACCCACTGAAGTGATCTCAAAAGTAAATCAAACAGAATTGACTGCCAAAGGTTCAACTTTTGCATCTTTAATGAAATTTTAAGATGCTATCATTACTGGTATAACAGGAAAGCTATTCTGGGTCTGCATAGTAGAGGATAAGAAATATGAGAAATTTAAAAGAATGAGCTCTCTACTGTGCACTGGGTAGATTTTACCAAAATGTCTCTGAAATATCACTTCCCATTGCATACAGCACTTTATTCTGCAAGGGAGTCTTTAAATGATGCATAAGCTATACAATTATCACTTCATCTACTAATGAACTGTAACTTTATTTCTAATTTATGATTAACATGATATAATTCTCATCTGGCTATTTGGTCAAAAACATCTCATGAAGCACAAGAAACCCTCATTTGCTAAGATTGAGCTCTTAATAGATTTAAAATATCAATTAATCAGCAATTAATTATTGATGACCAATATTATGTGCTAGGAATTATGGGGCTTAGAGAGGGAGCCAATTAAAAATGTTAGGCTTGATCCATCCTCTACTTGATTAGAAATGAAGGGTTTGGGGAGTAATAAGATGGTGCTGACTTAAGGGGCTTGGAAACTGGAAAGAGAGTATCATTTCCAGGCTGGGAAAACCTAGAGAGAGAATTGGTTTTGGAACAAGGTACTGAGAATAGCCATGGGGAGAGAGGAGTTCCCTAGAGCTGGAGCTGTTAAAAAAGAGAGATTAGAGAGCCCCCTCTTGCAAGTTTTATAAAAGCTATTCATTTAGCCATTAAAGTCAAAATTGGGTGTCCCCTAGGATCTCATCCATTCAAAGGTTTGGAGATTGGTTTTATTTTAGGTCAATTTGAGGCAAAGAGAAAAATGCAAAATAGAAATATTTGAATTGTGGAACTGACCTTGGGAAATGAATGGTGAAACCATAGAAGTGGATCTGAAGGGAACAGAAGGCAGAAGGCTGTGTTTAGGGAAATGTTCTCATTAGTAGGTTGATTAAAGCAAAGGTGCTGATTATTTTATTCTGACCTGTGAACGATGGTTTATGTTAGTCTCTGCCCAGTTTTGAAAGTTCTTTATATCTAACATGTTTTTGACTTAGTCATCTAGTATTTAGCCCTGTGATGGAATTTACCTGGGGATCTGTACAGAGAGGTTAGCTAACAACCCATACAGGATTACTTTGCTTTGACAACCTGAAATATTTAGATATGGATTTATTTCAGATTAATCTAATTGCATTATATTCTTAGACTTATTTTTTCCCAAAAAAAAATATTTTGATTTTAGAGAGGGAGATGGAGAGAGAGAAAGAAACATCAATGATGAGAGAGAATTATTGGCCAACTGCCTCCTATACACCCCTCACTGGGGATTGAGCCCCCAACCTGGCCAGATCGAACCTGGGACTCTTCAGTCTGCAGGCCAACGCTCTATCCATTGAACCAAACCAGCTAGGGCTATGCTTGGACTTCTTAACAAAACCAAAAAAATCTCTTTTCTAGTAGAAGTTATTGTTATCCATTAATCATGACATGTCTTCCCGTTATGAAATATATTTTAATTGAGCAAATTAGCCAAACTGCTTTATGGCAGTTTTTTAAAGATGAAAATTCCAAGTAGAACCCAAAATCATTAAATTACTCAAGATAAAATTGAACAGATGGAACAAAAGAAAAACAGAAATTTTTGTACGGATTTCTTAGCAACATTAACTTACCTATTACTGCCTGGCAAAAAAAATAAAATAAAATTCAAACTTTAATGAAGTAAGACTGATGGCATGTGCAAAACATCTTACATTGAGCTAAGGAGAAATACTTGTCAAGATACTGTGGCAAGGACTATTAAGCAGGAGTCCATCAATATGCATATAGTGAAATGTGTAAAATGAAAGACCTAGTAGCTACGAGTTGTGTAGTCAGTATTTAACTGAGTCATGGGCCAAGGCGACAGTCCAAGGGTAATTGAAGATACTTTGAGATTAGAATGCAGGAAAATGAAAGTCCTCTTGGCAGGGCAAAGAACCTGCTAGGACACCCTTCCTGGGGCTTCACCTGATTGAAGTGTTCCCTCCTCCTCCCTTCCATGGAAGCCAAACGTTGAGGAGGAGGAAGATATCTCTAAACATCAAAACCTGGCAGCTCAGGAGGCCCAAGGTAGAATAAAGAGCTAAAGATGCAGTGGCCCAGCGTGAGCCCAGAGACCCTGCTTCCTGTGCAGGTGGAAGGAAGCCACAAGCAGGCATGGACCCACGCGGCCCAGATCGGAAGTCAGCAAGCGAGGACCTTCAAGAAATGACCTGGTTTTGCTTCCTTCAAACATGAGACTCGACTCCCTAATACAAGTAGCGTTTTCCATTCAGAATGGCCAGGAATGAAGTTCTGTGCCAGAGGCATTACGTTAGAGCAGTGCTACCTACCCACAGACTGTAGACTGTCACTGGACTGGACAGTACAGAAATTGAGCGTAAACATAAATATTTAGAGCAGTTTGACGGAGTAACTTTATAGCTAGTGAATAGAATATAAATAATATAATATAAATTAGGCCTTATATTTTGTATGACTTTGTTTCATTTCACTGTTATTATATTTTGCAAAATTATTAGTCTGCATAGATTGAAAATGAGAAAACAAACTGAGGCTTCACCAGTCAGCATGGAAAGCAGTGTATTTGAGTACCCCTCATCTTAATCAAAAATTACCTTCTATGTTAACCTTTTGCACTTGGATGTCGAGTGTGACTCGACACGGTTAGCATTAGAATAAAGGAATCGAGAAAAAAGCAAGCGAGTGCAAAGGGTTAAGATTACAGTGGGACAATCAACTAATCATGCACTGAGATTTTAATTTTCAAAGATCAAAAATTAGGCACCAGCCTTTCCAGGTAACATACAATGAAGTGCAATCTGTCCTTTCCTAACATCCATTGAAAGACGACTGGCTAACGCTAGTTGGCTATGTTGATTGGGACCCTAACCAAATAAATAAAATATGCCTCATTTTAAAAGAATGGAAGAAATCATTGGATTATCACAAACCCACTCCCACGCTCAGATAAGCAGTCCTGATAATGGTGATGTTAACGTTAACTTTGTATATTAAAGGCCATTATTAAGGTAAACAGCATTTATCTGGGATTTAAACAACCAACAAGCTTAAAAAACTGGAATTTTATGTATTTTTCTTTCATCTTTTATGATAAAGCCACAAATGGCAAGTTAAAAGTTAATATGAGGGATTTACTTTTAAAGCAACTGCTGCGTTTTGTTTCACAACAGCAAATTCAGCTTAATCTTCTAAACCTGCTGCTCATTTTGACCCTCAGCCACTGAAAGTCACAAAATGTCTTGAATCACAGCCTAGTTTCAGTATTGATTATATTTCCCCATATTCTAACTTTGAAAATCAGTAACCTGTTGTAATATATGTGATAACATTTTTAGCAGAATATTTAATTTCATATAACCTCAGGTAAGAAATCTTGGTCCTCTATGTTTTGACATCAATTATACTAGTATGTTGATGGGTGGAATTACTCCATGTTTTCCGCCATTCAAGGATTCCAAACAGCTCATCCCTCCACCATTTTGAAATATAGGTGTCTATTATGATAGTGCTAACTGAAGTCCCCCTCCTCAGTGGTAGGCCATTGTTCTGGACCAGTGGTCGGCAAACTCATTAGTCAACAGAGCCAAATATCAACAGTACAACGATTGAAATTTCTTTTGAGAGCCAAATTTTTTAAACTTAAACTTCTTCTAACACCACTTCTTCAAAATAGACTCGCCCGGGCCGTGGTACTTTGTGGAAGAGCCACACTCAAGGGGCCAAAGAGCCGCATGTGGCTCACAAGCCGCAGTTTGCCGACCACGGTTCTGGACCATGGAAGCCACTGACTGGGTCTCCCTCGATGCAAAGAGAGCCTTCCCCATGGAGAGAGTGAAGGAAGCACCTCAGGACCCTTAGCTGGAGGAAATGCTGCTGATAAACTCAGCCCTTTTGTTTTCCATGGTCCTAATCCACATCTCTGTACAGCGGCATTGTCCGATACAGTATCACCTCCCACACGTGGCTATTTAGATTTAAGTGTAATTAAAGTAAAATTAAAAGTTGAGTTCCTCAATCACACTGCTCCATTGAAGTGTCTGCATTGCACAGCACGGATCCAGAACATTCCATCATTGCAGGAAGTTCCATTCAACGGCGCAATTCTGACATTCCGCGTTGACCTGATCCTGGGATTGCCTTAAGAGCCTCTGGGGTTCTGCAAGTGACCTTAGTCTAAGTGTGAGGGGTTGTCCATCGTTGCTGACGACCTGGACCCTTTCACCTGGAGTAGGTGCTCACAGACCACCTCAGACTCTGAAGTTCCCCAGAATCTTTCTGCCCAGGGGTGCTTGCTGCACTGCTGCAGCTGAACGTAGTGGATGGAGGGCCTTCACACGGGCTTTTAGGAGCAGCTCCTTGGAGAAAACCTCTCTGCGGCCACAGCCAGAACAGTTCGGGTGCTACACAGTCGTGCCCCTTTCTGAATGATAACTAGGCCCCAGGAAAACAAACGGACAGGCATCCAAGATGATCAGATACTCACAGAACACCTTTAATGCACAGGCTTAAGGACGGATAAATGTATGCTCAGCTAGGGTCTCCAATAAGCTTCTAGGAAGACTAGACTTTAAGGAAGAATATTTAGGCAAACAATATAAGATGCTATTCACTTAAATGCTTTATTATATAGCATCCATGAAGAAGGCTATAGGAATACTGGAAATAAGAGCAACAAGGGGTAAATAGGAAAGATGGGCCTTAAGCTGATGCTTGAAAAAACAAGTGAGGTTTGATGAAGTGGAGGAGAGAGGAAAGGACTAAGTTCTCAGAAGTGAAGGCAAGGATATAGACGTGAATAGATTGTATCCACATAATGTTTTAACACAGTCAGATGATCATGTCAACTTAATAGCACCTCTACTGAACACTCTGAAAAACATAAACCCAACTGGTTTTGCCAAATATGAGCTTTAGAAGGATAGAGGCGGAAGAAGCCTGGGCCACGTCAAAATGAGAGTAGTCAGCAAACACAAGGCAAGGAAGTCTCTCGGGCTTCACCATACCTTGATCCCAATGTTGGACCCTGATGGGCTCCTCGCCCCCAGCAGATTCTGCAGGTCACACTTCTCCGGGCTCCCACTTAGGGGACTTACCAACCTAGTACCAGGCAGGACTGTGCTCTCTCCACTTCTTCGGTGCACACAAGCCTTTACAGACACCTCCCACTTGAATCCTGCAATCAGCGGTCCAATCCTCGACTGGAGTTCACGCATGGTAATCACCTGGGGAGCGTGCTGGTCCCACCTGCAGAGGCCTGATTGCATTGGTCTGGGATGTACTAGTAACCTGAGCATCGAGATGTTTACAAGCTTCTCAGGAGATACTGATGAGCAGCTAAGACTGAGAATTATTGGTTTCCTTCCTGCCAGAGATAACTCACACCAACCAGTCCCACCCTACAGCCTGGCTCAGATGGAACAATTTGCCACAAAACGTAGTAAAGAATTTTAATTAGCTTGGTAACAGCAGAACTGAAATTAGATTCCAGGTTTCCTGACTTCCATATGCACCATTCTGCCTCACGGCCAAGATACCTCAAGTTTTCATGTCAACTTGATAGCCAACGTGTGACCAGAAAAACAGGGAAGCCTCCAAAGATACCCATGAAGGTCCCTTTATAATAGTCCTTGTTCTGTCAAAGTTCTTTCATTCGTATCATTCACTGTGCTTTTCGAGACACTTGCTCTCGCTCTCAATGGCACACTATGAACGACACCCTTGTTTGGGTTCTGCTCCTCTGACTCTGGTTATCAATTTCCAGTTACTGGGGAGGAGGCTTAAATTAGAGTCAGAAGCAAGCAAATGGGACTGGAAGGTATTTACTTCTCACAACCTTTTTAACATTAAGTCCGGAAAAATACATGAATGTGTGAGAGGTTTTGAGGGTGGGGAAACAGGGAAGGTGGCATTCTTTTAGTATAAATTGCACGTGTCATCTGTGCAACTCTATAATGCAGAAGAAAAAGAGGATCCTTTTTTTTAATATATTTTAATGATTTTTTACAGAGAGGAAGGGAGAGGGATAGAGAGTTAGAAACATCAATGAGAGAGAAACATCGATTCAGCTGCCTCCTGCACACTCCTCACTGGGGATGTGCCCGCAACCAAGGTACATGACCGGAATCGAACTTGGGACCCTTCAGTCCCCAGGCCAACGCTCTATCCAGTGAGCCAGACCAGCTAGGGCAAGAGGATCCTTTTAAATAGGACTCAGATTCCCATTGCTTTTTGTCCACATTTTGACATGTAATTTAGATCTACTTAAAGCTTAACTATTACTCCCAAGGCAGAGATACCCTCCCAGTTGGCTATATTATTCTCAGGAAAATAGCAGGATACATTGAACAGCATTCATTGCACCAAACCATTAACGGAGATGTTATGTTTTTATTAGAACAATAAGAGCAATAAATACACTCTCATTTGTAAAATTATTTAATGTACCCACATGCTTGCTTCCATGATCAAATGCTCTCCTGTTTGGCAAAAAGCCACAGGAAGAACTGAAGCATCAGGGAGAACAAGATGGACATGAAAGTAGTTTATAAGACTGAATCCAAGCAGCAGGAGCCCCTTCCCCCAAGAGAAGCAGCAGGATGATGATGATGATGATGATGATGATGATGGCGGCACCAAGCCCAAATCTGGAATTTTATGTATTCTTCTTTCATCTTTTATAATAATCCTTTACAGCTTTAAATGTACTTTTATGCATATTATTTTACTTTATCTTCACAGCAAACTTGCTGTGGCTTTCCAGATAAGAACACTGAGCCTACAGAGAATTAAAGCGGCTCGCCCAAAACCACACAGCTAGCGTGAGGGGCTTCCATGGCACAAAGGAAATACTGTCTTCCCGTCCTTAGGCTTTTCACCACCTCTCTCACTTTGTAATGACCTAGGTGATGTAAAGTTAATGGAGCTTCAGTTGACTTCTCTTCATCCTCAGCAGTCTTGTTACTTTTCCATTATCTTTTAGTTACCGATTTTTATTTTTTGACAAGAGAATATCAAAGAAGGCAAAAACACAGTATTTTGTCCCATGTCTCACACAGACTTTAGAAGACCAGCCAACAGATTTGCCAGGAACTTACCATCAGAATAAAGCTGGAACCATAACCATCACCCAGGGCTGCGGCCCATCAGACGGTGCCCCGAGCAGGAAGCAGACAGGCAGCTGCTGCAGCCTCTAAAACACAACCACAGCAAAGTGCAGTCCCCTGGGCATGAAGCCCTTCCCAACTACGCCTCATGCTGTCCCCCTGGTCTGTCTTATTTCCCTCCAATATTATCAGTTTCTTGAGGGCAAAGAAATAATTTCTCCTAACCCCTGCACTTGCTACTGTTTATAGCATCACCACCATTTATTACCTGCCCTTGATAGTCACCTTCAACAGATTTTTCCCATAGAAAACTGATAGGAAAGGGAAGAGAAATGTCTTTGCTTTAGTTTGTATCCCCACATGCCTAGGGATGGCCTTTTCTTAACCCCAGAACATTATTATAATGATACTTTCCCAACTATATAATACCCTGATTGTCCATGGGAAAGAGTTAAATAATGTAAAAAAAAAGAAAAAGATGACAGAACTTGGCTCAGCTCTCAAGTCTTGTGGTATGAATCTCTGACCTAGGAAACAGGATGCTTTGGCACTTACTTGCCAGGAAGGAAACAGGGAACTCCCCCACACCCCACAGCAACACTGTGGTGGACACTCTCCATTATAAAGACAGAGGTTCTGCTAGGAAGAAGAGAAGTGATTACACATTGTTTGAGTTTACTGCCTAATCAGCATTTGAGCCAGAAAAGGAGCACAAGGAAAGGTGTTCTTTTCAGAATAAGGTATCAAAGTGGCATTTAAATCAGGGGTCAGCAAACATGATCCATGGGGCAGATCTTGCCCACTACATATTTTTGTAAATAAAGTTTTATTGGAATACAGCCACAGCCATTTGTTGACATATTATCTTTGGCCACCAACTCTACAATGTCAGGGGTAAATTGTTGTATAAGAGGCAATAGAGCCCACAAAGTCTAAAATATTACCTATTTGTAAATAAATAAATAGATAAATAAATAAATAAATATTACCTATTTAGTCCTTCACAGTAAAAAATAGTGGCTAATCCCTGATCTAGACGGTCCACATGCTCACCAGGAAATTTTGTCGTCACTCATTGCAGATCTTGACTCAAGTAAATGTCTACGTTTCTCTCTGTTGCTATATCCAGAGAGGAACAATTCTCTGTGGGCAAGCAGAACACACCGGGAGGGGCTGAGACCTGGACAGAGACATAATCCATTGCTGTGGTGCTCACCTGCAGGACAGAAAAATAGAAGTATAGTTCAGGAATGATTCCAACTATATGACACTCTGGAAAAGATAAAATGATAGAGACAGTAAGAAAGGTCAGTGGTTGCCCGGGGCTAGGGGGTAGACAGTGGTGAACAGGCAGAGCAGAGAGGATTTTTAGGACAGTGAAGCCAGTCTGTATGCGAATATAATCACGGATACTTGTCTATACATTTGTCAAAACCCACAGAATGTACAACACCAGAGGGAACCCCAATGTAAACTACGGAGTTTAGGGAGTTGGGTTGATGTGTCAACATAGGTTCATTGATTTTACAACTGTGCCCCCCTGATCACGTTGCCTATGAGTGAACGAGGAATGCGTGTCTAAAGGGAAAACTGAAGTATCATTACCAGAATGGATGCAAGGATGCAAAAACAAAGAAATTCCACTATACCAAGGTAGCAAGGGCTTTTTAAATTCCCTCCTGTGCTCCAAGTCAGGGTCCGGGGAGAAGATATGAAGATTCTAAGACACCAGGCAAGTCATCACAAAGATCCTGTCATTTATAGTGAAGTATGAACAACTGAGATTCTTCAAAAATACTGAGGATAGTTGATGGTGGACAGCTCTGTCTCTGTGGGAATTTCCACATGGTCAGATCAAAGTGAGGGTGAACCTATAGAACTGGTGAGCATCATTAAAAGGCTTCACATTTTAAGAAGGATATAAGTGGAACATTAGTATATAACAATTCTTTGGGCTGAAACCAAGTCTAGCAATGTACATTAAGAAGATTAATTAGTTAATGTTTATAAAGTACTGTGCAGATATGCCCTTTCAAAATGCTAAGTATTCTAAAAACTACATTGTAGCATTTTACTAAATGCAAAAAAGATCTAATGTTCATTATCTCTTTGGTACAGGTTGGCAAAGATTCTTTTGGCAATGATTACATAGAAAACTTTAAACAGAATGATATTTCTACAGGTAAAATTCCATCTTTTTTAAGGTTGGTTTTTATAACTTTCGTCTGTGATCTGGTTACAAGAAAAGCTGAATATAGAATAGAATTATTAGATCCTCCCCTGGTGGCCAGGGAATTTTTATGCATAGCTTTGCCTAGTCTTGCTTAAATAGCCTATGGTTAATTCTTTCATGTACATTCCTCCAGATGGGACTAAGACAACAGGTTACAAACCTTCAATCCATGGAAATGTTTCAAAAGCAGGTGACAAGAGAAAATAGGTGCTACATTCACAAAAGATATTTTAAGAAAAATCATTAAGTATCATAGCTGGAAACGATCTTAGAAACCATTGAGATCTGATACTATCTATAATAATAAAAGCATAACATGCTAATTAGACCAGACGTCCTTCCGGACATCCTTCTGGACAACCTTCCTGATGAAGCAGGGGCTGTGAGGGAAGCCTGGGTCTTGGGTGCCAGAGAGAAACCGGTGCAGGCAGCTAGGGGAAGGAAGGCCTACTCTTGCATGAATTTCGTGCATCAGGCCTCTAGTTATTTCATAAAAGAGAACACCGAAGGCCAGAGAGGTTATTAATTTGTCCAAGAGCACAGCTAGTTGGAGCTACAGCCAGGACCAGAATGCAGGTCTTTGGCCCCAGTTCCAGGCTCTTTGCTGCTGCCGAAGGCTGCCTGGTCAACATCACCATTTACATACCAGGCCATAATTCTTGATGAGATGCAAAGCTTATGAGAATGAAGAAAAACAAACAGGTTGATTTTATAGGTTTGACCTTTAGTCTTTCACTCAAGTTTGTCATTTCTTTCACTGAAGAAATATGGTAGTGCAGGAAAATGCATATATATATATACAACTATGAAAAATTTGGGGGAATTGGAAGCGGGGGTAGTTTGTTGGATTATTACTAATGTAAAAAAAAAGGTGCAACTAAGTATAAAGACTTGTATTTTCCTCATTGTATAGGTGATGAGTATAAAATAGCACTAATTACTTATTCTTTTTTATCATTCCAGATGGTTAAAAAGTTTTCTAAGGATTAGTGGTGCATTGAAATTGTTAAAATAAATTATCCAAGCCAGGCTGTGTATATGTGATTGTAGTGGTTGTTTTTTTTTTCCTTTAGAATTTACATATCAAACTAAAGATGCTGCTACAGGAACTGCTTCTATAATTGTCAATAAAGAAGGTATGTGTTTTGCATATTGAAGTGTCGTTTCATAAAACAGTGCATTTCCTGAACTAGAACAGAAACATCAGTTTTTATCCTAATCTTATGGATCTCTTACCATACCCACCAGGCCTACAGCATGGTCTTTCCAGCCTAAGCATAAATGTTTCCCTTACTTATTCATCCCAGGCTGCTCATTCAAATATAAAATTGTCCATCCAATACATATGAAGCATTATAGTTGCCTCAAAATAATCATTATATCCTGTAACACCCCATTACCCTTCCTGTGAAGTCAGAATTGATATTTGTCTCTAAAAGCAGTAAGTATTCATCTGTCATTTCAGTTACACCAGGTAAATAAATGTAAATAGATAGGTGCAAAAGAAAGTTGATGAATCATATTTATAGAATATTTACCGAGCAAATGGCAGCAACTAATTACTTCTAACATGTCGTTAGTGTTCAATTTCGTCTGCTCTTTAAACAGCAATCAAATCTCAAAAGTCTATATATACAACTGTGTCTGTCACAAGGCCTTGCAATAGTGAGACATTTGTCTTTGAAAAGAGTAACTTCTCTTTGCCCTCAAGTAAAGTTTTTAGGATTTCTGCCAACCATTTTTAGTATAAAAACACCACCATACAATTTTAAAAATCAGAATTAATATTCAGAATGGCCAAGCATTTTATGGGGCACCTACGACACAACCTAGCGCATTATGGGCAGTCAGCGTGCATTGTGTTAGCTTAGGATTTGTCACAACATGTTTTTAACTTACACTGCAGTTTCACAAGATCATTCCTCACAGAAGACATGGTATTTTTACCTTTAGTGATCCCAAAGTTGCAGTGTCCCGCTTAAAGACAGTCAATAAAAGTTTTCATTCTAACAATAGTCTGTGTTCATTACTTTAAGCTACCTCCTAAGTGATTACTGCTGCCAACAGCAGCTCATTCCCTGCCTTACACCTCTTTTTTGTGTTCTAGGGATATCTTTGAGTTATGTTTCTTCCTTGTCTGGGTACAAAATACTGCATTTTTGTGCAAAGATATAATTTAATATTTTGTATCGAGTGCCTATTATGGCAGACTTCGTCTGTTTATAGTGTATGGTAATGCCCTTAAGAGTATAGGTGGTGCCCAGCTGGCATGGCGTGGCATGGTTGAGCGTCAACCTAGGAACCAGGAGGTCACAGCTCAATTTCCGGTCGGGGCACAAGCCCGAGTCGCTGGCTTGATCCCCAGTTGGGGGCATGCAGCAGGCAGCTGATCAATGATTCTCTCTCATCATTGATGTTTCGATCTCTCTCTCTCCCTCTCCCTTCCTCTCTTAAATCAATAATAAAAATTTTAAAAAAAAGTATAGGTGGTAGTAGAAGAGCTAATCCAAATACTCAGAGCAGTTCTTTAAATGAGTGAGTAGCAGGGTCAAGCAGGGAATTCAGTGTTTACAAGTTAAAGTTGAGGCATGGGTGAGCTGGCCACATGGCAGTGCCCACCATACAGCGGTGTCTTGGGCTTGTTGCTCATCAGCCACGGCCAGTCCAGAAATGCAGATTCAGGAGTCAGCAACACAGAAGCAGCAGCTGACTCTAGCAGAGAGTGCGGTCACTGAGGAGAAAGGGAAGGAGGTAAGCTGTCTTTCAGTGTGTGGGTACTTTGAATTTTTCCAGTCCCGAGATTGGGTTTACGCTGAACCCATCCCCACTTATTAAATCCTCCTTGTGGCCAACGAACACATCTGTGGTAAGATGATAGGCTAGCATGTGTTCTGTGTTCAGAGGTAATTTTAGGTCATGTCTATACAAGAGCAGCACGAGCAGCCTGCGGCACCAAAAAATGCCCCTGCAATTCATCCCACTAGATCAGTGCTGTCCAATAGAAACACAATGTAAGCTACATACACAATTTTAAGTTTTCCATTAGCCACATTTTAAAAAGTAAACAGAAGCAGGTAAAATTCATCCTAATATATTCCCTTAACCCAATATATCCAAAACATTATCCTTTCAACATGAAATCAAAAAGTTCTTAAAAATTAATGAGTTATTTTACCTTTTCTTTGTACTCAGTCAGCCCTTGAAATCTTCTGTGTTGTACAATTAAAGCGAATCTCGATTTTAACTGTTGTACAATTAAAGCGAATCTCAATTTTAACTAATGCATTCCAAGCGCTCAGTAGCCACACGTGGCTTGTGCTTCTGACTATCATATCGGGCAGCACAGCTCTTGAGAGTTCACCTGACAGATGAAATGGACCTCCCGCCTTTAGGTGGGCTAGTAGAGAATGGGTCCAAGTGATGGGTATACAGGGTAGGGCAAAAGTTGGCTTAAAGCTGATCGTATGCAAAACAATACAATACCTAATAAATAATAATACAAGAATAAACTCTGTTTCACATACTGACAACTCTAACCCTACTTTTGCCCCGCCCTGTATAAGATTCCTTAGTCCTACTGCTGTTTGATCTGGTACAGACTAGGCCAAATATCCTTCTCTCTGCTTTAAGTTATTTAGTGCAATTTTTCACCTGCTAGATATTGTTGAATGTGGTTTGATTTACAAAATCACTTTTCAGAATACCATAGGGTCCACCTCAAACTTATTGCATACTTCAGAGCATTAGTATTTTTTTAACTTTATTTTATTGTTTAAAGTATTACAAATAGTAGCATTAGGCAGGTTTCTTCCTGTTCATACTCATCATTAGGACACTGTCATTTAGGACTAAGAATCTTTTGTTGTTGTTGTTGCTGTTGTGTATCCTCACCAGAGGATATTTTTCCATTGGTTTTTAGAGAGTGGACGGGAGGGGAAGAGACGCAGAGAGAGAAATATCGATGTGAGAGAGACACATCTATTGGTTGCCTCCCACACACGCCCTGACCAGGGCTGGGGATCGAGCCCGCAACCAAGGTACATGCCCTTGAAAGGGTCGAACCTGGGACCCTTTAGTCCTCGGCCGATACTCTATCTATTGAGCCAAACTGACTATGGCAGGATTAAGACTCTTTACCACATACATTGTACCAGCCATTTCCCATAAAAGAAGATTTGCTGTATATTATATATCATTTCTCAGCTAATAGCCTTCGTATATAAGAATATTGATAAAGGAAGTCATTTTTAGATTTTGCTCAAAATGATTAGAATATGAGTCATGTTTCATAAATATTGTAAAATACATTAGGAATTTGAAAATTAACCTGAATGGCCTAGAAATGTTACAATTAATACAACACATTTCATGTAATGACTTTGTAAGAGTGACTGTAGCATTGCAGAATATCATTGCTTGGCTTTCCTTTGTTTTAACATAATATTAATATAGAAATTCTTTACAGGCCAGAATATCATCGTGATAGTGGCTGGAGCAAATTTACTTTTGAATACTGAAGACCTGAGAGAAGCAGCCAATGCCATTAGCAGCGCCAAAGTAATGATCTGCCAGCTAGAAGTAACTCCAGCGATTTCTTTGGAAGCCCTAACAATGGCCCACAGCAGTGGAGGTAATTTTACCTGCTTGTCATTCTTTCTATAAAAGCTTTTATCTCTGTCTTAATTAAAGTTAACCTTTTAAGCAAAGCAATACTTTTCTGTAGTAAAATTTTCCCATCTGTAAGATTCACTGTCTTCTTCTAATTCTTGATAACGTTAGAAAACCTTACAAACAGGGTAAAAGTAACGTGAGTAACATTTCTGATATATCCCACAATATAAATCTTCAATCTAGTTAGCAGAAATAATACAGGTAGTAACCAGAATCTCTGAAGCAGCTCCCTGTCCAAGATACAGTCTAGGGAGTGGACCGATTCCCATTCTGAGAAGCAGAGGGTAAGCTGCATGTCATGTGTAACCACTGCCCAGGTACATTTTGATAAACTTCTCTAGGAATTAAAGGTTAGCTCTTCCTCCTTTTGTAAAACTGTACCATCTTTTCTATAAACAACAAAAGATTATTTATATGTAATATGTGCTATGTTGTCAACATCCTTTAAGCAGCTCTTTTGTTCTGTTTGACCATTGATTTTGGAAATTTTTGAGAATGCAAAAGCAGGCAGAATTGTATAATGAAACCCATCACCCAGCTTCAACAAATATCAACCCTTGGCTAATCTTGGTTCATCTGCTCTCCCTCCCAGACCTCCTCCCTCACCCCAGCAAATAACAGACTTTTAGAAATCCAAATAGTTTCCTTCTGTTTGTTGCTTTTTTCTTATTGACCAGAGGGGAGAGCATCTTCTGAATGAGAAGCCCATTTCTGATCCTTGTGAGCCTTGTGGTCTTCGCAGAATTGTCTGATTTTGCTGAGCCTTGTCTATTAAGTGCATATAAAAATACTCCCCCCAAAACAAAACAAAATACATAAATAAAAATATTCCCCTACAGAATTGTTCTAAAAATGGAATAAAAGTAGTAAGTTTCGGTAAATCTAAATTTTCTTCTCTCTTTCAATTAAAATTTGGACAATAGCCTGATCAGCACCATTTGGTCAAAAAAAATCAAAATAAAAACTAGCCACTCTTAGACAATGCTTCTTCTTCATATTATGGCAATAGTTCTATATACATTAAGAAGAATAGAGAGAAAGAACCACACTGGTTTTTCCAGATAAAGCTTTCTTATCAAGTTACAATAAAAAAAGAAAAAGAACAGTGTGTGTGTGTGTGTGTGTGTGTGTGTGTGTGTGTGGTGTGTGTGTGTGATTTCTTCCAAACATTTTTAAATGTTTGAACCTGATTTAACAAATTTTTCTTATGGCAAAACAACAAGCCATGGCAAAGTCTCACTGACATATAATGTATTTTTAATGGACTCGAAGCTGCCAGGAAGAATTCTGAGCCAGAAGCCACTCGGGGCTTCAGATCAAGTGTGAGGCTGTGGTGAGCCTTCGCTGCACTGCACTCATTGCCTCGGGGGATGCGGACACAGCGTGCCACTTCACTCATGCTCCTCTCTTTCCTGGTACAGATCGGAGCATATCCTCGTGTATCTTCTCTCTCTTTCCTACTACCTAATCTAGTTTCCTGTTGCCTACCCAGCTTGTGGAGGAGAGACAGGTAGGGCACCCACAGCAGAGGATCCAAACTTCCACAGGTGAGGCAGGCGTTACCCAGATGAGCAGGCAGCCTGACCTGGGGCCATTTGGGTGGGGTCCAGAATGCTTCCTCCATCACCTGCCGGGCAGTTCTTCCAGTTGAGGGGCTACAGGACCGGAAAAGGGGATAGGTAGTGGTGAGCCAAAGACCACTCAGCCTGTTTCACATTTTGCTGAAGAGCTAACATGCCTAAGTATTAATTCTGCATTATCTGATATAATAATACTGGAAGTAGTGAACCTTGCATTTGTATGTACTTTACAGCTTATAAAGTGCTTTTATAAAATTCATCCTCAGAAAAACCTTATGACAAAGACATGGCAGGTATTATTCTCCCAGACTGAAGACTGAGACTTGGGGAGTTTAAGTACTTTGCTCAACCAAGGTCATACTTTTAGTCAGTGTAGAAACCAGGACTCCAGACTCCAGGACCCAAGTTCTGTGTCCTAGACCACAGTTTACAGTAACTTCACAATCCCCTTGATTCTAGCAACTGAGCCTTTATGAAGAGTATCTCTAGAAAAGTAAAATCTGTGAATTGTAACACTGCCCGTCTTCTCCAGCCTCAAGTCACAGACAAGGGACGCATGAGTGTTTTCAGCAATGTGTCCCCACCCTCCCCGTTACATACACACATGCACACACAGGCACACACAGGCACACATGGTCCTCTGTCCAGAAGGAGCACTGGTTTGGGAGTCATGAAGCATGGCTTTGAATTCAGAATCAATCACTTCGCCAATGGGGGACATCAGGAAGTCAGTCAGTTCCTTGTTCTGGGCCTCTGTTTCTTCTGTGAAATGAGAACTAGGCTGAGAGCTCTCACAGGTCTTTAATGTGGTGATGTGTGGGTGGACTGATCGCAGAGCAGGGCAGCGAAGCTTAAAGATCTGTGGTGAGCACTGACTGTCCTCCCCGTCGCCCCATGAGGCTACATATGTGCTAATCAGCATTATTCCATTCACAAGAGAGATGGCACAGCCATCATCATCTGTGAGTTTATCACAGCTCTTATCTGTACTACTTAATGAGTAATGGAGTTTGAATGAAACACACTGTATAACTAGATTATACATCAGTTGTTAACATACAGCGGAAGCCCTAGCCAGTTTGGCTCAATGGATAGAGCATCCACCCGTGGACTGAAAGGTCGCAGGTTCAATTCTGGTCAGGGGCATGTACCTCTGTGGCAGGCTCCATCCCTAGCCCTGGTCAGGGAGCTTGTGGGAGACAACAGATCTGTATGTCTCTCTCACATCCATGTTTTTCTCTGTGGGTCTCTCCCGCTCTCTTCCACTCTCTCTAAAAATCCAGGGGGAAATGTCCTCAGGTGAAGATTAACAACAACAAAATACAGAGGGCCCCTCCATCTTTGTATAGACTCTCGGGATTCTCTTGCTATCTTTACCAAAACGAAAGCAGTGACAGCACTTACACCCTAAAATATGCAGTGGTCGCCCTCTGGAGCCCCGTCCTCTCGAGGTCACCATACTGTGAGGTGGCCCCACACCAGAGCTGGTGCTGCAGCTGCTTGTGATGAAATTGTGCATGTTGGTTCTGGTCTTTATATCCATTTCAAAGCAAATGAAACATTACAGGAACAATTATAAATGACTGAGATTGTAAAGTCGCCAAGATTAAATTCTAGGCGGGACACAAAATATCTCTTAATGCCACTTTAGTCCTTTTCCCATTCGGCAAACCAAACTTCTTGGCTGGTGACCTGGACTTTCACAGTAACACAGTCTAGCACGTGGCCCACGCTGTGAGTGTTTCTGCTGCTCAAGTCCCAGAAAAGTCCTCCTCCGGTGAGGGGCTGTCAAGCCAGCGTTTGGGGTTCTCCAGCCTCCCACGGTTTCCCTGCGTAGGGTGACTGTCTTCCTCTCCTGCTCTGAGCTAGTGATGAGGGCCTTCTTCACTGCCCAGCCGCCACCCTCCGAGGTGACGTCATGAAGAGCTTCTGCCTCATGTTCCTGTCTTGGCCCCTAAACAGCTTCCTCCCTAGGCCTCCCAGTTCCTCACTGACGTTCTTGTGGCAGCCACTGACATGCTGTTAGGACAACCGGGGTTTTAGTCCCTCTGACGCTGTAATGAGTAATAATTACTGGTGTGCGCGATCAGTCACCTCTGCAGCCCCGTTTCTCCATCGTACATCCTGTGTTCTCTATTTGGCATGGTTCCAGGATGACATCGGGGGTTTGTCCATCTTGTCTCTTATAAACTTGCATTCTTCTTTGATCAAATATATCTTTTTTTTTTCATCATGGTGAAGCATTGATGCTTATTTATGGTAGCATGAGCCAAAGAGAGGCCTTTCTTTATGGCATTTTCACTTTTTCCCTCAATTTAGTTACTAGCAGACTCTAAGTCTATATAGCCAGTTATTATTGGTAAGAATATTTTCCCTTAGTAAAATACAACCAAATAAGATTGGATTGATTTTTATACTATACTAGATGCCCGATGCACGAAGATTTACGCAAAAATGGGCCTTCCTTCCCCTGGCTGCCGGCACCGCTTTTGCTCTGGGCGGAGCCACCTTTTTGCCTTCCCACACTACCCAGAGGCCCAGAGCGGCTGGGGTGGTGCAGAATGCCTGTGTCATCACCATGGCGACAATGCAAGCGTCCTGCCCTGACCCCGGCCGCTCAGCGCCTGCGTATGCAAATTAACCTGACATCTTTGTTAGGTTAATTTGCATACTCACTCCTGATTGGCTGGTGGGCATCACAAAGGTACAGTCAATTAGCATGTTACTCTTTTATTAGGTAGATTTATGGTCAAATTAAATTATAGAATTCCTTACTCCTACAATTATTGCTTAAAAGCCAATGTAATTTTTTAAATTTGTTTTGTGGAAAATTTTAAATATATACAGACATATAGAGAATATGGTCAATCTACATATACTATCATTTAGCTTCAACAGTTATCAGCACTTGACCAATCTTGTTTCATCTATACCCTAACTCTCCACCCACACTGCAACCTTGGACTATCTTGAAGCCAAACCCAGACATGATATCATTTAATTCACAGTGTACCTATTTTTGATGTAAGGTATTATATGTTTTAAGAATGATGTCTTTGCATGGTGTACAGTGGGTAATCTGGTCAGATTTCTTTCCCATTAGCCTTTTGTAATTACTCACGTATTAGTTTAATGAGTAATCTCTCAAGACTTTTTTCTCATCTATGTAAGTGTATGAATATAAATACACATTTAGTTATATTTTATTTGCTTTGTGAAAAATAAAGAGGGGTATCATACTCTGGATTTTATTACAAAACTGCCTTCTTCACTTATAAATTATAGAAATCTTTCTGTGACAAATCAGAGACCTGCTTCGTTCTTTTTAACAGCAGCAGAGCATTTCATTGGATGCATATGTCATAATTTTTTTAGCCAATCCTCTCTGCTGGATACTTGGGTTTCTTTTTGTTTTTCTGTTACAAACAGAGCTGAATGAACTTCACTATAGTGGGTGTCTGTGTGTTTCCTTAGGAGAGGATTAGAAAAGGAATTGCTGGATCAGGGATCTTTTAAGATAAAATGGAAATTTATAAGAATGGCTTTGCCCTGTTGTTCCATATTGGTAGTTTGCTCTAACCTGTACTCAAATGCTGCTGCGTGCAGATTTGAGGATCATGTAGGTGAGCAATAGTGGCTCAACGTAATGCTTAAGGAAAATAGGGAACAATATATTTGTTCTGAAAACCGAAAAAGTAAATGGGTGTGTTAGAACCCTGGGCAAGAGTGTCTTTACGCATAATTGGCATCGCTAAAACCTCAAAAAAGCAGGAAAACCAATGAGAGAGATTGTTGCCAGGCTGAAACTCCAACAGAAGGCAGAAGAGATGGGTGGACAGGCGGGGGTGTCGGGCTGTGCGTAAAGGACAATATAATAACAGTAATAATCCCTTACATTTGCACACTTCACAGTTTACACAGGACTTTTATATCCATTTCTAATTTAAGCTACCCAATAACCCTGAGCAGCCAAAAATATGCTATAGAATTCCCCATGGGTGGACATTCTAAAATAATGAAAGTGTGGGAATAGCATTATCCTGAAGGCGCTGGACGAGGTCCATGGACTGAACCAAAATGTTAAGACCAAGGAAGGTGCAGAAGCAGACTCTAGCCTCACCACGCAGAAGTGGCTGACAGGTTCCTTTAGCCACGTGCTGATAAGCATCTCCCCAAGAATGGGGAATGGACTGGTGCCAAGATAGCTACAGAAGAGCCACTTGGAGAACTTGTCCCTGTGCACATCCCCTGAGCCTACCCCAAAAGATTCTGATTCAGTGGCTTCGAGATGGAGCCCAGAAGCCATGCATTTATTAAGCTCTCCCAGTGATGCTGACATGCAGCCACGAGTGTGAACCATTGTTCTGGAGGAGTCTCGGAGGATTGTGGTGTATGGGTCCATGGTAAATTGGGGTTACTAAACCCATAGGTCAGTGGACATGGTAGAGGAAAAGAAGGCCAACCAATCTGGCCAGGTAATCTGGTGGACAAGAGAGTGTTTGGCAAGGGGGGAGCTTCCTTTGGGTGTAATTTCTAAAGACTTTCAAAAAATACTTACAAAGTTCCACACCAAATGCTGTTTTAAAATGAGGTAGGAGTGGGGTAGAGGGTGTCAATGTGTGTGTGTGGGGGGGAGAGGCATCTGTAATATTTTCAACAATAAAAATAAATAAAAATAGATAGATAGATAGATAGATAGATAGATAGATAGATAGATGATAGATAGATAGATAGATCATTGTAATTGGGGGCTGTGTTGCTATGGACAGTTCTAGCCTAAAGAGGCAACTGTTTTAGAGATGATCAAACCCTAGACGTAAAGCTGGAGGACCCCTGGTATGGATCCAGTTTACTCAAGGCTCAGTGATGACCCGAGGCTGTGACCTCATCTCTCTGAGGCTCGCTTCCCTCCTCTGGAAGATGTAAGAGCTGTGCCATTCCCATTCATCCTCCTCCTGTAGTCTCCTCGCCTGAGCTAGCTCCCAGCCTCTGATTGAATGTCTCCTTTCCCAGTTTCCTTTGTTCTTAGATTGCTCACAGGAATGTAAGCTTTTGTGTAAGTGTGTATGTTCGCATGAATAATTCTGATATACTTGGAAGACATACATAGGTGTCCAAAATATACATATGTACATAAGCTTCCTACTTACTAGTCTCACCAGGAAAATTCTTAGCTTTTCATTGTTTCTTCTCTATCATCTCTTTTTTTCTTTCCTGGAAAATGGATTTATGAACTAGACTTGCAACTGAGTGTTTAAGTGAACCCACAAAAATGTTCACCGGCCTGAATGTTCATGTACAAGTCCTTTCATGCCACATTTAAAATCTTCTCTAATCCTCCTGTTGCCCTTTGCATAACTTTGTAATCATCTTGGTTGTAAACACTGATGCTTACCCTTGACACTGAAGTGTTGTAAAGTGAAAAATAGAACAAAAGAGATACTAGTAAACCAAAGGACTTATGTACGTATATACAGAGCCCATGGACACGGGCAATAGGGTAGTGAAGACCTGGGGGGGGGAAAGGAGGGGGATAGGTGCTGGAAGGGAGGGAGGAAGGGGGAAAATGGAAGTTATCTGTAACATTATCAACAATAAAAAATATATTTAAAAAAATTTTTTTTAAAGTAGAGCAAATGGAAATAAGGAGTATGTACTAGGCTATGATGGGGATTGAGGTTCCTTATAACCAAGTTGATTTTTCATCTAATGAGGAAATGGTTGTAGCTGGGGATTTCCCTTATAGAGTGTCTGTAAATGCAGCACATTAAAATGATAACCACTGAACCTCTCTTCCATTCCTTTGTAGTGAAAACATTGTTCAACCCAGCTCCCGCCACTGCTGACCTGGACCCCCGGTTCTACACCCTCTCAGATGTGTTCTGCTGCAATGAAACTGAGGTAAGGACAGACGGTGTGCGCATTCCAGGAGAAACCAAAGACTCTCATGCTAGTGAATGAAGCAAAGAAGCAGGACTAACCACATCGATTTGATTGCATGTGAAATGGGCCCGGTGAAAATAGCCTTTTCAGCTGATGGGTGAGAAGAAAGGAAATTAGTGAGTCCTGTAGGGTGGGGGGGAGGAGGGGGATTCCCTGAGTCATCCCCATAATCTGACACTGATCAAACCTCAGCTGACCTTAGTGCCCTCCCTGCCCTCACACTATGGGTGTTTTGTTTTCCTTGTTAATTATTCCATATTCTGTGGACTAATGAGTATTAGAGTTGCCTGATTTGGCAAATAAAAATATAGGATGCCCGGTTAAGTTTGAATTTCAGAGAAGCAACAATATACTAAATGTACTTACACTTTAAAACGATTTGCTGTTTCTCTGAAATTCAAATTTAACTGGCATCTAGCAGCCCTGACAATAGGTAACCCCTGTTGCGTTTGCTGCATTCTGTTGTGAAGACCCTGTGACTGCACTGGTGGACTGACAGGTTTTCCATCGATGCCATGGGAAGACCTTGGGGCCACTCCATTAGGGGAGCCCCCTCTCAGTACAGCTGAGGGTCATAACTTACAGATCTGCAATAAATACCTATCAATATATTCACATTGTGCCACTCATTCTAAAGCATTTTAGGAAGATAATTTTTATATTCCTACCTTTCACAGTTAAATAGTTTTAGACTAGAGCTCTCTACCACCATTGGGAGGCAGGACATATCATACAATGCAACATGCAGAGAGACAAAGTTAGTAACTAATAAACTATAGTGTAATTTTCCATTTGGTTTGAAGGCTGAATGACGGTTTCTAGGATTTGCCTTTTTGTTAATTCTTAGAATATCAAGTAAACAAGAAAGAAGACTGCCACAGGGGACTAATTTTAACAACCACAATACACTACGCAATATTTTTGAGCAACCACCGCAGGCAGGCGTTGTACTAGGTAAAAGGAATTGTGGGAGATGGTGGCCATTGCACAATAAGAGGTTCCATTTCCCTCAACTGCCAAACTGCCTTTGATTTCCCTGCTAGATACTTACAGAGCACTGTGTTCTTCAAACACTAACCACAGCTCGGATTACTAACACTTATGTCTTCTCTATGAAATTATTAGTCCTGTGAGGAATGGCTATCTCTATGAGTATAGTTTATCTATTGCTGCATAATAAATTACCCCAAAATTTAGTAGTTTACAACAACAGTAATTATTTATTGTCCCTCACGGATTCTATGCATCAGGAATTGGCACAGGGCACAGCACGGCTTGTCTCTCCTCCACAGTGTATGGGGCCTGGAAGACTCAAAGGCAGAGAGCTGGAATCATCTGAAGCCTCCTTCACTCACATGCTTGTAGTCTGATGCTGGCTCTTGGCCGGAACACGCGCACATGGCTTCTCCTGTGGCCTGGGCTTCCTCACAATATAGAAGCTGGGTTTCAAGATGGGGGGGTGGGGGGAGAGAGAGATAGAGGGAGAGAGGGAGAGGTGAAGATCAATGAAAACCTTATAAAAACAAAAAAGAAAGTGGCCTCAAAGCATAACTGAGTTAGACTGAAAGGGTCTATTGAAAAAAGGTGGTAAGGGAGGACACGTTCAAGTTAATGAAGCCTGTGCTGCCGGGAAAATGAGCCCAGAATGGACAGACACTGTGGGATGATTTACAGGCAACAAAAAGCGTTAATCTGGGCAGAACAGGAGCAAGCACGGAAGGGACAGAACCATCCTTAGGAAGAGGCAGTACCTGGTTAAATTATAATACAGAAAGATGGAATTTGGTTATAAACTATTTGAGTCAAAAAGCATCATATAATCCAGTGATTTTTCAACCACCTATTTAGAGATGCTGGAAGGGTGCCTGGGGGATGAGGAATTTCAGGGCTCAGCCCTTCACACCAACTTTAGCCAGAGACCTTTTATATTCAGAGAGAAGTACTGATCAATTTATAAAAACCCCCCTTTTATAAATCGTGCATGACTGGGAACGGTCAGAGCTAGAAAGTAGTGGAGACCTGAATGTCATGGCATTGCTTTTTCTGCTGCATAGCAGTGCCTCTCCTACTCTGCCTCCATCTTCTCCAGCAAAAATAAAGAAACGGGTGGTGCGTAAGCATGAAAGGCTGTAACTAGTCAGATGAGAACGGCACATGGCCCAAGAGAGGCCTAGAGGAATTACCTCCTTACCTGTGAAATGTGCAGGTATGATTTATATCATCAAAATCATTGGCACTGGTCACTTCCTTTCTCCCTCCCCCTTTCCTTTCTTTGATTTTTAGGATTCTTTGTTCCCCTACCTCTTTATTATGAAAAGTATTGTACATACACACAGAAAAGCTGAAAGAGCTTTGATACAGTGAATACTCATATACTCTTCACCTAAAGTTTAGGTCCCAAACTGTTGTTTAACATTTTGCTATATTTATTTTTCTGAGCCAGAGTCTATCAAAATTCTCCCACTGTAGTGGTTGTTATGCAAAATAAGGAAGACAGATTCTAGAAAAGCAAATCTCATGTGGAAGTGGGCCCAGTCTACTTTTCTCACCGCTGTCTCCTTTCACCTCGTGTATTCCAGGCGGAGATTCTCACCGGCCTGGCGGTCAGCAGCCCCGCGGACGCGGGGAAGGCCGCGCTGGTGCTCCTGGAAAGGGGCTGCCGCGTGGCGATCATCACCTTGGGTGCTGCGGGGTGTGTGCTCCTATCTCAGGCAGAGCCTGTTCCAAAGTACATTCCCACGGAGAAGGTCAAGGCTGTGGATACCACGGTAAGCTCTGACTTTCAGAATCATTTTTGGCCCTTGAAGACACATTTAGTTACTAACGTAGTGCACTGCACTTTCTGTATCATAAGGTAATGGCTCCAGGAGGTGATATGGTAGAAAAGAAAAACAACCAGGCAGGAGAACTGTATCCTAATCCCTTTCTAACCAACTATAGAACTTTCTACAAGTCACCTGAGCTCTCAGTTTTCTCATCCATAAAATTGGAATACCAGTAAAATTATACCTGTATTACCTATATTCATTTATGTTTTCAGTAAGTATTTATTGAATATCTATTATATGCCAGCACAATTAGGCGCCAGGGCTATGATGAACATGACAGTCTGTGCCATCAGGGGCTTAGATTTTAGACAATGAGTCACTGGGTCTTACACGCTTCGTGTGGGATGAGACAGCAAGGAGCACTGGCCAGCAGAGCTCATTCTTTCAGCCAACAAGTAGTAACAGCCATCACGTACCACGTGCTTCTGTGTCTCTTTTGCATACATCTCATTTAATCTTTGCAAGAATTATATGAGGTAGGTATGGCCATTCTCCTCGTTTTACAGATTTAGAAATGTGCTCAGGATCATAATGCTGGGAAGTAACAGAGCTGAGGGTTCAACCGTAGGCCTGTGGGGACTCCACTACACTTTGTGTGCAAGGCACTGTGGTAAGGACAAGCGGGGTAAGTGGACAAGTCACAGCTAGCCACAGGGCAGGGATGAAAAGAAGCAAGTTGGAAAAAAGGCTCAGGGTTCCTCTAAAGCTGGGGAAATATAAAGGTTCTCCTTATGGCCTAGAATTCAGAAGAGCTGGCTAGAAAAGTAAGCACATGTCAGGAACATGAAACAAGAGGAAGAAGGAAATGGGTAGAATTTTTATTTATAAGGCACTGCTGTGTAATTATTCACAAAACATGTTTTGGTTTTTATACTTGAAAAAGACTTTAAAATATGGGTCATTTATTTAAAAAGAAGCCTAAGAGGATCCGGTGGAAGCTTTAGATACGAACATGCTTTGAAAACTAGTAAGTGCAAGGCATGCTTTATAACATGAAACTGCATTGTCATTGTCTTTCTAAATGTGCTCCATCGGGTATTTGACAGATTGTACGTGGCACTGTCTTCTCTTCCTATTTAATCATTTGTGAACCCAGTAGCTTTTTTTCGTGTTTTGTCAGGATGGACAGGGAAGGTTTCTTATTAGTTCTGAAATTGATCCTGCAATAGACTACAACTATCCCCAGTCCTGAACTAAAGCAGAAGCGTCTCTTCCTCTCTTGCTAAGCATGAAATGAAGGGTCCCAGGAAGACGCTGGCCCTCTGCAGGCTCCCAGCAGTGGAGTCCGTGTCTCACCAGCACCAGAGAGGGGCCTACACAGAAAAGGGGACTTGCTGGGTGCACATAATTAGGAAGCTCAAGAGTATGTCAGAATGCAGAGGCTAACCCGAGTCATGGCACTCGCTCGCTCTCTCCTGTCAGCTCTGCTTGCCTGGCAGTGGGCTTTGAGCCAGGCAGGCCCCCTCCGGTGAGGGTCCCTGGAAGCTTCCTGGCCACACTGCACCAACATCACATCCCCACCTCTGGTGTCACATAAAAGTCAAAGAACTCTTATCAGAGGATAGGAAGTGGATGCTGGTCAAACAAAAACCACCTGGGCTACCACAGAACACTCGTATGGAAGTGCACTGCTCGGGCTGGGACTAAATGACGAAGAAACCACCCTGGGAAATGTTCAGATTCAAATCAAGAGTAATAACCCTCAGAGTAATTTCCTGTTGGAGGATGGGACTGCATAGATCACGACAGACGACAACTTTGAGCATCTTAAATACAGTGATGGGCACGAAGGAAGTTTTCGCTTTGTTTTATGCCCTTTCGTTGATTTCTTAGCATTCCCAGTTAATTTTTAGGCATTGGAAAGGTGAAACAGTGAGAGTTCAAAGGTGAAACACAGGGAAAGTTCAGAGGAGGAACAGATTGCTTAATGCTTGGAGGCAGAAGATAGAAAATGGGATCAGGAAGGTCAGGGCACTGGATCGGGATCAACAAGTCTTTCCTATAAAGGGCCGGATAGTAAAGTTGGAGGTTTCACAGGCACATACATTCATGCTCTGTCTCAACTACACAACTTTCATGCCTTGGTAGCGTGAAAGCATCCATAAACAACTCTGTATGCTATCAGAATTAGGTTGGTATCTCTCTCTCTCTCTCTCTCTCTCTCTCTCTCTCTCTCTCTCTATATATATATATATATATATATATATATATATATATATAAACTAGAGGCCCAGTGCACAGATTCGTGCACTGGTGGGGTCCCTCAGCTTGGCCTGTGGGGATTGGTCTGAAACCAGCAATCCAACATCCCCCAAGGGGTCCCGGATTGTGAGAGGGCGCAGACCAGGCCTAGGGACCCCACCGGTGCACAAATCTGTGCACTGGGCCTCTAGTTTAGTTATAAATGGATTATTTTAAGTCAAGGTGTTAATTGGAATCACCAATGCAATCACTAGGACAAGAACTAATAAAACAAAAACAACAGTAAAAACACACTAAAATAAGTAAGAAAGTTAAAATGGTACACTAGAAAATGTCTAACACAAAAAATGCAGAGAAACAGAAACAGAGGAATGAAGAAGCTACTGGAAGATAAGCTCTTGTAAACTGAAGGATAAAACTAAGAGTGAAAGATATGGGATCTAGAAACAGGCAATGCAACATAGGAGAGGAGTGCAGTCAAGGATAGTGAAGGAAAGTTCCAGGAAGCAGCTGTGCAGCGAGCTCAGAGCCATTCAGTCCAGATGAGGGCCCTAGGAGGAATGTCTCCCAGAAAAGAAAAAAAAAAAAGGAAAAGAAAGAAATAGTGAAATATCCATATATTTGAATATGCCCAGAATTTGAGGATGAACTAGTAAGTTACTATGTAGAAAACTGAGGAAATTTTTTTTTTAATTTTTTCCTCTTGGTCATCTGGAGTCTAAAGGGAAAAGTATAATTAAGCAAATCTTAGTACACCACATGATTATTAATTCATAGTCATAACAGTATAAGTTCCAATTATTGATTTAACTAAAAATGGATATTATAATCATATTGTGAAGATTGAAAGAAAAAGTGAGTGTGTGTTTGTGTGCACATGGGGGAAGATAAGAGAACTAAATGCTCATCTTCCATAGTTGGAATTCAAGAGATAATTGATTTTATGATTTTCAAAATAGCGCTATAATGCACATTACCAGAAATAGAAGATAAACACCAGAAGAAACCGCTAAAAGAATTTAAAGTATTTGCCTAGTGAAAACAGTTGTGGAGAGAGATGGAGCATCTATACTTTAAGTCTTATCTTTTTAAATTGTGTATATGGATGGCTCTGATCCTTTTTAAGTGACAAAACACAATGAGATACCGTGTCATACCCACTGGGATGGCTATAATCAAAAATAGATAATAACAAGTGCTGACTAGTCTGTGGAGAAATTGGAACCCTCGAGCAATGCTGGTAGGAATGTAAAATGGCGTGGCCACTATGGAAGACAGTCTGGAAAAGCTTCAAGAAGTTAAACTTAGAGTTAGTTGCAATATGACCCAGCAATTCTACTCCTAGCTATCTACCCAAGAGAAATGGAAACATCTGCCCACACAAGAACTTATCCACGAACATTCATAGCAGCATTATTCATAACAGCCCAAACCTGGAAACAACCCAAGTGTTCATCAACAGATGAATGAATAAACAAATTGTGGAATATACTGTGGGGGAGTAAGAATATTTCTTTTACCCTTCTAGGTTCTTCTGGCTGGCCTAATAATTAAATCAACATGAGACAGAGTAACAAGAGAAAATAACCAAAATGAATTACATATGTATGGGAACCCCACATACATGAGTCAGAGATCCCCACACACACGAGAGGTTCTGAGATGGAGGTTCTGAGGTACACACAAGCTACAAATGAGGGGGCACCTTGGGGGCTTCTGAGGGGAGGAAGGCCATTCGCAGGAGGATAAGAAGAGCAATATGTTCAGTAATTAGATGCTTGTCCAAATACCAAAGTTGTTGTTGTTGTTTTTTTGGTAATAACTCTTATTATGGGCAAGGCCCCAAATTTAGATTCTTTAAGGAAGAGTAAAATGTTCTCATGAGCCCACAGAGTCTTGCTTGTCTTTGGCTATGCCTGCCAGAGTGGCACATCTTGGGGAGGCCTATTCTGCACCCCTTCAATACATGTAATAGAACGTTATTCAGCCATAGAAAGGAATACTGATGCATGCTATAGCACAGAGGAACATCCAAGGCTATACTAAGTAAACAAAGCCGGACAAAAAGGGCCACATATTATATGCTTCCATTTACATGGAATATCCAGAATAGGTAAATCTACAGAAACAAAGTAGGTTGACGGTTGACAGTATCTGGGGAGAAGGTATAATGGGAAGTGATGCTAATGAGTACAGGGTTCCTCTTTGGGGTGATGACAATGTCCTGGAATGGTGACGGTTGCACAATCTTGTGGATACACTAAAAACCACTGAATTGTGTACTTTTAAAGGTGCTTTTATGGTATGTGAATGATAGCTCAATTCAGAAAACAAAGGTCAAAAAAGTAACAAAACGATCCACCGAGGCACCTCACTAAAGAATGGGTACTCTTGTGCTGAGGAATCTTCCATGTAATGGCCCTACTGAACCTACCCGAATGGGTGCTCAACGTCCCCCAGTAGAGCGGAGGTGACACAGGAGCCAAGGGTAGCTATTTTCTGGGTGTGGAATCTCCCTCAGCGTTTTTATGCTATCTTTGTCCTCTCATCCGGCACTCTCATTATTGAAATTCTTGCCTGTTCTGCACACAACTGTTCAGCTTCTTCATAAGTCTGAAAAAGAGGAGATAATTGACGTGGTGAGGTGCGAACTCCCAGGGAGGCATTTTCTTCTGAGCAAATGGGCTCCTTCACTTTCCTGTCAGGAGGGTGTTACCTGCTCTCAGTGGGTTTGTAACCTTTTCGGTTTTCCCCTCCTCCTAATCCCTTGTTATACACACTTTTTTAAAAATCATGTTGTGCAGCCTAAATAGATACAGTTTTTTAAAAATATTTTTATTGATTTCAGAGATAAAGGGGGAGGGAAAGAGAGAAATATCAATGATGAGAGAGAATCATTGATCCGCTGCCTCCTGCTCGCCCCCTACTGGGGTCGAGACCACAACCCAGGCATGTGCTCTGACCAGGAATCTAACCAGCAACCTCCTGGTTCATAGGTAGACACTCAGCCACTGAGCCATGCCGGCCAGGCACTTTTTATTCGCAAATCATACCTCAGCAAAGCTGGAAAACATTAAATAAGTAAGTCCATCAGGATGGGATGGACGGTGAGAACATCTGGTTGGCACCCTGTCCACTTGAGACGGACGGCCTGCCCCGGAAGGAGCCGTTTTCCGTTCTCCATCGGTGCTTCTGCGGCCTGCTTGCTGTACTCAGTGTGCCTCGGAGTTAATAGTTGGACGCATCACTTCTATTTTTATGTTTCCTGTGTACTAGAGTGAGATGGTGGCAGTAGCTGCAGATGTCCTCAGCTCAGTTTGGAAGACATGACAGATGTGTCTCTTCCCATCTCTATGTTGTCTGAATCTCAGCCTCAAAATGACATGGCACTCATGTCACTCCAGACCTTCCAACCTGAAGGGTGGGGGCTTTGACATCTGTGTTCACGGTTGCACAGAATAATCACTTCATAATCAGAGCTACACACATTTAAGCATGGTAATATTTTAAGATCATCGTGCTAGTGTGATATAATATGCTGTAACATTAATTATCCTTGGCCTATAGGCTCTGTAATATTCCTTATATATAAACTAGAGGCCCAGTGCACAAATTTTGGAGTGGGGGAGGACCCTCAGCCCAGCCTGCGCCTTCTCGCCGTCTGGGAGCCCTCAGGGGTATGTCCGACTGCAGCGGAGGCGGGAGAGGCTCCTGTCACCGCCGCTGCACTCGCCAGCCGTGAGTCCAGCTCCTGCAAGAGGCAGCTCCTGCATTGAGCGTCTGCCCCCTGATGGTCAGTGAGCATCATAGCGACCAGTTGTTCCACCATTTGGTCAATTTGCATATTACCTCTTTATTATATAGGACTAGAGACCCGTTGCATGATATTCGTGCAAGAATAGGCCTTCCTTCCCCTGGCTTCACTCCCAGCCGCCCGGGAGCTGGCAAGTCCCCACTCCCCAGCCCGCCCAGGAGCCGGCAAGTCCTCACTTCTGTCCGGAGCACTGCTCCTGTAGCTCCCTCCACCACCACCCTTCCCCTCATAGCAGGCGTCCCGCCCCTCCCGGCCACTCCACGCCTGCATATGCAAATTAACCTCCATCTTTGTTGGGTTAATTTGCATACTCACTGTGATTGGCTGTGGGCATAGCGGAGTGATGGCTAATTTGCATGTTTCTCTATTATTAGATAAGATTGCTTTTCTACATGTAAATGGTTATGTCCTAGAATATACAGAGACACTCTGATTTTAAGAATTTCACCCACAGGCTAAATCTGCCTTCTCAAGAATCACTCACTTTATAATAAATCATCATAATTTACAGTATATACTAGTAAGTAAGCTGAGAGTAATCAAAAACCAGGGGCATGGGGGATTCTCTTACTTATTCTTTATTTCCCTTTCTTTCTATTATATTTGAGTCCTGCAGTAGTCACAGTTGCATAGATGCCCCCAAGGGACAACTCAGAGCTTGAGATTCAGCTCTAAAGTGGAGATTGCACCAGTAGGAAGTGGAAACAGTTTAAGTTTGCATGGAAGCACTCACAGGGTGGTGACTGCTGGGGCTGATGGGTTACCCAGCGTTTTCCAAGGTCACTTCTCCTTGTATTCCCTTCACGCTGAGGTCCTGCCTGCAGCCATCTGAGCTGCTGTCAGGGATAGGTTCCTGTTAATCCTCCTGCAGGCCTGGAGAAGGGGCTTCAGAATGAAACCTGCTTTGCCAGCACCTTGATCTTGGACTTCTAGCCTCCAGAACTGTGAGAAATAAGTTTCTGTTGTTTAAGCCACCCAGTCTGTGGTATTTTGTTACGGTGGCTCAAATCAGACTAACATACACAAGAAAACAAATAAATATGTTTCTGAAGTGACCTAAAGTGAATACTGAAAAATCAGCTGTTCTGCAAGGAGAAAATAATCTGATGTGAACTAACCGGATCAGCCTAAATCACCTTTTGGTGAAATATTGAGAGTTTTGCGTGTAGTTTAACTGAAATCATCGGTCCCAGAGGGGAAGAGCAGGGGACGGCCTGAGTTCTCAACCTGATTTAGCCATAACTAGCAGGCTGCTGTGGGCAAGCACTCAGTATGCTCAGGGCTCAGGTTGTGCACCCAAACATGATATGTCTAGAATGGGTGATCTCAGAGGCATCTTTGACCTCTAAAAGTCCTGGTTCTTACAGACTCTTAGAAATGAGGACCCTCTAGCTAATAATGAAAAGCAGGCACTATTCTGTGCCCGGCAGTAGGCTGGACTCTATGCATTATCTCACATGTTCATAACAACCCAGCAAGATGGGGTTCGTGCCCATTTAAGAGAGGATGAAACAGTGCCCCCAAAGGTAAATAACCTACCCAGAGTCATACAGCTGGAAAGTAGGCAGAGCCAGGAACTGATTTTAGGTCTGTCTGTCTGTTTACCCGATTTTAACACCCCTATACCCTCTACCGCACCACTCTGCCTCTTGACTTGGTGGCAATCTGCCTAGCCTTCAGTCTCTCCTATTTGGGCTTCCCGCACTGACTTTCCTTGTCACTTGTCATGATAGAGGCTTTTATAATTACTTCATTTATCTCGATCTTCAGAAGCTGCCAGATCTGGCAAAGGCATTGCTTGCTTTGTGCAATACAGTGCAGCCTCACTTAACCCATGCATAGCCCTAAAAATAGTGGTACGTGTTATTTCTCATTAGTAGGTCCCTATGTGTCCGATTGTTCACTTTCCCTGGATCACCTGGGAGTACCAGGCAGCTTGCATCACTCACCATTGCGGAGAGTGGCTATGACTTTGGCTGTGTACCTCACTGGAGGGAAACCCAGGTCCCACTCCCATTCAACTCCTGCATCTTCCTTTATAGGGCAAGGAGCCGAACTGTGTGGACAGCAGTGTGGCAGGATCGTGCCGGTCCAGATGTTACAGGGTCTGGCAAAGATCACGCTCATTCATTCTTGTCACTGAATGACCGAACCTAGAGGAGAGGTGCACCACTCTTAGAGACTACAGCCAAATCATCTTTTCATGAAACTTCTTTAATAGGGGCCTGACATGCTAACTAGAGAGGCTGAGGGAAAGGTAATTCCTCTTTTCTTAGCGTTCCCAAACTATCTCTGTAGTTTAAGGAAAGAAAAAAACACTCCTCCTTCCCTGCCTAGCAAACTCCTAGCCATCCCCAGGGTCCAGCTCAAAGTTCTCTGGGGGCAACCCCAATGATTAATACAATGCTTGGCATATATTAACAGGCCCTCCTGAAATAACGAAAGAGTTTTAGTTCCCTCTGAGAAAGTTAACTAGTGTGTGTGTGAGTGGGTGAGTGTGTGTGTGTGTGTGTGTGTGTACGCGCGCGCGCGTGCGTGCGTGCGTGCGTGTGTGTGTGTGTGTGTGAGAGAGAGTTCCTCAGCCTCACTGTGAGCCCGTGTTCTCCAGGGACTGGAGGACCCACAGGACTCCTCATATTCCTGAAATTCTACATTGCATATGCCAAGGGAAAGAATAAAGCTCAGGAAAAAAAATGCTCTTTTTTAATTATTTGAAAACAAAATAATTACCCACTTTCCCGTTTCAAAAACCTACCTATCAGATTGTTTTGCCTGCAGTCATAGAAATGCCAGGCCAATAATAATAATAATAATAATAATAATAATAATAATAATAATATTACAGAGGGAAAATGACACCTCTGAAGTTGGCATCATAAAATAAACCCCAACGAGGCTCCGAAATAGCCCTCTTAACCTTAGGAATGATGTCAATAAATGGATGAGCTACCTGCAAACTCTGCTGACCCTACTGCCAGAAGAGATGAAGACGACAAAATGTTCTCTGACTATAAAGAAAGGACAGAGAACAAGGTAATTGCTAGAGAGACTGATGGACAAGGCGCACAGCACCTGTCATGCCCGGGGGGGTTTGCGGGGGGCAGATGAGCTCTATTGCATTACTTCCACCTCAGCACATCACCTCATTTACTAGCTAATCAGGCAGAATTAAATATTTTACATTATCTTTCTTAATCCTGCATGGGATCAGTTGAAAACCCAGGACTCTAAAAATCTAATTGTCACTGCTTACCAGAAATGTCATCCTCACTTTGAGGAACTGAAACAGGGCCAAACACGAAGCTGTTTTTTCCATTTTCCTAAAGTACCGTCCCTCAGCCAGAACCAGATATGCATCTACCCGTGTCCAGGACAGTACATTTTAGGGACGCCCAAGGACACCTGGGATCCCTGCCCTGCCTCGGAACTCACGTATGGCCAGGAACTAAAAGAAGAGAAGAGGGGTGGAGGTAGGAGGTAGAGAAACAACTCTAAACCATAGCAGAGTCAAGACAGCAAAATCTAAATCTCGATGTGGTGTTTCGTGGGCCTAGATAGCACCTAATTGAAGAGACAGGAAATAGTCCCTCTCCCAGTAAGAAGGGGTGGTGTGAGGTTGTGGCAGCTTTTCACCCACCAAGACTAAGACTTCTTTTCCTCTCAGCTCCTGCCCCTAAGCCTCCCTCCTTCACTGTCCTGGGTGTCAGTGTGATACCCCGGCAGGAGCCGTGGCCGCTTCTGGCCTGCTCCTGGCCGCTGCAGTCACACTGGGGAGCAGAGCTGCTGAGACTCTACTGTAGGTCTTCTACATGGCTCCCATTGTGTGGCACTATCTCCTGGGTCGACCTGAAATTACGAGGACGTAAGAAAACCATGTGGAGCCAAACCGCAGAGCCTAGTGAGCAGGAGCCGTGCCCACTATCCTCAATGCCCATTGGTGATAGAGGTGGACAGGAAATGAGTAAAACAGGTGTAGTTCATAGCTCGGTGAGCATCTGTCTGCCCTCTGTGTGAAAGTATGTGTGCTGTAAGTTAGTGGTGTATTATCCGTGTTGACATGCTCCGTGTGACTAAACTGTTAGTGGCATTCATGTGTTTACATGTACATGTGTGTGTGAGTAGAATGTGCTATAGTGGGACAGTTGAAAGAAGTGACTAGTCAGTCTCACTTTTCCTCCTCCTCCTCCCATTCCTTTAAAAACCAGAGGAGTGCCCTATACTATAGTACAACCCCTGAAAAAGCTGTGTGATTTGGGGGCGGGGAGAAGGCAGTCCAGGGGTTAGGTGAATTACATCTCCCCTAAAAGATTCTCTAAAACCTGAAAGTTTTATATCCTTTTCCTTCTTTGGTTAAAAAAAAAAAAATTGACCACTTTTAAAAGCACTCATTGGGCCTTTTGCTAATGACCCACTGAGCCGTCAAGAAAGGGCAAAGTAAAAACACCACTTTTGGGTGGGGCGGCAGTATGTTGTATTGTTTAGCTTCACTTGGTGGTGTGACAAGGTGTTCCGCCTTGGGATGAGGGTTAAATAATCTACATATATAAAAGCCTAAGTGACCATCCGACCATTCGACCGCCCGACCGGTAGCTATGACACACAATGACCACCAGGGGGCAGATGCTCAACACAGGAGCTGCTGAGTGACAGCAACTTTGCAGAGTGCCCCCTCGCACTCCAGGATCCCTCGGCGGGAGGGGGGATGTCGGACTGCTGGTTTCCGCCCAGTCTCCACAGGCCAGGCCAAGGGACCCCACCTGCCGGAGGGACCCCACTCACTCTGCAGACGCCCTTCAAGCCCCGGCACCACCCCAGGTGCAGTGGCCAGGGAGGGACCAGGGACCGCGGGAGGTTGGCTCCAGGGCATGTCCAGCCCATCTCGCCCAGTCCCACCCCGCCAGCCACCTTCTAATTAATTTCCTTTCAATGCCTCTAGTAATAAAATAATAAAATAAAATAAAATAAAATAAAATAAACCAAAATTGGGAAAAGAAAGATCATGGTTACATTTGCTAGATGACTTCCCCATAACTGTTCTGTTCCCAGTTAGGAAAATGTTTTTCCCTACTTAGTCCTCGCTTTAACTTTTAGATTTAGCACGTGAGATCTAACTGCGTAGATTACTTTGTAAGTGAACAGACTGCATCAAAGATTTAACATTTACGACTTCCCTCAGTAGTCCCAAGGCCAATTGGATTGCCTTCCTTCCTTCCTTCCTTCTTTTTAAATTATGAAATGTTTTGATTATACTGAAAAGTATGAAGAATAATATCATGCACACCCATGGATCCACCACCCAGCTTTGTTAATTCTTAACTTTTTGCTATTTTTGCTTCAGGTAGTTTTTCATAAATAAAAAATTACAAACACAATATGACCTTTTTGCTTAAGAAGTTTAGTGCTATGAAGATTCCGCCTATATCAGAACCTAGCTTGTAGGATACTTGAACAGTAGTAGTATTTTGTAAGAATTTCTCTTGGTCTCTGCCATTCTGCAGGTTTACTATAGTGAGTCCAGATCTGAATTTATTCTTATTTATACTGCTGATGACTTTGTTCTTCCTGAATCTCAGTATTTGTGCTTCTCATCAATTCTGAGAAACCTTAACCAAATTATTATTTAACTCCCCCCTATTTTCTCCATCCTCTCCTGAAATCCCTACTAGGTATGTGCTAGACCTTCTGGAGATTATAATACTGGAGGCAGGAACAAGTGTCCATAGACTGTTACACTGATGTGGTGAGAGATTATGGCCTGGACTAGAGAGGTGGTAACGGGATGTTGAGAAGTGGGTTGAAGAACTCCTAAGAACTCAGAGGACACAATGGTAGTTCGTTTCCTTTTTTAAAAAAGGTGGGCGTTGGGGGGCCTAAGTAAGATGTTTATTTCATGGTCAAATCAAATAGATAATTCTATCAGTCTCAGCATTTTTTTTTTTTTTTTAGTCCCAACTCACCCAAGAGCTAAGACCTACTCCCATTAGAAACAGCTCATACCATCAGTGATTCTGCAGATGACACAGGAAGTAATTTACACAAATAAAATGAAATGAAATAATGCTCAGGTGATTGGTCTGGGCCTTTCCATCGGATGTCCTGGCTGCCTCTTTGGGGAATCACTGATCCATGCAACAGAGAAGCATTTGGAGCAGAAATTCATCCTGCACCTAAAGTCAATAATATCTGAAGGAAACTCTTGCAACATAATGCGAGTTCTGGTATTCGCCCTACCACCTGTGCGCAGACACCAGCTTCCTCCCAATAGAAGTACCTTCACGTAACTACAGGCTCTCCCCCGATGAAGTGGCAAATGAGCCAGTTTGGGATGAATTTGAGTTGTGCAGACAGGAATACCAGGTATTCCAGCCAAGGCGCACACAGTCCGTGTGAATCAGCCACACCAGCTTTCAGCAGCAAGAGTCGCAGAACAATCGCCCAGTTCCTTCCTTCATTTTGACTGTGTAGACCTGGCCCAAGACCCAAGAGTAAAGCAGCAACTATAAGGAAGCAGCACATTATAAATAACCCAGAGGAGCCTTTTATAACAGCAACTGCCTGCTGATTTTGTGGCCTAACAGCTCAAGCAAAAAGGATATAAGCACAATATTGGGCAATGACTAATTACTCAAAATTTTGTGCATCAGCAGAAGTGGAACCTGCGGTTGGTGCTAATATTATCAAATGCCTTTGCCGTTTAATAATCTGGTAGCTCTGGGTTATTTAGCATGCCATTTTCACAGAGAACAATGATTTTATTTCAAGTGCCTCTCACTGAAATAAAAAAAAAAAAGCAGCTGTTAGGAGATGAACATTTGGCAGAAAATATTTCAGCGGAATCATTTGTGAGATACTAAATCATACTGGATTAACTGTTTTCTGTCTAGAATAGTGGAGTCACGAAGAAGAAAGATCGCTGACCACAGAGGACAAGGCCAGTCTTTAGAACCCAGTGAATCACTAACAGACATTTTAGTTTTAAGTGCCATTTATTCACCAATATATAAAGTTATTTATATACAAAGCTTCCATTAATATTGCCTGAAGAATGGGCCTTTTTTATTCCAGTGTTAGCTCATACTCAGGATTCTCCTTCTCTTTCATTAATAATTGAATTCTTTAAATTATAGAATAAATTAGTCCACCACAGACATTTTGGCCAGAATGGGGTTTGTAGCCAGTTGTGAGTCTCCGCAGGCCGTTCTCTGTGGCCAGCCAGACAGAAGAGCTGTGAGGGTTGTGACTGGCAGTGGCGCCTGCTGAGCACGTTAGCCCTGACCCTGAACCTGAAGAGGGGCAAGGGCTGCCCCGTGGGCTCCGGGCCCCAGGGTCCCCCCACTCTCAGGTTGCCAGAGCAGGGCCGAATCCCAGGTTGACAATAGACCCTCACGTGCTCTGCAGGCTGGCCAACCGCTGGTCACACTGGTGCGACAATGGAGGCACAGTGACATCATGACATGCTGTGGGCACAGCCAGTTTCAGCCGAAACACATTAATGCCAGAGCTGCTTTCATGTGGCCATACTGACTCGGGAACATTTTTTTACATTAAGTTATTATAACTGAAACATAAACTTCTCTTTTCTAAACTAGCAAGCAATGTACAAAGCGAACAGCTTTACCTTACCGTCGGTTCCCACTCCTGGGGTGGAGAGGGAGATGGGTAAACATTTAAAATGGACAGTTTTCTGAGATGGCTGAGGATCGCCACAGGGTGAAGCCCAGGCTTGACCTGAGGGTGACATGAGGTGCAGAAATGGGGTGGGTTAAGCGATATCTGTTCTGTGTGTTATTTAGTATATTGAGACAATGTGTCTACATTTTTTTTACATGGCCATGTTTATGCAAGTGCTAACCCAAAACAGCTTCATCAATATAAATACGTGATTTATTTTCCATACTGGTGTGACTGGCCAGCCCAGAACCCATCCAAATCCAGAAGCTGAGAGTGGACCCCGAGACACTGAGACACAAAGTCAGGCCCCAGATGGATCCAACAAATGACCTCTGTCAATAGGGAACATTGCTGACTTGGACCAGGAGCCACTTGTCACCAGTAACGGAGCCCAATCAGTCCGTGGTGCTGACCTCGGAGGCGGAACACCACAACCGTATACATTCACGTGGGTTGGGACGGGCGAAACACTCGGTGGCAAGCTGGTGGTTTTTTTGCCTTTGACTCAATTTTAAACCAAATTGAAGTGATACACTTATTATGATCATCTGTACTCTTACAAATGATTACTAAATTCTTCTGGGCACCAATAAATAGAGAATCTGTCAGTTCTGGGATGAAGTTTGGTAGAGTTTTTCTTATTCTCTTGTAGTTGAATTTTAATCAATATAGTGTCATTTTTTAATACCACTTACACTCTTTTTGGGCAGTGAAATGCTGCCCTCAACATATGTATCCCCCTCCCCCTCATTGATTTTGTTCTCGACCCCCCGTTGACCCCTCTCTGTTTTCATCCATCTAAATGAAAGAAGGCTTTAGCCCCATAAACCTCGTTCCAGATGAAAATGCATAATTCAAGAGAAATACTGATGTCAAAGAAGAGAAGGCACACCAATTTGTGTCAGCAGTTGCTGTAAATTAAAGAGGAGTACAAGGAGAGTTTAATGTAATGTAGATTTGGAAATAAAATTAGAACCAATATTTAGGCAGTCCTCCGCCTCTTTTTTTCCCTGCTGTGACATGAAGGATTGACTCCCAGCTTAAGTACCTAACGTCGTAGCTCATTTTTCTTTTTTTGCTGGAACTTTTTTCCCCATAAAATGTTGCATGTTTATCTTTGGCATCTAAAATCAGATCTTTTCACCTTCTCCATTCTAATCTCAGCAGAGTAGTCAGGAGGAAGAGTCAAAGTTTTCCCTTTATTCCACACCCATCATGTTTGCAGCACAGAAAGGACCCCTGCCATACCAGTCTCACTAGTTCAGCTGCTAAATAGCTATTAATTCTTCCTTCATAACTGATTCTCTCTAATGTGGGTGTCACCCCGTGGCTTCTTTTCTTTTTCTAAAGCTGGAAAGTAAAAGGTTGATAATGAACATGTCACACGTGTGCTAAACACTCATGAGAATTCTGTAGCACACATGCTCCCCTTTAAAGGAGTTACGGTGGGAAGCTTCACATTTAGTCCAATCAAACTGCCATTGTTCAGAGCCTTCAGGTGGGTGGGGGGTGGTATTTGAATGTCCTTTAGAGCTGGTGTGCGTTACAGTTGCCCACTATTTTTGCCAACCACGGAATTTCCTAGCTTGATCCACACCTTAATCACTAGACTTAGTTTTAACAGATTCACTCTTCCCAGAAGTAAATTCCTAAGCATTGTGATTCTCAAAGTGGGCCCGGGACCAGCAACATCAGCATTACCTGGGAACTCATTAGAAACAAGTCCCGAGCTCCACCCCAGGTTTAAGGATCAGAAACTTTGGGGGTGGAGCCCAGCGATCTGCGGTTTCATAAGCCCTCCAAGCAATTCTGAAACACACTCTAGTTGGAGAACGCTAACTTAGAGGATGAAATAGTGCCTTCATTGAGGATAGTCAGAGGCGTGCTACAGATTTTAAAGTTATACCAAAACAGAAGTTTCAAACTCTTCGTGAGCAAAGTTGAAGTACATGTATGGCCTCTCCAGGGGGCTGCTTTAGTGGAGACTGGCCTTCAACGGAGGGGGTGTCACTCCTGCCACCTAGCCATGAACTTGAGCAAGTTCTTCTCGCACTTGGTTTCTCATCTGGAAAATGAAAGGCCCGCCCTATCTACCCCACAGGATTATCCTGAGATTCAAAATGAAACACGTCTACAAACATGCTCTGGAAACCAGAAAGTACTGTGAAAAAGTGACAGTCATGTCATTCTGCCGACAGGATTCTGGCAGTCCGAGCACTGTGACAGGGCAGAGTTGGGAGAAGGCCTAGCCAGACCCATCTTTTTGACTATAGAATGACTGATTGTCCACCTTGGTGGATGTGCCTCAGGTTCTGCCATTTAAGCCCACCGATTTATCTGGTGTTAAGATAGGAAAACCATTGCCTGGTCAGTGGCTACAAGGGGCTAGACAAATATATCCATTTTCAGACATGCTGTTTTCTATGGGAAGCTCTAATGATCGCTTAGGGCACACATGTATGTGGGCACTGAAGCTCTCATGCCCAGAACTTGCCACACACCAGCAGTGAGTCTGTACTGAACGCCCCCTCTCAGCCCTGTGCGAGGGAGTCATAACCTTCGAGAAGGAAGCTAAGTGTCCACTGCCACATATTAATCATTGCCAAGAGGACCTAAAAGAAAATACAGGGTGTCCCCAAAAAGTATACACACTTTAACAGCTGATAGCCCAATTGTGAAAATGAAATGTGTTTTAATAAATACTGCATTTATAATTATTCCAAGTGTGTGCATACATTTTGGGGAGAAACCCTATATATAGTTATGGAAGGAGATTTGGCTTTGGGTGGTAAACACACAATGCAATATACAGATAGTGTATTATAGAATTGTATACTTGAAACCTATATAATTTTATTAACCGGTGTCACTCCAATAAATTTCATTTAAAAATATTTTTTAAAAAGAAAGTCCCTCAAGCAAACCAAATCTATAGAAACCAAGATTTATGAGCCAGAACAGTTCATGTGTCTGTGCTTGAGAAGAATGTGGGTGGGTTATACCTTAAAGGTTAGCCTTTACTAACTCCACCAAAGGAATTCTTAAACAGCAAGCCTCTGGTGCATTTATCATTTAACTTAAAAACTTCATAGAGTATTCAGTGAACATATCTGGGCAGGAAGGAAGCTAAATCTGTTGCCTCAGTGATTATTGGGAATGCAGTTTTAGTAATGAAACAGTTCCCACCAGGCCAACATAAATTTCACTTTTCACAAAAAGTACCATCTAAAATCAAGAGATAGGTATGAATCTAATTAGTTAATTATGATTCAGTTATTGGTTAATTATGGAATTAGACTATGAAATGATTTTGCTCAAAAAATGTGTGCCTATTTAACAAATCTATATCGACAGAAAGCAGATTAGTGGTTCTAGACATGGGGGTAGAATATGAATGAGGAGTGACTGTTAACAGGTACAAGGTACCTTTTGGTGGGGGACAAAATTTCCTAAAATTAGACTGTGTGATGGTTGTTCAACCCTGTGAATGTAGTCAAGAACACTGAATTGTATACTTTAAATAGGCACATTACATAGTATGGGAATTATATTTCATTAAAGCTGGTTTTTAATCAAATAGCTAATAAATTATAGAGCCAAGGAAAATATTGTGCCTACTTAAGAAACAGAAATAAAAAGCACATCAAAACTTCGCTGCATGTAGTTTCATACTCAATTAATATGAAATATAAGGCAGAAAATATTTGCTCTTTCTTTTAATCACAAGAGTACTTTAAAAGAGACAATCTCAGCCTAATAATTGAAATTTAAATGTAATAAATTAAAGTGGCTAGTGGTAAAAGCCAAAGTCATTGACATTTATGACATAGTGATTTGTCATGTTCCCTACAGATTTATTTGGAATAAAAATCAGCAGCACTTACACAATAATGATAAGAAAACTAGGTTCTCATGTCCATCATGATGTTCCTAAAATGATCTGTTTGGGGAAGGTTGAGGTTGGGAAGGATGTGATCTCATCCTTCTGATGCAAGTATGTGCTGATAAGAGACAGAACTGTTCAGATCTGAGCTGTGAAGCAGAGCTTTTGTCTTGTGTGAGCAGCACGTAGCTCATGTACGTTTATCGGACAGACCACTCAGTCTTGTCTGCCGAGGAGAGAACCTTTGCACTTTCCTGCCTTGGGAAGAAGACAGGCTAGGCCACATAGTTCTAATCTCCTCGTAAAAGTCCTCATTCCAGGGTGTGGGTTTGCCCAGGGCTTACTGGTGGCCATGGAGACCTTAGATGGAGGTAAACAAGAGAGGAACAGGGTGGGAGATGTAGGAATGTCTGGCTCAGTGGAAACAAAGCGGGGAGCTACCAACACCTGCCCAGTGTGCTTTGCAATTGAGAGGTTGCTGGTTAGGGCTTTGTAACTCACCAAAAGCCCCGGCTACTGGCAGTTCTTTGGGACAAGAGGCTCTACTTCTCTGTTCCTCAACCTTTATTTCATTAGTCACCACTCACCCCAAGGAGCGTTTTAGGATTCCCCCCCCCCCTAATTGTCCTCTTCTCCCATGAAATTTTAATGTTCTATCTATTTCTCCATCTATCTATATCTGTTTATGTTCCGTGGCCCTTTGGAGAGCCACCAATCATTGTATCAAAGATTTTTTTTCACCACTACCCTCTACCTCCTGCAAGAATGAATTTTCACCCCCGTGGTAAAATAGCCCCAATTGAGAATGCATAAGCTGGATAGAATGAAGGGTCTAAGCAGGTTCTTTCTCTTTCTATTCATACTTAAGTGAGTGGTGAAGTCAGTCACACGGAGAATGTGAACCAGGTGGCTCAGTGTCCATCACTAACTAGGATAAGCGCCAACTTCAGGCTCCAACACAACTAGAGAAATGTCCTCCAAGATCACTCTGTCCCCACACCATCCGTTCAGCCTCCCTGCCACCCTCCAGGCTCCGCCACCACCTCCTCTCCCTGGGCAGCAGCCCTCCTGGTGGAGGCGCACAGGTCACCCTCTTCCCATGCCGTCCTCCAGCCCCTCCCAGCTCTAGGCCTCTCCCAAAAGCCTCGCTCATTGTTCGCCCTCTGTTCCTTCTCCTCTTCGCCTCCCACCCCCGACACACCCCCGACCCAATGAGAGCATGAGATTTACCAGGCTCCCTCAGTCCTGCACCGTCTAGAGGAACCTTTATACTCTTCACTTACATTTCTTTAATGTCCTCCTCATTACCTCATAAAGTACTTCCCCTGCCCCCACAGAGGAATGGGTTTCAGAGACCCTGGCACATACAGATGGCCACTGCTAGAACTCTGCAGCCTTGTAATCAAAAGCTACAGGACCCTGGCTTCTGCCTCTTCCTGGCTGCGAGAGCGTTCCTGGGTGCCCTCACCCTTCTACTCTGCGCTGGGAGCACAAGGCAGGCACAGCATAAACCCCTTGCCCTAGGACCCAAGGGATCATTTCCTAGAATCTTGACCCTCTTTGTTCCTTAGAACCCTTGTCTGGCCCCTTCTGACCCTGGTCATGGGCTTTCATTTTCAAAAACATTATTAGCTCATTAAAGGGCCTCCCGATGACACCATCTCCTCTGTCTCACCTTTGTTACACACAGTTCTGCTCCAGGCACTGGGCTAGGCCTTTTCACATACATTATCTAATTCAGTATTTACAATAGCCCTACCTCATAGGTCACAGAGAAGTTGAATAACTTGCCAGAATGGTGAAATCAGGGCTCCAACTCAGGTCTGTCTCATTCCAAACCATTTACTGCATTGTCCCCCTTGAGAAAACATGTCCCCAGCTGTGTAGAGAGGGGCTTCACTGTAGGTGTCAGGATAATGAATTTATCATTCTTAGAAGATGACCCAGTTAAGAAAGAGGGGAGAAGGCAGATTTTAAGCCAGGTTTGTTTGTTTTCCCTCTGTGCTGCTTCCCCAGGGGTCATGACACCATGTCTCCTGCCAATCCATGACTAGCCCTCCCTGGACAAAGAATTACTTTTACTTTCCCAGGCCCAACCACACATTCATGCCTCAACCTCCTGCAAACAGGAACAAGGCAGAAGCCCCATTCTTAGAACGTGGAAGCAAGAGCAAAGCAGGGCTTGCCACCAAGCTGGCCGGAGGGTAAGCCACCTCAGCAGTTGGTGTGGCCCTGCCTGCATGGGGTGGACCGCAGCAGGGACCCTGGTGGGTTTATGTTGTTCTCTCTGCCTTTCCTGAGGCCTTTGCAATCTTCTTTTTTTTTTTTTTTTTTTTAAGAAGAAATTAGCTTGAGATTTAGTCATGTTTCATCCCGTCTGCCTTTTCCCTGGCTTCCAAAGCCACAAGCCTGGCTGAGGAATTCAGGTCCACAGTGTAGGCTTTGGATGGCTCTGTGTAGGGAGAAGTTTTTAAAAGAAAGTGGGATCTACTTGTCAGATGGAATGCGTTAAGACATCGAGGAGGAATGCAAGGGCTTTAACTGTAGGGTCCCTCGGCAGTTTGAGTGATGAGTCATCCAGTGTGGGTAGAGATTCCTAACAAATGAAGCCTCCTGATGACATAATTCTTGCAAGATCGTCTGAGATCTATTGTAACCGCCTGATTTCATCACATGGGTGTTTTTTTCCCCTCCAACCACACTTAATACTCATCATGCCTTCCAGCTCATCCATTTTTCTATCATCTGGAATTTGACAAACTAAGACTTCCAGAAGTCTATCTCATTGTCATCCCTCCTCCAAGGCATCTTGACAGCATGTGCTCCTCACCAAAGGCCAAGGACAGGAGCCTCTAGGAGGGTTCCTAACCCAGGCTCCTGGGTTCAGGGGAAACACGGTGCTTTCAATAAAGTGCCAGTCAGCAAATATGTGTTGACTTAGCTAATACCTGAGTTGAGTCTAGGAAAGACTCAAGGCCAAGGTATCTCTATGAATGAAGACCCGAAGTTCAAAACATGAACAGGATGAACAGATGAAACTGGAAAAGTGGACTAGGGAGCCTTGTGTGCCATGCTGAGGAGCTAAAATTTTACCCTAAGAAAGATGAGAAACATTCAGAGAGCTTTCTGGAATGGAATGGAAGTGAGGTGGCCATATGTACAGCCGTGTCACGAATGGATTGGAAGGGGCCAGACTGGAGGCAGGGAGACTGGTTAGGAAGGTAATGTGGTCCTCTAGAGGCGATGTGACCAGGAAGTAGGGCAGTGGGAGTAGGGATGGAGATGAGAGGACAGATTTGAGAAATACATACATTGAAACTTGGCAAGCGGAGGTTAATTAGGTATAAGGGAGAGAGAGATTCAGAAGACCCTCAGATTTCCAATGTGGAGCTGCCACAAACTGAAAAGGTAAGAAGAGGTCCATGTTCAGGTAGTTATGGATTCAAATCAGGCGTGTTGAGTGAGAGTGCAGGAGGCTGGTGGAACAGACTCACAGGTAGATATATGAATCTGAAGATAGAGAAAAATCTGTGCTGTGTATATGGTGAGCATGCATAACAGTTTAAACTATAACTGCATAGTACTTAAGTCACTCAAGAAATTATGGGGAATGAGAAGGGAAATGGGCCAGGACAGAACTCAAGGGAATACCAGCATCAATGGGGCAGGAAGAGGAAGAGGGACATGTGATAGAGACAAAGAAGGAAGGTCAGAGAGACGCAGGGACCCAGGAGAATCCCTTACTGCTCTGTGCCTCTCCCCTTCCTAAACCTTCTACCTAAGCCCTCTGGCTGTCCTATTCCTCAAAAGCAAGCTCCTTTAATATCCTTAACTCCCCACACAGCCCCCACAGGCGAAAGCTGCTCCTGATCCCAAAGCTTCCAGCCATCCCTCCTCTACCATCCTGTAGAGACTCCTACATCTTTAACGTTCATGCACTTTAGTTATAGAGCCTTGACCTCCTTTCCTGATAATTCTGTTTATCTAAGACTCTGGCATCTACATCACCATTTTTCTCTCCATTCCAATGCTACCATCATGTGGGATGAGCCGTCACCAAGTCTCAGAGTTCCTAGATGCCCTCACCTACAGTGACTCTTCACTTTCACTCCAGCCTCCCACTCCCATGGTGACTCCCAGGAAATGGTTAGTACCTGGCACTACTTCAGTTCTGTGGGAATAAACCTCACATCCTACTCTGACCACAACCAGCTCCCTCACCTCTTTTCCTACTCTTGTTCTCACTTTCCTTAGATTCCTCCATTTTCTTCTGACCTGTTGATCCCCTAATGACCTCTCTTCCTTCCTTACCCAGGTTGGACTCTGGCTGTTCATCTGAAGTATTCCCAAAACCTTTGCTTCCTTTGCACCCCTATTCTTCCCTCACCCCTGCCCAGGGCAACTCTCTTCTCGGAAAATGGGACCCCATACAGAGGGACATCATTAGAGATTCACAGTCTTCACTCTCGTCCCTGTCGTTCTTCATCACTATAGAAACATAAGCCCTTCCCATCAGGAAATAGGGCAATTTAAGCAATACTCAAAAGGCCAGTCTCTCTCTCCCGAAATAGCTTCTCCACCTGCTCTGTTGCTGGATCTCCACAGATGTCCTTGGTACCACTCTTGACTGCCATTTACCACCTTTATTTTCACCTTGAGCGAGTTATTTAACCTCCTTAAATCCTAGGAAACTGGCTCTTCCAGTACCACAGACCAGAACTTCCCAGAACTCAGGAGTGTGAAGGCCCTGGGGAAAGCAGGAATTTCAGAATGCCACATCCATTCCGTAAGAGCAGCTCTTCCTTAAGAGGAAATCATTGTGAGAACACAATGAATAGTAGCCACATGGGTATGTCTGTTGAAGAAGGAAGAATTATGCCATCACCCCCTTTGGCACAAAAATAATTTTCAGTAAAAGGTTAAAACCATCATGTTGTATCAATGAGAACAATTCCATTATTCCAAGAATGATTGATTGGAAAGTACTTTACTTGCAGGAAATCATAGTGATACAATACAGCTTCCACTTTTAAAGCACTTTCCATTAAAAAAATTATACCTATGTCTAAAAATAGTTATACTGAAGATGTGAATCAATAGCCGAGTAATTTATTGGCACTTGAAAGCCCTGTGGTATAAACAGATTCAGTACAATGGGACTATCAAGTAGCTCTGGCTGTAGCAACCTAACCTCCATGTTCATGACAAGACAAAGTGACATGCAGTTCAGAGAGAGTCACCTGGCCACCTTGGAAGAGAAGAACACAATGGAACAGGACCAACTGGTCAGGTCAACGCAAAGCACTGAGTGACACAGTGAGAGAGACAGAGGGGACAGAGATGTGGTCGCTGCCCTCTGTTTTCAAAGTGGCCCCGACTGTATGCAGGCCTGTACACAGAATAGCACAATGTGCCAAGTGTCCTAGGAGGAGTGCAAAGGAATATGAGCTATTGGAAGGGAGAGAGATTCTTTTCAGCATGCTTTCCTTCCTTCTCGCCTTCTTGCCTGCCTGTCTCCCAGAACCATTTACCATGTGGTGTGATGTGCACAGAGCATGGAATCGACTGGGTCTGGATGCAAATTGCAGCTCTGCCACTAACTGTGTGACCCTGGACAAGTTATTTAATGTCTCTAAGACTCAGCTCCCTCAAGTTTCAGGGGGGTCATTAATAAAGATGAAATGAGGTCAGTCTTGCGTGTATATGAAAGCACCCTGCTTTGCTGCCTCCTGATGCAGAGCAAACAGTCAAAGTTCACTCCTATCCTGACCCTTCTACTCCTCCATGAAGGTTCCACCCCTTCCTTGCTTAAATTTCAAAGCGCTTTCCCACTGTTGGAGGGAATGTGACTTTTAAGATAGCGTGTCCTGGTCTTCATGTCTTTGGGCTGGTGGTCCGTCAGCTAGGAGCCTCCCTGCTTCTTTGTGGTTTTGGACCCAGAGGACCGACTGCTACCCTCTTTATGACAAGACTGTGGAGCTCCGCCCCCAGCCAACCCTCTCACTTCTGTGAAATGAGAAGGTGGCGACTGGGGCAACTGAGAGTTGGTCCATCAGCAGTCATTGATGAAGCACTTACGTCTTTTAAAGATTGTATAACGAGGTAGTCATCAAGGAATGAACTGCACAAGCTTTCTAGCCATGCCTAAGAGTTTAACACGTGGGATTGCCTCAGTCAAGGTTCTTGGTTGAAGACAAAGGCATCCATTTGTGTTACTGGCATGGGACCTGGATGCCATTGCAATGCTGCCACTAATACCTCAGACCTCAGTTTTTCTGAAGTCACTGTCACAGCCAGAAAATGTTGCTCCCACTCCCCTCGGCTTTCAGATGGGTGTCACTGCCTGGTTTTTAATTGCAAAGGAAGTGGCCTCAATGATAGGGGTATTCCCAAATGCAGGCAAGAGCATCTACCAATTCAGCTCACTCCAGCATGTCCACTTAATTAAGAAAAAAAGGGAAATCATCCAGAGACTAAAAATAGCCAACTTGAAAATTCATGAAGTGACTGATGGTGGTTTTTTAAACTTCTTTAGTGACATTTCTTTCCTGAAAAACTTATTTTAATAAAATTCTTAATTTTTTAAAATATATATGTTATCTATTAATTTTTTTAGAGTGGATGGAGGGAGAGGGATAGAGAGAAAGAAACATTATCGATCAGCTGCCTCCTGAATGCCCCCCACAGGGGTTTGAGCCTGCAACCTGGGCATGTGCCCTGACCAGCAGGGAATCGAACTAGTGGCCTCTTGGTTCCTGGCTCGACGCTCAACCGCTGAGCTACACTGGCCAGGTAAAAATTTTAAATTTTTTTAAACATAAAGATTACAGGAAAGTTACAGTACTCCAATATACATCGTTTTACCAATTATTAGCATTTTGCCACATTTATTTCATTTCTCTCTCTCAAAATACATAAATATACCTCTCTGCTCCTTTCCTGTCTTCTTCTTTTGTTTTTAAATTTATTTTTATTTATTTCAGAGAGAAAGGGTGAGAGTTAGAAACTTCAATGCTGAGAGAGAATCATTGATCAGCTGCCTCCTGCACATCCTCTCTGGGGATGGAGCCCAAAACCAGGGCATGTGCCCTCACCTAGAATCAAACCGTGATCTCCTGGGTTATAGGTCAATATTCACCATTGAGCCATGCCCACCCAGGCAATAGTTCATATTGTTGATGCTATTATATATGATACTGTTTTTTAATTTCTTATTCATTGGTAGTTTATAGAAATAAAATTGATTTTTTTTAATATTGGCCTTGTATCTTGCTATTTGCTAACCCCACTATTCTTAGTGACTTTTTGCTGGATTTCTTAGGGCTTTCTACATAGAAGATTATGCCATCTGCAAAGAAAGAGTTTTACTTCTTCCTTTTAAATATGTATGCCTTTTCTTTCTTTTTCTTACCTTATTGCACTGGCTAGGCAATCCAGTATGATAATGAATAGAAGTAGGGGGAAAAAATCCTTGATTTGTCCCCAAGATTAGGGGGAAAGCATTCCAATTAAGCATATTTTCCCATTAAGTGTGATGTTAACTATAGATTTTTCATAAATGCTTTGTATTAACATCTTCATAATTTTCCATAATATGAATGTACAAAAGCTTAGTCATCCATTCTCCTGTTCGATAGACAGATTATTTCCAGTGTTTTACCTTTTGAAACAATGCAGCAATAGCATCTTTCTACATATATCCTGGTATTATAGGAACTTTTACCTCTGTGGACTTCCAGAAGCAAGATTACTGAGTCAAAGGACATACACGTTTTCTATTTTAACAAATACTGCATTACCCTTCTACGTTCCTACCCACAACATGAGTACCTTTGTCCCCTCCCTCTTCGTCTTTGCTGCTCTTGCTATCAATCTTACTACTTTATCAATCTGATGGGTAAAATAATGTTTTAATTTGCATTTTCTTTGACTGCTAATTATTTTTTTCATGTTTATTGCTTATTGACCATTTACATTTCCTTTTCTGAAATCACAGACCCATACCTTTTGTCCATTTTTATTCTGGATTTGTCTTTTTTCCAGCAAATCTGAAGGTATTTTTTGAATATTGGGAATATGTCATTTGTGTATTACAAGAACTTTTATCAAATCTGTTCTTTTTCATTTAACTTTATTTATGATGGCTTTGGGTACATAATTTTTAAATATTTTTTTAAATATTATGTTATTGTTATATTTCTTACATTCACGTCTGGAATTTAATTTTGTATATGATGTGAGGAACCAAAACTTGGAATCTTAGACTTTGCCATGACTCTTCATATCTTGTGGCATTTTTCATATTTTCATAATACATTCTCCACCAAACTCATAATTCCTCTGGCTCCCGACCTTTCTGCTGTCACATTGCTGTGCTGTAATCTGAGGGAAGGCAGGAACCACATGTGTCTCTTTCTCTATTGTTTCCTTCAGGAAAGACCAAACAATTGCAAAGCATCTAGCAGGGCCTGCCATAGCTTAGATGCTCAGAAAACATCAACGGGAGGAAAGAAAGTGTGGACTTCATACCTGCATTACTATTGCTGCTTGGCAAGTTTAGTATTGTATGCTTGATGTGTAAACAGGGAAAATGTCATTTTCCTTAAAGCCATTCACTGCTCATGAGCTCACTCTGTTCCTTCCTCCTCCTGGGTCTTCTTCCTTCCAGGCTTTCCTTCTCTCTATAAATCTGTCTCATTCCATAAGGACTCCCTTCTTCACAGAGCCTTTCTTCAAAACCTTTCTTAAAATCCAAACTCTGCCACACTATTTAGCAGTTAATCCACAATGGGTTATACTCCTTCTCTAGTACCCATCACTCTGCTGCAGCCAGCTCATGAAATACGTCAGCTGCAACTGAAACAGTCTTGTAGGCCAAGGTCTCTATTAAGGCTGAAGTATAACTTCAAGATTTGTAATGGAAGCTCTTGGGTCAAAAAAAAAAAAAAAGCCAGCAAACTAGGAAAAACTGGAAAATGGCCCTGAATGCTGTTAAATACCAGAATGATTTTTCAAAGTGAACTTGTATAATTACATTTAATTTATCTAAAATGCATTTGTTAGCCCTAGCCTGGTGTGGCTCAGTGGTTTAGCGTCAACCCAGGAACCAAGAGATCACTGATTCAATTCCTGGTCAGGGCACATGCCCACGTTGTCGGCTTGATTCCCAGTGGCGGGGGAGGGGCATGCAGGAAGCAGCCAATTGATGATATTTCTGTCATGGATGTTTCTCTCTCTCCCCCTTCCTCTCTCTAGTAATCAATAAAAACATATCTTTCAAAAAAATAAAAAAACAACAACAGACAAATCCTAGTTAAGGCACATTCTACAAAATACCTGACCAGTTCTCAAAACGATCAAGGCCATCAAAACTGAAGAATGTCTAAGAAACTGTCACAGCCTACAGGAATCTAAGGAGACGTGATAACTAAGTGTAATACGGTATTCTAGATGAGATCTTAGAACAGAAAAAGGACATTAAGCAAAACTAGGGAAATACAAACAAATATGGAGTTCAGTTAATAATATATCGCTACTATCTCATTAGTTGTGACACATGTACCACAGTAATGTATTTACAGAACTGGGTGTGGGGTCTATGGAAACTCTCGTCATATCCTTGTAACTTTCCTGTAAATCTAAATCTATTCTAAAATAAACGTGCAGTTAAATATTTTTAAAATACAAGTTTGGGGAAAAGATGAGTACATGCTTATCTCCACAGCTGTCCTTTTTATTGCAGGGTGCTGGTGACAGTTTTGTAGGAGCTTTGGCCTTCTACCTGGCTTACTACCCAAATCTGTCCTTGGAAGAAATGCTCAAGAGATCCAATTTCATCGCAGCAGTCAGTGTCCAGGCTGCAGGGACACAGTCATCCTATCCATACAAGAAGGACCTGCCACTTGATTTGTTTTGATTGCTACTAACTCAAAAATAAAAATACCTGGAAATAAAATGTTCTTGAAGGTGGCCAGTCTTAATTAGCAGCTTACTATAAAACGTCCTCTTTTCCTTTCTTTGCAAATATTTTCATTTACTAAGTCATCCTCAAGCTTTCACTTATTTCTTTACAATCATTAATTTCCTTGCTTTTCATGCAAGAGCTCACCAGAAGTAAGGACTCCATGCATGACCAGGACCTGTACAAACACTACTACTACTCGAGAACTGGCAAACTCTACTGGCAACAGATCAGGAACACTAGCAGAGGTTGTGGACAAGGGTCTAGTCAGAGCAGAAAATGTTAAACAAGGGAATGGGGGTTTATGGATTGGACCACTCAGGCAGTTCCTAAGAGGTGCAGCTGATACTCAGCTTTGGCTTTAGCATTGTCAAAGCTTCTGGTTTCGCAAGAGAAGCCAGAAGTTTTGGATGTTTATTGAAATCTTTGAATGTTTACGTGTCAGCAACTCATTCTTTTTTTTTTTTTTTTTATGTAAACACCACCTGTGGACCACATTCAGCCCATGTGCTGAATAGACAAGTCACTGGTTAAGCCAGTATTTAGGTTTTTGTTTTGTTTTTAAAAATGCAATTCATGCATGTCAAAGACCCTTTACGTTGGGCTTAGCAAGTAAGATCAGGTGAAAGATTTTTCTTGTAACCCAACACCATTACGTACAGTTCCAATCTAAAAATAGCCAAGATCACACCTATTATGGCTCTGAACCAGAGCTTTAACAAAAGATGCCATAAAAGAACTATCATGCCACAAGCCTCTAAGACTCAGCAAGTATCTGCATCTAATTCCATTTCCAGAGAGCTTCTCTTGCATTTCTTCAGAGACACAGATTGGGCCCTGGGAGGGAACACCTGTTATTTTGAAACAGTACTGGTTCCTTAATGCTGGTAGTCATAGAGGGCACTCTTATTCTCCCACATAAATGCTTTAAATGGGGTAGGATATGAACCAGTAGAGCTCAGAAAAGGAGCTAATCCTTACCTTCAGCCAGAAATTCGACAAGTAAAAAAGAAAACTGGGCAATTTTGAAAATCTGTGGGAAACAATAGCTTGAGTGAGAAAGTACATAGATCTGGGCAGAGCAGGAGTCTTTATGTGAACATTAGGGATTGTCAGTGGAATTTCCAAGCTGGTTAGCTGTGCGTTAACACCAGGCCCCCACAGCCTTCATTCTAGCTTACAGAAATAACATAGAACCTCATATATATATATATATATATATATATATATATATATATATATATATATGTAATAAAGGAGTCCAAAGCTGTGCTAGAAAATCATGGATACTGCATTCCTAACCTGAGTTTGAGAATACGGACCAACAGTATTTTCCCTAAGTATCCTACCTAATAAAAAAGGTAATATGCAAATTGACCATACCATCGACACACCCACAAGCCATGCCCACAAGTCAATCAGAGCAAGTATGCAAATTAACCCAACCAAGATGGCTACAGCCACAGAGAGCAAGGTTTCCCAGGTAACAGAGCAAGCCAAGCTTTCTGTGAGCCATTGCAGGCCTAAGCCTCCACTCAAGCTACAAAGTTTCAATTATAGAAGGTAGACAAATTCAAACAGAAATGGCGGCAGAATGGAGCTTGAGAGAGCAAGCCAGGATTGCTGGCGGCAACAGGGGAAGCAAAGCTTTCCGCACACCCTGGCCGGGCCCACCCTCTGCTTAAGGCTACAAGGTTTCAATTATAGAAGGTGAATTAACTGCCACAGAAATGGCTGCTGCCCAGAGGGAGCAGCAGGCTTGGCTCCGCTCCAGGCTACAAAGTTTCAATTGTAGAAGGAAAATAAATCCCAGATACCAGGGCCTCTGCTTGGGTTGCCAGGGGGCGTGGCCAGCCTGCAAACCACCACAGGCCCCTCGCTCAGGCCGCCCCACACCCCAAGGGAACCCCCACCCTGATCTGGGACACCCTTCAGGGCAAACCAGCTGGCCCCCATCCCTGCACCAGGCCTCTAACCTATCTAATAAAAGAGTAATATGCAGATTGACCATCACTGCAACACACAATATGTCTGCCCCCATGTGGTCAAAGATCCTGCCCCCATGTGGACACAAGATGGCCACCACAAGATGGCCAGCAGGAGAGGGCAGTTGGGAGGCACCCGGCCTGCAAGGGAGGGCAGTTGAGAGGGACCAGGCCTGCAAGGGAGGGCAGTTGAGAGGGACCAAGCTTGCAAGGGAGGGCAGTTGGAGGTGATCAACCCTGCAGGAGAGGGCAGTTAGAGGTGACCAGGCCAGTAGAGGAGGGAAGTTGGGGGCAAACAGGCTGGCAGGGGAGCAGTTAAGCATCAATCAGGCTGGCAGCGGAGTGGTTAGGGGGTGATCAGGCTGGCAGGCAGAAGCGGTTAGGGGCAATCAGGAAGGCAGGCAGGCAAGCAGTTGGGAGCCAGCAGTCCTGGATTGTGAGAGGGATGTCTGACTGCCCATTTAGGCCCGATCCCATAAACGGGCAGTCGGACATCCCTCAGGGGTCCCAGATTGGAGAGGGTACAGGCTGGGCTGAGGGACAACCCCCCTCCATGCACAAATTTCGTGCACCGGGCTTCTAGTACTTGTATAAGCACAAATCAAAAATAGTTCTCATGTTTTCCTTTGTGTTAGAAAGCTGAGGCTGGCTCCCTTCTTATCATTCCTGCTCACCTTTGCCATCTCTGTTACTGCATGGGAGTTTTTTAAAGACCACTCTAGAGTGTGACTGCCTTTTCTATGAAGATCAAGGAGGAACAGCCTGGAAACTCTTGCACAAGTCTCACTGTGGAAAATGTTCTTTCAACACATGAAACAATGGTTATTTTTTAGTAATGAAGTTGTGTTTTTAATTTCAAATAGTGGGGAAAAACATCACTAAGAGACAATAGTACAGGCTATTTTAATATATTTTATTACGGGCTATAAAAATATCCAGAAAGATAAAGAAATGTGATGCAATGATATATGTCCTAATATGAAGAACTTTCTTTCACTGTATTGTTTTCTTCACAATGGCCTTCAAATCACAGGAGGCAGAGATGCCGTGTCATTTCCTCTTCTTTTATTACATGCTGCAGAATTTCTGAATCAGTACCCCGCCCTCAGTCTTCTCATTTATAAATCAAATGCATTTTCAATCCATTGTTCAGATGGAGCGTATTTTTTTATGTTCCACAAAGAGGACTTTTGCTCTCACTACAGAAGGAGAAAAAAGGATTATGACAGAAAACTGAGTATCATTACCATTTTCTAATAAAAATACGTATCAGACCATGAGCCCTCTCTTTTGCCTTACTTTCCTTTGACATGGGGATGGAGTTGACTTGCAAGCTCAGCTCCTTGATCCCAGAGGCCAGAGAAAATGGAAAAAAGGAAAGGGCCAGCCAACCAGTGGCATCGTTGGTACCCCAGGTCATACGTCAATCAATGTGAAATATTCAAATTAAAAAAGAAAATTATGGGCAAAAGATGGAAAACACTCGATGTCATCACCCAGTTAATATCCACTCTTGTAGGGGGTAAGCAAGGACAGACTGGAGCTGGACTCCAGAAAAAGGGCACTGAGAACTGAGCAGACAGAAGAGCAGTAACATCCACATTAAGCTCATACTTTCCAGAGATGCTTTCATACCCCAAATATGGACTTTCTAATTTGGTAACAAAATTAACATTATAACCACAATCTCATTATTATAAATATAGGAGAGTGCAGTTCTCTGAAATAAACCAAAACAAAAGTGCTAACGCTCGGATGAAAGATTGGAGACTCGATGCTAGGCAATAAGGTTTTCATAGTTCCTATAATGCTCTATAGTCCTCCATTAACTTCATCTATCTGTTTATCTTCTATAGATCTCTTTCTCTCTCATCTTCCCCAAACCACCCCCCCACCACTCTCATACATACACACACACACACACACACACACACACACACACACACCAAAAAACAAAAAATACACCCAGGAACTCAAACAACTATGATATAACAATTCACTTGTCCCTACCATACAAAGAGGTTTTAGCTTTTTTTGTTGTTGTTGCTTCTTCTCTTCTATAATCAACACGGACACTCTATAAAGGAGATGCCCAAACTGTCTATGATGAAGGGTTAGCTAGGGAGCTTACTGAAATAAATCCCTGCCCTCATTCTGGTTCCTCAGATCTAGGCTAGGACTGAAAGTCTACATTTTTAAACCCTCATGATTCTAATGAGCAGCTGGATTAAGAACCATTATCCAGTCAATAGAATTTTATCTATAATATTAATAAAAATAAAATGTACATATTACATAGGGATATTTTTCATATATTTCAAATCATCTAATATTAAATATAAGTAGGACTGATGCTCCTTCAGAATCCAAGGAAGACTACAAAACATAAAAAGGTAGAAAAAAAAAACAAAAGTTTCCTATCAGACAATATTATTCATTGCAAGAAATATTTCCCCATGTTTTTCTACATACAGCTAAAAAGATAGATAAAAGAAGGAACCTGTCTTACTGATAACCAATCAGGAGATTACGTAAGTGTGAACAGGAGTAACTGACAAAGATTAGCAAAGCAAGGCTTTATTTATAAAAATGTTTTGATTCATTCCCTTAATTCAAAGAATAAATACTAACGTCCACAGAACTGTGTTAGGCAATGCGGAGTTTACAAAAGTGTAAGAAGAGTCCTTAGCCCTGTGGTTTGGCTCAGTGGTTGAGCGTCGACCCATGAACCAAGAGGTCACTGGCCTGATTCCCATTCAGGGCACATACCCAAGTTTCGGGCTCAATCCCCCATAGGGGGCATGCAGGGGGCAGCCGATCAATGTTTCCCTCTTATCGATGTTTCTATCTCTCTCTCACTCTCCCTTCCTCTCTCTCTAAAATCAATAAAAACATATTTTTTTTAAAAAAAAAGAAGAAAAAGAGTCCTTGGGCATCTGGTGTGGAGGAATAGCAGTAAGAGGTAGGAATGACAGTGGGGCTTCATGGCCTTAAATGCTAGACTGACCACAGGGGATGGTCCTGATTAAGAAAGAAGAAAAATCAGGAAGATTAATTTGGCTCCATGTAATAGAAAGAATAGGAGGCCTGGAATCAAAAAGGTTGGGTTCGCATGTGGGCTCCATCTTTCTCTGCTCTGAGTCCCTGGGCAAATTTCTCAAAATACTCTATCTTCCCATGAGAGAGATAACTCCAACTCCCTCACAAGGCTGCTGCCAGATACACAGTGAACACTCAACGTGTGCTAGCTGAGCACTGCTATCCACAATCATAAACATAAATTTTGTCAAAATGCTCTCTGCTTACTACATAGAAAAATGAATCTGTCAAGTTCTTAACCTACATTGAACCTAAACCCATTCTGCTTCAATTAAAGTCTACATTGTCTTGTTTAGTCATCCAAGGGATTAAAACTGGCAAGTTTTCATTTTCATGATAAACCTTCATATATTTAACAACATTTAATAAGCTTATGCCTCAGCCTTTAATCCTTCCTCCTCAGAAATTCGCATCTAGTTTTATGTGAGGAAAAGGAGTTTAGAAGGACAGAGGCTGCTTCTAGCCATAGAGTAGACTATGAAACGCTTAAACAATTGAGAGTGTTCCTGTTTCCTTAGCTGATTTTCTTCATAAAGCAGACTCACAAAACATTACCCTTAAACTAACCATTTATTAGAATATGCTGGGAGAGCTGCCCAGCTATTTGGTACCCTAAGCCATGGGCAGGCCCCAAGGCAAAGAGCACGCAAGCCTGCAGGGCGTCAGCAAGTAGGCGGGCAGAGAGCCAAGCAGCCTGATGTCCCAGAACATTCTCTCCTGAAAAGACAAAGTGGTGCTGCCACGGCTGGTACCCCTCCTTACCAGAAAAATCCTAATCGTCTGTTTAAAATTTATATTATGAATCTTTTCTCCACTTTAACTAAGGTCAGAACTGTCCATGGGTGTATCCTTCCCCAATCTCAAAACTTAAAACCAATCTAACAAATAAGTTCCTAACACAGAGTCCCCTTGATATCTAATGGTTCTAGGAACATCCTCCTCGCCCCCCCCTCCCCGCCACGAATACCAAAATCCATGGATGCTCATGTCCCTCATATAAAATAGGGTAGTACTTGCATATACCTACATACATCCTCCCTTATACTTTAAATCATCTCTAGATTACTAATAATATTTAATACTATGTAAATGCTATCCAATTAGCTGTTATATTGTACTGTTTAGGAAATGGGAGGAAAATAAAAGTCTGTACATGTTCAGTACAGACATAACTACACGATACACATCAACACATAACTCCCCCCGCCCCGCCCCGAATATTTTCTCTGCATTGGTTGAATCCACAGATGCGGAACCCATAAGATACAGAGAGCCAGCCGTACCTCCACACTAAAGATGAAAATTCCAATACATTTTCATACTTAAAATAGTACAGAGGTTATTCAACATTTATTAATGTGGGAGCTCCAGTGGCGCAATCGGTTAGCGCGCGGTACTTATAAAACATTTATTAATGTTGTACAAGTTCCCAAAAAACTCTACAGGAGCTAAAATGCGAGAACATAGGCATGCCTCATTTAATAGCGCTTCCTTTACTGCATTTTGTAGATGATTGCGTTTTTTACAAATTGAAGGCAAGACCACCCACCAGCAAAAAGATTATAACTCGCTGAATGCTCAGATGGTGGTTAGCATTATTTAGCAACAAAATATTTTAAATTAAGATATGGACAATGTTTTTTAGACATAATGCTATTGTATACCTACTAGTCAGTATAAACATGACTTTTATATGTACTGGGAAACCAAAAAGTCCGCATGACTGATTTTATTGCAATATTGCAGTGGTCTTGAACTGAACCTGGAAGATCTCTGAGGCATGCCTCTACTTTATTGTAAAGCTCATCACTTTGAGTTTACATCAACGGATACAAAGAAATCAGGAGGAGAAAAACACCACACAATCCAAAATCATATTGCTATGTATGGTCTGAATATTTGCATCCCAACCACCCTGAATTCACAGTTTGAAATCCTCACTCCAAAAAAATGATGGTATTAGGAGATGGGGCTTTGGGGAGGGGCTTTGGTCACGAGGGTAGAGCCTTCATGGATGGGAGTAATGTTCTTAGAACAGAAACCCCACTGACCCTGCTTGCCCTCCCACCAGGTGAGGACACAGCCAGAGGGCAGAGGCTATGAACCGAGAGGGCCCTCACCACAAACGACCACGCTGTCACCTTGATCTTGGACTTCCCAAGCCCCAGAACTCTGAGAAATAAATTTCTGTTGTTTATCAGCCACTCAGTCTGAGGTATTTTGTAATAGCAACCCAAACGGACTAAGACACATAGTTTCTCATCCTAGTAATTTTCCACTATATAAGGTATCATCCTGAAATTCAGACTCCTAATCATCAGGTACAAACCTAGTTCCCTTTTTACTATAATAAAGAATGACCAGAAATTTTAACACCATAAAAATAGCAGGGAATTTTATTTCCGTTAAAGAATGGAACTCACACAATTTTAAGGTGACAACTTCTTCTTAGAACCTTTTTTAAATGCCTCCTCACATTGGTCCAGCCCTTATTTTTATTTTTCTTAGACACTGATGAATGCAGCACAAGGAACAGTGGTTGTAAGACCTTCTTAACTCAGGCAGCTATGAATGTAGCTGTCAGCCAGCATTCGCACTAATGCCTGACCAGAGGTCAGGCGGCGGTAAGTAGGTTTTAGCCTCCTGCAAACTCTCTCAAGAACAAGTGCTACAGAAGGTGGTTCAGGCTCGGCCTTTGGAGTCAGATGGTCCTGATTTCAAACCTTTGTTTTGTCCCATGTTTTAGCTGTGTGTCCTTGATTCTAATTCCTCAACTACAAAAGAGTATTCAGATTGCCTGGAGAGTACAGGTGCTTGTGTTATGATGGATTCATAGCATCTGAAGACATGAAGACTTGTGTAGGTAAGCAAAGAATATACAACTTTCCATTCTGTCTAGGTATTCACAAGCACTAGTCTGTTTCCTTTCTCCCAGAGACCACTGTCTTCAGTGACCTATATTGTCCTTTTCTTAGTTGTTTCAGGCAATAAAGTAAATTCGTTCCCTATAACTCCATCTTGATTAGAAGCAAGAGTTTGAGTTCTTGTTCTTAATGAAAAAGCTGATTAGGAGGTTAAGTGTCTGTCTTTCATTATTGATTAATTTTGGGAAATGAGATTCTGGTACCAATTCCAATTCTGATCACCAACTGGATGTCTTCAGTTAACTTTCTCCTACAATTCAACTCAATTCTGACACTATCTACCTAGAGAGAGTAACTCGGGAATAGCCAGATGGAAATGACACCAGGAATGGGGACGGGGCATAGAGCTTCCACAGGTCTCAGAGCTTGTTACTCTCCCAGAATCTCCACGTGTTCACCAACCCAGAAGCCCAGTACAGAAGCAATCATAAAGGGGCGCTTTAAAAGCAAGGGCAGAAAAATGAAATGAATGGCGCTAAGTTTTCAAATAAGGAATTTGTTTGCTAGTTGATTTTGCATAAATCTGCTCATGAAATGCAAAAACGGGACAAGCTTCCATCAACAGCAGTCAGGAGCTGACTCTTGTTTGTGAGCAGGCAATCAGGCCTTGGGACAAATACTTATATATAATGAGACCATTTAAAGGTACCGTTTATTATGTTCTTTTAGCAGATGGTATAAAATAGAAAATGAAATGTCCTGCCCTCCTGCATTAAATATATAAAAACCATACTTCGTGAACTAAAACCTGGACCTACTTCCTTGCAGATGTTCCCAGGAGATCCTTCCCTCTCCTTCTCAAGATATTCAAATCTTTGTTTCCAGGGCAATACCACTACTCTCTTTACATGGCTGGTTTCTCACCTCAGATCTTTGGATAACTATCTCCTACAAGCGAGACTGACCCTGATCTATCCTAGCTAAAGTTGAGATCCACCTCTCCACAACTTTATCTTGTATCTCAACATCCTGCTTGTTTCTCATAGCACTTAGCATAGTTTGCTTTTTTTTTTTTTCTTTCTCTCCGTTCCAAATCAGACCAAGCGCCAAAAGTGCAGGGACTGAGCCTGTCGTGTGTTGCAGCACATCCTGGCAGCTGGGATAGTGACTGGCACCACAGTAAACATTCAATGCACACTGGCTGAATAAATGCTAATGTCAAGAGGGCCAAAAACCTGCCACTGGTCAGCATCGGTCTGAAAAGAGCAACAGGCCTTGAAAGCATTTGACTTTATTGTGGAGTAACTTTTCTGAATCTTACCAAATGGATCATAATGCAGTAGAGTCAGTTTCTCCCCTAGGCGGCTTCTCTTGGTGTTGAAGGAGAAACCTGTCCCAGCTTGGCTTACCATTCTCACTAGAATGTTCCTAAGATTTAAAAGTAAGCTGTTAGAAGCTGAAGAAATGGATTAAAATCAGTCACAAGGAGATGGCACATTTTGAGAACCCTATCCCGTAGTGTTAGTTGTGGGATATCCCTTGGCCCTCAGAAGGTTTAGTTCTAAAGGTTTAGACTATGTGTTCTGTAAGTCACAATTTCAGTGGTTTTGATTCCCAAAGTTTGTTTTATTACAGAATGCCTTGGTAATGACCTAACCAAAGCAATAACCACATTGTAGGAATACTCTCAGACGCCCACCTCTTAGAAGGAGCAGAGGTCAGGAGGGGAAAAACACACACAAATGTACTGGTAACCCTAGGTGGCCGGTCTGGAAATCATAAAAATAGCTGTCTCATAAGACCCCCATCTACCATCTACCAGGGATGAGCAATAAGAGTAAAATCAGGAAGGGACAAAATTAAGGGATTAGAACTTTTCTATTGCTAACATCTAACACCTTTTCCCTCTTCATATATTTCATTTAAGTTATAGTCCTCCAAAGCATAAAGTTCATGTTTTGGGACCTTTTAATACGTTGTACTGTTTGTTACTTTTTCCTATGTCTTGTCTCCCTACGTAAAGCATGCTGTTTTATTTCTCATCTAATTCCAAAAAGAATAGGAAGCACCTAAGATACATTATACATCTTTGCATCCCTTTCCATGTTAAGTTCAGTGCCTCATACATAAGAGGCATACAGTATTTGTTGATTAAGAGAGATAATATTAAGCCATTCGCTCAAAAAAATTTAACAAAAAGCTATTACGTGCTTACTCTGTGGAAAGCACTATGGGAAATGCAAAACTCTATTAAGGCTGCATCAGCACCCTCGAGAAACTAACAGTATAGTATGCAAGGTGAGTGTGTACAGAAGGTCTGTAAGGCAAAACATATATGACAAATGTCATAAGAAGAATACAAAGAACATGAGAGGCAGGGAGTACCTCTAAAGAAACTGAAGGCATGAGAGATTCCTACAGAACCTGGAGGTGGGAAATTCCCACATAAATAACAGGATTCTGGGAAAAGCTATATGAATCAATAAAAGATACTGGAGTGGAGGGAACACCAATATACATATTTAACTTTAATTAAAAAAAAAAAAACAGAACAAAAACCTAGTCTTGAGGATTTGTGACATGTCTTGGGTTGTAAGCAAAGGCTGCGTTAGAATTTTCCTATTTTTAACACACAACAAATCTTCAGTTACTGTCTATAAAATTTATTTTAAGATAACAGTTTGGTATTTATAGTCTCTCTGGTACATCATGAATTCTTTAATCTTTGCTATTTTTGAAATGCTTCTACCGTGAATGCAAAGGATTATAAAACTCATTAAAATAGGCTTTATAGTTTAATCAGATCACAGACTGTTCTGCTAGACTCCTGTAGTGGGCTCCAAACAGCCATCGGTCCTCAATTTGAGGAAACAAAAATACGATGGTAGTCTAAACAGAGCTGGGCACACTGATGGCTTCTTAGGAACAAGACAGCAAGAGCCCCTGTAAGTAAATTATTTGAATGCTCACTTAAGTAGGTCAATTGGGCAAAAGGAAAAATATTTTTTGAAAGAGTTCACAGGGCCAAAATAATTCACCATGTACGTAGTCCTCAAACCAACTTTTAGAAAATGGGAGGCCAAATGCTGGTTACCATTAAGGATGTATTGGCAGCAGCTGGACTAAGGAATGTAACATGAACAAGTTAAAAAAAAAAAAACTTTTACTTACTTTGATTTGCTCTTGGCAACTTTTTGTAGCAAGGACAGGATGGAAGAGAAAAGAAAAAACATCCATTTATTATCTTTCTTAAGCAAAGTTCATATAAACGTCAGTAATAACCAAAAATATTTACGTCACAAAGTACGCCATGGGCTGTCACTCAGGTAACTACTGCCTAGCTACTAGGGGTCTTGTTAGGGTTTTGTAACACAAGGTAAAAAGATCCAGACCAACACAGTTCTGGACGTAATGCTCTGCACACTCCCTTTTCAGTTGGACTACCTGGACTACCTTTCAAATCTTTCTAGTGACATCTGCTCCCTTTATTCCCTTTCTAAGGTGCAAATGTTTGCACTGGAACAAGGATCTTGTTTGACACGTTAACCTGGGGGAGGAGGAGAATAACCTAACTGGGCAGTCAGCCTGGTGCAGGGAAGAGCACTGTCTTGGGAGTCAGCACTTCTCTCACTGCCCAGCTGTACGACCTTGGGAGTCAGCACTTTTCTCACTGCCCCTCTCGGACGCTGTTTCCTTCTCTTTAGGGTTCCAAACGAATGGACTGGAAGTTCGGAGGTTTTTCCCAGTCCGAACAAACCGTGGTTCTGCTGACACACCCCTGACCGAGGGCGGGAAAGGTCCCCACTCCTGCTGTCCTAACGAACCACAACCAGACCCCGAGGTGCCCCGCAGATCGCCCAGACCTGCTCGCCCGCAGTGACACGCGCGGGGCATGCCGGGCGCTGTAGTCCTCAAGGCCTGGGAGGCCGCAGCCACAGCCACAGCCGCCCGCCGGCGCGCCCGTCCGCTCTCCCTGGGCCCTGCCAGTCGGGGCCTGCCTGTCGTTGCCCCCGCCCTCACCGCAGGCCTGGCCGCCGCCGCGTTCTCCAGCCTCACTTACAGGAGACAGCCGACAGAAACATGGTGACAGCACCTCCAGCGCTTCCTCCAGCGGCCCAAGGTCACTCAACAAACTACTTCCGGGGCACAGGCCTGTTCCGGAAGAGGCGGTCTGAAGTGGCCCGCAGCCACGCCCCTCCGGTGTAAACCTGGAGTCGGACCTGCTTCCCACCTGTGCTCTTTACTTGCCAGGTGTTTTGTGTGTGTGGTGAGGGGTGTTGGAGTCCCCTTCCTTTTGCTGAGTTGCTTTGTTAGCAAGCGTTCAGGGTTGGCACCCCAGGCCGTGGTTCACTCCTAGGTCAGAGTTAGGTGCTTTCCATGCAGGCTTCTCCCTGAAGTACAGTTGGCTTGAGAGGCCCCTGTGTAGACATGGTTATGTGTGTGTGTGTTTTATTTGAGTCCAGATACCTTCCTGCTAGGTATCTTCTTTCTCAGGGTCCACAGTTTCCAGGCGGGCAGGACTCTGCTGTATCTAAGCACCTAGCACAGCGCTGGGAATGATCACTGAGGTTGGGAGCTCGCACATAACTTGCTTAGAGTCACAAAACTAGTAAGTGGCAGAGTCAGAACTCTTTTTTTTTTTCTTTCTTTTTTCTTATTTTTTTGCAGGGTAGCAATGACTGAGTGCATTTTATAGATAAGAAAACGGAGGAAACTTGGGCGTGAAGACTCAGGCAGACCCAGGTCAGAGCATCTGCCCCACCACACACACTCCCTGCCCCCCAGGTCTTGCCCTGCAGAGTCAGAATTCTAACTGCAAAGACTCATGCCTTTCCCACTAGACTTTGGGACCAAAAGACTTGAAGAATCTTTGAATCTTCATGTCTCTGCAAGGAACCTGGGCTTCTTTAACACCATGGACTTCATCAATAACCTCATTTCCCAACAAATAATCAGGACTTATGGGGGTTTTTTTTCTAATCTGTCATTTTATCACTAATTTAAATCTTACAACCACATGAAATAAGATTCATTCTCATGTATTAGTTCTCCAATACTACAATTCAACTCAACTTTTAAAATTAGGACTGCCCTTGCTCTTAATACCTCTAATGTTTATTTTTCCGTCTAATAATTTTTTTAACTATTTTTTAATTGATTTCAGAGAGGGAGAGATAGAAACATCAATGATGAGACTCATTGATCAGCTGCCTCTTGCATGCCCCCTACTGGGGATCAAGCCCCCAACCTGGGCATGTGCCCTAACTAGGAATCCAACCGTGTCTTCCTGGTTCATAGGTCAACGCTCAACTGCTGAGCCACACGGGCTGGGCTCCCCTCTAATAATTTTTGATCCTCACCTTCCCATAACCTGAATCCAACAACTGAGCACTCTGTAGGTGCCCAAATCCTTTCTTACCTTGTGCAGTTCAGCTGCTGACAAACGAAAGCTTCAGGTGTTCAAAAGAGTAAGGGTTCTTACCTAGGAAACTTCTTTAGAGGATTTATAAGAAAAGAACCCAGGACTGGAACCCTAGGAACATGAATTCTAATCTTCGTTCTGCTCCTTGGAAAGTCATTTCAACTCTTTAGACCTCAGTTTCATGCTCAGTGTGGGCACTGGACCAGTAGGTCTCATCCCTGAGGGTGCATCACTTATCTGTGGTCTGTTAAGAGACCCAGATGCCAGGGGTGAGGCTGAGAGCCCATAAAATAAGCGCCCCCACCATGATTTTCTATAAAGATGCATTTTAAATATATCAATAAGTTGACAGCATAGTATAGTAAACAAACCATATGCCTACTTTAACAAATGTTAATAGTATGTGTCTGTGTATATTGAATTAAATATATATAAAATATTTATAATGTTTTATATAAACATTAAGTATATATAGTGTTCTTCCTAAGCTGTGTGAAAATAAATTGCAGACATAACAACCTTTCAACCCTAGATATTAAGTATCCTTAATTATTTATGTATCTCTCAAAAATAAGATTATAACTACAATATGTACTATTTTCATTCCTTAAAAATTAATAATAGTTTCATAACACCTACATCATATTCAAATTGCCTTTTATACCTGGTTTCAACAGAAGCAGTATCCAATCAAGGTTCAATAACTACCTTTAGTTGTTATAGATCTTTATTCTCTTTCCAATCTAAAATAAAACCCCTCACTTATTTTTTTAATGACACTGAATTTTTTTATTAAGGTATTACATATGTGTCCATATCTTCCCATTGCCCCTCCACCCCACTCTCATACATGCCCTCACCCCCCTGCTGTTTCTGTCCATTGGTTATGCTTATATGCATGCATACATGTCTTTTGGTTGAATGACACTGAATTTTTAAAGAGACTGGGCTAGATTCTCATAGACTTGTCTGATTGTTTTTTTTTATGGTGTCATTTTATTTGTTCTTCTATTCTCTGTATTTCCTGTAAATTAGAAGGCAAATCTAAATTCTTGAGTAGATTCCACTTAAAACATTTTTGACAAGAGGATGTCATAGGTGATGCTCTCAACTTCATGTTGCAGTATATTAGAAGGTCCGGAATGTCAGTTGCTAGTGCTAACTTGAATGATCTCTAGATCTCTGCATTGTAAAAGTAGATATTTTTTTCTCTCTTTGCAGTTTTATGTGGGGTAATATTTTGGCATATGAAAATATCCTGTTCCCCAACAACCTTTCCTCATGATGTTAGCATCCATTGATCTTTATTTTTTTTTGACTCAGTAATTACATTTGGGGTACACAATAGCTATTTTCTAACTTATATCACTCCTTCACTTATTAGCTACTTTTCTTCTATAACGAAGAGCTTCCTATCAATTGAGACTGAATCATTGTTCCTCCTAAAAAGGCAGGATATGTGTTATCTTTTTTCTCTTTAATTAATATTCAAGTAAGAAGAGTCACTTCTGTAAGAGTCACTTCCAATGGGAACAAAGAAGTATTTCCCCTTTCTGTGATTTCATTACTTTAGTATCACTATAATGGATTTTTATTCATTGTTTTTGTAACCAACCATGTTTATTAATATTTTTGACAGTCAGATTTTCCCAAATCAGCCACTTCTCCAAGCTGCTATTGCCATTGGGAGCCCCTTCCAGCTGGTCCAATGTTCTTGAACACACTCCCTCTCCTGCGTCCTGTCACCAGCTATATCAGGTCAACCTTGTACTTTCCCTGGCCCAGACCTGAAATCAGTCATTTCTCCCTGAACTCTGCTTCCTTTCTGTAGATGATACCTAGAAGCCATAATCTAATGCACAGCCACTGGATTAGACTTTAGTGGATTTTAAGCTTTATTTTAAATTATGGAATCGTCATTCAAATGCAACCAATGCAACCTGTATCAGGAGCTCACTGTGTAAAATAAAGCTTCATGTGTTGAGAATGTTCTCAGAGCCTTGGACTCCGCAGGTCACAGAAGCTCTGAACTAAGGAATGGCCACATTCTTCTCCAGCCCCATTGCCTTTATTCTAGTTTGAAGTTTCAAACCCCACCCCCCAAGGCCCTAGAGCTTTCTGCCATACTTCCCAATATTTCTGAGCCTGAAAATGCCGGGTCCAGTCAGGAGATAGCCCTGTAGGCACTTTATCAGCAACAGCAGGAACAGGCTAGAGCAGAAAACCACTTACGGCCTGGACTGCCTCAGAGACAGGAAACAGCATTTCAGAAATAATTCAGGACCAAGATTATGGAGTATCTGCGTAGACTGAATGTTTGTGTCCCCCCAAAATTCATGTGCTGAAACCTAATCCCCAATGTGATGGCATTTGGAAGGGGGACCTTTGGGAGGTGATTAAGTCATGAGAGCAGAGGCCTCATGAATGGGATTAGTGCCCTTATAAGACACCCCAGAGAGCTCCCTCACCCCCTCTACCATGTGAAGATACTACAAAAAAGTCAGCATCTGCAGTCTGCAGGGAGGGCTTTACCAGAACCTTGGAACATGCTAGCACTCTGACTTCTAGTCTCCAGAACCTTGAAAAATAAGTGCCTGCTGTTTATGAGCCACCCCATTATGGTATTTTGTTCTAGCAGCCTGCACAGACTAAGTCAGTATCTCTCTCTGAGAGTCTGTCATCAAACTTTTGCCTCCTCCCCCACCCTCCATAGAATCCACTCTTGTAAAGCCCCCAGTGACCTCCACGATACCAAACCCATGGTCAATTCTTGGGCCTCCTTTTACTCAGCATCTATCAGTGTCATTTTACACGGTCACTCACTCTCTCCTCCCTGAAACTCTGTCTTCACGTGGTGTCCAGGTGTCCACTGTCTTGGGTCTCCTTCTACCTCATCCACGATTCTTTCTCCACCTCACAGACCTCTCAGGAGAGGCGCACCCAGGTCTCAGAGGCCCTGGGTCTCTTCTCTGTCCACACTCATTCCCTTGATGGTCACACCTACATTCCTAGTTTTTAAAAAAAAAAATCTACAGGCTGAAAACTTCTAAATTTATATCTCCAGTTCCAACCTTTCCTCTGAACTCCAGATCGGTGTGTTTAACCACCTATGTGACATCACATGCCCAAAATCCAATTCCGAATCCTGCTTTGCACCCGCCAGGCTTCCCTCCTATCAGTACATGGCAATTCCACTTTTCCAGTTGCTCAAGTAAAAAACCTGGGAGCCAACTTGACACTTCTTTCTCTCACACCCTAAATCTAAGCCATCAGAAAAACCTGTCACTCAAATGCCACCTAATACACACACACACACACACACACACACACACACCTGCTTTACGTTTTTCTATAACACTTATCACCATTTCATATTACTTGTGTACTTGTTGATTTCCTTATTGTCTGTCTCTGTTCACCAGAATGTAAACTATTTAAGATCAAGAACTTGTCCTGCTCACCCATTGCTGTATTCTAGTGCCTAGAACAATGCTTGTTACATCTATTAAATATCTGTTGAATAAATGAATGAATTAATGAATGAGACTAAAATGAGAGGCACCATACAAATGTTAATTTATTGCTAAATATTTACATCGAAATGGCAAAGTTAAATATTTGTGTATTGTCGATAGTTTCAGAGTTCAGTAGAATTTAGAAGTTTGCTCTTAAGAAGAGATAAGCATATGAACTGTTTCTTTTTTGTTGTTGTTAATCCTCACCAGAGGATATCTTTGCATTGATTTTTAGGGAAAGTGGAAGAGAGAGGGAAAGACGGAGAAACATTGATGTGAGAGCCCTAGCGGGGGAGGAGCCTGCAACCAAGGTACATGCCCTTGACCAAAATCGAACCCAGGACCCTTTAAAGCTTCACAGGCCGACGCTCTATACACTGAGCCAAAGTGGCTAGGGCTGAACTGTTTCTGGAAATTCTTGAAGTAGAAATGAAGTAGTGGCTTTCTAGTCTCATTACTTCCACCTACATCCACCTGTTACTTACACCTAACACGTTGTTGGCAGTTGGTAGGTGTTAATTAAAGTGTTTGTTAATACAGATGTAATTCATAATTTGGAGGGTTTTTCCCCCCTGAATTTACATAATGAGCCCTTTACACCTTATTAAAGTACAGAACAATGACGACAGCCCAAGTTGAAAGGGTGGGGTGGCATCTTTTTGGGCGGGAGAGGTGCTGAAGGGAGGGAAAGGTACAGCTATCTCACCTGGATTCTCAGCCCAGGAAAGCAGATGGAGGAAGACAACATTTATTGAATGCCTACTCTTGCAGGGCTTAAGACACAGGGCCTGTGTTGTGTTGGCCAACACTGGATTCCCAGAACTCAGCACTGGGATTCCAACCAAGGATCTGGAGGCTGTTCTTCTCCTCTGATGTGCTGGGAGGCCCCATGACCACTGTCCAGCCCATCATCCTATCTGTATCCCACCTGACTGTTCTGGTTGCTAGAGTCCTGATCCTGGCTCCCTGACCTGTCCCACATGGGCAGAGGGAGGGAGACTGCAGGAGGCTGGGCTCCCTGCAAAAAACTGGCACCTTCACGAGCTCAGACACCTCCAGGCAGATGGGACCGCTTCAAACATGGGTCCTCTGCCTGAACAACTTAGTATGACAGCAAAGACTTCCTGTGAGAGCAAGACTGAAAGCTGGCAAAACCAGGGGGCACCAACCAGGTTCAACCTGAGTGCAGTAGGTATCCTCAGGTTGGCATTCAATCGCCTTCCACAATCTGGCCTCCGCCTCCTATTTCAGCCCCATCTCTCTCCACTGGGCCCTGCTGAGCGTGGGTCCCTTTCTGGATGAAGTCTCTGCTGACCCTCCACCCCCAACCCCACCCACCTCCTCCCCACACATTCTTCTCACAGCACCTATTATGCTTCTCTCACTCCTCAGATCATTGGTCAGCCGGCCCCTGGCATCTAGGTCCCTTGAGGGCCAGAGCTCCTGAATCTCACTATATCATCCCCCAGACTCACCCCAAACAGGAGCTCCTGACACAAGGAGGCTCCCCACTCACTTTGACAAATATGAACTGAGCCCCTTCTGTCATCTGGGAACTCTGCCTCCAGCCATTCTCTATATCTTCAATCCTGCCTCCCCTCCCAGGTCACCAGAGACCTGGAGAGTGGGAGGAACTGGGGAAAGAATAGAAACAAAGGCACAAAGGAGTCTTAAAAATGAACAGTGAGCATCCTCCTGGGACTAGAGTATGTGAAGAAATGAGGGGGATGGGCTCTCAGAGGACGCCCTGGGCTGGGTAAGGAAGGAAGCAGGTGTTAGAGTTGGGGGCTAGGCCTTGGTTTGATGGGCAGCGGGGAGTTAAGGGATGTGATCAGACCTCTGTAGTGGCAGCACCTGAAGTCACACCATTCTCCTGGCTAATTGGAAGAGAGGCAGGGATTCTCCCGTCCCACCAAATACAGGCTCCCTACCTCCCCATCCCTTTCTCTGCTCTGCATGTCAATGCCTATTGAGTATTTGGTGTTTTCTTAGTAATTGATAAGTCCTTCCTATTCATTTATCTTCAACCAGTCCCTGAGCCCGTTTTGAGGGGGGGGAAAGGGAAGGAGAAAGGCATCATAGAAGCCTTTGAAAACTGGCTAAAAGCTATGGCTCAGCTCTCCCAGGAAATGCGCAGATGCCTGTCCAGAAGCAATTTCACCTGCTCTCCAGGGTGCACAGCCTCGCTGCACATTGGAATCACCTGGGGAACTTTATAACCTACTGGTCCCTGCCTCCCACCCCCAGGATTTTTACCTTAATTGATCTGAGTGCAGTTTTTTAGAAAACTCCTTGCGAGATTCCAATGTACTCTCAAGTTTGAAAGTATCAGGCTAGGGATTTGTGGACTCCAAGTTAAGACCCCTGTCTTAGACCATAAATTCCAGGTATGTCCATTTAACTTTGCACTGTGAGCAGCACCTGCCTGGGTAGAGACAGGAGGGGAGAACATGGCCAATTTAGAGGAATGAGGAAGTCTCGAAGCTGTAAATAAAGAGAGTGGGGGCTCACATACATTCCAGAAGGCTGCAGAACACAGCAAGAGGCGTGGAGACAGAAGACAAAGAGCAGGAAGCTTAACTGCCTTCCTGAAAGATGGATGGAAGTCCAGCAGACAACACCCTTCCCACCCACATACCTCACCTGCCCAAGAAGAGCCGCAAACATTATCAAAAGGCTGACAGAATCAGTCTTTGGGGAAAATCAAACCAATTAAACATGTGGTTTGGTTAGTGTGTGACGTGGGTGGGAGAGGATGGCATTTATGGGTGCCAAAGAAAAGCATCTGTGAGGGCGTGGAGGTTTGCAGGTAATGGGCTGAAACTCGAACGGGGGAGGGGAAGATTTGGGTCACGGTCAAGGAGAGGCATTCCTGAGAGGGGCGGGAAGCAGGGCGGACTGCGGCCCAGGACAGGAGCTGCAGTGGAAGGATCACCTGAGCTCTGGAGGCCTGGCTCCACTGTTTACTAACCACGTGACCCTGGGCAAGCCCCTGGCCCGGGTCTCCTATGTGGGACGTGCGTGGTAATAACTTCGGAGGAGCACATAATCTCAGATAACTGTGCTTAGATCATCTCGAAAGCCTCCCCACCGTGAAGCCCCATGACTAGGAAGTGCCCTCCAAAAATGCTCTTTGAGGTGTTTAAACCTGCCATCCACCCACGGGGGCTCTGCCAGCTAAGGGGACTCAGCGGCAAGGGAGGCGGGGGAGACCCACAGGTGCTTTGCACTTCCTCTCTGGTGCTTCTGATGTTGCCAGTGCTTGGGGATCGGGGCTCCTCACGTCCTGGGGATCTTGTCAAAGGGCAGGTTCTGAGCAGGCACTTCTGGAGTGAGGCCTCCTATTCTGTTTTCCTAACAAACACGTGCAGGTGGTGAGGATGCTGCTGGCTGCACTTTCTCGCCACTCAGAGTGGAATCCAGGCAGCTCTCGCAGCAGCAGCAGCATTTGGGAACTTGTTACAGAAGACTGGTTCTGATGCTGACACAGAGCAGAACTCATGGCCATTTGAGGCGGGAGTGTGTTAAGTTTATCATCTGTGAAGATTAAAAGGCTCCGTGGAGATGAAACCAGGAAAATACAGTGGCCTTCTCAGGTATGTCTTCTACTAGAACCAGGGACTGGAACAGCCAATGGGAGGTAGGTGGCCAGACAAGCCCAGGTCCGGGAATAACTCATCTGGTCTGTAGGAGTGATTCCACGAACCAGCCAGTGCTGGGGAAATGTTAATCCGACAGAGAACAAGCAGCATTTGTTATTAACTAGCCTTAGAGGACTGGACCAGTAACTCATGTCCAAACTGATGGCTGTGCTTACCCTTCAGGGAAGCCAGTCTAGAACAGAAGATGTTTCAGTGTGTTTTTCCTGTGTGTCGCATTGTCCAGACTTTCTGCATAACCCTGACAATAGATGTTAGGATTTCCGATAAAATAAATCCATTCTCGTCCGGCCCTAGGAAAAAATTGGGCTGAAGACTTCTGACATAGTCTTCAAAACCTCAGGCCCTTTTTCTTAATGATTCTCTTAAATACACTGTGAACATGAGAAAATGCCTTCTAAAGCAGTGTCATTGTTCTCATTGGGCAATTCCATTTGCTTGATCCCCACAAGTGAACTGGGCAAATGTAAGTGTTCATTTCCAAGGATTCATCTACCTTTGCCTTGGGCTGAATCCCACGTTTCAGGAAATGTGAAATGACCGTGTTAACGGCCATACCAGTCATGCCAACATACCCATGAGTAACTATTTTCGCAGTAATAACAATTTGCATTATTGCTTCCTCCACCCTAGCCTGATCCTCAACCCAATTTCTAACGGTCCCGGAGAGCCTGGTCCCACAGAGGGATACTCCTATGTCTATGTGATTTCTCCAGAGGCGTCGAAAGATGGTTCCTGTCCAGCACACCGTCCTACGAGTTGCCAGTTGCACATGAGGAGGGAACAAGGGATCAGACATGTTACTTACTGGCAACCAGACAAGTGATTTGAACTTCCGTACTCAGCTGTCCTGCTGTGACTGGACCATCGCACCTTTCTTGGCTGGTTGGAAGGGTTGGCTGATTAACTCTCTCCATTGCTTTAGAAGGGCACTCAGTGGCAAGTCACCATAGCCATGCAGCGTCCCAGTCATTTGAAGCCATTTTTGAATGAGCCTGTACTTCTTGTTGTTGACTGAGAGAGACAGTCAGTTGTCGTGTGCAGGAGGATGACCTAACTTGAGCTTCTGTGGTTTGGGATCCTGCCTGCCTGTGTTTCACTCTGTTTGCCTCCAAGGCAGGAGCCCGAGTACCATCGCCAGGAGATTGTGGTTAGTTTCCTGGCCTTAGACAGAGGTGGGGACACACCTGCACCCCTGAGGGAGGGAGAGCCGGTGGAGGGTCCGTGGGCCAGGGCTGAGTCACTCAGCTGGGAGACGTGTTGAATGGCATTAGAACATCAGTTTGGCACTTCAGAAGCAAGAACGCACACAAAATCCTTCTGTGTGTTAACAGCGTAGTCCATTTTCAAACTAAACCGAGGAAAGAAACTGAAGTCTGGTGTGACCATACTCCAGCAAGGGGTTTGCTCTTTATGTGAAATCACCCCATAAGAAATCTCACTTCAGCCGTGGCTGGTGTGGCTCCATCGGTGGAACTGTTGTCCCATACACCAGAAAGTGGTGGGTTCGATTCCCGGTCAGGGCACAAAACCAGGTTGCAGGTTTAATCCCCAGTAGGGATGCATGCGGGAGCCACTGATTAATGTTTCTCTCTCCTACACATCAATGTTTCTCTCTCTGTCTCTAAAATCAACTTTTAAAAAATTAAGTTTACTAATTAATAAAAAAAAAAAAGAAGGAAAGAAAAATAAAGAAGAAGAAACCTCATTTTGCCCAGGAATCCAAGGGAGGTAAAGGCCCCCACCTGATATTTCATCCCAAGGCCCCAATCTATGAGTCCTTACCCTTCACAGCCTGTTCTAAGACCATGCAAATTCAGAAACCCATTGCCCGTCATCACCTTAAATTTATTTTACCTAAATTATTTTCTTCTCTCAGAAAATTATTTGAAATGTAACTTGAATAAACCTGAACCTTCTATCTCCCTCACGAAGTCCATCTTCATACAAACAAAAAAACATCATAAGTTGAACTTCAAGTGCCTTAAAAATAATGTAAATGTTTAATAAGTTTCTTGAAGTGGCCATTTTTCTCACATGAAGTCCCAGTTAACAGCTGTACTCAGCCTATTTTCGCAGAGAGTTACTTGGTGGTTTTTCTCATGTAAATTGATTTAACCTGTTCAATTTCTAGCTATCATCCTATTAAAAAAACAAAACACACACACGTATTTTTTTCAAGCCACAAGAGACGGAGGAGCCCAGCAGCCCGGAATCCTCCCACAGAAGGCCAGGAGGGAAGAAAGGCTGTAACTACATGTGCCTCGGGGTCTTGGTTCCAGAAGTGAGAACAGGGAAGGGAAACCAAAGATGTCTATAGCGCGGTCCGTACCTAAGGGACCTTCTCCATCCTCATGATGCAGCCTCCGGGACAGGGCTGAGTTCCCATGCGGCTGCCCTGATGCTCAGGAGCAGGCGGAAGGTAGGCAGCACAATCCTCAGGACCCCCCTGGGACAACTTTATCCAAACAGGGATCATCACACAACAATCTGTATATGTTTGTCTCTCTGTGAAGCAAGAGCTTTTGAAAAATTCAAATTATTTTAAGTAATATGGGGTTCGGCCATAAGAGAAAAGCAGGGTTGCCCTGGCCGGTTGGTTGAACATCGTCCTGTGCACCGAAGGGTTGCTGGTTTGATTCCCAGTCAGGGCACATGCCCAGGTTTCCATCCCCATCCCCAGTCAAGAGAGGCAGCTGGTCAGTGTTTCTCTCTCTTCTCTCTCTCTCTCTCTCTCTCTCTCTCTCTCTCTCTCCCTCTCTCTCTCTCTCTCTCTCTCTTCCCCCCCCCCTTTCTCCCTCTCTAAAATCAAACAAAACATTATATTTTTTAAAAAGAAATAAAAACTAAATTAAAAGAAAAAAGAAAGTCAGGGTCCACAACAAGTTTGATTTCCATTCCAATGAGCCATTTCAAATGAAGGAGGCAAAGCCTTTCAGAAGATGCCTTCTACCATTCGGAATAATTGGGTCCATTCTAATTTGGTGCACATCGAAGTTAAAGAGCTACGTGATTGCTTCGAGCGTGTTTTGCAGTTCCCAGATTCACCAATTAGCTCCACGACATAAAGGTTAATGAGATAAAACATCTATAAATCAAGTTGATGGCTGATGCGAGGAGAAAGCGTCCGACTCCTGCTCTGCGGTGATAACACTGTAATTTCCCTCCTTGGAGTGGTCCATCTGATTAAATTTGATTATGTATAAATAGATACAAACAAATGTATAATTAGGAAACGCATACTTAAATTATAAACTACCTTGCCCAAAGCTCCTTTCTAAATTTAGTTACTCAATACCAGGAAGAAAATAAGTCCATCGTTACCTGTCAACAGAATTAATCAAATCGGGATGAACTGCTTTGATGAAAGTTTCAGGAGTGACCTTTCCCAGAGAGCAACGCCTCTATGTTATATTCCAAAAATACGTTCCTTAAAATGCGGACATAAAACAAACTCCAGAAAAATAAAGTTACGGATTTTATTGACTGAAGTTAGAGTGGGATTTGGGATTTAGAGAACAGTGTGGTGAATCCTTTAGGAGTTTGAAGGATTCTATTCCACTTAACTTCCCTATCTGTATATGTGGGTTTTCCAGATGGTTCTGAGTATAGGCTCCAGAGCCAGGGGTACCAGGTTAACACCGTCGGTTCTACACTTACCAGCCCTGTGTCCTCCGGCAAGTTACTTAAACTTCTTTTTCTTTTTTCTTTCTTTCTTTTTCTTTCTTTCTTTTTTTTTGATTTTTATTGATTTCAGAGAGGAACGGAGAGGGAGAGATAGAAACATCAATGATGAGAGAGAATCATTGATTGGCTGCCTCCTGCACGCCCTACTGGGGATCGAGCCCGCAACTTGGTCATGTGCCCTTGACGGGAATCAAACCCGGGACCCTTCAGTCTGCAGCTCAGCGCTCTATCCACTGAGCCAAACCAGCTAGGGCATAAACTTATTTTTCTACAGCTGTCAAGTGAGGGAGAATATAGTCTATCTCAGAGGATTTTTGTGAGAGTGAAGTGTGATAATTCATGTAAATCATTTAGCATGGGGCCTGGCACATAAAAGGGGAAAGTAATTTATGGCGATCATTAGTGACATGGGGCCTAACTATGTGTAGACTCCCTTTTTTTTTTTTTTAAATCCTCACCCCAAATCCTCAACCCTATTTTTTCCATTGATTTCTAGAGAGAATGGAAGGGAGGGAGGAGAGGGAAAGAGAGAGAGAGGGAGAAACATGGATGTGAGAGACACACATGGATTGGTTGCCTCCCGCACACGCCTCTACCGGGGCTGGGGAAAACCTGCAACCAAGGTACATGCTCTTGACTGGGAATCAAACCTGAGACCCTTCAAACCTGAGACCCTTCAATACACAGGCCAACACTCGAACTACTGAGTAAACAGGGAACACACAGCCTTGAAGCATGAATTTAGTTAAGACCCTGCTCTTTGCAGTGGATGATGGCGTATAGTTGCTCATTATCAAGCTAGTTTGAGTACAAGATTGAGCAATTTTCTTTTTGTCAAGGACTTGATGCACCTTCTCTTTTTTTCCCCCTCACGGGCCCTTTTTTTAAACTTAAAAGATTAAAAGACTTATTGTGTTCTAGGCATCCAGATCCCTGTGAGAAAAAGTAGACAGGAGTCTCTTTATATTTGATAGGTGGGGCCTTGAATAGAAATGGCATTCCCTAGGGCATGTTTGGAAGCTTTGGCTATACAGAGGAAATTTCCAAATCTTCTCAGCTTTCTGATGCTTCTAACTGGATCCATTTCCTCCTGGGAGAGCTTGTGGGAAGTATGGTCTAGTAGTAGAAGCAGATTCTCAGAACAGCCATCCCAGTTCTGGGTGTCCTTTGTGTGTGTGTGTGTGTGTGTGTGTGTGTGTGTGTGTGTGTATACACCTGTGCACACCTGTGCACATATGCATTCCTAGCAGTCAAGGATATTCTTTTCGGGTAACAAGCACCACAAGTAAATGGATGTGGGTTAATTCTAACACAAACTATTAATCACTGCCTCTGATGACAAGAGAGTGGACCCCACTTAAGTAATAATGAGGACAAGTCAAGGAGAGAAGAGAAAGCTGAAACTCTGCAAAGAGCAGGGCCTTCCAGCTGCAGCCCGGTTGGCCCAGCCAGCTGACCTATGCTTAGTCCTCGAAGAACAACACAGGCTTGCAAATACCTATTGCATCAGCCGCTACCCATCTGCCCTTCCCTGCCCCACCCTGGAAAGTGGTTAAGGAGAGTTAAGTAATAGCCTGTGAGGCAACCCTTCAGGCAGGGGGAAGTCTGGAGGAGTTGTCTCGCCGTTTCCAGCCAGGACCCACCCAACAGGTGCTCCTCAAATCCAAGTCCATGAAGGGCAAGTACTCATCTGACTCAAAGTCCTCCCCACTGTCATGACACTGCATGTACTCCCTTCTACCTCCTACCTGGGCACGTGTGCAGTAATGGACAGGACCCCTGAGCCTTCTGTTTGGGCCAAGGTAGACTCCAGAGTCTCAGAATGTGAGGGCTAGAAGACCTCAGAGGGCATCTGAAGCAACATTCCCATTTTACAGATAATAAAACTGAGGCCCAGAGTAGCAAAATGACTTGCCAAAGGGCCCACAGCTCGATTGCATCAGGTTGTTCAGACTACAGCCCACATCCTCCCTGCACCACCTCAGGCACAGCTGAAGGACCAAAGTGTTCAGACTTGTCCAATCTTTGGGTGGAAGACAGCACTGGAAATGAGTACTCAGCGGTCTGTGAAGTCATATAAGCTGGAGAGCAGGATGCTTAGGAGATTCTAAGGAGTGAAACTGAAATCCATTCTGAACATATATAGAAGAATCCTGTAATCCAAGTCTTGCAGGCAAGTGAGCCAGTTTCAAACTGAGCTGGGACAGGAGCAAACTGTGGCAGAGGAGAGGGACCCAGTTCCAGTATCCCTAACCTATGCCTGGGTCTTCCCAACCCCTCACGTCCCCTGCTTCCTGGGAAGTCCCAGGGCCACTGAGGCAGGTCAGCAGGTCCCAAGTTGAACTCAACTACCAGGCCCACTGTTGGGAGGCTCAGATGGGCAAAGACAGTGGCCATTAAAAGGTGTTTACACGGATCCAAGGTTCCTGTTGCTATAATAACTATTGACAATGTGTTGTTGATTTGAAGGGTATATTAGAAGCTATAACTGCAGGCAAATTCACACCCATATTCTTTTTTTAAAAAAAAAAACACATTTTATTGAAGTATGATTGACATACAAAAAGCTGGAGATATTTCATGTATCCACTTTGATGGGTTTGGAATGCACACTTGTTATTGATGTGTAGATCCATTGATGCTCAGTCTAGGAGGCAGCCAGCTTCCCTGCCCACTGCAGCTGAGAGGTGCAGCCTCGGCGAGCTTCCGCTGACAGTGGCTCTGCTCTTCCTGGGGCCTTGCTTCATACCCACTTTCTTTGTCTATGAACCTAAGGGCCACCGGTGACACCGATGTCCTGCATTTTCTCATCTTTTCCTGGGCTCTGGAGACCTAGCGCTGAAAGTCTCCCCTGGGTATGATACTGAGGTGACAGACACTCGGCTCTTGTGGTTTTGAGTATTCGTTGACCAAATATTCTAAAACTACTCACGTTCCCACAGCCCCTCCAGGCTTGAGAGCTCGGCAGTCTTCTTCCGCTGACACCCAGGTCCTGAGTAATTAAAATCCTTCTTCTCACCTTTCTGATTCAGGGCTCTGCCTAAACAATGCAATTACTTGCCTCGAATTTTCATAATCATCTCCAAAGGGACAAGAAAGGTTCTTCTTTCTCTTCAGTCTTATGTACCCAGAAGATTCCCAGCTGCCAGTTAAATGCTGAGCCCCACCACGTACCTCATGGGCACAGCCCCACCCACCACTGGGTGGGCTCCAGGGAGAGCCTTCGGGTCCACATGAAACCAGTAGGACCACACTTCAGATAGCGGGTGCAAGGATTTAGAACTGGGACTACCAGTTTCCAAGTATGGGAAAAATCCATGAAAAATAAATACTTACCCTCTGTCTTCATTCCATCCCTGGTACAGACAACATATTACTCCAAAGAAGGATGGCTAAGTAACAGAACGTAAAGGGAAATTAGCGATGAGATCATTTAGTCAACATCCTCATTTTACAGATGAGAAAAGTGAGGCCCAGAGAGGTAGGTGCTCAGACTCCTCAGCCAATAACTGTAGAACAGGTGGCTCCAAACCCCCAGCCCATGTGTTTCTTCCCTTCTACCCTCCCTGCTAGGTTCCCATCCCAGCTGACAGTCTACGGGTGAAAGTTTGCCTTGGAGCGCCCTCCTCTGGCTGGCTCTTGGCAGCCACTGGAGTAGTTGGGCTACAGGCCAGGGCTGTGGAACTTAAGAGTGTAACAGAACCACCTGCAGGGCTAGCTAACACCGATCATTGGGCCTAAGACCCTAAGAAGCTCTGATTCAGTAGACCTGAGGTGGGGCCCAATAATTTGCATTTCTAACCATTCGCAGGTGATGCTGATCTGCTCATTTAAAGACTACTTATTGAGAAGCTCTGATGTAGGCAGAGGTCGTGTATTTCCCAGTTTTGCTGTGCATGTACTGTAATCCTGAACATCATGTTGCTTAATCTCTAGTTACCTTAGTCTCCTCATCTTATGTTGGTAACTATAATAACCACCCATAGGGCTAAGGTGGAAAATAAGCCAATCAGATGTAAAACTGGGTAATACACAAACCCACAGATACAGGACCCTCGTCTGGGAAGACATCACGGTGGGCCAGGGAGCGTCCACAGGGACAGTAGCATCCTCTTACTGCGCCTCAAACTTCCACAAACCCCGCAGAAATGGTGTTCATTCTTACACAAGTATTGCCTGAGGAACCGTTAGGGCCCGGCCTGGTTTACAAAGGTGAATGGCACAGTCCCGGCCCTGCCGGAGCAGCATGCAAATCCTAATAATTACCCTGCTGGGTGCTGAGCCAGGGAAGGAACCCTGTGCCTTGGAGCACTGAGCAACCAACTCTGGGAAGTCGTGCAAGGCTGTGACATGGCATCTGGCTTTTGGGTTAGGGTCTTGAAGGATGAATAGGAGTTCTTTAAGAGAGACGGCAGGGGGCGGCCACTCAGGCAGAGAAAACAGCATGTTCAAAGTGATCCCAGGTGTGGACACGCACAACATGGTCAGGGCAATAGTCGTAGCCCTCAGTCGCTACAGCTCAGTGGGCCTGGGGACCAATAGGAGAAGAGGGGGTGGGCAAGGAAGGCAGAGGCAAGATTTCGCAAAATAAAGTAAAAAAAATAAAAGATTTGGACCTGACTGTGGGTCTGGCCGGGAGCCTCTGAAAGACAGTCCCATCTCTCCCTGGAAGAATCCTTGGGAAACCCCTAATGAATCTGAAAGATGAAGACTTATGAGCACACCCCACCGCCACCACCACCAGCTTTGCCACCCATGTACTGTGCCCCTGAACATCATGTTGCTTAAGCTCTGGTTATCTTAGCCTCCTCATCTTGTGACGGTAACTAGAATAACCACCCACAGGGCTGACGTGTAAAATAAACCAATCGGATGTAAAACTACCTGGGGAGTGTGGTCGTGGTGCTGTGCGTAATATACAAAGTCACGGGTATTGGACCCTGGTGCGGGGAGACGTCACGGTGGGCCCGGGCACGTCCACGGTGACAGCAGCATCCTCTCACTGCGACTCCGATTCCCACAAACCCAGCAGAAACGGCCCCTGCTGACCCAGCGGGCAGCCTCCTCTGCACCCCCAGGGCCCCAGCCGCCGCCGCTGCCGGGAAGCCAAGCCCAGAGGGGCCTCCGGAACGGGGCGGGGCCCTGGAAGGCAGGAGGCGCGCTGGGGCAGCCTCGTACCTCTTACCTTCATCAGATAGGTGGCACTTTCTCGGAGGTTTCCTCCTTCCCTCTCCCCTGGGGTGTGGAGTCACCGGGAGAACAAAGAGGTGTTATCTCAGCCTGGGGAGATGGGGCGGGGGCGGAGGCTGGTGCAGGCGCCCGTCGGGGAGGGAGGAGGGGCAAGGGGTCCTGGCTGCACAGCAGCGATGCAATCCCGGAAGAAGCCGGTGGAAAGGAAAGGCACACCTGGGGAGCGAGCCCCTAGCCTCCCTGACCCTGAGAGCCATCCCCTCACTCCGGGGGCCTCCTGTCACGATGAAATCATGAGCCCTCGGAGGTTAGAACTGCCCAGGATCCCCAGGCTGGCGGACGCCTGTCCCTCTCGGCCCTGCCAGATGGAAAGTTCTGTGTCCGCTGACCGCCCTCCCCGCTCCTGGGTCTCCCCGTGGTCCTGGGCCCGCCACGCCCCAGCCCCTCGGTCAGGCTCAGCCTCCTTTCGGAGCTGGAGTGTGCGGAAAGCGGCCCCTGCTGTGTTTGAAGACGGCCATGGCGAGGAAAGGGACAAGCTGCTATGCTAAACCGCCTGGGTTTGGCGTTTTCTCCCGGTTCCTCTGTTTCCGGTGGAGGTGGAAGCCAATTGCCCTTGTGGGGATAATCCCTTTTGTTTTTAGGAGAATATTTTCATCCGTCTTTGGGTTATGCAGGGATAAGCCTGAAACCTGCTCTGGAAAAGAGACAAGGCCACGCAGAGCAACGTGAAGCTCCGGGCCCTGGCTGTAATTGTACAAAGTGGGGTTTTTTCAGAATGAATGGCATCTCTTGGAGTTCCTGGGGAGTTTTGTTAAACTGCGGCAGGCTGGCCTTAGCCGTGCTGTGTCTGCAGTGGGAGAGGGCAGGCTGGAGCTGGTGGCGGGCAGGGAGGGCCTCCCAGTCTGTGCACAATCCCCAGGAGTCCCCACAAACATGGCAGGAGGCAACCAAGAAAGGGCTGGGCTGGGCTGGGCTGTCCCTCTGTGTTGGGTTATGGTCTGTTCCTCTCTCTGGCAGGGCTACCTAGAGCATCGAAGCCAGTCCAAACCCACTGAGTTCTTTCCAGAAGACCTCAGAGTCAGGCGCACCGGGCACATCCCCCTGGGCCTTGCCCGCCCGCCGGGTTAGAGCACCTGTGTGAGGGCAGAGCCTCGCCCAGCTCTCCACTCTGCTCTGTGAGGAGGCCTGAGGTCGGGTGGGATACGAACAAAACCAGTAGAACCTCTTAGTTCCTAAATGGTTGGCTTTGGATTTCTTCTTTTTCTTGCATACTTTACTTTGAAAAGATAAAATATTTTGTTTTGAAAAAATTATTCTAGGAAACTGGATTATCCTGGGATTGAGGATTCATGCCCTGCCAAGCATAGGGAATGGGTTTCAGACAGTAACAAGGGGAGGGATAAAAGGCATATGAGGCCGGCCAGCGTGGCTCAGCGGTTGAGCATCAACCTACAGACCAGGAGGTCAGGGTTCGATTCCCGGTCAGGGCACATGCCTGGGTTGCGGGCTCAGTCCCCAGTGTGGGGCATGCAGGAGGCAGCCGATCAATGATTCTCTCTCATCATTGATGTTTCTATCTCTCTCTCCCTCTTCCTTCCTCTCTGAAATCAATAAAAGTATTTTTATTTATTTTTCTATTTATTTTTTTTCTGTACTGTACAGCCCCCTTCAGTGCTCACAGCCCAAGGGTGAGGAGGCTGGGCAATGGTTTGAGGCTGCAACTTCCTCTGGCATGGGTCCACTATGAGAGGCCCAATAAAAGTATTTTTTTAAAAAAAGGCATGTGGGGGTTAAAGCACTTCTGCCTTATAGTGATATAAAAATTACACTAATCTATTATTTATCTATATCTATATAATAAAAGTCTAAGTGACCATCACGGTGGAACGACCGGTTGCTATGATGCGCACTGACCACCAGGGGGCAGACGCTCAACGCAGGAGCTGCCCCTGGTGGTCAGTGCACTCCTACAGGGGGAGCGCTGCTCAGCCAGAAGCCGGGCTCATGGCTGGTGAGTGCAGCAGCAGTGGCAGGAGCCTCTTCCACCTCTGCAGCAGCACTAAGGAGCAGCGAGCCGAGTGGCAAGGAGCAGCAAGCAGGCAGGCGGTAAGGAGCAAGGGGTCCTGGCTAAGGGACACCCCCCCCCCCCCCCAGTGCACAAATTTTGTTCACCGGGCCTCTAGTATATATATAAAAGCCTAAGCAACCATTCAACCAGTAGCTATGATACGCATTGACCACCAGGGGGCAGATGCTCAACACACAGGCATGGAAACATAGAATAGACTGATGAATCTCAGAGGGAAGGAGGGAGCGGGGAGAAGGGAGGATGAGAAGAGATTAACCAAAGATCTTATATGCATACTAGAGGCCCAGTGCACCAGTGAGGTACCTCAGCCTGGCCTGAGCCCTCTCCCAATCCAGGATCCCCTTGGGGGATATTGGACTGCCAGTTTCGGCCCGATCCCCACAGGCCAGGCTGAGGGACCCCACCAGTGCACGATTCCATGCACCAGGCCTCTAGTAGAGTATAAATATATAAATATAGTACCATATATTTATATTACTTTATAATATAAATATATAAAAAATTATAAAGTAATATACATATATTATTACTTTATAATATAAATATATTATAAAACAATTAAAAATAATAACTTATGACAGAAATCTGTTAGTATGAAAGTAATACTCTACTTTAGAGAAAATGTATATACTATTAAAATATAGTCCATTTTCAAAATTGAGCTACCAGCTATTAAAGTGTGTATACATTTTGGGGGGACACCCTGTATAATACATAAATGTGTAAAAACTATAAATAATCACCCATAATCCTACCACCTAAAATTAATTGATGTTAACATTCATTTGGGGGCACTTCCTTCAGTTCCTCTTTGCATACAAACAACGAAGCAAACCAATGACTAGGTATGTTGAACAGCCACCCACACTTCCTCTACAATCCCAACGCAAGGGGAATGTGCTCCTTTTCCAACAGTTCTAGCAACAGCCCCTGGCCAGCTCCCCTGAATCCAACACCTACAGAAGCCAATTTAACCCATAAGATAGTTTAAATGAACTAAATACATACTTTTTAAAGCTTTTATACTTTATGAAATAAATGAGACCATGTGGGAGTTCTTTGCAAATGTACGTAATTCATTCATTATAAATGTTATTATTACATCCACCCTTTCCCCCTTTGTCTTTCTTCCTGTCCTCTTCTCCTTTGATGTGTTTTTCTGCCTTTTCCTCCCTCCACCATGTCTCCATCGCATCGGGGTGGAGTGGGCTGTGGTGGACTGTGAGGAGCACAGGAGCTATTTATAGCAGTGTTTTCTTGGGCAGTGTGGTGTGTGGTGATATGGGAACACACCATTTAAGGGATACTTCTATCTCTCACTGAAGCCAAAGTAGCTTTTGAGAACTTTGCCTACAGTGAGAAAGAATGTGAGGACACACTCCTCTCTCCCAGCAAAGGCAAGCCCTGGTTTTTGCAATGCCTGGGCAAGCATTTAGGGCATAAATTTTGGTAGAATAGGAGTTTGTCACTCAAGGGGAGCTTGGGATGGATGCATTTTTTGTCAGTGGACCTTCAGAAGGAGTGAGACCAGAGGAAAACAGCCAACCCAGAGCCTGAGAGGACATGGATGGGAGGATTCGCATTTTAGTTTGGAGAATTGAAGGCCGGGAACAGAGCAGGGACTGAAGGACCGGATGACACAAAGTCCTATATGGAATCCTGGACACGTGTACTAAGTAGTGTTAACGTAAAAAACCATGGAAACCTGTAAAGAATTCTTGTGAGTTTATTTGAGCCAAACTGTCGACATATGCCGGGAAGCAGAACCTCAATGAGTTGAGATAAAGCTCTGGAGAATGGCGGGTTACATCTGTCTTTACTATATACATTGCAATCAAAGGAAAGGGACGTAGGTGAGTCAAGTGTGGCCTCAGTTTCTCTCCTGGCTGTCTAAAACCACAGGAAAGGTTCGGGGCCCGGGCAGACCAAGCCTTACGGTGGCCCCCTTGATGAGCCATTTCGTTAATTACAATTGCGTTGGGCCTTCCCTATGGGGCTCCTGCATTTCTGACACCTCCACAAAGATTCGTAGTCACCTAAGAACACCCCAGAATTGGAATGGAGGGAGGAGGTGCCCCTTTTCTTCGGAGCTGAATGAGTTCAGCTCATTTATACGGCAAAGGTTTTTTGCTCAGACTCTCAGCAATTCCGTTTGAAAAGCCAAAATCAAAACCAGCCACCCATTTTTTTCCTCCACTCCTGCCTTAGCCTGGATTCTGTCAACCCTGGTTCTACCTCGAGGATTTTAAGACACAGCTCAAATAAAGTCATACCCTCTACCAAAGCAAGGGAAGGTCCTGGATCCAAGAGACAACTCACCCAAGTTCAGCCAATGAGCTCAATGGGCCCTTTGCTGTATCCTAGCACCAAGTCCAAGTCCAAGTGATGATCCTGGGTGAGCTTCTTTGAAATCCTGCCAACTACGCCAAGTAATGTTAACGTAAAAAAAAAATTGAAACCTGTAAAGTATTTTTGTGAGTTTATTTGAGCCAAACTGTTGGCATATGCTGGGAAGCAGAACCTCAGTGAATTGAGATAATGCTCCAGAGAATGGCGGGTTACATCTGTATTTATACATTGCAATCAAAGGAAAGGGATGTAGGTGGGTTACATGAAATCCATTGGTGATAGACTAGAGAGGTGAGAGAAAGCAAAGCAGGGAAACCCCTGGGATTGGATAAAAAGTAAAATGATAGACACATCAGAAACAATTAACATCATAATGAAGGAATTTGTGGTATCTCTCCTGGTGCCCAGTACATAAGGTTGTGCCCCAAGGGGTCCAGAAAAAGGGAAGTTACAAGTTACCCAGACATTTCAAGGGTATGTTATTATAGATGCAAAAAAGACAGATAGGCTCAGTTAAGGTAAAGGTTGACCTTGTCAGTGAAGACACCGGCCTAGCACGTAACTACCCACCACAACTGCTGTTAGTTAAAGTTTCATTTCAGACCATCCTTTGTGGTTACTTTAGGTCTGAGTTTGCAAGACCGCCATGCAGGCCTTCCCTAAGCTTGTCAGGTTAGCATGTGGACCCTTTCGACCACAGTAGTTTGGGAACAATCAAAATGAATTCCTATTTAAAAAGTGGGTGATTGACAATACATGTATATATACTGGAATTGAATAATTAAGTAAATAGATGGCAGATGGTGGGAGCCAGGTTTCTTATAGACATTTACAGATAAACAAGAGGAGATGGGTAGAATGATCCATGTGGCCATGAATTAGAGTTGAAGACATTAGTGGGAACTCATATTTAACTTAATACAGATACAGATGGTCACATACGGAAATATTTATAAATATGTGTACATACATGGATTAGTATACCCACATCTGTGCTGTCAGCCGAGACATTCCGGTAGCAACAAGCACACTTAGTGCCCTGATCTTGGTTCCCAATATCATTCTTCAATACAAAGGACTTGGTCATCTTAGAGAAGTGGTTGGTTCTAGAACTGGGGCAGGAGCGATACAAGAGGATCTAGGAGCATCTTATAGTGCCAGGGAGTAGGGAAGTGATGGGGAGAGAGAGCACAAAATTACATAGGACCACATGAAAGAGCTCCCAATAGCCAAAGCTGGAACAATCTGAGCAACAAAAGAAATGAAGTATTATTGTATTGTAACCAAAAGTATACAATAAAGATCGATGAGTCCATACCCATATGAGTAAATAATTGAATAAATAGGTAAATTGGGGAGAATAGATAAATCTCCCAGGCAGACAAATTCCAAATAATTTTGTGTAGATACTCTGCCTTCAGGGAGGGGGAGCATAACTCCCCAGGCCTTAAGTGTGGGCTGTCTATAGTGACTTCCTTCCAAAGAACACAGTGTGTGTGGTGGGCGGGGGTAACTTCACAGTACAGAAGCCTGTCAAGTACACCTTAGCCAGGTGACCAAGGTCAATATCAGAAGTAATAAGTCATGTTGATAACCTTGATATGATGCGATAAGCATGGTGCTTCATCTCTACAGTCTTTCTCCCAAAAATCCATAACCCAAGTCTAATCATGAGAAAGCCATCAGATAAATCCCAACTGAGGAACATTCTACAAAATATCCAGCCAGAACTCCTCACCACTATCAAGGTTATCAAAAACAAGGAAAATCCGAGAAATTGTCACAACCAAGAGGAGCCTAAATGGGGCATGACAACTAATAATGGAGTATCCTAGATGAGATCCTGGAACCACAAAAAAGGACATTGGAGAAAAACTAAGGAAATCTGAATAAAGATTGGATTTAGTTAAAAATGGCATGTCAATATTGGTTCATTGTGACTAATGTAATATCCTAACATGAGAGGTTATGAATAGAAGGAACTGGGTGTGGAATATATGAGAACTTTGCACCATCATTGTAATTTTCCCATAAATCTAAAACTATTCTAAAATAGAAAGCTTATTTTTTACAAAGTGGGTGATTGTATCATACACCAAAATGTTTATGTTGATTATTTCTGGATAGTAGGGTCATAAATATTTGCTTTAATGCACTGCTCAAATTTTCTATAAAGTATGTGTTATTTATAAAATCTGGCTGAAATTGAGGCGGGGGGAGGGGGAAATTAAGTTAAGGCCACCTGTTAATAGTAGGGCCCTGTGCCAGACTCCTTCCCTTATCCCACTCCTGAAAGGGACTGCCAAGTATATGTCCCATGTAGAAGATTGGAAGATCTTCATTGGAAAAAAATGTACTAGCTCCAGAAAGAAGTTCTGTAAGTGTCTGTAAGAGTCTTTCCCTGTCTCCCAATGAAAAGGCCTGAGAGGGCCCACCTCTCGAATCCCTGCCCACACACCCACAACTGCCAATCATGTTGATGCTCACTGTCACACAGGACTGGACAGCCCAGGATCACCAGGAGTTTGCAGAAAACATCCCCCATAAAAGAGAGAGATGAAAGCAAACAGACATTTAAAAAGAAAGAAAGAAAATGAACTCCGAGGAAATAAGATGTAAGAAGAAAAAATATTTTTTATTTTTATGTATACCTTTGATTAATAGCCTCGGAGATCAAAGAATAGGATGGTGTGGGAAAGGAATAGTCAGAGAATGACCAAGAGGTATTAGAAATGTAAAACATGACAGCAAAAACAAAAGATTCAACAAAAGAGTGGGAAAATGAAGTTGATGAAATCTCCCCGAAAGTAGAAATGGGTTTCTTATTTCTATGTGGAATTTTATATCCTGCAGTGTCCTATAAATAAAGATTAAATGCCACCATTTTTGTTACTTTAAAAAAAAAAAGAAAGATAGATGAAAATTGGGAGAGAAAAGAATGTTAGAGGATTATTCAAGGAGTTCAGCATTTGTATGCAGTTTCACAAACAGAAAACAAAGGATTGGAAATTATTATTTCATAGTAATAATGTAAGTAAATGTCCCAGAAGTGAAGGACATAAATTTCCAAATAGAAAGTACCCACTAAATGTCCAGTAGGATGGAGCGGGGGAAAGCCAAGACAGTAACTTTGCTTTTTAGAATACCAGGATAAAAAAAATAACCTCTCAACGTCCACAGAGAAATATCATATCACGTATGAAGGAGTAAGAAGCTGTGGCATCGGGCATCTCCACAGCAGGACAGGATGGATGCTGGAGGACAGTAGTGTTGGGCACCCCAAGTTCCGAGTGAAAATTATTTTTATCCTAGAATTCTATACTTATCCCAAAAGGGTAAGCGTGGAATGAAGATATTTTCAGATATGTAAGAACTCAAAAGTTCTACCTCCCACACACCTTTTCTTAGGAACATAGTGAAGGATATGATTCAGTGAAATGAAAGACTAACCCAAGAAGGAGGAACGAAGAGACTCCAGAAAACAAAGGAGCAATCCAAAGGAGAAGAGAGATGAAAGGAAGTCCTAAGTTGATACCTGGGTCCCAGGTACAGCGAGCAATCCTTCTAAATTGAAGCAAGATGACAGAGGGTATAGAAGGGAGAAAGTGGGGGGGGGGAAATAGTGATTTTTTTTAAACATTTGGAAATACATTGCTAGATGTGTAATAGATACATAGAGAACATTTTTCAAATGTTAGCGCTAATTATTAAAAAGAAACTAAGCCAAAGAAAAACTATGGCAACTGTTAAATGCAGGAAAAACAGAGTCGGAGGGAATATAATTATGCAATATCATTGTTCAGCAGTAAACAGAAATTGGATAAAAAAGAAGTGGCAAAAGTCCTACAATAAGCCCTACCTGGTTTGGCTCAGTGGAAGGAGCATCGGCCTGTGGACTGAAGGATCCCAGGTTTGATTCCAGCCAAGGGCACATGCCTGGGTTGCGGACTCGATCCCCAGTGGGGGGCATGCAGGAGGCAGCCAATCAATGACTCTCTCTCATCATTAATGTTTCAATCTCTCTCTCCCTCTTTCTTCCTCTCTGAAATCAATAAAAATATTTTAAAAAACAAAAACAAACAAAAAAGTCCTACAATAAGAAGTCTGGGAGAAAATGGCAAAAGTGATATAGCCTGGCCTACGTGATTCAGTCATTGAGCGTCGACCTATGAACCAGGAGGTCACGGTTTGATTCCTGGTCAGGGCACATGACTGGGTTGTGGGCTTGATCCCCAGTGTGGGGTGTGCAGGAAGCAGCCAATCACTGACTCTCTCATCATTGATGTTTCTCTCTCTCTCCCTCTCTCTCTTCCTCTCTGAAATCAATAAAAATATATTTAAAAAAAATAAATAAATAAAAATAAAATAAAAGGAACAACAATCAGCCTGATGATAGGCTTCTCATCTACCACAACAGAGACTAAGAGAAAAAAGGAATAGCATCAGTGTTCTCACGGAAAATCATTGTGAACAGCATGTCCACATAGAATGAAGGGGCTCCATGCCAATGTAACAAAGAAAACAGCTACAATATGTGACATTGGCTTTGGAGTTGGTCAGGAGATGGTGAGGAAGGTCTGCTGGAGGCTAGAAAATGGTGGCCCACGTGTTGTAGTGGTCACACAACGTGCAACATTTGGGAAATTGTCATTTGTGGACGTTTAGAAGGTTCCAGTACCTAAAGGACTTGTAGATTTCCATAAAGAGGTTGTGAAACAAGGCTGAGTAGAGTGCCTTGGCTATCGCTAGGTGCATTTGACGATGTTCTACAAGACAGAAAAGGGTTTAGAAAAGAACAGGCTGGTTTTAGAGAAGGAATGAAAGGTAAAAAGGAATCCAGAATTTGAGGACTGGCAGGGTTGGACAATCAGTAGGAAATAAAAGAGAAATGCTATGTGCCATGAGGCCAGTTAAGACACAGCTTTGGGGCAAAGGTTTTTGTCAAAACCACTAAGTAGAAGCAGACCAAGAGTCCACCAATGAGAATGTGCTGTGGACCCAGCTCCTGGCCTCAGGCCTTTCCCTTCTCTGCTCCAGACTGTTAGCCCCTGAAGGGCCAGGATCATGCTTTTTTAGCACTGTACCCCCAGTCCTTAGCACAGGCCTGACATATGCAGAGGCCCAATAACTGTTTATGAAATAAACAATAGTGGGCAGAGGTAGGAATTATATCACCTTTATGTTACTGGGGAAGAACAGATGCCCAAAGATGGTCAAGATGCAAGTCAGAATCAGATGCAGGTACATTCCCTAAACTCTGGCCTCTTAGCCAGGGCTCTTGCCTCAAGGTCTCATTGACCCCTCGTGACTGTCTGAAACAAACAACACTGACCATGTCACTCAAATGTAAGACACAGATGACCTTTGGGAGCTTTATAAACGAAGCAGTGCAGATGGGAGCTTCTTGGAGTTCTACTTCTGGGAGTGTCAGGCAGACCTGCTCTGGGTGGCCCAGAGCATGTAGGATGTTGGGAGATGAATGAGCCATGGACACCAGCCCTTCCCACCTGTTTTCTTCTACCCAAGACTGCACACTCGGCAGGAACTCTGGGGACCCTGGGGAGAGAGCTGTGCTGCCCACCCCTCTCCACTATGCCCTGCAGAGTGAATGTGGGCTTTCTGGAGAAGAAAGTTCCATCCTGGGGCAGGGGAGGTGTAAGGGGGAGGGGACAGGGCACAAGGGCAGGGGGATAACAGATGAGGCTAAATTAATTTTGGAAACCATTAAATCTTTGAAAAGAGAGTGTGTTTTCAGCAGGGACAGTGAATCACTGTGATTTGCAGAAACAGGCACAAAGCAATTAGCCATCTGGATGCTGTGGCTTCCAGCCCCGCAGCGGAAACTGCAAGTAAGCGGAAGGCTGGTCATTACCCAGCCCAGGCCCAGTTCTCCGGGCCCCACAGACAAGTCTGTGCCTCCAGCCAGCTGGGATCCCAGAGGCCTCGGACAAAGGGCAACTTGGCAAGAGACAGAAAAATGGGCAGGAAACGCACCACCAGCCACAGGGAGCCAGGACTACTTCCTTCTTCCTGGAGCTCCCCTCAGAACCCATTACGGCTGAGTGAGCAGTTCATTTGCACGAGAAGCATTTGTTAATCACATACTATCTCCCAGGCCTTGTACTGGTGCATAAGTTATGTCATTTAATCCTCACAACATGCATATGGGGATGTCCACTGGTTGTACAGCTCCAAGGGGACCCATCACATGGTATTCGACCTGTAGAGCACTATCTGGAGGAGCCTTGCCTGGGAGAGACTCTTTTTGCAATCAATGAGGAAATCAAAGTTTAAAAAAGATGAAGTGAACTGGCTCAAGGTAAGTAGCAGGTTTGAGAATGGAACTCAAAATTCTTTGCTCTTTCCTAGATAACCTCTATTTCCCAATTGCTGCTCTGTCTGGCTCATAGAGTAGATCAGTTGGTTAGAGCATCGTCCCGATACACCAAGGTTGCAGGCTCAATCCCCAATCAGGGCACATACAAGAAATGTGCCGGAAGCTAATTCCAGCATGTCATAAATGCAAGAAGTTTCATCAAAAGGTTGATAGAACCTTGAGGATTGCCTGCTGGAAATGGCTAAGGGCATTTCCCCACACCTAAAGATTTGCATAGATGATTGTTTGCTGCCAGACAGCTGAGGGCATTTCAATCTACATGTTATTGCCTCCTACTGGCCAAACACCTGAACAGCTGTAGGCAGTTCCCCCAATCTGACAATGGATTCTGTATACTAAACCTTGCCTTTGATCTGTATATCTACTTTGCCTTAGGACAATTTGTGTTAATAAAAAGCAAGGGGTCCTGAAACAAGGAGAACTTGGTTCCTTTAGCTAAGTCTTCTCTGGCTCCCCAAAATGCCTTCCAAAATTATGTTTTATCTCTAGACTCTTTAATTATTTACAGCAGCCCCTTCTCCAGATTCCTGAACCTTTATAGATGCCGAGAAACACACCAGCAATTAATGGCGTCCGAACAGGGACCAAAGGAGATAATCTTTTAAAAATATAATTCTGCCGAAACCGGTTTGGCTCAGTGGATGGAGCGTCGGTCTGCGGACTGGGGGGTCCCGGGTTCGGTTCCGGTCAAGGGCGTGTGCATTGGTTGTGGGCACATCCCCGGTGGGGGGTGTGCGGGAGGCAGCTGGTCGATGTTTCTCTCTCATCGATGTTTCTGGCTCTCTATCCCTCTCCGTTCCTCTCTGTGAGAAAATCAATAAAATATATTTAAAAATATATATATATATATATATATAATTCTAAGCTTAATAAAAAGAAGAAATTTGAAAATTTTGAAATCTCTTCCACTAGTAAAATGAATGCATAGATAAGTGGAACAACAAATCTATGTCTCTCTCCTTTCCTTTCTCACTAAAAATATATATATATATAAAAGGCTAATATGCAAAGTGTCCCCACGGGAGTTCGACCAAGAGACTGGGAGTTCGATTGCTCGCTATGATGTGCACTGACCACCAGGGGGTGGCACGGAATGAAGGAAGGCCCCGGCCGGCAGCCAGGAGACCCTGATTGGCCCTGATTGACAGCCAGGCCTAGGGACCCTACCCGTACCGGGCCTTTACTAATCAATAAATAAAAATTTGTTTTAAAAAATCACACACATGCCGAAACCGGTTTGGCTCAGTGGATAGAGCGTCGGCCTGCAGACTGAAAGGTCCCAGGTTCGATTCCGGTCAAGGGCACGTACATTGGTTTCGGGCACATCCCCAGTAGGGGGCGTGCAGGAGGCAACTGATCGATGTTTCTCTCTCATCGATGTTTCTAACTCTCTATCTCTCTCCCTTCCCCTCTGTAAAAAATCAATAAAATATATCTTTAAAAAATAAATAAATAAAAAATCACACACATGAATGCCATACACAGCGGAGTTATTCTTAAAAGCAGTTACCCCACTTCTTCTGATACTCTGTGATCCTGGGTGCTGCCCCTCCATTCACTCCCAGAAACTACTAGAGAGCACTGGACAGCCCATCCAGGAAAAGGGTCAGCAAGCCTTGCAGATGGAGCCGTACGGCTGACCAGAAAGTGCTTTGCTGGAGGACGCCCGGCTGACTGGCTATGTGGTGATTACGGATGACGCTCCTGGCACTGTTGTGCCACCAGCTTCCACCATGTGCAGAAAGGCCAATGGAGCAAACTGCTAAGGGAGACTGTTCAGTGCAGGGAGAGAAGCCAGGACGGAGGCACCAGCTGGACGACCAGAGGTCCGTGCCCCATGCCGAGGTGCCCGGGCCCTCTCGCCCCCGAGTTTGCTGTGGCACCACTGACCAACCACTCCCTGGTCCATGCTTTGTGAGTGTTGCCTCTGCAGAGCCTCAGCCCAGAGTTGTGCAGCCCGCTCAGGACCCAGCCGTGATCGAAGCTGCAATCCAGAACCACACAATGCATTTAGTTGTCCTGTCTCTTTAGTCCTCGTGTCTGGAACAGTCCTTAGCCCTTCTTTATCTTTCTATTGTTTTGTCAAGTATCCCTCAGACCTGGGCGGCCAAAGGGTTTTCATTTGGCGTCCACACCTGCAGTCCATCCACTGATGGAGTGTCAGCTCTCTGAGCAGGAAATAGCAGGGGGGTGGGAGGGGGGTTAAGGGGATGCAAAGACCATGGGCCTGGAGGCAGATAGAATGGGTGAGGATCTAGCTCTGCCTCTCCCTGGCCATGCCCGGGGCGAGGCTGTGGACCTCTCCCCTGCTTCCTTCCTGTCTAAAATGGGATTCATGTTCCTGACCTCACAGGGTGGTGACGAGGCCTGAACAAGATCACAGGTGCCCCAGGGCAACGGGCAGGTAATGGAACTTGTGAAGAGAGCTTCCACGGGGTTGCCAGGTCTTTTTGTTTGTCAAAAGGAACCAGAAACCTGGATTTTTATGGGAACTTCTTCAATTTTCAAAAGCCTGTGAGGACAGAACAGGCGTGTCTGCGGGTCGTCCCGTCTGAGCATGAACTCACGAGGACGTTCCTGCAGGTCTGTCCCCACACTTCCTCCTCTCCCTGCTCTACTCCTTCCTGCTGGCTCCCGAAGGCTCTGCCTTTCTCGCCTGGTGGGGTCTGTCACCCACACTGTAAACTGGGGTCAGCTCAGCCCTGGGGTGGCCTGAACCCAAGGCCCTGGGGCTGAGGGAGGGCAGGGTTTCTGGTGCTCTGAGCACAGAAAGGCTGTGCATACAGGACTGCCATCCCAGCCTCCTCCCCAGGAGGGCGAGGGAAGGAGAGGAACAGGGATCTTCAGCCACAAAATGAATGAGTGAGTGAGTGAAGGAGCCACTGCTGCCTCAGGCAGAACTTCGCTTGGCAGGTGGGGCAGGACCTAAGACTGCTCTTCTCGGTAATGCTGAAATGCTGACGGAGCGCCCAGGGGCCTCTTGCAAAGGCTGCTGGGGCCTTTGGCTGGGAGTCCTGGCGGAGCAAACCGGCTCAGGGACCAGTGAAGCAAGACGCCTTCCAGAATCAGAGGCCAAAATCTCCTCCCCCGGTGCCTTCCAGAGAATCAGGCCGGGGCTGCCGGAAGCGGGAGTGCAGGGCGCAGGGGAGGGGAGGCAGGGGGTGGGACTTTGCATCAAAATCCTTCCCAGAAAGGGGCAGCTCCTTCCTAGCACGGGGCCTGCGGGTCTCCCCGGCCCGCCCTTTCCCGGACACCCCAGTGTCTCTCCCTGCAGCCTTCCCAGGCCGAGCTCCGGCTGGGGAGGCCTCAGGAGCCCTAAGCCACACCCTCTCGCAGCTCTGCTGTTCCCGGGAAAGGGTGTGGGAGAAGCCCCCACAGACCCTCTTTCTTCCCAGGAAGTGCTCCAGGGGGGGATTTCCACAGCAGCTCCCCGTCCCTGGGTCCAGGTCTGATTTGGTTCCTTTAGATTCAGAGAATTCCCCTCGGCCCCTCCCCGGAGTGGAAGGGACCAGAGTGTGTGCCCAGCCAAGTCTCCCCTTGTCTGCGGCTGCACTGGACCTCACTGCCACCAAATGGACAATGGGCACTCACTCGCCCATCCAAACACCAGAGAAACCTAAACTGAGGGACACTTGACAAAACAATAGGAAGATAAAGAAGGGCTAGGGACTGTTCCAGACCCGAGGACTAAAGAGACAGGACCACTAAATGCATGGTGTGGTCCTGGATTGCATCTTCGATCACGGGAAAGAAATTGCTGTAAAGGACATAATGGGCAAAAGTTAACTATGGGCTACATAATAGATAGTAATATTGTATTGATGTTAAATTTCCTAAATTTTGATCATTGAAATGTGGTTATGATAAGGAATGTCCTTGGTTTGTTTTCTCTGAAATAATAGGAATAAGGGGTATGTCTGCAATTTACTGTTAAATGACTCAGAAATAATAGTAATAATAATAAGTACACTATTGTTCTCAAGCATTTAAGTATACAGTTATCATATGACCCAGCAATGTCATTCCTAGGTAAATGTCCAAGAGAAATGAAAACATATGTCCACACAAAAACTTGTACTCTAATGTTCGCAGCAGCATTTATATCATAAAAGGCCAGTGGTCGCGACTACCGGACTCACCAAGAGGTGCAGTGATGGGTCCTGCTGCAGCCGCAGAGGGCGGGACTTCTGGAGCACTGGGGGGCGCCGGCAGCGTCTGCAGAGCGTGTGAGGCTTTGCGGGGCAGCAGACATGGCCCTGATGGCAGGTTAGGCCTAGGGGACCCTACACGCGCAGGATTTAATCGTGCACTGGGCCTCTAGTTATTCATAATAGCCAAAATGTAGAAACAAATCAAATGTCCATCAACTGATAAATAGATAAGTAAAATGTCCTATCCATCTATATTCTGGAATGTTATTTGGCTATAAATGCTACGTATATGCTACATATGGATGACCCTTGAAAACATGCTAAGTAAAAGAAGCAGGCCCCAAAACACGGCGTATTATATGATTCCTTTTCTCTGTGATGTCCAGAATAGGTAAATCTACAGAGATGGAGAGTAGATCCATAATTTAGAGCAGGAGTGAGTGGGGGTGAGGGGATATCACTAAAGGGTACAGTTTCTTTCTGAGACAATGGAATGTTCTAAAACTGTGCTGATAGTTGCACATATTTGTGAACATACTAAAAAACACTTTAAATGGGTGAATCAAATGGGATGTGAATTATAGCTCAACTAGAGGCCCGGTGCACAAAATTTGTGCACTCGGGGGGGGGGGTCCCCTCAGCCTGGCCTGGGCCCTCTCACAGTCTGGGAGCCCTCAGGGGATGTCCGACTAACAGCTTAGGGAGCAGGCCTAAGCCAGCAGTCAGACATCCTTAGCGCTGCCGCAGAGGCGGGAAAGGCTTCCGCCACCACTGCTGTGCTCGCCAGCCATGAGCCCGGCTTCTGCCTGAGTGGCACTCCCCCTGTGGGAGCGCACTGACCACCAGGGGGCAGCTCCTGCGTTGAGCGTCTTCCCCCTGGTGGTCAGTGTGCATCATAGCGAACAGTCGCTCTGCCATCAGGCTGAAACCGGCTCTCCAATATCCCCCGAGGGGTCCCGTATTGCAAGAGGGCACAGGCCAGGCTGAGGGACCCCACCGGTGCACAATCGGGGCCAGGGAGGGACATGGGAGGTTGGCCAGCCTGGGAGGGACTACAGGAGGGCTCCAGGGCGTATCCAGCCCATTTCACTCAGTCCCAATTGGCCGGACTCCAGCAGCAAGCTAACCTACCAGTTGGAGCATCTGCCCCCTGGTGGTCAGTGCATGTAATAGCAAGTGGTTGAGCGGCCTTAGCATGTCATTAGCATATTACGCTTTGATTGGTTGAACAACCGACTGGATGACCAGACACTTAGCATATTAGGCTTTTATTATATAGGATAAAGCTGCTATAATAACATGCATCTATGTCAAGAGAGAGAGAAAGTGAGTGATAAAGCAAATGTGGCAAACATTACTGATGCTGAATCTGGGAGAAGGATATTCCAAGTTTCATTGTACAGTTCTCACATCTTTTCTGAGTTTGAAATTATTTCAAAATCTTTTAAAGGTGATTTTTAAAAAAGAGAAACACATCTACCCATGTTCCATCTAGAGCAGCAGTCGCCAACTGGTGGTCCGTGCGGTCCGAAAGGTTGGCGACTGCTGATCTAGAGGCTGGTTGCAGCGAGGTTGCAGTACAGGCTCTGGAGTCTGACAAGCTGGGCTTCAAGTTCAACTCCACTATTTACTAATTGTGTCACCTTGAATGAAGTACTTGACCTCTCTGGACCTGTTTCCTCATCCGTAAAATAGCAATGATGCCAATAGTACCTACCAAAGAGAGCTGTTGTGAGGATTCGAGATAGTGCACATAGAGCATTGAATTTTTTATGTGGTAAGTGCTCCATAAGTATCAGCTATTATTACTCATGCATAAACAATTTTTAAATAATTTATTTTCTCTTTTGTATTACAAAAGTAATACATGTTCATTACAGAAATTTTGAAAAATGCAGATATACAAACAAAGAAATAAAAGCCACCCTGAAGCCCTCAAAATCTGTGACAATCACTGCTAACATTCTGGGAAATATCGGGTACATAATAGATGTCTACCTGCTGAGTATTTACCACATACAGGTGCTGGGCTTAGTGCTGAGGATCCTGAAATGAGTAAGACATACACCCAGCCTGTCTGAGAAGTGAATGCTAGAATGAGACTTATTAACCAATAATTAGAGCAATGTAAGAGCCACACTGAAAAAAAAAATGGAGAAGATCTTGACTGACTCGGCCTACAGACATTGGAAAGGCTTTTCAGAGGTTCTCGGTGGATAAAGAAATAATTCAGACAGAGAAATAGGAAAGTGCTGTCTGGGAAGAAGAAACGGTGCATACAGACCAGCTGGGCATGTTCCTGGCAGGGAGGGATAGCACTGTGGCTAAGACCAGATCCCAAGGGGCCTTGAATGCCATGCCAGTGTCTCCGGATCAGAGCAGAGCCTTCAAGGTGAGAACAAACTTCCAACTTCTAACTCTCCTTCTTATTACACAGTATTTAGAGTCCTGACTTAAGAGGCAGATTGGCTGAGTTCAAATCCCCGTTGTGTAGGTTACCAGCTGTGTGACCTCAGGAAAGTTACTTAATCTCTCTGAACCTTGGTTTCTCATTTTGATGATGGAAAAATGAACCAAGCTCACTTGATTGCTGTGAGGATTACATGACTTTACAGTAAATTGCTTAGAGCAATGTCTGGCACATAAGCAACTACTGAGTATCTGTTATTATTTTTCACTTAACATCACCTCAAGCCTCTCTTCTAGCAGCTGATTCTCCACTGATTTAACTCCAAGAAAGTGTAATAAAGACCAAGGTAGATGCTGGGTTTCTGGGGATCCGAGGAGACTGCTATTTGCCAAAGCTGGAGGTGGGAGCTCCCTTCCGGCCAAGCCCGGAGAGTGGGGAGAGGTCAAGAAAGGAGCCTTCTCACTTTGAGAGCCCTCATTCATGTCTGATTCTCTATCAGGAAGTTGGTTCAGGGTCTGGGCCTGGCCCCCCACAGCTGCCTCCTCTCTTGAGGGGAAAGCTGTGATAGGAACACTTTTCTCTGGGGAGGAAATGGGCAGGGAATGACATGTGTATCCCCACCAGTATGCAAATCATCTTGTGAGACAAATGATTTTGCAGGAAAACACATCCTCTTCCTTCCAGAACATTTCCCTTGATGTCTGGGGGGGAGCCAGTTGGTCAAGGTCAGAGCAATTATTCAGGGAGCTCCTGACCACTGACCCACATCCTTCAAGAGCCTGCAGAGTGATGGAGAAGAGAGGCCAGGGCTGGCGGCTGAACAGGGGACTGGCCCAGGACCCCTCCCCAGTCAGGTTTTCCCAACCAAGGCAGGGAGAGAAGGTGTGGTGGAGCAGTGTCTAGGGACCACGAGTCCTGGCTTCTAGGGCTGGCTGAGTCTCTGACCCACTGTGTAACCTGGTCTGTAAAAGGAGTTTCCTAGTCTATAAAATGAGAAGATCAAATTAGATCAAGTGTTTGTAACTCGGGGAATATAGTCCCTTAAATCATAAATGTGCTTCAGGATATTGGTGCTGCCCTCAATTGTATGCAAATTTATGTACATGTTGTATATTTTTCTGGGGATGTGTGTAAAGTTGTCATCAGGTAACAGAGGGGTCTATTCCCCAGACAAAAGTTTTGGTAATATCTGTGGTCCCTTGAACTTGCTGCTGGGTAGATGGAAGTTTCTTGAAAACAAGGCTGTGTCTTATAACAAGAACATAGCATAGTATCTGGCACTCAGTAGATGCTCAATACATATTTGTTGAATGAATGAAATGTTGGGTAATGACCACAGCAAAGGTGTTTGCTGGTGCCGAATCTCAGCTGTGGGAGTCACGGTGGCCAGCCAGTGATGTCAGGGCTGGTGAGGAGATGGTGTGGGGAGTGTAGAAAAGGAGTCTGAAAGATGCATCCTGGGATCTATTCATTCACGGGCTGTCCGACTTGGATTTCTAGTCTCCGCCAGCGACGTACTCCCCTTGGTTCCTTATTGTAGACTCAGCCGAGCCAAACTCAGCCCAGGGTTCGGCAACTACATTGGTTCGGTTGCAACAATGAAAATTCTCATTTCTCCAATCAGGAAATCCATTGAACCTGAAGAATGTGGACTCACTGCCTCGGAAGGGGAGGGGGGGTGCATGAATGAGTGCAGGAGTGAGAGGAAAAGCAGAAGGTCATCTGCCTCCTCACCCAGCCCTAACCGCCTCAGCACCCTCCCTCTGGACTCTTGGCTGACCTACTTCACCCTGTAACATCTTTTTTTTTTTTTTTATTGATTTCAGGAGGAAGGGAGAGGGAGAGATAGAAACATCAATGATGAGAGAGAATCATTGATTGGCTGCCTCCTGCATGCCCCACACTGGGGATCAAGCCTGCAACCCAGGCATGTGCCCTTGGCCGGAACTGAACCTGGGACCATTCAGTCCGCAGGCCCACGCTCTATCCACTGAGCCAAACCAGTTAGGGCTGTAGCATCTTTGAGCATCCTCTCTCCACTCACACCTTCTTTGCCTACAAATATATATTCGTCTCCCCTGGCCTTAATTAAAATACCTTCACAAGTTTTTTATTATCTAGAAAAATGTTTGTGGTTTGGTGTTACATGAAAAAAAAAAAGGTGGGGAGGGGGGAGATACGAATTATTTATCTTTTGCAATAGTTCTTTCACTCTGGCCCCGTCTCCCGCAGCTGATCTGCAAGGCCATGGCACCAGCTAAGGGAGCATTTACTCACTCTCAGGAGCCTGGAAAGGAAGCACCACTTAATCATGAGAGGTGTGAGTGACTGGGCTGAAGACACACCCCTGCCCAACCCCACGCCTCACCTGGGTCATTGTCACACTGTCCCAGGTGTGTGACGTGGCGACTCTCTGGCCTTGGGAGGAGTCCAGAGCTGGCTATTTGACTTCCTCTTCCTTTCTCCCTCCCGCCCCTGCTGAGAGCATTGGGAGAAGTTGTCTCTGCCAGCTGTCCTTTTGTAGATTCCTATTAAATAGGAATTTAATAGTAGTGGTATCTCCATTCAATCAATATCTGTTAAGCTGAGCACCGATTTTCATGGGTTCTGGGGTATAGCAGTGAGCAGAATAAATCCTTATCCTATAGAACAATAGAAACTATTAAACAAGCTTTTCGGCCTTGGATAGCATATGTATCCAAGCATTTGCTGGCCCAAATGCTTTCATTGTAGAGGAGATTTGTTCTTTGTCTGCCCAGAACAGCAGCCCCCTTCTTTTGGGGAACTGCTCCTTCCCCACTCTAACATTCATGATGGAAGGAGCTGCCAATCATGTGTATTGCTCCAGTGTTCACAGGGGTGAGTATGTAACATATGGGGCCAGTCATAGAATCCTAGGGGCCCCTTGGCCTCATGGGTTGGGCTAAGAATAGTCATATGAACCAATCAGAATGCTTCCATAGCTTTTTCCTTTAAAATTTTAATTCTAAATATATAAATTACACACGAATATGTTTGTAACCACACAGAAACTCCATTTCTTTTAACATGACCTTTTTCTTTAACTTTCTCCTTTCTGTCCTTCCACTCTGTTCCTTAAATCATTCAGCCCCTAGGACCGTGGTTGGCAAACTGCGGCTCTTTGGCCCCTTGAGTGTGGCTCTTCCACAAAATACCACGGCCTGGGCGAGTCTATTTTGAAGAAGTGGCGTTAGAAGAAGTTTAAAAAAATTTGGCTCTCAAAAGAGATTTCAATCCTTGTACTGTTGATATTTGGCTCTGTGGACTAATGAGTTTGCCGACCACTGCCCTAGGACATCAGATTCTGGGTCAGCATCAAACTGTCTTAAAAATAAAGCCTCAGGTCTGTTGGGCAGAAGCAGAGCTTCAGTCAAGCTAAAGATAACATCTTGCCTGCAGTTGTGTTCCCGCCCCAGGCCCATGCAAGCAGAGCCAGACAGAACAATGCCATGGCTGACCTCAGGGCCTGATACAATGATCAGCTACTCCCTAGCCTGGCCCCAACCAATCAATAGAGCCCATGACCCAAACTCCTTTAAGAACCACGATTAATGACTTTCCCCCCATGTAACCCATCCCCTGGAAGCCACGGGGAGCCAGGTCTTTGAGCACTAGCTTATCTGTGGCTCCAGACTCGGCACTATGTCCTCAACTAATAAACCCTTACTTTCTTGACTGCAAACTCTTGTGTTTGAGTTGGATTGGGCTTTGATGCGCGCAGGCAAACGGACCCCTTTAGTCCGCTAACACGTATCATTAAAAAAAAATTCAAACCTGACAGTCTCCTTCAAACCCCACCCCTGATCTTAGCTGTTCACCAGACCTTTTTCTGTACATTTGGATACATTTAGAAATGTATGTTATAAACACACACAGACATGTCTATGATTATTTCAAGGTTTTGTTTTTGTTTAAGCTTGAGTGATACCATATTGTATGTGTCATTTTGAAAAGTACTCTTTTCATTACCAACATGTCTTAGGGCTTATGTCAGTACATATTCATGCTTTTTAAAACTTTCCATATTTTCACAGCATGAAATATACCATGGTCTAAAGATGGACATTTAAGTTATTTCTAATTTTGTGCTACAAATAACACTTTAAATAACATCCTTGCCCATATTTCCTTATACACACATGTAAAAGTTCCTGGTCTGGTTTTGAGAAGTAGCATCACCAAATCAATAGTAACTTTTTTCCCTCCTCACCTGAGGATATGCTTTATTGATTTTAGAGAGAAATGAAGGGAAAGGAATTGAGCCCACAACCCAGGCATGTGCCCTGACCGGAAATCGAATCGGTGAACTTTTGGTGCATGAGATGATGCTCAACCAATTGAGCCACACCAGCCAACGCATGCCATACCCACACTCAGAATCATAATAGGTAGTGCCAAATTTCCCTCCAAAGTGGCTGGAAGATTTACACCCCCTCCAGCAGTGTATCAGAGCATTAGGGTCCCCATTTTTCCATTCCTTCACCAATAGTTGAGAGCATCAAAGTTTAACATTTTTTAGAAATCTACAACTAAAAAATGGTATATTGCTGTTTGCTAGAGCCTCTATCTGGAGATAGTGGGAAGAGCTCTCTGCTGGCCCGGTCCTGTGAGCTGTGGATGAACCAACACCTAGGAGGGGAGGGGAGTCCCGCCAGCTGTGCCCTTTCTGCTGTGTCCACAGTCAGCTTCTGTGAGCCAGTCACTCATGAGAGGTGTGAGTGACTGGGCTGAAGACACATCGCCTTCGGGGCTCAAGCTAATTAGAGTGGTGGTTCTATTCCTTTCAGCCAAACGGTTGAACTCCTAATGGACACGTGTAAATGACCATTGTCTCTGTCATCCTTGTCCCTGTTCACAAAGTTTACACTGATTCTGTAGTCTCTCTCACTGCCACTGCTCCTCTTTCCTTTTTTCCCCTTTCCTTCTTTTCCTTCTGCCTTGCTTCTCTCTGGCCCAGGCACCCTATTCAGAGCTCCAGATCGCACAGAGGTCCTTTTGGGGAGGGCAGGGCAGAGCAGTGAGAAAGGCCCCCCAAGAAAGTAGCATTTGCCTGCCTCCCGAATAAGAGTCTTCACGGAGATAACAGACACACTGAGGGCCCAGTTTCTCTACGTGACCACGTCAGAGGTGGCCAAGGTCAACCTTACAGACAGATCAGCCTTTAAAGAAAAAGAAATAAGGAAGAGACAGAGCAAGAGTGAAAAGACACAGAAGGAGCGGCTCTCCCTTTTTGTTTTTAATGATCAGCACTGAGTGAAAGCTCATTTTGTCAAAAAGGAAAAGCTACATAGCAGTTGCAGCGTCTTAGAGACAGACACAACATAAACACATAAACACAGGCTGTCACCCGCCTTCTGATGGCAGGGTGTGTTTGTTTCATTTTATTAACAAAAGAGTGAGAACAAGGTGCTAAATGACATCCAATCCAAAATAAAAGAGGAGCAGCTCAACCTTGACTCCCGTGGGAAATCATCTTAGTGGGAAAAACACTGGAGCGGGCCTGCCCCTGGCGGGTCTAACCCTGAGAACAGGGCTGTCAGTGCGTCGCTGGCTGACAGGACCTGTGGCGCAAGCGAGTTCTGAGGACAACTCTTTCCAGGTGTAAGCTCATGTCACCCAGGAATAATTTTGAGAATTAGAAATGCTAATTCGGCTGGCATGGCTCAGTGGATGAGCATTGACCTATGAACCAGGGGGTCATGGTTCCATTCCAGGTCAGGGCACATTCCCGGTTGAGGGTTTGACCCCCAATGTGGGGCATGCAGGAGGCAGCCAATCAATGATTCTCCCTCATCACTGATGTTTCTCTCTCTCCCTCTTCCTTCCTCTCTGAAATCAATAAAAGTATTAAGAAAAAAGAAAGAAAGAAAGAAAGAAAGAAAGAAAGAAAGAAAGAAAGAAAGAAAAGGAAGGAAGGAAGGAAGGAAGGAAGGAAGGAAGGAAGAAAGAAAGAAAGGAAGGAAGAAAGGAAGAAAGAAAGAAATAGGGACTGTTATCCCCATGTCAGAAAGAGAATGTTCTTCAAGGCCAAACAGTGAGAGAAGAAGGAGACAAAAGCCTTCCTTCCCAAGATTGTCTGTGAAAAAATTGCTGTTGAAAGTCTGGCCAGGCTAGGAGCTTGGGGTGCAAGGTGGAAGGAGGGAGGTACGCCCCCAGGTTGGCTGCAGGGATAAAGGGAGGCTCAGCAGAAGGGTCACGTACAGGAAAGCTTCACAGAGTGAGAGGCTGGGAGAGGAGTGATCTGGCTTCTCCCCCTGACCCAGGAAATCCTCAGTAAAATTAATGCCCTCCACCCACCCACCTTCACTCCAGCCTCCACTCCATGTTTGGTGGGAAAGGTTTTGTTTTGTTGTTGTTTTTCTGGACGCTGGTAAAGGGGCTGAAGTTTACATTATATTTGCTGGGGTCAAAACAGCCCACTCGCAAGCAAGAGAGGGCAAGCTGGGAGGCATCTGTGTGTGCACATTTGTTCTATCCCGTGGTATCCCCCGTGTCTAGAATGGTGTCTGGCATATAATGGAATTCAGAAAATATGTGTGGAATAAATATACACAACTCTTCACATATATGATTTTGGCCAAGCACACTGCTGTGTTGTCCCCATTCAATGTCTGGTTCAACATTCAACAGACTCTGCTGTGACCGGCCCAGATCCCCACTCACAACACCCAGCACCCAGCACCCAGAAGTCTTGCTTCCCCAGAATCTACCCAAGATCTCCACTGCCCACTCCAAGTCTGGGCAGGGGAGGAGATAAGATGTGTCCTGAGGAAGCTCTTCAAGTTCCGCTGGTGAGAACGGCCAGCCTATCTTTTGGCCTATGTCCAGGGCAGGACTGTGGACTCCTCTACCTAGTTCTTAAAGCAAAGCCTCAGGTCTGCCCCCTACTGTGTAAATGTGGGAACTTCATCCAGAGCATCATACCCCAGGCTCCTTGGAGTTGCAGAATTTTTATCACTTTCCTCCGTGCTGGTGTTAGGATATTTGGCTCTGGGCAAAGACTTAACCTCTCTCAACCCCAATTTACTCCTCCATAAAGGAGAGGGCAGCTGAAAATACCCTCCCTGTTCATCTGGCAAAGAAATGGTGAGGGTCAAATGAGGTCAGACATGAAACAGTGCCTTGAACTCTGTAAAACCCAGGCCAGGTGTGGCACTGCTTCTTTCTAACAGTAGATCTCATAAAACACACAAACACATCCACACACATACACACACACACACACACACACACACACACACACCCTTCGGTCCCTAGTCCCAGGGCAGAGCTTACATTTTCCTTTTCCTCTCGTCCTTAGCCTGAGCCCCTCAGTGCAAGCTGTCAGCTGGCTGAGGGCTACCGGCTCCTGGGCCACCACCAGGCCTGGATGTGACACCCTGGCCAGCGCAGGAGAGACCTGGTCGCCTCATTGGTTAGGCCTCATGACCGGAGACAGCAGGCTGTCTACCCAGATGGGGAGCCATTGGCACGGGGAAGGCCACAGTAGCTTGGGCCTGAGCCAGAAGCTGCAAGGCCATCAGAAACAGGGCTTGTCTCCCCAGAGACCCACGTGAGGCCCCGGGGCAGGCTGAAGGATGCAGAGGCTGGGTCTTACCATGGCCTCAGACACAGGAAAACCCCAAGGCCCTGGGATGCAGGGCCAGCGAGGCGCCCCCCAATAGGCTGCAACATTTAGCAAATAAAAATACAGACAGATACCCAGTTAGACTTGAATTTCCAGATAATCATCAAATACTTTTTAAATACAAGTATGTCTTATGGAATGTTTGGAATATTCTCCTATTAAATATTATTTCCTATTGACCTGAAATTCGCATTTAACTGGCTATTCCATACTTTATCTGGAAACCATACCCCTCCACTGCCCTCCCAGGGCTACAGGGCTCAGGGGGCCCCGTCCTTCCCAGAGCCTGCAGGCACAGCCGCTGGAGGTTCCAGGACTCTCCTAAGAGACCACTTCCTGGCTGCCTGCCCAGGCTGTGGCTTCAGTTCCTGGTTGGTGACCCATGCCACCAGCACTGGGCGAACGGAGAGGAACCACAACACAGGGGAGAACCAGAGGTCCCCTCAGGTCATTTCCACCCCGAGCCTCTGTGTCTGCTTTGCAGGGCCTGTGCACACGGATGGAGTCACGATGGGCGATGCTTTAACATTGTGGCAGGGCCCCCTCCTCTCATGCCACACCTGCCTTCGCTCAGCTCTTAAGTGTGGGTGTGCCTCGTGTCTCTCGCACTTCCCTGAGCCATCTCCCCCACTGCCTGGCTCCAGGCACCACCTATAGGAAGCTCTGCCCCTTCCAGTGGAATACTCGGGGCTGACACATCCCAGGAGCCATGGCACAGGCAGACCATCCACTCTCATCTGCACCGCGGAGACAGCTTCCCACTTGCCCTGCTCCAGTTCCCTGCCACACTACACCCGGGCCCCCGCTGAAACCCTCAGTGGGTTCCACTGGTCTTGGGATGGAGTCCAAACACCTTGTCTGCCTTCTGCCCCCACGCAGCCACATTTCTTGTCATGTGACCGCCAGCTCAGCCCCTTCCCCCAGCCCACTGTCCAACCAACAGCTCTGTCCCACCCAGCCCTCAGTGCCTCTGATCGGTCCCTTTACCGGTTCCCTCGCTTCTTTGACCTCCCTCGACCTTCCCTATAGGATGGTGACAGTCTGCTCTGCCAGGCCTCCTAAGGTCTCAGAGAGAATCAACCGAGAAAAGGGATGGAAAACGAATTTGCAAACTGGAAAGTTTTGTGAGAAGTGAAGAACAGAAGGGAAGGCGGTTCAGGAGTTTTATAAGCCTCCTTATAAGCTGACCTCAGATGCCCACAGGAAGCAGAGGGAACAAGCAAGCGAGGGAACCAAGGAAATTATAGCAGTTTGGGCAGGGAGTGTGGGAGGGTGGGAAGTGCCTGGGTGGGGGCCTTTAGAGCAGCCCTGCCCTCCGCATGAGGTCTGGGACTGCAGGGAGCCTCTGGGGAGGCAGGGGTGGTGATGGGGGGTGGGGGAGGGTGCAAGATAGAATCGCTTTGGCCTCTTCCTTCCAGCTCAGCAGGGTGAGTCATCCAGAGGTGCTGGCCCAAATTTCTCCCTCCTCCACTGGAGGCTGAGCTGAAATAATCCCGAAGATGTACCCAGAGCACGGAGATGCAACACAGAGTGAGTCATGGAGCTGAGTCAGAGCCCACTCAGCCCTTCTCAGGGTTCTGACGAAGGCTGCGCCAGCAGAGTGGCATTCTTCCAGCCTTGCCCCTGCACACACACACACACACACACACACACACACACACACACACACTTCTTCAGATAATAAATCACAACATGATTCCCCTGACCGGTATCTAGCCTCACTTATTTCACATGCAAAGCATAGCCTGAGCTAATGATGACAAAGCAGGTTCTAGTCTGACCTGTCCACGTTCAGTGTGAAGACGGAAGCTTGGCTTTAAGTCTGTAACAGAAAAAATCAGGTGCTTGTATCAGAGAACATACAATATCAGAACGGGAATGACTTAGAAGTCATCTACTTCTAGTCTGACTGCTTCAATTATAGGGGTGAAAACTCAATCCAGAGAGGGGAAAGGAAGCAGAGTCCTTTGCTAATTGCAATCTATGTTGCAGTATTTAAACCACATTACAGAAAGAATGAAAAAGAAAAAACCCACAATGATCCCAACACTAACATAACCATTGATATAACTTTACTACCATTTCTTTACAGTTTCTTCTTATGCAATTGTAATTATACGTGCATATAGCTTTGTATATTACTTTTTTCATTCAATTTTATCTTCTAAGCATTTCCATCATGTTACTAGGGTCTTCATAACCATTATTTTTAATGACAATATAGTTGTCCAGCCCAGAAATGGTCATGATTTTTGCATGACTTATTTCACCATTCCCTCATTAAAGGACATTTCAGGTATGCCCCAATTTTTCCTATTATAACACTAAATACTACTTTTTCATTTACTTATTTCCTTGGGTTACATAAGTGGAGTGGCTCAAAGGTAAAAAGTAGGAACATTTTTAAGTCTCTCGATACCTGTTAACAAATAGCTTCCTTTAAGATTGTACTCATTGAACTGTTGGCAGCAATACAAGGGCTACGGCATTCTTACCTTTCATTATATACCATGGCTCGAAATAATAACTTGAAAAATAAATAAATAAATAAATAAATAATAACTTGTCTATTTCAACGAGTGACCAAAATATAAATGTTTATTCCTTGTGACCACCCACCCATTCCCCTGTGAGAATCAAGGACATAACCATCAAGTATGTACTGACACAGGCAAAGATGTTCCCAAAGATGATACCGTGATACCAAGGATCTTAAAATGCAGAAGTGTGTTCAAGTCCATGGAGAGGGGCATTATGGGAGAGGACTTAAATACTTTTACTTTACACCCTTCTATATCGTTTTAATTCTTTGTAGTAAGCATGTGTTACCTTTATAACTAGCAAAATGAAGATCTTTCCATATCGAGGGGAAAACTTGCAGAAACCAGCACCCCCTTTCCATTTGCAGTTAGGGTGCTGGTTCGGTCCCTCAGAACCCCAGCTCTACGCCTCCCATGACCTTGAGTTTTCTATCAAAGGGCGACGCTACTCCTAATGTCATAGGGTTGTTGTCACTTAAATGAATTCATCCCTGTAAAATGCTTAGCACAAAGTCTTGTGATTCGTAACGATTGAAAATATTAACTCTATTATTATTTTATTCTGATATTTCTTTTAGTCCCTTACTCGCAGCCTTGGCCACTATTTCTTGTTGTTGTTAATCCTCCCCCTAGGATATTTTCCCATTGATTTTTCGGGAGAGGGGAAGAGAGAGGGAAAGACAGGGAGAAACCAAAGGCCTTGGGGAAGGTGGGAGGGAGGGAGGGGCTCTGGGGGAGGGGAGGCAGCTTGTGGGGAGCTGGAGGGAGGAGGGCGAGGAGGTGCGGGCCGGAAGGGAGGCCGGCAGGGCCGGGCCGGCCGGAACCGCAGCCCCTCCCGCCCGGGGTGGACTGAGACCCTCCTCCCCAGCAGCGCAGCCGGCTTCCCGGCCTTTCCCGGCCGCCGCCTCCCCGCCTCTGACGCGCTTGTCAGGCCGCCGCTGGGGAGGACTCCGCAGGAGCCTCAAATGCCACCTACTCCCGGCCTCTCTCCCGGGCGAGGCTTCTATTTCAGGCACCACATTATTTCCTGCTGTGATTTTTTCAGCCTTCTAATTCGGGCTCTGAGGTAAGCCGTGACATCCGCTGCCTCCCCTCCCGCGGGGGCCCAGCGCTGCTCTGGGGGCTTCAGGGACTCATCAGCCGCAGCCCCCACCCCCTCAGGTTTTCAGGAGGAGGGACCCTGCGCCCTGTGCAGGGTCAGAGCCTAGCTACAATATATTTCTCGGCAGAGTTAGAAAAAGCGGCAGGGACCACTGTGTCCACATCCACCGAGGGAACTGCTTGCAAATCAGTGGTTTTCCGCTGTTGTTGGACAAGGCCCCTCTGAGAGTCTGATGAAAGATCTGCACCCGGAAAGCACCCATGTGCACCCCTTCCCCCCTTAAATGCACACAGAGAGACAGCATTTCTGCTTATAATGTCAGGGCTGTGCTTGGGACCCCAGAGGGAGAGGACCCCGTGTTAAAAGCCCAGCGCAAAGGCCCCTGGAATCCCACAGATGCGCCTCCTCCAGCCAGTTTCCTCCGCATCCGATGCAGTGCTCCCCTTCCCTCCCCTCCCCTCCCCTCCCCTGGGATCAGCCTCCTTCTATCTAATCCATTTGTCTTTGTGCAAGGATTTCACCCCCAAGTGGGTAAAAGGAGTTCGAGGGTAAGCGCTTACTTGGTGTAGTTGGGCGTGCCCCTGAGTCCTGCGTGACTGGTGTTGAAAAGGCCGTGTACTTGGTTGGGGAGGACGGAGACTCCAACTCAACGCTTAGCAGCTGCAGTTCCTTGACCTCCGGAGCCTCCGTTCCACTTGCACAATGGCACTCGGTTATAAAGCTGGGATGCAGCTTCCCTCCCGGGACTGGAGCAGCCGGCCCCAGCTGAGGCACCTTTCGCAGGTGTTTCTGTGTCAAGGGAAAGGACCAGCTCATTTCTTGTGAATCACTCACACCTTGTCTGTTACCCCTCAGAGTGGGCAGCACTCAATAGTTCTTGGTTTTTAATCCAGATAGGTAAAATAGGGCATAGTCCAAATAAGAAAGCGGTGTCAGGTGACAAATCTCTAGAATGATAAGTCAAGACCCCCCCCCCCCCCACACACACACACACACACACAGAGCAGCTAACGCGGGAATCAAGCCTTGGAAAGGGGATCCTCCATCTCTTCCTCTGTTGACCCCTCCCTAACACCTACAGATACGCCTCCCACCTTCCATGTCTCTAGGGCCCTGTGCTTATTATCTTAGTTCTTTCTCCCGCCCTGTGAGATGCCTCTAGAGTGCAGTATGCATGCTCAGTGTGATGGCCCCACGCTCTTGACTCTGGGACCTAATTTCTGATGCTCTCTGACACTGTCAGGGGCTCTTCTCAAGCTCTTCTGAGCTTCTCCAGGGACACCCAGCTTGGTTCTCTTCGTCCCTGACTGTGCTTCCCCTGCGCTCGGCTCCTCTGCCTCCTCCGCGCCTTGTTAAGGATGGCCATTACGCAGGGTTCATCACGGGGCCTTCAGTTCGCTGTCCTCCGCTCTTGGGAGAGGGAGCTCACGGACTGGATGGTTTCGCTAGCCCCTCTAGGCTACAGGCTCTGACCTCTCGCGTTCCAGCCCCAATTTCAGCTGTCCACTGGACAACCGTAAGCCCTTTGTCATCTCAAACTCAACACATCTTCCCCCAAGCCAGCTTTCCCTTTTCTGTTTGGGGCTTGGCCATTCCCCTGGTCCCCAGGCACAAAGGTTCCGACAGCGTTGACTCTTCCCTCTCCTCTCTGTCCACCTCCGTGCAGACTCCAAATCCTGTCCAGTCCCCCTCTGGGATCTCTCTCTGGCATCCACCTCTTCCTTCCTTTCTCACCTCCAGTCACCTGACCCTCGCTCTCAGTTCTGATGGCCACAGTAGCTTCCTGGCTGGTGTTTCTGCCTCTGGTCTCTCCATTATTTACTACAGGTTAACTTCTGGGTCAAGACCCATCTCCATCATAACTTTCTCAACCACCTGAACTGCGTTAACACACCTCACCTGGTCCATTCACGTTGCCAGTGCATCTTATCTTGCCAAGTGGTATCTCTCCTGTTGCTGTTTAGCTTTTCACGTTTTTCACCTAACTGGGAGCTCCGAGAGCCCTTTCTCAGTCCTGGATCTGAGCTGACCCAGGGCCAGCCGGGATCCATCCCTGGTGCTGCACCCTGACACTCCACACAAGTGCTTCTGATTCCTCACTGTCTCCTGGCTCATGTCAGCCCTCTTTTTTTTTTTTTTTTTAAATATATATTTTATTGATTTTTTACAGAGAGGAAGGGAGAGAGACAGAGAGTCAGAAACATCGATGAGAGAGAAACATCCATCAGCTGCCTCCTGCACACCCCCCACTGGGGATGTGCCCACAACCAAGGCACATGCCCTTTGACCGGAATCGAACCTGGGACCTCTCAGTCCACAGGCCGACGCTCTATCCACCGAGCCAAACCGGTTTCAGCACTTCAGCCCTCTTTTTTATTAACCAAGGAGTGTGCCCTTCACCAGAAAGCAGAGTCCCGGTCCCAATGCCTAGAGGGACCAGCAGGTGGTGAAATGGGTGAGGAGGGCCAGGTGTGCCATGACAGGAGTGGTGGGGTGTGGCATCTAGATCCCACGTCCCCAGTCCACAGGGGTTGCTCCAACTCAGCCCTCCTTCATTGCCATTAGGCCTCGTGTGGCCAGGTTATCCAGGTTTTTTTTCAAAACACACACCAAATTTGGATTTTTACAGGAAACTTCCCAATTTTTAAAAACATGGTGCAGACCAAACAAAACACTACTGCAAGCTAAATTCAGCAGGTAGCCCTGGACACAAAGGTTTCCTGCCTTGTAAGTATTCGTGATGTAGCACAGAGCACTGCGGACTAGGAGTTTCTCACCATGGTTATGTCAGTCAGGAGCTGTGTAACCTTGGGTAAGTTGCATCCCCTCTCTGGGCCTCAGTTTCCTCATCGGTACAATGAAGGATCCTATTAAATGATCCCCAACGCCTTTCAACTTGGTAATTCTGTGGCTCTATGACTTACCCTAAGTGGTGGGGGAAATCCTATTTAATTGAATCGTCTGATTATTGAGATTTGCCATAAATACACACTGAACATAGATTACCACATTTCAAAGAACTAGAACACAGTAAGGCATTGGTTAACTGAAATTCTCCAGGGTTAATTGGAAAATCCCCTTTTAATCAAGCTTATTGTTGAAAGACTTTCTAAAATACCGGAGTTCAATTTCCTGCCTTTCTAAGCACAGGAGATGCGGCGAGGCCGGGCGGGCGAGGGGAACGGATGAGTCAGTGTCTGGGGATGGTCCTGCCACCTGGGCTGAAAGGGCAGCCGCAGAGGCCCCGAGGTCCTCCGGGACACGCCCAGCCCGCGGGCTGCTCAGAGCAAGGACCACCTGGCTGGGGCCCACCAGACTCCTGGGCTTAACATCCACTTCGGAAGAATACTCACTTGTAAGCTGGGGATTAGCTGGAAACTGGCACTGCCTGGGACCTGTGTCAAGGCTGAATGTTGTGACAACAACCTAGAGCTCCTTCCCACCGAAGAGCCTTGGAGCCCAGCAGGCCTTGGTCGGGATCCGGACTCTTCCGGGCTCTAGTTATACGAGTGAACAAACGGCCAGTGTCCTTTGGCTTCAGCCCAGGTGCCACGAGATCTCCCCTCTCCTGGCCCTCAGCCACACTACCTAGTGGAAAGGAAGGAGGCTCCTGAACCAGTAGCTCTGGAGTTCCCCCCTCTATGGGCAACTTGCTTAGATCACAGAGCTGGAAGGGACCCCAACACTCCCATCTCCCACCTCTCACATTCCAAGGAATAAGCAGAGGCCCAGGCTCGGGGCAGACTTGCCGGAACCCGTGGATCTGGTTGGGGGCCCCATCTGGTGCTTTCCCTGGCCCGCAGCCTGCCTTGTTTATTTGTTCAGCATGTTTGTTTCGGCCATGGCACAGCCTGTTCTGACTCTGGGACATTTAAGAGGTGAGCCAAGAAAATCACAGAAACATGGTTTGTTCTAAGGTGCAGGCAGCCAGGGTGGGAGACAGGTTTCAGGCCGGGTCTCTTTCCTTCTGCTCTTGGGAACCAAAGGGACTCCGGTGGGGCTTCCTGGGCCTTGGTTTTCCCAGGCCCATGGTACGGAAAGATTGGAAAGTGCAACCATAAGATAACTGGTTCTCGTTTTCTCCACCGTTGGCTCCATTCCAAACCCCAGCTTCCACCCACTGATTCAAGCCACAGCCTGATCCACTTGATCAGCCAGGAGTGGAGGTGTTGGGCTCAGCACCTGTCCTGCCCCTCTGCCTGCAGCAACCTCCTTCTCTCTGCTTGTGACCTCTTGCTTATTCTCAAAACTCAGCTGTTATGTCACTACCTCTAAAACCTTGAACTCACCCTCCAGATAGTCTGCCGGCAGCTTTGCTTTTGTCCGATGGGTACTCAGTGTAGTAATGCCACTTATTAGCTCATGTTCACAGAAGCACTTGTTTGCAGTTATATAAATATTTGACTACCAAAAACTTGGAAATAAGTGCACTTTTTGGGGGTTGTTTTTTTGGTTTTGTTTTGTTTTAATTGATTTCATAGAGGAAGGGAGAGGGAGAGATAGAAACATCAACGATGAGAATCATTGATCGGCTGCTTCTTGCACGCCTCACACTGGGGATCAAGCCTGAAACCCTGGCATGTGCCCTGACTGGGAATCAAACTGTGACCTCCTGGTTCATAGGTTGACGCTCACCCACTGAGTCATGCCAGCCAGGCTAAATGCACTTTTTGGCTGACAGGATAATTTATATCAATCTAAGTCCAGAGTGGTAGAGGGGAGAAAGGATGACAAAAGGAATTCTGGTGGCAAAAAAAGGTCTTATGCAGCCCTAGCTGGTTTGGCTTAATGGATAGAGTGTTAGCCTGTGGACTGAAAGGTCCCAGGTTCGATCCCAGTCAAGGGCACATGCCTGGGTTTCGGGCCCAATCCCCAGTAGGGGGCGTGCAGGAGGCAGCCAATCAATGATTTCTCTCATCATTGATGTTTCTCGCTCTCTCTCCTCCTCTCCCTTCCTCTCTGAAACCAATAAAAATATATTTTTTTAAAAGTCTTATGCAGCTTTTTGACACACATGGCTGCCTCATTTTCCCAAAAGCCCTGGCACATAGTAGGTGCTAGAAATACTCTCTGAATACCAGGAGCATGTGAGGATGAGGAGCATGTAATGAGGATGACACCCCTTGGCCCCGGGGGTCATTGAAGCCTCTGTCAACCCTAGTTGGCTGTCCCCAGGGGACCAGGCTAAGAACCAATTCAAGAACTGTCCTAGCCTCGGGCTCCTTTCCCCTAACTGGTGCCGTGCCAATCCTTAGCCCTCATCCAAGCAGCGCTAACATTGGTGAGAACCTGGGGACAGCACCGTGTGTTCTGGAGCCCCGCCAAGGCGCAGGGGCCGCGGCCTGGATTCCGATGCCCGCTGCAGGCCCTTTGCTCCTCCGCTCTGCCGAGTCTGGCCAGCTGTGGGAGGTGCTGTTCTCCTTCACTTCCACGATTAGCTCAGACCTTAAAAATCACAGCCTGGCGCCTGTTCCTCTCATGCCAAGGAAAACAGTGGATGTCAGAAACCTCCTTAGGTATCTGGAAGTGAACAGCTCCTTCTGCTCCCTCCCTTCCTTGTATGAGGTCATTAAATCAGGATGACAAAGCAAACAGTGACATGTACTGTTGGGACTTGTTCCCACATTGATTCCAGGCCTTCTCCAACACCTCTCCTCCCCATGCTCAGAGTGGCAGGCCCAGGTGTGGACAACCAACTGAGCTGGATGCTAGGGATCCTGGGAAATGGAAGGCATCCACTGTAGCAATACCAGTGAAGAGCAGGTCCTGGATGGACCTGGGTAACAGAGGGAATCGGATATTAGCACCACCAGACATTTGCACAGAGGCTCCCAGGCATCGGCATGCTCTCATTTATTCTCATTTGAGGTGAGGAGCGTGAGAATTCTTTTGACTTCACAGATGAGAAAACAGGTCAGCAACTTATTCAGGGCTATATGGCTTAAGGGTCAGAGCCAAACTTGAAATCAATTTTATGACTCTAGTCACATCTTCCCACCTTACCACAGTTCCTCGAACTTCAGTCACTGGTATACCTGCTTCATACTTTTTTGCCTTGTTGCATAGCAGCCTCCTATTATTTCCTTAGTGTTTTTCTTTAAATAAATTCACTTTGAAAATTGACCTCGTTCTAAGCAACAACACATGTGTGTGTATGTGTGTAAATAATAATGTATGTATATGTATCATTGCTAAAACTGAACATTTTCATCCTCCTCCCCTAAGTCATCTCTCGTAACACCAGGGAGACTGGTGCCCACTTTGAGAAACTGTCCATTGCCCTGCACCCACCTGCACAACTAAGAATGCCCCTTCACAGGCTGGCAGTCACTAAGTGGCCGCCGTGTAGAAATGCGCAGCCAGCAGGATCGCTCGGGGCCACCACTGTTGTTGTTGGGGTTATGCCTCCAAGTCACAGAATCACGGAATCCTGGGGGATAAGAGAGACATCGCAGAATCCAACTCCTAAGGGGCAAGGCCGCATACAACATGCCCAGTCACAACCCTAAAGATTAAGGAGGCACCATTCAAAGGTATAAAGATGAATCAGATGAGACCTTGCTCTTAAAAACAAAGATTATAAACATAAGCAACTGAAAACTAGAGGAATAAGCAAAGGGTCTGGAATCAGAGAAACTAGACTTGAACAAGCCCCTCCATGTTTCTGAGCCCCAGTGTCCTTAAACAGAGATGACAGTAGTTCTTCTTTTTACCTTTTAAGACAACAGGAGATTCAGATTTTCTAAATGGGTGTGATATATCAAAACATCAAGTTTTGCACCTTAATTCAGTACAATTTTTGTTAATTATACCTCAATAAAGGGGGAGATGGGAGTGAAAAATGCTCTGTAAAAGACCATAAAGCTATAATAAAGTGTGTAAGTACTAGATAGGCAATGCCCAAACTCCTGAATAGAGTATTTGCATTATGACTGCAGAATGACTCTCTCCAGTGAAAACTACCAGAAACAGGTTGGGGAGAGATTTGGGGAGCACCATATGGGCCTGACCAGGGTCCCCAACTTGCTGCTTCCAGGTCCTGGGCCTAGGAAGACGATGGTGAGCTGCACCAGCTTGCTGCCCTTCACTCCTTCAGAATCCTGCGTTTATTCTCTGATTCTCATTCTTTGTGCTTTGAAACCGGTCTTCCAGCTTCCCACCCCATGGCCAAGTTTTTGCATAGTAATGGAACTTTGCTGCCCTCTGGTGGTCACTCCGTGCAATAGCTGCAGTGACTGTTCAAGGGGTGTGCGTGACAGCCGGAGGAAACCAGAGCCAACCCTCAAGATCAAGATTTTCCAGGGCTGGCAGAGGACATAAAACCCAATTAAAGGCAGCTGCTGGAGTCCAGAGCTCCTTGATGGGAAGGGGCAGTTCCACAGGGTTTTGCCCAAGTAGGACAAGAATCCAGGCCTCTGTCTGCATTAACTCCGCTAACATGTTCAGTTCCTTGACTGGAACTGAAGCTTGTCTGGAAATGAAGATGGCCCTTCTTCCCTCTCTGCCTAGAAAACCCCAGGGTAGGAGGGCCAGGACTAGAACATGCCCTCCAACCCATTTAAAGCAACAGTTAACTGAGCACTTGTTTTGTGAACTGGTTGATGCCATAGGGTGCAATGCTGGTGGGTACAAAATAAGATATACTAGTATAGTTCCTGTCCCCAACTCATAAATTCTACAAGCATAAATAACCTAAGCTCACATATCATTTGAGAAACTGCCCATTGCCTCAGGCCTAAGAGCTATCATAGAAGTAGAAATAGCATGCTACAGGGCTGGTGGGGAAGGAGAGGTAACCACCACGGGAATCGGGGTTTCCTAAAAGTAGAGTCACTCAAGTTGGACTTTGAAAATGAGTAGAGCCTTACCTAGCAGACAGGATACTAATAATAACTACATGTTGGGGGAGCTATTTATGTGCCCAGCATGGTTAAGGATTGTATAGCTACATCAGCTATTTCATCTCCAGCTCCATGTTATGAGGTAGGTATTATTTTCTCTAGTCAATAGACAAGGAAAGAAACCAAGGCTCAAGGCCATGTATACAGCAAGGATTAATAGAAAACATAGAAAGTAAAGGCAAAAGTGCTTGGGGCAAATAATCTATTAGCATTACAATATCAGGTACACCTGGTCAGGTGGCAGAAAGGAAGGGACAAGGGCATATGGAGGGGGTGGTTATGATAATCAACAAGTACAGGAACCATCCTAGCCAGTTTGGCTCAATGGATAGAGCGTCCGCCTGCAGACCAAAGGGTCCTGGGTTCTATTTCAGTCAAGGGCACGTACCTTGGTTGCAGGCTCCTCCCTGGTCAGGGCTCATGCAAGAGGCAACCAATCAATATTTCTCTCACATCGATGTTTCTCTCTGTCTTTCCCTCTCTTCCACTCTCCCTAAAAATCAATGGAAAAATATCCTTGAGTGAGGATTAACAAACAAACACAAAAAAATGTACAGGAACCCAAAAGGTGAAGGGATTAAGTACAGATTGGTAGTTACAGAATAGTCATGGGGATGGGGATGTACAGTACAGCATAGGGAATATAGTCAGTAATATTATAATAACTGTATGGTATCAGATAGGCACTAGTTTTATGGGGTGACCACTTAGTAAGTTATGTCTAATTACTGGGTTACATACCTGAAACTAACATAATACTGTATGTCAACTGTAATTGAAAAATAAAATATTATTTTAAAAAGGTACAGAAACCCTATGATAAGGGATTTGAAAGCCTCAAGTGAATTTAGACCTCACTCTCTGGATAATGAAATCCTTTGAGCTTTCAGATCAAAGGATTCTGCTCAGAGATGCACTTTGGGCTCCTTCAGGGAGGAGGCAGATAAGAGGAAGCGATATCTGTGCGCAGTCAGAGTTGCGCAGAGCGTGGGTCAGGCCAGTGGGCAATGCACAGGGATAAATCCTAAAATCTCTACACAGAGAACCTGTTCAGATTGACTGGGGGGATGAAGAAGGTGCAGCTACCTTCAGTGGGAACCACTGTCTCCTCACACACTGAGCCCACCAACCTGCATCATCAAAGCCAGATCCAATGGGGAGAGAAAGATTTCTGCTCTCCCATGGACTGGAAGTCTCATTCTCACCCTGCTATCGTTGTGCCAAACCTCTAAAACCAAAGCAAGGCAGTCTGTTCAGATTGCAGAGAAGAAATCTTGGAAACTGTTCTCGATGCCCACATCAAGTGAGGAATCTCAAGATCAAAAAGCCTGTCACAAGAAGACACCATACCCGTTTGATGCTGTGACCTGCCTCCCAAAGGTCAAGGAGAGTTTTATGTCATTTCCCAGCAGTCCATCAAACTTGCTTGGGTCCAAACCCTGCATGGGAAGTCAGCCACCAGGGGCTTGGATTCCTGCTTTTGACTGCCACAGGACTGGCAGGCTTCCCTCTGGCTCCCACTCGCAGGAACCAGCCACAGCTGCTGGTCACTTGTCACACCCTATCCGGGAGGTGGCAGTATGTCAATGGTACAGCAACAGATCCCCAGCCTGTGACTAACGGCTTCATAAGCTGTTAGGAATTGTGTCACTTTTCCCAAAAGAGCTATTCCAATGAAGTTAGTAATGAGCAAAGGCTTGGGCTACCAGGACATGGTGCAGCTTCATACTTCCTATCCTAGATTAGGACAATTCCAGAGAAAATATTTATAGCAGGCACTCAGCAAGTATTCATTTTTTTTTTTCTTTTTTGGTTGATCGTCAGCCGAGGATATTTTTCCATTGATTTTTAGAAAGAGTGGAAGCGAGGGGGAAAGTCAGAGATAAACAATGATGTGAGAGAGAGACATCAATTGGTTGGCCCTCCCCTCCCCCCCGACCAGGGCTGGGGATTGAGCCCACAACCCAGGCATGTGCTCTGACCAGAAGTCAAACCGTGACCTCCTGATTCATAGGTTGATGCTCAACCACTGAGCAACACCGGCCGGGTGATATTGTTTTTTGAGAAATCAAAGACTTATCACTCTTAGCAGACCAGACTTCTCACATCTGTCAGGGTAACTAAAGTTTCTTATTATTGCGCCTTGCCTACCTCATGTCCACGGTCTGATCCATGAGGAAAGCATCGTCCTTGCCCACTCTCCTGCTGAGCCACAGCTTTTCTCCTGCCTGCTCAGTGTATCTGCCTCCAGCCCAGGCCACAGGCTCTCTACCTGCTTCCACGCTTAGGCTTTCCTTTCCTGTAGAAGTGAGGCATTAATGATGGGGGTGGCAGTGGGGTAAGATAAAGCATCCTCTTGCATTTCTTCATGCTTCCAGAGAGAAAGGAATTTCTATTCCTCTCTCCACAGAGGTGAGAAGCCCCACACTGGGCAAGACACATCCAGCTTTTCATTCTGTGACCTTATTTGCACTTTTCCACTGGAGGAGTAACTAATCTCATTGGTCAGAGTCCAGGACATTCAGAGGGCTGAGTTTTTATCAAGACTGCGCATGAGGTATGCTATGGTCCTGAACCGGGTCCTGGTAAGTCCGGGTCTGTTCTCAAACCTGGCAGGAGGATTACAGTGGGAAGGAGTAAGAAACTCCCATGTGCATCTATTTTTTAGTTCCCTGAATGACAGGGACCTCCAAGGTCACATCTATGCGTGACCTCATATTTCAACACTCTTTGAGGAGGCAACATCAGTGAATCCTGGGGTCTAATGGCCAGAAGCACCCTACCGCTCGGGAAAAGCACAGTCCCTAAAGCTTAATGAAAGACATGTGGCCTTAAACAAACATGAGCCATCTTCACCTTCTCACTTTAACATAGTCATGTCTCTTACTTTACTAAGTCTCAAAATATATGGTTCCTTTTTACATACATACACAAACACTTTTAAACATAAATATCAAATTCAAGAAAATCAGATGGGTACATAAATTTAGGAAGCCAACAGTATATGAGAGAAGGCCAATCACCATATTTCACAAATGATCATCTGAACGCCTTCTCTGGATATTCAACTTGATATGTTATCCTAAATATCCCATATCACATGGTCCACAAGGTCTTCCTTTAGGATTCTGAGGCAATTAATAGCCATACTTGTCATTAAGATGGGTCCTGCCATCTCCACTTTGACCTACATCAGAGTAGAAAAAAAGAAAGAAAGAAAGACATTCAATTTTCCAAGGTCTGGAAGGAAAAGAAAAGACATCAGTGGACCAAACAGTAAAACACAAAACACATAAATGTTTCTTTTGCCATAGACATTTGACTTTTTGCATACAATTTCAAAATATGGTCCTCTTTTCACTTTTGCCCTAACATTAGCAGACAAAAGAGCGAAGATGAATTTCTATTAATTACTAACATATTAGAAACCCAATCCACGGAAAAAGCAACCTGTGTGAGCATAAGGGGAAACAAGAATCTTCTATATTGCCTTAAGGGTATATGTCTGAATGTAAATGGCACAATGTCTATAGAATGTGATTTATAATATCTTTAGCCCTAGCTGGATAGAGCGTCAGCCTGCAGACTGAAGGATCCTGGGTTCGATTCGGGTCAAGGGCACATGTCAGGGTTGCAGGCTCGATCCTCAGTAGGGGGTGTGCAGGAGGCAGCCAATCAATGATTCTCTCTTATCATTAACGCTTCTATCTCTCTCTCCCTCTCCCTTCTCTCTGAAATCCATAAAAATAAAATAAAATGTTCATAGCCTCTGATCCAGCATGTAATTTTTATGAATATTTTTCTACACATGTAACTCTGCACTTGTAAAATTACATGTGTTAGAGGTTACTTATTGCAGAGTTCTTTGTAATGGCAAAAGAATGGAAACACAGCAAACATTCATTAAATAAATAAAGGTATAGCCATACCTTAAAAGAGAATTATGCAACCATACATACACACACACCCCTATCAATAACTATGGAAGGGTCTCTACATAGTGATAAGTGCAAAAGAGCAAGGCACAGAATATGCTTTCAATTTTGTAAATTACATTGTTTGACTTACCTGGAATAAGAAAAACATTATATGAATAAGCATTCAAAGTGACATAATCAGAAAATATTTTATTGTAGGAAACCCCAGATAACACCCCTTTCTGCCTTATTTGGAAAACATCTCAACAACATTTTCTAATTAAAATTTTGTATAGTGTAAAAAGAAAGGGTTGATTAAACTTATTTCTATGATATTCTACTTGAGAAAAAAGCGAATATTCTTATTTTATTCTTGTGTTATTATTTATTAAATATTGTATTACTTATTTGTATTACCATTGTAAACCTACTTTTGCCCAGCCCTATGTATTACATATTCATAAATATACTAACTAAATCTTGGAGGAAAAGAAAAGTAAAAACAATCTACCTTCAGGTGGAACCCAGACACAATAGTCTGGGTCATCTTCTGGATATTTGGAGGAAAGTGTTGGTGGAAGCTGGAAAGAAAAGATAGGTTATTTTATTTAAAAAATTTTTAACTCTTTAAAAATAATTTTTTTAACTCTAAGAATTATTGTCCCATGCCTGTCAGAACGTGCCCATGTTGTGTGTTAGGTTTCTCTCTCGCTCTCCCGTTCTAAAATCAATAAAAACATTTTTGGTTTTTTTTTGAGAGAACAGCCAGCTGGAGTGGCTCAGTGGTTGAGCATCGATCCAAGAACCAGGAGATCACTGTTCAATTCCAGGTCAGGGCACATGCCCAGGTTGCGGGCTCAGTCCCCACATAGGACATGCAGGAGGCAGCTGATCAATGACTCTCTCTCTTCCTTGAAGTTTCTATCTGTCTCTCCCTCTCCCTTCCTCTCTGAAATCAATAAAAATCTATTTAAAAAAACAACAACAACAAAGAGAGAACAGTTCCCATTAATGATCTTGACATAAGTAATTAAAAAATGGGGAGCATTCTCTCTCTGAACCTTGATTATTTTTTTCCCTATAAAGCCTCAACGAGCTGATTTCAGCCAGAGAGAGTGAAGTGATGTTTTTAAAAGGGGCAGTTAACACAGGTCTGAGCTCTTTCCCGCAGAGGAAAATTCAGCATTTGCCTTTTGATCTAAGTGCAGGAACAAATTAGCATAGCTGACTTGATGGTTATCCTTTGAAAGTCCTGTGTGCAAGTTGGTCTTAGCTGGCATCTAAGAACTTGGATATCAGGAAGTTCCTACTGTCCTAACCGTAAGAGTGGCTCACTGTGCCTAAACTGTAAGTAAAAACAATGTGATTGATGCTGAACACTTGCTTTTCTTCTGGGAGAATGGAATTTGGGCACATGCCAGTCATGGGGTGAGTAAGCCTATGTGATCTCAGTCCTTAATAAAAACCCTGGATACTGAGTCTCTAATGAGGTTTCCTGGTTAGCAACATTTCCCAAATTGTCACAACTCGTTGTCAGGGGACTTAAACACAGCCTGTGTGACTCCACTGGAAAAGGACCTTAGGAATTTTGTGCCCCAGACTTCACCCCATGTACCTTTCCCTTTGCTGACTGTGCTTGGTATATACTTTTGCTGCAGTAAATCACAGCTGTGAGTACAACCACATGCTGAGTCCTGTGAGGCCTCTTGTGAATTACCTAGCCTGAGGGTGGTCTTAAGGACCTCCCCACACAACCTAGCAATCTCATTTCTGAGAACTTACTGTATCCATGCAAAATTATGTATATACAAGGTTATTTATAGCTCTGTTGTAAGAAAAGACTGGAAACAACACAAGTGCCTGTCTACTGGGGGCTGGCTAAATAGAGTAGATTCATACAGTAGGAAGCTCTTGGTGTATTCATAAACAATGATTTCCATAATAGGTTAAAAAATAAACAAACAAGATGTAGCCCTGGCCGACGTTCTCAATGGTTAGAGTGTTGGCCCATGCACCAAAGGGTTGCAGGTTCGATTTCAGGTCAAAGGCACATACTTGGATTGCAGGTTTGATCCCCAGTTGGGGTGCGTGTAAGAGGCAACCAAGTGATGGGTCTCTCTCACATCAATGTTTCTCTCTCCTCTGTCTCTCTCTCCATCCTGCCCTCCTTTCCACTCTCTCTGAAAAGCAATGGAAACAATATCCTCGGGTGAGGATTAACAACAAAGAAAAAAAAAAAAAAACAAGATGTAGAATGCAGTACATTACATCCTACCTTCTGTGTAATAAAAGGAGGAAAATAAGAATATATCACTCTAGTGACTTTGTATGGCATACTAGGATATGAAGATTCACAAATTAATAAAAGAAGTATGTGAGCAGTTCTAAGGAGCACGATAGATGGAGATAAGAATAGAGAATTCAAAAAGTAAACGCTCAAAAATAAAAAGAGAGCCCTTGCTGGTTTGGCTCAGTGGATAGAGCTTTGGCCTGTGGACTAAAGGGTCATGGGTTCGATTCCAGTCAGGGGCACGTGCCCGGGTTGCAGGCTTGATCCCCAGTAAGGGGTGTGCAGGAGGCAGCCAATCAATGATTCTCTTCATTGATGTTTCTATCTCTCTCTCCCTTTCCCTTCCTCTCTGACTTCAATAAAAATGCATTTAAAAAAAAAAAAAAAAAAGAGAGTCCAGGCTTTTAGAAGAGGGGATATAAGGCAGTTGGGAGCTCTGCTAAGGCAGTCCCTAAAGATTCATTCGTCTGGATGTGGTCCATGACAAGAGGATTCATTTTTACTTCCAGAGAAGTGAAGATTATGACTAAAGTACTTACTTTGCCTGGATCAGGAGCTTTCTTTTTCTTCAATTCATCTCTGTTTTTCCCATATTCATTCTTTGATACTAATTTAAGGAAAAGAAAAAAAACAGGCAATAGCTATTTCAAAACAAATAAAATAGAAAAAACATTCTTTCCAAGAGAGCATTATATTTATTGAAGAAAACATATAACAATCGAATTCTCAAAAAGTCCTTCTACTATTGTAAAGACTGTATATTAAGATAATTTTCCCTTCACTAATAACCCTAATTTTCAAATCCTAAAGCTATTCTACAAACTTGAATATAATCACTCCATTTGAATAGGTGAAGGAAAATGGAGCTGACTTTACTTACCACAGTTTAACTATTACAGTTAAAAGCAGTAGAAAACCAGAAAAAAGTCCTTTGACTAGGCCAAACTTTCAACCAATTTCTTTTAATAGTTTTGGAATCAATCCCATGGCAGGCACCCATTCAATTCAGGGAAATGTAAAATTGTGGAGGGCTTTGCATGGCCAGAGGAATAAAGAAAGGCAAATGGGATGGCATCAAACATAAACCTCTCATATATTCCAATTCTCTCCAGGGCCCGGCAGCAGCATCCACCCCTCCTCTGGGACATCCATCGGCTGCCTGTGTGAAGAGCAACAATGGAGTCGGCTGTGCTACTTGCCTGAGGGTTCCTCACGTGATGCAGCTGTTTCACTAATGTCTTGATCATCTTTATTCTGTTCCATTTGGCTGAGTTGAGACCTGTTTTCTATAAAACACAGAACCAAAGCATATTGTTATTATTTAATTCCTGGTGAGGAACCAGGAAAACAAAAACAGAAGCAAGGAAAGCTAAATAAATACACAATCATCCAGTTTTACTATCATTAGCTTCAACTAAAATTAAGTTTTCAATAAATGTGCCTCCAGATGTCTAACATAGAATCACCAATTCTCCACTTTAAAAACTGGCCACTTCTAAGATAAAACTTTTAGCAATACTTACCAAAGCCTTAAAAATTTATATATTCCTTGAAATGTACATATCCTAGAAATTCTACTTCCAGGAACATATTCAAAGAAAATAATCAGAGATGAGCACTAAGATTTTATTATATACAAATATGTTTAAAATAGCCAAAATTAACCGATAACTTACCTGTCTAACAACAGGGAGCTGATTAAGTAAGTTACGGCACATGCATGTAATGGACCACTATGTCCCTAATTAAACCACATTTTTAAAGAATATTTTAAAACATAGGTTATAAAATAGCATGTAAAATATGATCCCAATGTTGTTAAACAAACAAATAAACAAACAAAAAGGCCTAAAGTAATTCTAATCAGCTACAGATTTACTAATTAATGTATCTTATAAACCAAATTTAAAGTTTGCTATTTTTACACAAATATTTGCTTTGGTCCCTTAAACAAAACAAAACAAAAAAAAAGAAAAGTACCATACTAACTTCTCCCCTTCCTGCTGTATAGCTCAAAGACCAGAGTTATAAAAAGTAAATATAGCCCTAGCTGGTTTGGTTCAATGGATAGAGCATCAGCCTGTGGACTGAAGGGTCCCAGGTTTGATTCCGGCCAAGGGCACATACCTGGGTGCAGGCTTGGTACCCAGTAGGGGGCGTGCAGAAGGCAACCAATCAATGGTTCTCTCTTATCATTGATGTTTCTATCTCTCTCTCCCTCTGCCTTCTTCTCTAAAATCAATAAAATAGGAAACCAAGATGGCGGCATAGGTAAACACCTGAACTTGCTGCCTCGCACAACCACTTCAAAACTACAACTAAAAGACAAAACGGACATCATCCAGAACCACAGGAAGGCTGGCTGAGTGGAAATTCTACAACTAGGAGGGAAGAGAAAAGCATACTGAGACTCAGAGGAGGTGCAGAAGTAAAGTGCAGAGGTACGGGAGGCGTGTGCGCGGAAAGGGCTGGCAACTGAGTACGCGGCTGTCTTTTTCAATCTGGAGGGAGACACAAGCTCCCGACTGCTCTGAACTCCAGTTCCGGGCGAGACTCTGGGGACTCAGACTCATACGGGGAGAAACTGGACTGTCTGGCATCGGGCAGAATTCGAGGGCGGCTTTCTCTCAGAGGTGCCTGAAGTGATTACTGAGGAACACTGAGACCCTCTTAGGGCAGGGCCAACGGTCAGCCATTGCTGTATGCTCTGCCCTGAGACCCTGCCCCACCCAAGCTGTGCTCAGAGGTTTTTGCATATGAATGGCCTGGTCCTTTGAAATCTAAAATTACTAACAAACTGCAGCTGAGTCAGAGAGACCCAGAACATCCAAAAGAAGGCCCAAGGCCCCAGAGCAGCTTGCATTGCTTCACAGCTGGGCCTCATCTGGGAACCTCCAAAACCAAACAAAGAAGAAGAATCTGCATATCTCTCCGTAGCTCCTGCTGGGAGGCCTCAGGCAGAGGCTAAATTAGCACCTCCTTGGAGATCCAAGAGCCAGTGTACCCAGTGGTCAGAGTGGGACCATCCAGATTACAACTCCTTAGATCCATAAGGGACACACTCAGGGGGCAGACTCAACGAGCACCAAAGCCCCACTGAAGCAAGTCTTGTCTCATAAGGGTGTCTCCAGCACAGAAGTTCTCCCATCGTAGACACAGCTGATCCTCACAGCCAATTGGCTTGGAAGTCAATTCCTCCCAGTGATACCAACAACAATCAAGGCTTAACTACAACAAAACTGTGCACACAGCCCACAAAGGGGTGCACCAAGAGTGTCCACCTCAGGTAACTGGGGAGGCTGAGCCACTGGGCCCTATAGGACACCTAGCACACAAAGCCACTCTATCAACACAGGGAAGCAGCCAAAATGCGGAGACAAAGAAACAGGTCACAAATGAAAGAAATGGAGGAAAGCAAACTACTGGATATATAGAGTTCAAAACCACGGTTATAAGGTTTTTCAAGAAATTTCTAGAAACCGCCGATAAATTTAGTGAGTCCCTCGAGGATATGAAAAAGGACGAACTAGAAATTAAGCATACACTGACTGAAATAAAGAATAATATACAGAGATCCAAAAGCAGACTAGAGGATCACAAGAATCAAGTCAAAGATTTGAAATACGAAGAAGTAAAAAACACCCAACCAGAAAAGAAAAAAGGATCCAAAAATATGAAGATAGTGTAAGGAGCCTCTGGGACAACTTCAAGCGTATCAACATCCGAATTATGGGGGTACCAGAAGAAGAGAGAGAGCAAGATACTGAAAACCTATTTGAAGAAATAATGACAGAAAACTTCCCCCACCTGGTGAAAGAAATAGACTTACAAGTCCAGGAAGTGCACAGAACCCCAAATAAAAGGAAGTGAAAGAGGACCACACCAAGACACATCATAATTAAAATGCCAAGAGCAAAAGACAAGGAGAGAATATTAAAAGCAACAAGAGAAAAACAGTTAATTACCTACAAGGGAGCACCCATACGATTGTCAGCTGATTTCTCAACAGAAACTATGCAGGCCAGATGGGAGTGGCAAGAAATATTTAAAGTGATAAATAGCAAGAACCTACAACCAAGATTACTCTACCCAGCAAAGCTATCATTCAGAACTGAAGGTCAGATAAAGAGCTTCACAGATAAGAAAAGCTAAAGGAGTTCATCACTGCCAAACCAGGATTACATGAAATGCTGAAGGGTATTCTTTAAGAAGAGGAAGAAGAAGAAAAAGGTGAAGATAAAAATTATGAACAACAAATACATATCTATCAACAAGTGAATCTAAAAATCAAGTGAATAAAAAATCTGATGAACAGAATAAACTGGTGAATATAATAGAATCAGGGGCATAGAAAGGGAGTGGACTGACAATTCTCGGGGGGAAAGGGGTGTGGGGGGGTGCGGGAAGAGACTGCACAAAAATCATACACCTATGGATGAGGACAGTGGTGGGGGGGTGGGGTAAGGGAGCAATGCAGTAAAAAAGAGGAACAACTGTAATAATCTGAACAATAAAGATTTATTTTAAAACAAATAAAAATTAAATAAAATATTAAAAAAAAGAAAAATCAATGAAATATATATATTTAAAATAAAAGTAAATATAAGAACCATTTTTGAAAAGGCTAAGCATTTTGCCATTAACTAAATAAAGGAGAATTTAAAAAAAAGATTTACCCCTTTCAGAGAAGGAAATGGTAATTTTGTAAACAACTGAAGGTGTTTCAAGAGAAGGTCTACATACCAGGTCTGGTGTTTTATGCAGACAAGACATGCACACACACTCACACACATTTAATGCCAGTTCTTGTTTTTGTCCCTCTTGCTCCCTATTTTCTGTGCAGACTTAATCTTGCTAAGCAGTTTGGCCAACCTGTAGGAAAATAACCCCTGCAGTTGACCAGGAATAAGATACTAAAAAGATAAACTATCATCTTTCAGGTTGGAATCATGGGCGATTTCTATTTTCTTCTTTGGCCTTTTATGTATGATTCAGTTTCTAAATGAGCATAAATGCCTTTTATAACTGAAGAAAATACTTTAAAAAACCAATCAATTCCCTTTTTCATCAAATCTTTGCTGTGGTGGGTAAATACTATACGCCAGGTTCTCTACTAGGCACCATGGACAAAAAAATGAATGTCATGATGCTTCCTGAGAAGTATGTCCAGTGGGTATAATTATGCTTAGCATCTGCTTTAGGATACGTGAGTAAGGGGAGGCTTATCTTGAGACCACCTCCCCAGGACTCACCATCTACCATATTCCACTGCTCTCCCATCATATAGTGGCAACAGCTCAGGACTGACCACAGTAGCCAGAGTTTCAGATTCTTTAGCTTTCAATTTTCCATAATTGAACAGACTGAAAATACCTGCCCTTATTTTGCAATGAGGATAAAAAATGACTGGCAGTTAAAGAAAGCATGTTTGCAGAATCAGTTGTATCACATATCACAAAGTATTTCAAAGTCAAAAAGTGCACAGGCAAGAACTAGCTCTGCTTTTTCAAAGGTACCCACAATTTATGCAAATGCTTTACATAAAGAAATACCTTACCGTGCTGCTTTGTTTCTTTAGAACGTGTGAGGTCAATGGGAGGCCTCGTCTCCTGCACTGCTTCTTCTGGCCCTCTCCCCTGCCGTAGCCTACTGCTTCCAGCCTCCACTTTGTTCTTTTCCTGATCGTCCTTTTCTTTCTCTTCTTCCTCGTCCTCGTCCTCTTCCTCCTCCTCTTCCACTTCAGGCTCATCCTTCATTCTCATTAGAGCTGGAGGGAGTTCAGGACGCTTGGGGGGTAACTTCTGTAAGGGAAACAAAACCCCGAGCAAGTTGTTCTACATAATGAGAAACAAATCTCTTCAGAGAGTTAAGCTAAATGTGTAAAATGTCTAATCTCAATATGCTGAAAAGCCCTGCAGAAGTTTGCTGGAAGTAGGACTTTCACCTGAAATTTTATCCATCTATGGACCCTTAATGAGTATTTTTGTTAGTTTCTAGGTCAAAACATATTAAGTATGAATATTAAGAATATTAAGTACTCAGACTACAGGGGGTGGGGGCATGAATTGGGGGTGGAGGGTAATGGGGGAATAAGGACACATATGTAATACCTTAATCAATAAAAAAACTTTTAAAAAAAGAAAATTATGCTTAAAATAAAAAAAAAGAATATTAAGTACTGGAAACAGCATGTAAGGAACTAAAGCATTTATTCCAGGTGAGTATCAGCTATAGGAATTCTGTCCTGTTACCCACTTATGATGTTAAAGGATCTTAATTCATTACAAAACCTTCTAGGGAGTAAATCAAACACACATTTCTAAGAAATAAATCATTTGCACAATCTTTTCATCTTAGATCTAACACAATTTCAAGGAAATAAGACATGTAAGTAAGTAAAATAGGTCCTGAGGAAGGCATTTCTTGAAGAATAAGGCCAACTATTCATATATATATATATATATATATATATATATATACACACACATATACATATGCACACACATACATACATACATGTATATATATATATATATATATATATATATATATAGTTTTGTGTTTTTGTTGTTTGAGAAAGAGAGAGAGAGAAACACTGATGTGAGAGAAAAACAATGCCTCCTGTATGTGCCCTGACCAGGGATCAAAACCACAAACTAGGTATGTGTCCTGACCAGGAATTGAACCCCTACAACCTTTTGGTGTATGGGACAACACTCCAACCAACTGAGCCACCAGGTCAGGGAAAGAACTTCAAATAAAATTATTAGAAAAAGTAGATCACAGCTTAAGGAATAGAGAGAAGATACCAAAGTATATGTTGGGTATATTATGTTTTAAACATAGGATTTATTTCAGTAATCATCTAAGGAGAGCTTTTTAGTCAAGAGTTTTTCTTCTAACTACAGCATAAGTATCCTCCCCCCAACCCCCTCCCACCCCACCCCACCCCACCCCTCATACACACAAGACAGAAAAGCTTCCATCTCAGATTGGGAAACCACATACTCACTGAGAACATATGGGTAGGACTTCAGACCTCTGCCACCAGAGGGCAGTTTTCCCTGATTGTTGGCTGAATTAGGTACCCCCAAGATTCATATGTTGAAGTCCCAATGCCCAGTACCTCAGAATGTACCTATATTTGGAGATGAGATCTTTAAAGAGGTGACTAAGTAAAAATAAGGATGGAGCCCTAATCCAATATAAGAAGAGAGGTGCAAATGCACAGAGGGATGAACATGTAAAGAGGCAGCCTTCTAGAAGCCAAGGAGAGAGGCCTCAGAGGAAACCATCCCTGCTGGCACCTTGATCTTAGACTCCTAGCCTCCAGAATTGTGATAAAATAAACGTCTGTTGTTTAAGCCACCCAGGCGGTGGTATTTTGTTATGGCAGCCCTAGCACGCTAATACACAAGGTGTAGCTCTTTGGGTTGATGAAAACCTTTTAAAAGCTGAAACTACAAACAAGGATGGATGTAACTAAAGCAAAAATATACATGAGTGAACTATTAGAGAATTGTAGAAAGATCACAAACTCAACAGACAGAAGACCTGAATTTGACTGCCAGTCCAATTACGTACTGATGATGTATGTAATGTTATATGTAATCTCTTTGACCCGGTTTCCTCACCTGTGAGAGGTAATAATTCCCACACATCACAAGGTTTTGGAGGGATTAAATAAAGGAAAAACCACATGACAGGGAGCCAGGTGCATAGACTATGCTACTAACAAGTGTTAGTTGAGCCTGGAGTGAAGCATTTAATGCAGGAGACCCTTTCTTAAATGTAACAGTCATCACAAATTAGCCCACTGGTATTCTAATTTATAAATCAGTTACATGCAAATTGATTGGCATAAATCAATTCATTCTTTTTGTTTGTTTTTCTTTTTTTAAATTCCTTTTTTATTCTTTTTTTGTTTTGTTTTTGTTTTTTTTCTCTTTCTTTTGTTTTTTTTTCATTAATTCTTGATAACCCTAAACTGAAGAGAAAAATCTAAGAACCAAGACCTGGGAAAGATGTGATCATACCAAGTTCACAGCCCTTTTCCACATTACTATGAAAAAAAAAAAAAATGACTCATTCTATGCAATGAGTCATTTGAGCCTTGAAAAGAGAAAAGTTAGCTCAGATAACTCGAAAGCTGGAAGCTTAACATCTTGACGCACAACTTACCCCTACTGTCCCAGTTTTTAATTTGAATTTGCTTCCTCCTTTCATGGCACCAAAGAGAGGCAATGTAAGCTTTTTAGCTTTGTTTTCAGCATCTAAAGTGTGACTTTCAGTCCTAGAAAGAAAGAATAATTATACACATCTATTCCAGTGAGGCCAAGAATTTACCTAAAACACAGTGACACTGTCGAAGAAACTACTTAGCAAATCAAAACTTTCCGCATATGAAAGGACTTCAGGGCAGCAGAGTTTGAATGGACAATGACACTACAGACAGTCAAATACAGAGCTATTCAGGACAAGAAGAGGCTCAGGCTCCTACCTTAGTCTAGTAGTTTACACCGTGCTACATGATTTCATATTCATAAAATGATACTTACAGTACAAAGGTCACTGGCAATGTGTAAGATGATCCCACCCCCACGAAGTGGCAGGAGATGGATCCATGGTGTAAAGCCCTATTTCACCAACATCTGAACAGGACTCAAAGTACCCTACTTACTTGGAGTCCACACTTATAACCACACAACTCTGAGCACAGTTGTTTAAAAGCAAAAAAGAGTGTGTGTGTGTGTGTGTGTGTGTGTGTGTGTGTAAGAGAGAGAGAGAGAGAGAGAGAGAGAGAGAGAGAGAGAGAGAGAGAGAGGAGAGAGAAAGGAGAGAGAGAGAGAGAGAGAGAGAGAGAGAGAGAGAGAGAGAGAGAGAGAGAGAGAGAGAGGAGAGAGAGAGAGAGATCCAATCTTTTTTTTTTTCCTTTTATAGAATTGATTGGGGTGACACTGATTGCAGGTGTACACTTTTACAACACATAATCTGTACACTAAATCATGTGTTCACCACTCCAAGTCAAGTCTCCATCCCAGTCTTTCAACTTGACAATATTTTTAAAAGATTTATTCTGTGTGGTCTCAACAAATATTGAAAATGTTGAGTAGGTTGTTTTAGAAATAAGCAACTCGTAGTGAACAGAAACATGTATAAGTTTAAACACACTAGCCAACTCTGGGAAAAATTAGTCTCGAAATCTTATTTACAAATTATTCAAAAATCTCCTGGATGTCTGCAAATGGATTTGGGTTAATGTCTTCTAATAATCTCCCCAAAACCAGTTCACAATAGAATCAACTTCAGGGAATTATGCTTTCTCCCCTTTTAAAGGAAGAAATTACCCATTTTTAAAAAGTATTTTTATTAAACTGTTGTCAGCTGGTTCTTAGGAATAAGAGATACAGGCATTAAAATGACTACCTGTGTGAGCACACTATGCAATAAACAAATCATGTGTAACAGAATTGTACACTTGAAACTTATGTAATGTTATTAACCAATATCACCCCAATAAATTTAATTTAGAAAAAAAATTTAAATAGTCTGTATTCACCTGTGGTTTTAAAATCATAGAATGGTATTACATTATAGTATTTGTATTTCTCTTATGAGGGAGGTTGAGCATCTTTTTATGTAATTAAGAGCTATTTGTATTTCTTTTTCAGTGGCTGTCAGTTGACAACCTTTGCCCATTTTTCTCTTGGGTGGATGGTTGTCTCCTTATCATTCATTAGTCTTTACACATTAGGGAAATGGGCCTTTTGCACATGTTGCTCTTTAAAAAGTATACTCTGCACTAAAAGATGAAGTATAAAATTCAGAGCCTTCCAATGAAACAGGTGGGACAGGAGACAGGGAGGCTCTCAGGGTCTGTGTGTGTGTGTACACGCGCGTGCGCGTTTACACATGTATAAGTGTGTGTGTTTGTGGGTACGCGTGTGAGCTTCCAGCGGGAGGATAAAAATCTGTAGGAGTCTATAGTTCACAAATGAAATGAGTTTTTAGTTACTCTATGAAATGACTGCCTTCTGTGCTTTAAAGTGTTTCTTATATTCTATGTCTATTCAAAAATAATTATCTAAAAAGATAAAAGTATAATTCAATGTTATCTATGCAAACATGCTTATTTAAAATTCCAAGTATATATCACGGTGATCACTTTGTAAATTAAATGAATGTCTAATCACTATGTTGTACATCTGAAACTAATATTGCATGTCAACTGCAATTGAAAAATAATTTTAAACACAAATAAATAATGATTACAAAGAAAAAAAATTTTTTTAATAAAACTCCAAGTATAACTAAGACTTACTTTTTTAGTTCTGGAATCTCTGCTGGCTTTACAATTTTTATCAACCCTTTAAGTCTCTGTTGTTCTTTCCTCAGTTCAAAAGTTCTCAGGTGAAGTTTCTTCCGGGACACACCATCTAATGCACTCCCCGATTTCATTTCCGACATAAATGCATCTAAAGAGTCCTGAGATGCTGACTCTGATAGAGCTGTCAGGAAATGGATAATGCATGTTAGAAAGATGGTTGCAAATGTTTTAAAATGCAGCCAAAGTCACTAGCATAGAGTTGGACAAAGGACATTACTGATATTAGGAATAAGGAAACAGGTTATAGCTGAGAGGCTGTGGGACATCACCTTGCTTCATTCCCTTCATCTATTAAATAGAGAATTTACACCAAATACTGTATAATGTCCTTCCCAGCTCCTTAGAAAGGCTCCATAGTCTATATATCTTATTAACCAATGTAGCCCAGTGCCTAGCATAGTGCACTACATATGGTCGATACTCAATTGAGTCATTGCCTTACCTTTGCTTGAGGCTTTCAGTCTCTCAGAAATGTCAGAGAGTTCCCTTTCAGCATCATTCAACTTTGCAACCTGTGATGCCCAAAGTAACAGGGTTAGCAAATGTTTTTCTTCTTTCAAAATAGGGTAGCTTCCTCCTCTTATTTTCACTATTATTATAAGTTTTAAGAAGATTAATTTGAAGTCTGGTTAAATCTGTTCTTTATATAGTTAACATTTTTCATTTGTTTATTTAATTCTAACTGAATTAATTTCTGAATTAAAGAACTCAGAATTAAACAGAATAAATGTATAGAACACAGACTTTATTTTATGCAAAAGAAAAAGCTCAAGCTATTTGTTTTTAATAATAAATCAAAAGGATAGATGCTGGTAATGTTTTAAACTCTGAATACCACTTAATATAGTGAAAACACCTTATGATAATTTAATGAAGGATACACTGCTTAAAACTATTAAACATCAACAACAACAAATAAAAGACTATTAATCAAACTATACTCCTCAAAATTCCTTTCATGATTTTTGACTGCCAGAAACCTAAAGTCAATTTCACCTCAGAATGTCCCAATTTGGAACTTTTTCTTTTCTTTTTTTTTTTCTTTGTGGGGGATAAAGGTGGAATGTAACATCATATCCAAAGAATGTTCACTAACGAACCAATATTCACCTAGAGGTGGATAGAGACTCTAGCAGCAAGCCAAACTTTTTCCCAACTTGCATAAGACTAGTTGTTTGTTGCCATCAAATTTGCAGATCACAAAAGTTATACTTCAGTACTAGATTTCAATGCTACTGCTTTAAAAATTATACTTATAAAAAAATCTTAAATACATTATTTTATTTAAAATATTAAACTGCCATAGCTACTTCTATTAGTAAAACTTGCCAAGGATTCAAAGGTCTCTGGCTTCTCATCAATCTTCCCAGCCTTCTTCATTCGGTTCAGCCGTTTCTTCTCAACCAGGCCAGTCCTATCAAGAAATGTGTCATCATCACTGTCATAAAAGTCTTCATCTTCCCAGTTCTTTGCTTTCCTTTTCCGAGATACTAGAGGTAGATAAAATAAATGGTAATAAAATAAGTTTTGAAAAAGAAAGAAGGCAAGTAGGTAAGCAGCTTAAAATATCACCATCTGCCCTAACTGGTTTGGTTCAGTGGATAGAGTGTTGGCCTGTTGACTGAGGGGTCCCGGGTTTGATTCTGGTCAAGGGGACATGCCCGGGTTGTGGGCTCGATCCCCAGTGTGGGGGCGTGCAGGAGGCAGCCGATCAATGACTCTCTCTCATCATTGATGTTTCTATCTCTCTCTCCCCCCTCTCCCTTCCTCTCTGAAATTAATTAAAAATATATATATTTTTAAAAGAACGTAATAAAAAAAAATCACCATCAATTATTAAAAGACAGGATTCAACAAGATGGCAAACTATTTATGAAAACAAAGGACTACACCTGGGAGACATTATGCTAAGTGAAATAAAACCAGACACAAAAGACACATATTGCATGATTCCACTTATAGCAGGTACCTAGAATAGTCAAATTCATAGAGACAGGAAGTAGAACAGTGATTACCAGAGGCCAAGAGGGAAGTTAGTGTTTAATGGATACAAAGGTTCAATATGGGATGATGACAAAGTTCTGGAGATGGACAGTAGTGATGGTTGTACAACAATGTGAATATATTTAATGCCACTGAACTTTACACTTAAAAATGCTTAAAATGGTCAATTTTATGTTATGTATATCTTACCACAATAAAAAATTAAAACAAAGGGCTAATTTATTTGATAAGCAAAAGGCTCTTAAAAATCAGTGAGTAAAAAAGGAAAGCGATAAATGAGGAAAAGGCCAATAATCCAAAAGAATATTTGAAAAAGAATAAAAGCAGTTCATATTAAAAGAAATACAAATGATCAACAAACATTTAAAAAATGTTAAACTTTTTAAAATTAACTTAATACAAATTAAAACAATGAAATACCACTTCTCACCTATTAGACTAGAAAAAAGCATTAAAAAGTTAATAATCTAATGAACAAAATAAACTGATGAACAAAATAGATACAGAGACATAGAAGCATGGAACAGACTGACCAATTTCAGAGGGAAGGCAGGGGTGGGGCTGTGGGGTGCAGGGGGAGATTAACCAAGGAATTTATATGCATACTAGAGGCCCAATGCACAAAATCTGTGCAAGAGTAGGCCTTGCTTCCCCCGGCTGCCGGCACCCGGGCTTCCCTCGCAGCCCCGGCTTCATCCAGAAGGATGTCCAATCTAATTAGCATATTATGCTTTTATTATTATCGACTAGAAGCCCAGTGCACAAATTCATGTACAGGTGGGGTCCGGCTGGCCCACCCCAATGGGGGCCCATCGGGCCAAGCCAGCAGTGGGGAGGTGCCATGGGCGGTTGGCTGGCCAGCCCCACCCCCGATTGGGGTGTTGGGGGCCGATTGGAGCCGGGCTGGCCAGGGGGTGAGGGAGCCGATCAGGGCCCAGATCAGGCTGGTTGGCTGCCGCAGTGCGCGTCATAACCACCGGTGGTTCCAGTTGTTCCGCCGTTCTGGTCTCTGGGCTTTTATATAGATAGATAGATATGCATAGCCCAGGGACACAGACAATAGTGTGGCGAAGGCCTGGAAGAGGAGGGTGGAAGGGGATCAATGGGAAAAAAAGCAAAGGGGACATCTGTAATACTTTCAACAATAAAGATACATTTTTAAGAAAAGAGCCCCTCCCCCAAAAAATTTTAAGGTGTAAAATTGTTTTATGGGGTGAAAAATGTTCACCATTACAGTACATTTAAAAGGATTAAAGAAAAAGTATAATTCTATTACACAGAAAAAGTTTGAAGAAACAGTTTTGTATGTAATACAGCAGGTCCGTGAATAAAGTCATTTTGTTTTAATGTTGATGAAAAAAAAGGTTAATAACAAAACAAACAACCAAAAAGGTTAATAAGCAATTTGGCAAGAGTATGAGGAGATGGACTCTCAAACAGTATGCTGGGAATGTATACTGATATAACCTTTTTTATGTTCAATCTTATAACATCTCTCAACATTAAAAATATATTGATCCAGCCCTAGCCGGTTTGGCTCAGTAGATAGAGCATTGGCCTTCAGACTGAAGGGTCCCACGTTTGATTCCAGTCAAGAGCACATGCTCGTGTTGCAGGCTTGATCCCCAGTATCGGGCATGCAGGAGGCAGCCAATCAATAATTCTCTCTCATCATTGATGTTTCTATCTCTCTCCCTCTCTGAAATCAATAAATATATAGATCCAACAATTCTACTTCTAGGAATTTATACTACAGAAATCAAGCATCAGTATTTCTAACTGAAAATCTATAAAGCCCATCAACAGGGGACTATGGTACTATTAGTTTTTTGTCTACTCTATACCATCTTACTCCCCTTACGTTAAAATTTAAAAGTACCCCCTTTCCTTAGAAAACTCTTTCACCAAACTATTAACTAAGAGTAAAGCTAGAATAATTATATTTTCAGAATGAAGGTAATACTTTACTTGCTACATATCTTTTTTCAGGAATCCACTAGGGCATGTCCACCAAAACAAGAGAGCAAGCCAAGAAAAATGAAAAGATGTGAAATCCATTGAAGACTCCATGCCCTCGACTGTGGTACCAGCTTTTTAACCTGCCAAAACCACAGAAGGATGTGTCCCACTAAAACAAAGGAGTAAGCCAAGAAATCTGAGCATATGAAAATCAAGAAACAGAAATTCCAACCCCAGAGAGAGAGGAAGGGAGAGATAGAGACAGAGAGAAACATCGATCAGTTGCCTCTCTATGCATCCCAACTGGGGATCAAACCCACAACCTTTTTGGTGCCCAGGATGATGCTCCCACCAACTGAGCCATTTGGCCAGGTGCCAGTTTTTAAAATGAGATAAGCAATGTAATGATGTGGATAATTTCCACAACACATTCTTATGTTAAAAAAATAAATCACAAAAGAGTATAAATATTTAACTGCATTTGTGTACAGGTGTTTGTTTCTGTTAAAGGATCTAGCTCAAAACACACATCTGTATGCAGAGAAAATGTCTGAAAGAACATAAACAATCGCTACCTTAGGGTTTTGAGATAGGGAATTTTTTCTTCTCACTTCCACAGAAGTCTGTACAATTTACATTTTCCCCCTAAAAAAAGGTTTTATTATCTTTTATGTTAAATTCCCTTCCCTCTTTCTTTTCTTTCTTTTAACCATTTGCACGCCATAAGCATCTATAGACGCAAGCAGCGGACCTTTTTTTAATTAAATTCAAAATATCATGGCAGTTAACTAGTTAAGAAAAAAGTGTTCCTACTCACCTGCCTCCTGCCGCAGCAATCCCAAAGTATCAAGGATTCGACAAGCTTCCAGTGAGCACTGGATCATTGCTTCTTTTTTCTTTCCTAAGTGGATGGCCTCAGCCACCAACTGCTTTCCAGTTGAATCATCCACTGGTAATCTGCATTGGTTTAGAGGAAATTATAGCACAGCACTAAGCTCCAATCCTCACACAAAAGAATTAATATTTTATGGTAATAATCATGTTTTTTAAGATGGCTTTTCAAACTCTTGGTTCATTTTGTTCTGTCTTGCCAAGGTTAGATTTCGAATCTTTTCTTTCTACCTCTTACCCATTCCACCCCACCCCTCAATAATATAAGTGTTACTAAACTATCAAGACCCCAAATCAGGAATAGCCTAAAATTAAAACTAAAGTTACTCTTTGAATTATCTACAACCATAAATTAAACCTGAAATTGGCCACTATCCAGAAATGGACATTAATGAGAAGAGAACATACCTCACCCTGCAGAGCCAGGTGCTATGTCCCTGCTCATCAAATTCATATTCTAATTCTTCTCCTTTGGAGAAAGAAAGACGAGACAATTTTAACAGGATCTGAAAATTACTAGTTGATACAAAGGGAAAAGAGAACAAAAGTTAAGTAAGAATATCAAGTTCTCCTACTACACTGAAAGCTAAATTTCAAAGCATTTCAGTCCTCATTCCTAGGGACTATTATCTGATAATAAAGTTAGGATGAGCTTGAGGCAGAAAAAAAGCAAACTCAAATCAAAACAATCAACTCTCCATACATAGCTTTGTCCGCTACATAGATTTCACTTTTTTGTATAAGTTGGAGACTTAGTTGTTAAATTGTCACAATTGCCTGGTTTTTAGAAGTATAAATAGTAAGCGCAGAATGCAACCAATTCATATACACACATATACATCTATGCATACACACACTTAGATGTTCTTCAACAAATCCCTAATGAAACAATCCTCTGTGGAATTATTTTTTAAATCCTATAAAATCAAAATCCATGCCAAGAATTACAAAGAAAAAAATTACAAGTTGGCTCAATCTCCTGCCATCAAAATGTAGGATCTTTTGAGAAGAATGAGGCAAGTCAGAAAAAAAGAACTTCCATTTTTCCAAGCTGAGAAAGACTAAGATCTTTACTATTTTCAAAATAAATGTAACACAACTGACCACAAGGGCAAGTACTGAACAAAGAAGACAGATAAAATATGGCATTTCTAAATACCTGAAGATCCAGAAACAACACTGCTGTGGACACATTCTACCAGGAGGGTCAGAATCTGTTTACATACCTTCTCGGTCAAAAAAACCTTGGAGAGCCTTTTTTGGATCCTTTATATAAAAGGCCTCCCTTTCCTGCTGAAACTCTAAAACAATGGGATTCTCTTCAGCCTCATCCTCCACAGCATCTTCTCCTACAGAACATGGGAGAGAAAGAACAATCAGATATAAAAAGAGACCATCTGAATGACACCCACTATCCTTTCTTCATAAAGATACAGTTATCAGGGATGAAAAGAAGAGGCGGGGGTCAAAAAAACAAAAAACAAAAACACCAGTGTTGACATCTTCCGATTTTCTAAATTGTGTAACAAGTTACAACTTGTTTTTGTGGCCCTCTCCCCTGCCCCCCACCCCATCACTGTTTTAAAAGCAAAATTACCTACCACATTTTCTATGGAAAAAAAAAAACAAAACCTTAAGCTCCAGGTCTCATACTTGCCTCCAATATAATTTCCTAATACTTCTCATATCTGTCAAATAGACTGGTCTATTCATTATTCCCTTAAAATCATCAAAACCTGCCCTGAACACCATTCTCAATGCTCAGCTTCCTAAGGGCTACTTTTTCTTTCCTTCAAGTCACAGCTCAAAACCCTTCTGCTTATAAACCTTCCCAACGATCTAAGTCAGTGCTGCCCAACAGAAATATAATAAAAGCCATGTGTGTAAATCTAACATTTCTAGTAGCCATATTAAAAAAGAGACATAGCCCGGCTGGTATGGCTCAGTGGTTGAACATAGACCTAGGAACCAGGAGGTCTCGGGTTCGATTCCCGGTCAGGGCACATGCCTGGCCTGTGGGCTCAATCCCCAGTAGGGTGCCTGCAGGAGGCAGCCAATCAATGATTCTGTCTCATCATTGTTGTTCCTATCTCTCTCTCCCTCTCCCTTCCTCTCTGAAATCAATAAAAGTATATTTTAAAAAATAGAGAGAAACAATCAACGTAAAAATATTATCAATGAGATAGTTTACATTCTTTTTTCATACTAAGTCTTTGATATCCAGTGCGTTTTTTACATTTGCAGCACATATGATTTGGACTAGCCACACTGAGTGTCCATAACCACATGTGGCTAGTGGCTACCACGGACAGTGCAGGGCTAAGTCCCCAGTGATTGCTCTCTTCTCTGAACCTTACTCCAGCATGGTTTCTAGATTTTGTTTGGCATTTACCACAGTAATTTCATATTTATCCTGTCCTCCCGACAACATATTAAGGCCTTTTCTATCTTTTCATATTCCTAGCTCCTGAATACCTATTCCTAGCTCCTCTGGCAAAGGGACCAGCTCTCTCTGATTAGATATTTCACATTTCTGGATATTTGCACAACACACAAAATATTCAAGGTAATATCCTATTTCTAATAATATTCCATTTATTTGTTTAAATGTCGTTCCAGCCCTTTCAGTGATAATCAAAGTCAATAATGAAAAAATACTTTTAAATGGTAAAAATACCAAACTAACTGTATGCTAAGGAAGAGTTTCCAACAAGGGAGTGAACTTGTAAAACAAATTAAAAGGAATCCATTGTGTCCATAATTCAATTGTTTTACTACAGGAAAGTAAACGAATCTCTCTGGGTTTTGGTAACCTCATGTGAACATTGTATTTGTCCTCTCTATCTCCAGAGTCATGAAAACTTGCTTGATAAAAAAAAGGTTTGAGGGCAGTCATGACTTTTAAATATTAACCTCAGTAGCAAGTTTAATGTCTTACCCATTCCCCAGGTGCAGCCCATTTCATCATCTTGACCAGCAGTATTTCTCTTCCTTTCAGTGGTATCCATTTCCTCGTCCTCATCGGAGTCTTCTCCCAGCATCTTCTTCTCCAACATCATCTGCTGCTTCTTGCGCAGTTCCTTCAACTGCGTGACTGTCAACTCGGACTCTGCCTCTCGGTCTTCCTCTGGTCCCTGATGAATGCCAAGGAATGCTTTTAGATTTTAGAGTTCAGGATCGCTGACGCCCCTTTCAGAGAGACGGCGATGTGTTGTGAGGTTTGGAGGAGGGGGGCCAGCTTCCTCCACTTTTGCAATCACTGACTAGGCTAGGGGAATCTCCTCCCCGGGCGAAGACTTCAGGAGCTCAGGAACCCAGCCCGCTGCGCTCCAGAGGTTTCCCGTCTAGGTTTTCCTACTCACCTGGAGGAGAAAGAGCCGGGTGCTGCAGCCGAAGCGAAGAACATGCCCGACGTGGACCCGACAGTAGGTGCGGGGTGGGATGCGGGCTTTGTTAAGAAAGGTGCCGTGAGTGCTTCCCAGGTCGTAGAGGTAGAAGCCGGGCCCGTGGCCGTCCGATGGTCCGTCGGGGCCGCCCCCGTGCTGCAGCACGGCGTGGAACCGGGACACGGACGGGTGCTCCAGGCACACGTCGCAGCTAGGCAGCCTCCCGAAAAGGCAGCGACGGGTCCCTTTCAGGCTGCGGGTGCCAAGGATCGTGCCGCCCTTCAGGGTCTCGAGGCTGTAGGGGCCCGTGACGGGGCCGCCCCACGGCGGCTCTCGGTAAGGGGGGGCCCGGGCCGGGCCGTCGGGAGCAGGAGCCGCTGTAGGGGGCCGCGGCTTCTCCTCCGGTGTCCCCCCCGTCTCCGCGCGTTCCGGCCCAGCCGGAGGGACGTCGGGCTCCCCGGAATCTGGGTCCGGCAGTGCCGGGGACCCCTCCTTCACCTCCTCAGGGTTTGAAGGATTGGCGGCCGGGAACTTGCTCCGCACCGCCGGGGGCACCGGCAGGGCTGGCTTTTTGAAGTCGCCATTGAGTTCTTGTGAAGCCGTAGGCTCGGCCAAAGGGATGTCAGCCATCCTTAACCGGACGCAGCATCGAAAGCTGCCCCTGGGAAACCTCACCCCTCGGTCCCTACGTTCCTCCCCACGCCCCTCTCTCCCCGGCCCCACGTCCCTCTCTCCCCGGCCCCACGCCCCTCTCTCCCCGGCTCCCAGCGCCCGCTCCTGGCAGCGAACGTGCGGGTGCGTGAAGAGAGCGCCGTGAAGAGGTGCCTTCGACAGGAAGGTCATAAGCAGGAGGAAAGCAGAAAAGGCGGTCGGGAAGCGGTCCGACGGGGACGCGTTTAGAGGTTGCACACCGGGTTCTAAAGACTTCCTAGGTCCCGGTTACAAGAAGCGCTTCCGGCAGCCTTGGGCCGCTGATCCGTACACCAGCCTTCGGGGCCTGAAGGCATCCTAGCCGCGGGCCCCTGGAGGCGATCCGCAGCCCCGCCGCGCTCCCACGACGCGCCAGTGAACGGTGGCGCCTTCTGGCCTCCGTCCGGGACCAGACCTCCTTGTCTCCCAGCTGCCCCGGCCATCCGGCGACTGACTCCAGGACCCTGCGGTCTGTGCCTGCGCCGGGCCGAGGAGCTCCCGAGGCATGGGGCATTCATTCCTTGGGCTTGGTGCCTGTTCTTCGTACTTCTTTCGGTGAAGTTAGGGGAAAGGGCGGCTTTGTATTCACTTCTTTCATCCATTAATTCGTTCATCCTTTTATTCTTTGCAAAACCAGTTATTGAGGCGGCATAGTGAAGCGGTTCCGAGTGCAGCCTCAGAAGCCTGGCTTGATTTTTTTCCCCCCTTGGCCATTTGTGACAGTGTGCAAGGCAGTGAGCCTCAGCTTCCACATATGAAAAATGGGATAATAATAGTATCTACTTCATTGGGTAGTCGGGAAAATGGAATTAAACACTAAAGGCAAAGTCTGGCACATAGTAAGCACTCAGTAAATTACTGTGAGCCTGACACTGCACTAAGATGATGGTTTTGAGAGATAGATGGGAAATAAAATCAGTTGAGGTAAGTACCAGTTTAAATCCAGGGATAAATGCTGTGATCAAACATGCAAAGTGCGGTGAGAATATAATGGAGGGAGATGTACAGGGGAGGTGATGGAGGGTGGTGACTTAAGCTATACAAGAACGAGTACAAGTCTACCAGGGATGTCCCGGAATTTCTGGCAGAGAAATGCCTTAAAGAGTCAAATGTGGGACTTCATGGCATTCTCAGGAAACTGAGTAGTATGATATTGCTAGAACTGAGAGGGTCCTTTCCTCCAGGAAGCTCCTATGGACTTCCACTGCACCATGTCTGTGCCTCCAGAACAGCACTTGTCACGTATTTTCATATCGAAATGTTCTTTTTATGTTTCTCTCCCTCACCTCAGGTCAGGGATTTTGCATTGGTCTTTGTCTCCTCCCATAATGCCTGGCATTTGATAAATGTTTGTTGAACTTGAAGAAACATGTGAGCAATGAATCTGGAAAGCTGGGTTGCAGACAGGTTTTGAATTCTGTTGAATGGTAGGCCGAAGAATTCTGACTGGCTTTTCCCAATAGGCAATGGGAAGCCATTAATCTGCGTTTTTAAAGAGGAAGTTTAGCAGCACTGGAGGATAAGTTAGACACAAGGAGAGACTGGAGGAAGGGAGTACCAGTTAGGAGTCAACAGAAATGTCTCAGATTCTTCCAGAAATTGAACACATTAGGATTACTGTTAATACATTTTCCACCAGGACCAGTTAAAAGTTCCCATACCTGACGCACAGAATGAGAACCACCTCTTCCTGTTTTTAACTTTACTCCCTTTTCTCCTGCTGATCCAGGACATATGTGTCAAGATACTCTGAGAGATATTTCAGGTCTCATTTAAGTAACTGGGTTTGCAGATTGTTCAGGATTGGGAATGATGGTAATTCTGGTAGTAAGTTAGTGGAGTGAGATGGAAAATAGAGTCGCAGATGCTATAATCCAAATTCCACCTTGTGGTTTATTTAGTCCAGTAGGTATTATCATCATGTGTGATTTGATGACTGTCATGTAACGGTTGTATTTCTCTTAATTTCTGCAGGGGGAACATCATTATTCCTACAGTTGCTGACACTGACATTTTTCTAAGTGATCTTAAACAGCCTACTTTTTATGTAAATAACGACTAGACTTCATATCTTTCACTTCAGAAACCTATAAGCTATAGCTGCCAGAGAGTTAAAAACACTACTTTTAGGATATCATCTACATTTAACTTGAAAGCTTTTCTTATTTAAAAATGTTGAGATACTGGGGAGAGATACCAATCTCATCAAGCCAGACCAACAGAAGTTCCTTTGATTTGCTGCCACGGGAGTTCCGTCTGGTGGAAGTCCATGACCCACCCCTGCACCAACCCTCAGCCAACAAGCCCAAGCCCCCTACGATGCTGGATATCCCCTCAGAGCCATGCAGCCTCACCATCCATACCATTCAGCTAATCCAGCACAACCGACGTCTGCGCAACCTCATTGCTACAGCTCAGGCCCAGAATCAGCAACAGACGGAGGGTGTAAAGACTGAAGAGAGCGAACCTCTTCCCTCTTGCCCTGGGTCACCTCCTCTTCCTGATGACCTCCTGCCTTTAGATTGTAAGAATCCCAATGCACCATTCCAGATTCGGCACAGTGACCCGGAAAGTGACTTTTATCGGTAAGTTAAGGGTTTACTACACTGAGTGGCCAGATTATTATGATCTCTGAATGCATAATAATCTGGCCACTCAGTATATATATATTAGAAGCCTGGTGCATGAATTCGTGCAGGGGTGGGGTCCGGCCAGCCTAGCCAGGGGGAGGGGACATGGGCGGTTGGCCGGCCTGCCTGCTGGTCAAACTCCTGGTCGAGGGGACAATTTGCTTATTAGCCTTTTATTATATAGGATATACACTGAGTGGCCAGATTATTATGCATTCAGAGATCATAATAATCTAGCCACTCAGTGTATATCTACTTTTCTCAAAAAATCTTTCCAACAACCGTGTTGAACATGCAATAACATTTCCATGAGGAAACTAAGAGTCACTGACTTGGCCAAAGTTGCTCAGGTAATTAATGGGAAGTCTAAGACTTGAATCCTGATCTCCAAAATCCAAAGTCTGTATTTTTTTTTTCTGATGCAACAAATATTTATTGAGTGCAAACTATGTACCTACCATGCACTTTACTAGGAGCAAGGTACTACACTGTGTAAAACAGGCCAGTGTGGATTTAGCTCAGTGTCCTCAAATTGAGATTCATAGAGTTATTCTGACATTATTATTCTGGGATTTTTAAGTTATTTATTTTCATTTTGATAACATAGTCAGCCCTAACTGGTTTGGCTCAGTGGATAGAGTGTCGGCCTGCGGACTGAGGGGTCTCAGGTCCAATTCCGGTCAAGGGCATGTACCTTGGTTGCGGGCACATCCCCAGTAGGGGGTGTGCAGGAGGCAGCTGATCGATGTTTCTCTCTCATCAATGTTTCTAACTCTCTATCCCTCTCCCTTCCTCTCTGTAAAAATCAATAAAATATATTTAAAAAAAGAAATGCAATGTCAGTCCCCACCTAGACTCACTGAATTAGAATCATCATTTTAACAAATCTCCTGGAGATTCATGCGTGTATTTAAGTTTGAGAAGTCCTGCTCCAGATGCTCTAAATGACTGACTTATAACCTCGTACTACTACTAGATGTCAGTGTGTATGTTTACATTTGGTGCCAAATTACTACTTTTTTTTCATTTTGAAATTTGCCAGACCTTCAGAAAAGTTTAAATAACAGTACAATGAACACCCAAGTACCTTTAACCTGGATTCACCAGTTGTTAACATTATGGCATATTTACTTTCTCCCATATGTGTGTGTACACACAAACACACTTTTTTATGCCAAATATTTTAAAGTTGCAAGCATCACAGTTTTTCATGCCTAAATTCTTCACTTTATCCTAAGAATAAGGAAATTTTCCTACATAATCCCAATCTTATTATACCAAAAATAATGGATGCTAATTAAATGATATCATATAATAAGTCCATATTCAGATTCCACCAGTTGTTCCCAAAATATCTTTTGTAATTTTCCACAATCCAGGACCTACCTAATAAAAGATTCATGTATTGCATTTTATTTTTTTAAGAGTTCAGGTAATTTGTTTTGTAGAATCTGCCACTTACTGGATTTGCTGATATTTCCTCAAGATTAGATTCAGGTTAAATTTGTTTGGCAAAAGTCTACGTAAGTAATATTGTATATCACTTATTGCATCTGCCTACTGATGATAATAGTACTATTGTAATTGTTGCAAACTAATAAGGAAAGAACAGGAATAAATATAATACATAAAAGTTGCAGCGGGCCAGATGAAGGCCAGATGATGTCACTGTGAAGTCTTTGGAATAGTGAATGTGGGAGGAATAACTGTGTAATAACATGTGTGGCACATATTCTTATAGAGATGCCCAACTTAAAAACACTTGCTCTGTAGCCATCAGTGCCATTTTGAGGGCAATTTAGTGGTAACAAAATAATAACGTCCATCATAGTAAATTGATGGTGTTATTTAGAATTTTGCAGCTTGTGTCAAATTTCTAACTTTGTTAAGAGCTATAAACATCCAATATTCATTCCTAGTTTGTTTTATACATATTTAAGAAGCTGTCTAACAAAAATAATTTGCATCAGGTATGGGAGTGCCAAAAGAATTATTTTCCTTTGAAAATATATAGGTCCATATATTACTCAAGAAAAGCTATCTGTTTATTAGGCATTTCTGAGGCCTAAAGCATTTGGCATAGATACTGGCCTGGGAAATGATGATGGAAAAGTTATTTGGCAGTTGGTGTTCTTATAATCCAACTATTGTGTGAACTGCAGTAGTTGCTACTGAGCAGATAACAGTACAGTGGGCGGATAGCTCCTCCAGCACTCTTTGTACAGCAAATGGGGACACATGCCAAATGTGGAGCAGGGAAGAATCATTCTCTCTTTCCTACTTTTTATATTTTAACTACTTACTTACTTCCTTTGTCAAGGGGAGACAGGATAGATAGGAAATTTCAGGAAACAGGTACATTATTACAGGATTGTTAGAAATTATTTTTGGAGATCAGACAGCTTTTTGAAGTTTTTTCTTGGAAAGATTAAGATTTCTGCAATAGTGATTAAGTGCAATTTGTTGCATTATGAAGAGCATGGGATCTGGAGTCAGAAGCTCCGCATGACACTTTTTTTTCAATATATTTTATTGATTTTTTATGGAGAGGAAGAGAGAGGGATAGAAAGTTAGAAACATCGATGAGAGAGAAATATCGATCAGCTGCCTCCTGCACACCCCCAACTGGGGATGTGCCCGCAACCAAGGTACATGCCCTTGACCAGAATCGAACCCAGGACCCCTCAGGCCACAGGCTGACGCTCTATCCACTGAGCCAAACCGCTTTCGGCTCCACGTGACACTTTTTAATAATACCCAACCAACTTTTGGCAAATGAGCCCCTCTGAACCTGTTTCCTCACCTGCCAAATAGGGATAGTAATATGGCTGCTACCCATTTCACAGCAGGAGAGGATAAAAATGCTGTGTAAGCGGTATATGTTTTAAGTTGCTTTTATAAAATTGAGTTGCTTTCCCAGTTTTACAAATGGTCTGTTGCAGTTACAGAAGAATCTCCTGATTGGGACTGTAAATTTCTGAAAGGCCGTATGTTGCCCAGCATGTGAGGAAACTATGTTCTAGTGAAATAACCTGAGCACCACTGAGCAGTGTCTGAGCTCTACTGTTAAAGTCCATCAGATCCTAACAGTAATCAAAACGGAGCCATTGGTATAAGAAGGAAACTTCCTTTGTACTAGACACCCTTTTACACTGTTTCTTAAAGCTTGAATATTGCCTATGCAAGCTTTATGAAATTGGAGGAGCTCAGGGATAAGACTGTGGGTTGCTTAGCCATGCCCCATCAAGCAGTAAAGAAAACTGGGCTGTGTAACTGCATAGAATTTCCCTGGAAAGCTGGGCCAGTGGTTTGATTGGAATTATAAAACTTCTAGGGAGACAGGACAGGACACCCTTTTGCAGGAGCACTAGTAACACTACTCCCCCGTCTCTGCTTTCAGTGGGAAAGGGGAACCTGTGACCGAACTCAGCTGGCACTCCTGCCGGCAGCTCCTCTACCAGGCAGTGGCCACCATCCTGGCCCATGCAGGCTTTGAGTGTGCAAATGAAAGCGTCCTGGAGACCCTGACTGATGTGGCACATGAGTACTGCCTTAAGTTCACCAAGTTGCTACGCTTTGCTGTGGATCGGGAGGCCCGACTGGGGCAGACCCCTTTTCCTGACGTCATGGAGCAGGTATTCCATGAAGTGGGCATTGGCAGTGTGCTCTCCCTCCAGAAGTTCTGGCAGCACCGCATCAAGGACTATCACAGCTACATGCTACAGGTGAGGTGGCGCTGTGGAGAACGCAGTCTAGGGTGGTCAGCAGGGTCCCACAATTGCTGTAGAATGCGGAGCACAGGATCTTGGAACAGAGGACATAACCTACTTCCCTCATGGCCCTAGATGGGATTCACTGGCCTCATCAATGACCTGGCCAGACAAAACAGAGTGAAGTGATACTGCCCCCAGGTGGGAAGGCAGGGAGACACCATTTTGGGTTAGACCCAGAAATATCTCATCTCTTCACCACTGTGGCCTTAGGCAAGCAATTGGCTCCCTGTTTGGGTTTCCCCGAATCTAAAATATCATAAGGAATTTTTAACACCCAACAAAAAGTCTTTGCTAAGTGATCCAGAGTCTATACTATTCATTACCCACCTGGGGTACATATGTTAACTGTTACTTTTATATCCAAAAATGTGATCTTTTGTCCCATTTCTGATTTATCTCTATTTTTTACCTTTATGTAACTTTTAATTACACACACGCACTCTCTACAAATTTTCTTTACATGTCTATCGTTTACAAATGCAAACTCAACATCTTAAGCAGATTCCTTCCATTGGCAGTGGGTGCTTTATTCATATTCTGTTGGCTTTTCCATACTCTCTAACTTGTTTCTAACATTTCCTTGAAAAATTGTCTCTTGCTTGCCAACAGATTAGTAAGCAACTTTCTGAAGAATATGAAAGGATTGTCAATCCTGAGAAGGCCACAGAGGACACGAAACCTGTAAAGATCAAGGAGGAACCTGTGAGTGACATCACCTTCCCCGTCAGTGAGGAGCTGGAGGCTGACCTTGCTTCTGGAGACCAGTCCCTGCCCATGGGAGTCCTCGGGGCTCAGAGTGAGCGCTTCCCATCTAACCTGGAGGTTGAGGCTTCACCGCAGGCTTCAAGTAAGAGAAATCAACTTACACTTGATTCTGGGATATCCACCAATCTCAGTACTATTTACCTTATGGAATTATACTCTGAAGAACAAAAGTGGGAGAGGGCAGGAGAATGAACAGTCTAAAGACAAGTACAGCTTCACTGATCTAGAGATACCAACATTCTTCTCTTTGTAATTAGAGGACAAGCTTTTTTTAAATAATTCCCAGTTAGGATATGGATGTAATATATGTTGTCCTACTGATTACGAGTTAATTCAGCTGACCCAGCTAGGTAGGCAGATGTCCCCTCCTTCCCTTAGTATCTATGTTGGTCCTTCCTGGTGCTTGTACTCAATTAACTTCCAGGTAAATGAGGAGTGTTAATTGCTCAAGAATATTTGAATAGTTGGGCTTCCTTGCTAGAGTAACGCAACAAATTGGAACTAAAAGCGCTTGCCAGGGGCTGCACAGGCAGCTGGCCCCTTCTTCCAGATGGACTCTGCGATGACCTTACAAACCAGGATGACTTGATCCTTAAGTCAGTTAGATTGGAGTTAGTCTAGACACTTGGTTCTTTACAAATATAAATTGTCATTTCATCAATGCTCAAATGAAGCAAGCAGCAAATCCTCCAGTGTGGCATAAACAGAATTAGGCCACATTTCTTACAACTGTCTGGCAGAGCCTTTCACCATGGAGGAATAACCACAGAACAGTATTGCTGGAACACACAGAGGGCCTTGTTGCCATGTCTCTTTACAGCAGTCCATGAACTGCTAGCATTTTGGAGTGATCATTAACTTTCCATAATGAGACAGGACCAGGGACCCAAACAAAAGGCAGGAAAACAAGGCAGTCCCACTGAAGGAAGGACAAGCAAACATAACCGAACAGGAGCCTGTGGTTGCGCCTGCCTTTGGGCCATGAGACAGGGAATCTTACTGCATGCATGCAGTTTTACTTCCCTGGTTCAGAAAAATGGGGGTGGGTGAGGGAGGGTTAAGGAGGGTGGAGGAGGAAGCGGAAAGAGAATTATAACCATATTCTCCAGCCAAGTAGTCAGAATGTAAGCTGAGCTCAAGGGCCATCAGTCTGCCCTGGATAGGATATTCATTCTACTTTGCTCCAGCCTTGGCTTACCAGTACAGTAGGTCCTCGGGTTACGTTGGAGATCCGTTCCTACGGCGCGACGTAAAGCGATTTTCGCCGTAAGTCGGAACCCACCTACATAGGCACCTACTTCACTCACATGGAGCACATATACAGCAACAATGGAGTGAAACAGTAAAAAAAATTTAAAAGAAAGATAACAATTCCTGACCTTTACTTGTGGTAAATGAATAATAAAAAACATGTACATACATCGAAATGACAAAACTTCCTTTTTTTATAATTAAATGGGAGATAGCGACGTAACCCGAGGACTGCCTTTAGTTATATGTTCTTCCATTTTTAGGTACAGAGGTAAATGCTTCCCCACTTTGGAATCTGGCCCACGTGAAAATGGAGCCTCAAGAGAGTGAAGAAGGCAATGTCTCTGGGCACGGTGTGCTGGGCAGCGATGTCTTCGAGGAGCCCATGTCAGGCATGAGTGAAGCTGGAATCCCCCAGAGCCCCGATGACTCGGACAGCAGCTACGGCTCCCACTCCACTGATAGCCTCATGGGGTCCTCCCCTGTTTTCAACCAGCGCTGCAAGAAGAGGATTAGGAAAATATAAAAGGAAAAGAGATTTTCTGTCCAAACCTACAAACCCAATAGAAAACCTGATATATTCAAATTTGTTTCCATAGTGATTTGACTCTTAAACACAGTGGATTTTCCTGATTTCAGTGAAACTGGACTTAACCAAACAAGTTTGCATATTACTTTTGCATTCAGTTTTTGTAATTTTCCACAATAACCAAGCCACATTTTACAGGTATGTCATGATGCTGGGGTGGTAATCAGATCAAAGCACTGTCTTTGACAGCTGTCCTTGTCACTAGACTAATTGCTTAGCTTCTCTAAGGCCATTTCTCTTGCACAACTGAGAATTTTACCACTTTGACCCATGTTGCAGGGTTGCTGTGAAGACTAAGATGCTATTAAACCTCCAAGTTGTGCTTGAATAAGACTCACAAGTAAATGTATGCCTGTATCAGGTGTCAATTTTTTTAATTTAATTTACTTCATTTTTGGTTGTCATTGTGAATCCAGTACTAACACCTAGCAAGAAATCACTAACCTCTGCACAACTTATCCATCGGAGTCTTTTTAAAACTTTTGTTGCCCATGAAGTCTCATAAAATCAGGTCTGTGTAACACAGCCTTTTTGCTTATTCAGACAGCCCTCTCCTATCTCATCCATAGATTTTCTTCTTGCTTCTTTAGATTTGTTCCATCTATTCTCATCCTAGTCTTTATTTCCACTAAGATTTTTTAAATATTTTCTCTATGTACATTTATTCAGTTGCCTCTTTCATTTTCTCCTTTGTGAATAAAACAATCAGGAACTGTCCAAAGACAGGTTTGTGCTTATTTTATTTGTTGCTTCTGCTTGGCCATCAGAGGCCAGCAGTCCCATTGCTTTGCCAGAATTCTGCATCTGCAAACTGTGCCTCTACTAGATGGGTTTCTACTCTACATCATATCCTGAACAACTTTACTACTGTCACTCACCCATTCCAGTACTGCCCTACTTAGCATCTGATAGTCTCAATCAGTATTTATTATGTAAACGATGCAGCATTGGAATAATTAGGGGTAATTAGCAAACATGTGCTTTATGCCTTGGTAACAGGTGCTGGCATGTTAAATTCTGCTTAAGTTTATGGATGCAGATTACAAATCTTGTGCAATTTAGAGCACTCCTTTAATCAAGACCAAAATTAAGACATTGTGCCTGCCCTTACGGAGCATATAGTGTAGGCCAGTGGTCGGCAAACTGCGGCTCGAGAGCCGCGTTTTGCCGCTCTGTTGACTAATGAGTTTGCCGACCACTGGGATAGGGGCTTAATCACAAGGAACAACAGCCTGTAATTATTGGAATCGAGAGTCTAGGTCAGTGGTTGGCAAACTCATTAGTCAACAGAGTGGCAAACCGCAGCTCGCAAGGCGCAGTTTGCCGACCACTGGTGTAGGCCATACAAGTTCTTCTTTTTTTTTTTAAATATATTTTATTGATTTTTTTACAGAGAGGAAGGGAGAGGGAAAGAGAGTTAGAAACATCAATCAGCCGCCTCTTGCACACCTCCTACTGGGGATGTGCCCACAACCAAGGTGCATGCCCTTGACCGGAATCGAACCTGGGACCCATCAGTCTGCAGGCCAACGCTCTATCCACTGGGCCAAACCGGTTAGGGCAATACAAGTTATTCTTTAAGGAAAAAGTATTCAGAGGTACTAAGGGGAAAACCAGGTATGTTCAGAGTTTTGCTGTGCAAATGGTTTCCTTATAGATCCAAAATTTTAAACCAGTGGTTCCCACTAGGTACAGAATATTGAAATTAATACTTCATAGTAAAATAAAATACTTTTATTGTTAGAATGTTTAAATTGGAGAAGAGGCACCAGATGGTCAAAGTTAGGGTACTCTGATAAAGCAGGTCATATGACTGATACCTGAGATTCATCTGGCCTAGAACTGTCCCAGGCTGTTTGGGTGGTTAGAGCAGTGGTTCAGATTGCTGGGCCCCACCCCGTTTCTGATTCAGGTCTTCAGTGTTCTGTTTCTAAGAAATTTCCCTGGTGATGCTTATGCTTCTGGCCCAGAGACCACACTTCCAGAACTACTGGAGGACAGATTAGGCAAGGACAAAATTCCTTAGGAGAAATGTACTACATTATGAGATACTGTGAAGAACGGAGGCAGGGTAAACCATGATTGTTATATATGGAATGTACACCTGACCCAAGTCCATGGCCTTTGAAAAATCACCAAGCATATTTTGCATTTAAGTTCAAAGTAAAATGCAAACAGGGCCTGGCTCTATACCTGGTTACTACGTGTGTGTAACCAGGGAAACTTTAGTAAACATCACCTTACTGAGACAGGTTTGGACATGTGACTTTAAATCTCTCTGATCAACAGAAGTGAAATTATTTATAATTATATAATTTTCTTATTTTAAATTCTGCAGGCAGGCTTATACCAAAGTTAAAATTAAAAACTCTATCCAAGTCACCATCAAAAACAGGATTCTTATTATATGTTTTGTCCACTTTCTTCAACAAACCTATAATGAGTCCACTTTCTTCAACAAACCTATAATGAGCTACCAAGCATTTCATATCAACATTGACTAGTTGCCAAGGAGACTCCACTGCCACTCTGTACAAGCTCATGTTTCTTGTCTCCCGTTCTGCTAAAAGGAGGGGAACTCATGGGTCAAGGGCAAGATGCTTGGGAAATAGAGGCTATAAATACAGCCTAATAACAGAGATCTGAAGTGAACAGTATGTTCTCTCTCTATTCCATCCGTTAGCAGCAAAAGTCCTTGAGTTCAAATGATACAACGTGAAGGCTTACAGGCCGAATACCAGCATCCAAGAACAGTCAGAAAACCCTTCCTTGCCAAATCCCAGGGAAAGGCCACGGGGAATCAACATCTACCTGCCAGGTCCAAATTTCTTCTGTCCTTGGCTTCACTGGAGTCAGGAACGCTCCCTAACACGAGAACCTCTGCTATTCTGTGTAAAATGGTTCTTTATCGTAACCCCAATCAGAGGTAAGGACAGTTTCTTCACAGAGTTCCAAACTCTTGGACTTCTAGGAACTATTTGTTTCTCTTCCAGTACTGTGCCATTGACTCCTGCATAAAATTCTGGAACGCTGGCTCTTCATGACTCTCCTCCGTAACTGCAGGGAAAGAAAGGTCAATTCTGGTTAAACCCTCCCACTAGACAGGTAGATGAGACCTGCTGCCACCGTCCCTCAGACACAGTACCCTGGTTCTAAGTGTTCACCTCTCCCAGTCAGGAAAAATCTCCCAGAGCATGCTTACCAGGTGGCCCAAAATGTAGTTTCTTTTATCTGTGAGGAAAAAAACCTCCTTCATAAAGTAACTAAAATGAGGTCCCACTCCTAAGTATTTTTATCCAAGGGAAATGAAAACATATGTCCACACAAAGATCTGTTAATGAATGTTAATAGCAGCTTTAGTTATCAGAGCTAAAATCTGGCAATAACCCAAATGCAAACCAGGTGGTGAATGCATAAACAAACTGTGGTAGATCCATATAATGGAGTATTACTCAACTGTAAAAAAACACTACTAATGCATACAACAAATCACAAAAACATTATACTGGGTGAAAAAAGTTGAATGCAAGTTAAATACTGTCATTCCAATTATATGACATTCTGGAAAAGGCAAAATTATAGGAACAGAAATTAGAACAGTGATTGCCAGGAACTAGGTATGCAGGAAGGGACTGAATAAAAACGGGCATGAGAGAACTCGGGGGGTAATGAAGTGTTCGGTGTCTTGATTATGATTGTGGTTACAAGACTATATGTGTTGACTCCTCAAGAGGCACTGCCTCCCTCCCTCCCTCCCACTCCCTCTCTCTCTCTCTCTCTCTCTCTCTCTCTCTCTCTCTCTCTCTCTCTCTCACATGCCTGAGCTTTTCCCATCCTTCTCTTCTTCCCCCAGGCACCTTACCTTTGCCTTTCTCTCTCCTAAACTCCAAGGGCCCTCTTGGAGGTCCTCGCTGAGCCTCACTTCTACTACCTCTGTAACTTTCTAAATAAACTTTCTTTTATAATTTGGAAAAAAAAAAAGCACAACTCATCAAACTAGAAACTTTTAAAAGGTGGGTTTTACTCTATAAATTACACTTCAATAAATCTGATTACATGAGGCACTGACATGTTAGCATCCAGTGCGTTGGAATAAAGAGAAGTTTGCTGCCGAAACCGGTTTGGCTCAGTGGATAGAGCATCGGCCTGCGGACTCAAGGGTCCCAGGTTCGATTCCGGTCAAGGGCATGTACCTTGGTTGCGGGCACATCCCCAGTAGGAGGTGTGCAAGAGGCAGCTGATCGATGTTTCTCTCTCATTGATGTCTCTAACTCTCTATCCCTCTCCCTTCCTCTCTGTGAAAAATCAATAAAATATATTTTTAAAAAAGAGAAGTTTGCTCTTGGTCATAGCGAGGATCTAAAAGGGCTGTTTCAAGAAACAGATTCTGTTCACATTCCATAAAACTATGCCAAGTTAACCCTTTTGGTTTCCAGAGCCATTTTAACCTCAAAGTGTTACAGTCCCTTCGGATCTGCTGAGGCCTCCTTATGTATTCTTAAAACAATTACAATAAACCAAATCCTAGATTCCTCAAACTGAATCAGGACCTAACTTGAGAAGACAGACTAATAAAAGGCCTGTCATCAGCTCAATATTGACCATTCAGCAGGAAGGCCAGAACTCCCAATGCATGGGATTCTCACTGGTGCTATACCTTAACCATCTCCTCTCTCCCCAATATTTTTCCTTTTTTGTTAATCCTCACCCAAGGATATTTTTTCCATTGATTTTTGTTTTTTTAAGACAGTGAAAGGGAGGGGGAGAAAGTGAGAAACATCGATGTGAGAGAGACACAAAGATTGGTTGCCTCCCATACACACCCAGGGGATCAAGCCTGCAACCGAGGCACATGCCCCTGACCAGAATCGAACTTGCGACCCTTCAATCTGCATATTCAAGACCTTCTCTTAACAAGAAGGTCCTATGTGAGGATAAGCGGCTAGTGTGTTTTCATGAGCCGCCTCAGCCACCTCTCACCTCTGTGGTCAATATCATCAGTGTCGCTGTCTGCTTCTTCATCCTCTTCATCCAAGGTTCCCCGAGTCAAGATCAAGTCAGAAGGGTCCCGCCCAGAAGATAAGCCGTCTACAAAGAAAACACCAGCAGCATGTCATGAACACATGCCTCCTCCAAAAGGTGATTCTGAATCAGTAAATAACTACAATTTTCAATTTGGCTGGATGAAAGTGGTCATGATAAAATGCAGGATACTACTTCTTCCAAACGTATTGTTAATACCACATAACATTTCAACAGTCTAATCACAAAGTGCTTTCACTATTCTAATAAGTCAAGAGGTCTTTTTATTTTTTAGGTTTTGTTTTTCTTTAATATATTTTTTATTGATTTCAGAAAGGAAGGGAGAGGGGGAGATAGAAACATCGATGATGAGAGAGAAACATTGATTGGCTGCCTCCTGTACACTCCCTTTTGGGGATCGAGCCCACAACCCGGGCATGTGCCCCTGACCGGAATCAAACCCAAGACCCTTCAGTCTGCAGCCTGATGCTCTAACCACTGAGCAAAACCAGCTAGGGCTGAAGATCTTATTTTTAAACTAAGGAAAATAGTTCTCAAGTAGCTTCTCTTAGTAGGAATGCCATTCTTTTAAAATATATATATATATAGCCAAAACCGGTTTGGCTCAGTGGATAGAGCGTCGATCTGCGGACTGGAGGGTCCCAGGTTCGATTCCGGTCAAGGGCATGTACATTGGTTGCGGGCACATCTCCTGGTGGGGGATGTGCAGGAGGCAGCTGGTCGATGTCTCTCTCTCATCGATGTTTCTGGCTTTCTATCCCTCTCCCTTCCTCTCTGTGAAAAATCAATAAAATATATTTAAAAAAAAAAAATATATATATATATAAATATATAAATATATCAATAAATATGTATATTTATTGATTTCATAGGAAGGGAGAGGGAGAGAGATATATATATATATATATCAATTAAATATATATATTTAAAATGATCCAGAGTAGAGGAACCAGGGCATTCTTCAGAAATAAGAGGGGTGGGAGGAGTTAAGGAAAACTGAATATAATAATAGAAGCAATGCCCTAACCGGTCTGGCTCAGTGGATAGAACGTCGGCCTGTGGACTCAAGGGTCCCAGGTTTGATTCCGGTCAAGGGCAAATACCTTGGCTGCGGGCATATCCCCAGTGGGGAGTGTGCAGGAGGCAGCTGATCAATGTTTCTCTCTCATCAATGTTTCTAACTCTCTATCCCCTCTCCCTTCCTCTCTGTAAAAAATCAATATATTTTAAAAAATAATAATAATAATAGAGGCAAATTCCCTACTTAGGGAAGGAAACTCAATAGAACTGGGCTCCAATAATCAGGAAAAAGTATAATCAGGTCATTCCTAGGCAAGAGATTCAGCCTATAGGGGTCGGTTTCTATAAGAAGCTGAAACCATGCCAAGTAACCTAAAGCCATGGGAGGACATGACCACTCTCTCTTCAGGTGCCTAAGAGGACAAGCAAGATGAGCTGGGGAATAGGGTATCAAAAAGCAGGAACACCAAGGGGCACAAAGCTCAAGTGGCCCTGGCCCTGGGAAAGTATTATGGCATGCTGTGTCAACACTCAATGCTTCATTCCATGCCCAACTTGGAATTACGCAACTGTACTTGTGATTCCTCCAAGTAATTTACTGAAACTCCTCCAACTTTAACAGGTTATCTAAGTACAGCAGACCCTCTGCAACAGATTTAACAGCTGCCACTTCATGTGTTCATGAGTGATTCCAAAGACCATAGCACATAGAAATTGATGTTGCTGAGGTGTGCAACAGGACGGCATAGGCAAGTTCACGTAACTGGTCAACCCAGCCCATTTCTAGCAGCTCCTCCAAGCAGCTTTGCATGTTCTCTACTAGGGGTATAGCAACAGCTTTCCTGAATAGAACTTCACTCCTTTAAAGGCCAGCCCATCAATAAGTGTGGATGGGTGGGAGTATATACATTTAACTAGAAATCCCTGGAGAATCAATGACAAAACTCAAAAGTCAGTAAAGTAGCAGAATAAAAAGACTAATGCACAAAAATTAAAAGTTTTGTATACACAAACATAACCAGTTAGAAGATATAATCGTTCAAAAAAACTATTTTCAACACTAACAAAGAAGAAAAAAATCCTTGAAATAAATTTAATAAGAAATATGCAAACCCTACAAAAGGAAAACATCCTCCTCTTCTCTTTCTGCTCTTAAATATAAGTATCTTCCTGCTGAGTAGAAATAACATATCCACTTTCAGTCCCTAACACCAAGAGACCCTCCAATACCTGTAGCAGTTCCTGTGTCCAAGGCAACAGAGCCCATATCTTTCTGAAGGCGTTCTAGTTGTTCTTTCTGCTGCTGGCTCTGTGCACTGGCCTGTATATGTAGAGAAAACTATCATCAGACTCAAAAAAGAGTCCCAAGTTAGATGTACCTTCTGACTGGAGATGACCAATTATACAAATGCCAGAGACTACCTAAACATTGAGGCAGATAAGGGATGGCTGATATGGAGAGAGACACACTGAGCAGTATGGGCCCAGATTAGCAGTTCAGGCTGGAGGGCTCTGAAGACTGAATCAGAAGTTTCACTTTTTTTTTTTTTGATATATTGATTTTGGAGCGAGAGGAATGGGGGGGGGGGGACACATCAATTTGTTGGCATATCAGAACAACACTCTAACCAACTGAGCTTCCTCACAGGGCAGAAAAATCTGGTTTTTAAAACTTCAAATAAAGAAAAGAAAAATAATTTAAGGGGGCCTTTCTACATCCAGACAGCACACATAGACATTTACAAATTTAAATTAACGAGTATCTAAAAGACACACTGATGGTCGAAACAAAAGTATGAATGGCAGGAGGATAAGCATATGGTTTGAGGTTGTTTTTTTAGTGGCCCTAAAATACACAAACAGCCTCCTCTCTTACCAGTGATTTCTTCAGACGTTCATATTCAGGACGATACTCCCTGAAAGAGAAACAATTTCTAAATTGCTGTGTTTAAAATATGTCCTGCCTGCCCCCACATCACTTCTGTTTTCCTAGGGCTCTGGAAATAAAAAAGGTCTTACTTAACTGAATGTCAGGCATAACAAAAGTGTAACTCACTGAAATCCTATCCCTATGGAATTAAAAGCCAAGGTACCTGTCCTCACCCCTGAAACTAGAAAAAAGAAAAAGTCTGACTGTTGAGCTGGAAAGATGAACTCTAGAGACATTGACTAAGGAGCTTATTAGCATTCATATGGATAAACATTTGAGATGAGTAAAAGAAGCGAGGACTGTTGGGTTCAGGAAGCCCAATACATATTAGCTTTTAATTATGTGGTTTTAACAGGGCAACTATGAAAGGATACAAGTCTTTTCCTAAGGCTTTGATCACACACACACACACACACACACACACACACAAAACCCTTATCTAAATGAATCAAACTCAAAATAATGTGTCTGAAAACCACAATGTGTTTGTTAGGATCTTGCTAATTATGGGACCAACGGAGCATGTGGGGATGCAGCAACTAACAGGCTACAGACCTAAGGGAAGTATCTACGTGCTCCGACTCCACTTTCCTTTAGGTGATTGGGATTCCAATATTAATTATGACAAGTGATAACAATCATTTATTATGAAATGTGCTTACTGTGTGTCAGCAATTGCACTGTGTGCTCCAGATGTTTTCTCAAATAATTCTCACAACGACCTTAGCGATACATGCTATTATCCTGAAGCATAGGCACTCCATCTTGTTCCCATAACCTCTATTCTGTAAAAACTGCCGTTTGAAAATTCCCACTAAGCACAGGTAGTCTTTTGTTCTGTAAATTAACTCTGCTATTCTTGGCTTCTGGAAACATGCTTGCTCGAATAATAAGGAAAATAAGCTCAATTATCTGGCCTTGCAAGCCACTCTGCGGCCGTCCTGGTTACTCCCACACCTTTTCGTTATGTAAATTGTACTGTGCTCAAGGCTACTGAGTGGGGCTGTGCTCAGGTTACAAGCTTCCCGCAAAGTATCTACATAGGGCTCTTTATGAAGCCTGCACAAGGCCCGGAAACCCCGTATTAGGAGACAAAGGGACTGGGGGGATATAAAGGGAAAGTTTCCTCCATGTTGCTTTGCTCAGACTCTGGAGGCTACTCCTCTGAGACCACTAGCGTAATAAAGACTCCAAATTTGGCTTACTAAGGCGTCTTCTGTTCAGCTCGCTGATTTCCAATATAACAATCCCTGAACTACAACTGAGGAAAACTTGCAGAAGTTAATTATTAAGTGGAGGAAACAGAAATCCAACTCTTAACTGTCTGTCTCCAAAGCATTAATGCTAATGGGGTCAGCCAATGTGGAAAACGGGTCAAATCAAGTCCGTTGCCTATTTTTATAAATAATGTTTTACTGGAACACAGCCATGTTCACTCATTTATAAACTGTCTATGGATGCTTTTTTGCTACAATGACAGAGCTGAACAGTTGCAACAGAGATCACGAAGTCTAAAATAATTATTACCTGGCTTTTCACAAAAAGTCTTATGACTCCTGCCTGCTCTTACTCATTAAATACAATGAAGATTTTACACTCCTATTTTTTTTTTAATTAATGGGGATTAGTTACCCCTAAGTGTGGTCAGTAAACATACACACGGCAAATGTAACATATATACTATGAAAACCAAAAAGCTTTGCCTGGCAAAATTGCTATCATATCAGAATTGCGGGTCATTAAGAATGTCATCAATAGAATTCTCCTTTGTTCTCACCTTTCATATTCTTCCGCAGCACTGGTGACTTGCACAAAGAGTTCATCTAAGCCTGTACCCAGAACAGCAGACACACCTACCACCTGACAAAAGCAACATTAATGCCACTGAGCAAACAGATGTGTATTTTTTAATGGTGTACATTATTTTGTTCAAATTTCATAAAAATCTTCATAAAGAAGTTTAGATACTTAAAGAAGTCTCTTGCAAAGAATAAAGCTAAACCAAAAAGCAGCATGTCTACTAAAAAGTCATGGAAATAGGTCTAAGGAAAAGAGAGAATTGAACAAGAAAGATAATTAGGACAAACAAGTAGCGGGGCTTTTTATCTATTCTCTATCAAATCAAACCACTGTCTGTCCTCTATGAAAATTAGTATCTCAGTGCCTTTACTTGGGCAATGAACATATGCTCTGCCACCCATACCCACTTTTGCTTATACAAATCATACCCTTCCTTCAAAGCATACCTCTGAAGCTATATCCTCCAAAACTTCTCATTTCAAGTGATCTTCCCTCTCACCACCATCAGGGCCAAATTCCAATCTTTCTTAATTCTGTTTTAATTCTGTGTATAGCCTTCTCTTCTAACTAGACCATAAACTCTCTGAGGGTAGGGTCTCTATCTATTCATCTATAAACGGCCAGTATTTAATAAGTTAATGCTTTAAAATTTACTTTTCAAAAAGGAATGAACTTCCTTCCTAAGATGGTTCAAAGCCAGTCCTATGGGTTAAGAGGTTATCTGGGGAGACTGCCGGTGTGAGCATAAGAGAAAGTTTACCCTGAGTGAACTGTAAAATTCATCTAACACCAAGCTCATTGAACGAGTCAGGTTGCTGACATATGTAGTCTCTTGATTCAAGGCATCTTGAAAAGCCTCAAAATCTTGCATCCATTCCACTGCAAAGCTGTGATCAATGATGTCAGTCTGCAACAGAGAGAAGCCAACTATGAGAAACCAGAGATGAGTTTAGACACCAAATAATGCCCACCCCCATTTTTTTTAATTAAGTAGTGATAATAACAAGCAATTATTCAGGGGAGGTAGAAGACGGTATAGGGGGGACAAATAGTGATGGAAGGAGACTTGACCTGGGGTGATGAACACCTAATACAGTGTACAGATGATGTATTATATAATTGTACATCTGAAATGTATATAGTGTTATTAACCAATGTCACACAATAAATTCAATAAAAATAAAGAAAGAAAGCAATCATTCATCTATTTTCTTTCCCTGCTTTCCCCAGTTCCTCTTCCACTACAACAAGCCATAAAGAACCAAGACTGCTGTATAGTGTTAATTAAATGAAGGTATATGTTCTCTTCACTATCCATTGCCAAGTGACCATGACCACAGTGGATGCCAGCCCATTCCAGGCTCTAAAGTCAACTTGTCTGCTGTATCCTAGCTACCAACCAACAGGGAAGTTTTGTCTTTTTGTTTTAGTTGCCACTTCCAATAGACTAGCAGTCCCATCTCCGCCCACATTCTAGATTCTGAGGGATAATCCACACCCTATAAGTGAGGGGCTGCTCTATCTAGGCTGAAGTAACTTGGAATGAAAGTCAGTGATAAATACTCAATCTGACTGAATCTTCTCCCTAGAAGTGCCCATGACTGTTTCAGTTAAGCTTGAATCTGCTCTCCGGCATCTCAATAGCGTTTCCCACCTATTCCAAATCTTCCAATAACACAAAGTTCTGATGAAAACAAATACAGTACTGAATCACAACAGTAAGGATCCACTTACTTTATTCATGACCACAATGAAAGGAAGCTTGGTTTTGTACAAGATGCTGAAAAATCAAACAAGACATTATTAGTAAAAACACTTCAGCTCTTGTTTACCATGTCAGTCAGTTGGAATTGAGAAAGGGGAATGAGTTCAGACTTTAAGTATAAGGTATCCATTCTTACAAGGCACATGTCCTCCTCTCCCAAGAGAAAAACCACCCCCACCATCACACAAACACACACACATAACTCTCTTTGAGTAAGAATGCTTTGCTACTGATTCTGGGGTGTGTGTGTGTGTGTGTGTGTGTGTGTGTGTGTGTGTGTGTGTTTGGTTGCTTGTTTTTACCAAATAATTGTCTTTTAAACAACTAATATAAAAATGAACAAATGACCCTAGCTGGTTTTGCTCAGTGGATAGAGCGTCAGCCTGTGGACTGAAGGGTCCCAGGTTCAATTCCGATCAAGATCACATGCCTGGGTTATGCGCTTGATCCCCAATAGGGGACGTGCAGGAGGCAGCCAATCAATGATTCTCTCTCATCATTGATGTTTCTATCTTTCCCTCTCCCTTCCTCTGTGAAATCAATAAAGATATATATATATATATGTCTGTGTGTGTGTGTGTGTGTGTATACATGTGTGTGTATGTGTGTGTGTGTGTGTGTGTCTATATATATATATTTTTTTTAATGAGCAAATGCCGTCAGTCATCAGATTTCTATTTGGACTAGGATTTCTTGCATCAAATAAGAGACATCCCTAATCATACTAGAAGGGGCAAATGTTGGTGATGGCTTTTCTGTACCCCCAAAAACCAAATTCTCTCAGCTTCAGTAACGGCATGCCTTGCTCCTAGATCTAATGTACTGACATAACCTAGTGAGGTATGTCCTCCCTCTCCTAATCGTACCACACTTGGGGCAAACCTGTGTATTTTAGAATTATGGATAAACCTTTTTACTCATAATCTCTCCCCATGTTATAATTTCTGTATCATAATACAGAAAAGGAGCTCTCTTTTATTTAGACTTGGACTTCATTGAACTGGGAGCCACTACCAAAAGATTCATATTCACACTCTACCTCTTTCTGTAGCAAGCAAGGAGGAAGATGAGAAGTTGCTGACCGAGAATGCCAAGGGCACATGTGCCTCTTTTCTCTTCTGACCCCTCCCCAATTCACAACCACTAAACTGAGTGGCAAACCTGAATGCGCACAAATCTGGGGATAAGCACTCAGGACTCAAAGAAGAGGAGGCCTCATACCTTGATGTAATGTCATCCCAGCAATAATCAGTTACCTGCAGGCATAGAGCATGTTGGACATGAAGGTCACTGGGTTGGTACTTCTTGATGTGTCCATTACATAAATGACAATCGTTGGAAAGGAGGATGCCTAAAGCCACAAAATAATCAAAGCCTTAGCCAGAGGGCTCATGATCTGTCCCCAAATTTTTCCTATCTTCTTTAGCAAGAGGGAACCACTTTACAGAGCTTCTATAACTCCCTTCCACATAAGGTCCCAGGCAATAAAAAGAGACTTATCCAGTGTAGCTCTCAGTAATGCCTACAATACTCACCAGAGCCTCTGTGATGATTGTCCCAGAAGCTGACCAGGTGAACACTTCAATCTGCCCAGGTGTGTCAATCAAGACATATCTGTGTCGAGAAAGGCCATTAAAGAAGTATTACACTTGTACAATGCTGAAAATATCCATTACACAAAACACCAAACTACTGGTTATCCAAGATTGGAATGCCCTCTTCACACTGCCAAGTCTATCTTCCTCCCGTCATCTTTGAAATGCATTCCACATTCCCCCAGGCTTTGTTCAATGTCCAATATTCATGCTAATGGATAAGAGCAGCAGTCCATAAATTACTGCAAATGATCACAGGGGACTCTGTGATAGTTATAGAAACACACTGCATTAAAAATGAGGTAAGAAAAACCAGAATATGAATCTCTTGGGAAACTATCCAGTTGCTTAGGGGAAGGGGTAGGACAGGGAAGTGATAGCTAAAGAATACAGGGTTTCTTGTTGAGGTAATAAAAATGATCTAAAATTGGTGATGGTTGCACAATTCTGTGACCATAGTAAAAATCAGTGAATTGTACACTAAATGGGAGAATTGCATGGAATGTGACTTATATCTCAATAAAGCTGTTTTAAAAATGAGCAAAGAATTTAAATAGACACTTCTACAAATATATACCTATATACCAATGTCCAATAAATAGATGAAATGATGCTCAATATCATTAATCCTTGAGGGAATACAAATCAAAACCACAATGCGGGGTCAATCAGGGAAAAAGGAAACATATGTAAAACTTTAGACAATAATTTTTTTAAAAAAGAACAAAATCAGAAGTTGGAGAAAAAAAACCATACAATGCAATACCACCTCACCACCCACACACCCACTAAGACAGTTATAATAAAAAACAAAGATATAACAAATATTGACAAGGACGTGAAGAAACTGGAACCCTCATGCACTGCTAGTGGAAAGTAAAATGGTGCAGCCAATAGGAGCTGGGGAAAAAGAAAGATTGCTAATGTGTATGACATTTCTTTTGGGATAATAAAAATGTTCTGAAATTAGATAGTAGGAATCAATACACAATTTTATGAGTCTACTAAACACCACTAAATTGTATAAATTAAAGGAGTGAACTTTATGGTATGTGAGTTTATATCTTAAGAAAGATTTTTTAAAAATATATTTTTATTGATTTCAGAGAGGAAGGGAGAGGGAGAGAGATAGAAACCAATGAGAAAGAATCATTGATCGGCTATCTCCTGCATGCCCCCTACTGGAGATCGAGCCCGCAACCCGGGCATGTGCCCTTGACCAGACTCTTTAGTCCCAGTGTGCCCAGGACACTTTAGTCCACAGGCCGACACTCTATCCACTGAGCCAAACCAGCTAGGGCTCAAAAAAGATATTTTTTAAAACTACCTCTTTTATGATGCTATTTTTGCAAAACACCTTATCCCTCCATTCTTCTACTTGTGTATATATGCACAGAAACATATGAAATGATAGTCACAGATAGTAATGATAGTTATTTCTAGTGGATGATAAATGCGCCTTTTAAATTATGTATGGTTTGAATTGTTTTTTTAATATATTTTTATTGATTTCAGAGAGAAAGTAAAAGGGAGAGACATCAATGATGAGAGAGAATCATCAATCAGCTGCCTCCTGCATGCTCCCTACTGGGGATCAAGCCCACAACCTGGGCATGTGCCCTGATGGGGAATCGAACCATGACCTCCTGGTGCATGACCTCTGAACCACACCAACCAGGTTGAAATCTTTATAAGGGTCATGTATCCTTTTTTATAAAAATAATTAATTATCTTTCTTTTTTTAAAAAGCAAACCTATTAAAAACCTATTAACAGTTAATTAATTATTAACATTGGGTAATAATAATATGAACAAATATTTTATTTTGTATTTTGATACTTTTAAAATTAAAAAACAATTATTCTCTCTGATTTATGTAAATTATATTCATTTAAATAAGGGTTAGAAAGATGTTTCAGAGATTTTAATGCCAAGAAATATGGTTTCCCAAGAGAAAACAGAGATAGTTTCAAAATATCTCCTAAGTAGCCATGGGCATATACCAAAATGGTTGGGGATAGAATACTATTAAATTTAGCTCTACACTATATAGCATCTTAAGGATTTTCTTGACTATCTTTTTTTCACTTCTAATAGTTTCATCTTAATCTAAACTCTTTCAAAACTTAATGCTAACCCAAAATTTTTCAAAAAAGCCTAGAAACATGTTAACTATAGAGAAATAAACAGGCGCTAAACTGAAATCACTTACTTAGACATGTTCTGGGCCTTCTCAATAAATTTCATCACCTAAAAGAAAAAGGTGCCAATTACAACAGGAGCTGATTTCAGCATAAAATCACAGGGCCCTCTCCATTGGCCCGCTTCATCGGTACCATCAACTGTTGAATCTCTGTGTTCTCAATCTTAGGACACCGACTAATAAACTCACTGAACCACAGAAACAGCCACATCAGCAGCCCTGCAGCACCCTGGAGCTCAGGGCAAGGGTCTGACAAGCTGAAGACTTGATCTGTCACTGTCAAGTCACTTCTCTTGATGCTTCCCAAAATGTTAATAGCCTGTCTCATGGAGTGACTCAGGGCAAAAAAAACTGATTACAAAGCACTCTTAAAACACAGAAGGTGACAGAGAAAACCTAAATGATGATAACTATTTGTCACAAGTTAAAAAAGCCCCATTATTTTTCTGTTCCATATCTGCTAGCCCATCTCACCCCATCTTACCCCCATCCCTTTACTCGATTCTCAGGGTAACACTATAAGCCAATAACAGATCAAGAAACAAACACAGTCTCCTGTATTTCTGTTTTACTGGCTGTCCCAAATATTAAATATCAAGTGTTCGTAAAACTGATCATCCTCTCATAGCCTACTTCTCTGTCTACCAAAATGCCTACTTATTTTCTATATTTATATCCCAGGTTAATTGCTCTTCTTTCCCAACGTTATCAAACTAAGGTATTTAAGAGCCACAGGTTTTTATACAGTCATACCTATATGAGTGAAAACAGACAGACATACCTGATCAAATCTAGTAGCAAAGAGATTGAGTGAGGTCACTATGCCACCGTTGGGTCCAAGTCCATATCTAGACACTAAGTTGAGGATTTAAATTGCTTATAGATGAATTCAGATGATAAAGTTCATACCCAGGGTATCATTCACACAAACATTATAGTATTAGTGGTCCATTAATGAATACTGGCAAGCTAATCCTTGACTTAGTATGTACCCCACAGCTGTAACTTCATAGGAAACATTCATCATCAAGGTCTTCTTCATTTATTTATTGTTTTACTGATGGCCAGGCAAAATGAACAAACTAAAGGGACCAAAAGATAATAGACAGATTCCTCAGGCAGTGACAGCCTGCTAGCATTAGCTATTAAGATCATCTATATAACACTCCTTGCTCTGATCCTCACTAATCAAGCAACTTGCTGATTATACTTAGTTTTCCTACATAGACTTACCTAGAGGAAAAGTACACATTTCACACAGCAATGTACCAAGAGGTGATCTTACTCATTTCTGGCTTCCCCAGTTTGAAGAGGTGATGACCAATGAATGCAGCTTCCAAGACAATACTACTTTCTGGGTCCCAGGCACACTACCAGCTAGCCTCTCATTATCTATGCTCGCTAATTACAACAGCCTGCAGTCTGGGAATTTGGTAAAAAAAAAAAAAAAAAAAAACTAAAATCACAAGCTCAAAGAATATTTCTAATCACCTACAATACTTCTTTCCAGATTCATCTTTCATTTTCCTAATAAAATGACTTTAAAGTAATCAAAATGATTTTGCTAGTATATTTCACAAGGAAACCCAAAAACATTCCTTCAAAGCTGCAAAATACACAGAGGGTAACTAGCCATAGATGAGTCAACACCGAAGAAGATGTAAAAAGGATACTGTTTCATGACTTCTTTATACTTCACAGTGTCACGAATATCTGAGGAAAGAGGGGGAAGAAATAATTAGAATTTAACACATACTAGGTAAGAAACAATATAGCCTGAGGCTCTCCACCAATAATATCCTAAGCCAAGAGGTCTCTCAAGTCATCTGTGCTTCCTCTGAGGAAAAAAAAATAAGTTTCCCTCTATGCATGCGTTATTTTCAAATTTGTTTTGTAATTTTTAAGCCAAGATCATTGAACTGTGATAGAAAAAGAAGCAAAATTGTGAGGAAAAGAATAGAAGGGCAGAAGGTGTTCTGTACTTTATCAGCAAGAAACTAGCCTTTTAGTATTCTCTTGTCAACATTCTCTTCTACCAGCTTCACAATGGTTTCTGTCCTTACAAAGGAGAACTGTCAAGTCACCCATGAAGAATGTTAGGTTACAAGTTCTCAAGCTACGGTTGAGATGTTCTGAGATAGGGAGAAAAGTTTTATGCACTTAAATACCTTGTCAGTAACCATATGCATAGAAAAAGGGAGCTAAATCAAGAAAAAAAATGTTAATTTCTTATTAACTGCTACTGATAACAAAGGTAATGCAGACATGATTTTTAAAAAGGAATTAATTTATCCAGTAATATCTAACTAAACCTATCTACCAGTCTATAAACCTACCCCATCAACTATTAGAATCCCATCCTTTAAGTGAGATGATGAGTGATTTTCTTCCCCAAATTCTTTGCCATATAATGCTCAGTTACTTGATCATTATCCTCTGCACCGACGGTTCCTACAAATCATTAAGTGAACTACCACACAAGAACCCTTATACTCTTAACTAAACTTCGGGAAAAGAAACTAAATAGAAAGGTATATATATCAGAGCCTGCTGAAGGGTTTAGGGCCTAGAAGTGAGAAGCCACTTCATTTTCCCAAACAACAATAGCCTGATACCTCAGGGTCAGAAAGGAGAAAAAACGCTGAGTAGAAAGGAAACAAAAAGAAAGGAGTAAACAGAGAGAAAATGTGAATAAGGCAGAAGAAGCCTGTTCAGGGATTCTAGCAAATCCAAGAGAAATGAAAGTAGGTAGAAAATAATGAAAGCATTGACAACTGGCAGGCTGGAGGGTTTCCATTCCAAGAAACTTTATACAAAATGGTAGTTTACTCACCAATATTGGCAGGAAAGGGAACTTCATGCACAGCGGGGTCGAGATTGATCACATAAGGCGGAGAGCCTTGGCTATGCAGATGTCCTGTGAGCCTCTGCAGACATGTGAGGTGCCGGATAGAGACAGACAAAGAGGGCATGATTAGAGGACAAAGGACATTTCCCTCTATCTGAAATATTCACCTCCAACATTCAACTCTCAGTTGAAATGCAACCTTTCTTTATTACCCATTTATCAGAGCTTCCTCTTCCCTCCATCACTTATTTATTTGCTTTGTGTGGGGTTTTTATCCTATCACTTCCAATAAACCAGTAGTTCCATGAAAGCAGAACCTTGTCAACCTCATTTTCACTGCATCCCCATTAATGGCCTGTGTTTGACTCAAAATGGTGACAATAACCAGGCAG